>NC_141699.1:344457304-345754398 GCF_964263255.1 Lissotriton vulgaris
AATCATAGTTTCTATGGCAAAATGAACCCCCTCATTGTGTTCCTTTTAAATTAAACTTCTCACTCTCTACTACTCATTCGCTACTACTCTCTACTACTCACTCTCTACTACTCACTCTCTACTACTCTCTACTACTTAATCTCTGCTACTCACTCTCTACTACTTTCTACTACTCACTCTACTACTCTCTACTACTCTCTACCACTCACTCTCTACTACTCTACTACTCACTCTCTACTACTCTCTCTCTACTACTCCCTCGCTACTACTCACTCTACTGCTCTCTACTGATCACTCTCTACTACTCTGTCTCTACTACTCACTCTCTACTACTCACTCTCTACTACTCACTCTCCACTACTCACACTCTAGTGTTCGCTTCACTACTGATTCTCTACTACTCTACTACTCTCTACGACTCTCTCTACTACTCACTCTTTACTACTCACTATCTACCACTATACTACTCTCTACTACTCTCTCTACTACTCACTCTCTACTACTCTCTACCACTTACTATCTACTACTCTACTACTCACTCTCTACTACTCTACACTTCTCTCTCTACTACTCACTCTCTACTACTCGCTCTCTACTACTCATTCTCCACTACTCACTCTCTACTACTTGCTCTACTGCTCATTCTCTACTACTCGCTCCCTACTACACACTCTCTATTACTTGCTCTCTATTACTCACTCTCTACTACTCACTCTACTGCTCACTCTATACTAATCCCTACTACTCACTCTCTACTACTCTCTACTACTCACTCTCTACTACTCCACTACTCTCTACTACTCACTCTCTACTACTCCCTCTCTACTACTCTGCTACTCCCTACTACTGTCTCTCTACTACTCACTCTCTACTACTCACTCTCTACTTCTCACTCTCTACTACTCTCCACTACTCACTACTACTCACTCTACTACTCACTCTCTACTACTCACTCTCTAATACTCTCTACTACTCACTCTCTACTACTCTCTCTCTACTACTATCTACTACTCACTATCTACTACTATCTATTACTCTCTCTCTACTACTCACTCTCTACTACTCACTCTCTACCACTCACTCTCTACTACTCACTCTCTACTACTCTCTACTACTCTCTACTACTCTCTACTACTCTCTACTACTCACTCTCTACTACTCACTCTACTACTCTCTACTACTCACTCTCTGCTACTCTCTATTACTCTCTACTACTCACTCTCGACTCTCTACTCTCTATTACTCATCCTCTACTCTCTACCTCTCTCTGCCTCTTCCTCTAGTACTCTCTACCTCTCTACCCCTACCTCTACTGCTACCTCTCTACCTCTACACCTCTACTTCTACACCTCTGCCTCTCTACCTCTGTCTACACACACACATATGCACATATATATATATATATATATATATATATATATATATATATATATATATATATATATATATATATATATATATATATATCTGTATAAATATGCATATGCATCATTTATATATATGTATGTGTATATGTGTATATATATATATATAAATAGACAAACATATATAAACATATATATAACCTGCATATTTATATAAATACAAATAGAAATGCATGCATATATATATACATACATGCATACATATGCATGTTATGCACAAGAGAGTTTGAAAAACACTAATAAAAGCAAAGCTAAAAAAAAACTAATTATAAACAGAACTGCTTTAACTTAAACGAGGGCGAGACCTAGTGCATTTTCAATGCTTGTTTACTTTGGTTCCATCAAGAAGGCATTCAGATGTCTCACACATTTGCCATTCAGAATTTTAGCACTCTAGTTGCTTATTAGATCACTGTAGTAAAGCTACTGCTCACCAGGGAAGTCTGCTGCTGGTATTGAAAGTGCATGTTTCAGTCTGCATGTCAGCTTTTTTTAATGAAATGGAAGAGGATTTGAGAAGTCACTCAAAATATGCCCTAATTTTTCTTTCTACAGCACTAATCATACTTTCTATGGCAAAATGAATCCCCTCATTTTGTTTCTTTCTAAGTTAAATGTTTTAAGAGTTACCACTTTATTCCAATCAAGATGGCTTCAGGTGTTCCATACGTTTGTCATAAGTTGGACTGTTAGGGCTCTAGTTGTTCTTTAGAACACTCTGGGAAGCTATAGTAGAACACAAAGGAATCAACTGACAGCCTCTGCCCTTGTTTGATGTTCATGTTTTACTGAGAATTTCAGACTTCATTCTCACATGACTGAGAAAGATAATATGAATTTACAGAAAACATGCTCTCAGCTTAGCTTATAGATCGCCTTCCAAACCTCTGTGGAAAAAGCATGAGAAAATAGTTTTCTCTCAAACATGATTCATGTTATCCCAGCAGAAGTCTTTTCCACATGGTAAAATCACCTTAGAACACACCACAATTCCTAAAAGGAGTATGGTATCATCAACAAATGATTTATAATGTAACTAAAGTCTTAAAACCTTCTATCAACTGCAATGCTTTTTAATGAGGTGCTATCATGTATATTGGTCCCAAGATGGCTGACAACACTTCTTGGAGGAAGTGCTGACAGCCAATCAGATCTCATGATGAGATGTGTGGTTAGGCTCCGCCCAGATATATATGTATTTTTCCCTTTAATATCTAAACAACTACTGAACAGATTTACACCATATAACAAAAAGGCATGACTCTGAACCAAGGTCTATCTTTCTGCCAAATTTGGTTTAATTCAGTTTTTCTCGGCCCCGCTTGACGACTCTCCCCGAGACTTTCAGGATAGGAGCGTACCGGAGCACCCCACCACTTTTTAAAATTTTGCGAAGATTCGTCAACCGGTGCCAAAGTTATTCCAAATAGAATGTTGCAGATTAATATATATATATATATATATATATATATATATATATATATATATATATATATATATATATATATATATATATATATATATATATATATATATATATATATATATATATATATATATATATATATATATGGCGGTCGCCAGTAGGTAGTTATAGTTAGGACCTATTTTCCACAGGAAATGCACAACATTCTATTTGCAATAACTTTGGTATAGGTTGATGAATCTTCGAATCTTCGCGAAATTGTCCAAACCCGTGGGGCGCGCCGGTCCACCTCTATCCCGAAAGTTGCGGGGTGATTTGGCAAGCGGGGGCCGTGAAAAAAGGGGGGTCCCAAAACGTGTTTTCCCCATGCAGTTTTCCATAGGAAACTGTAGACAAGGCTACATCCCGAATTACTGAACGGAATTACCCCAAATTTGGCAAAGAGGTAGCCCTTGGTTCAGAAAGAGGCCTTTTTAATAAATGATGTAAATCTGTTCAGTAGTTGCTGAGAAAATCAAAAGTAAAAAAAACATATATATCTACGGCCACGCAGGACCCGTGCACCCTCCCGATCACGAGCGGTATGCTAATTGGCTGTCAACACTCCAAAATAGGAAGTGTTGGCAGCCATCTTGTACTCGGTAGAACCGAGGTAAAAGTGTGCAAAACGCAAAAAGGGGGCAGGGTAGAAACACCCTGACCCCCGTAGTCCTGCTTTGGGGGTCCCACAAGGACTCCCAGGGCCCCAAACATTTTTTTTTAAATCGCAGGATGCGCGTAAGATCCGTGCATCCAGCCACAGGCGAAAAAAAAATGAAGCGTGGGCTCCAGCGCTTTGTTGATAATTAGACCGCGGCGGGCCAAGTCTCGGGAGCAATGTGTTTAATGTAATGGGGGGTCCAGAGGGGCCCCCCAGCCCCGGGGACCGCCATCCCCAGGGCTTTACATTTCAATGTGGGGGGCATCCAGGGCTTTTTTTTATAAATAAATAAACCTGTGGGGAGGGCTTGAGCCTCCCACATGCCCCGGGGACCGCCACACTGGGGCTTTAAAAATGTTGGGAGGGGGCTGCGTGGCCCCCTCCTGGAGCCCTTGATGGCCCTGGGGACCGCCACCTCCCAGGGCTGGCTCCTGCAGTGTCTCGGGGTGCCCACCCCGGGACACTGAAGTTTGCTATGGCAGGGCAGGAGCCTCACAGCACCCGCCCTGCCATAGCAAACTTGGTTTGAATTTTGAAACAAAGAGCAGGGAATCCTGCTCTGTCTTTCAAAATGCAAACCAAACTGCTTTTCCACACAGGGAGCTGCACCTTAGCAGCTCCCCATGTGGAAAAGCAATGCCGGCTCCCGAGGGACGCGGGGGGCTGGCGGGACTGTGGGGGGTTTGGAAACCCCCCAAGGACCCCAACGGAGAGTGCCAGCCTTGGGGGATGTGGTCCCTGGGGCTACAAGTGGCCCGGGAGGGGGTCCACACTGACCCCCTCCCCAACATATTTTAATAAAACAAAAAAAATAAATAAAAGGCCGGCCCCGGGGGATGGGGTCCCCGGGGCCATAAGTGGCCTGAGGAGGGGGGAAACACAGCCCCCTCCAAAACAATTAAAAAAAGGCCTTGCCCCGGGGGATGGGGTCCCCAGTGACGATTAAGGCCTCGGGAGGGGGGCCACGAGGCCCCTTCCATATATATTTATTAAAAAAAATAATTAGGGGGCAGGCCCTTGAGAATGGGGTCCCCAAGGC
Source organism: Lissotriton vulgaris (assembly GCF_964263255.1). Taxonomy (NCBI): domain Eukaryota; kingdom Metazoa; phylum Chordata; class Amphibia; order Caudata; family Salamandridae; genus Lissotriton; species Lissotriton vulgaris. The sequence continues at coordinate 344,461,894 of NC_141699.1, forward strand.
CAATAAATTAGAAAAAGAAGGGGGCCACACAGCCCCTCTTCTTAAAAAAGAAATAAAATGAAAGACCAGCATCGTACCAGAGGCCACGCCCCCTCCTTGCAGGACTCTGCAAATGCGACCCTGAACGAATTCCCCTTGAATACTGAGGGTCCCTGGGGGCCAACTAGCCTACCAGGAACCTCCAGTATGTGCCAGGGGGCTGCATTGCAGAGAGGTGTTCTGAGGCCATGCCCCTCTTTCAACCTCTCTGCAACGCAGCTCTGTGGTGCTTAATGGAGGTAGCTGGTGGGCTAGTTGCACCTCAGGGACCCCCAGGATTCAAGGGGACTTAATCTCTCAACTTAGAAAGGCCACAGGGCGCGTTTACACAGTGGTGAAGGGAGGGGACGGGACCTGAGGTAATGTGTGCAAACATGCCCTGTGGCACGTTTTAAGTTGGGTAAATAATTCCCTTTCAATCCTGAGGGACCCAGGGGGCCAAAAAACCCACCAGGTGCTTCCAGTAAGCACCACTGTGCTGCGTTGCAGAGAGGAGGTGCAGGCCGTGCCCCTTTTCACACCTCTCTGCAATGGCACTTACTGGAGGTACCTAGTGGGCTATTTTGACCCTAGGGACCCTCAGGATTCAAGGGGACTTAATCCCCCAACTTAAAACATACCACAGGGCGTGTTTGCACACATGTCACCTCAGGCCCTCCCTCCTTTCACCAGTGTGCAAACGCACCCCGTGGCACGTTTTAAGAGGTAGTTTTAATCCCCCTGCCCTATTATATACTAGAGGCTTACAGAGGAGGTCAAGCTAATCAAAGGGGTACCCCAACGCATAGTGTTCCCTAGTGTATGTAGGTGTTTTAACTGTATTCTGTGTCTTTTAGCATAGCACTGACTCTAGGACTGCTTAGTCAGAGTCAGTTACCACCAGTACCCATCTGAATAGGTTGAGGGTACAGGATGATTTTGCAACAAGGCCTCTTTCTGCTCCTCTGTTTGATCTTTCTGCAGTTCTTCCTTCTTCCTGCACTTTTCTTCGTCTTTGAGGACTTCTGTTGCTTCTTTCTGCATTTCTTTTGCTTCTTTCTGTGTGTTTTTCTTCTTTCTTCACATGTCCTACCTCTGTAGGCATTGGTAGTAACTAGCATTTAAAAACCTTAGAAATTCACTGAAAAAAACATAGGTTTCAGGCACTTTATAGTTGGGAATTAGCATTTTAAAAACCTTAGAAATTCTCTGAAAAAACCATAGATGACAGGGGCGTATTAGTTAGTTGGACACTTCACTTGTACAAAACCATTGAATTCCCCCGTTATAGTTAATTCAGCTAACTATAACTCACGCGCCTGCAATGCACTGCTCATGACGTCACATATTACATCACTCATGACATGGTCAGTGACATCACTCATGACATCACTGATGACATCTCAAATTACATCACTGATGACATCATCCTTGTGATAGAGTGGCAGACCTCCTCTCACCCTAACATAAACTTTGATACACACACTCAAAAATAGAAACTAACATTTTCAAAACAATGGACATACCAATACCAGTTACAACACACATAATCAGTAATTCCAAGATCTACACACACATCCAGTCATTTACCAACAGTCCTATAGAGTCACTCATACATGTACTCACTCATCATATGTACTCATACACCTATACATCCTGTTTCACAGCAACACTCATCCATAGAGTTACTCACACACATAGTCACACATGCAAACAAAGTATCAAACATCCATTAAATTGCATATACAGTTATACACACACCACAACACTTACTGCTACAGAAATGTACACATACTTACTATCTTAAGCAATCACTTATAGAAACACATATTAATTTATACAGGAACTCTTCCAATCTCTCACTCTCACATATACTCACGTATATACACCAATACTCACATATGCTAGTTTAAAACATATGTAGTTACTCATAAAAACACTATTGAGACAGTCATTCACTCACTAACACACCCATACACACACTCATCCACCCATACAGTCCAGCACACATGCTTTCTTCAACACATACACACAGTGAGTCACTCATTCATGCATCTATGCACTACGTAATACCCCCAACGAACCATTCAGAAACAGACACTCATACTGATACTCAAAAAACCAATTAATAACCTATATAGACACTCATGTAGCTACTAACCAGCCCATGCAGCCACTTATACACAAAGTGAGAGACTGATACAGATATTTACATATTTAAACATTACTCACTAACCCATGTATTCACTAAGATACACTTATTCAGTCAGTTATACAATCAATTTTTCAACAAAAAAAATCATCCATTTATACACTTATATACCCATTTATTCTTCCATCGACCTTGAGATAAACATATATAAAACAAATTTAATTTTCAGAAAAACACACATTCACTAGATGATGTCATCAGTGATGTCATTTGAGATGTCATCAGTGGAGTGATGTCACTGACCATGTCATGAGTAATGTAATATGTGACATCACCAGCAGTGCATTTCGGGCGCGCGAGTTATAGTTAGCTGAACTAACTATAACGGGGGAATTTTAATGGTTTTGTATGAGTGAAATTTCCACCTAACTAGAACGCCCCTGAAACCTATGGTTTTTTCAGTGAATTTCTAAGGTTTTTTAAATGCTAATTCCTAACTATAACATGCCTGTGAATATATATATAATTAGATGCAGCTTTCAAACTTTGAATAAAAATGTAATATTAACATTTTAAATAAATGTCCGGCATAATAATCAGATATAAAATTGATAGTGAGGGTGTGATTGTTTTAAATGATTTTAAATAATATTAATTAAAATACTGTATTTTTTTAGTTAGCTATCAAACAATTAAGTTGATAAGTTAACATGTGTAAAAAATATATATATTTTTCTAATAATTATTAATCTTCACTTGTTTCCCCATACTGTAACCTAAGAAGCGTTCCGCTCAGGTGGTGGAGAGGGCCACCTACAAGTGAAAAGTTGCTATTATTGATTTTACACCCATTAATCTGGTTCAGCGTTCCACCCCCTGTTTGGACAGGGTGCAGACATAATGCTCTGTATAGAAACAAATTTGCACTTGGAATGCTGGATAGCAAAAAAAGTGTTAAGACACTTGGAAATGGTGAAATGCAAAAAAGTGTAAAGTTACAACTAAGGGCAGTAGTAGGTTTACAGAAAAGTAAATGTATAATTGCACATTTATCTGTCTGAATAGGACTAGTGTCTTCAGTGGAGTAGAATACATATTCTGGCTATCACTGGAGACATCACTATCCACTTATGAATGTGAGTGGACAAATCTTTAACAAAAAAAATATCATGTAATTTCGGCTGATGGTGGTTTGATGAGTGTACTGGTGTGGGATAATCTATCTCATACAACTACACCATAATATTGTAGATGAGAGAAATGCCATAGTATGAGCAATAGATCACACTCCGGCTGATCATATCCAACAGTTCAAGTAAGCCAGCTTTGCATAACCTCAGAGGGACCAGTCCCCACACTACAGGGTTTTGAAATATAAAAACGTAGGGCCTGATTACCATGTCGGTCGGACCGTCTTCCGCAGTCCTATTGGAGGCAGTCGGACCGCTTGGAAGTGGTCGCTTCGACCGAGATGTCGGACAGAAAAACAGTACCCATAGTGCAGTGCAGGGATCCCTGTATGCTGTCCGGATTATGATGAGGCTTTTGGACGACCTGACCATGGCGCTGTGACTGGCTGCCTCCAGTCGTTGGAAACTAAGTATTTGGCGTGCATTCTCACCCAAATCCACTGCACTCCAGCACTCTCTGCCATGGATACCTTCCTCCAGGTCCCCCCTTCACCTGGACAGCTGAATACCGATGATTATGATACCGTGGGTGCCTGAATCCAGTTAAGTGTTATGCAGTATGTATTCCAACTGAATGGGCTGTGCACTTTCCAACACACTCCAGCAATGGGGTACATGGTCCACAAGGTATACTGCCCATATGCCGTGCATGTGTGTACAATTCACCTACTTCCTGCAAGTTTTGTACGCAATTGCAGTGACATATTTGGCGATATCTGCTCTGCCATAGATGGGAGCACCGCGGTAACAGCAGTTGCATTGTAACATGGCGGGGGGAGCTTCCCAGCCTCGGCAGTCGGAAAGGGCTCGCGAGGACGACTGTGGGTCCAACCAGCATTGTAAGGAAGGCCATTGAGTCTTGCCTCTCAGACAAATCGATAGCTTGGTCCCATTCTATGTGCTCCCTCATGCAATGTGCGGCTGATGTGGGGCATTTTTGCCTGGATTGGTCTTGGTTTCCACTTTGACCCTCCCTACACTGCTCCAATGGTTTACTGTGCTGAAAGAAAATTGAGACAGTTTGTCACAGGCTGTTGCATTATAAAGGCCGGTAGGTAGGAGTAGGAGGGAGGTGCATGACAGATGGGTCTGACATTTGATGCCTATCATGTGACTGACAGTCCCTAGGCCCTCGGTAGGGCTAGCACTGGCCCGGCTGGAGCTTCACCATCCAATTTCCCTATGTTCAAGGCCGCCAGTGATCTGGCTGATTGCAGTACCTTTCTCGTGCCCTTCGACTCACCCACCAGTTCCTATCCTTGCAACATTCTGTTCTGACTCTGGCTGCAGCGACATGTGCATTTCATGCCCAGATATCATTTTCACAATTGAAGTAACATCGAATTTAGAACATAGAGAACAGACTATTAAACATTGATTAGTACAGTGACAGACATTGGCGAGCCTCGAACAAAGGAGATGTGTTTAGTTGCAGGCGATAAATATTGAATCTGTCACGTGGATCTAATTCGGGCCATTGCCCCATCCTGGTGCATTTGTAGAGGTCTATTAATTATACACTCGGCTGTATAGTCATTTGTTCATGTTCCTGGCTCTTACTTGTAGAGCCTGCTTACTGTCTGAGCAGCGCTTTAAAGCTGGTTCTCACATCCTGTCCTTTGAATAGAAACGGCAGGGCCGGGTTTACAGTACTGATTTTGTTCTCAGTAAACAAAAGGCGCAACCAGAGGCTTAAGTAAATGGGACACAGCAGGAGGAAGTGACTTCAGGTTTCAATGGGCAGCCTGACTACTCCCCAGGATGGGTGCCCTGGAGGGCAGGGCTAGGCTCAGCCCGCCTCTGATCTCTGCCTCTCCTGTGGTCTCAAACATACTTCAGAAAGCTGTTTGTCAAGTATTACTTTCTCCTCACAATAAAGGCCTTCAATCCTCCCCGGAGTCCAGAGCGCCGGAGAAAAAAATGTGAATAAAAGTGAATATTGGCTTTACCGGAATTGTGAGACTTAACATTAAAAAGCCTGAGGCATGGGGGATTCTGGCGGTGTCACGCAGACAATGGCGGCGCTGCCGGAATAAAATGGCTGTTCTTTGTGTGAAATTCACCCTGAACTGACAGCCAAACTTTTTCAATACCTTCTCTAAAAAGTATTACATTTGACCTTAATGCTGTGACACCAGGAAAATATTCTAAAAATGAATAGCCCATGTGGGCCCATTGATGCTTATGCGTCAAAAAAATGAAGAGTTTGGGCCTTATTTATGAGAAGTGTTGTAACACTACGACAAAGCAGCGATGCAACACTTCTCAGTGCGCCCTCCTTGCGACACCATCAATGCCTCATATTTACTGTATGATGCATCATGTTGCAAGGAACGACAGATTCGTCAGTATTATTAATACCTGTCGGTGCAAAACTGACACATTCCTGGAGCTGTGTCGGAAGCGTGACGGAACTCCAGCAATGTTCCTTTCACATGGGGCAAGCCCCATGTGAAAGTGCCTGCGTCAGTCTTATGCCGGCTGTGAGGCAGGCGTAAGATATTGACGCAATGGTGTCCTACAAGTGGCACACTGAAATTTCATAGATTTTAATGCACCAATTCTACGAGGCTTATTGCGGGAGAATGCCCACCCTGCATACATTATACCTGGCGCAGGTATAATGTGGCGCAGGGGTTTACAAAAAGTGACGTAACTGCCTAGAAGCGACACTTTGTAAATAGGGTGTTACATGGCACATTTTTTATGCCGCCGGTGCAACACAAAAAGTGGCGCACCGGTGGTGCAAAAGTGTCGCAAGGGCTCAAAAATAAGCCCCTTTATTCTTAAAATGAAACTAAGACTACTATCACTTATCATAATCCTTTGTTGTCATATAGCACTTCACATAACACTTACCGTTGGTAACCGCTTTACGTGTTTTCGCAAGAGATTTAGGGCCAGATGTAGGAAGGCTATTACCGGTCGGTAACGGCTGAAATTAACGAATTTCCTCCGTTACCGACCAGTAATAGGCTTTTCTGATGTAGGGACCGAAATGACCAATTCAGTAATTTACTGAATCGGTAATTTAAAGAATCTGCAAATTACCGATTTCTTAAATACCGATTCGGTATATTACCGAATTCCTAATGTAGGGAGTACTTACATGAGTGCTTATCCCATGTTAGGATTCGTTATTTACCACCAACTACAAGTTGGTGGTAAATAACGAAAACACCCCAAAAAGCAATTTTATGCAAATTGCTTCAGTGCCATGTTGCAGACATACATGCCCTTAGGGCATGTATGTCTGCAACATGTGCACCCATACACAATTGAGGGGTGCAACAGGGTGTCAAAGTGACACCCTGCCATCCTTCAATGTTTTCCCCCTTTTACCGAATCAGTATTTACCGATTCGGTAATTGACATTCATTCCTATGGGCCTCCAGGCCCATAGGAATGAATGGCAATTACAGGATCGGTAAATACCGATTCGGTAAATACCGAATCTTAACGATTCAGTAATTTTTACCGAATGATTTGCTACATAGCATTTACCGATTCGAAAATACCGAATCAGTAAAATTCGGTATTTTCGAATCGGTAAATGCTATTTACCTACATCTGGCCCTTAATTTTTTCCAAGTTTATTGTCTTTATGTGAATTAATCTGCTATTATTAACTGTCCACTAATGTCTCCAACTTGCCTGGTTTCAGTCATCTGCTAGCAGTCTGTTACACTTTGGCCCTCATTACGAGTGGCCCGGTAATTGGCGCGATATTTATTGCACCTGATAAAATATGACTCCACTGATTTTGTAGCTATCACAATTAACCGTGCCTTTTTCAATGAGGGCCACTCAGGACAAATTTTCTAGCTAGGGTAGATGTTTGTCAAAAGTTGTATTTGGTTTGAAAACACACACCCAGGGCCTGCTTTAGCGCTGTTGGCACCCCCTGAGACAATAATTTTTGGCGCCCATGCTCTCCTCCTCGAATTCCCTCATGACCACTGGGCAAAAGTGCCCTCATCTCGCCATAGGCACTCTCTCACATACATTTAATTTGTTTTAAAGCACTGGTAAAGGCTGACCTTGCTAATAAGCATGTATATCTATCCGAAAAAACATTTTCAGCAACATTGGGAATAGATAATAAAAGACTGGGGAGAAAAATATAAAGTCCTAATGTATTTTATGCAGTTTGCACAGAGCTCTTAGATTACAGTTTGTAACAGTCGCTGTTCTATATAAGGGCTGTATCTTATGAACTGTGGTGACAAAAGGATCTCTGTGACAAAAGCAGTAATCCTCTCAGCCATCCACATAAAATACAGATCTGTACGTGTCCTTTGCAGTAGGCATATTAGCCCTCTGCTCTACTTTATGGCAAGTGAAAACTTCCACTAGACAAAACTCTGTTCTCTCTCTCACTCTAGCAGGACCGTTATCACAAGAGTTATCTTGTCATTTTTACTGCTGCCTGAAAACTTGATGCGCAGGTAACTCTGCAGCAGAAGTTTTCAAATCATAAGTCATTGTTAAACACAGTGCCCCCCCACCCCCTGTCGTCAGCGCCCTCCTCCCCAGGTCAGTGTCCAGTGCAGCCGCACCAGTCGCGCTACCCTAAAGCTGGCCCTGCACACACCTTCCTCTAAACTCACAATTCATTAATACATGGTGTTCATAAAAGGTGAGTAAATTCGACTCCACAGACAGGAAGTGGGAATTGCAGGCTGGGTATATCCTGGGAAGTTTATGAAAACTCATACAAGAGAGTTTGAGAGCATTTTCAAATCTTCATTCAACCCACTAACACCCTGAAAATGGCTGGTTATCATTTTATTGCCAATGGTAGATGTAAATCCCTTTTTTAGGAGGTAAAGGGATTTACCCAATTACTATGGATAATCTTTGCTACTTTTTATATTACATGTCCTCACCCCAGTTGTAACTCAACAGGTGATCTCCACTTCTAGCAGGAACACTCAGAAGCCTGTTGACAATGCAAGCCTCACTGAATCTGCTGGGTGCCATATTATGGGTATTCTCAGCATATTCAAGTCAAGCAAAATTCACATGAATCTAGGAAAGGTCGAGCTTCACATAATGGGTATGAAGAGGATGAGAATGATAAGAGTAGTGAAAGATTACTGACAAGTAATATCGGGCCATTACCTCTAAGCTCATCGTTGTTGCACAACTTAACTGAAGAGGAATACTAAAAGGCCCACACCAGCTTTTGGAACCCAAGAGAGAAACAAAAAAACACCAGTGGTGCAACAACCACTGACTTTATCAATGATAAAAACACTCAAGACATCATGAACTGGATAACCCAACATATTCATTCATACTAAAGGTAATGATAGACAAAGGTATGACAGAAAGCCCAAGTCACTGCCCAACAAATCTCAGCCAGCTACTAGGGCCCTTTGCACTTCATTGCAGAAAAAGCCAGTCCCTAGTGGACCAACCATGATTCCCCTCAGGGACAGGATACCCTGCCAGAGAATACACCACTGTAATGATAGAATATATCTTCTAATTGATGATCATAGAAGTGGCTTTGTGACTGTGCCCACACATCTTGTAAGCAACTGATAAGGCACCAGCATGGCAGAAGGTCGAGGCTGATCCAAATAAATCAGGTGCGCCTTGTACAAACCCAGAGAATGCAAATATTCCTCCATAGGAGCCTAGGAAGAAAAGACAAATACAGGCAAAACTGCCTCTTGAGCCTGATGAACCATCTTTGTGCAGGATCCCCAGATCAGAGAAACGGACAGCTTCATCGTCAATGAACCCCAGAAAGGAAGCTATGCTTAGCAGGGCTTCCAGCTTACCAACTCAAGGAGTGAAAAAAAGAGTCACCAATAGAAAAAAACATGTTGTGAGTCAAGAGCTTTAGGCCAACCAATTTGAGGGGCTCAAAAGGAGTCACCAGCATAACCCACAGATGCCAGGTCAATTTCCAAGAAGAAGCAACTGAACCACAAATTGGGATGTGTCCAAAATATTTTAGAAGATTAGCAGCAGGCAATTCACCCTTCTAAAGGCTATTCCAAGGTTCCCAGAAAGCATTGATAGCGGCAATATAACAGAGAAATGGAGTGGTCCTTGTACAATTGCTGAAAAGTTTCCCTGTGGCAAGAGTAGAACTTCAAAGTGGCGGGCCACCAAAGTTTTGGACTGCCTCAGCTAGGTGTCCAGTGAGCCTTTAGCTCTGAAATCCCACCCTCTCAACCTCCACACTGAAGGGCATAGGATCCCCAGTGGCAGACACCTCAGAGACTACAGCTTAGAAGAAATCATGAAAGCCTTCATGCAGGACACAGAGCCATGGACTGGAGAAGAGGAAAACGTGACATGTGAGGCCAGAGAGGGCCACTACAAATTTCTGAGCAGTTTCCCATTGAATATGAAACATGACCCTGTCAATCAGGAAACTGTAGGACTTGGCCCTTCTGGCAGGTTCACCCCTAAACTTTTTGCTATGTGAATGTGAATTGGTGGTAGTGATTTTTGGTTTCTGCGCACTTTCACTGTGTCCCAGTGGAAAGTGCATGCGCACTCTGAGTGCATGTGGTGAGATAGGCCTGCCCTCCCATAGGAATGCATGGGGAATGTCTGTGTCCCTGGTAGTTCCTAATGCGTGAGGTGTGCAGGCTCGAGTTTGGTATGTGCGGACTCGTGTGATTGAATGCTGCGCAATGATGTATGCGGCATGTATGAGTCAAGTGTGAAAGTGCCACTTCTAGACATTGGTGTGCGTGTGCAGTGAGTGTACTGGCACGTGATTGGCTGGAGCTGGCTGGGATGCAAGGCTCCATGAGTCATGATGGGTCTGCCCGGTGGTGAGTGTGAGATTAGCATGCTGATGGCTGGGGAGGAGTGCACTTGGGTCCTGAATAGGGCTGGGCTTTCCCCACACAATGCTGGCTCCGCCCCCTGTGGTGCGTCAAATGACCCTAGCCCTGCCAGTGAATAGAGTGAGGGGCTGAGCACATCAAGGGTGCTCCCAGACCAGCTGTGACTGGTTTTCCCCCTCACCCTGTGCCAGAACAAAGGATTGACCTGTATAAAAATGGGGCTGTGTCCCCACACAAACTGTTCTGTTCCAAGATCCTGTCTGAGGGGGGCTATTGCTGTTTCTGGGCGCCAGCAGGACCGCCACTTGGATTGCCTCCCTGCCTGGAGGCCAAGTGAGCTGGCTCTGGCCCCAGCCTTGCCCCCCTACCTGCCTCCAGTCCTTTGCTGGATCTCTATTTTGCTTGCAGCACCTGGGAGCGCTTTATTTGCCTTTACCGCTTGAGAGCGCTTTATTTTTTGTTCTAGCGCTGGGGAGCGCTTTTGTTCACAGCCGGTGCCCACCCGGCATTTGCCCCGCACACTTGCCGATTTTAAAGTCCCCTGGCAGGTGCCCACCCTGCCAGGGACCTTGCCGCTATTTTTATGGCCCGATCGAGTGCCCACCTCGATTTATTATTTCAAAGAAGCCGGTGCCCACCCAGCATTTGCCTCCAATTCACCGCCGCAGCCCAGGATTGTACGAAGAGGCCCCCGGGCCCCTGCGCTGCCTGCGACGACCCCGAAGTGGTTGTCCGGCAAGCCAATGGTAGCGCGGCCTGGCCGGAAGTCCCGCCCCGCAGTCTCGGGGCGAGAAGGAGACTTCGGCAGCCGTCCGGGGCCTAGCAAGGCTCCCCCGAGGAAGAGGAGCCCCACCCGCGGCCCCAGCAGAGCCTCCGCCGCACCGAGAAGCCGCCGCTGCACGGAGACCCGGTGAGTGGGGCCGGAAGTGCAGTATCGGGGAGGAGGGCATCGGGGCACATTGCCGGTGCCCGCCCCTCCCCTCCAGTGTGTAGAGCCTGTTGAGGCTCCGGGGGCAGTTGGTTCTTTTCAAGTCCCCCATAACAGGACTCCAACGTCACGAGGGCGCCCTTGTGTTAGGGCCCCAGAGGCTCCCAGGCACAGTGTGCATCTGGAGCCCCAAGAGGCTCAGCGTGCCCCTTCGTATTTACGAGCCTGCGAGGCTCGAGGGGGCATTTGTTCTTCAGAGCCTGCGAGGCTCCACAGCACCCGGGGGCATTGTTGATTTAGAGCCCTGAGAAGGCTCCCCGCCCCACAGTTGTGTTTAGTGCCTAGATAGGCTCTGGGGGTATTCTTTGCTACGAGCCCAGAGAGGCTCATAGCCCACATTATTTGTTCTAGAGCCCTGAGAGAGGCTCAGAGTGCAATTCTGTTGTTTAGAGCCCAGCGAGGCTCCTAGGGGACAGTCAGTTGGTTAGAGCCCGAGGCTCCCATGCTGTGTTTTGGCCCCATTGTGTTCTTGAGCCAACGAGGCTCCAACGTTGGAATCATCAGTCTTTACAGCTGCCCAGCACTTAGTGGGCAGTTGCCACGTTTAGGCCCCTGACTTTGGGACACAGGGCGTCCTAGCCCTAGAGAGGCCAGTTGGCCTAGGGACAGTCACAGGTGGTGACTTATGTAAGTTTGGCGCAATTGTTCTTTTGCTGCACCTCTGAATGTGTTTTTATGCGTCATGTGCCTTTTTTTTACACAGCTGAATGTATGTTATGCATCATGTGTTTTCCTTCCCTACACCTCTGAATGTTAATGCATCATGTTCCTATGCTTATGCCCCTAAATGTATGGTGATACTTAGGTGGTTGTTTTTCTCCTAGTACTGGTGTTGCTAGTGAGGTCCTAGTTCCCTGCGTGACATTTTTCTAAGGTGGTTAGGGTTGCGTAGGTGGTACTTACCTGTTACCAGTAGTTAGTGGTTGTGTGCTTCATGTTCTATTTTGTGCTACAGTGATTATTATTATTCCTACAAGTGCTAATTCTACCAAGTACTTAGTCTGAAAGTGCATATTCCTGACAGTGGTCCAGGTGGCCTTGTCTTGTGCATATCCCCTGTAAATTCTGTGCTGCCTGTTGGCACATTGTAAAGTGTGTGTTTTTATCTAAATGTGTTTTGGTGTAATACAAAGGCTATTTTTATATATAACCTTGTGTGGAGTTTCTTTTTGGTGGGCCTTGGGTGTTGTTGCTGGGGGTGCGTGCGCAAACACTTAACTCACATTGCCTCCAAGTTCAGCCTTACTGCTCGTGTCACGTTGCCAAGTGGGTGAGCAGGGGTTATCTTGGCGTGTAACTCCCTTGCCCTGACGTGGAAGTGGTGGTCTCTGACTGACTTTGTCACAAGCCCTGGCCAGCCAGGGATCCCATTTCTAACAGAAGCTGAAAGAAAAAGCAAGAAGACAGGGAGACCAAGGGAGGGGCCTATCCTTCACCGACCAAGCCAATGGGAAAGTGGGAGCAAAACTAGGGAAGTTGAGCATTCACTGGGACAGCAAAGAGTTCCAGGAATGGTCTCTCTCAGTGACAGTAGGTGACGAAGGTGTCTTGATAGAGAGGCAGTCTTTGGAGAAATAGGGAAAGATTCTGCTCAAACTATTTTCCTGTACATTGTTCAACTCCTTATGTGTGTCATCAACAGTGGCAAGAGGTGATGTTTTGCTCATGGCCTCAACAGCATAGCCACTATGCTAAAGAACTTGGAAAGAATCCCCATCAGTTGATGTAAGCAGTAGTTACTGTATTATCTCACTCTACCAGCACATGATGTCCCCTAAAATTGTCCCTGAGTAAACACAACCCCCAGAATGTCTCTCCAGCTCAAGGAACCACCATGGGATTTCCTGGATGTTGGCAGGGACCAGAGGACGAGCCTTGCCTGCTGGTGCCGCCAGTAGAACTTTTAAATCAAGGACTACCCATGGGTTGTATGTATAAAGTTTTACATGAATCCTGAAAGAATTTAGAGTCAGATGTGCAAAGCATATTTCCAGTCACAAATGACCCAATTAGCAGAATCAGGTCATTTGCAAATGCAAATACCAAACTGGCATGGCATGTATTACTGTTTTGTGACTGAATTCCAGGCACAAACAGTATTACATTACCACCAGTTTAAAACTGGAGGTAACACATTCACAAAGGGGAAGAGGTCACCAAGGAACCCCTATCCCTTTGAGAATGTAAATAAACAAATATTTTTTAAGAGCAGGCAGTGGTCCCAGGGACCACTGCCTACTCTTAAAAAAAAGAAAACTCAAGGTTTAATTTTTTTTGTTTTTAAACACATCCAATTTTCCTTTAAGGAAAAACGGTCTGCACTAAAAAAAATATATATGAAAAAGCAATTACAGACACGGTGGTCTGCTGACCTGAGCAGGCCACCATCCCTGTGATGGCTGTGATTCCTAATGGGTCGCAAACTGCGACCTACCTCATATATATTCATGAGGTAGGTCAATTTGAGATGCATACGGAATCCTTAAATGAAACTCAATGAGTTTCATACATTAGGAATACTGATTTCCTAACACCAGTTCAGAGAGAATCGCAATTCCGAAATCGATATTCCTAATGTTTGTACATCTGGGCCATACCTCCTGACCTTCATCCTCCTAGATTAAGCTCCAGCTCCTGGATGCCAAGTATCTCTCCCACACTGCTTTCTTTCTACTACACAGCATTCCATGATGACATCAGAGATTGCTTCAACTCAGTAGAAACCAATGCATAGCACTCATACCAACATGAAACAACAGCAATCCCAGAGAAAATATTTCATACCTAAAAACAGAGCTAACAGTAATCCCCTTTGAATACATAGCTAGCTATTTTACATCATGCAATGTGCAGTCAATTTACTTCCATCAGAAAGCTCTCCCGAGCACATACCAGGACAGTAAACTTAACACTTGACACACAAAAACTATACAAAGTAATACACCCACACTTGATGAGTGAACACACAAAGAGAACAAGACAACATATTGATAACATACAAAATAACCCATGGGAACACATACTGAACAAACAAAAAAAAAGAGGTTACTTTAAAACATGGGGAAATATTTAGAGCTTGGTGGACAGGGTACTCTGTCAAAAACGTGGTGGAATATCCTTTCCGCCAAACTTACAGTTCCACTGCCATTGTGACACTATAGCCTCACTGCCTTATTTGGGGAGGGCACACCATGGTTAGATTGCCTTACCCGAGAGTAGGAGACCTGGGCAATTCCATACCATATCTTTAGCAGTGAGAAAAGGAAATTCACAGGAGTATCTTGTCTCACTCACTTCCACTTACATGAAGGTAAGTACATTTGAAGAAGACATTCTATAACCTGTAAGAGACTGCTGGTGATTAACAGTACAGTGACTCTGGAATTAGAAGCACACACTAATAATGATAATACGCATTTTTATTATCAACATCCAAACTTAATATTTGGCATTACACAAAGCATCATTTGACAAATCAGAATAATTATAAACATGGCAATTATACTGAAAAGTATTAGAGCAGTTAAAAGAAAAAATAGAAATGAGTGCACTGCTTTTACATCAATAGATTTAAAATATTTTAATAATTTTTTGTTGTTGTCCAGAATACTAAATTGTAATGTAACTAGGCACTCCCATAGCCATTGTTTAGTAGTTCTGCTGAGCCAAGGAAAGATACCCCAAGACACATATTTATTTATTTAAAACATTTATTTATTTAAAACATTTATAAAGCGCGATAGCTGCCCCAGCCAAGAGGCGTCCCGGCGCTAGAAGCAAAACAGCAGCAAAGATACTGACGATGGTCTACACAGTAGTAAAGATAAAGGTTTTAATAGCTCTCCTAAACTGAGTGAGATTGTCAAGGCCACGAATATGAGGGGGCAGAGAATTCCAGAGAACAGCCGCTCTATAACTGAAAGAACGACCTCCAGCACAAACTTTCCTGATGCCAGGGACCCGCAACAAATTTTGGCCCATAGAGCGCAGCTGGCGGGGGGGAACATAGAATGAAAGCAAATCTGCTAGGGGATCCAAGCCTCAGAATTTTAAAAGCTTTACAGAGTGCTTTAAACTCAATCCTTTGAGCCACGGGCAGCCAGTGAAGGCTGTGGAAACTGCCAGACACTGAGCAGACTCTATGCAAGCCCAAAAGAGCTCTAACTCCGACATTCTGAACTCTCTGTAACCTTAGTACTTCTGCCTTGTTTACCCCTAGGTAGAGTTCACATAATCAAGCCTAGAGATAATCAGTGCCTGAATAATGAGCTGTCTGGTCGGAGTATCAAAGAAGCCCAGGGTAGGTCTCAGCCCACGAAGGAGACCGAAACAGGTACCCGCTACCTTCTTTGTTTGAGTCTGGAGACTAAGCGAAGAGTCCATCCAGACCCCCAAGTTCTGTACCACCTGTTTAGGGGGGGGGGGGAGGGGTACCTAGATACCTGGGCCACCAGTGCTCATTCCATAGCCCATGGTCCTTTCCCACCAGCAACACCTCCGACTTACTAGCATTCAGCTGGAGGCAATTGGCTGTCATCCAGCCGGCAACTGCCACAAGATCACCTTGGAACTTAGCGGCGTTGTCCCTAGAGTTACCAGAAAGTGCCACCACCAGCTGCGTGTCATCGGCGTAGGAGACCACCATCAGCCCTCTGCCCTTGGCAAAAACAGC
The DNA here is from genome assembly GCF_964263255.1 of Lissotriton vulgaris. Classification (NCBI taxonomy): domain Eukaryota; kingdom Metazoa; phylum Chordata; class Amphibia; order Caudata; family Salamandridae; genus Lissotriton; species Lissotriton vulgaris. The sequence goes on from NC_141699.1 coordinate 344,477,732, forward strand.
TAAAGGTTGTACATTCAAATTAAAGAGCAGAGGACTCAAAGATGAACCCTGTGGTACTCCTTGCTTGATGGGAAAGGTTGATAAAAAAAGGGGAGCAGTCACCTGGTAAGATCTATCTGAAAGAAATGATGCAAGCCACTTCAAAGCAAGACCACAGATGCCTGTCTCTTTCAACCGATGCAGCAAGATGGCATGGGACACCGCATCGAACGCAGCACTGAGATCCAGAAGGATCAGTGCCGACATCTGTCCTGCGTCCAGTGCTGCCCAGAGATGTTCTTGTACCTTCAAACGCTCTGACTCTGTACCATGGCCAGCACGAAATCCATTTTGCGAGTCCAGGAAAGCAATGAAATTGTCCTGAAATTCTCCGTTTTTTTGGCATCCAGAGAAGGTTTTTTGAGCAATGGCAATACTCTGGCCTGTTTCCATGCTGTAGGGACGATCGCTTGACTGAGTGATTTATTAATCACTTGGCCAAGAGAGGGCATAATAGTAGGTAAAATTCTCCTAAAGTGGTCAGGTTTCAAAGGATCGACCGATGAGCCTGATTTGATTTTTGCACAAAGTTCAAGTAGCTGGTCCTGCTCAATCTGAGGAATACCTCTAAGGTATTCAGCATCCCATTGCTAGGACATTTCAGTGCAGTCCAGAACAGTCATGGGGAAGTCTTTGTAGATGTCTTCTATCTTTTTAAAAAAGAATAAGGCAAGTTCCTCACATTGCTGACTCAAGGAAATTAATGGGCCAGCCGTCTCCTTCTGATTTTTTAAATCTGACAGAATAGAGAAGATACTCTTCGCGGGATTAATACTATTCCTAATTCTTAAAGCATAAAAAGCTGCACATTCAGAGTGAATTGCCCTGTGATAGGTCCTTACTGCATCCCGATAATGCGCTTTCATTAGAGGGTTAAAGTCCTTTCTCCAGGATCTTTCACATTTCTTACAGATTTTTCGCAGCAAAGCTAACTTATCATTATATCACGTATTGGACTTGGTCATACGATTAGGGGACCACTTAGCTGGAATTAGCTTATCTAATGGCTGACTAATCCAGTCAGAAAAGGCTAAATACCCTTTGTCAGGATCTGTCGACAGCTCTGGAACAGAGCTCGAAAGTAGAGTTTCAAATTGATCCCAGTTAAGCTTATGCCAAGGGCGTTTTTAGGAATAGGACTTCTCTAAATTACGTTTGGGAGCTATGCCCTGAATACACAGAGGGACCTAAAAATTGTCCGACCAGGTCATTGGCACCGCGATAGTGTAGTCAGGGAAGGAATGTTGGTAAAAAACCGGATCCAGCAGGTGACCGGCTGAATGAGTGGGACTTGGAACCCGGTGGTCTAGCTGGCAGGCCGCTAAGTCTGCCATTAAATTCATCGCATCTACATCAGTGTGGTCATCAAAATGAAAATTCAAATCTCCCAAGATCGTGAAATTGGGAGAGTTGATCACCAAGGTGCATACAGTGTCAATAAATGCTTCCCTAAAGGCTTTAGATGGACCCGGTGGGAGATATATTAGTAGCCCAGTCATAGTTGAGTTGGAATTAAAGGTGATTTTGAAACGGGCACATTCGCAGCCTACAACGGGCCATTTAGTAAAGGAACACGCATAGTGTGCCACCACCTCTTGTGTCTCTATTAAGAGTGTGCATGACATAGCCCTCCAGAAGTGCCAGCCCTGGGATCGCCACAGAATCTTGCAAGAGCCAATTCTCCGTTAAGAACAGGGTGTCCGGCCTTTCGGTTCCCAGAAAGTCAAGAACAGCCGCACAGTGTTTGACCATGGAGCGGCAATTAAGATGAAAAATTTTCAAGCACTTGCCTGTGGGAAAAGGACGATCCTGCACACCTTCTGGGACCGTAGATGTGAACCCACATTGTTTACAGCAAAAAGGACCGTCTAAATCGTGTAGCCCATGAACTGAGCAGCTACTGGCTAGTGCTCTAGCTGCTAGAAGTTCCTTCTGGGAGTAGGTACGGTGAGGGTTCCTAAAATTGGCAGCATGTCCGACGTCTGGTGCTGGCCTGGCGCGGACGGTCGCAGACGGGCTTGCCTCTGGCGCGACCGCTGCTCGCGCAATCTGCACGGCCGGACAAGCATGCTGATTAAATATGCCCCCAGTAGCGGAAATGACTGAAGGAGGGCGGAGCCACATCCCTCCACACAAACAGCACACACTGCGGTGGACCGGGGACTGGCTGAGTGGGAGCGGGAAGCAGCGAACCAAAGTGCAAGGTAAGTAAGTTTAGAAATAAGCATAAGTTTAAAACAACATCCGCTATCAAAATGCGCCGGCTAGAAATGCGGTGCTATCTGTTGCCATATTGGCATACCTCTCAGCTAAAAGAGAAGCAGAAGCAAATATGCCCTGTAGTGGTCTTCATTCCAATTATTCTATATCTCGTAAGAGAGTTATACAACGAACTAGCCTGATCATAATCTGGTTACCCAGATTGTTTCAGACTGTAGTAGTCGTGTTCGTGAAGCTTCTCTGATTTCAGTCTAGCAGCATTCTATTCAGCTCAAGTTCTACTAACACTGAACCTCTAATGTCAGGAGTTTATATAGAGGGCATTTGTTTACTACAGATTATGAATTGACACCCATCAGAAATTCTCACTTCTTGCAAGGTGTTCCTGCAAAATATCATGGAAAGAATATTGTGAAATGCAAATATTATGATGTGAAAAATGTCTTGGGTCACAAAATTGCAGGCAAATGTATCATTTAAAAAATATCTTTTAGTATTGTTTCGTTGTGTGTTACGTCATTGTGGTTTATATTGTTTTTAAGTGTATCTCTGGTATTTTATATTTTTTTATTTCAGGAGCATGAAGTTAGAATTATAGAGGAATAGGGTGGTTTTTTTAAATGTTTATTTTTTTATAAGCATTATTAAATGCAATATGTTTCTTATCATTGATTTCCATTTGATGGAATTATTTTTTTCCTGACATATTTTGTCTAATTTATTTGATTTTGTAGTTTTTCTTCGTCATTTTGGGCTGTTTCTGGATCTTGTGATCGTTGTTTCATGTTGCTGGTCTTTGGTTCAGATCAATCAATCAATCAATCAATCAATCAATCAATCAATGCATTTGTATAGCGCGCTGCTCACCCGGAAGGGTCTCAAGGCGCAGGGGGAGAAGGGTCCGTTACTGCTCGAAAAGCCAGGTCTTGAGTTGCTTCCTGAAGGAGAGATGGTCCTGGGTTAGCCGAAGGTGGATGGGGAGGGAGTTCCATGTCTTGGCTGCCAGGTAGGAGAAGGATCTTCCTCCAGCGGTGGCTCTGTGGATGCGTGGAACGGCGGCGTGGGCGAGGCTGGTCGCTCATAGCTGGCGGGTGGGCGTGTAGAAGGTCAGGCGGTTGTTGAAGTACTTGGGGCCCAGGTCGTGGAGGGCCTTGTGTGCGTGGGTGAGGAGTCTGAACGTGATCCTCTTGCTGACGGGGAGCCAGTGCAGGTCTTTCAGGTGGCCAGATATGTGTCTGTGTCGGAGGATGTCCAGGAGGAGTCGTGCGGAGGCGTTCTGGATGCGTTGGAGTCTTTTCTGAAGTTTGGCGGCGTAGAGGGTGTTTCCGTAGTCTAGACGGCTGGTGACGAGTGCCTGGGTGACCGTCTTCCTGGTTTCGGTGGGGATCCATCAGAAGATCTTTCGGAGCATGCGCAGGGTGTTGAAGCACGATGATGAGACGGCGTTGACTTGTCTGGTCATCGAAAGGGAGGAGTCCAGGATGAAGCCCAGGTTGTGTGCGTGGTCCGTTGGCTTTGAAGTGGTGCCCAGGGCAGGGGGCCACCAGGAGTCGTCCCAGGCGGAGGGCGATGACCCCAGGAGGAGGACTTCCATCTTGTCTGAGTTCAGTTTCAGGCAGCTGTTCTTCATCCACTCGGCGACGTCTTTCATCCTTTGGTGAAGGCTGGTTCTGGCGGCGGCGGGGTCGTTGGTGATGGAGAGGATCAGCTGGGTGTTGTTGGCATAGGAGATGATGTTGAGGTTGTGTTGGCGTGCGATGGCTGTGAGGAGGCTCATGTAGACGTTGAAGAGGGTGGGGCTGAGCGATGATCCCTGTGGTACGCCGCAGATGACTTTGGTGGCCTCGGATCTAAACGGGGGAGGCGGACTCTCTGGGTTCTTCCGGTGAGGAACGAGATGATCCACTCCAGTGCCTTCTCTCAGATTCCGATGTTGCTGAGGCGCTGCACTAGGGTGCGGTGGCAGACAGTGTCGAACGCTGCGGAGTGGTCCAGGAGGATGAGGGCCGCTCTCTCCCCGTTGTCGAGCAGGGATCTGATGTCATCAGTGGCTGCGATGAGGGCGGTCTCGCTGCTGTGGTTGGCTCAGAAACCGGACTGCGAGTGGTCGAGGGATCCGTTTGTCTCGAGGAAGGCGGCCAGCTGTCTGTTGATGGTCTTCTCGATGACTTTGGCAGGAAAAGGGATGAGCGAGATGGGGTGGAAGTTCTTGAGGTCGGTGGGGTCCGCTGTTGGTTTCTTCAGGAGGGCGCTGAGCTCGGCGTGCTTCCAGCTTTCCGGGAAGGTGGCGGTGTTGAAGGAGATGTTGATGATGTCCCAGAGTTGGGGTGCGATGATGGAGGCGGCTTTGTTGAATACGTGGTGGGGGCAGGGGTCGGTCGGGGAATCGGAGTGGATGGTGTTCATCGTGCGGGTAGTGTCTTCAGTGCTGACCGGAGTCCAGGCACAGAGGGTGGTGGTGGGGGGCGTTGGTCCGGTGGTTGGGTGCGTGGTTGGTGCGCCGAAGATGTTGTGTATTTCGTCGATCTTGCGGTGGAAGAACGAGGCGAGTGAGTCGCAGAGGTCTTGCGAGGGGATGATGTCGTTGTTTCCGGCGCTGGGATTGGAGAGCTCTTTGACGATGCTGAAGAGTTCCTTGCTGTTGTGGGCGTTGTTGTTCAGTCCTTCTTTGAATGCTGTTTTCTTGGTGGTGCGGATCAGCTGGTGGTGTTTGCGGGTGGCGTGCTTGAGGTCAGTCATGTTGTCTATGGTCTGGTTGTTGCGCCATGCTTTCTCGAGGATGCGGCAGTTCCTCCTGGAGTTCTTAAGTTCGTTGGTAAACCAAGAGGCCTTCTTGCTGCCGTGTCTGCTGGGAGGGGTCTTCAGTGGTGCGAGGTCGTCTGCACAGTTGGTGATCCACTGTGTGAGGTTGTTGGCTGCTTTGTTGGGGTCCGTCGTGCTGGCAGGAGGGTTCTGGCTGAGGGAGGTGGTGAGCTGGTCGGCGGTGATCTTGTTCCAGCTCCTGCGAGGAACCTGTTGCGGGTGGTGGTGGGTCGTGGTTCTTCTGAAGCTGAAGTGGACGCAGCTGTGATCCGTCCAATGGAGTCCGGTGGAGTGGCTGAAGACGATGTACTTGCTGGAGGAGAAGACTGGATCAAGCGTGTGGCCGGCGTAGTGGGTGGGGGTGTTCACCAGTTGCTTGAGTCCGAGGTTGGCGAGGTTGTCCAGCAGGGTGATGGTGTTGCTGTCCTTGTTGTTCTCCAGTTGGAACTTGAGGTCCCCTAGGAGGATGTAGTCGGCGGAGGGGAGGGCGTGCGTGCTGATGACATCTGTGATGTCTTCGCAGAATTGTGTGCGTGGTCCCGGGGGTCTGTAGATGAGGGTGCCTCTGAGTGTGGTCTTGGGGTCGGTGTGTATCTGGAAGTGGAGATGTTCGGCGGCGGTGAAGGTGTCGTCAGCGCTGGTCGTGATGCGGATGGTGTTCTTGTGTACGATGGCGATGCCTCCTCCAGTCTAGTTGACGCGGTCCCTCCGGGTGATCTTGTATCCGTCCGGTATGGCGATGGCGATGTCGGGCGCTGAGGAGGCGTTCATCCAGGTTTCCGTGAGGAAGGCAACGTCTGGTGATGTTGTGTCGAGCAGGTTCCAGAGTTCGACGGCGTGTCTGTGGACGGAGCAGGTGTTGAGCAGGAAGTACTTGAGGGGGTTGCTGCCGGTGCTTGGCGGGTGCGGTGCAGGTCCGGAGGCAGAAATATTTGCAGGCTTGGCAGGTGAAAGGTCCGTGGGTGCGTTTTGGGGTGGCTCAGTAGCAGGCGGGGGTTCGGCCGGTGTTGAGTGCGTTGAGGGTGGCGGCATCGTAGGTTCGTCGTGTGGTCTGGCGGCGACGAGAGCCAGGGGTCCTAGCACTGGGCACGGTCCAGGCGCAGACGGGCGCAGACAGGCTTGCCTTTGGCGCGCCCGCTGCGCGAATACATGCACTCCGCCATAAATGGTGAAGTGGGAGGGAGGAGCAGCTGGGAGGCGGGAGCGGGGCGGCGAATGGGAAGGGAGACAGAAAACAAAAGGGGTGGGGCCACAGGGGAGCAGCGGCGGGGAGCGGGGAGAAGGGCGGGAAACACAGCAGGGGGACAGGTCACGGTAAAAACAAATACAGAGGCAGAATACCAAATGCAGAATACAGACAATACAGAGGCAAAATGCAGATAATACAGAGGCAGAATACCACAAAAATGCTAAGGACCAGGAACTCAGCTGCAGGGCAGCGGCGAACTCGGCAGGAGCGGGGGCAGCCTGGGCTCACTCACGGGGAGTGTGCGTGGTGCGTGGAGCGACTGGCCCAGAACAGGGTCAAGGGTCACTCTCAGATAGGACTATGTTAAACTTATTTTCTAAGAGTTTAGTGGTAGAAGAAAGGTGTGTAGACCTAGGCTAGCTTTTGTAATTGGATGTTCTTTTAATGTATTCTTTTTAAAGTAGTATGTACTAGCCAGCTTATGGTATTGCGGTAGGCCTTATTGTGCAATGGGTTGTTTATTTGTACTTTATACGTGAGTTCTATGTGTTTCACATTAATTTTTATTCTTTCTTATTGTGCTTTGTTTGTAATATGGTTGAAAGTGTTTTTGGATGGGTTTTTGTAGTTTTTCTTTACAGGTTTGTATTTTCAGCATAAACTTTATTTTAACCTGGATGCATTTTTTTTTTGTCAAGGAAAAATAGATGGTAATTTTGTAGCCATTTTGTTCCTTGATTTTTCAGTTTTTCTGGAGAGTTTAAATATTTTTTTTCTACTTTTTCGGATTTTGGTTAGCTTCTTGGATTATTTGGCTTTCAGAAATAAATATTCATAACGAATACGTTTCAGTGTTTTCAGGGCGGTTAAATGGTGGTTTTATTTATTGTGTTGTTTTCAGTAGGTTCATCCTATTTAGTCTAGATATGGTCAGCTTCGGTTTTTACTTAAGACTCTTGCTTGAATGCTAGGAGTCCTTGCATTTCGTTAATTTGTTTGCTGACTTTTGTTTTTTAGTTGGGTTAGGTATTGTTCCATTCTTAGCATCTGGTAGCGCTGTCTTTTTTTACTATTTCTAGGAATTGATAGAGAGTAGGGTGGCTTTTTCCAAGTACTCCTTGGAAGCAATTGTGCTACCTTTCCACTATGTTATTTGTCTTTGCTTTTAGGAACATGGTGCTTTCATAATCATTCTAAGAAGGAAGTTGATACTTGGGTTGGCGTCTGTGGCTTGATCTTTAAAGGCAAACAACCCAAGTATCCTTAAAATAATCCACTATTGGAGCTAGTTTTGTTTCATATTGCTGGTTATAAGTGGATTCAAGTAGCATGTCATAATGTTTAGTAACTTCTGGCACAGTGACATATGATAAAGCCATCACCTTTCTTATTTCATATACAAACTCAAGGTTAGGTGCATATTCTATGCTCATGGTGGATTTTTGCAGGTGTCTCCATATGATTGATTAAAGTGATAGTAGAACCTCAGAACTGCAGTGTGTGGGTAGATTTTAATTAAGGGCAAAATAATTGTCTGTTCAAAATCTCTGATGATTTTATGTGGGTCAAACTTGTCAGTTTCTTCTTTTATATATGTTAGAATTCCATTGTAAGTTGAACTTTGTTACGTAAAAGTGCACATATTGATGGGATGTTTGTATTTTTGATAATATGGTGATAGCTATTCCGTTAGCGGAAATAATCCCAAAGTGCACCAGTTCTTATGTAGCCAATATAGTGACAAACAACGGGATAGGTAATGTAAAATAAGTAAATAAATAAAACCACTTAACTTGCACTAACTGCATCGCCAACTCGGTGATGCAGCGAGAGCTTCGTGAGTGGTTTCATTTATTTTACATTCCCAATCCTGTCGTATGTCACTCCCACCTCACCCCTGGCGCGACCAACCGCACTTACCTTCACAGGCCGCTGCTGCTGGCCTCTTTCAGGTCCTTTAAAATATTACTGACTTCTATTTTAGCAATATTAGATGGATTGTTATGGTCTCTAACACTTTTAACTATTTTAGTGGTAGCCTTTCCGTTGCACGCATTTTAATACTAGATGGTGCAGAATTTGGCTTTGCAGGTCTGTTTGGTGTTGTTTTTTACACGGTTTTCTTTTGTTGCAGTCTGTTGAGGAGAAATATTTGACAGTGGTTTGGGTTTATCCTTTAATCTAAAATTTAGTTCAAGGTTTGCTTGTTTCATATGATTTTTTACTACTTTAAAGCATTATTTGTAGTTAATTGTATTTCAGTGCTTTGATTACTATACTTACTTTCAAGGTGATCTTTCTTGAATGTCTAGTAATTCAGTGAATGTATCTTTATTTTATTTTCCTTTTAGCATTTTTTAACTTCTTGTAAAGGATGACATTAACTTGTAAAATATAAATGTAGCATAGTTTTAATTGTTCCTTAACATACGTTGTTATTTATTATTTGTATTCACTTTCCTTCGATTGTGAAACTGACTATGAAGTATTTAGTGGTTCGTTGAACATTTGTAGGTATGCAATTCGGCAGTGTGAAGTTGTCCAGATGTAAATATTTTTAGGAAGCATTTTGTTGTGCATGATTGTGGCTTTTTTACACTGTTTGTTAATTGGAATTTGTTTCTATTTGTTAACTGTTTTTAAATTTCATTTGATTGGATGGTTAGAGACTAGTTTGATTTCTTTGCATCATTTATGAGAAACGCTAATGAGTGACTTTTTATTTATTTCATGTACAGTCATTTTATTTTATTTTAACATATTTTTATGTGTTTGTATAACTTTAATGTAACAATGTGTATTTCATTTAGAATTATTTCAGTATTCTGTGATTGTTGTTAGGATTCCTTTGTTTTAATATCTAGGTGATATTTGTTATTTCTTTGCAGTATTATGGCATTTTAGATATGTATTTCTGCAATATTTTTGTGATCAATATTTTTGTGTTTGCTGTTTAAGTGTAGAGTGACAATATTTATGTTTTTTGTATTTTTATTGCGATATTTGTGTATGTCGCTACGGATTTTCTGGATATAGTGCCATACAGCTGGTTCAGATCCAATTATCATGATCTCACCTTAAGATCTGAGCAGTCAGATTAGAGATAACACCATCTCTAATTATGTCAAGGGCTATTTAGTGTTAAGAACTTACTATTACAGAGAAAGACCTCAGTATGACATAATTCAGTTCAAATTGTGGGCATGACCCAGACATATTATGTCTAGTATTTGACCTTGACTCGTAGTTTCACCAGTGTCAAGTCTACACTTGGAACATATCCTAGGATGCTGGCATGTTTTTTGTATTGAAGGTGCTTTCGTCACATGTTCTTGTTGAGGACATAGGCAGGCAGCCATGCTTATATTTGAATAGCAGTCAAATAAACTTAAATAGTGCCCAAAGAACTGCTAGCAAGCCTTGGAAAGAAATGCATGCACTCTGAATGTAGTCTACAAATGGTAAGAAGGAATGAAGCTTGGTTAAGACTTTTGAAATACTTCTCATTCAAATTAATTAAGGTTTGAGCTACACAACTTAGTAGTTACGTAAAACACAACTCATAAGAATATTAGCACAAAGTTAGTGCTTATGTAAGATTTCGGTGACGTGGCAAGTACCACCATAACACGAAAACATGTTGCTGGGGAGTGGAAATATAGCTAATCTTTATCACGCTCCCCTACTTAGAGTTAGGAGAGTGGAACTGACAAATTTCTGAAGGTGGAGCATAAGCTAGTGTTCCAATGTCCTTTTTTCCTACACAGGACCACCAGGAAAAGCTTTGCAGTTTGAACAGGAACATAAATAAACTACCCCCACACACTGCAGAAAACTCCCTACCATGTCAGCAACATTTTTTTGTTTTTCAATAATAACATCTATGCCTGCCAAACTTCAAATAAGTCCTACGTTCCTAAATATGAAGAGGCAACCAGTTTTCATGAGAATAAGTACAATCATTTTATCACCAGTGTGAGTGGAATATAATTGAGTGGTCGGTTACAGACACCTAATACTAGTTGGGCAAGCACATAATGTCCAAAGAGAATTCATTCACATTGGTGACTACTGGCGAACCATAACAGAGCCCATACTTCTAGGTCCATACTATGCCTGGTGAAAATTTGTATTACACTTGCTTAATTTCTGGAATTTTGTGTCACACTTTTCATGTATTTGAGAAATTACAGCATTATGCAATTTTGAGTAAATATGTGCCATTTGTGGAAACAATTTAGCAGGAATGTGGCATTAATTGTAAAAAAATTTCAACAACACACGTGAACAATGACTCAGTGCTTTTTTGTTTTTATACTATTTTTCAACTTAAAATGTCTTCGTGCGACAAAAATTGAAATGGGGATGAATTTCGCACCAAACTATATCACTAAATGACAGATTTGCATTTTGCATAATCATTCGTAATTTTGTGTAATTACAGCCATAAAAATCAATGATATAAAGTGTGAAAACATAATCTTGTATTCCGATTGCTTTAATGCTAATGTTCCTCTGAACCTGTATATCAGCATGTGCTCTGATATATTTAATATTCAAATATGGATGTTATTTTTTAATCAATTTGAAGAGCCCTGTAGCCTGAATATGCTTGCTAAGATTCATGACTCTAGTAGGCGTGCAAGCCATTGTATCTGAGGTAGCACATTAGCACATTTCCTGCATCTCGTAGTGAAGTGTAGCCTTACTTTCGATACAGGCAACCAGAAGCGTGACTTTAGGGGATTAATGAAGTCAGCACTGTGACATGTCCTATATCTTATTTTCACTGACATCTCACATTTTCTCCATGAGATGATCCTGCCATCTGTTCATTTGATACATTTCTTTCACATTTATGCTACACAGACTTACTTGTATTGAGGGGAAAATGTAAAAATAAATTCAACTAGAGGCTGACTGTAACCCAGTCATTCGTGACAGATCTCTGGGACATATTTACAAGCCCCTGCCACCACCACAACATCAGTTTTTCAGGCGTTGTGGTGGCGATATGGGTTTCGTCTTATTTACAAGGTAGCGTTAAGCCACTTAACGCGGCTTAACGCTGCCTTGTAAATATTTAGGCACCCGTTCACGTTGTACATAGCCTTAAAGGGGGGGACAATGGGTGTTGCAGTGGGCGTTCCACCACAACACCCATCGATTTTGACACTGCCCCCTATTTACAAGGGCAGTGTACATAGATGCAGCGCCAAAATTAAGACACATTTCTGCACATAAACAAGCTTCCCCTCAACGCAGACACCCTTGCACTAGGGTGCCTGCCTTGGTGCTAGCCTGCTAAATGTAATGCCAGAGCAGGGGAAAAGGCAGAGCTGCACCAAATTGCTGTAAGTATGGTACAGTCCTGCGTTTCAGAAGTGGCAGAGCGTGGTGTTAAGCCAAGTAGGCTAACGCCACGCTCTGCCACTTCATTGTTAATATGCCCCCCTGTTTCTAGCCTCTTTCATTATTCTGCAGCACTCCCCCAAGGTCTATAGGATCCCAGAATGGGTGATGTTCTGCTACAGTCAGCAAATACATTAGAGCCCACTATAGAAGGAAATCTTTAACACAATAATAAGACTGCAGACCTAATCACAGATGCTAGCACAGTAGAAAAAATACATTTTTCATTTGTCTCTCATGTGAGAGGATGCGGTGTAATGGCCAGAGCTGCCAACTTTGGAACAGGTTTGTGTTTCAGCATTGGGTCAACATCCTGTGATACTGGGCAAATCACTTTGTCTTCCTGTGCCTAAAATAAACACAAATGAATGTGTCCTTGTGTAATGTTACTGGTGCTTATGTAAAGTGTTCTAATACCTTTGGGTTTGAGTTTGTACTGTACGCAACTACACTAACGTTGCCCCTTTGTTGTCATGCAGCTAAAGCAACATCCCAGGCAAGACATGATTACATCTCTGGTCACTCAAGCAGGACATACAAAACACCTCCCAGGGAGGCTCAAAAAAAGACAACCACACAAAGAAAAAACACCAATCATGGGCTAGCTTCCTACCCCTGTGGCTAAGCTACACTACTCAATACAAACACATCTATTGGCAAAGACACACAATACTCATCACACAGATCCTTTTGTTTACCAAGTGCCTTCCCAACTGCACTAATTTCATCCAATTCTACTTCATCTTACCTGTACGAAAACATATAGCTATTCTTCATCTTCTCCAGCACTCCTTAGACACATAATAAACCGCCTGCTTTATTTCCTCCACCCTGCACTAACTGTTCCATGCTCTATCATTTGGCTCCAGACACTAAAACAACATTAACCTCACACTCAGAACATTTGTGACTGGAAATACTCTTGGATTTAAAGCAGCATCAATGCCAGGTCTTCGTACACATACCCTATTGCCCAAAGAAAACAGAAAGGTTCTTGTTGAATAATGCAGAACTGTTAAATAAGGCCACAATAGGGACATCAAAATCTGCTGAACAGACATACTAAACAAAAGAGCCCACCAAATAAAACTGTCCAAAAAATTATTTAATCAGTTTACTAATCCATTGGCTCTGTGATGAAAACTGGGCCTCAAATTATTCTTCATCTCACTGTCTCTCCAAAAATCCTTAATTTCAAGTTATAATAATTGTACTTTATTTTCACACACCTATTGCTGTAAAAAGACTCCCAATTAGAAAAAATATAAGTACAACAAAAATACACTCAGGGCCTAATTCACAAGGGGCCTCCACACTCATGTCGTAAGCCCTGCAGACGTGGGGGAGTCACTGCACTCGGTTTGGAACCACAATAGTCTCACTGTGTATATTCCACCCCGAGTGCGCAGACTCCCCCCGTGACTGCGAGGACTCCGCCACAAGTGCAGAGGCACTTTGTGAATCAGGCCCTAAACTGGCAGGAAGACGTCCTTGGACTCCATACAAATTAATGCTGGTCTTTGCTTTGAAGCCTCAGTTGACAGAACAGAACTAAACGAGATGTCAATCAATTAACACACATTGAAAACCACTTCCAGTTTATCTCATCATTCACGCCCTGTCACCCCACTTGCAACCTCCTCTTGGTGAAAGTCATACCCAAATGACTATCCCAAAAATTATGTATCAGAAACTTTCTAACATTGATAAGCAGTCCAAATGTGGTATCCCTCATTGCTCAACCTATCTTACAGAGCTACCTCATACACAATCTTCAGTAATCACTGAACATCACCCCACACACCTCGCTCCATGTCATAACCTACCAGAATAGACTTTGACAACCTACGTAACACGTCCTCTTTATCAACACACTTACTACGTTATTCATTGATGAAAAAAACATGCAATTTTTTTCCCACAATGGACATTTTCTTCTGTTTCACCAGCAGGCACGCAAAAGGAAAAGACAGCTAGCCATCGCACGATGCCCATGAGGAACATGTTTTGCATATAACCCTTACAACACATGCATCGGTATTCCTGGCCCCCTAATTACCTATTACATTACACATGGTTTGTATCTCACAATAGTAAAGTGATTGCTGCACTTGGACTCTTAAAATGTTCAAATGCTGACTATATGCTAACTTTTCCTTCATGATTGCAGAAGAATGAGTTCCACCCGAGGTAAAATGAACACTCAATATATTTCACCACTTGTGTGAACACACTGTTATAATGCATGAAATATTAGTATCATACAATTGATGTCGTCACTTAAGCAGCAAAAGGCCACACACAAGCCACCACCAACATTTTTCTTGCACTCTACGGGTCCAATTCACAGAACTAATTTAAGACAAAATCCTAAACGTACTACTTTTGGTATTCACAGAAGGCATTTAGTGGTCTTAAATTAGGAGTTTGTCCTAAATTAGGATTTTGTCTTATATTAGGATTAGGATTTTGTCTTAAATTAGGATTTTGTCTTTAATTAAATTTAAGACAAAATCCTAATTTAAGACAAAATCCTAACTTAAGACAACATCCTCATTTAAGACAAAATCCTAGCTTAAGGCTACTAAATGCCTTCAGTGAATACCAAAAGTAGTAAGTTTAGGATTTTGTCTTAAGTTAGTTCTGTGAATCGGGCTCTACCACCACAGGACTTAGGTCCTGATTTAGATTTCGGCGGACAGGTTACTCCGTCACAACGGTGACAGATATCCTGTTCGCCGAAATATAAATCCCATAATATTCTATGGAATTTATATATTTTGGTGGATGGGATATACGTCATCATTGTGACGGAGTAACCTGTCTGCTAAAATCTAAATCAGGTCCTTGATCATAATAAAGGCTCAACCAGTTTAAGTATTTTATTTTCAAAAAATGCTTTAAAAATGTTTGAAGCATATGGTCTAACATTCATGTGTGCACTATGCGCCTTGTGCCTTACTGAAACAACTCTGTCTTTAGCTTTCAGTTGAAACCAACTATCTTGCCTAATCTAATCAATACGTTGCAAACGACCTTTGTGAGATCTGTTTTAGAAATCCCAGGCAATCAGGGGTTATTGGGCTACAATTGTGTCAATCAGAGCCTTTTGCTAATGTTGTCCCTGTGATTAACCTGACATGTGGACCAAAAACTGAGAACCAAGTGGAGCCCTGCACATTTTACACTGAGGATGTGAGGTTAAGCAGTCCAAGACCTACTCAGGAAAGTGGTATGAAGTTAGACACTCAACGCACAATAGGACAATCAATATAAGTTGATAACATAATGTCCATGTTCTTTGAAAAAGAGTAAGCATTTTAATCAAACACACCACGCAATATTGTACAGATATTTCGGCAGCTGCAAGTTATTCTGGGTAGTGCTAAAAAGCATCAGCAATTATGGGGGAGACAGCATATCAGGCTCAAGTGGGCCAAAGGTCTAGGGAATTTTTGATTAGATGTAATATTGCCATTCCTTTGGTGGAGATCTCTTCACTTCCCTTTCCAGGCTTCTGCTGGGTTTACACCTAATCAGTTATAAAGTGTATTAAACCCAAGGGTATCTAAGCATTATGCCCGAAAACTGAGCTCCTAAGCACAGAAAACCGAGACGGCCTATGATGAGAAAGGCCATGTTTTTAACGATTTCTTTAATGAGGCAAAGGTTTCAAGTCTAGCAATGTGGGTGAGTAGGGAATTCCATACCTTGGCAGCAGCCCCGGAGATGGACCAAACATCCCATCTGATTTTCCGGTACCTAGGAATGGAGACTTTCCTAGTTGAAGAGGATCTGAGTGACCTACCTGGGGTGTACCAGCTGAAGAGGGAAGATATATGTTTGGACCCTTTGTGGTGGAGAGCAAGGAAGATTAGACAAATAGCCTTAAAAACAATGCACTTCCTCACAGGAAGCCAATGCAAGTTGCATCATGCTCATGAATAACTTCCTCAAGGGCATCTTGTACATCAGCACCATGTATGAAACGGGAACCTCTTGTGCAACTATTAATGTGCCTGTGCACATTCTTTGCATAACATGGGTGAGGCTAAATAATGATGATAATATTGTGTGATTGCCTCTGTGCTGTCTTCTACTGCTGCAGTATGAGAACCTGGCTCTTTAAATGTTTTCTGTGTTGTAGGAATTCTTCTTGTTGAACAAACTGCAGTCTCGACTTTTGTAGTGTGGTCCACAAATGTGAAACGTAGGAAGAACATGCATAGGATAAAACAAATCCTGTGCCCTGGCAGGATACAAGTGCATTCATGCCCACGGGACTTTCTCCAAGGCTGCTGACTCCAGGCCAATCACCATTAGAACTGAAGCATAATTATGCAGATTCATTTGACTATTTATTGTTTTTGATTGTTCTAAAATCCTTGCTCTCCAGTAACAAAAATACATTATTTAAACACTGTCAACAACACATGACACCATGCAGAATTTCACTAACAGTGATTTTCTTCTAATTACCTACTGGCGGTCGCCAGTAGGTATATATAGTTAGGATTTTTTCTCTATGGGATTTTTGAAAATTCTATGTCTAATAACTTTGGCGTTTGTGGACGGAATTGGCTGAAATTTTCAGGAAAATGGAACATTTTGTTTCTGAGCAGCCCCTGACAATTTGGGGGGGTTTCATCAAGGGCGGACCGAGAAAAAAGGGGGGTCCCAAAACACGTTTTTCCCATGTTAATTTCCATAGGGCGGTTGGCCTCACTTTTAGCTCGAACGGCTGAATGGATTTGCACGAAACTTGGCAAAATTGTAGGGACTGTTAGCCCGATGTGCCTTTGCTAGGTCTCAATATATGTGCTACAGTGGATTTTGAGTAATTTAGGTTCAAAAAAAGATATATATCTGGGCGGAGCCTAACCACACATCTGATCTGATTGGCTGTCAGCACTTCATCCAAGAAGTGTTGGCAGCCATCTTGGGACCAATATACATGATAGCACCTCATTAAAAAGCATTGTAGTTAATAGAGGGTTTTAGGACTTTAGTTACATTATAAATCATTTGTTGATGGTACCATACTCGTTTTAGGAATTGTGGTGGGTTCTAAGGTGATTTTACCATGTGAAAAAACCTTCTGCTGTGATATCATGAATATTGTTTGAAAGAAAACTAATATCTCATGATTTTCCCACAGTGGTTTGGAAGGGGATCTATAAGCTAAACTGAAAGCATATTTTCTGTAAATTCACATTATCTTTCTCAGTCATGTGAAAATGAAGTCTGACATTCTCAGTAAAACATGTACATCCAACAAGGACAGAGACTGTCAGTTGATTCCTTTGTGTTCTACTGCAGCCTCCTAGAGTGTTCTAAAGAACAACTAGAGCGCTAACAGTCCTACTTATTACAAAGGTATGGCACACCTGAAGCCATCTTGATTGGAATAAAGTGGTAACTCTTAAAACATTTAATTTAAAAAGAAACAACATGAGGGGGTATATTTTGCCATAGAAAGTATGATAGTGCTGCAGAATAAAAAATTAGGGCACATTTTGAGTGACTTCTCAAATCCTTTTCTATTTCATTAAAACATTCTGACATGCAGTCTCCCAAAATGGCCACCAGAGACAAAAGAGCCCAAATGTAGCCCAAATATCACCCAGATGTAGCCCAAGTATGGCCCAATGACAGAATGTCCCAGAGTGTTCTAAAGAACAACTAGAGCGCTAACAGTCCTACTTATTACAAAGGTATGGCACACCTGAAGCCATCTTGATTGGAATAAAGTGGTAACTCTTAAAACATTTAATTTAAAAAGAAACAACATGAGGGGGTATATTTTGCCATAGAAAGTATGATTAGTGCTGCAGAATGAAAAATTAGGGCACATTTTGAGTGACTTCTCAAATCCTTTTCTATTTCATTAAAACATTCTGACATGCAGTCTCCCAAAATGGCCACCAGAGACAAAAGAGCCCAAATGTAGCCCAAATATCACCCAGATGTAGCCCAAGTATAGCCCAATGACAGAATGTCCCAGAGTGTTCTAAAGAACAACTAGAGCGCTAACAGTCCTACTTATTACAAAGGTATAGCACACCTGGAGCCATCGTGATGGGAATAAAGTGGTAACTCTTAAAACATTTAATTTAAAAAGGAACAAAATGAGGGGGTATATTATGCAATAGAAGGTATTATTAGTGCTGCAGAAAGAAAAATTAGGGCACATTTTGAGTGACTTTTCAAATACTCTTCTATTTCATTAAAACATTCTGACATGCAGTCTCCCAAAATGGCCACCAGAGACAAAAGAGCCCAAATGTAGCCCAAATATCACCCAGATGTAGCCCAAGTATAGCCCAATGACAGAATGTCCCAGAGTGTTCTAAAGAACAACTAGAGCGCTAACAGTCCTACTTATTACAAAGGTATGGCACACCTGAAGCCATCTTGATTGGAATAAAGTGGTAACTCTTAAAACATTTAATTTAAAAAGGAACAAAATGAGGGGGTATATTTTGCCATATGAATTACGATTAGTGCTGCAGAAAGAAAAATTAGGGCACATTTTGAGTGACTTCTCAAACCCTCTTCAATTTCATTAAAAAATTCTGACATACAGTCTCCCAAGATGGCCACCAGAGACAAAAGAGCCTAAATGTAGCCCAAATATCACCCAGATGTACCCCAAGTATAGCCCAATGACAGAATGTCCCAGAGTGTTCTAAAGAACAACTAGAGCGCTAACAGTCTTACTTATGACAAAAGTATGGCACACCAGAAGCCATCTTGATTGGAATGAAGTGGTAAGTCTGAAAACACTCAATTTAAAAAGGAACAACGTGAGGGGGTTAATTTTGCCATAGAAAGTATGATTAGTGCTTCAGAAAGAAAAATTAGGGATCATTTTGAGTGACTTCTCAAATCCTCTTCTATTTCCTTAAAAAAATTCTGACATGCAGACTGAAACATGCACTTTGAATACCAGCAGCAGACGTTCCTGGTGAGCAGTAGCTTTACTACAGTGATCTAATGTGCAACTAGAGTGCTAACATTCAGAATTTATGGCAAATGTGTGACACATCTGAATGCCTTCTTGATGGAACCAAAGTAAACAAGCATTGAAAATGCAATAGATCTCGCCCTCGTTTAAGTTAAAGCCATTCTGTTTGTAATGAGGTGGCTTTTTAGCTTTGCTTTTATTAGTGTTTTTTCAACTTTCATGTAAATAACATGCATCTGTATGCATATAAGTATATGTATGCATGCATTTATGTTTGTATTTATATAGATATACAGATGATATATGTTTATATATGTATGTATATATATATATTCACTGAAAAAACCATAGGCTATAGACCATATATAGTTAGGAATTAGCATTTACAAAACCTTGAAAATTCACTGAAAAAACCATAGGTTATAGACCATATATAGTTAGGAATTAGCATTTACAAAACCTTGAAAATTCACTGAAAAAACCATAGGTTATAGACCATATATAGTTAGGAATTCGCATTTACAAAACCTTATTTTACTCACACAAAACCATTGAAATTCCATATATAGTTAGTTGCACTAACTATATATCGCGCACCCGCAATCCACTGCTGATGATGTCACATATTACATCATTCATGACATGGTCAGTGACATCATTGATGACATCACTGATGACATCTCAAATGACATCACTGATGACATCACTGATGACAACATCCAGTGACTGTATGTTTCTGTAAAGTTAAAATATGTCTTACATATTGAAGAATGAGTGGATGTATAAGTGTCTGGATGAAGGATTTAGTAGGTGCATGACTGACTGTATGAGTGAGTGATTAAATGTGTCTCACTGGGTGCATGGGTTAGTGACTAAACTGTCTTAATTTGTGCATCATTATGTCTGTTGTTCTGTAAACTGTTGCATGTGTTGATAAGTAGCTATATGAGTAACTATATGGGTTATTGATTGGTTGCCCAAGTATTTGTATGGGAGACTGAGTGTGTGTGTGGGTGGCTGGGAGGTGTATGACTCTGTGCATAGATGTGTGAGCAGTTGATTCACTAGATGTATGGTTTCAAAAGTGCATGTGGAAACAGCTGTATGGGCGGTTGACTGTGTGCATGAGTGTATTGGTGAGTGAATGGATATCTCAGTGCTACATGTCAAAGTAAGTACATATGTAAAACACAGTACATGTGAGAGTTGACATATATAAATAACTGTGCATAGGAGCCAGTGAATGTGTGAGTGGCTGTATGGATCATTGTGAACTTGTATCAGGGATTGTATAAGAGAGTAAATATGTGTTAGTATATGTTTGAATAAGTAAAGTTTGTATAACTGTATAGTTGAGGAAATGGAGGTGTGATTGATTCTTTGCATGACTGACTAGGTGTGTGAGTAACTCCATGGATGAGTGACAGTCTGTGAGTGTCTGTTTACACTGATTGTATCTAAGGTTATATTAGAGTCTGAAGAGGTTCATCGTATTATCACATGAATGATACCATCAGTGATGTGATCAGTAATGTCAAATGAGATGTCATCAGTGATGTCATCAGTGATGTCATTTGAGATGTCATCAGTGATGTCATTTGAGATGTCATCAGTGATGTCATCAGTGATGTCACTGACCATGTCATGAATGATGTAATATGTGACATCATCAGCAGTGGATTGCGGGTGCGCAATATATAGTTAGAGCAACTAACTATATATGGAATTTCAATGGTTTTGTGTGAGTAAAATAAGGTTTTGTAAATGCGAATTCCTAACTATATATGGTCTATAACCTATGGTTTTTTCAGTGAATATATATATATATATATATATATATATATTACCTACTGGCGGTCGCCAGTAGGTATATATAGTTAGGATTTTTTCTCTATGGGATTTTTGAAAATTCTATGTCTAATAACTTTGGCGTTTGTGGACGGAAGTGGCTGAAATTTTCAGGAAAATGGAACATTTTGTTTCTGAGCAGCCCCTGACAATTTGGTGGGGTTTCATCAAGGGGGGGCCGAGAAAAAAGGGGGGTCCCAAAACGCGTTTTTCCCATGTTAATTTCCATAGGGCGGTTGGCCTCACTTTTAGATCGAACAGCTGAATGGATTTGCACGAAACTTGGCAAAATTGTAGGGACTGTTAGCCCGATGTGCCTTTGCTAGGTCTCAATATATGTGCTCCAGTGGATTTTGAGTAATTTAGGTTCAAAAAAAGATATATATCTGGGCGGAGCCTAACCACACATCTGATCTGATTGGCTGTCAGCACTTCATCCAAGAAGTGTTGGCAGCCATCTTGGGATCAATATACATGATAGCACCTCATTAAAAAGCATTGTAGTTAATAGAGGGTTTTAGGACTTTAGTTACATTATAAATCATTTGTTGATGGTACCATACTCGTTTTAGGAATTGTGGTGGGTTCTAAGGTGATTTTACCATGTGAAAAAACCTTCTGCTGTGATATCATGAATATTGTTTGAAAGAAAACTAATATCTCATGATTTTCCCACAGTGGTTTGGAAGGGGATCTATAAGCTAAACTGAAAGCATATTTTCTGTAAATTCACATTATCTTTCTCAGTCATGTGAAAATGAAGTCTGACATTCTCAGTAAAACATGTACATCCAACAAGGACAGAGACTGTCAGTTGATTCCTTTGTGTTCTACTGCAGCCTCCTAGAGTGTTCTAAAGAACAACTAGAGCGCTAACAGTCCTACTTATTACAAAGGTATGGCACACCTGAAGCCATCTTGATTGGAATAAAGTGGTAACTCTTAAAACATTTAATTTAAAAAGAAACAACATGAGGGGGTATATTTTGCCATAGAAAGTATGATTAGTGCTGCAGAATGAAAAATTAGGGCACATTTTGAGTGACTTCTCAAATCCTTTTCTATTTCATTAAAACATTCTGACATGCAGTCTCCCAAAATGGCCACCAGAGACAAAAGAGCCCAAATGTAGCTCAAATATCACCCAGATGTAGCCCAAGTATAGCCGAATTACAGAATGTCCCAGAGTGTTCTAAAGAACAACTAGAGCGCTAACAGTCCTACTTATTACAAAGGTATGGCACACCTGAAGCCATCTTGATTGGAATAAAGTGGTAACTCTTAAAACATTTAATTTAAAAAGAAACAACATGAGGGGGTATATTTTGCCATAGAAAGTATGATTAGTGCTGCAGAATGAAAAATTAGGGCACATTTTGAGTGACTTCTCAAATCCTTTTCTATTTCATTAAACATTCTCACATTCAGTCTCCCAAAATGGCCACCAGAGACAAAAGAGCCCAAATGTAGCCCAAATATCACCCAGATGTAGCCCACGTATAGCCCAATGACAGAATGTCCCAGAGTGTTCTAAAGAACAACTAGAGCGCTAACAGTCCTACTTATTACAAAGGTATAGCACACCTGGAGCCATCGTGATGGGAATAAAGTGGTAACTCTTAAAACATTTAATTTAAAAAGGAACAAAATGAGGGGGTATATTATGCAATAGAAGGTATTATTAGTGCTACAGAAAGAAAAATTAGGGCACATTTTGAGTGACTTTTCAAATACTCTTCTATTTCATTAAAAAATTCTGGCATGCAGTCTCCCAAAATGGCCACCAGAGACAAAAGAGCCCAAATGTAGCCCAAATATCACCCAGATGTAGCCCAAGTATAGCCCAATGACAGAATGTCCCAGAGTGTTCTAAAGAACAACTAGAGCGCTAACAGTCCTACTTATTACAAAGGTATGGCACACCTGAAGCCATCTTGATTGGAATAAAGTGGTAACTCTTAAAACATTTAATTTAAAAAGGAACAAAATGAGGGGGTATATTTTGCCATATGAATTATGATTAGTGCTGCAGAAAGAAAAATTAGGGCACATTTTGAGTGACTTCTCAAACCCTCTTCAATTTCATTAAAAAATTCTGACATACAGTCTCCCAAGATGGCCACCAGAGACAAAAGAGCCTAAATGTAGCCCAAATATCACCCAGATGTACCCCAAGTATAGCCCAATGACAGAATGTCCAGGAGTGTTCTAAAGAACAACTAGAGCGCTAACAGTCTTACTTATGACAAAGGTATGGCACACCAGAAGCCATCTTGATTGGAATGAAGTGGTAAGTCTGAAAACACTCAATTTAAAAAGGAACAACATGAGGGGGTTAATTTTGCCATAGAAAGTATGATTAGTGCTTCAGAAAGAAAAATTAGGGATCATTTTGAGTGACTTCTCAAATCCTCTTCTATTTCATTAAAAAAACTCTGACATGCAGACTGAAACATGCACTTTGAATACCAGCAGCAGACGTTCCTGGTGAGCAGTAGCTTTACTACAGTGATCTAATGTGCAACTAGAGTGCTAACATTCAGAATTTATGGCAAATGTGTGACACATCTGAATGCCTTCTTGATGGAACCAAAGTAAACAAGCATTGAAAATGCAATAGATCTCGCCCTCGTTTAAGTTAAAGCCATTCTGTTTGTAATGAGATGGCTTTTTAGCTTTGCTTTTATTAGTGTTTTTTCAACTTTCATGTAAATAACATGCATCTGTATGCATATAAGTATATGTATGCATGCATTTATGTTTGTATTTATATAGATATACAGATGATATATGTTTATATATGTATGTATATATATATATTCACTGAAAATACCATAGGCTATAGACCATATATAGTTAGGAATTAGCATTTACAAAACCTTGAAAATTCACTGAAAAAACCATAGGTTATAGACCATATATAGTTAGGAATTAGCATTTACAAAACCTTGAAAATTCACTGAAAAAACCATAGGTTATAGACCACATATAGTTAGGAATTCGCATTTACAAAACCTTATTTTACTCACACAAAACCATTGAAATTCCATATATAGTTAGTTGCACTAACTATATATCGCGCACCCACAATCCACGGCTGATGATGTCACATATTACATCATTCATGACATGGTCAGTGACATCACTGATGACATCACTGATGACATCTCAAATGACATCACTGATGACATCACTGATGACAACATCCAGTGACTGTATTTTTCTGTAAAGTTAAAATATGTCTTACATATTGAAGAATGAGTGGATGTATAAGTGTCTGGATGAAGGATTTAGTAGGTGCATGACTGACTGTATGAGTGAGTGATTAAATGTGTCTCACTGAGTGCATGGGTTAGTGACTAAACTGTCTTAATTTGTGCATCATTATGTCTGTTGTTCTGTAAACTGCTGCATGTGTTGATCAGTAGCTATATGAGTAACTATATGGGTTATTGATTGGTTGCCCAAGTATTTGTATGGGAGACTGAGTGTGTGTGTGGGTGGCTGGGAGGTGTATGACTTTGTGCATAGATGTGTGAGCAGTTGATTCACTAGATGTATGGGTTCAAAAGTGCATGTGGAAACAGCTGTATGGGCGGTTAACTGTGTGCATGAGTGTATTGGTGAGTGAATGGATATCTCAGTGCTACCATGTCAAAGTAAGTACATATGTAAAACACAGTACATGTGAGAGTTGACATATATAAATAACTGTGCATAAGAGCCAGTGAATGTGTGAGTGGCTGTGTGGATCATTGTGAACTTTTATCTGGGATTGTATAAGAGAGTAAATGTGTGTTAGTATATGTTTGAATAAGTAAGGTGTGTATAACTGTATAGTTGAGGAAATGGAGGTGTGATTGATTCTTTGCATGACTGACTAGGTGTGTGAGTAACTCCATGGATGAGTGACAGACTGTGAGTGTCTGTTTACACTGAGTGTATCTAAGGTTATATCAGAGTCTGAAGAGGTTCATCGTATAATCACATGAATGATGTCATCAGTGATGTGATCAGTAATGTCAAATGAGATGTCATCAGTGATGTCATCAGTGATGTCATTTAAGATGTCATCATTGATGTCATCAGTGATGTCATTTGAGATGTCATCAGTGATGTCATCAGTGATGTCATTTGAGATGTCATCAGTGATGTCATCAGTGATGTCACTGACCATGTCATGAATGATGTAATATGTGACATCATCAGCAGTGGATTGCGGGTGCGCAATATATAGTTAGCGCAACTAACTATATATGCGAATTTCAATGGTTTTATGCGAGTAAAATAAGGTTTTGTAAATGCTAATCCCTAACTATATATGGTCTATAACCTATGGTTTTTTCAGTGAATTTTCAAGGTTTTGTAAATGCTAATTCCAAACTATATATGGTCTATAACCTATGGTTTTTTCAGTGAATATACATATACATATACATATATATATATACAGATAGTAATATATATATATATATATATATATATATATATATATATACAGATACATACATATATTGTTTATACACACATATATATATATATTTAGCATTTAAAAAACCTTGCAAATTCACTTAAAAAAACATAGGTTTCAGGCCTTATATAGTTAGGAATTAGCATTTTAAAAACCTTGCAAATTCACTTACAAAACCATAGGTTTCAGGCCTTATATAGTTAGGAATTAGCATTTAAAAAACCATTGAAATTGCTCCTATATAGTTAGTTGTACTAACTATATTTCGCGCACCTGCAATCCACTGCTGATGATGTTACATATTACATCATTCATGACATTGTCAGTGACATCACTTATGACATCACTGATGACATCTCAAATGACATCACTGATGACCATGGCCTGCCAATACAAATGCATGTCACTACAACACATTTCATTAAAATGCATACCATTACAACGCATGCCATTACAACGCATTATAAGGTAAGTGTTGGGGATTTTTTAGTTTTCGGGTGGGTAGGAGTTTTGCGGTAGATAGTATTTTTACCCCTGCACTATCCAACACTTTCCCTACAGTTGTACTCGTGCAGGGGGAATAGTAATTTTCACCCCTACACTATCCAACACTTACCCTAATGTTGCACTCACTGGAGTGGGAAAAGTAATTTTCCCCTCTGCACTATCTAACACTTACCCCACAGTTGCCCCAAAAGTATTATGCGTTGTAATGGTATGGATTGTAATGCCATGCGTTGCAAAATCATGCGTTGTAATGGTAGTTGCGATGTAAAAACTGCGTTGTAAAGGCAGGCGTTGTAATTGTTTGAGTTGTGCCATCCTATATATATATACTGGACAGTTATTTTTTTTTTTTTTAATTTTTGAAAACCTTTATTTCAAATCAGTGCACACAGCTATTTAGCCATACATCCCGGAGGCTAGGCAGCAGATCATTAACCAGAAGGCCAGTGTACAAGGATTAAGTTACCAGTACATAATAAGGTTGAATTTTTTTTTTTTTTAAAGAGTAACAAGAAAGAAAGAAAGCACCAGAACTAGCGCTAAGGAACAAGGCAATTAGACAGTTGTACAGCAGAGCCCGATCCCGGATTCGGCTAGGCCCAGTAATCACAGTAGTAATCAAAAACAGTGCTCATGTGTAGGACCATAGGGGGAGGGGAAACACAGGATGGCTATGCAATTCTAAACGTGTGTTGGGGTTATAGGTTATGGGGTCAAACGTTCCTCCAGTGGGGCGGTATCAGGTGGTATGCAGATGTGACCCCTATACTCATTCCAGGCCCCCCATATCTTCTGCCATTTTTTGGGTTTGCCCCTAGCCACGTACACAGTCTTCTCTCGGAACATACACCAATCCATGTTGGCCTTCCACTGTACCACCTTTGGGGCGGTTGCGGCGCCCCACAGCTGTGCAATGTCCCATTTCGCCACCACATTTCCCAGGGTAACCCATTGGGTCTGCGCATTGTTGTAATCGGTAGGGCCCCAGACATTCAGGAGGCAGCGCCGCGCCTCCGCTTGAACACCACCCCAGTCACCTCACTCATGATCATGTGCAACCGCCTCCAGTAGGAGGCTATTGCACTACACTCCCAGATAATGTGCATGAAGGTGGCTATGGCGCCACATCCACGCCTACAAAGTCCATCCACTGAATGACCCATGTGTACCAATCTGGGGCCCGTAACGTAAACTCTATGAAGAATTTTTAATTGTACCAACCGCAGCCTGGCAGGGATAGCAACTTCCTTGTGGGAGGACACCGCACATTGCCAGTCTTCGTCATCGAGCTCTATCCCATCCCGCACCCACTGGTCTCTCACCCCCAGGAGGAGGGTACATTGATCAGTTTTTTATAAATTAGGGAAATAGCGCTATCAGGCATATGGCCGTCCAGCACCCTATCTTCCAAGGGGGAGTATTCAGGGATCTTCTCACCCTCCGGCATAGCTGCCAGTAGTGCATGACGGAGCTGGGCGTACCGGAAATATTCCGTTCCGCCCAGCTGGAACTCCGTCTGTAATGAAGCAAATGATTTTATCTCCCCTCTCACTATCATATCTTCCACCTTGGAGATACCTATCATGTCCCACTTATTGAATCCCTTAGTGTGCCACAGTTTACCCAGTATTTCAGAGTCATAGAGAGGGGTTGCCATCGTGAGTCTATCCTTCCACCCCTGTGACTTCGTGATCGCCCTCCATATGTGCACCGCTGTCTTCGTTGGCCCCGATATTCGACCATCCAGAGATCTCGAGTACAACGCCCTGTGATACTTCCCATCGTCCAGGAGCCACCGATCCATGGCATAGCCTGGGCTTTCTGCTGGACCATAGAGACCGTGATTAAGGGCCGCCAACTGGGAGGCCCAATAATATCTCCGGATGTCAGGCAATGCAATACCTCCGTCATACCACGGGAGCGTAAGCTTCATAATAGCTATGCATCGCCTACCATCCTAGAGCAGGGCACGTTGCAAACCCTCGATCTCCCTAAAATAACTGGCTGGAACCGGGTCTTGGGTATTTTGTAGGGCGTACAGGAATCTGGGCAGGGACATCATTTTAAACAATGCCGCTCGTCCAGGGTGGGAGAGCGTGAGTTTACGCCAGCCCTCTACGTCACGTCGGAGACGGACGAGAGGGGGAAGCAAGTTATTCATATAGCGCAACTTGGGGTCCGATGAAATATAGATTCCCAAGTATTTAAAACCCTGCCTCGCGACCTGTATGCCACAGCCCCTTGGAAGTCGAGGCGTCCCTCCTCTCAGCCTGTACAGGTGTGACTTCAACCAATTAATAACCAGGCCGGAGTGCCGGCCAAAGAGACGAAGAACATCACACACCACAATAAGGGACTTGCAAGGAGAGGTGAGATACAACAAAATGTTGTCTGCGTATAACGACACTCGGTCTTCGAATCCAGGGGACCACCGTATCCCGTTTATGTCTGGGTGGTGCCGTAGCCACGCAGCCAACGGTTCAAGTGCCAATGCAAATAACAGGGGTGACAGGGGGCAACCCTGCCTGGTGCCCTGTGGAGAACAAAGGACGCGGAGACACGACCATTGACCGTTACGTTGTCCAGCGGGCCGGCATATAAAAGCTTAACCCACCCAACGAATTCCAAAACAAAGCCGAACTTCGCTAACACTGCCCACAGGTAGTTCCATTCAAGGGAGTCAAACGCCATCGTGGCATCCAGGGACGCCAGGACGGCTGGTTCCCTGAGCATGTGGGCCCTAGCAAGGGCTCCATGGAGTCTCCGCAAGTTAAGGGCAGTGTTGCGGTGTGGAACAAAGCCCGACTGGTCCGGGTGCACTAAGTCGCCAATCGCGCCAATCAAACGGTTGGCCAGCAATTTAGCCAGGATCTTAGGCTCCGCATTCAACAGAGAAATGGGACGATACGACCGGCACAAATCTCTGGGTTTCCCTTCCTTATGAATGACCACAATGGTGGCCAGTCTCTGGTCATGGGGAAGCATGCCTTTCTCCCGCGCCTCCAGAAACATGTTCCGCAGGGCCGGGGAGATAACATCGGGTGTAATCTTATAAAGTTCCACTGGTATACCATTGGGGCCGGGTGCCTTACCGGACCTAAGGGAGCGAATGGCGAGGGCTATCTCGTCTGCGGAAATTTCCCTATCCAGGTCATCCCGGTCTTCCTCCGACAGACTCGGGAGGTTCATCTCCGCCAAAAACTCCCCGGAGTCAGTCTCGGACTGGTCAGTGACCAAGGTGTAAATGGCCTCAAAGTAGTCTGCGAACGTCTCGACTATGGCCTTCGGGTCAGTGATAGTCAAGCCGTCCTCCCCCACCACTTCTGGGACCACTCGACTGGCTCTTTCTTTTTTGTCCAGCCAAGCTATGAGCTTGCCCGCCTTATCCCCGACATCATAGATCCTACCCTGTTGTTCTCTACCCATGACCTTAGCAGTGTCAGTGACAGTATCTCGGTATTCTAATTGTTTAAGTGAGAGAGAATGGAGTAGCTCCGGTGTCGGGCCGACCTCCAATCGGGAATCAAGGTCTTTAATCTCAGCTTCTATTTATTTATTTATTTATTTAAAAGTTTTGTAGAGCGCGTAGTAACCCTAGAGCATCCCAGCGCTAAACCTGAATCTCCGGGGGTTTCAGCAGTGGAGGGAATTATGGGTGAGGGAAAAGGAGGGTCTTTAGTGATTTCCTGAACTGGAGGAGATTAGGTTCTGTCCTCAGTCTTCTTGGGAGGTTTTCCAGTGTTTGGCCGTGTGGACCGAGAAGCGGCGGCCACCGGCCCTGGCTTTTTTAACTCTGGGGACTGTAATGAGATTTTCTCCACTGGACCGGAGGGCCCTTTCCGCTTTGTAGGAGATGATGGATTCCTTGAGAAGGGGGGGGCCGTTGTTGTTAAGGGTTTTGTGGGCCAGACAAAGAGCCTTGAAGGCAACCCTTTCTCTGACTGGGAGCCAGTGGAGAGACTTGAGAGCTGGCTTGGCAGAGGATCTAGCAGGTGTGCCAGTCAGTAGGCGGGTGGCGGCGTTTTGAACTTTCTGCAATGTGTTGAGGGTGGCTTCGGGAGCTCCCAGGTAGATTGCGTTGCAGTAGTCCAATCTCGCAAGGATGAGGCCCTGAATCAGGAGTTTCTTGGCGTTCGCAGGGAGCAAGGGGAAGATCTTTCTGCAGGCTCTGAGGAGACCGAAGCATGTTCCTGCCGTCTTTTTAGCCTGTGTTCTGAAGCTCAGGTCGTTTTCAATCCAAACGCCTAGGCTTTTGACCTCGTCCTTGGGAACGGGGGGATCACCCAAGCAGTTGGGCCAGAGGTGAGGCGGCAGGGAGGGCCCTTTGTGACCAAGCATAAGTATCTCGGTCTTTGAACCGTTGAGCTTTAGTGAGGAGAGGTTCATCCATCGGTGTACTTTGGTGAGACAACTGTGGAGGTCAGAGGGGGAGTGATGGGGGTGTGAGAGGGTTACCACCAGCTGGGTGTCGTCGGCGTAGTTGATAATTGATACGCCGAACGGACTGACCCGTTTCTCTAGTGGGGCCATGTATACGTTAAATAACGTAGGGCTCAAGGATGAGCCCTGCGGTACTCCACAGCGGAGGGGGATAACGGGTGAGTGGCTGTCGTTCTCCCAGACTTGGAAGGAACGGCCTGTTAGAAAGGATTTTAGCCACATCAGGGCCGTACCCCTTACTCTGATTTCTCCCAGTCGTTGGATTAGGGTGGGATGGTCCACATTGTCGAAGGCCGCACTGAGGTCCAGGAGGATCACTGCCACTGATTCTCCCGTGTCCAGAATGCTTCTGGCCTTCTCCACTGCTGCCAGGAGGGCGATGTCAGTGCCCTGGCCTGGACGGAACCCTGTCTGGGAGACCCCTAGTAGGTTGTTGCTCTCCAGGAAAAGTGACAGTTGTTTGTTCACTAACTTCTCCGTGATCTTACTATTTCCTGGGAGAAGGGAGATGGGTCTATAATTGGAGAGGTCCTGTGGGTCTAAAGAGGGTTTTTTCAGTAGGCCCTTGACCGCTGCCGCTTTCCAGCTGGGGGGAACTGTGCCCTCGGAGAGGGAGGAGTTGATCAGTGCCGTGAGGGTGGGGGGGTGATGGTGCTTGTCACTTTTTTCAGGAAGCGGAGGGGTGCGGGGTCGAGGGGGGACCCACTTTTGATTGAGGCCAGTGTTGCCACAACCTCTTCCATGGTGACTGGACCAAAGGCGTCCAGGGAAGGTGAGGGGCTGTCAGGCGGATGGGAGGGGTGGATAGTAGAAATGGTAGGATCCCAATCCGTGTGACCCGGTTCCGGGGGGGGAATGGCCAGGAGAATTTTTTGTATTTTCTCGTCAAAGAAGGTAGCAAGATTGGTACATTTGCTTTCCGCTTCTTTGGGGTCGAGAGGTTTGAGAGGGGGGTCAGGGGCGTGAAGGAGTTCTTTAAGAACGGCAAAGGTTTCGTGGGCCGAGCAAGCAGCATTTTTGATTCTGCTCTCGTAGAAAGCGATTTTGGTGTTGCGTAGCTCCTTTTTGTAGGTACTTACGGAGGTACGAAAGGTTTCTTTTTTCTCTCCTGTTTTGTCCTTCCTCCAAAGGCGTTCATTCCTTTTGCAAGCCTTCCGCAGAAGGTTGAGTTCAGGGGTGTACCAGGGGGATGGGTTGACTCTCTTGGTGCGTTTCAGAGAGCTGGTTTTCGGCATGCGATTGGGTGACCCAGGTATTGAATTCCTTGTCCGCAGCTATGGTGTCTTGAGAGGGGAGGGGAACGTTTTCCCTTAGTTTGGCTGCCCATTCGTCTGGGTCCAGTTTATGCCATCGTCTAGTATGGGTTCTGATTTTGGGGGGTTGAGGGGGCGGAATGTTGATGCCCCATACAAAGGGGACCAGAAAGTGATCGGTCCAAGGGAGGGGGACGTGATCAAGGGTTTTCAGGTCTAGGATGTTTGTGAATATGGGGTCGAGCAGTTGCCCTCTTTCATGAGTGGCCTGTGGGTTTTTTAGTTCAAGGCCGGTGGAGGTGATGTCCTGTAACAGTTCTCTAGCCTGCTTGTCGACCGGGTCCAAGAAGTGTACATTGAGGTCCCCCAGTAGTAGGTAGTTGGCGGAGGACGTACATTTAATGGAGATCTGATCGATGATTTTGCTTGGAAATTCTGCCAGGTGGCCCGGGGGGCGATATACCAGCATTCCAGACAGCGAAGTAACTGGGGAGATTTGTATGGCAAAGTGACAGCTTTCATATCCCTTGATGTTGCCGTCCGATGTTCTGCAGGTAAAGACGTCCTTGTAAATTATGGCTAATCCACCTCCTCTGCCCTCTGGTCTATTCAGCGAGCACATAAGGTACCCGGGAAGGAGTGCAAGGACTATGTCGTGGCCGTTGCTGGAAGTGAGCCAAGTTTCAGTTAGAAACGGGATATCTATGGCGTGGTTTGTGATTAGGAGGTTGATTTCGTGCGCGTGCTTCACGAGCGACCTGCAGTTGAGTAGGCCTAGATGAAGACCACTGGGTGCCGGATCCGAGCCGGCGGGGTTGCAGAGGTTACATCTGATGAAAGGGTTGTCGCCCGTCAGGGTGCGCGTGCAGGATGGGTGTTTCTGGGTTTTTAAGGCTAGAAGCTTGTCACGGGAGTAAGTCAGGTTATTCCTGGCTAAAATGGGCATAGTGGTAGGGCCTGGGGCCGGCTGGGCACGGACGGGCTTGCCTTTGGCGCGCCTTCGGCGCGCTGACGGCGCGCCCGCTGCGCCCGTCCGCTGCGCTGCCTAAACTGACACATGATTTATAGGCGGTCTTTGGGCGTTAGAGGGGTGGGTGTGGCCAAACGGGGTGGGCGTGTCCGTGGCTCCTCGTGGCCGGTAATGGCGGCGTGCGCGTGATTCCTGACCCCTTACAGCGTTAATATCGGCTGTTTGGATTCTCAGGTAGGTGCTGGGGAGTGGGCGCAAAAGTGAATTTAAAAACAGATAGTCACAGTTTTAAAAGCAAACAAGTACAATTTTTCTAATGCGTAACTCCTGGCTTCCGCCTCAGGAGACTCAAGTAAAGTGCAGCTCTATCATTCAGGGCGCGCTTTATATGCTTGGCGAGTGGTGGGCGTGGCCAAACGGGGTGGGCGTGTCCGTGGCTCCTCGCGGCCGGTAATGGCGGCGTGCGAGTGATTCCTGACCCCTTACAGCGTTAATATCGGCTGTTTGGATTCTCAGGTAGGTGCTGGGGAGTGGGCGCAAAAGTGAATTTAGAAACAGATAGTCACAGTTTTAAAAGCAAACAAGTACAATTTTTCTAATGCGTAACTCCCGGCTTCCGCCTCAGGAAACTCAAGTAAAGTGCAGCTCTATCATTCAGGGCGCGCTTTATATGCTTGGCGAGTGGTGGGCGTGGCCAAACGGGGTGGGCGTGTCCGTGGCTCCTCGCGGCCGGTAATGGCGGCGTGCGAGTGATTCCTGACCCCTTACAGCGTTAATATCGGCTGTTTGGATTCTCAGGTAGGTGCTGGGGAGTGGGCGCAAAAGTGAATTTAGAAACAGATAGTCACAGTTTTAAAAGCAAACAAGTACAATTTTTCTAATGCGTAACTCCCGGCTTCCGCCTCAGGAGACTCAAGTAAAGTGCAGCTCTATCATTCAGGGCGCGCTTTATATGCTTGGCGAGTGGTGGGCGTGGCCAAACGGGGTGGGCGTGTCCATGGCTCCTCGCGGCCGGTAATGGCGGCGTGCAAGTGATTCCTGACCCCTTACAGCGTTAATATCGGCTGTTTGGATTCTCAGGTAGGTGCTGGGGAGTGGGCGCAAAAGTGAATTTAAAAACAGATAGTCATGTTTTAAAAGCAAACAAGTACACTTTTTCTAATGCGTAACTCCCGGCTTCCGCCTCAGGAGACTCAAGTAAAGTGCAGCTCTATCATTCAGGGCGCGCTTTATATGCTTGGCGAGTGGTGGGCGTGGCCAAACAGGGTGGGCGTGTCCGTGGCTCCTCGCGGCCGGTAATGGCGGCGTGTGAGTGATTCCTGACCCCTTACAGCGTTAATATCACCACATCCGCATCTCTACGTCTCCGAACGTCCGCAATAAGGGAGAACGCCTCTCCCCTTAAGACCGTCTTAAATGCTTCCCATAGGGTGACGGCAGATGCAACCGACCCCGCATTCTCAGAAAAGTAGAGCTCAATAGCCTTGGCCAAGAGCCCACGAGTCTTTGGGTTGCGGAAGTACCATGGGTTAATCGCAACCATTCGGTCGGTTGCCTCAATGTCAAAGTCGAAGGACACCCAGACCGGGGAATTGTCCGAAATACCCCTCGCTAGCAAGCGGGCCTCAGAGACTGCGGACGCGTGGGCCGCTAGAGTCAGTACATAGTCGATTCTAGAAAGACTACCGTGTGCCCCCGAGTGGAACGAGTATTGACGCTGGGCAGGATGTCTAAGCCTCCAGCAGTCGATCAGTCCCATGGTGTCCAGAAAATCGGGTAGCCAGGATTGCGAACTCCGGAGGTCTCTGGATGGACGTCTGTCTAAGGTCCCCGAGCAGACCGAATTGAAGTCGCCCCCCACTATAAGTAGCCCCTCGGGTAGACCCAAGATGGCGCCTCCAAGGTCTTGAAACGTGTTGGTTTGTAACCCAGGGGGGACGTAAACCGAAACCAGAACCAGGGCATGTCCCTCCAATCTCCCCGAGACGGCAACGAACCGCCCTCTCTCATCAACAACGCTAGAGTTAATCTCAAAGGGGAGAGACACACGCACCATAATCCCCGCCCCCCGGGACCCCGAGGAGAACCCTGAATGAGCCACCATCTTGAATCCCTTCCTGTTGAGCGCCCGGCACGTATTTCCCACCAAGTGTGTCTCTTGTAACAGAATGACATCAGGCATATTTCTCTTAATTGTAAAACCACCCCTCTCTTAATACGGTCACCCAAACCATTAACATTCCAACACAGCACTTTTAGTTTCCTACCCCCCATCGTCAAATCGTGGGCCCTTTCCGTCCCGGGCCGGCCGCCTAGTTACACAAACAAGAATATTACAGTCTTTGAGTTGCCTTGAAAAAGAGAAAGAAAAAGAAGAAAAAGAGAACACAACAACAAGCAAACCTCCCCCCACCCTGCACCCCTGCATCAGACTTAAAAGCCCCCCCAACCAGCAGTGTGCCTGTCGCCCCATTAACTACACTACAAAAAGAACCCTAGAGGAGAAAGGAGTTCACACAGGCCCCCCGGCCACCCTCCATAACGGAAAGAAGGATATACACCCTAAAGTGCAGCAATATAGCGTTGGTTGTCGTCAACAGGGCCACCGCCCGACAAAGTCATGAAGTGAGTTCTATTCCTGTTGTTCAGGGCCTCCCGATGCGCCCTCCGAATGGTCCTCCCATCCATCTTGTCTGTGCGGCAAAGTGTCCAGCCAGTCGCTCACCGCTTCAGGCAGATCAAAAAACAGAGCACGGCCATCGTGTTCAATGCGTAGTTTCGCGGGGAACATCATTGAGTACTTCATCCCAAGGTCTCTAAGACGCCTCTTCACTCCCGCGAAACTTTGGCGCTGTCGCTGAACAGCCCGAGTGAAGTCCGGGTAAAAGTTGATGTCCGCATTCAGAAATTTTAGGGGCCCGTTCCGCCTCGAGGCTTGCAGGATAACGTCCCGATCTCTGAAGTTAAACAGCCGTGCTATAATGGGTCTCGGCGTGGCACCCAGTTTGGGGCGCCCCCCGGGCATTCTGTGGGCCCGCTCCACTGAGAAGAAGCGACTGAGGCCCGCCGGGGCCAGATGAGTTTGCACCAAGTCCTCAACGAACAGATCAGTGGCTGATTCCTCTGCCCCCTCCGGTACTCCGGTGATGCGGACATTCTGCCGCCTGGCACGTCCCTCAAAGTCCTCCAGTCGCCTCGAGAAGAGTTCGTTGGCAGACCTCAAGTCCCGGACCTCCGTCTGCAGGTCCGAGACATCAGTTGTGAGGCTCGCAGTTTTAATGTCCAATGTTTTGACCCTGTCGTTGGTCTTGCCCAGGTCAGCTCGAATCAGATTAAGTTCGATCGCCAGAGTGTCAACTTTGTGCGTCAGGACCTCATGCTGCTTGTGCATCTCTGTCTTGATGCCAGCTATGGCGCCCATAACGTCCCGAAGTGTAGGGTCTGATGTGTCTGGCGAACCCTCCCGATGTGAGTCCTTCGGCCGGGTAGTCGCACTCGGTGAAGTCCTTTGCTGGGCATAGCGATCAATCTTATTAGACTGGGGAAGAGTAGTCTTCCTACTGACTCGATTCGCCGTCCTGTCTGGCTCGCCCCTGCCCGCCATGATGGAGTCGGGGAGCTGAACAAAGGGTGGTACACCAAAGCCACTCCAGCTGGGCAAAGCAATCTCAAAGTAAAGCGGCCACCGGTGTTTTCTCAGCGACCGTTCACTCCGCAACTCCGCGTGCTCCGTAGGGCCAGCGTAGCAGTCACTCACATAGCATTTCGATCATGCGTTGCAGTGTCGTCGTCACCAGCCACCACAGAGACAATAGCCCGTCCCTGGCACGGATCTTCAGCTCGATGTAACTCCGTCCAGGAGTGTCGGATTTTAAATCGGACAGCGGGACTCGTCTCCGCAACCGTTCACAACGAGAGTCCACCGTCGTGGACCAGGATTTCAGACAGGATTTATGCGGAGGGTCATAGGGTCTCCGGAGCTCCGAGCTCACGCGGCCATCTTGCTTGCCCGCAAAGCTCCTCCCCCCATACTGGACAGTTATTATATTTTAGATGATGAAGGCAGCAGCACACTTGTTTTGGGAAAACTGGGAGTCTTATGGCATTATTTTGGGATTACTGTGATCAGAATGCCTGTGTGTAGGACGCCCGCAATTCAAATAAATCAGCTGTTTTCAATGAGCCTGCTTCTTCTGTCATTTCAGCCAGTGAACAAGAGACAAGAGTGGAAAACAAGCTTGAAACGCAAATGGTATGTATGGAGAGCTTTTGTGCATGCTTTCGACTGAGTTACCTGTGGGGATTTGTGTTTTAACCGCTCAGTGTGCGGCAGTGTGCGGCAGCTTATATATATATATATATATATATATATATATATATATATATATATATATATTCCTTTGGGGAAGGACTCTGTTGGATTTCAATTACACGCCTGCCAGTGGCGTGTTAGGATAGGAGACCCACGCACGGCAAGAGGAAATCCGATTTCTTGCAAAAACGCTTTGGCTTCTGCACACGTCATGGTTGTGACACGGACAACCCACCACCACATCCAGGTCGAAGAGACGCGGTGCTGAGGGTATCGACCCTCACGTTGAACTAGCTGCATTGTCACATGTTCCCGCTGAGAAGACGCCTGGACACAGTGGGTGTGCGATGAGACGGAGGGGAGCATAAATTGTGCAAAACAGGAGGACATTTGGACATATGGGGCACACCGTCCTGCGATGTGGCTTAACCATCACTGCCGGTGGACCAGAAATCGGACTGCTGCATTCTGGATCCAGTAATTCAAGTACCTACAGTCAGAACTACAGAAGGCAGAGCCCTACGGGGGTGGAGCAGCCGCGGCCAATCCAGCAGCGGCAGGACATTTAAAAGTGTGCTTTGTTCCCCTTCCCCTTGTTCCCTCACGGCGCTGACGAAGGCTATTCCGCCGAAATGCATCCGCCTACAGTGAGGTTTTAAACGCAATAAAGCTTCCTACCTATTCTCGCTGGGCCTCCGCCTTTTCCTTTGGGAAAGGACGCTGTTGGATTTCAATTATACGCCTGCCAGTGGCGTGTTAGGAGATCCCCGCACAGCAAGAGGAAATACGATTTCTGGCAAAAACGCTTCGGCTTCTGCACACGTCATGGTAGTGACACGGACAACCCACCACCACATCCAGGTTGAAGAGACGCAGTGGTGAGGGTATCGACCCTCATGTTGGACTAGCTTCACTGTCACATGTCCCGCTGAGAAGACGCCTGGACACAGTGGGTGAGCAATGAGACGGAGGGGAGCATAAATTGTGCAAAACAGGAGGACATTTGGACATATGGGGTACATCGTCCTGCGATGTGGCTTAACCATCACTGCCGGTAGACCAGAAATCGGACTGCTGCATTCTGGATCCAGTAGTCCAAGTACCTACAGTCAGGACTACAGTAGGCAGAGCCCTACGGGGATGGAGCAGCCACGGCCAATCCAGCAGCGGTAGGACATTTAAAAGTGTGCTTTGTTCCCCTTCCCCTTGTTCCCTCACAGCGCTGACGAAGGCTATTGTGCCGAAATGCATCCGCCTACAATGAGGTTTTAAATGCAATAAAGCTTCCTACCTGTTCTCACTGGGCCTCCGCCTTTTCATTTGGGGAAGGACTCTGTCGCATTTCAATTACACACCTGCCAGTGGCGTGTTAGGAGACCCCCGCACAGCAAGAGGAAATCTGATTTCTGGCAAAAACGCTTCAGCTTCTGCACACGTCATGGTAGTGACACGGACAACCCACCACCACATCCAGGTTGAAGAGACGCGGGGCTGAGGGTATCGACCCTCACGTTGGACTAGCTGCATTGTCACATGTCCCCGCTGAGAAGACGCCTGGACACAGTGGGTGTGCGATGAGACAGAGGGGAGCATAAATTGTGCAAAACAGGAGGATATTTGGACATATGGGGCACACCGTCCTGCGATGTGGCTTAACCATCACTGCAGGTGGACCAGAAATCGGACTGCTGCATTCTGGATTCAGTAGTCCAAGTACCTACAGTCAGGACTACAGAAGGCAGAGCCCTACGGGGGTGGAGCAGCCGCGGCAAATCCTTTCTTGTCCCTCTTCGACAAACACTTATTGGGAGCACTGCAAGTACCAGAAGGCAAAGTGCCTGAGTGACACGCCCATATGGGCGGGATCGTCATTAAAATAAAGTGGTGTTCCCTGCAGCTGTTGTTGCTTTTTTCATTCTTGGCTCGTGAACAAGGACTTCGGTTTGAAACGCGTTGAGCTGCATGATGTGAGAGACGCTGAATGGCACATGTGCTGTTATCCTCAGCCTACGAGAGACTCTTTCCCTGTGGCCATTCTCTAAGGGGAAAACCTTTGTGTGTATGATTAAATGCGGCATCCCGGTCGCGAGAGTGGCCCGCTGCGGTGCGGATCTGCGGTGTCTGGATTTCAGGATGCTGACTCAGAAGGGTAAAAGCTCGGACTGTTGGAGTTCATTTGGCAACCCATGTGACATCCAGTGTTTCCCCAGCCCACTGGGGTGTTTTACTGATATGATTCCAGCAGGAAACAGCACCCACTTGGACAAACACTTATTGGGAGCACTGCAAGTACCAGAAGGCAAAGTGCCTGAGTGACACGCCCATATGGGCGGGATTGTCATTAAAATAAAGTGGTGTTCCCTGCAGCTGTTGTTGCTTTTTTCATTCTTCGCTCGTGAACAAGGACTTTGGTTTGAAACGCGTTGAGCTGCATGATGTGAGAGACGCTGAATGGCACATGTGCTGTTATCCTCAGCCTACGAGAGACTCTTTCCCTGTGGCCATTCTCTAAGGGGCAAACTTTGTGTGTAATATATATATATATATATATATATATATATATATATATATATATATATATATATATATATATATATATATATAATATATATATATATATATATATATATATATATATATATATATATATATAGTCGTCAAATTTGAACCATCAGTGAGCCAATTGTAACATTATTAGATGTCAAGGTTATGGTAGATGTTAACAAACTGTTATCTATACTCCAACAGCAGGTAATATGCTGCTGCATGCTCAGTGCAGCCATCCCTAGAAGTTGATAAATGGCAGCTTCTGTGGAGAATTCCAGCAGGCTCGCAGGAATTGTAATTCAGACACCACTTTTTAAGAGGAATGCATTATGATGACCAAGAAATTCAGGCAACAGGGATATGGTAAGTCTGTCTAACAAACTCCACTTGAGAACACACACAATAGCTGCAGAGATATTCGCATACCTTCCAAACGGGCACAAGTTCAGAGACTCCTACAGTGGCAGGGTTTATCACCACCTTCAGCAATAAAGTAAGAGAGGTAAGGAACTCTATGAAGAACAGTGGTATATTCTGAGAACAGAAAGTACCCTTTCTGAATTTCCTGAGAATCGTCCAAATATTGCAATTCTCACCTGAGGTGGGAAGTATCTATGAATTGACCTTACATCGATAAATCAGGACATCAGTGGAAGCCCAAAAACGTATATCCAAAAATAGGAGAAGAGGAACAGATTCCCACTTGGATGGAAGACATCACACAACATTATGTAGAGCTTTAAATATGGACTACTTCCTTAACTTACAGTAATAACTAATCCCTTGTTTGCATTTTACATGAAATCTACAGAAAAGTTTAACAGCTGCAACAGGAATGCACACAGAAAACGGGATCTCCAAGCACTGTGGATTAACTCTCAGATAAGTGAACAATAGCACTGATGATAACACAGAGAGCATTACTACCTTATTAGTAGAAGCAGGTACTTTAAATCGCCTTGATTTCGTTTTTGTCCAGGTATCAGAGGATTCCAACAGTGACTGCAAGAATTACAATGAACAGATCCCAAGTCTGTACAGAAAGAAGAGCTGCTACACTGCAACACGATTGTGACAGGGCGCCCTCTGAGGATGACAACCAGTGCCCCGGGGGTGCCACAGAGGTGTGTTTTGTGTCCACAAAGGGACTGAGCCCTGGCCCTCTGCCAGACCCGGAAGTAGCCTGAAGTACGCTAGCAGTGGGGAAGCCGAAGTTCGGCGACTTGGGAGGGGAAGAAGCAGGACGGACAGCGAAGCATACAGAGCTAGAAGAAGCGAGTGCAGTGGCCACAGAACGGATGGGTGACAAGGAAGCAAGGGAGGAGGCAGCGGACCTGACGAGAAGCGAAGACACGAGCAGCGGGCAAGTGGCCGATGTCTCCCCAGAGGAAGGTGCTTTGGACAAGGTGACTGTGGCTCTGTCAAGGGGCCACGGCTTCAGACAAGTGACCCGAACGACAGTGGGTGGATTTTCACCCACGCTTACTTCACTGGCATGTAGTCTGGTCCATACGACACATCAAAGGTAGGGATAGAGATTCCTTTTGCAGGCCTTAAGGGCGGTATCTGGGGTCGGACTAGGTTCAGGACACCGGTCCGGGTGAGGAGAAGAACCCAGGGCTTGGTAACTAGCAACATAGCGGTCATGTAAAGTATAACGATAATCGCACTCTTCTCACACCCCCTTTTTTCATTTGGTTTGCTTTATCTTCTATCCATATCTTCTATCCACCACCAATGGTTTTCTTATATTGTGTGAAGCAACACGTTGAGTCTCTATCAGGCTATCATGCTGCCTTCTGGGGAGTGTTACAGGGTGGTTCAGGGTAGGGGAAAGCAATAAGGACACTGACAGCCTCTCATTTTATTTTATTTATTTTCCAGAGGGGAAATTCAAAGGGCGCCGAAGAGGGGACAAACGAACGAGGTGAAGTTAACACTCATGGAAAAAAAGACACCATCCAGGGCAAACTTCGGGACCCTCTCCTTCATTTTGGACTGTATCAGTGGTCGGACACCAATAAATACCTTTTGACCGCACACCTACAGGCTCCTGTTGTTTTGTTCTCCTGTAACAGTGATGGAGACACTGACCACGATGTGATGATCCCCGAAGCAGAAGGTGAGTAAAGGGTAGGGCGCAAGACATACGTGCGTCTACTAGAACGTGAAGCGCTGTTCCACCTGTGCCGGCCGCCTTTATGCTTGGTTTGTTGAGTCCCATCTGCACACACGATCAGGCGCGGAGCAGGCCTCGCAAATATAATCTTTAGGAAAGGGTCCTCTTTGAAAGACAGACTGTGTGGAAATTAGATTGCAAGCAACTCGTAGATGGTAGGTATAGCAACGAAGGGTTTTCACACCTGCAGCAATTCTGGGCCTGTTAACACAATTATAATTTTACAGTAATTTTCCCCTCTGAGCAACATTCACAAAGATATTGAGAAAAATCTCACATGTCTATCTGATTTTTGTGTATACATTCTTGTCTGCCCCTGTGAGGAACGTTATATAGGGAGCACTGCATAGTCTGTGAAGAAATGTGTGCTGGAACATATGAGAGCCATCAAGAACAAGTATAGAGTACCCGGTAGCACACCACTTTGAGGAAAAACACAAGGGTAACAGGGATCTATTACAATTTTTGCTCTGGACAGAGTACCCAAATCCTTGAGAGGGGGAGACAGAACACTTAAGTTCAGACAACTTGATTCCAAGTTCATCTTGGGATTGGATACTAACGTCCCAGTGTCCTCAACTCTGATGAGGAGATGTATATTCACATAGACGATTAAGCACACATAATATCCCTCCTCTGTAATATCTGGGATGGGGAGGTTGGATGATGTAGAATAGTTTCTTTTCTTAAAAATAGTTCACTGTGTCTTTAATAATGAATGTCAATATTAGACCATTTTTAATGATTTTAAAATGTATGTTTTGTTTTGTGTTTATGTTTATACAAGGTGGGGCCCTTCTTCCTGAAATCATTGGCCAGATACCTGTGTGCTGCCTGTGGTTGCCCATGTGGCTGGATTTGTTTCTTCTGCTAGCTCCTTTGAGTCCAAGGAACGGACTACATAAAAGAGCTGAGATATCTCCTTTTTTCTATTTTCTCTTTAAATCTGTCATTGTTTCTTCTTCTTTTTTGGAGGATATGATGTAGTTTGGCTCCTAAATAGGTCCACTAACATGTTCAGAAATAGCGGACCGCTCAGGACTGCACAACACATATAATAAGAAGTGAACACTTGGGCTAAATTAAGGTTTCAAGGATCCTTTTTTAGGATCTCTTTCTACTCCAGAGAAAAGCAGTCTCACTGTTACATGGTACAAGTTTATGATCCACACAGGACAATAAATATGTCACACATTGGACAGAATTGCCCACATGGGCATAATTGGATGAAAAATGATAAATTAGTTATTTTTGCTGAGTGCAGTTACAACAACTCAGACTGACCATGACTCGATTACTATGGTACATGATTGGACTTCGTACATGATGATCTCTTCCAGGCCTAGATGTGTATAACATGGCTATTATACAGTAGATTTTGGACCATCAAATGCAATAAGAATATACCTAACCCAACATATTTTGAGAAACCATATGTTTTGTTCGACATGCAAACAAGCAATCTGTATCAAGATGATTGTTTAGCCCCAGACACAGGTAATAAGGTCGCTTACACTGTATACCTTGGCTCCTAAATAGCTCCATCAACATGTTCCAAGATGGCCAACCACGCACAACTGCAAACCACAATTTAATTTTGATTGACACATTCGCATTCATGAATCAAATTTATAAGGTTAGATTACCAGAAGGGAACTTTGTAGTATGTGCTGTGACTAAATTTGAAAATAAATCTGCAAATCTGTAAATAAGTTGGCCATTTAACATGTGTAATCTGCTGTGCGGTTGTACACTGAGCGCCAGAATATGTAACATAACATTTTCAAAGATAGCCAAACATTTCCCAGGTGCAAGAGAAATGCTTTTCACCCTTCTTTTAGTTTCACATTTTGGTTGCTTGATAATGATGATAACAACATTGAGTCACCCGTAATCAAGGTGTGTTGACACCGAAATGTTTTGGGTTCTGAAACTTTGACATGTTAACACTGAATTAAATATTGATAACTGAAGTAACTCTGTAGAGTTATTTCACAGTGGAGTGTACATCTCTGAACGTCGTGCCGTTGAGAAGTGTGCTTCATTGGAAACGGGCCCCTCACCCAGAGTTCCAGGCTGTGATGAACAGTAAGGGTGAAAAAAAAATATATATACAGCCCAAAAACCCTTTCATATGAAGTTCCCGAAAGGAAACAAAGTCGGACCATTTCTAACATGCACCACCCCTTATTGTATTTATTGTCTTGTTTACCCCTGTAGAAAGATGTATAAAGGGGGTACGATACATACAACAAAACGCAGAATCTTTGAACATGCTAGAGCTATTGACAAGCACGATTTTAAATACCCTGTGGCAAGACATTTCGTCCAGTTCCACCAAAGTGACAGAAAATTGCTGAGGTTCTATTGTATAGATCATGTACCTGCATATGAAAGGAGAGGAAATAGAGAGCTCAAATTGCGCAAGTTAGAATCACGATATATATAGTGGGCTTGCAAGTCAATGCTCCCATGGGATTAAACACAGAGAAAGAGTTAGCAATCCACTTAGGATAGATTAAAACTTATGGTCTGCAATGTAAAACTTATGGTCTGCATTGTAATGCTTTCCCAGGAATTAGAGGAATTCATTCATCTTTCCATCTCTTTATTCTTTGATTTCAGGTTACTGTGTGTTAGGCTGTATGCACCCATTGCCTTAAAATGAATTTCGTTACCAATGAAATAAACCATACAGTTAAAAAAAAAAACTTCTGAAAAACTTTTGAAATGCCATTATATAGTAGTAGATCTTTATAATGAATATTATGAATTTCATTAATTGATATGGTAGTTTTAGTTGTGCTTCAAATATGCCCACCCGGGCACTTAATCATGAAGAGAGAGCAACAAGGCTATCCATTTCCATTTTCTGTTTTTTTCACTGCCTTTATAAACCCTAAACAAGTAGCTGTTTTTCACAAGTGAGAGATCAATTAATTGAATTTAGGACACTGTGATGAGAATTTTAACAGATAGTCCTCTAAATGTCTTTCC
The DNA here is from genome assembly GCF_964263255.1 of Lissotriton vulgaris. Taxonomy (NCBI): domain Eukaryota; kingdom Metazoa; phylum Chordata; class Amphibia; order Caudata; family Salamandridae; genus Lissotriton; species Lissotriton vulgaris. Next base: position 344,521,885 of record NC_141699.1, read on the forward strand.
TTTTGGGTTGGAATCAAACAAACAATGAAATTGGCATATAATCAGTTGCCATCGTAAGATGAATGGGCACTAATGTTTAGTGTCTACATGGTTGATTATTTAATTTTGTTGGAAATTAATTATCATGTTTGAATACAACACTTGGTTTTCAAGCATAAGTGATAGGTTATAATAGAATGCTCATACAGAGCTTAATCACACAGTGACTTCACATATCTAAGTACGTGTGTACATAAATTGTTGACAAATATTTGATTTATCATAAAGAGTAATTAATCATGCTGTAAATATGTATATACATTTATGTTATTTAGCACACTTCATTGAACACTTTATTTAACATCAATTTCAAGATGGTGCTGAGAGGTGTAATGATATGCTAGTCCTTCACTTATGTTTATGCCGAGTGAAGGAGGATCGACGAAAAGCACTGACGTGTTTCTATGTTTGTGAAATAATTTAAAATGCACCCTTACCATGTTCCCACTCACAGTGGAAAAAGGTGCAACGCTGAAACGCGTCCTGTCCCGCTTTATGTTTTTCGGTAAAATAAAGAAACCAAATTTACCCACTGAAAACTGTGGGGCATATTACCAACAACTAGCAATAATTATCGCTATGTTGGCTTAGCGGCAATATTTCTATCGCCGAGGTGCGGCGATTTTTATCGCTTAGGAACCTTGCTATTATCAAGGTTTGTCTCCTATGCGATAAAAATCAGCCGAAATGCATGAATATCGCTGAAAAGTCCGCGATATTCATGCATTACCAAGCTAATGCTCTTAGCCATGTTATCCACCTCCCATTGGATAACATGGCTAAGAACTGCTCAGGGCAGGTGTTAGCTTTTGGAGATATTCGCGCTTAGCGCGAATATCTCCAAAAGTTGATAATAGGAGATAGCGATGTTAGCGACTGTTTCCAGTCGCTAACATCTTGGCACGCCCACTTTGCATGTCATTAGTGATAAATTTCTCTGACATGCAAAGCGGGGCCAAAGATGGTCGCTATCTCCTACTAGCTGTCGCTAACTGGTGTTAGCGACAGCTAGGTAATAGGGAGATCATTTTATCTCCGCTTTCTTGGCTTTTAAAGCCAAAAAAGCGGAGATAAACCCCCTTGATAATATGCCCCTATGTGCGGTTGTCTTGTTCCCTTGGGAGACAAGTTGGGAGCTGATGTATATATACATAAGTTCCATGAAGGCTCGTACTCCACAACTTTGATTTAAACAATTCTTTTTGCAATGCTTTTCACCCTCTCTAGGGCTTTGTAGCAGCCAGTCAGATAAACACAGAGCCCCGATCACCTTCAAAAGAAAAATGCGATAGACAAAAAAAATATAGGAATTTCTGGTGAGGGGCCAGATTGGGATTGTCAGATACGCGTCTTTGAGGTCCAGGCGAGTAAGCCAGTCGCCCTTTCTCAATACATCTCTGAGAAGGTGAATTCCCTCCATTTTGAAGTGGCGGTAGGTCATCCACTGGTTTAGCTCCTTGAGATTTATGACTGGTCTCATTTTTTTGTCTTTCTTCTCTACCAGAAAGACGTTGCTGACGAAGCCAATCTCTTCTCCTTCCCGGATCGCACCCTTTAAAAAAAGGTCTTTGACTTCTTTGGATACTAAAGCGGAGTCTTTCTGTGAGAAACGTATTTCTTGGGGGAGTCTTCTTTGGACAGGAAAGTCGACAAACTCTATTTTGTATCCCCTCACAGTGTCTAGCACCCAAGGGTCCTGACTCACCATAGTCCAGTTCCCCGAGAAAAGGGCTAGTCTCCCGCCCACCTTTATAGGGGTATCTGAAAGGTCTTTGGGGGTTCTTACCGGCAGAGAAGCTTCTTGTTTTCCTTTCGCCTCTGAAGCCTCTTCCTCTGAATCTTTGTCTCTGGGGAAAGAAAGATGACTGGTACCCATATCCGGACTGAAAGGATCTTCCTCCACGTCCTCCAAAGGGTCTTGTTGAAGAATTTCCACAGCCGGGGAATCGACCCCGCATTAAGAATGAGCGAATTTTGCGGATCTCGCGTTCGCGAATTTTGCGGATTTGCGGATTCGCAATCCGCAAAATCCGCGAATTCCCGCAAATTTGCGGATTTTTTTTTTTTTTGTGTTCGCCCGTGTTTCTGCCAGTTCGCGAGGGTTTTTCACAATTTCGCAATTTGCGAACTTACCTGTCGGGTCGCAAGTTTTGCGAACTTGTTGTTTCTACGTGTCCAGCCTGTTTGGGACACTCTTCTTCATCACTGCCACTCTCTGTCACCACTGCCACTCTCTGACTACTCATGCCACCCTCTGGCCCACCCATGCCACCCTCTGTTTCATCACCACACCCTCTGGTTGTCCAGTGTACATTATTTTCGGCAAAGCAAAGCACACCTTCCCTGCCTCAAGTGACCTGAATTAATTTGGGGCTGATTAATGTGTCACAGAATATTTTTTTAGCTGGCACCTGCTTCCTTAGTGCGCCCTGATTAGTGATCTTTTGCACTTGCTAAGTGCTTTCATTGTTGCAAAATTAGTTACAACACCTGCCCTGCCCCAACTGACAATAATGAATTAGGGGCTGATTAATGGATTTTAACTTCCAGCCTGGCTCCTGCTTGTCTCCCTTAGCTGTAATTCAGGACCTTTGTGGCATATGTGTAACTATTCTGAGGTTCAGAGCAGGGTCACATAATAGTTTCAACTGGCAACTGAACTCTGGAGGGGCCCCTCAGGAAGCACTACAGGAAATGGCTACTAATGATGAGCCTGAACTTTTGAACCTGGTAAGTAGTTACTTTCAGTTTTGCTAAGATCGTATTTCTGCAATTTTGCACTTATTCGCGGGGCGCGAACTCACGCGAACTCACGCGAACAGTGCGAGCAGTGCGAGCAAAATCCGCTGCTCGCGGATTTGCGGATTTTGCGGGAGATTCGCGAATCTCGCGGATTGCGGATTTCCCGAAAATCCGCAAAATCCGCGAGCGGAAGGGATTTTCCGCCCATGCCTACCCCGCATCCTCCCAGCCCGTGAAAAAACTCTGTTATTGAAAACTCTCTTGAAGTCTTTTTGGGACTTCTGGATGGAGTTAAAAACTCCCACATACTTCGCCATTTCCTTGATGAACTCTTCCCCGAAGAGAAGATCTTGAGATGAAGCACCCCCTTCTTTTGTGGCAAGTTCGGTCAATTTTGGGTCGACCTTTAAGAGTACGCTCTTGCGCCTTTCGTTTGAAAGTGCGGTATTTGCGTTGCCTAGGAGGCATTGTGCCCATTGGCGTAGTTCTCTTGGGTCAATGGGAGTATCGGAGACATACGCCCCTTCCGCTAGCTCGAACATTTTAGTGAGTGGACCCGTGATGTCTAGCAGCCTGTCCTGACAGGATTTTAGGCCCTTATCTAGTCCTCTCCTGGGGTCTTTCCCTGTCTTGGCAATAAAAGCCACCACCTTGCTATCTAGTTCAGGGGTCAAGGCTATTTTGTCGGGAAGGGAGGGTCGGGGACATTCGGATCTCAAGCGAGCCCTGACCTCTTTTGGCATTTCCTTACGGAGCCAAAAGGAGAGATATTCACCAATATGTTGTGACGGGGTCCATTCTGGCGAGAGGGGGTGTTTAATAAGTAGTGGGTCGAACATATGTTCCCCAAAGGGGTCAAGCATTCCCATTCTGGACCCAGAGGCCTCAGATGCCTCACCTAGATTTTCTGTGATTTCACCTTCCTCTTCATCAGAGTTGAATTCTGAGGAGCAAGAGAGATCTATCTCATCCTCCGATACATGGCTGTCGATGGGGATAGGAAGGTTTGGGCCTTTTGACTGCCCGTCCTGTGTGCCCGAGGCATCATTATTGTCACCGCCAGAGCGTGAGTTCAAGTAGTCAGAGTTGGAGCTCCTCGATTTTTTGGCACCATCAGGGGGGTTATTAATAATTTGTCTTTTCCTCTGGCTAATTACAACCTTGGAAGAGTCTCCTTGAGCTCTTTTTTGTTGCCACCCTGGTTTGGTGAGTGCTTCTAATTTGTTATTGATAGTTTGGTCCAAAGAGCCCATCATTTTATCCAGGGCCTTATTAACACCTTGGCTGCTAGGTGTTTTCCCCTCCTATGCTGACTCATCGTCAAATCCATTGTTCATGACGAGCTCAGCTTGTCATCAGCACAGCTCAACCGTGCATCATGACGAGCTGAGCTCGTCATGATCATGGAAAGGGTTAATAAGTCCCTCCAATTTATCTTCCATGGTAGAAGTAGAAGGTTCAGAAGCCATGGCAAAAGATAGGTGAGTAGGGAAGATTAACTGTCAGAGGGGGAATGTTGGTGACAAAATGGAGGAAGTAACTATGGGAACAAGGTCGAGACTAAGGAACCTTCCTCTAATACAAGAGAGTCCTTCTTTTAATGTTACCTGAGAAAAAACACAATAGTCCTTTAATGCTGTTTATGCCCCTTAAAAAACTATAGTCCTTTTATGCTGTTTGTTCCCCTAAGATGAGCATGAGTAGTCCTTCCATAGTGTTTATACCCTTAGACCAGAACCAATAGTCCCTTTGTTATGTTTTTTTAATTTAATTTATTCGTCACAGAAAGAGTGTGAAACGGCGAGCGCAGTCGAGTTGTGAAGTTCAACTGTAACGTGAACTTCAACTTCAAGCGGTACGTGTGCGAGACGTTTTATTGAGCTCCGGCTCATAGGGGAAGATCGTGAAAGGTTTCCGTCTCCATGGCAACGCAGCGCGGCCCTCCGATGCAGGAGAGAGGCCGCAGCGTTGCCATGGAGACAAGTGTTGATGTTGTGTACGGGGCAGGCGTTCAAAAGACACCGGTCCCTTCCGGTGAGCTCCTTCGGTCTGAAATGACCGAGCGAGTATGAGAATGGATTTGATGCGGGCGGAGTAAAAGGTCTCCGCCTGCCTAGAGAGAAGCTTCAAAGAAAGTTTAGATGAGGTGGCAGGTGAGAAAAAAACGCGAGGAGATGAGCGGTAAAAATGTCAAATACTGTGTATTAGAGAAAGATTAAGAGCGCGTATATTAAGGTGAAAGGGTCATGTAGAAGGTGAAAGGGTCATGTAGAACAGGGAGTCATTCTAAACATGGTAGAAATAAGGTCTAGTAAAAAGTTCAGTAAAAGAAAGAGTTGCTGAAAGGGTGGGGAGGGTGGGGAGGGTGTGACACATTCAGTAAAAACCTCCCACAGCTCAAAATAAATCATACATAAGAGCACAGTCAAGCACAGTCAACGCATTGGAGAGAGTCAAAGTGAAGTGAGGTACTTATCTTGTGAGCAGCAGCAACAAAGAAGGAAGACCACTGCGTGCACATGGACTATATACCTATCTGGAATGTTTATTATAGTTTTAGAACCTTTCATTGTTGCTGCTGTGAGCTTTGCAATAAAGGAGATTGCATAAGCCTCCGTGTCTTTAATAAAATCCAGATTTTCTGCCCAGCAGGCTGTGAAAAATCTAAATTGTCCTATTTTCAGACTTAGTTAACATAAAACTATAATTTCATTACAAGAACGGAGGCTACATTATGCAATGACTTTTAATTGCAGATCCAAGCCAGTCGCATCACAATATAAAGGTTCCAATAAGAACACTGAGCTGAAGTAATAGACAATACATAGCAACCAAAAGCCTCTTTTAAATGCGGCTCCAAGCAGATAAGTAGCTTATATTTTTTCTCCTTATCTTAACACTATTGTCAATTAATATTGTAATGGTTCTTATTTTCTGGGGAGGTTTAATTTGGTTGAGTTATTTCTCACTATTTTAGGCTGTTGTATTCTCCCTATCATACCTTTATGTAGTTTTATCTACACTCCCCCACCCCCCCTCCCACCTCCCCGGATCTGCAATTTACGGAGATCCTACCCTCCCCCCTTCACCTTTAGGCCTTGACTTTGTCGCCCTTTTTCACTCGTGAGCATTTATTGCCGAATTAAAATTTCACCCGATTCGGATAAACCACTTATCTCCGTTCGTTTATCTTTTGTTTGTGTTTCGCCCCCACAGTCAATAATGCGCGTCTCACATGCGCTACCACAAGCTGCCTTTAGAGGGGATGATGAGTGTGTGCAGTGTTGCAATTTAAAATCCTTGGGATCAATCCTTTTTTAAATGAAGAAGATCAAAGTGGCCAATTCTTTGTAGAAAAATAGTTCTTTATTAATGATGATACAAACGTGGACAGCCGACACGTGTTTCGCCCCTGTGGCGAATTGCGCCAGGGCTTTCTCAAGGCTATTTACAATTTTGCATATTGCCGCAATCTGTGCATGTTAAATTTCACCATAAGTTCCGGTTTGTTAACGTATTAAGGGATCGAATCCCCGACGTGTATCTCCAAGCAGCTCGTCTCTCCCGTCGTTTCAGCGCGGAAACGACGGGAGAGACGAGCTGCTTGGAGATACACGCCGGGGATTCGATCCCTTAATACGTTAACAAACCGGAACTTATGGTGAAATTTAACATGCACAGATTGCGGCAATATGCAAAATTGTAAATAGCCTTGAGAAAGCCCTGGCGCAATTCGCCACAGGGGCGAAACACGTGTCGGCTGTCCACGTTTGTATCATCATTAATAAAGAACTATTTTTCTACAAAGAATTGGCCACTTTGATCTTCTTCATTTAAAAAAGGATTGAGCCCAAGGATTTTAAATTGCAACACTGCACACACTCATCATCCCCTCTAAAGACTTTGTTGTTTGAAAACTCAAGAGGTCCAGAGTTTTCTTGAGTGTGGTAGCATCAACAAACAAACAGTGAAAACTAATGTGGACTTGGTCTCCTTTCGTGGACCACCCCCCTTTTGCTACGCTACCACAAGCTGCCTCGGCAAACACGGAGACAATCACACATGCTGCCTCGACAAACACGGAGACAATCCGCTCCGCGGAAGCAGGCAATTATTCAGTACCTTTCTAGTCCGACTCCGGACGATCCTTTCCTCGCATGTGGAGCTAGTCCGACAACAAACTGAGCAAACTGCCTGCTTAAACGGCATACCTTCCTTCACGCCGAGCTTGCTCCTCTGCCGACTCGTGACGGGCATGGTCCATTAGAGGAAAGCTCCCTGGCGAACCTCACGCTTCGTGAGTGTCTCGCCTAGGGACTTTCCTCTCGCCTCATGACAGTTGGGACCCAGCTGTTAATGTACACGGAGCCTCGCTAGGGAGCCTCGCTACCTTCGCTGCACAGAGATAGTTCCTGGCCTAAAAAGACATATAAAAATAGATATACAAAAGGGGCTTAAAGGCATTTGCCATATACCTATTCCCCTAAAGATTTCCCCTTGAATCAGCCCCTTTACCCCATTTCATAATTTTATATATATATATTATAAAAAATAATAATAATAATAATAATAATAATAAGGGTGAATAGTCCCATATATAAAAAAAAAAAAAAAGAGTAAAGCACTATGGAAAACATTTCTGATTCAGATTCAGAAGGAAATAGTGCTACTATTCCTAACTTTAATAGGGAGGATTTCCGGTCTATGATCCAGAAAGAAATGAAATCCTGCCTTCGAGAAACCCTTTCCCAATTTACCCCCTTTAAGAGACCAATACCTCCACAAGAGGATACTTCTGATGTTTTGAATGGTGAGAAGGTTGGTGCTAAACGCACTGAAAAAAGTAACAACACTATTTCCGAGACCCATGTGAGCACAGAAGGTCCTAGCACCTTTGATATTGTTGGTGGTCCTAGCACCACAAAATTTTCGGATGGTCCTCGCACCTCAAATAATAGAGATGTCTTCTATGACACACATCATTCGGGTGCCTCTTACGGCCCAAATACCTTGGACGCCCTTAGCGGCTCATTATCACTAACTGCTCAAAACTTCCAGGAGGGCTCGGATAATGATGATGACCTAGACCCAGACGAATACGTTCTGGATTTAGATGATGGGGATTTGGGAATTTTTGACCAAGAGGATGAAACCCCCTCTACATCCAAGGATAGTATTTTAAACCCCTTGGGAGAGGAGATGTTTTCTCCCCTAAATTTAAAGCACCCACGTTCCACACAATGGTCCCCTCAGGAGCACGTATCTAAATTCATCAAAAAATGGATTCGGTTCCCTCTTGAAAGAGGAACAAGGAATATTTTAAGGGCTGAATGTTCAAGACCCTCAATCGATGAGAAGGCATGCTATGCTCCTAATTTGGATCCTGAACTAATTAAATACCTGTTTAGACTTGGTCGTGACCCCAGAAAAGGTCTTGAAAAAGCATTTAAATGGTGCTAAGATCGTCTATTAGACGTTCTTGGTCCATTGAGTAGAATTCTTGACTCCGCTGAGGAATGCTACCTTAAGGGTACCCAACTCGATACTGATCTAATACGAGGTTGGAGTCAAAGAGCCCTCATTCTCCTAGGTAATGCCAATACTAGTATCAACGCTGAAAGGCGTAGGCTCATCCTTTTTAAACTAGACCCTAAACTCACAGATATGGCTGAGAAGGAACCCTCTTCGAATCCAAAGGGCCTACTCTTTGGTGAAGAGCTTATAAGATCTTTAGGAAAGTACGTCTCGACTTTTACTGCCCTCGATAAGGCCCAAAAGAATATGAGGAGAGTATTTAACAATAATGTTTTTGGAAGGGCCGATGGGTTAAATCTGCTATGTCTCTAGCTGGTATTGATATATCCAAATTTCAAGCTCATTCCATTAGAGGTGCCATGGCAAGTAAGTCTCTTTGGTCCGGAGGTAAGTTAGATGATATCCTTAAAGCTGCTGACTGGTCTAACGCTAATACCTTTGCAAGACATTATTGTAAACCTATTGAACATATGTCTAATGTAGTTCTACAGGGCTACCAACATGCATAATGTAGCCTCCGTTCTTGTAATGAAATTGCGATTCTCCTATTAACATGCCTAGAGAATCTAGATTTCATTAAAGACACGGAGGCTCACATTATCCCACCCATCCCATTCCCTGTTTGGTTGTGGATATAATATCTTTATTCTGAATGTTATTTGAATTTTATGTATTATATATTTGTATTGAAATGGTATTTATGATTGTTCATCTTTCCTTTTATTTCAGGATTTGTTGGTTTATGATTACCTTTCTTTCTAGGATACAATTTTCATTGTCTCCTTTCTTTCAGGTAATCCATCTACATAAGTTTCTTTGGATGTTTCATCTTCAAGGAATCATCTGGTTGACTTCTTCACTCTCGTTTACCTTCGAATCTTCTGGAAATTACTACATCTCCTTTCTTCGCCTGATTTAAAAGAGGCTTTTTGGTTGCTATGTATTGTCTATTACTTCATCTCAGTGTTCTTATTGGAACCTTTATATTGTGATGCGACTGGCTTGGATCTGCAAAAAAGGTTTTATTGTCAACAAAGAGAAGTCTATTCTAACCCCCTCCAAGTCTCTGGAGTTCCTAGGTTTCACTCTAGACACTTCCAAGTGCCTTCTTCTTTTACCTCCTTCAAAAATCTCAAAGATCAAGAAAGAGATTCGTCATGTTTTAAGACAGAAAGACATCCCTTTAAGGGAACTAGCAAGACTTCTAGGTCTTTTATCTTCTTCCATCCAGGCGATCTTCCCAGGTCCTCTGAATTACCGGGCCTTACAGAGGATAAAAGGAAAGGCCTTGAGATCCGGTCTCTGGTACGAAGACAGAGTCACCCTAGATTTAGAGGCCAAAGTAGAACTGAACTGGTGGTTAGAGAACCTGGAAGCTTGGAATGGGAAAGCAATTTTCGGATCAGAACCGGATTTTGTCCTAGAATCAGACGCTTCCCTTCATGGTTGGGTTGCTTGTTTCCTAGACCAGAATACGGGTGGTATCTGGTCTCAGGAGGAGTCATCTCACCACATCAATTTCCTAGAACTTACTGCTGGCCTATACGCCCTTATGAGTTTCAGGCACTCAATTCAAGGGAGATCAGTTGTTCTGAAAATGGACAATGTTTCAGCAGTAGCCTATATCAATCGGTTAGGAGGTACGAAGTCTGCCGACCTTTCGAACCTAGCAAGGAAACTCTGGATGTTCTGTTTAGAACACAAAATTGCCCTCAGAGCGGAATACTACCCGGGGAAATCCAACATTTTTGCAGATTGGAATTCCAGATTCCTTTCGGACTACAGCGATTGGAAACTAAACGTTGCTGTTTTCGACTCATTAAATTCTTGTTGGGGTCCATTAGAGATAGACCTATTTGCGAGTCGTCTCACCTTCCAACTAGAGCGTTACTTCAGCTGGATGCCAGATCCTGGCGCACAAGCAGTGAACGCTTTCCTCCAACCCTGGTCAGGGATCAATGCTTATGCCTTTCCCCCATTTGCAATGATCCAGAGAGTCTTGCAGAAAGTGAGGCAAGACCGTTCCTCTCTAGTCCTGATAACTCCCTTTTGGCCATCACAAGCGTGGTTCCCCACTGTTCTGGAACTGACCTTCGAAATTCCACTTCTCATTCCCTCCCTGAAAGATCTTCTTACAGACGCAAACGGAGATCCACACCTAATGACCCTATCCGGGAGTTTGAACCTTCTTGCCTGGAGAGTGTCAGGCGATCTATCGAATTCTCCGGACTTTCGTCATCAGCTTCTACTCTCCTCAGAGAGTCATGGGCACCGGGAACTCACTACAGATACAACAATATCTGGAAACGCTGGTTTCATTGGTGCTTGGAGAGGAATTTGGATCCCACTCAAGCACCTATTGTTGATATAGTAAATTTTCTCGCTGAGCTCTTTGACAAAGGATTGAGTTATAGATCAATCAACTGTTATAGATCGGCGATCTCTGCTGGTCATGTCTTTATTAATGACAAGTCAATTGGTAAAAATGTTATTGTTTGTAGGGTTATGAAGAGCATTCGTTTAAAGAGACCCCCGAGACCAAAATATGATTCTCTATGGGATGTGAATCTAATTCTAGATCTCTTTACTTCCTGGCCTGATAATTCCTTTTTAAGCAGAAAGTTTCTTTCTATCAAACTCGCAACTCTTCTTTGCCTTATCTCCTGTAGAAGAGTCTCTGATGTTAAAGCTCTGGAGATTTCTAATAGGTCATACAATTTATTCGGAGTTAAATTTGAGGTCTATAGAAGAACAAAGACCATGTCTGATTCGATTTTCTATCCTCGTTTCGATCCTTCTCCAAAACTTTGTATAGTTGAATGTATGAAAGCGTATGATATGACAATGTCTAACCTTCGTCCGCTTAATGAGAATCAACTCCTCATTTCCTTTGTAAAACCTCATAAGGCTATTTCCTCCGCCTCGATTGCCAGATGGGTTAAATCTGCTATGTCTCTAGCTGGTATTGATATATCCAAATTTCAAGCTCATTCCATTAGAGGTGCCATGGCAAGTAAGTCTCTTTGGTCCGGAGGTAAGTTAGATGATATCCTTAAAGCTGCTGACTGGTCTAACGCTAATACCTTTGCAAGACATTATTGTAAACCTATTGAACATATGTCTAATTGTGTTCTACAGGGCTACCAACATGCATAATGTAGCCTCCGTTCTTGTAATGAAATTGCGATTCTCCTATTAACATGCCTTGAGAATCTAGATTTCATTAAAGACACGGAGGCTCACATTATCCCACCCATCCCGTTCCCTGTTTGGTTGTGGATATAATATCTTTATTCTGAATGTTATTTGAATTTTATGTATTATATATTTGTATTGAAATGGTATTTATGATTGTTCATCTTTCCTTTTATTTCAGGATTTGTTGGTTTATGATTACCTTTCTTTCTAGGATACAATTTTCATTGTCTCCTTTCTTTCAGGTAATCCATCTACATAAGTTTCTTTGGATGTTTCATCTTCAAGGAATCATCTGGTTGACTTCTTCACTCTCGTTTACCTTCGAATCTTCTGGAAATTACTACATCTCCTTTCTTCGCCTGATTTAAAAGAGGCTTTTTGGTTGCTATGTATTGTCTATTACTTCATCTCAGTGTTCTTATTGGAACCTTTATATTGTGATGCGACTGGCTTGGATCTGCAATTAAAAGTCATTGCATAATGTGAGCCTCCGTGTCTTTAATGAAATCTAGATTCTCTAGGCATGTTAATAGGAGAATCGCAATTCTCATGAAATAATAAATTACTAATTTTGCATATATTAATACAAAGAAAATTCAAATTGTGAAAATAATAATGTTCTCATGCAGAATATGGCAAAGAGTGTAGATAGATCTCAGATCATATTAAGAGATTATTCTATAATTATACAACCAGAATGCTGACTTACTATCTTATTTTGCAATTGACAGGGTCCTGCTCCTTCATGGCCTTCCGCTGTCGATAACTTGTATGTGGATGACCTCTACTGCTTAGTAACACCAGGATAGGTTTGCAGAGATTATTCAACTATCTGGCAAAATACGCAGAGGATAATGGGTTTGGAAATTAACCATAAGAAAACGAAAGTTATCTAGTTAAATTGCTGTATTGTAAACCAACACAAATGGTACTTCAATGGAGCCACGATTGACGAGACATCGGCGTACGTCTATGTATGTGTCAAGATAGACTCAAGGTCCTCGTTTGCACCCCAAAGGGGGGTGATTAAAGAAAAAGCTTTGCCCCTAAACTTCGCATTTTCAACATTAGAAAAAACTCTTCGTGGGCATAATCTCCAACTATTGACCTCAGTAATGAAGGCAAAATTGATACCCTCTCTCTCATATGGCGGTGAATTGGCTTTGGGCGCAATTGGCACTTTAGTGGAAAGATCGTAGCAAAAACTTACAAGAATGTATTTTGGATGCCAAGATCAGCATTGTATGTGAAGGTCAGGCTGAAGTCCTCGCTGACAAGGCCGATCCTTGCTAGGCCTGCAGCATTTGTAAAATGTTGCCATAAGTTGAGATCTGCCACAGAGGGTTCACTAGCTAGCTTGGTCTGGTCTGAAATCAACCTCCAAAGAGGAAAGGGTGAATATAAAAAATATCTTGACAAAAGTATAGAAAAGTTCGGGCTGATTGAGCTATGGAATTTAGATACTACTGCCCAAGCATTCATAAGGACATCAAACAAAAGTATTAAGTTGTTAAGCTGCTTGGAAGACAAAGGAGCAGGAGGCCTTGTCGTAGAGTGGAGGTGTATAGACTGGAGTACAGTGTTAGAGAGTGGAGTGGTGTGTCATAGAGTAGTGTGTTATACAGTGTGTTATAGTGTCACAGAGTGGAGTGGGGTAAAGTGGAGCAGAGTGTTGTGATGTGTCATACAGTAAAGTACAGTAAAGTGACATAGAGTTGCGTAGAGTGTCATAGACTGCAGTACAGTGTCTTACTGCAGTACAGTGTCGTAGAGTGTCATACAGTGGAGCATTGTAGAGTGAAGTAGAGTGGAGTGGGATAGAGTAGAGTGACATAGAGTGGAGTTTCGTACAGTGTCATAGTGTACAGTGATGTAGTGTGTCGTGGCATACAATGACGTGGTGTAGAGTCTCATATTATAGAATGGAGAAGCGTAGAGTGGGATGGTGTACAGTGGAGTGACATAGAGAGGAGTGGCGTGTCATAGGGTAGATTGTAGTTCAATAGAGTATAGAGGCATATCATGGAGTAGAGTGGAGTGGCGTGTCATAAAGTGTGTTGTCGTAGAGGGTTGTAGAGTGGAGGGGCATAAAGTGGAGTGCTGTAGAGTGTAGTGGCATGTCATGGAGTGGAGTGGCATGCCTTAGAGTGGAGTGGCATCTCACAGAGTGGACTGAGGTGGAGTGTCATTTAATGCAGTGGAGTGTCATACATGGCAGTGTCATATGGTACAGTTGAGTGGAGTGTGATAGGGTGGGGTGAAGTGACTTTAAAAGGAGTCAAGTGGCATAGAGTGGAGTATTGTAGAGTGGAGTGGCATGTCGTTCAGTGTCATAGACTGGAGTAGAGTGGTATACAGTGGAGGGGCATAGAGTGGAGTAAAGTGTTGCAGAGTGGCATAGAGTTTATTGGTGTGTCATACAGTAAAGTGGAGTAAAGTGTCATACAGTGGCATATCATACAGTACCTTAGAGTGGAAAGGTGTAGACTGGAATGGTGTAGAGGGAAGTGGGATGTTGTAGGGTGGAGTGGTATGTCATAGAGTGGAGTGGCTCATGGTAGACTTTACTGGTGTATTACAGAGTAGAGTGGAGTGGCATACAGTGGAGTAGAATGCTGTAGAGTGGTGTAGAGTGTATTGGTTTGTCGTACAGTAGAAGGGACAGGCATTTCATAGAGTGGCGTATCATACGGTATCTTAGAGTGAAGGGGCGTAGATTGGGGGGGCGTAGATTGGAGTGGCGTGGGGGGAAGTGGGATGTTGTAGAGTGGAGTAGCATGTCCTAGAGTGGGGCGTATGTTGTGGACTGGAATGGCTTATCATAGAGTGGAGTGGGGAGTCTTAGAGTGGAGTGGTGTGCTGTACACAGGAGTGGATTGAGTGGAGTGGCGTGTCATACTGTACAGTAGAGTGGAGTGATGTGGTGTATCGTAGAGTGGCATGTGGTACAGTGTCTTAGAGTGGGGGTCCTTAGAGTGGAGTGGCATAGAGTGAAATGGAAAGTTGTTGAGTGGAGTAGCGAACAGTGTTGTTGTGTAAAGTGGAGTTATGTAGAGTGCAGTGGCATAGAGTGGAGTGGTGTACAGTTGATTGGCATGTTGTAGAGTTGAGTGGAGCATCGCAGAATGGATTGTCATATTGTAGAGGGAAGTGGGATGTCGTGCTGGAGAGTGACATGACGTAGAGTGGAGTATAGTGGCGTACAGGAGAGGAGCACTGTGCTGTAGAATGTACAGCACAGTCAGCTGTAGAGTAAAGTGGTGTGTTGTACAGCATGTTAGAGTGGAATGGCGTAGCATAGAGTGGATTGGCATACAGTGGTGTGGAGTGAGAACCATAGTACAGTTGAATACAGAGCAGTCATTTATTTGATGTTTAATTTATTTATTTAGTCCTCATTCTACAAAACATGCTCGAAATTCAAGAATATAAAGCCGGTCGGTCCGATATACGACAGCCCAGTGTAACCATGATAAAAGAAGAAGCCCCGTCTCTTCTCATTGACGGATGGGAAAGTTTAACCCCCGGACACTTTTTTCAACAGGGCTTGTCGGCGATGACCAGGGCTCCTCTTCTTTAATGGGCCATTCACACCTAGCTTTAGCTAGTTTCTCAACATTTCGGCAACACGAGCAGATTCATAATCATTGGACCACTAGGTGTAGTAGATATAAAGCTAACAAAAACCAGGTGTGTTAATGTCAGGAATCAGTGCAAAAAAAAAGACAATACAAAGAGCATATTCCCGTAAAGGATAACTCTTGCTGTGTTAACCCAAAGTGATAAAAAACTATTTAACCAAACTAAGTGAAAGCAAAAGATGTGAACCAGCTATCCCATAACTCCCAGCATTTTGTTTTTTTGGCCCTTCTACTTGCTCGATCAAGGGTTGAAATACGTTGTACCGAGCTTATCCATTCTGATTTAGTAGGTGAAACGGGTGAGATCCATTTAATGCAAATCTCCCATCATGCCCGAAGAATCAAGACAAAGAGTAATGCCCTCTGGTTTCTTGAGAAAGCAATATTATCTATCTCACTTGAAATTACCCCAAAGATAACTGTCGATGCTGTTAACCCAACCTTTCTCCCCAGAATTTCAGAGATGATATTACTCATGTGAACCCAGAAGAGCTCGATCGAAGGACATTGCCAGAACATGTGTACCTCGTTTACATTGATGCTATCACACTTCGGGCACTTCCTTGTCACTCCATTCCCCGGCTTAGATCATTTCAGGGGCGTCCAGTAAGCTTTGTGGAGAGTAAAAAGATGATTTCTTTTTAGAGAGGCAGCTTTCACATATAACCAAAGGGTAGACATGGATACTTGCCCGAGAGTTTCGAGGTCCTCGTTTGGCATGTCCTTCTTCCAACTCTCTGTGAACAAGTTCGATTTTTTTATCTCCAATCTCGATCATTTGCCAGTACCATACTACTACTTCCTTTTGTGTTGATATTGCACAAATTGTTTTTATTAAGTCCCCATCCCATCTAGTTCTTTACTCATTGATTTTGTCCATCCGAGAAGTTGCAGATATTTGACTTTTGAGACCAAATTATTTGTTGAGGCAGACAGGCACTGCCATGGGATTAATTCATTTTGTGCTAGTCATTCTCCCTATCTTACTATCCCAGCTCTACGTAGAGGGAGGGCCAGGGCATCTTGCAGGCAAATTGGTGTACCTGGGGAGTCCTAGATCGGCGTTTTTTAATTATAGTAGGGTATATCATATAGTGCCCTCACCTGAACCCAGACTCTAATGGCAGCTCAAAAAATCTTCAACGTAATTTTCTTTTCTTTTTTATTTCAAAACGTTTTATTGGTAGTTTCAACAATAAGGAAAAACAAAGGTTAATGATGATAGGCATACAAATGTGGTACAAACGATAGCGACCAGTTGGTTCTAAAGCATACAATTAAGACATCATAACTGCATTGATGAAGGAAAACAAGACGGTAAGTACCAGTAAATCAACAATATCAGTAACTAACAGAAGTAACACAAGATGCTAAATAAATAGGAAAACATTAGTAAGACAGAACAAAAAGTGACAGTATGTGCAGTAGTATCACAAGAATGGTCTACAGATCGATGACAGGTTTAAAAGTGAGCTGATTTGTATCCAGCTGTGCAGGTAGGAAAGCACCAGCCGATATATCACGTGAGAATGTGAAATCAAGGGGTGGAGTGGAATTTGGGGTGACCAAATTTTAAAAGAAAAAAAGTCAACTTGTGTGTTATGTACCTTTGTTAGGGTTTTAAAGAGAGCTTGGTAGAATTGACTGTCGTTTAAGAGTTGATGTGAGTTCTTGAGATGGAAAGCACAATAATATAGTATAATATAGTATAAGTCAGGTGTGGCTCTACTGCCATTAGGTTTTTTTCTCCTGACTTTTGTTCGGAGAAATTCTAGGGTTTTTTCTACCCCATATAAATGAAGAGAATAGCCCTTGCGTCTCTTAAACCAGATTTTAGAAAATTCCAAGGGGGTGGTATCAAAAAGAAAGGTGAACCTAGGCAAGATAGACATTTTTAACAGGTTAGATCTCCCTATGAAAGAAAGGGGTAGAAGCTCCCATGCCTGTAACTGCTGTCGTACACTAACCATAGTTTTATCAAAATTTAATTGAGCTATTTTATCTATGTTCTTGGGGATTTGTACCCCAAGGTGTCTTATTTGTTGTTTTTCAATCTCACTTTTGTACAGAGAAGTCCATAATATCAGCTCTGTCTTCTGCTGATTTACAGAATATCCAGATATCTTCCCAAAATTCTCCAACTGATTCCAAATCTCTGGAAGCGCTTGTTTTAAGTTCCCTGTCAGGATCGTAAGATTGTCTGCATAAAGACCTATTTTTTTTCCCAACCCACACAATTGAAGGTGGGGACATAGCTTGACTTAATCTTAATTTTCATGCCAAAGGTTTGTTGTAAAAATTGAAGAGAAGGGATGAAAGGGGGCACCCTTGTCGGGTCCCTCACAAGATTTTTAGTTGTTTTGTCAGGTTTCCATTAACAAGAACACTTGCTGAGGGGTTTTTAAAAAGCCCCTTTACTGCCGCCACAAATGTTTCTCCCAGATTGAAGCGATGAATTGCTTCTATTAACAAGAGCCAATTGACCCATTCAAAAGCTTTGGCAGCGTTGAATGTTAAAACTGCCATTGGAATCTGATATAAACTTGCCAAGTCTATTGCCCCAATAAGGTTGTGCATTAATTCTCTCAACTGCCTTCCCTTCATAAAACCCCTTTGATCAGAATGTATAATCTCGTCAGAAAAACCGTGAAAATTCTGAAATGCCCAAACATGGGGAGGATTATTGAAGAGGATTTGGAGATTGAGGAAGCTTTTGCTTATTTCTTCTCTGATCTATATTCTGAAGATTTAACTCCATCTGAAGACATGATGGAAGCCTTCTTTCGGGATCTCCAACTTCCCACCTTATCAGCTACTGACAGGGATAAACTGAGCGATCATATTTCTTTAGAAGAAGTGCTGCAAGCTATTAAATCATTAAAAAAGGGAAAGCTACAAGCCCCGACGCCATCCCAAACGAAGTATATATCATCTTGAAAGATGAATAAGCACTTTTTCTACTCCAACTTTTTTAGTCAGTGTACTCAGGCGCACAGGCGGTACCAGCATCCTGGAATGAGGCCACAATTACAATAATCTTGAAGCCAAATAAAAACCCACAGTTTTGTGAATCATATAGACCTTTTTTGCTTTTAAACAGCGATCATAAAATTTATACCCAAATCCTCACCAAAAGATTAGATAAGGTGGCAGGTTCCATTATACATTCTGATCAAAGGGGTTTTAATACAGAGCAGTAATGCATCATAGACTACAGTGAACAAAGTTGCATGGAGTTGCATAGAGTGTTTCAGAGTGGAGCACACAGTCGTTGTGGGTATAGAGTGGAGTAGAGTGTTGAAGAATGGGGGAATATAGAGTGGAGAACAGTGTTATAGAGTGAGAGTGGAGAGAAGTAGAGTGGAGTGGTCTGTCGTAAACAACATGGCCTCCTTAAAATTTTGTAAGGGCTTGAGTCCCCATTTCATATACAGCCTTGTCATAGGCATGTAAAGCGGTATACAGCAAAAAACACTGCTCTATGCTGCAGCCCAATATATCATAGGTTTTTGTTATGAATTACTACAAATACTTAAAGGATTTTCATGAAATAGCAAACAAGATCCCTCCTACACAATAATATAAATTCCTGCCAAATTTCCTGAAAATCCGTTAAGCACATTGGTGGAAAAACATCTTTTATAACGCCCTATTACCTATCAAAATTCTGAGGTAATCATACCTTAGAGGAATTCTAACTATAACTACAGCCACTCTGTGATATATATGTATATAGACTACTGCAACTCTGTACTTATAGTTAGGATTCCACGGGAGGTAGGATTATATATGTATATAGATATTTATATATATATATGTATATATATATATATATATATATATATATATATATATATATATATATATATATATATATATATATATATATATCCAACAAGTGCAACCTCCCAGGCTCCAACCGCAGCGACCCAGGAAATCACGCAGATCCAATACAGCTTTTTTACAGGCACAAGTTTATTTACGAGCTGAACCAAACAATCTGACGCGTTTCGGGCATCCGCCCTTGCTCATATATATATATATATAGAGAGAGAAAGAGAGAGAGAGAGAGAGAGAGAGAGAGAGAGAGACAGAGAGAGAGAGAGAGAGAGAGAGAGAGAGAGAGAAAGAAAGAGAGAGGTTTAACTTACCTTTCATATACTTGCCATGTATGGTAAAGGCATGCATGGTAAAGGCATGCATTGTTATGTCACATATTCGCTGAAAATATGTGATATTATTTACAGCCCATTAGCTAATGACATAAAATGAGTTTCCATATTTAATAAACAGACTGGTGTTTGTCACTTCTCCAAGAGTACAAGCAGGAAGAGCCTGTTGGTTTTATCCATAAATAAATATAGGGATCCTTCTCTATGGTCCCCCAGGAGGGCTCGGTGAGTTCAGGACAAGTCTAATGGAGGGTATTGTTCATTTGGCTATTAGGAAGAGCAGGCTTCTTGTGCTAGGGGACCTTAACATACACCTCGAGGATGGCCTGCTAAAGGAGGCAGTAGACTTAAGGCATGAGCTGCAGGCTATGCAACTGGAGCTGAAAAACACTACCACTACCCATAAGCATGGCCATTTATTAGATCCAGTGTTTGCCAGCTGGGATTGGGTGGAGACGGACACTCATTTACCAGTCCCCTAGTCAGATCACTTCCTGGTTCCCTTCAGTATAAACATCTTAGCGGAAGACACGCAAAGGGGAGGAAACCAAAGCTATCCCCATTGCAAATGGAAACACTTCTCACAGGACACCTTTAGTAAACTGTTGCAGGAAGGGGGTCCGCCGGGAGGCGGAGACAGCGACAGTGCTAATAAAAAGCTAGACGAACGCATTCTTAGTGCCCTTAATGTAGTGGCTCCGCTATGTCTGACTAAATCGGGTAGAAGAGCCAGTAAATCCGCCCATAAGTATAAGCCGGCTCTGCAGATGGCTAGATCTGACTGCAAGAGAATAGAGAGAAGCTGGCGCACGGATTTTTGCTCGCAGAAGAAGAGAAATTATAGGGCGGCGCAGAGAAAATATCAAGTTATGTTACGAGGAGCTAAGGCCACCCATTACAATAATAGAATTGGGGATGCAGAGAACTCCTCCAAAGAACTCTTTAAGATCTCATCAGTGGCCAGCTCGAACGCCCCAGACAATGACTCGGTGACCGAGTGTAACCGAGTAGCAGAGTATTTCGCCAGTAAGGTCAGGGACATATACGTCTCCTTTTCTAGCAACCCCGAAAGCGGGCTGACCTTTGAGGAAGTGTCTGGGACAAGTAATGCGGAAAGGCGCTTGGAGCAATTTATTGTTCCCCCCCCCGGATGTTCTACGGAGTATTTGTCTGAGTGTTAAGTCTGGCTCCCCTCGGGACCCAGCACCCCCCAGGGTGTTGGGAGACAGCCTGCTGGTCCTGGAGCCTTACATCAGGCATGTGCCGCAGATCTCCTCTGCCTCCCAGACACTTCCGGTAGATTGGAAGAAAGCAGTAGTCCTACCCATTAGGAAGAAATCCAATGTGAGCCATGAAGTCCTGGAGAACATTAGGCCGATTTCTCTGCTACTGTACATAGCTAAGGTGGCCGAGAAGGTGGCAAATACTCAGCTGATGGCACATTTAGAGAAGGCCAATCTCCTACATCCCTCCCAATCGGGTTTCCGGTCAGGGTATTCGACCGAAACTACCCTACTGAGAGCTACGGAGACCATAAGACAAGGTGAGGATGCTGGACACACCATGGCACTGGTGATGTTAGACCTCAGTGCGGCGTTTGACACTGTAGCTCACTTCATCGTGCTGCAGTGTCTTAACAGATCAATCAATCAATCAATCAGTGACATTTATAGAGCGCACTACCTACCCGTAGGGTCTCAAGGCGCTTAGGGGGAGGGGGGTGCCGTTACTGCTCGAACAGCCAGGTCTTGAGCTTCTTCCTGAAGGAGAGGTGGTCTTGGGTCAGGCGCAGGTCGGCCGGGAGGGAGTTCCAGGTCTTGGCGGCCAGGTAGGAGAAGGACCTTCCTCCTGTTGTGGCTCTGCGGATGCGTGGAACGGCGGCGAGGGCGTGGCTGGCAGATCGGAGGTGGCGTATGGGAGCGTAGAAGTTGATTCGGTTGTTGAGGTAGCTCGGGCCTTGATCGTGTAGGGCTTTGTGTGCGTGGGTGAGGAGCCGGAAGGTGATTCTTTTGTTGACGGGGAGCCAGTGCAGGTCTCTCAGGTGTCCGGAGATGTGGCTGTTCCGTGGGATGTCGAGGATGAGTCTGGCTGAGGCGTTCTGGATCTGCTGGAGTCTCTTCTGGAGCTTGGCGGTGGTTCCGGCGTAGAGTGCGTTGCCGTAGTCCAGTCGGCTGGTGACGAGGGCCTGGGTGACGGTCTTCCTGGTCTCCGTGGGGATCCACCAGAAGATCTTCCGAAGCATGCGCAGGATGTTGAAGCACGACGAGGAGACGGCGTTGACTTGCCTGGTCATGGAGAGGGAGGAGTCCAGGATGAAGCCCAGGTTGCGTGCGTGGTTCGTCGGTTTGGGTGCGGTGCCCAGGGCGGGGGGCCACCAGGAGTCGTCCCAGGCGGAGGGCGAGGAGCCCAGGATGAGGACCTCCGTCTTGTCTGAGTTCAGTTTCAGGCGGCTCGTCGTCATCCACTCGGCTACCTCTTTCATCCCTTCGTGCAGGTTGGCTCTGGCGGCGGCGGGGTCGTTGGTCAGGGAGAGGATCAGCTGGGTGTCGTTGGTGTAGGAGATTATGTTGAGGTTGTGTTGGCGTGCGATGGCCACGAGGGGGCTCATGTAGACGTTGAAGAGGGTAGGGCTCAGCGAGGATCCTTGAGGGACGCCGCAGATGACTTCGGTGGCCTCTGACTTGTACGGTGGTAGGCGGACTCTCTGTGTTCTTCCGTCGAGGAAGGAGATGATCCATTCCAGTGCCTTCTCCTGGATTCCGACGTTGCTGAGGCGCTGCACTAGGGTGCGGTGGCAGACCGTGTCGAAAGCCGCGGAGAGGTCTAGGAGGATGAGGGCCGCTGTTTCTCCGTTGTCCATCAGGGCTCGGATGTCGTCGGTGGCGGCGATGAGGGCGGTCTCGGTGCTGTGGTTGGCACGGAAGCCGGACTGCGAGGGGTCGAGGGATCCATTCGTCTCGAGGAAGGCGGCCAGCTGTTTGTTGACGGTCTTCTCGATGACTTTGGCTGGAAACGGGAGTAGTGAGATGGGGCGGTAATTCTTGAGTTCGGTGGGGTCTGCCGTAGGTTTCTTGAGTAGAGCGCTGAGTTCGGCGTGCTTCCAGCTCTCGGGGAAGGTGGCGGTGTCGAATGAGGTGTTGATAATGTCCCGCAGGTGGGGTGCGATGACAGCGTCGGCTTTGTTGAAGACGTGGTGAGGGCAGGGGTCGGTCGGAGATCCGGAGTGGACGGAGTTCATCATGCGGACGGTGTCGTCGGTGCTGATCGGGGTCCAGGCTCGGAGGGTGGTGGTGGGCGGCGTTGCTGTGGTCTTGGCGTGGGTCGGATGGGTGCTGAAGCTGTTGTGTATGTCCGCGATCTTGTTGTGGAAGTAGGAGGCGAGGGAGTTGCAGAGGTCTTGCGATGGGGTGATGTCGTTGTTTCCTGCGTTGGGGTTGGAGAGCTCTTTCACGATGTTGAAGAGTTCCTTGCAGTTGTGTGCGTTGTTGTCCAGTCGCTTCTTGAAAGCCGTTTTCTTGGCGGTGCGGATCAGTTGGTGGTGTTTCCGGGTGGCGAGCTTGAGGGTGGTCCTGTTGTCTGGTATGGGTTCCTTTCTCCAGACATTCTCGAGGGCTCGGCAGTTCTTCTTGGAGCTCTTGAGTTCGTCGGTGAACCATGGGGCTTTCTTACTGCCGGGTCTGCTGGGCGGGGTCCTCAGAGGGGCGAGTTCGTCCGCGCAGTTGCTGATCCACTTCGTGAGGTTGTCGGCGGCCTGGCTGGGGTTCGCTGAGCTGGCCGGAGGGTGCTGGCTCAGGGAAGCGGCGAGCTGGTCGGCTGTGATCTTGTTCCAGCTTCTTCGAGCAACCTGTTGCTGGTGGTGGTGGATCGTCGTTCTTCTGAAGGTGAAGTGGACGCATCTGTGGTCCGTCCAGTGGAGTTCTGTGGCGTGGCTGAAAGCGATGTCTTTGCTGGATGAGAAGATGGCGTCGAGTGTGTGTCCGGCGAGGTGGGTGGGGGTGCTCACCAGTTGCTTGAGTCCAAGGTTGGCGAGGTTGTCGAGCAGGGTGCTGGTGTTGCAGTCGTTGTTGTTCTCCAGGTGGAAGTTGAAGTCCCCCAGGAGGATGTAGTCAGCGGAGGGGAGGGCATGCGGGCTGACGAAGTCGGCGATGTCCTCGCTGAATTGAGTGCGTGGTCCCGGAGGTCGGTAGATCAGGGTGCCTCTGAGGGTGGTCTTCGGGTCGGTGTGGATCTGGAAATGCAGGTGTTCGGCGGAGGGTGGGGTGTTGTCGGTGCTGGTCGAGATACGGATGGTGTTCCTGTGGATGATGGCGATGCCTCCTCCCACCTGGTTGGCGTTGCGGTCCCTCCGGGTGATCTTGTAGCCCTCTGGGATGGCGATGGCGATGTCGGGCGCTGAGGAGGCGTTCATCCAGGTCTCCGTGAGGAAGACAACGTCAGGTGCTGTGGTGTCGAGGAGGTTCCAGAGTTCGATGGCGTGTCTGTGGACGGAGCGGGTGTTGAGCAGGATGCACTTGAGGTGGTTGCTGCTGGTGTTGGGCTTGGCGGGTGCTGGTGCCGGGCAGGTCCGGATGCAGGTGAACTTGCAGGCGTGGCAGCTGAAGGGTCCGTGGGTGCGTCGTGGGGTGGCTCGGTAGCATCCTGGGATTCGGCCGGTGTTGAGTGCGATGAGTGTTGCGGCGTCGTAGGTTCGGCGGGGGCCAGGGGTCCTGGCGCTGGGCGCGGTCCAGGCGCGGACGGGCGTAGACGGGCTTACCTTTGGCGCGCCTTCGGCGCACAATCGGCACGCCCGCTGCGCGTGACCGCTGCGCGTGACCGCTGCGCGTTCGCACGGTCGCCATAAATGGCGAAGTGCGCGGGGGGGCGGAGCAGCTGGGAGGCGCGAGCGGGGAGGGTACAGAATGAAGAAAGGGGAGGGGTAAGCGGTGGTGGCGGGAAGCGGGGAGGGATGAGACGGGGGCGGCTGAAGGAACAGGCAACCAGGCAACAATGGGGGGGAAAATCACAAAGTAACAGCAAATATTACAAAACAAAGCACAATATTAACAGGCACAGAAACACAGGGCAGGAAGCGAGCAGAGACCAGGCCGCTCGATGGCAGGGGGCGTGGTCACGCGGCGGAGCCGGGGCAGCGAGGCAGAAGGCGGGAAAGGCACTCGCAGCAGCTGGTGGCCGAGCGGCGCGGGGGTGTCCTAGAATTAGGTCACACTCACCTGCGCCACACGGTCGCCATCAGGCCCGGACTGGCCGTTGAGGGCACCGGGCAATTCCCCGGTGGGCCGCATGGTGGGGGGCCGGTTTTGGGTCCCTGGGGCCTTTTTTGTTATAGGGCCGTTATGCTGCAAAGACGGACCTGTAACAAAAACGGCCGAAAACCCGCCCTGTCACTGCGCGCGGTCGCACCTCTCCCCCCTCCCCTCTCCTCCTGGAGGGGGGGAGGGGGGCCGGCCGAGCACTTTGCCAGGGCCGGTTCTGGTTTCCAGTCCGGCCCTGGTCGCCATATATGGCCAAGTGCGCGGGGGGGCGGAGCAGCTGGGAGGCGGGAGCGGGGAGGGTACAGAATGAAGAAAGGGGCGGGGTAAGCGGTGGTGGCGGGAAGCGGGGAGCGGGGAGCGGGGAGGGATGAGACGGGGGCGGCTGAAGGAACAGGCAACCAGGCAACAATGGGGGGGAAAATCACAAAGTAACAGCAAATATTACAAAACAAAGCACAATATTAACAGGCACAGAAACACAGGGCAGGAAGCGAGCAGAGACCACGCCGCTCGATGGCAGGGGGCGTGGTCACGCGGCGGAGCCGGGGCAGCGAGGCAGAAGGCGGGAAAGGCACTCGCAGCAGCTGGTGGCCGTGTGGCGCGGGGGTGTCCTAGAATTAGGTCACACTCACCTGCGCCGCACGGTCGCCATATATGGCCAAGTGCGCGGGGGGCGGAGCAGCTGGGAGGCGGGAGCGGGGAGGGTACAGAATGAAGAAAGGGGCGGGGTAAGCGGTGGTGGCGGGAAGCGGGGAGCGGGGAGCGGGGAGGGTACAGAATGAAGAAAGGGGAGGGGTAAGCGGTGGTGGCGGGAAGCGGGGAGCGGGGAGGGATGAGACGGGGCGGCTGAAGGAACAGGCAACCAGGCAACAATGGGGAGGAAAATCACAAAGTAACAGCAAATATTACAAAACAAAGCACAATATTAACAGGCACAGAAACACAGGGCAGGAAGCGAGCAGAGACCACGCCGCTCGATGGCAGGGGGCGTGGTCACGCGGCGGAGCCGGGGCAGCGAGGCAGAAGGCGGAAAAGGCACTCGCAGCAGCTGGTGGCCGTGCGGCACGGGGGTGTCCTAGAATTAGGTCACACTCACCTGCGCCACACGGTCGCCATATATGGCCAAGTGCGCGGGGGGGCGGAGCAGCTGGGAGGCGGGAGCGGGGAGGGTACAGAATGAAGAAAGGGGCGGGGTAAGCGGTGGTGGCGGGAAGCGGGGAGCGGGGAGGGATGAGACGGGGCGGCTGAGGGAACAGGCAACCAGGCAACAATGGGGGGGAAAATCACAAAGTAACAGCAAATATTACAAAACAAAGCACAATATTAACAGGCACAGAAACACAGGGCAGGAAGCCAGCAGAGACCACGCCGCTCGATGGCAGGGGGCGTGGTCACACGGCGGAGCCGGGGCAGCGAGGCAGAAGGCGGGAAAGGCACTCGCAGCAGCTGGTGGCCGTGTGGCGCGGGGGTGTCCTAGAATTAGGTCACACTCACCTGCGCCGCACGGTCGCCATATATGGTCAAGTGCGCGGGGGGCGGAGCAGCTGGGAGGCGGGAGCGGGGAGGGTACAGAATGAAGAAAGGGGCGGGGTAAGCGGTGGTGGCGGGAAGCGGGGAGCGGGGAGGGATGAGACGGGGGCGGCTGAAGGAACAGGCAACCAGGCAACAATGGGGGGGAAAATCACAAAGTAACAGCAAATTTTACAAAACAAAGCACAATATTAACAGGCACAGAAACACAGGGCAGGAAGCGAGCAGAGACCACGCCGCTCGATGGCAGGGGGCGTGGTAACGCGGCGGAGCCGGGGCAGCGAGGCAGAAGGCGGGAAAGGCACTCGCAGCAGCTGGTGGCCGTGCGGCGCGGGGGTGTCCTAGAATTAGGTCACACTCACCTGCGCCGCACGGTCGCCATATATGGCCAAGTGCGCGGGGGGCGGAGCAGCTGGGAGGCGGGAGCGGGGAGGGTACAGAATGAAGAAAGGGGCGGGGTAAGCGGTGGTGGCGGGAAGCGGGGAGCGGGGAGGGATGAGACGGGGGCGGCTGAAGGAACAGGCAACCAGGCAACAATGGGGGGGGAAATCACAAAGTAACAGCAAATATTACAAAACAAAGCACAATATTAACAGGCACAGAAACACAGGGCAGGAAGCGAGCAGCGACCACGCCGCTCGATGGCAGGGGGCGTGGTCACGCGGCGGAGCCGGGGCAGCGAGGCAGAAGGCGGGAAAGGCACTCGCAGCAGCTGGTGGCCGTGCGGCGCGGGGGTGTCCTAGAATTAGGTCACACTCACCTGCGCCGCACGGTTGCCATATATGGCCAAGTGCGTGGGGGGGGAGCAGATGGGAGGCGGGAGCGGGGAGGGTACAGAATGAAGAAAGGGGCGGGGTAAGCGGTGGTGGCGGGAAGCGGGGAGCGGGGAGGGATGAGACGGGGCGGCTGAAGGAACAGGCAACCAGGCAACAATGGGGGGGAAAATCACAAAGTAACAGCAAATATTACAAAACAAAGCACAATATTAACAGGCACAGAAACACAGGGCAGGAAGCGAGCAGAGACCACGCCGCTCGATGGCAGGGGGCGTGGTCACGTGGCGGAGCCGGGGCAGGGAGGCAGAAGGCGGGAAAGGCACTCGCAGCAGCTGGTGGCCGTGCGGCGCGGGGGTGTCCTAGAATTAGGTCACCAGAGGTGGTGTCACAGGATCCGCACTAGGGTGGCTGAAATCCTTCCTTACGGGCCGCAGCTTTCAGGTTCAACGGGGCTCCTTTCAATCCAAGGAGGTGGCGCTGGAACAGGGAGTGCCTCAGGGCGCGGCCCTGAGTCCAACTTTATTTAATTTATATATGGCCCCCCTGGCTGAGGTGGTGCAAGCGTTTGGAGTAGAGTTAGTCTCCTACGCTGATGACACCCAACTGCTGATCTCCCTAGCACCTTCGGTCGTGGCATTGGAAGGGCGAGATTTTGATCGATAACTTATCACTATTGATCTAAAACCCCGATCTGGTCGACTGAACCTTTGTTGCCTGTCATTGAGGGAAGAAAGTGCATCTCTTACCAAGTTAGTTCACCCAATAAAGGACTCCGCTCCGAAAGATCACAAACAACTTCTAGCTTTCAAAGGTTTATTATAAGGTTAAGATAAGTTGCAAATACAAGCATCTCAGAATGAGATTCACAAGATACACGGGCCCAACTACATACATGTGCTCTCTGAAAGCCCTCAGACGAGCAACGAAAACTACGAGTACAAGTTCTAGTAATAATAAAGCTATCAGCATCGACACATACTGAGATCTCTCCGTCATTTAAGTTGGAGGAAAAACACAGGTTAGGCTGTCCCTGCCCTGCTCTAGATGGTATCCCTACTTAACCAGGTCTCAACCTAACAAAGGTGTCAGCAGTGAATGACCCCCTAGGGAAGTCACCCACTCTTGGTCTCTTGGTGAAAACCTATATTTCTCCAGTCATGACCCCTCTCTGCCTACCCATCCGCTCTCTAAAGGGTCCTCAGGCATCTGCTCTAACTCCACCCAGGGGTGCTGTCCCTAATACAAAAACACACAACAATATTTGGGACGCCCCTCGCGAGACGCCCCTCACGTGGTGTTGCTTCTGGCTTTTTCCATGATGAGGCCTCGTGCGTTAGAGTTGACCTTGCTTCTCAGACTCTTCTCCGGCCCGCTGATACCCCTTAAAACATTCCGGAACCCTCCTCCATGTCTGGGCCGTCTCCTGAACAGACCTCTATTCATTTCATTTATAATTGGATCCCCCCTTTCTCTTGCAGACAGACTTTTGCAGCCAAGATCCCAATTCTCATAGACTTCCAACAAAGGTTTGCAACATTTCTCGGCCCAGACCAATACGTGTAAATCAATGGCTGAAGCATTTCAGGCCTACAGCATTTCTCATAATGATTATAACATTCAACTACTTCATTAATTAATAGCATGTTACTACTCTTATTCTATTATTCGGTAAACACATCTATAAATCATGGCCCATTAACGTTATTACTAAAACATTAGTGCAATCCATGTCGTGAAATGAAAAACCTTTCCCATCCCTTCTAGCTCTGGCCCTGAGGCCTACCACGTTCTACGTTTAACCGCATGCCATCTTACATTTTAGCAGCTACACGACATGGATTCAGGATTAATCACGTCTAATAAAGTCATATAGTTTCACACATTTCTGCATTAGTTCCACTTCTACTTAAATCTCTAAGTTAACTACACATTTCAGAATATAGATGCATGTACTATCAGCACTCATGGCATTTCTCTTCATGACTTGTGCTTACTACGTGTAAGTGTGATGTACTTATACATTTTGGTCAGTTTGCGCTCTCTCAGTTCCCCCCTTTGATGACCTCTCAGGGTCATCACTAATCATTTAAACTGCAGTGATTGCTAGCATAACTCGTTTTTGCGTTTCCAGAGCCCTCAGACTCCTGTACTGACTATCTTGTATGGCAGCCAATCTCTGCAGCTGTTCTCTCTGGGCCCTCTCTGACCTTCTTGCTCTGTACCATTTGAATACCCTCACCAATCCCCACAACACGATCCCACAGATCAATATTATGATGATAGGTTTCAGTATATACCACACAAAGCTTTTGCCTAATGTGGTGAGCCAACCTCCAGCTTCACTCATTCCATGGCCCACCTTTTCCCAAACATTTTCTCTACTCAGGTCTTCGATCTCCTTGTGAATATCAGTTATGTTCCTAATAACTTTCTCAAGGGGCTTTGAATTGTCTGGAATGTAAGTGCAACATTCCTGGACCTTCAAAGCCTTACAGACTCCGCCCTCTTTTGCTAATAGGACGTCTAATGCAAGACGGTTCTGGAGAACCATAGCCCTTATCGATTGCATCTCTCCTTCTACCAGCATTAAGGACTGAGCAGTGCTGGCAGACAACCTGTCTACGACTGTTGCCAGTCGTCTAATTTTAACATCATTAAGGATTAGTCCCAAAAGAGGGAACACAGCTCCAAAGACATCTCCAACCATTTCTGCATCCCCTACATCTCTCCTTCCTCTCGAAGATGTCTTGCCCTCGATGATCTCTAAGTCTTGGGCATGATATATTTTGGGGAAGATAATTGCCAAGTAACATGATCCATACCAGTTGTCAGGTAGTCTCACGTAGGCATTTCTTCCACATACAAAATACACATTTGGAATCACTTGCATTCCCTTCAGAAAGTCCTTAGTGTAGTACTCTAGATTGAAAGCATGTTCACAGCTAACTTCTCCCACGTATACATTTTCATAATACGTTTTGGCTCTATGAAGACATAACTTTCCTCTCTGCGTTCTATCTAAAGCTATTGGACCACTACTACCCTTTCTCTTGTGTGCCTTCTCTTCCTCGGTCCAATCTGTTTTCCATTGTCCTGATTTTTTCAAAATCTTTTGTCTCCTGTTTCGATCATCCACCTGCCCTATGAATTTCTTCTCGACTTCTGACACCTTACATGTCAGATTGTTTCTACGGGCATGTGAAGTATCTAAGGTAATCCAAGGAATGAAGAACTTGGCCAATCTGTCTTCACTCTTCCAGTAGTCCCATTTATTCATCTGCTTATAATTTGGGACTTCTGGTAACACTGAGTCATAGTTGGAGAAATAGTATTCAAAACTATCTCTCCCATAAAATATACTAAGCAATAAGCTACATGTAATGCCATATGTCAGCGGGAGGTGATGATATCGAATGCCTTCGTCTACAGACGCCGGCAACTGCATGCAGACATAGCAGTCCTTAACCTCCATGGCATCCACGTATTCATATAAAAGTTTAGCATAAGCATTTGACCTAAAGTCGCCTTGGGACTCATCTACGTGTAACCTGCGGGCTTCTGCAGCTAATAACGCTTTCTCTTGAGTGTTTTCCCCTTTCTCACCAGCAACAGTGGGTGTAAGCGTCTCTACAGATTTCACATCGGTTACCTTTGCCTCTTCCTCACGTCCCTTTACATAAGAAACCGTTACTACTAAAGCTATTAATATTATCACTCCTACTATTAATGTGCCTATTATACATTTAGCTCTGCGGTTCTGGGTGCCGGCTTCCATTTCGTCAGACAGTATGGCTCTCTCTTGTTTCTGCACAAAGTTCTTTTCTTCTCGTTCCTTTACAGTCTCTTTTACTCCTTTAGTCTTTAGAACCACACAACTGGAAGCTGACAACCTTCTTCGCAAAAAGTCCTTTAACAGTTCAATACAGACAACCCTAGCCCTTCTCCGTCAACTCAAAGGAAGGTCCCTAAGATTCTCTGCTTCCTGGGCGCTAGGTAATCTTCTTTTTCTTCTCGCTTATTTACAAAGTCTTTTAAGCATCTACTATTAGGCTAGTGCCTGCAGCTTCGACAGCATAGTTCAATATTTCCAAACGAAGATTGTGCTCTTCATGGCTTGTTATCTTTGTACCAAAGTCGGGGAATTGCAATTCTGTGAAAAACATGTGCCTTAACTTGCTGAGGCGGGGAGGTCTGGGGAGCATGAAAGTTAGTGACCCTTCTTGTTCGACTCCGGGCACTAACAATCGTATTTCCACTGTGACGATGGGCTCAGAACTGGACACCACCACTGCTCGTATCCTCCCTGTCTTCTGTTCCGAAGACATTTGTCGCCAGATATGTCCACTCAGGGGTGGAGTATCTTCGGTTAGGCACACGCACTCTTCTTGACCTTCTCAAGTCTGGTGCTTCAGCGCCCTGAGCACCTTCTTCCGGGTCTGAATCCTCTGATATCGGAGGAAGGGTTCTCTCTGGAGTTGACCTCAGGCTAGAGCTCCTTCTTTGCGGCCAATTAGCTTCTCCACGTACCCTTCTACTCCTTCTCCTCCTTGTCGGTTCACACTCTCTGTCAGACCTGTCAGTGTCTGACTCGTACTCCCAGCTACTTTCTCCTTCAGTAGCGTCGTCCGTTTCGCTGTTGTACTGACCGTCCTCAGCTTGGTCAGACTCGTTCCCTGCTTCTGCTGGCACCTCTACAGCTTGGCTGGCCCCCTCTATGGCTTCTCGGTCCGCAGCTGGACGTCTATCCGAGAGAGGAGCTGTTTCTTCCAGAGGTGCTGGAACCCTCCGCGTATGCGACGCGTGGATCCAGTTGGGCAGGCCTCCCACCTTCACAGCCGTGTTCGTGATCAGGATGATCTGGAAGGGCCCACGCCAACGAACATCCAGGCAGCTACTCCTCACGTGCTTTTTCACCAGGACCCAGTCTCCAGGGTACAGGTCATGGCACGGGACCGGGCACGATGGAACCTCGGCAGCCTGCACCTGAAGGGACACAGAATGAATGGCGTCAGACAGCCCCTTACAATAGTCCAGGATCATATCATCTGTGATGTTAATCAGTGCAGCAGTTGGGACAGAAGGCAACCTCATTGCTCTCCCCATCAACACCTCATGGGGAGACAGCCCCGTTCTTCTATCTGGGGTACTACGGAGGCTCATAAGGACCAATGGCAGAGCGTCAGGCCAACTCAAGGACGTGGATGAACACACTTTTGCAATTCTGGCCTTAATCGTGCTATTAATTTGCTCCACAATTCCTGAGGCTTCTGGTCGGTAACTGCAATGCAATTTCTGATCTATGTTCAGAGCCGCACAAATCATTTTCACAAGCGAGCTGTTGAAATGCGTTCCCCTATCTGATTCCAAAGAGGCCGGCACCCCGAAGCGCGGAATAAGCTCCCTAAGCAGTAACTTGGCTACTGTGAGGGTGTCGCACCTACGTGTAGGGTATGCCTCAACCCATCTGGAGAATACGCAAACAACCACCAGGACATAACGGAGGCGGTTGCACCTTGGCAGTTCGATAAAATCCAACTGCATGCGGTTGAAAGGACCCCCTGACCTCCCAATGTGGCTCAGTGCAACTGGTGTCTTTTTCCCTACATTTAACTGCTGACAAGTCACGCAACGCTGACACACTGCTTCGGCTGCTACTCTGAACTTAGGGTTGTACCAGGTCTGCCTGAACACTCTCAGCATAGCGTCTCTTCCTAGGTGTACGGGACCATGTATTTGTCTAGCCATTGGGCTCACCATCTCATTGGGTAACACTGCTCTGCCATCTGGTGAGACCCAGAAATGGGCCTCACCCACCACACATCCTGCCTTTTCCCATGTTTCTTTTTCAAAATCAGGAGCATTTTCTTGCATGCTCTTCAGTTCGTCCCAAGAGTCAACAGTTTCTAGTATCATAGCTAATTCAGTTCTTACATTTATTCCACCCACTTCCACTTCTGTGAAAGAGTACCCTTGTTCCGCGCAATACCGCGCGACTTCGTCGGCATATCTATTGCCTTGTGACACGAAGTCCATATTTCTGGTATGTGCGGTGCACTTCACAACTGCGATACCTGCTGGACATTGCAACGCCTCTAACAACAGGCGCACAAACTCTCCATTGCGAATGGGAGAGCCTGAAGAGGTCATGAAACCTCTTTGAGACCACAACTGCCCGTAATCATGAACTACCCCGTAACCATATTGGCTGTCGGTGTATATGGTGACTCGAATTTGATTGCTTGCCAAGCAAGCACCCGTTAGGGCAATAATCTCGGCTACCTGAGCGGAGTGTACTCCTTCCAGGCATCCAGCTTCCACAACTCCAGTAATTGTACAAACAGCGTAAGCTGCTCTTAACTGCCCAACTTCGTCTCTTACACATGAGCCATCGACAAAGAAAATTTCATCTGGGTCAGTCAGTGGCTCATCTACGATGTCGGGTCTTGGTTTGGTGCATAGTTCAGTCACATCGAGGCAGTCATGGTCTGTACATTCATCATCATCCTCAATATCGTTTGGGAGTGGCATCAAGGTGGCAGGATTTAAAACAGAGCATCTCCTGAGGGTCACATTCTCTGCAGCAAGAATAACTTGCTCATAGCGCGTGAGCCTGCTGTTGGTCAGATGCTGTGTTTTGGTCCTGGTCATTAACAATTCAACAGAGTGGGGCACATGCACCTCTAACGGATGCCCCATGACAATATTCTCACACCTCTCGATGCTGACACCTGTTGCAGCAAAAGATTTGAGACATCCGGGCAACGCTGCGGCTACTGGGTCTAAAGTAGCCGAGAAATAAGCGACTGGTCTACGGGCATTCCCATGAATTTGGACTAACACAGACAGCGCGCAACCCTCTCTCTCACAGCAATAAAGCAAGAATGGTTTATCGTAATCAGGCATTCCCAAAGCCGGAGCACGACATAGGTCCTCTCTCAGCTGTAGGAACGCCATCAAACAGTCTTTGTCCCATGGTACCGGATCGCTCACCTCCTTGTGCGTCAGTTTTTGCAAGGGCTTTGCTTTCAGTGAAAAGTTTGCAATCCACTGTCGGCAATATCCCACCATCCCTAGGAACATCCTGACTTCTCTCTGTGTCTTAGGCGCATTCATCTTCATGATGGCCTCTATCCTGTCTGGTGACACTTTTCGTTTTCCTTTCTCAATTCTGTGTCCCAGGTACTGCACTTCTGTCAGGCAGTACTGCAATTTTCCCGGGGACACCTTGTGCCCATTCTCAGCTAGGTGATTTAACAAAGCAATAGAGTCCTCCCTGCAAGCTTCCTCTGTTTCTGACGCCACAAGGAGGTCGTCTATGTACTGGACCAGAACTGACCTCTGGGGCAGCACTAGACTTTCAAGATTTTTCTTCAGAAGCTGGTTGAAGATCGATGGGCTCTCTGTATACCCCTGAGGAATACGACACCATGTTAGGACGCGACCTTCCAGCTTAAATGCGAAAAGAAAATGGCTCTCTTCGTCCAGAGGGATCGAAAAGAAAGCCTGGCAAAGGTCAATCACAGTGAACCATTCTGCTTGGAACGGTATCTGAAACAGTATCACTGATGGATTCGGTACCACTGGACAACATGAAACGACTATGTTATTAATCTTTCGGAGGTCCTGCACTATCCGGAATTTCCCATTTGGTTTCTGCAAACCCATAATCGGGGAGTTACATGGACTACCCACGATTTCCTTCAGTATTCCCTGCTTAATCATGGACTCGATCACGGGTTTTATGCCTGCAATCGTTTCTGGAGTCAATTTATATTGGGGTGTTCTTGGAAACTCAGCATGCGGTTTCACTACAATTTTCACTGGGTCCACCCCTTTCACCAACCCAATCTCTTCCCCAGTGAAATCCCACACTTCTGGAGCTACTGTCTCTCTCAGATCCCAGGGGAGCTCATCTACTGTTAGAGTGGGATACAGCTCCACACATATTCTGGAATTTGCGACTTTAAAGCCCGCATCATCGTCATTAGTCAATACCTCCACCCCTTGTGGAGTGCAGTATATGGTGCAGTTTAATTTGCACAAGAGGTCTCTTCCTAGCAGACATACAGGGCTAGAATCGCAAACCACAAACTGGTGCTCATCACTGTACTTCCCTATCTTCACCTGCACGGATTCGGTCAGTGGGCTGGTCATTCTCCTGTTAGCGACCCCCACCACTTGTATGGTCTCTCCAGACATGGGCAGGCCTGGAACTGCAGCTGATCTGATCGTAGATCTAGTGGCTCCTGTGTCCACTAGGAATGTCGTGGGGAACCCTGCTACTTCGGCCTCAACAGAGGGTCCCCTTTGGTCCACCTCCAAGACTGCCCCGAGGGTGCAGTCCTCCCTTTCCACTCTCTGCCCAGTTAGTGGGTCCACATAATAGCATTCCTCTCCTCCGACAAACAGGGGCATCTGTCTATATGTCTTACCCATAGTCCCTACTCTGGGAGGCTGAGGGAACTGGGCTCGGGGAGGAGGACCCCCCCCTTTGAGCACCTTTCCCTGGTATGGCGTTACCCCTCTTGTAGGCGCACTCTGGACCTCTTCCTCCTCTACCTCCTGTTCTCCTATCTCGACATTGTAGGGACACTCGCGTTTCCAATGCCCCACCTCGTTACACTGATGGCACCGAGTCGTTTTCTTCAAGGCAGCTATGTCTATTCGGGGTCTAAAGGTGGAGTTCTCCTCATTGCCCTTGTTCTGGCTATACTGCTTCTTTCCCCCAGTCCCTGTTCCTTGCGGCTGTTGCTGCTGTCCCCCCTTTCCGGCTGCCTGCATCTGTACCACCATCAGTTTCTCTTTTAGCTTCTTTGCCTTGGAGTCTATCTCATCGCAGCAGTACCTGGCATACCTCAGTATTTCGTCTAGGGGTTTATTTTGCCAACAAATCAAGTGTTGCTGTATCAATAAACTAATATCCGGTCTCAGGCCCAGGACGAACTTGGACACAAATTGCCCTATGTCCTTTGGATCCATTACATCCAGGCCGCTATACTGTTTAAACGCCTTCAGCAATCTCTCATAAAATTCATGAACAGTCTCTTTGGGTTCCTGTCTAGTTCGATCTATTTTGACCCAATCTATGTCTTGCATTGGCACTTTCTCTTTCAGCCATGTCATCACCCTCTCGAATTTTGCCATCACACTCTCGGACGGCCCATTGGTCTTAGCATCTCTCTCTGGCTCTGTGGTGGGCCACTCAGCGCTAACCTTGCATGCGGTCCACAAATCTCCTGGCACTACAATGTCAAACAGCGTGTTCAAATCTATCCATAGGACCTTTGAGATTTTTACGAATCTCTCAACTTGCTTGTACCACTCCACTGGATTCTCCCGCAATTTGGGGAAGGAAGTGGTAAAAGCAGCTAAATCTCCCCTACTCCAAGGGACGTGCACATAGTTCCCATTTGCGACTTCACGCAAAGGGTATGCCTCTACTCCCTGCAGTCTTCCTGGTGTCATACCAAGCGTGCTTCTCCTGACGGTCCCTTTCTTGGACCACCTCTCTTCCCACTTATCTAATGCCCTCCATGTCCTTATTCCAGTGATCAGTTCCCTTATGTGCGTTTTCAGTCCTATTGTTCTCCTCTCATCTAGGTCTCGATCTGAGTAATGTAGCCTGTGGTTACCCTGTAATGCTTTGGTCCTTGACAGGTCCACCATATATTTGCCTGCTAGTTCGACTAACTTCTCATGAATTGCTCTCGCCTTTCGAGTTACGTCCTTTGCCATGAACAGAATTTCATCCTGCTCATACATTTCCATTCTTTCTAAGGGCAGGGTACCATCGACCATGTCATCCAGGTCTGACCTTAAGCTGGCGACATCGAGTCTTTTGGCTTTTATCTCGGCTCGCAATATCTCTTTCGAAGGAGGTTCACAGGTGTCTCTCCCATCCCAACTCCGGGCCCTACGTTTGGGTTCGGGAGAGTTAAGGAGTGCTCTCCCTTGCTCCCATCTTTCCAGGTCCCATGCCCGGCCATCCGATCTTGGAAGGTGATGGAATACGGGCCTGTTACCCCCTATCTTACTTTGTCCATTCTCTCTCTCTTCTCTCTTTTCACAGTAGGACTCTCTGCTATTCTCCCTTCTGTCTCCATTCTCTCTCGGCCTAGTATCACTCAGTATTCGATACGATCCTTCCTGGTTCCCTATGTGCCCTGGACTGCGCTCATGTCCATCATCGCAGGGACTGTGGTGCGACCTCTCGCAACTTCCATTCTGTTCTCTGTTGCCGGGCACACAGTGGATACACTTAAAGCTGTCTCTGTACTCCCGAGTCCTCCTGTCCTCTTCACTATGTATTGGGCGAGACACCCCCCCGCTCTCTGGGCCCCCGTTTTCCAGGTCTGATCTACCTCCGCTCCGGGCCCAATGGGTGACTCCCCTACTATCCCTCTCCCTCCCGTCCCACTCCGGGCTACTCTCTTCAGCCCCGCAGTGAGTCCGGGCTCTGCTATCCTGACTTTCTCTTCCAGCTTCCGCAGCTATGATGCTCTTCTGAGCCTCTACTGCCTCATCCCACTTCTTCATGTACTCGTTTAACTCCTGAAAGGATTTCCGTCCTGATCCCCTCATATCCACTGGCCATCTATGGTCCCCCGGATCCCCTGCTGGGTCCCCTGCTGTGTGCACTGGGGTGCTCCACTCTCTTGGTATCGGCAGCTGGCTTGGGGAATTGATCGTATCATTCCTCCTTGCCATTTCTGCTCTTCCTCTGTCCCTCCGTACCCGTTCCTCCCCTCTAGCTCTCTCTGGGTCATATATCGATACTATAGGACCTATGGTAACAGGTACCTGTAGTGCATCGGGTAATGCGTAGGATGTGGCACACTCCGTTTCTGGCGCCCTTTGCACCACAAACCTCCCGACTACCTGCTGCACCTGGCTAGGCTGGGACAGTTCTTTCTTTGCAGCGGGATCCCAATCGGAACTGGGAAGCGGCCCATGCTCTCCTGCATTGCCCCCCCCTTTCTCACTATTCTCGACATCTCCCCCTGCTCTGTTATACGGGGGTGGCATGTCTGTCAATAATCTGTTTATCAGGCTGTCCTCTGTCTCGCTCTCGTCATCTTCCTCTAGGGGGCTTTTGTTCCCGGGCATCTCTAACACTGGATACAATTTATTTACTTCCATGTTATGCACTCTCCATCTCTTAGCATCCGCATCCCACTTGGCATCCTGCACTACCCTTACCGATCGTTTCACCCTTTCTTGTCGTCTGTTCATGTTCTTCTCGTGCGCTGCCCTAATCCATGCATTGAGAGCTTCAAACTGGGTCGGTCTAGGCAAGGGTCTCATTGAGGTCATAACTGCTTTTAATCTGTGTAGCACCTCTAATCTGAACGTCCCGTACTTCGGGAACGTCAGTTCCTCATTTCCTTCTGTAATCTTACTCCACTCTGAGATCCACAAAATTGTATGTAGCCCAACATTTACCGCCATGTAACGAGCCGGCGTACCCTCTGGCGGGGCTTCTTCCCCTTCATACGATCCCCGCCTCTCTCTTTTAAACGCCGCTCTCAACCATTTAAAACACTTCATAATTTTACGCACAATTTCCAGCTTCAATACTCTGTTTACTTCCTGATGACAATCCACCAATCCTAGCGCGGCTTTGCTAGCTGGCCTATCGCAGCGCGGTCTTTCTCCGGCCGGCCAATCCCAGCGCGGCACTTTCTGACGTCACTTGTCTCCGCTTCGCAGCAGCACCCCTCCTTTCTCAGCTCTCCTCCCGGTCATGCATGCGTCCCATTCATACCTTGAAAAATGACTACTTCCGACCAAACGGTCACTTCCCTCGACTGTACGTCCACAGCCTATCTGTAATTGTCAACACAACTGACGAAATGTCTATCGTCTCTCTGATAGGTTCCTTACACACACAGTAACCTCCGACCAGCGTCCGTTACTCACGCACTCACTCTTACGTTCCCCCTATCTCGGTCTTTCGGGTGATCAATGGTACCTCATGACCCCCTTCACACTAGTTGACAATTACTCTGGGTGTCCGGCACACCCGAACCACTTAAGCTCTCCTTGAACTTAAGATTTCCACCGGTTGTGCGCGCTCACAACCTGTTCCACAGTCTCTCTACAGGCATTCAACTCCGCCAGACATTACAACATAGATACAACACAAAAACACCGCAAT
Organism: Lissotriton vulgaris; assembly: GCF_964263255.1. NCBI lineage: Eukaryota > Metazoa > Chordata > Amphibia > Caudata > Salamandridae > Lissotriton > Lissotriton vulgaris. The sequence goes on from NC_141699.1 coordinate 344,560,927, forward strand.
CTAGCACGCATGACCCTTTATACTCACTCTCGACCGATACTGCTGCTTTTCTGTCTCACGTCATCCGGACCTTCTTCGGCGGGCGGTTCTTCCGATCATCGATCTCTAGGGGCCTTGGGGTAATCTAACCTGGCCTAGATCACCTTCCTCAAGAAGGCAACCATCCTCTATAGCTACCAACTGGAAGGGCGAGATTTTGATCGATAACTTATCACTATTGATCTAAAACCCCGATCTGGTCGACTGAACCTTTGTTGCCTGTCATTGAGGGAAGAAAGTGCATCTCTTACCAAGTTAGTTCACCCAATAAAGGACTCCGCTCCGAAAGATCACAAACAACTTCTAGCTTTCAAAGGTTTATTATAAGGTTAAGATAAGTTGCAAATACAAGCATCTCAGAATGAGATTCACAAGATACACGGGCCCAACTACATACATGTGCTCTCTGAAAGCCCTCAGACGAGCAACGAAAACTACGAGTACAAGTTCTAGTAATAATAAAGCTATCAGCATCGACACATACTGAGATCTCTCCGTCATTTAAGTTGGAGGAAAAACACAGGTTAGGCTGTCCCTGCCCTGCTCTAGATGGTATCCCTACTTAACCAGGTCTCAACCTAACAAAGGTGTCAGCAGTGAATGACCCCCTAGGGAAGTCACCCACTCTTGGTCTCTTGGTGAAAACCTATATTTCTCCAGTCATGACCCCTCTCTGCCTACCCATCCGCTCTCTAAAGGGTCCTCAGGCATCTGCTCTAACTCCACCCAGGGGTGCTGTCCCTAATACAAAAACACACAACAATATTTGGGACGCCCCTCGCGAGACGCCCCTCACGTGGTGTTGCTTCAGGCTTTTTCCATGATGAGGCCTCGTGCGTTAGAGTTGACCTTGCTTCTCAGACTCTTCTCCGGCCCGCTGATACCCCTTAAAACATTCCGGAACCCTCCTCCATGTCTGGGCCGTCTCCTGAACAGACCTCTATTCATTTCATTTATAATTGGATCCCCCCTTTCTCTTGCAGACAGACTTTTGCAGCCAAGATCCCAATTCTCATAGACTTCCAACAAAGGTTTGCAACATTTCTCGGCCCAGACCAATACGTGTAAATCAATGGCTGAAGCATTTCAGGCCTACAGCATTTCTCATAATGATTATAACATTCAACTACTTCATTAATTAATAGCATGTTACTACTCTTATTCTATTATTCGGTAAACACATCTATAAATCATGGCCCATTAACGTTATTACTAAAACATTAGTGCAATCCATGTCGTGAAATGAAAAACCTTTCCCATCCCTTCTAGCTCTGGCCCTGAGGCCTACCACGTTCTACGTTTAACCGCATGCCATCTTACATTTTAGCAGCTACACGACATGGATTCAGGATTAATCACGTCTAATAAAGTCATATAGTTTCACACATTTCTGCATTAGTTCCACTTCTACTTAAATCTCTAAGTTAACTACACATTTCAGAATATAGATGCATGTACTATCAGCACTCATGGCATTTCTCTTCATGACTTGTGCTTACTACGTGTAAGTGTGATGTACTTATACATTTTGGTCAGTTTGCGCTCTCTCAGCATCCAATTTCAAGGCCTGTATGCAGGCTCTGGCCTCTTGCATGAACACGCACTGCTTGAAGCTAAATGGAGCCAAGACCGAGGTGTTGGTGGTCGGTGGAGATAATCTTAGCTGGACAGTGGATTGGTGGCCAAAATGTTTGGGCCCTACTCCTACCCCCTGTAAGTAAGCTAAGAATCTGGGGATATGGGTGGATCCTACCCTATCCTACGAGGGGTACATTTGCCGTCTAGTGGGAAAGTGTTTCAGTGTGCTAAAACACTAAACAAAACTTTGGATCTGCTCCCTCTTGAAGCCAGACGCACTATGACGCAGGCCCTCGTGACGTCCTGTATGGATTACGGGAATGTCCTATTTCTAGGAGCAACGGAATAAAGTTTGGGGCGCATGCAAGTCCTACAAAATGCGGCCGCTCGGCTGGTATTACGACTTCCAAGAAGAGCCGCTTCTAGGCCGGCACTTGCGACACTACATTAGCTACCAGTCAAAAAGAGAGTCCTGTTCAAATCCCTCCTTATATGCCATAGCATTCTCTGGGAGACTTGGTCTCCAGGTATGAGCCAAGTAGAGCCTTACGCTCAGGTGGGGTGGGACAGGGCAGCTTGCTATCCCCCGCATCAAGAAAGCCAGAATGGGAGGACGCTCTTTCAGAGTCATAGTGGCTCAAAGTTGGAATAAACTCCTGGTGGGTCTTAGACTGGAAAGGTCGGAGGCCAAGTTCAGGAGTCTTCTCAAAACTCACCTGTACATTATATAGGAGCGTAAGTGCGGATGGGTGGTTTGCTAATGCTTCTGGCGGGTTTTTCTGTTGTCCACAGCGCGGGGACACGCCGGGATGGCGTAACCAAGTGCTTTACAAACTACCATATTATTATTATTTTATTATTATTATCTACCACAGTTTTGAGTTGACTGGTGTGTTTGTGTAGTTGAGAGCTCCAGCAGAGCGATTGTATCAACTTAGTCAGAGGTTAATGGTTGCTTGTCACAGAAGCTTTCAAGGCTCAGGCTTCTATTGGCAGTAATTGTCGCATTTTTTTAAATATCTAAAGTAAGCAAGAGAACATAATGCAATAACATAATAGCATGCAGTAGCAGCTGACATGGAACGAGGTGGCGGGCTGTCTGGGGAACAAATTATAAAAAAGAAAACACTTACCTCTGTCCTCACAGCCGTCAGCCTCCATATCTCCTCTGTTGCTTTGAACCGGAAGGAGGAAGCACCCAGGCTCCCCTAAGACAATCACAGCGCTGCAATTCAGCTTTGTGATTGGTCTGAGCGCCATGGTTCGGTGCTCAGATGGGGACAGGGGGCCTGGGCATGTTCTCCACCAGGCTGCGCATTAGAACCTTTTGGGAAACTTGCTAAGTTGTCATGAATGTTTGGCCGGCCCTATACAACTGGCCAAGCAGTCATGAGCTTGGCCAGTTGTATAGGGCCTTAGTGTGCACACACCACTCCTCCCCCTGTGCCACTAGCCCCACACCGCCCTAACCGAGCCCCGACCCTACAATAAATATAAGTATAATAACTATGTTATTATTTTTTTTTTCCTTTTTCCTGCTCCGAGAGCAGTGGGGGCGATGCTACTCTGCCTTAGTGGAGGAGCCAGCCCGGATTATTACATCACAAAAAACAGCCAAAATCAATAAAAATGCACAAACGTTCTTGTTACTCATCCTCAACACTTGCAGAACCCTATTTTCAAAATATAATGGTAAAAGGTGTTTGGAGCCAGCACCGCCTTGATTTACCACCAAGAGTATAAATTAGCACCCGGTAAAAACGTTTTTGTCATTCGACTCTTATGAATACATAAGCACAAGAAGCCTAATACACAGACTTAAAGTGATTTCTCTTGAAAACACCAGAGCTATAGAAAATACGATTAAAACTCTCCTGATTGTGGCCCGTGATGCATTGAAATCACGACAGGGGTCGCACGAAATTCTCCTGTAAAACCATACCCATATCAAAAATGGGTTCTACATTATCAGGAGACGATTCCACATGTGTGAAAGACAGTTTTGAGAACCTGAACCTGTTTGTTAACTGGTGGTTGAAGAGTTATAAACATATTTCCATATTTAAAAAGATCAGTAGGTGGCGGCACAGCACCATATTTATTGAGGAGGACATAATAAAAGACGGATATTCTCGGTCGGTAGTCTCAAATAAATAGAGTTAATGATGCAAAAGCTGACAGAGTTCATATTTCCAGCTCCTGTTTTACGATTTGTTTACATTTTCGTCGGTAAGTATCCATACTTATGTGTTGCACATCTAAACGATATTTATCCATACATATTTTTGATATGTCAACAAAAGAAGATGCAGCTCGTATATTCCCAGCTTCTATTTTCAGTAGATACAATGCTTACTCGCACTTGGAAGACTGTTGCTTTTCGTTGTCTGAAAACTTTATAGCACAAATAAAAATCTATATAATTTTATGCTTCTCTAGGAATTGTCATCGCTTGCTTTATTTAACTGCCCCTGCTCAATCTGAACAGCAGTGGGGCTAGATTTTATGACAGATCACACAAAGAGCAAGAGACACACAAATGATAGACGGAATACAGAACAAATCAAAACATTCACCCCGAGTCAACAGATCTGGGTCAAATCCATAGTTCTTTTGCTCACCATGCCACCCCAATTTAGACCCTGCCATATACAAATCTGTTTTGACCCTGTGCCTCATGGGAACAGTCCAGGCCGAACTGCCATTGCCAGATCCTCCCTGGACTGGAAACAAGAATCCTACGACTGGTTTCAGCGTTTCGCCTCTCATCAGCCAGACTAGCTTGAATGCACTGGAACAGTGATCCCGGGATCCACACCTGGGCATTACCGGTGCACTTAGGGCGAGTGAGCAAAAGACACACAAATGATGGACGGAATGAAGAACAAATCAAAACATTTAACCCCAGTCAAAAGACCTGGGTTAAAACCATTGTTCCTTTGCTCACCATGCCACCCCAGTTTAGACCCAGCCATATGCAAATCAGTCTTGGCCCTGTGCCTCATGGGAACAGTCCAGCCCGAACGGCCAAGTCAAGTCCTCCCTGGACTGGAAACAAGCATCCTAGGAGTAGTTTCAGGGTTTCACCCCTCATCAGCCAGGCTAGCTTGAATCCAGTGGCACAGTGAGGCCGGAATCCACTTCTGGGCATACCCGGCGCACTTAGGGCAAGAAAGCAAAAGACACACAAATTAAGGACGGAATGCAGAATAAATCAAAACATTCACCACCAGTCAACCAATCTGGGTTAACTCCATCATTTTTTTGCTCACCATGCCACCCCAGTTTAGTCCCAGCCATATGCAAATCAGTCTTAACCCTGTGCCTCATGGGAACAGTACAGCCCGAACTACTAAACAAGGTCCTCTCTGGCCTGGAAAAAGTGTCCTAGAACCATTTTCAGGGTTTCATCCCTCATCAGCTATGCTAGCTTGAATCCAGTGGCACAGTGAGCCCGGGTCCCACATCCTGGAATACCCGACGCACTTAGTGCGAGAAAGCAAAACACACACAAGTGATGGGCGGAATGAAGAACAATCAAAATATTCGCTACCAGTCAACAGATTTGGGTTAAATCCATTATTCTTTTGGTCACCATCCTACCCCAGTTTAGACCCAGCCATATGCAAATCAGTCTTAACCCTGTGCCTCGTGGGAACAGTCCAGCCTGAACTACCAAGCCAGGTCCTCCCTGCACCAGAAACAAGCATCCACGGACCGGTTTTCTTAGGTGTTATCTCGGGGAGATCAGGTTGGCATACTGGTCATCACTGATATAGTGATATGCTTTTGGATTTCAACTTTTTAACTTGGGTTGTTTTGAGAGACGTTTTTGATTGGGCTTTTATTTTGACATTTTACAAGTAAAACAACGTAATAGCTACACGCAACGTTATCAGGTATTATGAGTATGTTTTATGTGAGTAATTTGATGCTCCATGTTTGGGAGCATCATGTAGCCATGTTGCTGTGCTTTAAAATATTGTTTCAGAATTAGGTATATCTTCTTACGTTATTTACTTTTGGGTTCCTTTTCATAGATTACTTTAAACTTTAGGATTATTCTTAGCGACGGGATGGTCCAAAATTGGTGAACACTGCCTGTATACTCTTCTCTATGGTAAGATTATGATATTATAGAGTATGGGACACTGTAGTTTATGGTATTCTGCACTTTAGTTCACTTGATTATATAGGGTTCGATTTTGGATCATGGTTGAAAACGTGTTTCTTGGTTTTTAATTGATGGTATACAAGGTTGGTTTTAAAGCTTTGCACTTTTGGATGCCTTTCCTTTTTACTTTTTTAAATCTTCATTATATGCACTTCTTTTTGGATATTTTTGGTGATCCAACTTGGTTGCTTTCCATTTTGTTTTTCAAGTCCTTTGACCTTACGGTCTCCTTTGATTTGTAAATCCGGTGGTATAATTGTTTATCATTATGCAGTTAAGTCTCTGGCTTGTCATTCAATATTATATTAGGACTAGCAGCCCGCCCCGGCGTTGCCCGGGGCAGAAGGGGGCTGGGGGCAGCATTTTGGGCTTTTGTGCAGTCCCGGCCGGGCCCCCGCCCACCCCGACATTGCCTATACCGCCCCCCGCCCGCCCGCCGGCCTCCCGCCTCCCGCCCGCTTCCCGCCTCGGCTTTACCTCAGCCGCGCACCGGACTTCACCGCCACTCCCGGGCTCCCGCCCGCCCGACATTGCCCAGACCGCCTCCCGCCTCGCCTTACCTGAGCCGCCGCGCCACTCCTCGTCGCTCGTCACCGCTCCTCCCCGCCTGTCGTCATCACGCAGGTGTAGGTCGCGGTCAGTGCTACGTCGCGGCCGGCGCTAGTTTTAGGGGACTACTTTGTTTGTAAATTTTAATTTATTAATTTACATTTTATTTTTATTTTATTTATGTTTCTGAGATTTTCATCAGAGACTGAAGTCTGATTAGTCCTGTGGTTATATGTTTCAGTGCATATGATTGATGTTGGTGTTTGAGAGGTGGTACAGGAGGGAATAATTGGTTTCTTACATAATTCTTAGGTTTTTAAGGGTCCATTATTGAACTCATTGAAACAGTCTAAACGAGGTGTTGCAGACTATGTGGCATGTATTAATATGTTGTACAAAATTATTAGATTGCTGTAAAATACATAAATATGGCGTGTAATAGGCCAAACCCAGGATTGCACATTAACATTTTATGCAAGAATAACCTCCCTTAGTTTCAGTTTGGACATGTGTTCAGGAGTAATCAAACAGCATCTGCAACTTAGGATCTGTAAGTAAACTTCCCTGGATTCCTGCAAACACAGAAGACACAAACTGAGAAAATTGAAATCTCTTGTCTACAGTTGCCTTTTTGTGCTTGATTGCATCTGTGCAGTGTGTGCCACTTGCTCATCACAGGGAGGACCTGGCTTGGCAGTTCGGGCTGGACTGTTCCCATGGGGCACAGGGTCAAGACTAATTTGCATATGGCTGGGTTCAAACTGGAATGGCATGGTGAGCAAACAAAACGATGGATTTAGGCTCAGATCTCTGTACTGGGGTGAATGTATGACATTGTTCTGCATTCTGTCCATCAACAATTGTTTTTGCATTTGTCACCCCGAGTGGGACGGGTATGCTCAGATGTGAGTCCTGTGCTCTCCATGCCACTGGATTCAAGCTATCCTAGCTGATGAGGGCTGAAAGCCCGAAACCGGTCCTAGGATGCTTGTTTCCAGTCCAGGGAGGACCTGGCTTGGCTGTTTGGGCTGGACTGTTCCCATGGGGCACAGGGTCAAGACTGATTTGCATATGGCTGGATTCAAACTGGAATGCATGGTGAGCAAAAAAACCGATGGATTTAGGCCCAGATCTCTGTACTGGGGTGAATGATTGACATTGTTCTGCATTTTGTCCATCAACTGTTATTTTTGCATTTCACACATAAACAGCATGTCCTCAACTCATGAGACACTCTGATGTGAGATGTATCCCTGGCACCAAACTTTTCCAATTTCATAATACACCTTATCTATCCCTTCTAGTTTTCTTGGGTCAGGACATACTCACATTCACTTTGGGAATCCTAATTATGACTCCGAATTGATGAATATTTACAGGAACACCACAGCAAGTCAGGGGAAAAGGCATGCATTGTAACATCATACAACCTCACCACAGGCCTTCCCTTCCTCGTTAGGCTTTGTGAAAGATGAACTTTAAATCAACTAAAGGATTACACCAGTGATAAGCATCTCCAATGAGGCTTCCGTTTGGGTTTATGCTTTGGCCATAGCAATAAACGTACCTTTTCACAATTGCTAACACCACTTCACATTACTTCGATGAAGGAAGTTCCTGTCTCTTGCTCCTTCTTCAACATTTGAAAGTATTGACCGAAAAATCCTCTTAAAAATCTCAAAGAACAGAATAATATTGAATAATAGTGCTATACTTGTGTAAGTTATTTGTCAGACAGATCAAATGGCACCCAATGTGACAACTCTTTCTATACCCCTACCATTGTCCTGTATGGGGTCCCTCAAAGCTCCAATCTTGCCCCTCTAGTATTCAGTCTTTCTAGTGAGTCATTGAACATTAAAAGTACACTAGAAAGGGATCACGTAGTAATGAATTTGGGAATAGAAATTCTAATGCAATCTACTCTTCCATGGTCCATAACTCTTGAAAACGGTACTGCTGAAGTAAAACTTACAAATGGGCAGGTACATTGGAATTCTAATGCAATTGATAAAATGAGTACTGCAATCCTTTCTTTGCAATCAGACTCTTGTAGAAATGTGGCAGATCCTATAACAAGCTATGAAGATATGGTTTCCAAAATTGTGACTTCCCTGCGGGATCTATCAATTGGGCGAGATAAGTGCAAGAGATATCTAAAAGTAATGAGTCCAGATTGCAAAACATCAAAATTAAATAGATTGATTAGATTGCAATTTCAAAACTATTCTGGGATCAGACAGAAAGAAATTGCAAAGGTAAAAAAGTGCGACAACAAAAAAGGGAGAAAAAACGTCAAGATCAAAAAGATAAAAACTTGGTCGACATCCAAATTGCAGTAAAAAAGCTAAAATAGCAAAGTATTTTGGAGTATAGTAGCTAAAAAAAATGGGACAAGGAAACCCCTACAATCATCTACGGTATCATCATCTGACTGGGAAAAATATATACAGGAGTTATACAAACCCTTCCCACAGAATTTGGAAAAAATCAAGTCAAAATATCTACAGAAAGGGAAAAAAGAAACAAGATGTTTCAGCTCCAACTCCTAAGCAAGTAGTCCATTATGTAAAGGCAGCAGGATCTTCTGCAGCAATAGGTCCAGACAAACTCCCGATAAAAGTTCTCCCAAGTTACCCTGAACAGTGGAGAACATTTTTAGCCCCCCTATACTCTCATTGTTTTTCTACTGGAAAAATTCCAAAATCATGGCAGGGGAGCATTGTGGTCCCTATCCTAATAAAAGGTTGCAGGTCAATCCCCAACAACTATGGACAGATTGCCCTGTAGAATGCCACCGGGAAGATTTTTATAGCTTGTATTCTAGACCATCTGAAAGACTGGGCACTTTCCAGAGGATTGATACCTTTGACAAAGATCGTTTTTCTCCCAAAACATTCTGTAATAGACAATATTGCAGCTCTGTAGACAATCAGAGATAAATGTGTAGTGTCGACACTACAGGCCATCTACTGTGTTTTCGTCAATTTCACTACTGCTTTCGATAGGGCAACACTCTGGAAGAAGTTAGAGAGGCTAGGAATTCCCAACAACCCACTCACAATAATTATATCATTACATATTTCAACATGGTGTAGAGTTCAAATGGGGGGAGAAAAGGGATTAACTCAATCAATACCCACGAGGAATGGACTAAAGCGAGGCTGTCTTTTGGCCACCATTTTATTCTCCCTCTATATAAGTGATCTCCCAGTGTGTTTTTTTACAAATTAATAATTTTCCTCCAAAAATAGCATTTAGTAATATTCATATTCTAATGTACGCCAACGATGTTGTAATTTTAGATCTCACACCAATAGGCCTACAAAGAAATTTAAATGCACTAAATCGCTATGCGAAAGAAATTTTCCTCGTACCAAATATCTCTAAAACGAATGTTGTACCTTTTAGAGGGAGAAAGCAATATTTTCATTTTAATTGGACACTAGGTGGAAAATCCTTAGAGGTCGTCAAAGAATACACCGCCCGGCTGGGCAGGGCAGGTCTGAGTGACTTGTGCGAACAACAGCACGCTGCAGGGCCAACCAGCATCATGATTCCCCAGCCGCCCACAAAAAAGTGAGTGAGATTAGGCAGATGCGCCAGTGCACACAACATTTAATAACTCATGGCTGCACTGTCTGGAAGCAGGACGTGATGTCATGTCTTCCTGCAGCGCTATGGCCAGTCTAAGACTGTGTCACTCACTGAACCTGGGCCAGGCTACGACATCACGCAGGCTGTCTAGTGACTCAGAGCCCCGCTGGAATAAAAATAAAATACATTTTAGCACCACTGGCTGGCACTATCGGAAGCTGAGCCTGAGTTGGTAGGAGTGCGCCCAAGCCTACAGGAGCAGCCTGTGCAAGCACTGACACGCCCCGCCAGCTGCCACACTCTCTTTACAGAGCTCTTTCTGTGACAGCTCTGAGACTGTGCAATATGCGTGACAATGCATTTCATTGCAGTGATGCGGAGCACCACACTGAAATGCTTTAGTCAAACACCTGATGTGTGGTATTTGGCAGTACTAACCATCTCCCTTACAGTGATTCAAAAGTGATGGCAAATATGAAATTAAGTGTTCTTCTATCCACCCTCAGATTCCACAGATTTGGACAGATAAAGTAAAAATACAGGACAGTCACTTCATGTTGTCACTCCACGAAATCAGATGGCTTCAAACTTGATAATCTCAGTATTCATTATTCTTAGACGTTCTCTCGCCAAAGGCAAGGCCTAAAAGTGGTAGTCCAATCCCTGGTTACTTTGTGAATTGACTGAGACAGTGCACTGCCGAGTGGCTTTCACAAATCCCGCTCAGAATGTCTGAAAGCAGTTCTTCATGTGGCAGCCCGCTTCATCAATAATCACAAATACTGGGTGTGCTATGTGTGGTGTTGGGGGCCCCAGGTCAACATGCTACATAAATAACTCACACAGAGGCATGCTTAGTATACTGGTAACTGGTCCGAGGCACGTGGGCCCGGCCCCTTTTATTAACAGGGTCAACTGACCAGTGACGCCTCTGATGGGTGGGTGTGCAGTGTGGGGTGCAACAGAGATGGAACACTAGAACTTGTCCAGCAGGACACTACACTATGTAGGTACTCAGGTTCCGGTGGACGATGAACCTACAGCTATTGAGGATGACCTTGGTGGATGAGTCCCTTCCTTGGAGGTGACATATGTAGGAAGGTGGATATCTGACTATATGGTTACCCCAACTTTTTGCCTAGTGTTTAGCTGGTTTTCAACTTAGTTGGCCTGGGATCCTGCTAATCAGGGCCCCAGGCTACCTGCTCTCACTGTAAAATGGACTCCATGTACTTTAGGTACATCTCCAATTGGATATTGGGTCACCTTATGAGCCCCTGTATAGTGTACCATAGGTACCCAGGGGGGCATAGGTGCATCCAAGGCCTACCAGGGGCTGCATCATGTATTATGCCACCCCTGGCTGGCCATCCAAACTGACACAACTGGCTGATCACTCGGCTGGGGCAAGGTTGTTTAATCACCCCTTGCTTAGGTATAGTATTCCTATACCTACCATTATATATAGACAGATACATACCTATGAGTCACTCCTATGGCAGGCCTTGACAATCCTGAAGGCAGAGTGCTTGGGTTTATGTGAGATGGTGCTCCAGCATGAGCTGAGCCTGTCTGCAGCTTTTGAAACCATGTCCTTATAGCTGTTCTATGATATAGCCATACCATATACTCTTAAGTGCATTGTAAATGTAAATGTAAATGTGTTTGTATTTATAAAGCGCCTTCTACCCATAAGGCTGTTTTCATACCGCTGTGGAACCCTTCCTGGCTTTCCTGTGAGATGTCCACTCCTGGGCACCCCCAAGGTGAAGCCAGGCATCCAAGCGATGCTGGGGCCGTTGTGGAGATTAAGCAAGCTATTGCCCAGAGTCACAGAGTGGGACCCATGATTAGACTAGGCACCGAGGCGAGAATCATCAGGTCGGGGGAGATTGAGTCCAAGAGCTGGGAATTGAACCCTGGTACCGGGCCAGACCTCTGCATCAGGGTCTGCCGCTCTAACCATTGAGCCACGCTTCTCCACGCTTATAATCCTCGCGGTTAATGCCAACTTTGGTTTGGCTTTATCAAAACATGTTGTGTAAGGTGTCATATGCTTTGGAATACTACCCCTCCCCCCCCAGCCAGTCCTGGCGGCGGGGGTAGCATTCCACCCTTATAGGGAGAAGACATGTAGTTGTAGCTTTACCCGGTTAAAGTTAAACAGAGCCTCAGCATCAAAAAATGGATGCTGCTGCCACAGACACAAGTCTGACCTCCTGCTGCTGGACGAAACTCTGGTAGGGGAGGCCTGGACAGTAGGTTTACTGCCTTGGGAGGTGCTAGCACCTCCCCAGACGGGCTATAGTGTATTGGGGCAAGGTGGGTTGAATGAAAATGAAACACTGCCTGGGGCACAAATAGCCCGGTTCCAACCAGTTGCTGGGGCCCTCCAGCCCCAGCTCTGACACGAAACTGGACAAAGGGAAAGGCGTGTAACCACCCCCTTCCCAGGTTCCACCCATAGGAGGGACCTAGCAGGTAATCCAGCCCTTTAGATTGGTATAAAGTTAGGAGCTGTGTCTAGAGACATTAGATTATCCTGGACTGAAACTCTGAAACGAAACTCTGGACCTTCGACATTCTACTGCAAATAGAAGACTGAAGAATCTCCCTTGTGGTCAAGGAGTGACCACCCTGTGCAAACAGACAGCATCAGTGACTTGCCGGTTTGCTTTGTCGATGCTCCCGGCGGAGCCCGAAAACTTAGTGATGCAGCCTCTGGACTTCCAGACTTCTCTGACCCGACCCACATCCACAGCAAAGCTGAGATCTGTGGCGGACACGAGAGACGTGGGACCGGACTACCTGCAGTACCTGCTTTTTGCTAAACTGGGCAGCTAATGAGGCTTCCTCAAAGTTGTGCATTGGGACTTGAGAATCCCCAACCCCGAGCCGTAAGTGCACTGAAGCTCAGCCCTCCACTCTCCACGAGTGCCGTGTGGGTCCTGCTCCTGCATTTCTCCTTAACGCGTCTTCGCGATTGCTAGCCCGCTGGCTAGTGACCCTCCTGAAGACATCTTTGCAAATCAACACCACTTGCCTGGTTGCTCCAGGCTTGCTCCTGCTTTCCTGTAAAGAGGAAGCTCCCCAGACCTTGCTGGTCTGAACAGAAGCTGATCTTCTCTTCCTGTGTGGGTTGCTTTTGCCAAGGCTTGTTGACTCTAATCTGGAAGCTGACACTGCCAATAGTGAGATCCTTTGTGGGACAGTCCGTATCCAGCTCCTGGTCATCGTCGATGCCTCCTGGTCCACGTGGCTGCAGAGACAAGCTTCATGTCTTCACCTATTTGCAGCTCGACATCGCCTGGTTCCTTCCTGGATCATTCCTGGTCACTGGCTAGTGACCCAGACTCTGTCCCCTCTGCTTTCAGGTTCTTCACTACTAAGATCCACCCTTGGATCCATCCGGACATCTTCCTCCTGGTCGCCTGCAGCATCTTTGTGCAGCTCTCCATTGGAATCGACGACGAAACCCGACACGAAAGAACACCTATGCATCCGGCTTCCCTGGGTGAGGTAGCTCGAGTACTCCGGTGCTCCCGTGGGTAATAACTATCCAAGTGTCCTAGTTTAACAGGGTTTTCCCGTAGACCATCCGGAAGTGCCCGAAATCAACTACTTTACAAACTTTAAGTTCCCATTGAAAGTCCATGAGAACTCACGTGTTTGTTTAGACGCTGCACACGCATCCTGTGAGGCTCCTACTTCCTAACCTGTGGTTGTTCAGTGTAGTCCCAGCAATTCCCTAGGCCCTATGCCTATTCACCTGTCATGAAGTGGTTCTTATACCACTTACTTAGTAAATGGTTCGTGATGCCCTAGGGCAGAATTGCATTTGTGCAACTTATAGTATGCTTATTGAGTAACTTGTGCTGTATCTCGAAGTCTGAACTCATAAAGAGTGCAGAGGGGTTGTGTTAGTAATAAATACCTATATATTTGATATATACCTTGTGTGGTGTCCTTCCATTTGGTATTCAAGGGGTTATTATTGGTAAAACAATTGGCTTCACATGCTCTCTGAAGTATTAGCCTAAGACTGCTTTGTTCTTGCTACCACTAGGATAGCTGGTCTATAAGGTTGACTTTACAGCCATCACCATAAGGGTTGTTTGGACTGATACAGGGTGTCCACTAGAATAGTGGACATCACATATCAGGCTAACTCTCACAACATACTTGATGATCTTTTCCAGTTCCTTATAGCCGAGCAGCTTCAGACTTGGCTTTCTTGCCTGGACTCCTCTCTCACTGGATTTTCCTGGAGGGACTTCCAGCAGGGCAGCCATGGACCGTGTGGAGTGTGCGGGCTTCGTGTATGCCGCGCGAAGGCATCGCTGAGGAACTGCCAACAGGACCACAGCCAAGTCGATCATGTAGCCGCAGAGGGTGGTCTCTCAGTCTGGGTGTTCTCGCCATCTGGGTGAAGGTTCTGTGCCTTCCTCAGATGGACTGTGGGTGACCAATCTTCAGCTGTGACCTCCGTGCTTCCTGGTGCCTGTCATGGAGCTGCAGCCGACGCATCTCTCTGATCCGAATTCCCCTCTCACAGGAATTCTGTTAAGGTCCTTGCTCCTGTGATCCAGTGGAAGGCCACGGTTGAACAATTCACTAAACCAAGTATTTCAATGGGGCCCATACACATTTTCCCAAGTGTTCATTCACACTCCCTGGCCAATCCGCTGGGAGATCAAGGTTTATAATTCACTTAAGTTCTGATTAGTTAATTCCCTGTAACCACAAAATTGGTTTAAATTAACATTTCAATGCCCAACTAATCTTCACAAATCAACACTCTTTCCTCTGGTCGATGGACCATTAGTTGAGTTAGTTGATGGTGATATTAACAACTATTCAACTAATCCACAGATCTCAGTGAAATAACCACAGACTTGGAGTAAGATTCATAAGCTTTATCTAAGTCTTCAATCATAAATTGAATGCTCATATTACAGATTCACAGTGCAAACTCCATCATTCTTAATATTGGGAGAGAAAAATTAATTTACCAAGAACATTCATTAACACAAAATTCACTCTACAAAGTCAAATGCAAGAGTGGATAGATGTAGAGACAAAAAGGTACATAATAAAATACATTTGCAAAGAAATATGCAAATTTGAGACAGAATGATAATTACCTAATGAAATACTGAAAACCATCCCTCTGGCCAAAGGACTGGTGGCGGTCCCCTGAATTAGGGTCAGGAGACCAATAATAGGACAGGGTCAGGACAGGACAGATACTTACTAGACTTCTCTATAAACCTGACGCACCAGGGCGCTTTCCTCTCTTACACTTTCTCCCTCCTCAATGTTCTTCCGTAATCTTCTAATCTAATCTGGCTGTCAGTTGGGTCTGAATCTTCCCAGACTCTTCTCTCTTGTAGCAGCTCTTGCCTCTCTCTCTCTCTCTGCATCAATGTGTGTGTCAGTACATCTTACTAACTTAAGTCACTATAGTTATAGTCTTTATTTCTACATGTCCCACCCTCAAAAGTTTCAAATATTGATGAAATACTGAATAGGGTTGGACGGGGCCAGGGGTGTTTCACACCACACTGACCTATTTTTTTTAATTAAAGTTCTTATTGTCTTGAAAACCCTTCCATTCATTCCATTCCAAACAAACTTTATTTTGGTCAATGTAAACCATAAAAAGTAGATGATACTAATACATGGATCACTGACATAATATTGAATACACAAATATAGAATTACCAAAATATAGAATGAAAAAATATTGAATTCCTATCTACAAACAGGTAAGTACAAAAATATTGAATCAAAAATATCGTTTTAAAAAATATAGTTAGTCAAAATATCGATTTTTTTAAATGTCTCAAAAGTAATTCAAAATAATAAAATAATGAATATAATTAACTAAAACATACTTAAATAACGTTAAAATGATTAAATAATAAATTTAAGTTATAAAAAAACATACAATTTTATTTCTTAATACATATCTATATATTAACGTAATATTAATAAAAAATATACAATATGTTTACGGTAGGATAGCGGGAGGGTAAAATTTACTATTACCCCTCCAGTGAGTGCAACAGTAGGGAAAACGTTGGATAGCATAAGGGTATAAATGACTATTTCCACTCCAGTGAGTGCAACAGTAGGGAAAGTGTTGGATAGCGTAGGGGTAAAAATTACTATTCCCACTCCAGTGCGTGCAGTAGGAAAAGCGTTGGATAGTGGGAGAGTAAAAATTAATATTCCCACTCCAGTGAGTTCAACAGTAGGGAAAGCGTTGGATAGCGGGAGGGTAAAAATTACTATTCCGACTCCAGTGAGTGCAACAGTAGGGAAAGCGTTGGATAGCGTAGGGGTAACAATTACTATTCCCAATCCAGAAAGTGCAACAGTAGGGAAAGTTTTGGATAGCGTAGGGGTAAAAATTACTATTCCCACTCCAGAGAGTGCAACAGTAGGGAAAGCGTTGGATAGCCTAGGGGTAAAAATTACTATTCCCACTCTAGTGAGTTTAGCAGTAGGGAAAGTAATGATTTAATATATTAATAAAAATAAATTTAATATCATTACCAATAAACTATTTATTAAAATTAATTACCAATTTAATATTATGTAATAATTAATCAATTAAAAATACAAATAAATATTAGTTATAAAAATTAATACCAGTTAATAATTAACAGTAAATTCATTTTCAATAACAAAAAATATTTTAATATGTAATTAATTACAATTAAATTACTTCCCACCCTATTCCACTTTAAACCCACAATCCACTACAGAAAATAAATTAATACAATTATCGTAATTATCAATTATGAAATAATACAAATTAATTACCAATTAATAAAAATGAATTACCAATTAACAATTAATGAACAATGAATGAATTATAAATCAATACCAATAAATAAATAAAAATGATTTACTTAATTACAATTAAATTACTTCCCACCCTATACCCCTATAAACCCTCAACCCGCTACGGAAAATATTTTAATCAAATTAACATAATTATCAATTAATCAATTAATAAAAATGAATTACCAATTAAAAATTATTTAACAACTCATTCAAAATTAATACCAATGAATAAATAAAAAGATTTAATTAATTACACTTAAATTACTTCCCACCCTATTCCCCTATAAACCCACAACCCGCTACAGAAATAAAAAGCAAAATTACTAAAAATGTTTCACCTTTGGGTTCTATGGCTACCTCAGTGGAATACAGAACTTGGAAGTTAGACTTCCATGCGGCTGCAGCAATATTCGGTTCTAAGACTGAGTTTTCTATTGTTCTGTCTGTACTCACTAGAGACCAGAACATCTTTGTGTCTCTATTTGTAATTTGTAATTTGTAATTTGTAACTGTGTTTTGTATCACGCCAACTCACCGACAGGTCTCAAAGCGCTACTGACCAAGTGCAGCAACAAAGATGGAATAAAGATATAGAGGTGTCTGATCTAGTAGCCGACTATTGAGATGGAAAAGCGTCTTTGAAGAGTAAGGTTTTCAGGGACTTCCTAAAATGGAGGAGGTTAGGTTCTCTGCGAAGCGCCTCCGGTAACTTATTCCAGATGGTAGGGGCCTGAACTGAAAAAGATCTGCCTCCTTTTATTGTTAACTTGAAGTGTGGACAGGATAACAGAAAAGATCCGGACGATCGCAGGGCGCGCTTGGGTTCGTATATCTTGAGCCTTTCTTTTATGTAGGCTGGCGCCTGTCCGTGGACTGGTTTGTGGCAGATACACATACTCTTAAATTCGACTCTCTGCGCTATAGGCAGCCAATGTAGCCTATAGAGCAAAGGGGAGGCATGAGTCCTCCTCGGCAATCCAAAGATCAGGCGTGCTGCATCATTCAGGATAACCTGAAGACGGTTGATGGAGTTTTTTGGAAGGCCGAGGTACAATGCGTTGCCATAGTCTATTCTAGACACTATGGTGGCTGAAACGATGGTTCGCAGCATGTTTCTCGAGAGAAAGGGGGCGAGTTTACGTAGTTGCCTGATCAAGTTGGTGCAGGAGCCAACTACAGCGGATACTTGGTTGACCATCGAGAGTTCCTGGTCAATTTTCATGCCAAGACTCTTAACACTAGGGCACGGTTTTGGGGTAGGTCCTAATTCTTGTGGCCAAAACAGATCATTCCAGGGGGAAGTAGAGGTTGAAACTACGAGCACTTCCGTTTTATCTGGATTGATTTTCAGCAAATTGGACGACATCCAATTCACTGTAAATCGTAGAATGTCTTGGGCCAAGGACTGAGCCGATGGTGTATTATCGATACTCAGCAACAACTGAGTATCGTCGGCATAGTTAAAGACTTTACAATTCATGTTTGCCAGGGACTCTATCAATGGTTGTAGGTACAGGTTAAATAAGAGCGGAGAGAGTGCTGATCCCTGCGGGACTCCACAGGCTAGCATGCCCACATCTGAGACCTGGTCTGCCAACTGGATCTTCTGCGTCCTTCCTGTCAAAGAAGCTGTTAACCATTTGAGGGCTTGCTCTCCTATCCCAAACCCAACCAGTCTGTCCAGGAGCAATGCATTTGAGAGCTGTTTTCATAGCATCACATCTTTCAAGCTCCCAGTTCTTCTTAGCTAGCTTAGCACGGTCTCCAGAAAGAGCCCTGTATAATTTAATTAAGGATCTATCCTAACTTTTGATGGCATCTATGAGGGCCCCCTTTGCCTTGCGACGAGAATTATTACAATTATTAAACCAACTTTGTTTGGGGCCCTTATTCGCCTTAGAATGCGTCAGAATGCGTCAGAGGATAAAAAATATTAGTCACGCTAGTTGTCAATTCTGCGTGCAAAGCTTCAAATCTAATAATAGTTTGAGGAGAGTCAAGTGACATGGCAGCCTCCTCCATTTCCATTAAAGGCGAAACAGTTAGAGAATATAGTTGTGACTGCTTGAGTGTTACCCATCTGATTCTCCTTCTATTGTTAGCAAGTGTTAAATTGCTACCTACAGGGTTACTAGTGGTCATGGGCTTATAGAGTTCTGGAGGCTCCAGCTCTAGTGTCAGGGCGTTGTGGTCACTGTCATGTGTCTGCATGTCAGCAAAGTCGACAACTCATTGCCATACGCTTGTTTCCACTAGGATATAATTCAACAGAGACGGTTGTCCTGTTCTATTGAAGGTTAGCTTCCCTGGCTGGTCTGAATTGGTACGGCCATTACATGCCCTCAGGGAATGGGTTAATGTTACTGCGCTCATCTGAAGTACCAGGGGGGTCCAGGCCTTTACTGGTGGAATTTGAGGGTCAGGAATTAGCCAAAGACATTCCTCATCACTACGGGGAGCATCAGTGCGGACAGCAAGTTGGCTCGAATTGGCAATTGAAATCTCTCCCTATAATCAGCCTCGCATTTGGGGATGCTGATTCAATAAATCATTTTAATAGATCTATGGTTGGGATTCCTGTGTAATGCTTACTTGACTGGAATAAATGTATCAACCCAAGTACATAACCCCCGAGGGTTCACCACTTACCCCATCGTAGCCAATACATTGGAAGTTGCATAACCCCACCTCACAGTGTTCTCCCTTGCCCAAGTCTCCTGGAACATACACACATCATGGTTGCCTAAAAATTGTCCCAAGTCTGAGCAGTGCTGTTTACTTTTTATTCCGGCGATATTCCACGATAAAACCCTCAGCTTGTGTCCGCAATTAAGGTTACCACCATGTTCAATATGACTATTGGAGTTGGGGCTTTGGGTGATCTCTAGCTGGGCCATGGAGGCTACTTCATCAACTTCCAATAGGGGGCCGCTCCTAGCTGAACTAGAAGTTAAAAAGTCAGGAGAAGGGAGAGCTGGGTTGTTAAGTAAATCTACACCAATCCTGCCATAATTTGAGGCTCCCCGATGGGATTCAAGTTGTAGGTCCTCTGGTTCATCTCCATTACTACCGAGGATATTCTGGATCTGCATCCCACTATTGCTCACCCCTAATTCCCCATTTGGCCCCTCAGGTCCCGGAGCTGGGAGTGTGACCACCTTGCAGCACGAGTCAGTCCACCTCCTCAAGGGCCCCATATATGTTTGCTACTGGGATGCTAAAGAGAGGTCTAGGGGGTTGACTTGCAATTGGATGGAATTGAAACCTATTTGTTGGGTCCCTATAGAATGGGGTCCAAGGAAAAATGTAATTGCGAGACTAGAAAAAATCCAGAGTATGAGCTCGGACCCCTGTAGGCGGTGCGTAGGGATGGGAGAACTGGCCTGCTATGGTTTGTACAGTCAGGGGATTACTAAAATGAATACCTATGCAGTCTCCTTGCACTGATTTTGGTTACTTACCTATCCACCAAACTCTTCAAACTAATAAAATTTCTCCTGCCCTGTCATAGGAGAATTGCTTGTGCCTGGTTAGCCAAAAAAGCACTTGTTCCTTAGGTCAAGCTGTGTTTCTTTCTGGCCATTTTTGTTATCTCGGGTACACCAGTTAGTACGATAACATAAGGGAGTGAGGCTGGGGTTAAATATGGAGTAGTCAATAGTTCTAGTCCTGTTCCTTCTGCCTCTACATGATCTGGCCTTCCACGGGGGGCGTGGCTTGGGCGCCGATGGCGATGGTCGCCTGAGAGCTCGGCTCCGGGACTAAGCCCGAGATTATCCTGAACATCGGAGGCTGAGGGGCGCCCCAGACCCCTCATTCGGTTGAGCGAGGCGACGACACCCTGCCGGGGGCCTTGGTGGAGTTTGGACGGGGGTGGCTACGAAGAACCGCCGAAGTTTGCGGAGTTGCGGAGTGCGACCCAACATGGCGCCCGGACTCCTTTGTCCCCTTGATCGAAACTACGAAGTTGAAGAGGTCTCGCGGGTGTCGACTGGCACCCGGCTTCACCGTCCTCGCTTGTTTTAGACATTGGACATTGGCAGGCTCGGACCTTCTGCAACGGGTTCATACTCGATTGGACGACCGGGCGGGTGCCCACGCACTAGAGGGCACCGGGTGCGGGTGCCCTCTGATCCAGGCGGTGGTCTGCATCGCGACTCCGCAACTAGCCACGATTTCCTGGCCAGTCCAACTACATGGGAGGCGCGACACTCTGGCGCCACAGATCAACCGAGGGAGTTGGTGGCCCTCACCCCGGAGCTATAGTGGGTGAACGGGCCTGCCCGACCCGGCGACGGTTGTCTCCGCCCCCTCATCGGTGCCCCCAGACGCCGTGGCGGTGGCGTGAGCCGAAGCGGCGGAGTCTCCACAGGCTCTGGAGAAGGAGATCGCCCATACCCGACGTGAGAACGAACTCCCGAGAAGGTCGTGCTGGACACCTGTACACGAAGACGCCTACTCCGGGACCCTTACGGAGAGTCCCTGGCAGCATGGGGAAACCTAAAGGAGCCAAGGGTTCCAACCAGACCACCTCGGACTCTGAAGCCCAGGACAAGGAAGAGCATGGAGACCCAAAAAGATCTGGTGGCGCACCACTGCAGCAACAATTTGACCGTGTACTGGAGGCGATAGAGGCAACTCGGTCGGCCCTCCAACAGGACATTGCTCAGGTGGCGACGGGCCTGGGCCTCCTTAGGGCAGACCATGGTAAACTCTCAGACCGGGTCAAGGAGGTGGAGGGCACAGTGAAAACTTTAGAACCGGCGCAGAGAACCCTGGCTGCGACGATAAAGGATGCCTTATCCCGAATTGAGACCCTCGAACGGAGGGCGGAGGATGCGGAAGGCCGCAACAGGAGGAATAACATTCGAGTGGTGGGCCTGCCGGAAAAAATCGAGGATGGCGATATGGTGCGATACCTGGAGACCTGGCTCCGAGACACGGTGGTCCCGGAGGGTCTGTCCTCCTTTTACACTCTAGAACGGGCCCACAGAGTCCCAGCACGGCCCCCACAGCAGGGGCGCACCCCAAGGCCGGTGGTGGCGCGGTTGCTACATTTTCGGGACAGAGACCTGATCCTAAATGCCGCCAGGCACAATGGCCCGTTCCAGGTTGCGAACAGTCAGGTGAACATCTTCCCTGACTACACCTACGAGACGCAGCGCAAGCGGTTCTCCTTCCTGGCGGTTAAGCGTGAACTCAGGAGTGAGGGCATCCAATATTCACTCCTATTTCCCGCAAGGCTCCGCGTCATTGTCGACGACAAAACCCAGTTCTTCGACACCCCAGAGGAGGTCTGTGACTGGCTCGAACTGTATCGGACAGGGAAAGATGGTTTTGGCGCCTCGACCCATCAGGCGGATGAGCCGGAACAAAGGAGGCGATCCAAGAGGGTCAGGAATCGACGCGGCCGCACGGGAGGGCCCTCGACTGCGGAGACATCATCGGAGCGGAGGGGAGTGTTGGAAGCTCTGTCGGAACTGTCGGGAGCAAGAGGCGAAGTCATCGAGGAGGAGGAAGAAAACCCGGGTGCTCAGGGGGCACCATCGGACTCGGAGGATTCAGTGGCAGACAGTACCCATACACCGGTGATCACACCGAAATCGGTGGAGGACCTTCTGGACGGACAAGGGTAACGGGGTATGCTGCCTTGGTTTTGGGTGGGGGCCCGGCAGGGGGGAGGCGGTTGCCGTTCTTTCTTGCTGACAACGAAGGAGAGAGGGTAGGGGGGCTCCTGCTCTTGCCCCGGAAGGTTCTGACACCGGGGGGGGCTTGCTATAGTCCTGGTAGCCTGGGCGACGAGGGCCCACTGCCTCCGCCCAGCCCGCACCTGGCCCATAAGGCCTTCCTACGGTGGCGACCGTAGGACTAGTGGGGGTTTTGGGGTTGATATACATCGAGGTTTGGATGGGATCTAGATGGTGCAGTTTGGGTCCTGTTCTGGGGTGGTTGGGGGGGGGTCTTGTTGGTTTTTGGGTGGTTTGGTTCTGGTTGGGGAAAATGGCCGCCATCAGCGCTGGGAGGATTGATGCTTTTTCTTTGTGGGGACCCGAACGGGGAGACTGTGCAAGAACACTCTGGGACAATGGCTGATGTTGCTAACTTGAAATGTGTTACTTGGAACGTGAGGGGGCTTCACACTATGTCCAGGCGTCACAAGGTCCATGCTTATTTAGTGCGTAGGGGAGTGCAAATGGCGCTGCTGCAGGAAACGCATCTGAACAAGGCGGAAGGGGCGGCGCTTCAGCGTAGGTGGCGAGGGCAGGTCTTTTCCACGGCGTACTCTGCTTATGCCAGGGGGGCGCTAATATGGATTAGGGCGGGAGTCCCCTTCCAGGTCACGAGGACAGTGTTGGACCCAGAGGGGCGTTTCGTGGCCATCTCAGGCACTCTAGGAGGGAGGGACCTGAACGTTTGCTGTGTGTATGCTCCTAATGTAGACCAGACTGCCTTCCTTTCCAGGTTATCGGGCTCGCTGGCCCACTTTTTCGCCGGGCCCCTCCTGCTGGGGGGAGACTTTAACTCCGTAGTGGATGTGGACATAGACCGCTCGCATCCCCCGCTCCCCGATTCCCCGGTCCGGCGGACGGCTAAGGGTCGTCAAGATTGGCAGACCCGCTGGGGTTTGACGGACATTTGGAGGGCGCATCACCCCGCGTCCAGAGATTATTCTTACTTCTCGAGCCTTCATGAGCTGCATGTCAGGCTAGATGGCTTTCTTGGTTCGTCCGAACTAGTTTCGGCAGCGGTCCGATCAGAGTATTTATCGCGGACCATCTCGGACCACAACCCCCTCCTGCTGGACATTCGCTGGTTCCCCGGGACGCCGGCAGTACCCACCTGGAAGATGCGCCCTGAGATCCTCGAGGACAGTGTCTTCAAGGCGGACCTAGGGGAGAGAATCACGGAGTATTTTGCGTCCAACGGCGGCTCCGCGAGTACTAGGGCGTTCGAATGGGACGCTTTTAAGGTGGTGGTGAGGGGCTACTGTATCTCTAAGAAGGTGGGCATGCGGCGTGTTATCCTGGCTGATTTGGACGCAGCGGACCGGGCACTCCGCGAGCTCGAAGTTAGCCGCCCCGGACACCCGGAATTGCAAACACAAACGGTAGAGGCGAGGGAGAAGGTGGCGGTGGAGGTCGAACGGCTCCGCTGTTTCGGTTATAAGGCCTATACGGTCCGGTCTATTGCGGAGGGAGACAGGTCGAGTGCGTTGCTGGCGTGGTTGGCCAACCCTACGCGCCAATCCCAAACGACGACAAATATGCGTAGGGCAGATGGGACCGAGGTGTGCACCCAACCGGAGATTCTTAGTTGCTTCCGGCATTACTACGAAAGTTTATACCGCAGTCGCTCCGCACGTGACCCAGACCGGCTTGATAACTATCTTAGCCCACTGGAACTCCGCACAGTAGGACAGGAAGTGGCGGAAACCCTGGGTGCTGATATCGACTTGGGGGAGATCCGCGGGGCCATCAAACGGATGGCGAGGAACAAGACCCCGGGCCTAGATGGCCTTCCGGTGGAGTTCTATGCAGCTTACGCTGACCTCTTGGCCCCTCGATTACTGGTGGTCTACAGGGAGGCGAAGAGGTTGGGTCGTCTCCCTGGCTCGATGTGTGAGGCGTTGGTGGTTCCTCTCCTCAAACCTGGCCGAGACTCATCTGACCCGGGGTCCTACCGTCCCCTTTCAATGTTGACGGTGGACTACAAAATATTGAGCAGCATCTTGGCCTCGAGGCTGCTGGGACATATGAGTTCCCTAGTGCATGAGGACCAAGCCGGTTTCATCCCACGGCGGAATACGACTATGAACATCCGAAGGTTGTTCCGCTTGCTTGGGGAACCATTCGTGGATGCCCCGGCCCCGGTAGTCTTGTCGGTGGACCTGGAGAAGGCTTTTGATAGCCTAGAGTGGGACTACCTATGCACGGTATTACGGAAATTCGGCCTCGGGGAGGGATTTGTTAAATGGACTGCAGTCCTCTACGCTTCCGCTTCGGCCAGGGTTAGATCGGGCCCTTTGATTTCATCGCGATATCCGGTGGAGCGTGGCACGCGGCAGGGGTGCTCCTTATCCCCGCTTCTTTTTGCACTGGCGGTGGAGCCGCTGGCGATGCATCTTCGCTCGGGAGCCCACTATACGGGCTTATGGACGGCGGCGGGCCCACATTATGTCTCGCTCTACGCGGACGACCTGTTGCTCTTCCTGGAGGATCCGGTCGACGCTTTGCGGGGAGCGGAATTAGCGTTAACGGAGTTCAGAGCGGTCTCAGGCCTCCGAGTGAATTGGTCTAAGACCTGCCTCTTCCCGATGCGTAGGGGTACCTCCACTCCTGCGCTACGTAAGGAGATCTGATGGGAGCCCGACTGCTTTAAATACCTTGGGGTATTTGTGTACCACGACCAACCCGACCTCCTGGATGGGAACATTGCCCGTTGCGTTCGAGCACTCCGAGGCTGCATGGACTTTTGGGCCACGCTGCCGCTCTCAGTGGCGGGACGCGTCGCCCTACTCAAAATGGTGGCGCTCCCCCGACTATTGTATTACTTCCGAACTTTGCCGATCTGGGTCCCACCGGCCACGTTTAGTCACCTGCGTTCTATGGTGGTCGGGTTCCTCTGGGGAACGGGCCGGCGGCGGGTGGCCCTTAATACCCTGATGAGGCCGAAGGACGAGGGGGGGCTCGCTGTGCCGGACTTCGAGAAGTACTATCTGGCGGCGCAGCTCCAGACCTACACCCAGGAGATAGCCAGGGAATTCAGAGGCCCGGAAGATAGTAGAGGGACGGGTATGGCCAGGCACGTCCTCTCCTTTATCGCGCTGCGACAACGCTTGGTCCTACGGGACTTGTCGATGGAGGAGCGGACTATCCGACTATGTTGGAATCGGGCTCACAACAGAGGCCACCTACGGACGCCATATGCGCCTGAAATACCGTTGGGGATGCTGACGGCCCTCCCCCACGGAGGGGATTGGTCACGATTGGCGGACTGGGAGGATTCCGGTTTACAGCTCGTCGGGGACCTGTACGAGGACGGAGCGCTCCTGTCCTTTCAGGATCTCATTGACCGCTTTGGGATTCCCCGGGGCGACTTTCTGCTGCACTCGGCCATTGTGCGAGCGATCCAGGCGCACTGGCAGAACGGGCTAGAGGAACCCCAATTGTCTCTGGTGTGCCAGTATGTAATGATGTCGGCGGGCACGGTGAAGGCGGTCACTTGCCTCTATGGCAGGCTGATTACCGAGGGGTTGGTTCCTCTCACCACACTGAAGTCCCGCTGGGAAGAAGACATTGGTAGGGAGATCCCGGAGACGACCTGGTCCCAGTTGGTGAGGCGCGCCTGGAAGGGTACACGTAGCGCCCGTTTCCAACTGGTCCACTACTATGTCCTCCATAGAGCGTACCTGACCCCGGTAAAGATCAGGCGTTATTTTGCCACGGCTTCGGCGGAATGCCCTAGGTGCCCGGCTCAGGAAGCGGACCTCCTACACATGCTATGGGCCTGTCCAGGACTGACGTCCTACTGGCAGGAGGTGGCGACGACTTTGGAGGAGGTGACAGGGAGGCACTTATCATTCGATGTGGCGGTAGGGCTCTTGCACTGGTTCCCCCATACACCCCGGAATAAAATCTCCAGTAAATTTATTGACCTGGGGCTCCTACTTGCTAAGCGAGAGGTGACCAGGAACTGGAAGGCACGAGCTGGTCCTGCAGGCAGCAGATGGCACAGTGAGCTTTTGAAATGGGCGGCGGGTGAGAGCGCGCTAAGATATCGGCTGGCTTGGAGGCAGGGTAGTGAGAAGGCGCAGGAGGCCGCGTTGGAGTGGGAAACGCTGGTGCAGGCCCTCAGGGATCATTGTACCCCTAGCGACTCCGAAAGTGAAGCAGTAACTCGCCCCGAGTCCCGTTAAACATTAGCATTGACAGCACTATTACCTTCCCCGTGGGTCAAGCAGTGGATTCTAGGTTGATGAGCTCCCTGGCGCTGATGGTGGGGGGGGGGGGGGGGAGGGGGGGTTTCACAGTTACTGGGACTTTCGAGGGGGGGGTTTATTTTAGGGGTTTTGGGTTTGTTTAGAAAAGCAGAGGACGGACAGTGTGTTATCCGGACCAGCTCCAACATCCTACTGACCCCAACTGTATTTGCCGCCCAACCCCAGGGATATGGGCTGATTAGCTGTATACAAACGTTATGGAAGGGGGTCGGTGGGCTTTATTCTGTATATGTTGTTCATAATACAATGCTGGTCGCTACTGTATTGTTTTACTGATTCCTGCAATAAAAATATATTTAAAAAAAAAAATAAAAAAAATAAAAAAAAAATGATCTGGCCTTCCACTGGCTATCCTATGCTCTAAATGGGTGGGCCTTCTTTCTTGTGAATCCTCTTTGTTGGGAGCGGCGTTATTGCTCCCTTGCACATTGGTAAGGCTCCTAGGGACAGTTGTTGTCCTCAGATCTTGGGCCGGGTGGATGCCAGGCTTTTCTGAGTGAGACAGAGTATTTTCAGGTGGCACGATGCTATAGGCCTCTGCCCTGCCGGCACTCATTTGGTCAGAGGAGGATACAGCCCTCAGAGGGCCACGCTTGCCTGGGGAGAATTGGCCTACACTGTCTGTCTGGGAGCTGCGATCTTTACTCTTCCCATTAGCAGGGGTTGTGCTAACGGAGGGAATGGCCTGGCTGCTTTGACATGTCTGTTGACCTGTGCCTAGGTGATTAAGTAAGAGTGCAAGCTCTTCCTTTACGATAACTCTCATCTGGGTCCCTAGCTCCACTATCTGGAATGATCTTCCCATGAATATCAGACTAGCTGGAACAGAAACTATTTTTAGGAAACTTTTAAAAACCTACCTGTACACCCTCTAATTTCTGCCCTCCATCCTGCTACTCTCTCCACAGCGCGGGGACACGCCGGGATGGCGTCACCAGGCGCTTTACAAACCCCTTTATTATTATTATTATTATCAAATTCCTCGCCCAAGAAGGACAGTCAGAAACAATATGAGGGTTAGTGGGGGATTCAGTCACTCTCCCTGCATTAACTGCTTCATCTTCGCTGGGTACTAATTCTGGTTCTTTCCTTCTCTTAGCTCCTGCCCCATTTCCAGTTTTACGTCTAACAGCCTTAGATGAACTAATGGTGGTGCCACCTTTACGAGTTGCTGGCTTCACTGGGGGTTGTTGTGGTGATGGTGGAAGTGACTCGATTGTTCCAGACGTAGATTCCATTAACCCAGATGCAGATCCAGGGATTGTTGGTTGGGAGGTGAATGGCTCAGACCCCTGACAGAATATATCTGGAGTTAAGGACAGGCGCCTCTCCGTCAACTCTATTTCGGCCGATACCACCCCTTTAGTCCCTCTGAAGCATCCTATAGGCACCTGAAGGTGTTTTTTTACTGTACAAGTACGCTTGGCCATGTTGGAGTCAAGACAGGGTATAATACCACCTCGCCTCCAATGGAAGCCTAAATGGAGTAAGGTAGACTTGGGCACAAGACAATGATTACAATTAGAGAAGGGGATACAAAAGATACAATCTAGTAGACCGATTAACAATAGACACAGAGAAAGGGTAAAACAAGGATATCAAGGAGTCAATAAACACAAGAAGAAAATGTCTCAGTTGGTGACCACATAATGTGAAGCTTGGGCGGGTTCCACACATTGTTTATATGGGTCACTGGGTTGAAGGTTCCCTGGTTCCGCCACCAGCTCCCAGAAGGTAGATAGGGGGGATGTGTTGACAATTCTGCAATACGGTCTAAAAATAGAGGGTACAAGCAATTAAATTAGAGGTCCCAAAAAAGTCTTACCAGCTTAAGGGCGCTGAAGAATAAAAATCAAGGGGGATGGCCCTGCCCTGCCTCTTCCTGGCAGTGGCGGGCAAGGACGGGCCCGCCTTTGGCCCATGTGCATCCTGCATCGTGGGAATTCAGCCGCGAGAAGCTGGTCTGGGGAACATCCTTTACAACGCGGATGTTACCCCGCAGTACCGTTACAACGCGTATTTTAGAACGCAAGTTGTAACCACGACTTGCGCTGGATTGCGCTAAAGGACAAGGAATAGTAGATTTACTATTCCAACACCTTCCCTACTGTATGTAGGCTGGTGTTGGAATAGTAAATTAAACTATTCCTAAGTCCGCACCCCTACAGCGCAAGTCGTGGTAATGACTTGCGTTGTAAAATACGCGTTGTAACGGTACGCGTGGTAATACTACGCGTCGTAACAACGTACATTCAGCTTGTACTGACCACTCCTGCTGGAGTGAAGGATCCTGGGACAGGGAGTCCCTTGTCAGTGCAGCAAAGCTGGCAGTCTGTTCCCGTGGCATCCCCTTCCCCTTTAGCTCATTCACAGCTTTATTTCTCATACATGTATTGTTGCAATATTTATTAACATCTAATACAGGCTCCATGGACGAGTGATACACATCTCCTTTTTCCCACGTCTTCTGTCCTTGCTCTTTGGCATCTATTCAACTTGCCAGTCACTAGGTCACATTGCGAATCCACTGAGCATGCGGGGCTCTCTATCATCCGTCGCCATTTTTCTTTTGTCATGTGCGATAGCAGGCCCAAATGACACTATTAATAAAGGAATCATAAACAGATGTTAATTTCTCAAATATATAGTTCTCACAGTTCACCACCCACTTCTACTCTATCTCATGTTATTATTATTCTCTTGAGCAATAGCATTAACAATAGCAGCTTTCTTTAGAGTTCAGGCAAGCAGATGCCGGGCATGCCGTACTTCACAATCACTTGTTAGTTCTTCTTGCGCATGCGTGAGTGTTTTTTCCCTCTCAAATCGGGTTAGTCACGTTACTTCTACGTAATTCAGGTTTGCACAGGCACAAAGCATTTTTTGCAAGTAAAAGTGAGTTTTAGTCGCGTTGCATTTATTCCATGTTAATTAAGCATGCGTAAAGATTTTCTCCCATATGTTGGTGTCTGGTGTATATTAGTTTCATCCCATCTACAGTTCTACCAGTAAGTAAAAGTTAATGAGGGATTGCTCCGAGTAAGTTTCGCTTTCTTGAATCCTTGCTCCATCACCTGAATTGCCACGTGACGGTGTGGTCTGTGTTGGCCTTTCATAGGCCATGCAGAGAGGTCGCTACGAAACTCCCAACAGAGCCATGGCCAAGCCTCATGTAACCACAAGGGTGTTGTTCCAATGGTCGGGAACGCTCTTTTTTGGCAGGCTTCCGGTTCATGGGAACACACAGAATGTTCCTGCGTGGCAAACGTCCCACATTGTCAGGAATGCCTCGTTGAATTCCGGGCTGTCTCTAGTGGTTGGATCCACTCTGGTGGTATGATGGTCCTTTGATGTTCTTGATGATGATACACTTTGCATGATGAACATGGTAATTTCCTTCAGTTGGGCAAACAGGCAGCGATCTCTTGCTTTTTGGTGACCTCATGAATTGAGGAGGACTGGAGGGACTTCGCAGCCCATATCTTTGCATTGCTGAGGCTGTTCTTCGCCTCTGGCATCTGCAATCAGGAGCAGGGATGCCATCCAACTTTGGACTGCTGACGCTCAGGACTGGACGGTCGGACTGGGAAGTGTTGGAGAGAGACGCGGTTCGCACTAGCTGCTGCTTACAATTGGTTCTCCCATTGGGCTGTCTCCAGGGACGTCGGTCCTGCCGGTTGCTGTCTGGTGTCACTGGGTGCACTTGTCTTGTGGTTGTATAAGTCTCTGTTTTGTCGATCTTCTCCTTTCCTTCTTGGTTGTCTGTGGTGGTTGTTTGCCCTGAGGCATTGTGCCACTGTCCTATCTTCCTTCGCGGAGTGGTGGCCTGCCACGCTCTTCTCCTCCTTGCGACCAGGTTTGTCCTTCGGATGTGGGATCCTGCTACATGTCTCATGTTTGCACCACACGGACATCTCGCTGGCCATGTCCGGTCCTTGTGACAGTTTTTACTTTTCTGCGGACCTGTTGCCAGTCGGACTTGCTTCTTCCTCTAGAGCAGAGGTCTTCAAACTTTTTGATGCCGAGACCCCCTTGTAAAACCTTTTTAGGCGTAAGGACCCCCTTCCGACAAACGTTTCTAGAAACTGGAACTCCTCATCACCAACTTTTGACAACCATAAATGCGCCTGTTAGACCTCATCACATCCATCCATCATTCATCCACTCACACTTTCACACATCCATCCATCCACCCTTTCATCCTTCCATCCATCCATCCTTCATCCATCCACCTTCCTCCTTCCATCTATACATCCATCCTTTACCCATCCACCCTTCCATCCATCCACCCATCATTCATCCACCCACCTTTTCACACATCCATCCATCATTCATCCATGCAACCTTTTATCCATTCATACATCCATCCACCCTTTCATCCTCCCATCCACACATCCATCCTTCATCCATCCACCCTTTCATCCTCCCATCAATACATCCATTCTTCATCCATCCACCCTTTCATCCTCCCATCCATACATCCATTCTTCATCCATCCTTTCATCCATACATCCATCCACCTACCCTTTCATCCATCCATCGTTCATCCCCCCACCTTTTCACACATCCATCCATGCATCATTCATCCATGCAACCTTTTATCCATCCATACATCCATCCACCCTTTCATCCATCCATCCTTCATCCGTCCACCCTTTCATCCTTCCATCCATACATCTATCCTTCACCATCTACCCTTTCATCTATCCATCCACCCTTTCATCCTTCCATCCATCCACTGTTTCATCCATCCATCCATCCATCCACCCTTTCATCCATCCATCCACCCTTTCATCCATCCATCCACCCTTTCATCCATCCATCCTTTCATCCATCCACCTTTTCACACATCCATCCATCCTTCAGCCTTACATCCATCCATCCACCCATCATTCATCCACCCACCTTTTCTGTGCCTCCCTCATGGGGGGGTGATCAGTATCTCTCTGCGTCTTCTTCCTTCTTTCCAGCTCATGGGCGGGCATCTCTGTGCCTCCCTGCTGGGGGCGGGGGACGTGTGTCACGGGACCCAAAGCTCCGGTCGCGCAACATCCATTTTACTCAAAGGGCTACACTACAGCCTGCTCCCCCAGCCTCCCCCCCAGCCCCCCCCCCCCCGCCCCCTCCCCCCAGCTCGTGTATGTGAGCCCAGCTGAAACAGCTTCAGGGACACACACAGCCACACCCGAATACTTGGCAGGTCTTTAAAAGACCTTTTACTTCTTAATGAGGCGTTGATGTTTTTCACACCTCGGTGTGAATTAGGCCTCCGCTGTGAGCACCCTCGATCAGACCAATGCCAGGAAATGCACTCTGCAGAATCTCTGCCGAATCTGCGACCCCCTTCCCAGGACTCCACGACCCCCCTGGGGGTCGCGCCCCACAGATTGAAGACCTCTGCTCTAGAGGAACTTTCACAGGTACCATCCTTTCCTCAGGGATTTCTGCGATCCTCCTCTTCTCTTGAGAGCATAATGCTTGCGCCTCAAGGCTGTGCCGTCGTGGCACTTGATCCAGCCTTCGTTCAGGCCTGCTTGGCAGGTAGGTCACTTTGAGTGACGTGCTCCATGCTTACAGTGCAAATGCGGTGTCCGACCACATGTTGCCTGTCGTCGGAGCACATGTTGCTTTGGCAACTTGCCACTTGGAGTGTGCGACTCTCCTCTTGTCTGTCTTGGGCCTCTAGCAACTCTTTCTTGAGGCAGTGTGAGGGATGACACTCGGCTGTCTTTGGCCCATGGTGGGGCTTTGCTGATGCGGTGGAGATGTGGAGGTTCTCTGTGTTGCCTTCCGCCTTGCTTCCTTTCTGTGGAGAGGTCTCACTCTCCTGGGCGCCTGCCCATGAGGTCATGGGTGCATGCGTTGGCACACCTCGGATCTTGCATTCTTGGTCCTTCACAGCGCCTTCTTCTGGCACTTGGCATAGTTGATTTCAAGGTTGCGGTGGTGCACGCTCAATGGTGGCGCAATTTGCTCTCTTGTGATGGCATCAGGCAGCCACTGGGGCTCACGCAGTCTTCACTTATCTCCTTGGGAACTTTTCCTCTTCTCTCAGTGAGCCTTTGCTGGGGAAAACAGATCGCTAGCTTCAGGTTGTGACAGCAGAGCTTGCTGGCTCCAGCTGTCTATGGTGAATTGTTCTAACTTCCTCTGGGGATTGGGGAAGCCTTGCTGACATTGCGCGCTGTGGTGTTCAAGTAGTCAGGTGCCATACTGCACCTCATTCGCTTGTCTCTCTGGTTGGGGCACGTGTAATACTCTCACGGGGAGTGTTCACTTTCCCCTGGTTTGTCCTTTGCAATGGTGCCTGAGAGACAGGGAGCAGCTCACTATGTGCCAAGACTGGTGTCTCTGCAGCTGTCCTTTTAATTGTGACTGCCCTAGTCAGTGGCAAGGCTCGTGCAGTGGCAGCTTTATACCAGGTATCGGTGTGGTGCTGTTATGTAGTGTCATTTTCCTGTTGCTCAGACCTTGGCATTTTTTATGTGCTTCACTGGGGGCCTGGCTCATCTTGATACCCAGGAGGCCCTCTCATGCTGTTATCAGGGTGCATGGTCTTTTCACATGCTGTTGTCGGCAGTCTACACTGGCGTTCGTGCGGTTTGGCTCATTGGTCCCCAGGTGGTGCTACATCAGGGGGGCTTGCAGGACTCACGTTAGGCTGGGCGACTTGACTACTCTTTTTAAATGTCTTTTTATTTTCTTTCTCTGCAGGGCTGACAAAGGGCCACTAGGTGCCAGTGCAGAGCTTAAGTTCACAGGCCCCAGCAGTCTTTCCTGGAAACTGCGGGCCTCCACTTTCTGGAATATGCAGGTACCGGGCTGTGAGCTGCTTTGGTGCAGGTTCTGTGTGTCTGGATTAACAGCCTGGGGCATCGTTGCCAAGGCAGGGTAGGCTCGTGGGGACGCTGGGTGGGATTAATTTCTGTCAGCCAGGGCTTCACTCACAGCTATGATTGGGGCCTGTGGAAGAGGTTACAGGGCTTGCCGGCTTCCTTACTCATGCCAGGTGGCACGTTTCAATTTAGACAGTATTTTTTTCTATCAGGTTGCTGCCACATGTGTGTGCTAAGGTGTACTCCAGGGGCCTCATTTATGAAAAGTGGCGCATCGCTGCGTGAAAACAGCGATGCGTCACTTTTCACTGCGTACTCCTTGCGACACCAATGATGCGTCATATTTAATGTATGACGAATCATGTCGCAAGGACTTACAGATACGTCAGTATTTCTGACGCATCTGTAAGCACAAAAGTGACGCATTGCTGGAGTGTGTCGCAAAAGTGACGCAACTCCAGCAATGCATCCTTTCACATGGGGAAAGCCCCATGTGAAAGGGCTTGCGTCAGCCTTACGCCTGCTGTGAGGCAGGCGCAAGATTTTGACGCAACAGCATCCTAAAAGTGACGCAGTGAAATCTCATAGATTTCACTGCGTCACTATTACGAGGCTTTTTGTGGGGGAACGCCCCCTCTGCATACATTATACCTGACGCAGGTATAATGTGGCGCAGGGGTTTAAAAAGTGACGCATCTACCTAGATGCATCACTTTTTAAATATGGCACAACAAGGCGCATTTTGTACGCCGCTGGTGCATCACAAAAAGTGACGCACCGGCGGCGCAAAACTGACGCAAGGCCTCATAAATAAGGGCCCAGGTGCGGTGCAACAAGCTGGCACTAGGCGGAACCGCCGTAGCGCCACTCCGGCCTCAGTACCAAACCCGGCTCTGTGGGTGCTGTCGCCTCAGGCCTGATGGCTTTCTTCACTGCTGGTGGTTTTGTTTGTGGCTCGCGCTCTGCCATAACGCTGTGCCAGGCAGATGACCCCCTCAGCTGGCCTGAACAGCATTTCACTCCTGCTCTGACTTTTGGGATCCGCCATTTTGTGCAGTTGGAATGGATGGCAGAAGGCCGCGGTACCGCCGACGGTTACTTCAATAGGTAGGGGCAGAGACGTTTTAAGGCATGGGCAAAGTGGGCTCTGGCTCATTGCCTTAGCATTTCAGGGCCCCCCCTGAAAGAGCCAGCTCTGTCCTGCAGAGTCTTCTCCTGATGACCTTCAATAGTTTGAACAGATTGTTGTAAATTGTGTTTTTCTATCATTTATTTGTAATGTGCGAGAGTCTATTACTGACATTTTGTAGAGAAAATGTGTTTATGTTTCATGGCAAATTCATATAAAAAGCTTCTTTTAAATCAATACGGGACCTTCCATACGAGAAATGGGAGGGTGTGACAGAGAATATTTGCTGTAATATTAGTGAGCTGCTGCTGTGTTAAGATACTGAAAACACATATCACTATCCCTGAATATTAGATATAAACACATTTAGAATTTGACCTAAGAAGGCATTAAAGAGGTGATACCGCATCACAAAATCAAAGTTGTTCCGAACAGGGGCCCCCAATATAGATTTGGCCCAGGGCTCCCAAAATCCTTAAAACGTCCCTGGGTAGGGGGCACTTTGTGTGCCCTTGTGGCATGTGCGTGGGCAGCACTGCGGCCTCCTCAGGACACTCTGTTCCTGGTCAGAAATGTTGCATTATTTCCTGCTAGTACTGCAGGCTGGGGAGGTGCCGCCATGCGCTGCCGGAGGCAAGATCAGGGGAGGGCACCACCGGCTCATTGGCATTATCAAGCGGCCCCTGCTGGTGCTGGCGCTTCGGTGGCAGTGCAGCCACTTCATGTTATATTTACTTCCCCTGAGGTCGGGCCAGGGTTCCTCGTTATGTCCCGAGGTGGCAGAGCTGCTTTATCAGAATATTGGCTGCCTGACCGCGGCAGTGGGTGCTTGCGAATTTAGCGGGGTGCACACGCTCTCACCAGCATCCAGGCGGCATCAGGCAGCTGCTACCTCGCGTAGCTCACATCTTCTGCCCACTCAGGCATTGCGGGGGAGGTATTTTCTTTGCAGACGTTTAACAGCGATCAGGCGCCTTAAGCATGGCGCTAACTGCGACGCTTCCCTCGTGTCAGCTCTCGGCCTGCCAGAAGGTGTGGGGTGCCCAAGCCATGGGTTGTGCTTCCTCCACAACTAATGGACGTTCCTGTCGCAATTCATGCCAGGAAGTACCCACTAGTCCCCAATGTGGTGTTGTGAGTCCCAGGCCCACATGACACATAAATAACCCACACAGAGGCATGCTTAGTATAATGGTAACTGGCCTTGGGCACGTGAGCCCGGCCCATTTTATTAACAGGGTCACCTGACCGGTGATGCCTGTGATGGGTGGGGGTGCAGTGTGCAGTGTGGGGTGCAACAGGGATGAAACACTAGAACGTGTCCAGCATGACACTACACTATGTAATTTAGACCTGTCTGCTGCCTTCTTCCAACCAACGCCCTACCCTCCCTTTTCACAGCAACTGCCCATCCCGCCATTACGTCAGGCCTGCCAAGTGTCACGTATCAGGCATGACGCTAACGCATTTCATTGTGGTATTCCTGCATCACCACATTGAAATGCATTGTCGCGCATTTGCCACTGACCACCGGCACTCTGGTGACAGCTCAGCTCTGAAACTAGTGCCTGGTCATCTGGCTGTGTACCGTGCGCCCGACCCGGGCCACAGGCAGCACAGACTTACTTGCCAGGCTCAGACAAGTAACAGTTAAAGAAAAGATCTCAGTGCCTTGGTGCTCTGCTACAATGTTACAAATCTGCCCAGACCCAGGCGGAACCTGCCCTTAGCAGAGACTTGTTGCGTTTACAAACAGGCAGCTCTGTGGCGCCATGGGTGGGGGGTCAGATGTGACCTCACGTCGGTCCTGGAACAGAAAATAGGTTGGAGAAGAAGCGGCGGGTCCGGGGTCGGGCTAGTTGTGCTGCCTGTGTCGTCGGTCCGACCACTGACTGGTCAGCATCATGGCTGCGCGGCAACATTAGAGGGTGCCTGAGGGTGAGGCATGAATGACCATCGCTGGGCCCGCTGGCATCTGGTCCGCGGCGGCTGCCGGACCGGGCCCCTGTGCACAGAGACTTACCTGTCACGTAAGTTATGAGTTTCATTTTAGTATAAATTAAATCCGAATTTCATGATTTGGAACCTATCTGTACTCACTGTACACAGGATCCAGGCATTCCCGCAGTTTTACTTTTGCTCATTTACATTGCAGTTTATTTATTGTATGTTTCCTGATACGTGTACTGATTTTTAACATACTTTTAAATTTGAATCTTCTCCAAATCCATACCTAATCAGTTAACACTTTATTTGCGTTAAAAGCAATCCAGTAAGAACAGTTTTCCAGTTTTGTGGCCAAAACCTAATCTAGACGAGTACGAGCACTTTTGTGAATCTGTTTTCTATTCTATTCCTCGTTGCATTGGTGCAAATTCCGACACACGTTGATGAAGCAGATCACAGATTCAATTGACCAGACGCATTGTGTATTTCTTTGTTTTGTAGCGCACTGGCTTGTGACGGAAGGCACTGCGCAGCACCGTTTTTGCCACATCCTGTTCAAGGGATACAGCTGTGAGTAATTGTAATAAAGGACCCTGTTTGCTCGATGGAAAACACTTTCTACTTTTTCTCACAGAGTTTTTCCAAGTTGTCCTGTAATGTCAGCAGCACGCATGCACACGCGCACTCCAGATCCGTGATCATGTGATCGTTATTTTATCTGCAGGGCTACTCTGTCTCGTCATCCTTTTGGTCAGGCAGCCAGCCTGCCACTGACTTTAGTAGTTACAGGAGGGAGCACTAGGGTTAGTGCCTTTCCATTTCTAGTGCTCTGCAACAGTTTCAAGAACTTCTTGGAGTTTCTTGTTGCTCACATGGCTGTAATTTCTCATATTTAGAAGTTTCCCTCGTCTTCATTGCATGATTTTTGCTCTCCAGAAAGTGTCACTCATAGTCGTTGAAATGTCACTCATAATTTCACTGAAATTATGAAAATGTCACACATGGCAATCTGAAACCTTGGCAGCTATGTTACTTTAGAATACAAAAGGACTTTCTCTGTTTAACCGACTGAAAGGCTGGTGACGACGTTGTTTAATTATTTATGGAGTAGCTGGCTCAGGTCAAAATCGTGTGAATTTCTTTGCGAAAAACAGAAACGGTAAAACGTATCACAAAAGAACTAACGTTCAGTGGCGGCTCCCCCATTGTGGAATGGGGGCATCACCCCCCTGCTTTCTCGTAGTGCGAGAAGGCAGAAACATAAATGGTAATAACTATAATTTTATGTTTCTGCTTCTCGCGCTGCGAGAAAGCAGAAGTGCCTGGTTGGTGGTGGTCGGTCCTGCTTGAGGTCAGGGGGGAGTGGCTTGCCCACTGTTGTGCATACGGACTGTTTGGGCAGCCTGAGGCCGCCCAAACAGTCAGTATGAACAACAGTGGGCAAGCCACTCCCCTCTGCCCTCGAGCAGGACCATCCACACTCCCTTTTTCTCTATGTATGCTGCTGCATGCATCAGCCTACACAGAGAAAATGACCCGGGTGGGGCGCAGCCTCACCAATCACAACGCTGCCATTGCAGCATTGTGATTGGCAGAGGGGAGGGAGGAAGGCTGCCTTTCCCAATGACGATGAGAGCTGCAACCGGAATTGAAAAATGCAGGATGGCGGGAGTCGGGATACATCCAGAACAGAAGCTGAGGTGGCGCAGGATGGTAAGTTTAATTGTTTTTTTAATTAAACCCCTCCCACATCCCCCTCACCCCCTCCCACCCACCACCCCTACGACGAGCCCCTTCCCCCCCCACCATGATGGCCACAACTGCATACTTCTGTGAATGCATTTATGGCCGAACATTTGTGTCACTGTGTGCATAGCTAGATGTGTGAACTGTGAAGGCAGAATTTTTCTAATGAGATTGAAACTGGAGCCGAGGCTGGTAGGGCTCAAATATGACGAGAATGTGCCTTCTGCCCTGGACGTGATGTGCCCGGGCTCGTGGAGAAACCAGCGGACATTTTAAGAGTACTGCACTGGTATTGTCTTGGGGTATTTTACCAGATAAACTGTTTGTATGATTTGACGTTTCTCTTTTCAAATGGGATCGGAGTTCCCGCCTCATAGTGTTGAAAGCCTTTATCATAGTAGTCCAGGTTTTAGGTTCGGCTAAATAGAGGAATATAGGTTTAAATACCAGCAGGGCTGGTACAGCATTTTGTCTGGTAAAACTGGTGCAATCAAATGTCCTGAACCGAACCATATAGAACATTCACTCCGCATTTTATCTCATCGCTTGGTAAAATGTGTTTTATATATTGAACTTTTGTCATCTCCAGAGTGTGTGAGGGCTTTGTCTCCTCAGTGCGCCTAGGGCTGTCACAGTGGCCCCTTTTGTTAGTGTGCATGGGGTCAGTGACTGTCCTTACTGTATGTGTTGCTCAGCTGTAGGCAGACTATTAAGGCTGGAGGGTACGGACTGAGAGGTATGTGAATGTGTGTTCATGAATAGGTGTGAGTTATGTATGAGTGAGTGTGTTTATGAATAGGTGTGAGTTAGCTTGGTCTGGTGTGTGCGTGTGACTTTTATTAATTGGTTGTGTGTAGGCATGTGCATGATTGTTTCATGACTCAGAGGGTATGGGGAACTGGTAGGAGATCATCAGCAAGACAGTGAAACCTTCTTAAAGCTATCTATGGGCGAATACGCATAATGAAATGAAATGAAATGAAAAAATACTTGGTATAGCGCTTGGCTACCCTAAGGCATCCCAGCGCTTTGACCCAGGTAACATCACCATCACTCATCGGAAAAGAAAGGTTTTTAGTTGTTTCTGGAACATGAGATGGTTCGGTAGGAGTCGGATGCTCTCACATAAGTGCAAGTTGTCTAATTAGGTTCGAGGGTGTTTACAGGTGCTTTGTGACAAGTGAAGGGACCATGGCTATCAGTGGAAACAAAGCCAGCAAGTAGAGAATTGGGTGATGTTTAGTCATGTTATGCATGAGGCAGGCCCTAAATGTGATAACTGCTAATGGAGGCCTAGGTAACTCAAATGTATTGTAAAATGCACCAACTGGCACTTATTTTGAAGTTAACGTTTCCTCAAAGGCAAAAACACACCTGGACCCTCTGAAAGTAAGGTGTCTTGCAATTTTGCTCGGTCTAATTTGAGGAAGAAAATTACGCCTCACCTCTTTCAAAGTTCAGCAGCCGCCACTGCTAAGGTCCTGGTAAGGCGGTTTGCAGCTTTAAATGTTACACACGAGATCTTATGAACACGTTATGCGGTGATGATTGTCAGTATTTTCAAAAGTAGATTTCTCTGTAAACGGGAGAGAGGGCACCTGTATTCATAGATGGCAGAAACTAGACTTACATTGTAAACGATAGGCCACAAGACAAGAGTTGCAGGAAGAATTAATTCAACAGTTTGAATTTAGGAGCGTATGCATTTATTTATTTAAACCAGTAGAGGGTGCAGTCGCACCGCACATAGCTCACTACAGGACCGTCTATAGATTACTCCCAAGCTCCCTTGATGCAGTATGCCAAGACCAGTACAAAATCAAGCACGTGCACAGAAGGCATGCATTCCCTGTATTCATCTTTCATTCTTGGTACTAGGCGCTCAGAATACACGTTTCCAAGTTTTTAGCCTGCTTACATTAATGCGATTCTTAGGTGCCTTTTCGGAATCCATCTCTGAGGGCACCAGACGCAGACTAGCAGAGAGTTAAAAAAAAACTCCACTATGAACAAGATGCTTTTAAACCATCCATCCATCCATCCAATCAATCAATTAATACTTTATTTTGCATTTAGAAACTGATGCATAAAAAGTTCAGATAAAAATATACAAACATATCAATGAATTATCATAAAAAGCTGAAATCTAAAAAGTTTAACCTAAAAATCCTTAAAAAAAATAGCGCATACATCTCCACACTAATTGAACTGATTCTTAAAACGTTTAGATTTCTTCGGGCTGTGCATATTATACAAGTTTTTCAACATTTGATCACATGTTCGCTAATCCTTTGGGGGCATATTATCAAGGGCGTTTATCTCCGCTTTTTTGGCTTTAAAAGCCAAGAAAGCGGTGATAAAATTATCTCCCTATTACCAAGCTGTCGCTAACACCAGTTAGCGACAGCTAGTAGGAGACAGCGACCATCTTGGGCCCCACTTTGCATGTCAGTGATATTTATCACTAATGAGATGCAAAGTGGGCGTGCCAAGATGTTAGAGACTGAAAACAGTCGCTAACATCGCTATCTCCTATTACCAACTTTCGGAGATATTCGCGCTAAGCGGGAATATCTCCAAAAGCTAACACCTGCCCTGAGCAGTTCTTAGCCATGTTATCCAATGGGAGGTGGATAACATGGCTAAGAGCATTTGCTCGATAATGCATGAATATCGCTGACTTTTCAGCGATATTCATGCATTTCGGCCTTTTTTTATCGCATTTGCGATAAACCTTGTTAATAGCAAGGTTTATCTGCGATAAAAATCGCCGATGTGCGGCGATAAGTTTTGTCTCTAAACAAGTTAGAGACAAAAATTATCGCTAGTTGTTGGTAATATGCCCCTTAGTTTTTAATGCTCTACATAGAAACAAGGCCACCATCAGGGATGCATAGGGAGTCTCTAATTGTAACATTACAGTCAGTGCGGTAATGTAATTTCGCAAGCAAAATTTCTTCAGTAGTGGCACAATATTTTTCTCTCTGTTTCATAAAAACGACAAAAAAAATGTATGTTTATAATTGATTGTTTTGAACGGGAATCGCACAGACATCGTCCCAGTTGTGTCTCTGAGAACACATTCCCTGGGAAACCCAGCACTAAAGTTACATACCCCAACCGAAACCTTATTAAAATAAAACGATGGCAATTATTAGTCACACAGGCAAGATACGAAGATACACCATGTGCCAGAGGGGGTCTCTTGTTATATTCAATTACCGTGGTTGTATCTTTATTTCTCTTTTCTCTTTCATGTGCACGTTTCTCTAAAAAATAATGTATTAATTTCGCCTTTGAGAAGGATTCGTATTGCGGGCCACCAATCGCAGAGGTTCCGGGGCGCACCGTATATAGTTTAGCCACGTTATTTTGTGCCCATGAGCAATTTTCATGACGTCCTTTAAAATACTTCGCTTTATCTGTACTGCCTCCCGTTTCCAAATTGACAGCCAGCGTAGCAAAGGCGCCAGTTTGATTTATAGGAAATGTAGGGTAAACCTAGTTCTTTATGTGTAATTACATTGGTACACGCCTTAGGGGTGGACACCCAGTTACCTCGTGGTGAACCTATCCTCTATTTTTTGAAGGGTGTCCACGTTGGTTATACCCCAAATGGCCGCCCCATATGTGGCCACAGCAACAGCATTCGCCAAGTAGATTTTAACCATCTCTGGTATTGGTTTGTTGCCCACGTTCGATGCAAACCTAAAGATTGCCGCTATGCTTTTATTCATCTGTGTACCCCTCGAGGACAGCATTATTTTCCAGTCTAAGTTATTATCAAAGGTAATGCCTAGATATAAGAAATTAACTACAATATCAACTTTTCTCTGTGCAATACCATAATTTCCTTTCTTGTTGCTTTTCCCAATACACATAATAAAAGACTTCGCTTCGATCACATGTAAATCAAGGTTTACCATAATAGAAACATAATGGGTGATGCAATTATGTAGTGCTAAGGGTGTTCGTACCAAGAGGACCGTATTGTCTGCACACAGCAGGATGGGGAATTGTGTTGTACCTGCGATCAGAGTGTCTATTATCTTTGCAACCAAATATTCATTTAGTTTATTGGTGGGCAATGAAAACAGGTACGCAACCCTGCCTTACACCATTTGTTATGTTACAAGATCTAGTGCATTCACCCTGACTACCGCGGCGAACCTGTGCTGTTACCCCTGCAAACAGTTGCCTTATAAAACAG
Source organism: Lissotriton vulgaris (assembly GCF_964263255.1). Taxonomy (NCBI): domain Eukaryota; kingdom Metazoa; phylum Chordata; class Amphibia; order Caudata; family Salamandridae; genus Lissotriton; species Lissotriton vulgaris. The sequence goes on from NC_141699.1 coordinate 344,603,587, forward strand.
ATTATTACTGCCTCTACCCACATTTGCTCCATGACCTGCCACAACGTGTTATGGTTAACACTGTCTAATGCAGCAGAGAAATCCATGATTGCCATCTAGAGGTTCTCTTGCTTGATCTGTGTGTACTTCCCAGCTAGGAGTGCCAAGTTCAGACATTGATCCACGGTCCCTCTGCCTTTTCTAAATCCGTATTGGTCCTTCACCAAGATCCCCTTCTTCCGTGCCCAATCTTCCAATCTATTCAATAATATGACGCCCATCACTTTTGCCGTATTATAATTAACGCGATGGTCCGACAGTTAGCAGGATCGGAACAATCTCTGTTTTTAAATATTGGTACAATGATGGACTGTTTCCATGACAGAAGGGGGCCCTCTGTGCCAATAGCGTTGAATGCCATAGTGAGTTAAGGGACCCAGATGGTTCTATTATTCAAAAATATATCCGCAGGAGCCCCATCTGGGCCTGCTGCCATTAATGGTGAAGATTGCGACAACACACAGTCTACATCTTCCATATTAAAAACTAGGGGGGAATCTGTTTTTTCCTATCCGACCGTTCATCTAAGCATTAATCTATTCAACCCTACATCTATCAATCCTTTCATCAGTGCATCCATCCATCCAAGTTTTCACCTTTCCATCTATCCATTTATCTATCCACCCACTTTTTACCCATCCAAGCATCATTCATCAATCTGTTTACCCAATCATCCTTTCATCCTTCTGTTCTTCCATACACCAATCAACCTTTTCACCCTCCACCCATCCATCTAATCCACGACCTTTGTTCCATAAGCCTATCCACCCATCGTCTATATGTTCTCTAGTCCTATCCATCCATTCACTCGTTTATCCATCCATCATTCCATCCATCTGTTCTTTCACTGTTTGATCCATCTTTTCACCCATACATCCTTTTTCCCATTCATCCATCAGTCTGTCTATCCATTCACTCTTTCATCCATCATGCTATCCTTTCCTGATTGCCTCCATTCACTCTTGCATCAATCTATTCTTCCCTCTAACCTTTTCACCCTTCCTTTCGCCTTTCCTTCCTTTCTTTCTTTCGTGCTTCCTTCTATTTTCATTCCCTTCCTTAAATTGTTGCTCCCTTTCACTGTTCCTACTCCTTTCACCTTTCCTTCCTTTCACCTTTCCTTCCTACTTTCCATCTCCCCCTTTCCCTTCTTTGTATCCTGTCTTTTGGTCTGATTTAGACCTTTGCAGACTGAGGTAAATCCTTCAATGTGGCGGAGTGCTTTACTTCTGCCATGCCGAGGGTCTGCCACACGCCATATTTAGAGATGTCCACCGGCCCAGTAGATATTTCTTAACATTATTCGAAACCGCTGTCATGGTGGTTCCTTTTAATGTATTAAAAGTTTGATGAGCGGTACCGTTACAATGACAGTACCATCCCTCACACTTTTAACATACTTTCGTATTTTCAAAAACAAAATCTCAAAGCGGGATTTTGTTTTTGAAAATGCAAAGACTAATGCCCACTAAATCATGGGGTTTGTCTCCTGCGTTGTGGAGGTCATTTCGCACTTCTCACTGCCCCTTACCACAAGGTGGTAACCTAGTGGTAATGGTCAGTGAAAACTGGCCATTCAACTGCCCAATCGTGTGGCGGTTAAAAAGCCAAAACTATGAAGGGCTTTACTCTGTTAGGCAATCGGAAAGTATGTCACTGACGGAAACAAAGTAGTCTCTGTCACTGACATACTTAAGGTCCGTCCATCTGTAAATCAGGCAGACGGACCTTCAGTTTGGCGGAGAGGGTAGTCTGTCATTGTGGCAACAGAGTAACCTCTCTGCCAACCTCTAAAGCAGACCCCTTCTTTCTTTTCTCCCCGTCTTACATTTTTATCTGTCAATTGTGATTTTTATTTGCTACTCTCTTTCAATCTTTTTTACCAAAGTGGGGGTGTGTGCATTCATAAAATTGCCCTCTGTTACCAATGTGCAGGATATCGCGCTACACTTGAATTTATATGTGTATACGTATCTGATTTTTTTGTATTTGAAATTATTTTGCAACTACCTATTTAAGTGCCTTTTTCTGACATGCTAAGTTAGGCCTCAACCCATCTTTTAAAAAATGGATGCCTCACTCTGCCGCATTGACTGTTTAATATTTCTTCTGTGCACAGTCAAGCAGATCAATGTTTGTTTATTTCCATTTCCGTTCTCCAAGAAAATCTTTTCAAAATGGGCTAAGTAGTGTTTCAAGCACACTTACAGCTTTATTCATGAAGCCGAAATCGGCTCGCAAAGGGCCAGATTCTGAGAATCTGGCCCTTTGCGAGTGCGATTTTTGCATTTGGGATTCAGCATCCCAAACGCAAAAATCGCTAATTGCGATCTCGCAATTTTGCGAGGAATTACATTTAAGGAATCTCTATTTGAGATTCCTTAAATGCAATTCATCATCCAATTTTATTTTGCGAATTCGCATTTTCTGGCCGCAATTTACCGCGAGGTCAGACCTCGTGGTAAATTGCGAAAACTCAGAAAAATGCATTTAAATGCATTTTTCTGAGTTGCATGTTACACACACACATGTCCTTTGGACATGTGTGTGTGCAACACCTGTGTAAAATTTCATTTGAGGGGTGCTACAGGGTGTCCTTTGGACACCCCTGGCACCCTTCAAATCGCTATCCTATTTGCGATTAGCAAATTGCTAATCGCAAATAGGGAATACTCCCCATTCATTCCTATGGGCCTTTTGGCCCTTAGGAATGAATGGCGAGTTATTCCTTATTTGCGATTAGCAATTTGCTAATCGCAAATAAGGAATATGTAGGAATCGCATTTCGTTATGCAATTTCTACATGAATCCCTTAATAGCGATTCGCTATGAATCGCTATTAGGGGCTCGCAAAACGGGAGAATGATGAATCAGGCTGAATGTCTCTTCCGCTGGCTGTTGCATGCATTCATTCACAAAACTTTATTGTTGTTTTTGTAACTAGTTTTAGCTCTTGAATTTCTCAGAATACCAGTTGCTAAACAACCCAGTCTTCCCATTGTTGATCGACACCCCTTGTCTGAATCACCAACCATAAAGAACCCACCCATCAAGCACATAAGATCCCGTCTCTTTCTAAATCCCTACTCCAGGCCCCATAAAGTTGCTGATCATTTATCTGATGATGACATTCACTCCCTTTTCCTATCATACAACACCACACAAAAAAACTCATCACCCTCTCTGGTCAACATCCTAACTATTCCCTCCAACCCATTGCAAGAACCCACTGTCAAACATAGAACTATCAACAAACATAACATACTACATGTCCCTATAACACACAAAGGGGCAGTAGTAACCAAATCACATATCAAATCTATGCTTCATACCTGCAGATCAGCGGTACACACACACAGCCGACAACGCAGATCTCATACATACACAAGACCTTGACCTCCTGATCCTAACTGAAACTTGGCACAATGGCACCTCCTCAACCATTCTAGACACTCTTGTGCCTTCCAACCATGACATTATCAGATTGGATGGATCTGACAGAGTTGGAGGAGGCATAGCATGCATCTATTGATTGTTGCTAACCCTAAAACATGCCCACTCTGTCCCAATGTCCTCCTGTGAATACCTAGGCATCGAAATATTGAACAATTACAAGATGGTATGCAAACTCCACTGTATTTACCACCCTCCTGATAATGACCATCCTTTCATTGAGCAATTAATGGAGACCATTTCATCTAACGAGGAACAACCTCCTAACCAGATCTTCCTTAGGGAATTCGATATTTACTGGAATTACCCAAATGACCCCTCACTGAACACCTTAGAGTACTTCCTGGCTGACTTCAACCTTACTCAGCATAGCAAAAGCCCAACCCATAATAGAGGCTCCACCCTTGATCTAATCATCTCCAAGGATAATGTCAAAAACTAGAATCCATCTCACCATGTGACTGGTTAGATCACCACCAAATCTCCTTCTTCATCCTGGATACTGTACTAATAAGACAAGGTCAAACTCGTCATACAAAACAATGGTCTTTAGACATAACCAAAGTATCTTCCGTTTGCAACAACCTCCTTCCTACACCACCAAACATGGCAAATGTGAATGACCTCACCAATCACTACATGCAATCTATGTCAGATATTTGTGATACAATTGCTCTGATGTAGCTTATAAGAATACCCAGTAGACACTCTAAGCCCTGGTTCAGCAGAGACCTTAACGAGGTAAGGTGTAAACTAAGGCTTGCTGAAAGAGCATGGAGAACCTCTCCTTCCACAGCACACCTCCAGCACCTGAGGTCCATAAGAAGTTACTATAACAAGCTCATACGCAGTTCCAAAGCAAACTATTTCAGAACGCAGCTGGACAATGCCAAAAAGAGACCGAAAAAACCTTTTGAAATCATAAAACAGCAAGCTAGTGGCAGATCTAACCTCCACCTTAAAGATAATGTGAGATTACCAAGTGGTGATGATTTCCCCGTTCATTTAATTGAAAAAACAAGGAAGATGGAATTAGATCTACAATTCACCTCTAACCATCCACTAAACCATGCCCAATCTAGTCTCCTCCCCCTGTCGCCCAAGATATGGTTCCCTCTGTCTGATCTCACTGTAAAAAATAATGCTACATGGGTTACTTTCAATCTCACAGAGATGGAGACAGAAATACTCAAAACAATAATCTCACTAAAAGCATCTAGCCATTCCAAAGATCCTCTACCCAACAAATTCATCATAGAGATTAGATCCTCCATACTCCCACTTTGGTCACAGGTTGTCTCTGCTTCCCTATCCCAGTGCATGATCCCTCATTGCCTACAAATAGGCCAGGCTACCCCAATCCCCAAAAAGCCAAATGCTGACTTATCTGACCTCAACAATTTGCGTCCTATTTCTAAAACTATGACACTAGCAAAACTACTTAAGAAATGTGTGCCCTTACAACTCTGCAACCACATCGAACAGTTTCAGCTCCTTGACCATTGCCAGTCTGGATTCAGAATTGGTCATAGCACTGATGCAGCTATGACACACATTCTAGTTGATGCTTGAGACTACTTGATCAGAATGAGCCTTGCCTGCTTATACTCCTTGATCTCTTCTCTGCATTTGATACCGTCAAATAGGACAACATGATAAACCTTTTGGAGAAAAGGAGAGATCTAGCTGGGCTCGTCCTAAATTGGTTTTCCTCCGTCCTTCATAATAGAGCTCAATGAATCAAGGTCAATAAAATCTTGTTGGACATTTCTCCTCTCCCAATGTGAATACCTCAAGGATCTACTCTATCTCCTACGTTATTCAACTTCTTCATGGAACCGCTTACCGAACTTCTTACACACTCAAATATACAGTCCCACATGTATGAGGATAAAACACAGTTATACTTGAAAATTTCCTCAATGAAGATTTCAACACTCTTACCTCTGCGCTACTGAAAACACAACAATGATTAACTTGCAATCCCCTTATGCTCAATACACTCAAGACTGAATATCTCTCATCGCCCCCTCCGATCTCTCTACTCCCATGGACAAATGGCTCAAACAGCTGACAGCACTCGACTGTGCCCCGCATGTTGTTGATTCTACTAGATCTCTAGGAATTTTTGGGGACAAATACCTCAACATGCAAGAACACACCAGTGTCACTACTAGAGGAGCTAATCGCCATTCGAACATTCTAAGAAAAATCAAACCCATTTCACCTCCAGGTGACTTTCAGTTAGCAGTCCAATCCCTAGTCATCTCCCGCCTAGACTACGGGAGTGCCACTCTTACAGGTCTACACAAATTCAAGCTGGCTCCATTAAGGACCACTCTAAACTCAGCTGCTAGGCTGATCACAGGATCCAGGAAACGTGATCACATAACACCGGAGCTGAAATATCTTAAATGGCTCCAGTTTGAAGCGCGAATTCAGTTTAAGATTGCCTGCATGACCCATAAGGCTCTTCATCACAACACATCGGACTACTTGGCAAAAAAACCTTAAACTATCAGGTGGGAGTCGCTCTCTATGAAGTTCTAATTCTCTACTGTTGAAGCCACAGAAGTACAACAAAAAGAAAACTTATAATCGATCCTTTTCGGGTAATGCTCCTAGAATATGGAACGCAATTCCTCCTGAAACTAGATCTAATCCTTCAGAAAATAATTAAAATTGTTGTGACTGAACAGATATCTTCAGCAGTAGTTTCTTTTTTCCTGAAGTTTGAATTATTTTCCCTATATACTTTTCTGTATCCTAATTATTCGAATTAGCTTGTTTTCTCTATATATACTCTGTATCTTACTTGTTTCTTTTTTGTGTTTGATATTACAATCTATTTGCTATTTATACAACATACAGCTAACTGCTTTTTTAACTGTTTATTGCCTATGTTCTCTATGTCTTGCTGTTCACCCTATGTGGGAAGGGTATGCCCAGACGTGGGTCCCGTGCTCACTACGCCACTGGAGTCAAGCTATCCTGGCTGATGAAGGCTGATAGCCAGAAACCGGTTTTAGGATGCTTGATTTCGATCCTGGGAAGACTTGGCTTGGCAGTTTGGTCTGGACTGTTCCTATGAGGCACAGGGTCAAAACTGATTTGCATATGGTCATGTCTGGACTGGGGTGGCTTGGTGAGCAAAATAACGATGGATTAAACTCAGATCTGTGACTGGGGGTGAATGTTTTGCCATTGTGCAACATTCCGTCCATCATCTTGTGTGTTTTGTTGATCATCAGGACACATACAATAATTGTAAGAGCAACCAAAAACAGAATTAGCAGCATGCAGGGTTCCAAAATTACTTCAAAAAACAATTGTTCAATCAATGACACTGAACTCCTGTTTGTCCTGATGAGACCCCCTTTTAGGGGGCGAAACATCAACTAATTATATTCACTTTTGGGGTTTTAGGGCCGGAGAATCTCTTTCAAATCCACTAACTGTTGAATAATTCTAGAAGCAAAAAGGTTATCTTTTTGTGCTACTCAATCTCTACTGTCATTCCAACATGCATGGTTCTCTAATCACTGCATCTTTACCATTTCACCAATATAGCACATTGACTTGTTATTAATTTCAAATAAAGAAAATATGTTCATGAAATGAAGGGACAGTATGCTTCACATTTTTCCAAGTAATTTTATAGGCTGATGTTAACATATCATTATAGCCCACCACCATGGGCTATAATTCTTGTCAAACGCCATGAATCTGGGCGAGAGCCTATAATGAGAGTCAGGGTCTTTAACGAATGGTGTAGCACGAAGCAGAATATCTATAATGCTATTTGAACATTCCATGCACTCACGTTATAATGGTCGATTTTCAAAAGTTAGAAACAGAAAGAAAAACATTGGAATGTAGTTGCAGAAGGTCTGTACAAACGATTATTTGCCCTGATCCACTCCATTACCTGCAAAGGAGCTCTCAACATTACAATGTTCTAATCTTGTTTCACCACCCTTATTGAGGTTTCCGGATAATTCTTTTGATAATGATTTCCATATACTCTGTTCATAATCATTTACCAAGTCAATCCTTATGTACCATTTTTTTCCTTTTACACTTATATACCTGGGTTCCGATGAATCCAGGATTGTCCCTTCTTTTCCTGTTCATGTATACATCACAGGGAGTAGTTACACATGCCCACTATAACACACAATTCTTAATATAACCTCAGATGAAATACAAATGCTTGAATCTTTCTGAACAGAATAAATAACATTTACAGTTTCACTACATTATTTCAATTACACATAATTTCAACAATATGAACATCCCTGGTGCAAACAACAATTGATTTATTATGGTGTGTGATAGAAGTGTACAAAATATACATTTACTCTTTTAGCATTGACATTGGGGCATATTTACAAGCCCCTAGCGCCACCGGACCAACACTTGTTTGACGCTCCACTGGTGCTGTATACTGTCCCATATGTAAAAGGCCACACAAAGCCACACTGCGTGAATTTACCCTGTCTTGTAAAAATGGCCCTCTTTCACTTAGTATTCTGCATTAAAGGAGCGTGTCATGGGTGTTTCCACGCAACACCCATGGCTGTTTGACACTGCCCCAGATTTATAAGGATTGGTAAATCTGAGGCAGTGGCAGAAACTAACGTCTTTCAATGGGGAGGTGTTAAAGTGGTGCTAAAGGAGAAATAATTTTATTTCCCATTGTTTTCTGCTCTTTCTATGTGTGCTGCATTGACCTTTCCTGCACAAACACAATCATCCCTGCTATGCAGGCACCCTTGCACCATGGTGCAAGGGTCACTGCATTGGTGCACTGGTGCTATTTTAGAACTGGCACAGGGGAGAGCACAGGGATGCACCGTATTCCTGGAAATACAGAGCATCCCTGCATTCTCTGAATGATGCAGCTCAGTGCAGCAAAATTGCTTGCGGCATCACATTGCGCCATTTCATTGTAAATATCCTTCTTTGTATTTAGATTGAGCCTAAGTAGGATTGTAAGCAATTACTGCGCCGTCATATCATCAGGTTATTCCGCCAACTAGATATAAACAGGATAGATAATTACAACTCAAAGTATGTTGTAAAATGTAATTATTGTCTGCTTTATATCGATGAATGCCATCTGAAGAAAGCACATGTAATTTGGAGTCAAGATAGGTCCAAAGTAAGGGTCTGGGAACACAGGCCGGTTCTGCATATACAGGATCTTTGGGCAAAAAACGATGCCATTCATGTAGTAGAAACAACAGTTGATGGACAGAATGTAGAACAATGTCATACATTCACCCCAGTACAGAGATCTGGGCCTAAATCCATCGTTTTTTTTATTTCACCATGCCATTCCAGTTTGAACCCAGCCATATGCAAATCAGTCTTGACCCTGTGCCCCATGGGAACAGTCCAGCCCGAACTGCCAAGCCAGGTCCTCCCAGGTCATCCCTTCATGTAGTAGCACAAGATTTCTGGGTTCCTGGTTGTGGGTTGCACTAATGCTCTTAGCGGTGCACCTTTACTGAATGGCACCAGTGTCCTTCCGAAGACCAACACAGTAGGAGCATGAGTGATTGTGAAAAGGTTACATGGTAAATGGGAGAGGGCAGCTGGAGAAATGAAGGTGTCCTGCAAAGCACAACTTTAGAAACACCATTACCTCTAGCGGTGATAATAATGTTGAAATCTGACCACCTACTGTGAATTGGCCCCAATCAACATTGGAGCAGCCCCAAAGCCTTATTGCTCAGATTGAGTTAATGGGCCCTTCCTTCAGTGGCACTGTGTGCACAAAATATAATTCTACAGAAGTCTCTCTTTACAGTTCTGTTATATGTCAATGATGTCTGTATTTGGTGCTAGCTTTTCTTGGGAGGCGTGGACACGTCATTTTTTCCTTGCGCAAATGGTCTTGGGAGCGTATCTGTATGGTATCAGGCAGTCTTGTGAAAGTACTTTTGGCAATGTCGATGTCCCCGCCTCTGTAATGACTACTATTTACATTGTTTGCACCCCTATCACTCTTATGGTGCCAATAGTGAGCCCTGTATGGATCTAACCGAATAAGAAGAGCTCCTGTTTTTCTCTATACAAATTGTTTCTCTGGAATGCCCAAGTTTTTAATCTTCTGTGACTGACTTCTGCTGGAATCTGGGTCAGTTTCCCTGCATGTTGAGTTTTTATGGCTCGTTTAGAGTTTGGCAGAGCGGAAGCCCACCCTATTTGCTGTTGCCTCGTTTAGAGATAGCTGAAGCTCAGGGTTTCCAATCGTGGGACCACAGTTGGTCATCAATCACAGGTCTGTTAGATCACAGTGACTGCCACCCCATCCTGTTTAGGGCAGAGTGGTTATCACTGGATTGCACTGAGTGGGACTGGTTGGAAAGGCTCAGCTTTCCCGGGCAAAGAAATCAATCAGTGGCCCCTACGCAACAGGGTGGAAGCAAGTACGGGCCATTTATTTTTTGTTTTTCAGGGACAAAATAATATTTTTGGATTTTACTCTTGAAAAACAAACATGTTTGCCGCGAGAGTGCACTAAAGGTGACACCTGCTCAGCACACCCTTCAGCCGTTATAGAAAATGCCTCAGCAGAGATTGTCCTGATGTTTCAGAGATCCCCACCTGGTAGGGTTGTCTTTTAGGCTGCAATGATCACTTTCTCACTTGTTGGGGGGATTTCTAAATTTAGTGGGCAGAGTCTGATGGGGGAGAGGAGGCCCTGGTCTGGTATTTCCTGCTCAGCTGACAGGAAAATAACCCCATTTATCCGCCACTTTACTAACCAGGTACAGGTCAGAAATTAATTGACATTTTTGCAGCTAATTAAGGGGCATATTACCAACAACTAGCGATAATTATCGCTATGTTGGCTTAGCGGCAATATTTTTATCGCCGAGCTGCCGCGATTTTTATCGCTTAGGAACCTTGCTATTATCAAGGTTTATCTCCTAAGCGATACAAATCGGCCAAAATGCATGAATATCGCTGAAAAGTCAGCGATATTCATGCATTACTGAGCTAATGCTCTTAGCCATGTTATCCACCTCCCATTGGATAACATGGCTAAGAACTGCTCAGGGGTAGGTGTTAGCTTTTGGAGATAATCGCGCTTAGCGCGAATATCTCCAAAAGTTGGTAATAGGAGATAGCGATGTTAGTGACTGTTTTCAGTCGCTAACATCTTGTCACGCCCACTTTGCATGTCATTAGTGATAAATTTCACTGACATGCAAAGCGGGGCTCAAGATGGTCGCTATCTCCTACTAGCTGTCATTAACTGGTGTTAGCGACAGCTAGGTAATAGGGAGATAATTTTATCTTCGCTTTCGTGGCTTTTAAAGCCAAAAAAGCGGAGATAAACCCCCTTGATAATATGCCCCTCAGTTTGTTAAAAATGTTTTCTTTTACGGACAGCCGGACCTTCTTAGCCAGCTCTTGCTCAGCAGAGGTTGCCTTCTTCTGCTCCTTCAGTTTACCAGTTGGGAATCAGTCGCCTCAGCAGCGATTCTCTGCACGTTACCCATCAGGGGTTCTAGCTGAGCTTCTCGAGGAGGTCGGACATCAGATAGGCAGGACGTCCTCTTGTCGGTCTTACGAACTCATGAAACTCAACTTTCCACTGACACCTCCATCTCTTCTTCCTTCTCAGCATGAAGTGTCCATCTCCTACCCAAGCTTCTATCGAGTGAGGACTAAAGGTGATGCAGCCGTTGGGTTGGTGTCCTCTCTAAACTGTGGATTTCCCACTTAGTGCAGAAGCAAGTCCACAGCAAAGTTTTAAGACCAAGAAGGAGCCTAAGGAAAGGAACCTGGATTGTCCCCTCCCCCACACCGGCGGATGCAAGAAGCTGACCACCATATGTCACCGGGCAAAGGATGGGACCAGGGAAGGAGGGAGAGAGCATTAACACCCAAAAGAAAAGACATGAGTGTAAAGAATGGCTTTTTAAATGATTCTTTGGGGAGCACCCCTCATTCACAGAGGGGGTTACATACTAGGTCGAGTTCTTTATTTAGCATTTAGAGTATATAACTACCAATAACATTTCCACAAGGAGAATTTATATGCCACTCAACCCTTAAAGAAGGAAAATTCATTGTTCGCCACATAAAGGAAATTAATGTAAAACCAGTGGGATAGAAGATGTGGCGTACCCACCAGAGCTGCTGACTTTGGAACTGGGGAACTAGTTGGCTCAACATCTAGTGACTCTGGCAAATCACTTAATCTTCCCGTGCCTTAAAAAACGTGTCTTTCAGTAATGTAACTGGTGCTTATATGAGGCACTCAATACTGTCAGATCAAACGGCAATTTTTTTTTACAAAGACCAAAACAAAATGGATTCAGACTTTACCCACAAAAATACTAATTCATGTTACAGGTGTTCATTTGTGAACATTTTGCACGAAGCAAGAAAGGGTTGGTCTGTTAATTCATCAGTTTAAAAAAACGAATCATATACAAATAACTTTAGCATATGACTCTGGTGCAGTTCTCACCCCAGAACCTAATTATTATTAATGGGGATCACCTTCAACTTTAGCATGACGCTAAAGAACTCAATAGCAGATACTGGGCCATATTATCAAACCCCAGCGATAATTATCGCTAAGCGCACTTAGCACTAGGATAATTATAGCCGGGTAGCGTGGATTTTGATCACTGAGATAGCGTGCTATTAGCAACGCTTATCTCAGAAGTGATAAAAATCCTCGCGCTAACTGCCAAATGAGAGATTATCGCTGGAAAACCAACGATAATCTCTCGAAGTTTGGCGTTAGCTTGATGATAGGGGCTCACAAACTTAGCCATGATATCCACCTTCAATTGGATAGCATGGTTAAGTCAGGAAAATACCAGGTGTAAAAAAAGCAGCCCTAACCGCGGTTAGCGTTGCTTTTTTTATCGCTAACAGGGTTAGCGATATCCTTGATAATAGGAGAAATGTCGCTTAACAACATTTCTCTTATTATTTTTCTCTGGAACGCCCCCTTTGCATCTCATCAGAGATGCAAGGGGAAGCGTAGAGAAAAAGGGTGCTAACATGCACATTTGCGTGTTAGCACCCTGTTGCTGATAGGGAGATAATTTTATCTCCGCTTTCTTGGCTTTTAAAGCCAAAAAAGCAGAGATAAATCCCTTCATAATATGCCCCATTGGGGCATATTACCAACAACTAGCGATAATTTTTGTCTCTAACTTGTTTAGAGACAAAACTTATCGCCGCACATCGGCGATTTTTATCGCAGATAAACCTTGCTATTAACAAGGTTTATCGCAAATGCGATAAAAAACGGCCGAAATGCATGAATATCGCTGAAAAGTCAGCGATATTCATGCATTATCGAGCAAATGCTCTTAGCCATGTTATCCACCTCCCATTGGATAACATGGCTAAGAACTGCTCAGGGCAGGTGTTAGCTTTTGGAGATATTCCCGCTTAGCGCGAATATCTCCAAAAGTTGGTAATAGGAGATAGCGATGTTAGCGACTGTTTTCAGTCTCTAACATCTTGGCACGCCCACTTTGCATCTCATTAGTGATAAATATCACTGACATGCAAAGTGGGGCCCAAGATGGTCGCTATCTCCTACTATCTGTCGCTAACTGGTGTTAGCGACAGCTTGGTAATAGGGAGATAATTTTATCTCCGCTTTCTTGGCTTTTAAAGCCAAGAAAGCGGAGATAAACCCCCTTGATAATATGCCTCATTGTTCCTTTCATCCCCACCCCCACACCTCCCCGCAGCCATAATTGGACTGCTTCCTTTCAAGAGCGAGTGCCCCTGATTATAAAATGAAAATCCTACAATTAGTGGATTGTATGGGAGTAGATGGGTGAATCTTCTTAATCTGGGTTGCATAATCGGCACCTGTCGGTCACCACTCTTGGCCCTGACATCTGCCAGCAAAATCCTCAATACTTAGGTGTTGAATTTCCCAAAAGAATGTCTAACTAGGGGCTGGTTTACAAATTAATTTTTTTTTCCAGGAAATCGAACAAAGCACAGTAAATATACCTTTGATTTACAATGACTTTATTTTAGAACATTTAAACCTGACTTGTTTGAAAGTCTCATTATTTCATGACCCCCATAATCTTTTGGCCAACGTTGGGGTCATCGTGACCTTGCAATGTTGTCGTTGAAGATTACGACTATGTGTTGCTTTCCAGTATCTGCTCGGCTCAAACATGTTTGCTGCTTGCTGACTGTCGAGCTTTGGAAGCTGCCAATGTTTGATGTTTGTAAGATAAATTGTTATTTTACTACTACTTTTTTAATTTTACCCTTCATGCTTCGTGTTTCTTTTTCTCTCTCCCTCTCTCTCTCTCTCTCTCCCTCTCTCTCTCTCTCTCGTTCACTATCCCCTCCTTTTTTCCTCTTTTACCACCAAATGCTTTGAAACTGTCTAGGCTTATTACCATTATGACGAACTGCGTTCTTCCTTACCCTCTCACCTACATCCTCCTCATTCATCTATACCCTCCTTCCCTTTTCACTTGTCCCTCCTTTCTTCTGAACTTCTCTCCCTACCTTTCTTATAAATTGGATAATATCTAGGTGCTTTTTGGCTCAGCAGCATGGTGTTCATTTTATACACAGTTTAATACTGATATTTAGAAGTGGTGGCTGGTGACCTTTAAAAGTGGTGAGCATAATTCTTGGTTTAAATTTTAATGAGCTTCTTCTTGAAGGGTTCTTTCACATTTTCTTGCAGCAAGGTCCTCATTTACAAAGATTTGGCATAGGGCAGCTCTGCAAGTCTTTTAGATGGGCTGCCCCACGCCAAATCGAAAGGGCAGGAATGCGCCGTATCTCCGAGATACAGTGCATTCCTGTCCTTTCAGCCAGCGCTGGCGCACAATTTGGTGCCTAGCGCCAACAAGGCATCTTTGTTCTGCATTGCTGGCAGGATTGTTTTTGTGCAGGAAGGAACATCTTCCTGCACAAAAACAATCAATGAAGGTATTGACCCCGTTCTACATGGAAATAGAAAAAACTAGGAGAAATGAAAAAAATGTTATCCACCTCCCATTGGATAACATGGCTAAGAACTGCTCAGGGCAGGTGTTAGCTTTTGGAGATATTCCCGCTTAGCGCGAATATCTCCAAAAGTTGGTAATAGGAGATAGCGATGTTAGCGACTGTTTTCAGTCTCTAACATCTTGGCACGCCCACTTTGCATCTCATTAGTGATAAATATCACTGACATGCAAAGTGGGGCCCAAGATGGTCGCTATCTCCTACTATCTGTCGCTAACTGGTGTTAGCGACAGCTTGGTAATAGGGAGATAATTTTATCTCCGCTTTCTTGGCTTTTAAAGCCAAGAAAGCGGAGATAAACCCCCTTGATAATATGCCTCATTGTTCCTTTCATCCCCACCCCCACACCTCCCCGCAGCCATAATTGGACTGCTTCCTTTCAAGAGCGAGTGCCCCTGATTATAAAATGAAAATCCTACAATTAGTGGATTGTATGGGAGTAGATGGGTGAATCTTCTTAATCTGGGTTGCATAATCGGCACCTGTCGGTCACCACTCTTGGCCCTGACATCTGCCAGCAAAATCCTCAATACTTAGGTGTTGAATTTCCCAAAAGAATGTCTAACTAGGGGCTGGTTTACAAATTAATTTTTTTTTCCAGGAAATCGAACAAAGCACAGTAAATATACCTTTGATTTACAATGACTTTATTTTAGAACATTTAAACCTGACTTGTTTGAAAGTCTCATTATTTCATGACCCCCATAATCTTTTGGCCAACGTTGGGGTCATCGTGACCTTGCAATGTTGTCGTTGAAGATTACGACTATGTGTTGCTTTCCAGTATCTGCTCGGCTCAAACATGTTTGCTGCTTGCTGACTGTCGAGCTTTGGAAGCTGCCAATGTTTGATGTTTGTAAGATAAATTGTTATTTTACTACTACTTTTTTAATTTTACCCTTCATGCTTCGTGTTTCTTTTTCTCTCTCCCTCTCTCTCTCTCTCTCTCCCTCTCTCTCTCTCTCTCGTTCACTATCCCCTCCTTTTTTCCTCTTTTACCACCAAATGCTTTGAAACTGTCTAGGCTTATTACCATTATGACGAACTGCGTTCTTCCTTACCCTCTCACCTACATCCTCCTCATTCATCTATACCCTCCTTCCCTTTTCACTTGTCCCTCCTTTCTTCTGAACTTCTCTCCCTACCTTTCTTATAAATTGGATAATATCTAGGTGCTTTTTGGCTCAGCAGCATGGTGTTCATTTTATACACAGTTTAATACTGATATTTAGAAGTGGTGGCTGGTGACCTTTAAAAGTGGTGAGCATAATTCTTGGTTTAAATTTTAATGAGCTTCTTCTTGAAGGGTTCTTTCACATTTTCTTGCAGCAAGGTCCTCATTTACAAAGATTTGGCATAGGGCAGCTCTGCAAGTCTTTTAGATGGGCTGCCCCACGCCAAATCGAAAGGGCAGGAATGCGCCGTATCTCCGAGATACAGTGCATTCCTGTCATTTCAGCCAGCGCTGGCGCACAATTTGGTGCCTAGCGCCAACAAGGCATCTTTGTTCTGCATTGCTGGCAGGATTGTTTTTGTGCAGGAAGGAACATCTTCCTGCACAAAAACAATCAATGAAGGTATTGACCCCGTTCTACATGGAAATAGAAAAAACTAGGAGAAATGAAAAAAATTCTCCTCGTTATGCCTGCTCTGGGGAGGCGTGAGGTTTCCCCGCTGCCCCAGGTTTATGTGACTCTGTAAGTCTGGGGCAGCATCAAAATACATGGATGTTTCGTGGAAACCCCCACAGCAACACCCACGGAATGCCTCCTTGACACAGAGTAAGGCATGCAGCACTTTGCACTGCCTTGTCTTACCACACATCTATGAGCCCATGAAAAGCCATGCAGGGTGGCTTTGCATTGCCTCATAGATATGATTGAGAGGCCTGTGCCACCGGAGAGTCTAAAAAAGTGACATTCCGGATGTGCAGGCATCTTGTAAATAACCCTTTAAGTTTACTATCTCACTTTGACTCACTCAGTCTCACTAATTCATACACTCACTCATTCTACTCTGACCCACTCTATCTCACATAGTTCCATTTATTGTCAATTATTCTGAATGACTTACAGTGCCTCACACACAGTAACACTCAGTTAAACTCATTCTCCCTTACTCACATTCATTCTCATACATACTTGTCCTTACTGTCACTCATTCTCACTCTCTCTGACTTACTCTTTCACCGACTCTCTTTCACTTTAACTCACACAAACATACTCCAAGTGCTGGAATGGCTCAGGCAGTTTCATGCTCCTATGTTAGCATTCAAACAATGTCACTAGCTGCCTCAGTTTGCTGCTGGCCCTGAAGCGGTTCAGAATTTTATTTTTATTGTACTGAGAGTGAATAATGATTCTCTCTTGATACAATAAAAATGGACCACAAAAGCGACGGTGTAGTGTAGCTGTGGAGCCCATAAAGGAGAGCCGCCACTTGTCCAGGGACACCCATCCATCAAACCAATCCATCCACTCAATCATCCACCCTTTCACTTATCCACCCCCCTTTCATTCATCCATTCATTGATCCTTTCAATAATCAAGCCATCCTTTTGCTTATCTATCCACCCTTTCACTCATCTATTGAACTTTTCACTCCATCCATCCATCATCCTCTCTTTAGCTCATCCATCAATGAACCGTTTCACTTAGCCATCCATCCTTACATCTATTCATCCACCCTTCATCCCATCCATCCATCATTCCATCCATCCATCCATCCATCCATCCATCCATTCATCAATCCACTCATAAATCGCTCCCTTTACCCTTTCCCTCAGCCAGCCATTCTTTCACTCACTTATCCATCTAGCCATCTATTCATCCGTCTATCAATTCCCTCTTTTACTCAACCATCCATCCTTCCATCCAGACATCCATCTACCCTGACTTACACTCATCCATCCATTGTTTTACTCATCCACCTTACACATATCCTTTCACTCATTCATCCTTTCGCTCATCTACCCATATTTTCACTTCATCCATTCATTTACTCCTCCATCCTTATACACTTCCACTCATCTATCCATCCTTTCACTCATTCTTCCATCCACCCATCATTTCTGTCATCATCCATCAATCCATCCTCTCATGTGTCCATCCATTCACCCTTTCACCTATTCATGCATACATCCAGGCATCCATCCATCCATCCATCCACCATCCCTTTCACTGATACACTCTCTCTCCCTTTCACTCTTCCATTCTTAGCTCTATCCTTTTACTCATTCGCCCATGCATCTATCCATCCACCATTCCATACATTCATCCATCCATCCATCCATCCACCCATCCTTCCTTTCACTCACTCACCCTCCCAAGTTGTCTGCCAAGCTGCGACTCACACTGTAGCCAGAGCTGGACTGGCCATAGCGGGCATCGGACATTTAGTTGGTGGGCCGCCAGGGTGGGGTCCAGTTTTAGACCCCTGGGGCCGTTTTTGTTACCGGGGCTGGTTTTGCAGCATAACTGCAATAGTGGCCCCCTGCAACAAAAATCAAAAGCGGCACAAAGTTTTCCACTAGCTCCCCCTCCCCACACCTTGGGCCGGCCAATATCTTTGCCAGGGCAGGTTTCTTTTCTCAGTCCAGCCCTGTCTTCAGCTGCTAAAGCAAGCAGGGTGGGGAGGGGGGAGGGGGGGGGGTATAGATGCACATGATGCAAAGATTTAACTGCACACTTACCTCTTAGTCCACTAGTGCATTTGTTGTCCACAGCTGGTGCCTTCCTTCTCTTGGGCCTCTACAGTTGAGATAATGAGCACTCTGTGTGCTCAGCTTACCCAAAACTATTTCAAAGTGAAACAGAAGCAGTACTAAACACTTTTGCAGCCAGGAGAGCAGCCCCTCCTACATCCTGCCCCTCTGTGAAAATTAAAAAATTGTTGACACCCACTCCCTCCTTGTCCTCATCGGCCTGCCCCAACCCCAGCCATCGGAGTGCATGGAGTTTTGTAACTACTCTCAGTGCCATTCATGCGCCCCAAAAGCAACCGGATCCATGGCATTCTAATTCAGCACTCCCTCTCATGTGATGGCGCTGCTGTAGCTTGTGCCTGCAGGTCGAAGAAAACCTCCCAGTAGGACATTTGCAAGGTTCACTAGAGTTCACCCAGGAAACTCATCTCACCGCCTCATTGGAGTAATTCATTTTCAGCTGATCTGTCTTTGTTTTCCCTGTTCTTGCTTCTTCCCTGAGGGTGGCAGGGCAATGCCCCTTTTGCCCATGAACACCAGTCACCCCTGATATTTAGCCATCAGTGTGCAAGCATTTGTGGCAGTGGCAAACTTATAGAGGGTAAGGAGGGCTGGTCTGGATTCTCTTTTCTGCACACACCAAAGTCTTCCAGGGAAGTCCAGCAACGCACTGTGGTGCTTATGCAGCTCAGCTCTTCTCACACTCAAACATGCATTGATTGACAGCGGGGACATGGCCTGCTAGGAGGCCAGAGTGTTCCAAACTGGCAATTCAGCAGGCCCTGCTCACACTATCACTCTATGTGTAAGCGCAAAGCTGGGCCTTCCTCAAGGAGCCGCAGTACAATAATGGAGGACAGCTGTAAGACAGGGCAATTGTGCTGGAACACTTTTCAGAATGGGGTGCTGCCATCAATATTACATCACTGAAGTCACAGGGATTTGGACAAATCCAAGATCACACAAAAAAGAAATGGAGCACATGTGCCAGGCCCGTTCAGGAGGAGAGTGGGAAGGGTGTGGCATGTAGCCAATAGTGCATTTTGGAGCAGTGGTGTTTTAGCACACTACAATTTACAGAGAGCACATTATTTATTGAATTGACCACTGAATTTGCATAAACGTGCAGTTTAACTAATAAAACTATACAGCGCACAAGTGTTAATGTGAAGAAATCGGATTTCAGTGAATATTCGTCATAAGCAGATCCCCAAATTTGTTTCCATCATACTTCAGAATTAGAAAAAATGTGCTTCATTTGTGCTTTCCTAATTGCTGGTATATTTTGAAATGTGTATGCAGTTAATTTATAAGTATTTCAATTTTGTGTTAGAAGAAACGGAAATCCTACAACCTTTCCTTTCACTCCCTGTACTCCAGAAAGATTGTCACCTTGGTCACATTTACAAAGTCGTCTCACTTTGTAGTCAGAAAATGAAAAGTAAACACCACTTTCCTAGTTATCATAAGCTGCAATGTTATCAGAACATATAGACTGACTTATGACCTTTGTCTTTGAACCACAGCAATTGTGATAACAAACATGCAATTCAAAAGACTTCTTTATTGCTCATTCACCTTCTGAACTCCAGCATGGGACAGGCAGTCGGAAATCCAGCAGAGAGAGCTAAGGGTCTGATTACGAGTTTGGTGCAGCAGCGCCGGCTCAACGTCGGCTCTACTGCACCAAACCCGCGCATGGACAGCCAGCCGCCTTACGAGTTGTAAAAGTACAACTCGTAATATGGGCGGCGATCCTTTGGACTTTCTGTAGTATTGAAGAAGACAGCACAGCAGGATAGCTTGAAGTCTATGTTTATTCAGCTTAGGAGAAGCACAGCGACAAGGGGCAGGGAAAGCTATCAACTGCCAGAAGGCAACATTCTACCACAAAGCATAGAACATACAAGCACAGGGGTTCTAACTACAGGTGCCTGGGAGGCACAATACAGTGAATACTACATTATCCTCTTTCCTGTAAAACAAAAGAAGAAACATTCGTAGACGGAAAAGGAGGGAAGAAAGGAAAAGTAAAGAAAAGAAAGAAAGAAAAACCAGAAAATGAGATGAGTAGGAAAAGGAAAGAGAAAACACAAGTGGATGTGAAGAGGAAAGACAGAAGCAAAAGGTTATCTGAACCTGGCAGGAATCTTACACACTCTATGACTCCTGCGAGGCCCTGGTACAAAGGTACCATCAGCATTACTGCCATTTCCGCTAATATCAACAGTACTGAAACGTTTGTCGTTTAAAACAGAGCTAGGATTGGACTGAGGAACACAAGTGAAAGCATCATCACCACTAACCTTCACAATTTTACAGATGTTCCACCAATCCTTATTATTCACACGTACAGCATTCCCGCAGACCTTATCAACTACAAGTGGCTGAGAGAATTTGCTTCTACCCTTGGTGACATGAACAGGATTTTTAATGCGCACCACATCACCAGCACAAATATCATGAGGAGCAGATCTCTTCCGTTCATCAAAATAAGTTTTTTGCTTCTTTTGAGCTTCAGATACGTTGTCTCTGACAAAATCATCAATACCATCCATTACATTCATTTTCACCCATTTTGACATCCAGCCAGGACAAATTTTAGTAGAAGGCTTCCTACCCCTCAGGAGTTCAAAGGGAGAAACCCCAGTAGAAGAATGAGCTGTTGTACGGTAAAACCATAACATGGAACGCACAGCATTCTCAACCACACACTTGCTGGCAATGGCCCACTGGACACAATTGTTGAGAACGCGGTTCATCCTCTCAACAAGGCCATTGGCCTGGGGGTGGTAAAGAGAACTTTTTTTATGAGTCACACCACCCTGTTTAAGGAAAGATTCAAACTCACAACTGACAAATTGGACACCATTGTCAGTCATGACAACTGAAGGAAAGCCCTCTCTCAAAAAGATGTCTTTCAAAAAGGAAATAACACTGGCAGAGGAGGGTTCACTGATAAAGCGAATTTCCGGCCATTTGGAGTAGTAATCAATGGCAACAATGGCAAAACGGGAACAAGGGGGTAAAAGATAAAAAGAACCAACTAGATCAACTCCAATCTTTTCCCACGCCCTTTCTGGAAATTGAACGGGCTCCAGAGGGGGAGACCTAACCTTGTGACTTTTGTCTGAGGACTTGCAAATGACACAATTGTCAACCAAAGAATCAACACAGACGTCCATCTGCGGCCACCAAAACACATCTCTCAACCTACGTTTGGTGAAAGTCTTCCCTAAATGTCCTTCATGTGCACCATCCACCAGACGCTTCCGCAAGCTCTTAGGGGGAATAAGCCTACCACACCGCATGAGAATGCCATCTTCAACAGTGAGTTCATCAGCAACTTTGACAAAAGTTTGGTAAAGACCAGAAACATTCTTTTCTTTGGGCCACCCAGACTTCAGATAATTCACAACCTGAAGGAGTACCACATCTTTCAATAACTCCTTCTTCCACTCGACTTCACTGATTGCACACATACCTTCAAGATCCAAAGCCGCAACAAAACAATCCTCAAGATCATCTTCCTTTTCAGCCTCAGAATCATTATCAGCTAAAGGAAAACGAGAAAAATAGTCGGCTCTGACATTCTTCGAACCTGGCAGATAAACAACCTCAAAATCATACTGAAGAAGCTTTGTGGACAGCCTAGCAATCCTAGGGGTATGCTCCTTAATCTTTTCTCCGGACAAAATAGAGACTAGAGGACTATGATCCGTGCGAATCGTGAAATGACTACCCCAAAGATAGGGATTAAACTTCCTGACCGCCCACCAGCAAGCCAAGAGCTCCTTCTCAATGACGGAGAAGTTAACCTCTGCCCCACGCAGAACCCTTGAGGCATATGCGATGGTATTATCAATTTGCCCATTCCTCTGAGTGAGAACAGCCCCAAGTCCAAACCCACTCGCATCCACAGTCACAACACATTCCTTGTTGGGATCGAAAGGTTTGAGAATACTGTCCCCAACCAACTGTAATTTAATCCACTTGAAAATTTCTTGGCAATTTTTATCCCAAACAAAAGGCACATTTTTTTTCAACATGTTAGTCAAAGGTTGAACTTTTGACGCATAGTCTTTGATAAACCTTGAGTAAAATTCACTGAGTCCAATGAAAGACTTTAAACCAGATTTGTCAACAGGTGGCGAAGCATCAACAATGGCTTTCACCAAGCCAGGACGTGGTTCCACACCTTCATGTGAAACTACGTGCCCCAGAAACTCCATTTTTTCTTTCAAGAAAACACATTTCTCTCTCTTTAATACAATCCCTTTTTCTTGCATGATTTCCAGGACCTGATTCAAAGAAAAGCCATGATCCACCTTGTTCTCGCCAAAAATCAACACATCATCCTGGAAGACAATTACTCCAGGAGTGTCTCTAAACATCTGACTCATCAACCTTTGGAAAACTGCAGCCGCTGACGCGAGGCCAAACGGCATCCTGCAGTATTGAAAACTTCCAAAGGGTGAGACAAACGCAGTCAGATGTCTAGAAGACTGGCTCAACACCACCTGGTGGTAAGCGGAGGCCAAGTCCAGCTTTGTGAGCCACCTTGCTCCTTTGGTAAGGGACAACAAATCTGTGATTTTTGGTAAGGGGTGTGAATCAATCCAGATGTTTTTATTGAGACTGCGCAAGTCCACACAGACGCGCAAATCCCCATTCCTTTTTCTGGCGACAACAAGAGGAGACAACCACAAGGACGACTCAATAGGTTCTATGACTCCTTTCCTGCATAAACCCATCAACTCCTTTTCCAAATCATCCCTCACGCTGAAAGGAACACTCCTCACCTTATGTTTTATGGGGATAGCACCATCTTTAACTCTAATCTCATGGTTGAAACCTTTAATAATGCCAAGGCTATTCCCGAAGACAGTAGGGAATTTAGAAATTAATTTCTCAATATAGTCATTTGAAACAATGACAGCTAAGCTCTCTACATTATCACCAGATTCCTCAATACTGATCTGTTCTTTTGAACCAGGTCTAAGGATCAGCTTAAACAATCCCTGGTGGAACCACCCCAAAATGTTTAGGCCCTTCAATGAGACATATACTTTTCCAAAGATCCTCCTACCCCTGAACTGAATAATGTCTTCAAAAAACCCAAGAAGAGCTATCCTACGCCCTTCATATGAAACAGGAGTTCTGTCAGGTGGTAGGAGGTTCCTTTCAGGCCAAGTCACATCAAACAATTCTTGTGTGATCATAGTTACTCTAGCCCCAGAGTCTACTAACAAGGTAATTATCTTGTCACCCACACCAAAATCTTCAAGAGGATCAACACAATCAGAGGGATCTCCAATAATGACACCATCATCTCGTACTACCACAACCATGTCTCTCAGGTCGTCTTGGATGCCGTTCATAGATTCAGAGTCATCACCAGTATTTCCATAGGAGTCTGAGACATTCCCAATTGTGTTGACAGTACTCAGACTCTGGGATTTGTTACTGAAAGTAGAATTTCCCTGTCTTGAGACTTGGCAAATTTTTGCGAAATGGCCAAACTTCCACAGTTCCGACAGGTAGAGTTCCTGGCAGGGCAAAACTTGTTATTTTTGTTATGAGAAGGATTTCCACATCTGTAACAAATGTCACTCCTAGAAAAAGCATTTCTCTCAAAACGTTGTGAACTAGGAGCATTGTTTCTATCAAAACGTTGACTAAAAGCCACTTTACTGTCCTTGTTCTCCTTGGTTCTAACTATGGAAACTCCCTCATCACATTTCTTTTCAAGTTCCTTCACTACTTTTTTTGACAGTTCTATACTCTTGGCCATACGAATAGTCTCTTCAAGTGTAGGGTTTCCCAAAGTTAGCAGTTTCTGTTGAATAGACTTATCAGAGCACTTACAGACATATTGATCTCTAATTAATTGCTCTCTAAAACCCTCAAATTCGCATTCAGCACTTAGTTGTCTTAAACAAGAAACATACGTCTCAACATCCTCCCCAGGTAGTTGTTCTCTTTTGAAGAATTTGTGTCTTATTACGACAAGACTTGGCTTGACATCAAATCGCAACTCAAGCCTTAATCTTGTGTCTGTATATTCATCTACATCCTCTTCAGTGCTGTTTCTTACCAAGGGAGGTAAATGCTTGAAGATCTCTCTTCCCTCGAAACCTAAAGAATGTAGTAAAAGACACTTCTTCCTTTCTGCGCGATATCTAGATGCGCCTATTGCCCCCAAATAAGTCTCGAAGGCGTCAAACCATTTTCTCCAGATTATCGGAGGATTGCCTGGGGTCTCGAGAAAAGGAGGAGGAGGTGAAACAGATTGCATACTGGCAAAAATGGAGTTTTTCCCCTTGACAAACTCTGTCGCTGTGCAGAAGAAGTTAAGTATGCAAAATACAGATTTTCCTTTACACTTTTAGATAAGGACCATGTTGTAGTTTTATTCACCACTAGATGGCACCGACGTGTAGAGGTTTAAGGTAGACAACACCTCGTAAAGTCTTGCTTTTCCAATTACAGTGTCAACGTTTTTGTAGGTTAATCTCTCTTTTCCTTTTGTTTAGGGGTTTTTTATAAGGCAGACGGCGCCAGCATTTGAATGAGAAAAATCAAGGCACGGCTCTCAAAATGCTTCTCACATCGGCAGAGCGCGAACAGGCTCAGAAACGACTCAACGCGCAATGAGGCATCGTTGTTAGGGAGACGCGTCTGGCTGGAGGAGCGCGCGTCAGATGGTTGCGTTGGCAACGAAGCGCACAGGAACAGAGCGTGGTAACGCAGGTTACCGAACGCTCGCGCTGACACCAATGACGTGACGTAAGGCGCGCAGACAACCAGGCGCTCGCGCTGGGAATGACGTTGCGTTGAGAAGCCTCGTCGGGAATAAAAAATTAAATATTGAGCCTTGTACTAATTAAATTCGCGCAGAAAGAAAAGCGGAACACTTATCTCGCCATCAGTCTTCGTCAGTGAGTCGAGAAGGGTTTTGAAGCAGCTGCTCTTCGTGTACACTCGGTCCATGGTGCACTTTCCACAGGAATACGAGGAGAAACGAGGTAAGGCAGGTTCTTTTACCTTCTCCTAAGCAGCATCGTCGCCAACAAATTTGTAGTATTGAAGAAGACAGCACAGCAGGATAGCTTGAAGTCTATGTTTATTCAGCTTAGGAGAAGCACAGCGACAAGGGGCAGGGAAAGCTATCAACTGCCAGAAGGCAACATTCTACCACAAAGCATAGAACATACAAGCACAGGGGTTCTAACTACAGGTGCCTGGGAGGCACAATACAGTGAATACTACACTTTCCCATGGCGGTGCCTTCAAAACTGGCACCGCAATGGGAATGGCCAAAAACTTCTAGCACAGCATGTACGGTGATGTCCATGCCGTGCTGGAACCGGGGAAAATAAAGACAGGAGCGCACATTTTGTGCCCCCCTGAATGTATCCCCTTGGCTGGGGGAACATGGAAAGGCTGGCGGGCAAGAAACTACAAATATGCTGAGCGGGTTTGCGAGAGTTCCTGCTCAGCATATTGCATTTGTGACGCTCCCGTTTCACCACCAGGGAACCACTGTTCCCTGGTACAACCGGTGGTCCACCGCCGATACGATTTACAAACACGCAATCGACAAAACGGTGGACCGCCACTCCTGTGCCACCACGAGAAAAGACTCGTAATCAGACCCTAAGTAAGAAGACAACGTATAGTTTGAATTGCTGCTGGGGGTGAGTTTGTACTTTTATGAGTATGTTAAAGATTGCAGGAATCGCTGTAAGCATGAGCTGAAAGCCATTTTGTACTTGGCAGCCATCTTAGTTAGCCATGTGCTTGCCATGTGCTTTCTCCCTCTTCCAGAGCCTTGCAAATTCTCAGAAAGGCCTAGCTGATGCAATGCACCTGCTCCAACTATAGAACTGTCAGGCTATTCTTACTGATGTGCTCAGTTTAGTCTTCCCTCCCACTTTGTTGAGCAAGCAAATTTTGTATAGCCATATTAGTCAGTAAGCATGCTTGTATGTGCCAGGACCTCCCCTTGGTTTTATGCTGACTCTGTAACCTATGCATATATAAGGCCCCTGTTCTCTGTACTCCTTAGACTGGCTCCTGCAGTGACCTGAGGGTACCGTATGGCGCAGTCTCCCTCATCTGAGGTTAATAAATGCATTGTTTTTATATTACAGCTTCCATGCCAATTTCTTCTTTGTTGGTTTAAAGGACCAGCTGTATCAGTGAACCCCTTAGACGGTTTTTATTTCTTCAAGTGCATGTGTCTATGCACATAAGCCTGTGTTCTGTGGGGGCTGGGCATAGGTCCTAAGGAAAATAGTGGGGGGACTAATTATCATATGCAATTCACATGGTGTCATTGGGAGTGACTTCACAAGAACTTGTTTGCGTTGGGAGAGTAGGAAGTAGTGGCGCTCTGAGCAGTGTGATCTTGTGACTGAGATAGGTGTGCAGTAAGCACGCGGTGCAAATCAGGACAGGGGAACACAAACCCTGCGGGAAAAACACCACTGAAAAGGTCTAGGGAGGCCTAGACCAAATGGAAGGAGAACAGATCGTGTGCACACGCAAGTGTAGTATGTAGTCCTGGAGTGAGGACTAAAGATTCTACTGAGAGAAAATGGTTGCTTCAAAGTACAGAAAGAACGTAGGATATCAAGGTTCGTGTGAATAAAGTTTTTTATAAAACAAGTAGTGGTCAGTACAGTAAAATAGTAGCCAGTCGACACGTGTTTCGGCACGCCGTGAAGGAGGTGTAACTCATCAGGGCTGCAGGGATACAGTAATGACGAGATCGGTAAGGCACGGAGCGGTGGACATCTAACCCCGTTTGTGTGTGTACTGAAGGGGAGAAACACTGAGGAGCTGCTGAAATAGCAGGCGAGGGGTGCCAGGGCGAGTTGCGTCCCGGGCTTCGAAAGGGTGCCTGAATCTAGGGAGGAATGCAAAAAACAAGAACAATGGAGAAAGGAGGAGCAAATACTACGCTTTTTAGAAATAGGAGACTACTAATTCACCCATTTTATGCCAAATGTGCATTATGAAATTAATCAAACATTCTGTACTTCATCACTCATACACGGGGACATGATTACACATTTTAATTTTTTTGTAATCAGCATAAATAATTGTTTCTCTTGTTTCTTATTCTCTTTTTTCTCTTACCAAACAAGAAGTGTTTAGCCAACGCTTAATACATCATACAACACTATATACATATCTATATACACACCTATATACAACAGTAAACAACACAAACAATTTTAACAAAAATGAAAAGCAAAACAAAAAAACTAAATAGTTTTTCACCCTCAAAGAACAAATGTAGCAACAGCTAAGTGCCCTCCTATTAACTCTAGAGGTGCACTAGGAGGTAGTCCGACACCACTGGTTCAGTGCACAAATTTGCAGAACCTAAATCCAAAAGTGTGTCACAAGGCATTCATTTCTAAAATTAATTTTCATACAAAGACTCCTCCGTATGGAAACTGTCGACGCGGTCGCGTTTCGGCCTTCCAATAGGTCTGGCCTCTTCAGGACAGGGCGATAAACAACAAGCAAGCTCAATCTGGCAGCGGCGGGAGAACAATCATTTAGGGTACAATCACTATTTCTTTTGACTCCGTGGTGGGGGTGCGTCTTCATTCACATCCAAGTTAGTCTCTTCTACACGCTGTCAACTTTCCAAGGGTCACTCCGCTGTACGTGTGGATCCTCTAATCTACAACACACGGGGCCGCCATCGGGTCGGGATAAACTGGACCTTTCTAGGGAGGAGCGCACACGATACGTGTGTCTGTAAACGAGCGGCATCTGGGTAGAGTCAGTCACTAAGAGTGCTCTTCACAATTTCAGTCACTTGGCACTCTGGAGGTTGCTTCCCTCTTTTCCAAATTATAAAGCTTATAGGATTTTGAGTGTTTGATTGATTCAGATGCTCCGTCCATCACCACCCCCTTTTGTACCGCTTTTGGCCGCCATAAGTGTGGCAGGGTATGCTCAGACATGAAGACGTCTGGAATGCCAGAAACCGGTCCTCGGAAGCTTGTTTCCGGTCCAAGAAAGACATGGCTTGGCAGTTCGGGCTGGACTATTCCCATGGGGCACAGGGTCAGACTGATTTGCATATAGCCATGTCTGGAATGGGGTGGCAGCGTGGGCTAAAGAACGGTGATGGATTAAACCCAGATCTTTTGACTAGGTGTGAGTGTTTGATTGATTTAGATGCTCCGTCCATCACCACCCCCTTTTGTACCGCTTTTGGCCGCCATAAGTGTGGCAGGGTATGCTCAGACATGAGTCCCTTGCTCACTTTGCCACTGGATTCAACTCAAGCAAGCCGGGCTGAAAACGGCTGGAATGCCAGAAACCGGTCCTCGGAAGCTTGTTTCCGGTCCAGGTAAGACATGGCTTGGCAGTTTGGGCTGGACTGTTCACGTTCCAAAAAGTTCACCCGCAGCTGATGACAGAGCGGTTCCGTCATGGCCCGCTCGGAACGCCTGCGTGGCGCGAATTCCACGCCTGCGCTGAGCGTTCCATTGAGCGGGGCGGACCATGACGGAACCGCTCCGTCATTAGCAAAGCTCAACCGAGGCTGGTGACGGAGCGGTTCCGTCACCAGCATGTGGCCGCCGCGCGGCCGCCCCGCCCCTTAACACTGCGGCGGAATAGCCGCCGCAGTGAAGGGGTTAAAGACTGAGAAAAAAACAACATAGCTTTATAAACTTCACCATGTAGTTTGCATGCAGCTCGTTGATGGCAGTTCATAGATCACTGTGCTAGATTATGATTGGAACTTATGAACTGCATAGTAATAAAAGAATCTGTGTGAAAAAGTAGTAACCCACTGAGCTAAGGACATAAAATACTGTTCTTTAATATGCATGGTAAACTTTCTTTGCAGCAGGCATATTAACCATCGGCCCTCCCTTAGATGAGTCAAAACTGCCACTAGCCGAATCTCCGATCTCTCTCCAGAAGGTACATTAATCACCAGCCCAGCGTTATCTCGAAACTTTTATTGTTGCCCAAAAACTGCTGGATATAAAATAACTTTTCAATGCTTTTAAAACTGCTAGACTGCTAAGAAAACGCTCCCTACTAACAAAACCGGACCCCACCCTCCGGCTTCCCAGGGAAATGCCCTAGTCTCAGTCCAGCCTTCCTCAGAACACTTCTGCTACTCTGAGCCTGAGCACATTGGCATTCAGTGTCCACATCCCAGTTCATTCTTCTCAGAGCACCAGTGCACCAGCACTGAGCACCCACAACCAAGGTCCGAGCACTCTTTCCTCTAGGAGAGCTACCACATGTACACCAATCACCTGCATCCAAATTCACTACAATCATACTTCTGGGAGCATTAGCACAGGCACTAAGCACCCACATCCAAGTTCAGAGCACTCATAATATTAAAAGCACTAGCATATGGACACTGATTACCACATCCAAGTTCAAAGCACCTATAATACTAAAAGCACTAGCATATGGACACTGATTACCACATCCAAGTTCAAAGCACCTATAATACTAAAAGCACTAGCATATGCTCACTGATTCCCACATCCAAGTTCACTACACTCATACTTCTGGGAGCACTAGCACAGGCACCGAGCACCCATATCCAAATTCAGCAGACTCATACTTCTGAGAGCAGTAGCACCGGCACTGATCACCCACATCCAAGTTCATGATACTCATACTTCTAGGAACATTAGCACAGGCACTGAGCATACACATTACTTATACTACTAGGAACAGTAGTACTCTGGCACTGAGCTCCCACATCCAAGTTCACCTCACTGATACCACTATGAGCACTAGCACAGTTACTGAGCACCCACATTCAAGTTCAGAGCACGTATAATACTAAAAGCATTAGCACATGGACACCAATCACCTGCATCCAAGTTCACCTCACTCATACTTCTGGGAGAACTAGCACTGAGCACCCACATCCAAGTTAAGTACACTCATACTAATAGCAGCACTTGCATAGGCGATGAGCGACCACATCCAAGTTCAGAGCACTTATAGTACAAGGAACACTAGCACATGGACACTGATTACCCACATCCAAGTACAACTCACTTAAACCACTATGAGCACTTGCACAGGAACTGAGCATCCACTTCCAAGTTCACCTCACTCAGACTACTATGAGCACTAGCACAGGCACTGAACATCTGCATCCAAGTTTAGAATACTAATACTACTAGGAACAGTAGTACTCTTGCTCTGAGCTCCCACATCCAAGGTCAAAGCATTCATTTTTGTAGGAGCAGCAGCACAGGCACTGAGCACCACATCAAAGGTCAAAACATTGACCTTTCTAGGAGCACAAGTACAGACACTGAGCACCCACATCCAAGTTCAGACCACGTATGATACTGGTAGCACTAGCACATAGACACTGATCACCGAATCCAAGTTCTCCTCACTCATACTACTATGAGCACTAACATATGCACTGATAACCCACATCCAAGTTCAGAACACGCTTTAATACCAGAAGCACTAGCACAATGATATTGATCACCTGTTTACAAGTTCACTACACTCATACATCTGGGAACAGTAAAGCAGGCACTGAGTACCCACATCCAAGTTCACTTCACTCATACTACTATCAGTACTGGTAAATGCACTAAGCACCCACATCCAATTTCACCTCACTCATACTATTATGAACACCAGCACAGGCACTGAGCACCCATATCCAAGTTCAGAGCACTTATAATACTGGAAACACTAGCTCATGGACACTGATCACATACATCCAAGTTCACCCCACTCATACTACTATGAGCACTAGCACGGGCACTGAGCATACACATCCTCGTTTAGACTAGAGTACTTATAATTCTATGAACAGTAGTACATTGGCACTGAGCTCCCTCATCAAAGGTCAAAGCAATCATATTTGAATGAGCAGCAGAACAGACTGGGCACCACATCCAAGGTCAAAGCAGTCACCTTTCTAGGAGCACTAGCACAGACAATGAACACCCACATCCAAGTTCAGAACACTCTTTAATACTGGAAGCACTAGCACAATGTCACTGATCACCTGCATCCAGGTTCACTACACTCCTACTTCTGGGAGCAGTGGTCCAGGCACTGAGCAACCACATCCAATTCCAGAGCACTTATAATACTAGGAGCACTAGTGCATGAACACTTATCACAAGCATCCAAATTCACCTCACTCATACTACTATTAGCACTAGCACAGGCACTGAGCACCCACATCCAAGTTCAAAGCACTGATAATACTGGAAACACTAGCACATGGACCCTGATCACCCACATCCAAGTTCACTACACTCATACTTCTGAGAGCATTAGCACAGGCACTGAACACCCACATCCAAGTTCAGAGCACTTATAAAATTAAGAGCACTAGCACATGGACACTGACCCCCCACATCCAAGTGCACCTCATTCACACTACTATAAGCACTAGCACAGGATCTGAGCACCCATATTCAAGTTCAGAGCACTTATAATGCTAGGAGCACTAGCACGGGCACTGACCACTCACATCCAAGTTCACCTCACTCATACCACTATGAGCACTAGAACGGGTACTTAGGATCCTGTTAGACCTGGCATCATTGGCGTGAGTCTCCCTTCCATTTTGGATGGATTGCCTCCTCTGTTTTGATATGTTTTTGCTGGTTTTATGCTTTGGGCACTGTGCCACTGCTAATCAGTGCCACAGTGCACATGCTCCCTATGTTAAATTAATGTACTAATTGGTTATTCCATGATTGGGTTATTTGATTTATCTGCCAGCCCCTAGTACAGTGCACCACGTGTGCCTAGGGCTTGTAAGTCAAATTCTGCTGGTGGGCTTGCAGCACTGGTTGTGCCACCCACAGAAGCAGCTTGTAAAGTGTGTCACAGGCCTGCCATTGCAAGGCCTAGGTGCAGTCTAGCATTGCCATGTCGACTTGGCCAAGTGCACCCACTTGCCAGTACCTAAACAATCCCTTTGCTTCATATTAGACACCCCTATGGTAGGCCAAATGGCAGGGTGCATTGTAAGTATAAGGTAGGACATGCTCTGAAGTGTGTAGCATGTTCTAATAGTGAATTACAGTCATTTTCGTTTTTCACTATTGAAGGCTACCTGTTCTCATAGGCCAGAATGGGCAGTTAGATTATTACATTCTTATAATCCTAACTGACTCAGGGAACATGGTAGAAATTCGAATTTAGTATGGCTGAACTCAGAATATTAAAATACATCTTTTAGTAAAGGTTATTTTAATATTCTGTGTTTGCAAATACCACTTTTAGAAAGCAGGTATTTGCTTGCCTAACCATTTGAGCCTGCCTCTGCTGGGTTGTGTATTCTTTGCCTGGGTTTGTGTGTGACAGGGCTGGGGAATTCCAGGAGATAAGCTGGGGCAGCCCGGTGGTGAATAGAGAGATCTGCATCTAGATGGGAGGGAGGAGTTTCACCTGGGACCTGAATAGGGCTGGGCCTTCTCTCTACAATGCTGGCTCCACCCCCTGTGGCTTGTCTGATATATCTGCCCTGCACTGTGAAAGGAGAGGAGGAATCATGTCAACAGAGTGCTCCAGAGCTGTATCTTCCCTCCCCTGTACTGGCTCCACCTCCTGTAGGGCGGCTGATGTCTCTGCCCTGCACAGTGAAACGAAGAGGAGAGTCATGTAAACAAAGTGCTCAGGAACTGTTTTGGACTAGGCAGAGGCCTCTCTGCCTTCAGAGAACAAAGGATTTTGGGGTATAAATATTGGGACCCTGATTCCAAGAAATTAGATCACTTCTGGAACAAGAAACTTTTCTGCCAAGGAGAAGAACCAAGGAAGCTGCAGGAGTTTGGACTGCCCCTCTGCCAGTGTGCTGTTTGCTGGGTTGGCCTGCAGTGGTTGCTTCATTGCTAAGGGAAAGGAGAAGGAACTTTGGACGGACTTTCATCTACAGAATATTCTCCCAGGGCTTGAACAGTGCTGTCCTCCTGCTGAAGTCTCAGGGACAAAAGACTTCACCTCCAGCTCCCTCCTGAATTTCCTTGCTGGGAATTCTGACTCCAGTCACTTGCGTGCCGCTGGGAGATGGAAGCGTGACACATCGAGAAGAAGCGTGTCGCCGCCGCAGCTGAAATCGTCACAACGCCGGAGAAGCGAGCCTTCGCCACATCTCCCTGGAAGCGTGTGTTCATCAAAGCTGTCTGCTGTCGCATCACCGGGGAAGCGTGACGGCATTGTGAGAGTCGCCATCGCCGGAGAAGCGTGTCGCAGGGCCTGTCGCAGCTCCAAAGTACAGAGTCATCGCAAGGCTGCCAGGGCGTCATCGCATCATCATTGCATCGCCGCATCAAGGGCGTCATCTTCTCGCATCGCAACTGGCTCATGGCATCAAGGCGCCATCTTGCGCACCACAACGGGCCCCAAGCCGAGAATCAACGCATCACCTGCGCCGGTAAGGCTCACGACAAGTCCCCAACTCTGCGCAAGCATTGAGGCAGGATGCAACCGTTCCCCCGGATCACGGAACCAACGCATCTCCCCTTTTGCGAGCCTTTTGTTCACTTTGCGTTACACATCCAAGTACTTTGTTGAGAACTTTGTCGTATTTAACAGCAACTTGATCTAAGAGACTTTAATCATCTTTTAAGTAATCTTAAGTGTAGTATTGTGGATTTTTGTCGTTCGTGGTCTTGTGTTTAAGTCTATATAAAGAATACTTATTTTCATAAAACCTGTGATGTGTCCATCTGTAGTGTTATCACTGTATTACTGGGTATATTCACAAATGCTTAACACACTGCCTCTGAGATAAGCCTGTCTGCTCGTGCCACGCTACCAAGGGGGTGAGCAGGGGTTATTAAGGAGTGTAATCCCCTTATCATGACTTAGAAGTAAGGCTCCCTATTTGGAAAAAGGTGATAACCATTGCCAACTAGAGACCCCCAGATCTAACATTGGTGGTCAACGGTGGGATTTGGACTTTGCATTTGTGTTTCATATACAGTGATTGGTGTACACTACTAGTGAGTGCAGACCAAACGCGACCACATACTTTTTTTTTAGAATCCCTTTTCCTTGGACTGTTAGATTTTCCTGAAAACTCCCAATTCTTACTATAATGAGTAAACCAGCACCTGTTGCATCTATGGATCTTGATTTTGAGGAAGAGAGGTTGGAAACCTACACTGTGAAACAGCTCAAGAATCTCTGCAGGAAATTGAAAGTTGCTACACCAGGCATTTCTAAAAAAGAAGACTACCAAAAGGTGCTGAGGGCCTGGGTAGAAGCAAGAAATGCCCCTGATCTTGTGGTGGTGCCAGTTGGGGATGCAAATGGGCAAATTGATGGGCCAGAGTTTCCAGCCAGGGGTGGTGTGCCGTCCCCGACTGGCAGCAGCATCTCTTCCAAAGACCTGTCCCCCGGAGAGTTGGAAGACAGGGAGAGAAATAGGGCACACAAGCTGGAGATGGCTAAGCTTAAAATGGAGAGTCAGAGGGAAACAGAATAACAGGTTGTCTTTGGAAAGGGAGAGAATGAGAATGGAGCATGAGAGAATATTGAGGGAGTTAGAAATCAAGGCCAAGGGCTTAGAAATCAATCCCTCTGGTGGCAGCGCACCATCAGTCCCTTCAGAAGGCAGGGTACATATTCCCAAGGATGTCATCAAAGATTTTCACAAAGGTGAAGATATTGGTCAGTGGTTTGCAGCCTATGAGATAGCAATGTTGGCCGACCGGGTCCCGGAAAAGGATTGGGTAGCGGGGTTGTGGGGCCGCTTTCTGACTGAGGGGGGAGATACTTTGTTAGACCTACCCAGTGAGCATAGGATGTCTTATCACCACATGAAGGAAGCACCGATGACAAGGTATGGGTTAACTTCAGAGTCCTATAGACAGAGGTTCAGGAATTGTAAGAAAATGGAGGGAACCACCTGGGTAGAATATGTGTCTTTCTTTTGCAGAGTTATGGATGGTTGGGTGAGGGGTAGCAATGTTGGTAATTTACAAGCCCTCTATGATTTGATTGCTAGGGAGCACTTATCTGCTAACTGTTTTCCAGAGCTACGCCATCACCTTATTGATAGCAAGTTGACTAACCCTAGAAAGCTTGCTGAAGAGGCGGACCACTGGGTCAGTACCAGGGTCCACAAGGGTCTTGTGGGAGACTCCTCCAAAGGTGGGCAGGGCCCCCAGCAGAAGAGAGGGGGGGACAAGGATAAACAGAGGGAGTTCCAAAAAGGTTGCCAAAGTAATTCCCAAGGGAACCAAGGAAAGGGTTCCCAGCCTCCTCCTGAAAAGAAGTCAGGACCCCCAACAGGTAAACCTGTTCATAGGGGGCCTGTTACCTGCTTTCAGTGTAAGCAGGTGGGACACCTTTGGTATGATCCCCAGTGTCCTCAGAATGGACAGTATGTGCCACCCCGTGCACCACCCAGTCAGATGGCCAGTGTAGCCCTGGGTGGGGAGGAGATGGGTGCCCAAGGTGGGTGGGGTCCCGCAGAAATGTACCTTGTCTCATTAGGAGACTTTGAGATGGTCCCTAAAACTCAGCTGTCTGAGAACACAAAAAAATACAGGCAGTGGGTGACCATCAATGGCCATAGAGTTGAGGCTCTCAGAGACACAGGAGCAAGTGTGACAGCTGTCAAGTGTCACTTGGTCTCTGAAGAGCAGGTAGTCCCTCATGCATTCTTCCCAGTTGTAGCCGCTGACAACACAGAGAGCCATTGCAAAGTGGCTCAAGTTCCCTTTGAGTGGGGGGGGGGTCTCTGGTACTCTTCAAGTAGCTGTGAGGCCATCCATGCCTGTTGATTGTCTGTCAGGCAATGATTTAGAAAGCTCCCCTTGGGTTAAGGTTGTTAGGAAGGCGCATTTATAGATGTTGGGTCTGCCAGAGTGGGCATGTGTGACCACTCGGTCTATGGCAGCTAAGGGTGTTCAAGAGACCCTGGAGCCTGAAAGTATGGCCCAGGGACCTGCCTTAAAGAGAAGAGGCAGGGGGCGCAGGAAACCAGCCCCATTGTTCCCACAGTCCAGGAGGAGGCAGACCTTGAGGGGGATGCCCTGGAACCTACAGGGGAGCAGATTTATGAACTGGGGAACCTTCTTGATCTGACCCATTGGCAGCAAGAAGGGGGTCCCTCCAGGGAGGAATTTTGTGAAGAGGAGAAGAAGTGCCCTTCTCTTGTGGGTTTGAGGCAACAGGCCACAAACCAGGCAGCAGGTGATCAGTCTGGATCACCTTGGATCTACTGGGAGAATAGTCTCCTGTATAGCTAGCCTAAGGTTGCTTGGCCTGGGTCAGCCCGTTTGCTGATGGTCCCCAGTGCTTCAGAGCCTTCCTACTGGGTTTACCTCATGATGGTTCTTTAGCTGGTCATCTGGGGCAGAACAAGACCTTTGAAAGGCTTGTCTCCCACTTTTATTGGCCCCAGATGCAGAAGAGTTCAGATACTCATTGTAGGACCTGTCAAACTTGCCAGACAAGTGGGAAGAGTGGGAGGAGGCACAAGGCCCCTCTCCAACCTTTCCTTGTGGTCAGTACCCCCTTTGAACGGGTGGGCATTGACATTGTGGGGCCACTGGACCCCAAGACAGCCATGGGCAACAGGTTTTTCCTGGTCTTGGTGGAGCATGCTACCCGGTACCCGGAAGCCATTCCACTCAGGGCAGTGACGGCCCCGTGGTGGGATGTGCACTGATGGGGATCTTATCCCGTGTGGGGTTCCCCAGAGAGGTTGTGTCTGACCGAGGTACACACTTTTTCAATTATAAGAAGTCTCTGTGGAAGGAGTGTGGTATTACCTACAAGTTCACCACTCCTTACCACCCACAAGGAAATGGGCTGGTTGAAAGATTCAACCGGACCCTTAAAGGCATGATCATGGGTCTTGAAGAACTAATGAGGCGTAAGTGGGACGTCCTCTTGCCATGCCTTCTGTTTGCCTACTGTGAGATGCCACAAAAGTCTCTAGGGTTCAGCCCCTTTGAGCTTTTGTATGGTCACCCGGTAAGAGGACCTTTGAGTTTGGTCAAGGAAGGCTGGGAGCAATCTCCCAGGAAACCTCCCCAGGATGTGTATAGTTACATGCTGGCCTTCAGGAACCAGACTCGGCATTTCAGGGATCTCGCTCAGGCGAATCTGGAAGTGAGCCAGTAGGAAATGAAGCGGTGGTACGATCAGAATGCCACTCTGATTGAGCTTCAACCTGGACAGAAAGTTTGGGTCATGGCCCCTGTGGAGCCTTGTGCGCTCCAGGTCAGGTGGACCGGTCCATATGAGGTGATGGAGTGCAAGAGTGATGTCACTTATCTGGTGAACTTGCGGTCTCCCAGGAGCCCCTTGCGGGTCCTGCATGTTAACCGCCTAAAGCCCCACTTAGAAAGGTCCGAAGTGGGCATGCTCCTAGCGACAGATGATGGAATGGAAGAGGCGACCGAGCCTCTTCCTGACCTCCTGTCTGCAACAGAGCAAGATCGGTCAGTGGATGGTGTCAGCCTCTCTGTCACACTGACTCCTGATCAGCAGTAAGATTGTCGTCAGCTGTTGGGGCAATTCTCTAATCTATTTTCCTTGGTTCCTGGTGTCACAGAGTGGTGCGTCCATGATGTGCACACTGGTGACAGTACTCATGTCAAGCACAAGGCTTACAGAGTGACTGACAAGGTTAGGGCTTACATTAAGGAGGAAATCTCCAAGATGTTCGCTTTAGGGGTCATTGAGTCCTCAAACAGTCCTTGGGCCAGCCCAGTGGTCTTGGTCCCAAAGGCTGCCTCGCCATGTTCCGCACCCGAACTCCGGTTCTGTGTGGACTACAGAGGGCTCAATTCAGTCACCAAGACTGATGCACACCTCATCCCCAGAGCTGATGAGCTCATTGATCGGTTAGGGGCTGCACGGTACCTCAGCACGTTTGATTTGACGTCTGGGTACTGGCAGATCACCTTAACTGATGGGTCTAAGGAGAGGTCAGCATTCTCCACACCAGATGGGCACTACCAATTCCGGGATATGCCCTTTGGGATGAAGAATGCACCTGCCACCTTTCAGAGGTTGGTCAACCAGGTGTTGGCTGGACTGGAGGATTTTAGTGCCGCCTACCTGAATGACATTGCAGTGTTCAGCGCCAGTTGGGAAGAACACTTGCAGCACCTCTGGGAAGTGTTGATGGCACTGCGCAAGGCAGGCCTCATGATCAAACAAGTAAGTGCCAGATCGGGCAGGGCTCCGTTGTGTACTTGGGTCACCAGGTAGGAAGTGGCCAGGTGGCGCCCCTACAACCAAAGATTGATACCATCCTGGCATGGGAACCCCCAAAGACTCAGACACAGGTTAGAACATTTTTAGGATACACGGGGTACTACAGGAGGTTTGTCAAGGGGTATGGCAACATTGTTGCACCCTTGACTGAGCTGACTTCCAGGAAGCAGCCCAAGAAAGTGAACTGGACTGACACCTGTCAGAAGGCTTTTGATGCCCTGAAGACTGCCACGTGCACAGCACCCATGCTTCAGGCACCCAACTTCTCAAAAGAATTAATTGTTCAGACAGACGCTTCAGAGCATGGTGTGGGGGCTGTTCTATCACAGATTAATGAAGAGGGCCTAGACCAACCTGTAGCCTTCATCAGTAGGAGGTTACTTCCACGGGAACAGAGGTGGAGTGCAATTGAGGGTGAGGCATTTGCTGTGGTCTGAGCACTGAAGAAGTTGAGACCATACTTGTTTGGGACTCACTTTCGAGTTCAGACCGACCACAGGCCCCTCAGATGGCTGATGCAGATGAGGGGTGAGAACCCAAAGTTGTTGAGGTGGTCCATTTCCCTACAGGGTATGGACTTTTCGGTGGAACACCGCCCTGGTACAGAACCCGCCAACGCTGATGGTCTGTCCAGATTTTTCCGCCTTAGTGAAGAGAACTCCCATGGGGAAGGGTAGTTCTCCCCACATTTCAGCTGGAGGGGACACGTGTTAGACCTGGCATCATTGGCGTGAGTCTCCCTTCCATTTTTGATGGATTGCCTTCTCTGTTTTGATATGTTTTTGCTGGATTTATGCTTTGGGCACTGTGCCACTGCTAATCAGTGCCACAGTGCAAGTGCTTCCTATGTTAAATTAATGTACTAATTGGTTATTCCATGATTGGGTTATTTGATTTATCTGTCAGCCCCTAGTACAGTGCACCATGTGTGCCCAGGGCTTGTAAGTCAAATGCTGCTGGTGGGCTTGCAGCACTGGTTGTCCCACCCACAGAAGCAGCTTGTAAAGTGTGTCTCAGGCCTGCCATTGCAAGGCCTAGGTGCAGTCTAGCACTGCCATGTCGACTTGGCCAAGTGCACCCACTTGCCAGTCCCTAAACCTTCCCTTTGCTTAATATTAGACACCCCTATGGTAGGCCCAAGGGCAGGGCACATTGTAAGTATAAGGTAGGACATGCTCTGAAGTGTGTAGTATGTTCTAATAGTGAATTACAGCCATTTTCGTTTTTCACTATTGAAGGCTACCTGTTCTCATAGGCCAGAATGGGCAGTTAGATTATTGCATTCTTATAATCCTAACTGACTCAGGAAACATGGTAGAAATTCGAATTTAGTATGCCTGAACTCAGAATAATAAAATACATCTTTTAGTAAAGGTTATTTTAATATTCTGTGTTTGCAAATACCACTTTTAGAAAGCAGGTATTTGCTTGCCTAACCATTTGAGCCTGCCTCTGCTGGGTTGTGTATTTCTTGTCTGGGTTTGTGTGTAACAGGGCTGGGGAATTCCAGGAGACAGGCTGGGGCAGCCCGGTGGTGAATAGAGAGATCTGCATCTAGATGGGAGGGAGGCGTTTCACCTGGGACCTGAATAGGGCTGGGCCTTCCCTCTACAATGCTGACCACCCCCAGTGGCTTGTCTGATGTCTCTGCCCTGCACTGTGAAAGGAGAGGAGGAATCATG
Source organism: Lissotriton vulgaris (assembly GCF_964263255.1). Lineage (NCBI taxonomy): Eukaryota > Metazoa > Chordata > Amphibia > Caudata > Salamandridae > Lissotriton > Lissotriton vulgaris. The sequence continues at coordinate 344,643,748 of NC_141699.1, forward strand.
TCAACAGAGTGCTCTAGAGCTGTATCTTCCCTCCCCTGTGCTGGCTCCACCTCCTGTGGGGCAGCTGATGTCTCTGCCCTGCACAGTGAAAGGAAGAGGAGAGTCATGTAAACAAAGTGCTCAGGAACTGGTTTGGACTAGGCAGAGGCCTCGCTGCCTTCAGAGAACAAAGGATTTTGGGGTATAAATATTGGGACCCTGATCCCAAGAAATTAGATCACTTCTGGAACAAGAAACCTTTCTGCCAAGAAGAAGAACCAAGGAAACTGCAGGAGTTTGGACTGCCCCTCTGCCAGTGTGCTGTTTGCTGGGTTGGCCTGCAGTGGTTGCTTCATTGCCAAGGGAAAGGAGAAGGAACTTTGGAAGGACTTTCATCTACAGAATATTCTCAAAGGGCTTGAACTGTGCTTGCCTCCTGCTGAAGTCTCAGGGACAAAAGACTTCACCTCCAGCTCCCTTCTGAATTTCCTTGCTGGGAATTCTGACTCCAGTCACTTGCGTGCCGCTGGGAGCTGGAAGCGCGATGCATCGAGAAGAAGCATGTCGCTGCTGCAGCTGAAATTCTCGCAACGCCAGAGAACCGAGCCTTCATCGCATCTCCCTGGAAGCGTGTGTTCATCGAAGCTGTCTGCTGTCACATCACCGGAGAAGCGTGACGCCATTGTGAGAGTCGCCATCGCATCACCGGAGAAGCGTGCCACAGGGCCTGTCGCAGCTCCAAAGTACAGAGTCGTAGCAAGGCTGCCAGGGCGTCATCGCATCGTCATCGCATCGCCGCATCAAGGGCGCCATCTTTTCGCATCGCAACTCGATCATCGCATCAAGGTGCCATCTTACGCACCACAACGGGCCCGCAAGCCGAGAATCCACGCATCACCTCCGCCGGTAAGGCTCACTACGAGTCCCCTACTCTGCGCAAGCATTGAGGCAGGACGCAACCATTCACCCAGATCACGGACCGACGCATCTCCCCTTTTGCGAGCCTTTTGTTCACTTTGCATTACGCATCCCGGTACTTTGTTGAGAACTTTGTCGCATTTAACAACAACTTAATCTAACAGACTTTAATCATCTTTTAAGTAATCTTAATTGTAGTATTGTGGATTTTTGTCGTTCATGGTCTTGTGTTTAAGTCTTTATAAAGAAAACTTATTTTTATAAAACCTGTGTCCATCGGTAGTGTTATCACTGTATTATTGGGTATATTCACAAATGCTTAACACACTGCCTCTGAGAAAGCCTGTCTGCTCGTGCCAAGCTAAGGGGGTGAGCAGGGGTTATTAAGGAGTGTAATCCCCTTATCCTGACTTAGAAGTAAGGGTCCCTATTTGGACAAAGGTGATAACCATTGCCAACTGGAGACCCCCAGATCTAACACATCCACATCCAGGTTCAGAGTACTTCTACTACTAGGAACAGTAATACTCTGGCACTGAGCTCCCACATCCAAAGTGAAAGCATTCATATTGGAATGAGCAGCAGAACAGGCACTGAGCACCACATCCAAGGTCAAATCATTCATCTTTCTAGGAGCACTAGCCCAGGCACTGATCACCGACATCCAAGTCCACCTCACTCATACTACTATGAGCACTAGCATGGGCACTGAGCACCCACATCCAAGTTCACCTCACTGATAACACTATAAGCATTAGCACAGGCACTGATCACCTGCATCCAGGTTCACTACACTCCTACTTCTGGGAGCAGTGGTCCAGGCACTGAGCAACCACATCCAATTCCAGAGCACTTATAATACTAGGAGCACTAGTGCATGGACACTTATCACAAGCCTCCAAATTTACCTCACTCATACTACTATTAGCACTAGCACAGGCACTGAGCACCTACATCTAAGTTCAAAGCACTGATAATACTGGAAACACTAGCACATGGACACTGATCACCCACATCCAAGTTCACTACACTCATACTACTATGAGCACTAGCACAGGCACTGAGCACCCATATTGAAGTTCAGAGCACTTATATTGCTCGGAGCACTAGCACATGGACACTGAGCACCCACATCCAAGTTCACCTCACTCATACCACTATGAGCACTAGCACGGGCACTGAGCACCCACATCCAAGTTCACCTCACTCATACCACTATGAGCACTAGCACGGGCACTGAGTACCCACATCCAAGTTCACCTTATTCATACCACTATGAGCACTAGCACGGGCACTGAGTACCCACATCCAAGTTCACCTCACTCATACTATTATGAGCACTAGCACGGGCACTGAGCATCCACATCTAGGTTTAGAGTACTTATACTACTAGTAACCGTATTACGCTGTCACTGAGCTCCCACATCCTAGGTGAAAGCTTCATATTGGGATGAGCAGCAGCACCGGCACTGAGCACCACATCCAAGGTCAAAGCATTCACCTTTCTAGGAGCATTAGCACAGGGACTGAGAACCCACATCCAAGTGCTTGTGCTTGCTCTGGTTTAACAATGACCTTCAGGTAAAGTCAAATTTTTATTCCTGGCATTTTGATGGATGCACATGAATCCACAAAAAGCATTGGGTAAATTGCACAACATTGTACTTCACCAAGTTGCAGAGTTTGTACACATTATCTAAAGTTTAGGCAGGGTGATTGAGAAACAATTTTCTAGCAAGGGTTATCGCTGTGTTAGAGTGTTACACTTTGCTCACGCCCTTTTACTGTGCATTTTGCACTAGATATTTAAGCCAAGCGTGACCAACTTTACCAGCCATCACTATTCACAGCTGCTACCCCGTTTGTTGAAAGTTCAACAGAATGACTGTCTACGTACGCTCCCTGGAGGAGGGACTTACTCTTCGTGGCACAAAACCTGCCTCCACCACTGCAAAGTGGAAGCTGCCTGTAAGGGACAGGAACTAGATTGACTGCACTGCCAATCCAGTACAATGCTGCATGCTCCACCTGATGTCTTTTTCTCTAACGTTCTCATTTTTATTATTACTTCGTCCCCTCTTGCCTAAAGGGGCAACAGGCACAGTGCCAACAGATTGTGTATTTGAAATTCAAGCTGGACGTCTGATGTAACTTTTTAACCTCCATCTACTCATTTTCTCTAGGTAGAATGCATCCTTCCTCGTTAATAACAATGAGACATGATTTCTACAACTACTTAGTGGCCCCATGGCACTGTGCTGCGTTGATGCATCAAGCCCACATACATATTTGGTGCAAACCTAGCATCTGCAATGAGACAAAGACAATATCACATCTGGTCCACGTGAGCAGGTAGGCCAGCTGGAATTAGAACTGAGCCCTCATGGTTCCAGGGTGGAATCTAAGGCAGAGAGTGTGTTCTAGAAATTAATGATAAAAGAGAGATGCGAAGTGACAGAGTAAGAGAATGACAGAAATAGAGGCTGAGGGAAAGGGAGAGAGATTGGAGTAAAAAGAAATAAAAAGATGTGAGAGCAAGAGGATATACGAGGAAAATTTGAGAAAGGAAATGCCAAATCTCTATCATTATTCTCACTAATAATAGTATTTAGCTCCCTATGCGGGGAGATAAATATTATGAGTAGGGAAAGCTACTTGTGGAACAAGATTCTAAAGAGAATATTGGAAACTATCAAATCTTGGTGTGTTGTATTGTACCTTCTTCTGTAATGCATTGTATTTTCCTTTGAATATACTTTGGAGCCTGGGGCAGAGCGAGGCATGGAATGCTCTTGCTGTTCCTTCACAGGTTCCAGTCCAGGGCATCAGTTGTTACCTGTATCTTGGAGTGGAAGCCGTGCTGCCTGGCTCTCGCCTGTTTCCTTCTGCCTATCCACAATAAAGCTTTGGATTACATACAGCGTTTCACCTTTATTACACTTGGGCCTAGAGAAAAATTATACCATCTCTGCTATATCTGATTGGACAGCCATCAAATTTAACTGAAGGTGGCACCTCAGAGATATACAGAGGAACTCACAGATGTACATCATACTCTTGGGGACACATTGGGGACTGGAGACTACACTTCACAATAGTGGCTGTAAGGGCCTATGCTACACCCTTGATAATAAAGCCAGGGTAAAGCTGGAGACTATGCATCATTTAGATAGCGAAGGAAGGCCCTATGGGTCATTTATCACATGCTATACATGTGCATCAGACAGCTTTATAGGGAAACCCTTCTTTTTCACTCCCTTTCACACCATCTCATCCATACTAATAATATAAAGAGAGAGCTCAAACCTTTGAGGCGGGTAATCTCTGGAACCACAGCACCAATCACAACACCCAATACAGCGTTGGAAAGGGCAGTTGCAGCAGAAGGACATAGGCTATACAGATGCCCACCATATACATTTAAAAGGTAAAAGAATCGTGCCAGCAAAGTAGTCCCTTGTGGGCGTGTCTGCGTTGTGCTGTGGGCGTGTACTGGGGGCGTGACAAACACTGGAGGCGTGTGGTACATTCCACCCTTCATGCCATGTCTCATATTGTGTGCTAATCCCACCCTGCTCCCTTTAAATACGCCTGCAGCCCATGATCATAACCCACCCTTACTCCTTAAAATACCCCAACACCCTTAAACACTAACCCATCTTAACCCTATAATTATACCCTGTACCCCAAAACCCAAACCTATCCCTCAACCCTAAAAATACCCCTATACCTCAAAACTAAAACCTAGCCCTGAACCCTATAAATACCCCTGTACCTCAAAACCCAAACCTACTCCTGAACCCTAAAAATACCCCTGTACCCCAAAACCCAAACCTAGCCCTGAACCCTAAAAATACCACTGTACCCCAAAACCCAAACCTACCCCTGAACCCTAAAATACCCCTGTACCCCAAACACAAACCTAGCCCTGAACCTTTAAAATACCCCTGTACCCCAAAACCCAAACTTACCCCTGATCCCTAAAAATACCCCTGTACCCCAAAACTAAAACCTAGCCCTGAACCCCAAAATACCTCTGTACCCCAAACCTAGCCCTGAACCCTAAAAAACCCCTGTACCCCAAAACCCAAACCTAGCCCTGAACCCTTAAAATACCCCTGTACCCCAAAACCCAAACCTACCCCTCAACCCTAAAAATACCCCATACCCCAAAACCCAAAACTATATCTGAACCCTTAAAATACCCCTGTACCCCAAAACCCAAACCTAGCCCTGAACCCTAAAATACTCCTGTACCCCGAAACCCAAACCCAGCCCTGAACCCTAAAAATACCCCTATACCCCAAAACCCAAACCTAGCCCTGAACACTAAAAATACCCCTGTATCCCAAAACCCATACCTATCCCTAAACCCTAAAACTACCCCTGTACCCCATAACCCAAAACTATATCTGAACCCTTAAAATACCCAAACACCCCAAAACATATACCTCAGTACCCCAAAAAATATACCCCTATACCCATACTTACCATATCCAAACATTAAAAAAACATGCTTTTACCATTCATGAATTTACAAAGAATTTCGTTGTAAATGTATGCGTTGTAAAAGCATATAAAATGTAATGCCATGCGTTATAATGGCATTGCGAAGTCATGGTACTTACGTAATGAAAGTGTGCGGAGTGATGGTATGGGAAAAGAAAGTTGCGGAATAATCGGTGTTTACCCTCCCCGGTAAGTACGTTGGTGGCACGGCGGCCCACATCTCCAGCAACATACTCATATTTTTTCACCACCCATTTGAAAAATGCACTGGTCTCTCCCATTGATAGCCAGCACCAACATACACTTTTAGACACACCTCCCGCCACAAGTTCTAGAATTGTGAACTTTAGAGCTGGGGAGCTACGTTCGAATCTCGGCATCAGCTCAACATCCTTTGATTCCAGGCAAATCGCTTTGTCACCCCGTGCCTACCACAAATGAATGTGTTCTTCTGTAATGTAAACTGTGCTCATGCCATGTTGTCGAGTTTGCACTATATAATATTGCAAAGAAATATAAAGTAGGGAAACTCGAGTTCACACACTACTGAACGCGCACTATTAAGTGCATCAGCAGTGCACTGTGAATTGGAGCGTTTCACAGGCCTGTCACAGATAAGAAATGCTATCAAAACGAAATACTACAAAACAATTTACTACTGGCCGGCAGCAATTCATACCCGGACAACGGCGGCACGGGCTGCTATCAACAATGAAATCATAAACCAAGGACTTATAGAAATTGAAGACTCACTGTATCTATTAAGCGAGAAGTCCTTACAAGATTTCAGCCTGCCGCCAGCGGTCCAAACTAACCTAACTGGATACCACAATACCGCACACAATATTCCAGAGCTAAATAACTACCTTGCTCAACACTTGCCTAACAACAACTCACTACAACACCATAGTTGATAGTGTTGAAAAGAAGCAAGGCAAACTATTGTTCATAGATGCCCCCGGTGGCACAGGAAAGACTTACCTAATCAACCTCATACTTGCCAAAGTTTGATCTTCTGGGAATTTGGCTCTAGCTGTTGCTTCATCTGGAATAGCTGTCACTTTGCTAACAGCTGGGAAAAAAGCACATTGTACCTTTGAACTGCCTCTAACAGTTTCCCTTGAAAGGGATTCAATATGCTCTATTCGGAAAAACGGACCTTTGGGGACACTGCTTCAAAAGGTGTCTCTTATCATGTGGGACGAATGTACAATGATACTAAAACCATTGCTGCCTAGCCTTTTTTTACCCGGACAACGTCGGGACTGGCCGCTAGTATACTTATAAATAAAATCAAAGCTCTGAGTGTGACTTGGTATCTTCAGGAACGGTCAGGCTGTTTACAAGAACAGATCCTTGAGTGAGCAGAGCTCTGATGGAGTCGCACATTTTTAAAATCAGCCTATTAACAATTGAATGAATGAATGAATATACAATTTTTAAAGCGCTAACTTAGCCCAAGGGCATCATGGCGCTGTATGCAGAGCAATATGCAGGCGAACGAGGTCACACACAAACCAACCTCTCAGGGAACAACCAGGTCTTTAAAGACTTTCGGAGGAATGAATGTGAACATTGGCCCGAAAGTTCATCAGGGAGAGAATTCCACAAGTCAGCAGCAGGAATTGAAAAAGCTCTCCCGCCCCATCTCATCCTTTTAAACCTCGGGACAACGAGAAGATATTTTCTTGCTGACCTGAGATTCCTCGTGAGAGCATACTGCTGAAATAAAGCCCTAAGGCTAACCGGACCAAGGCCATAGTAGGCATTGTGAGTGAAGCAGAGGGCTTTACACATAATTCTGCGATCCATAGGGAGCCAATGCAGCGAAAGAAGGGAAGACGAGACTGAGTGATGTTTAGACAGGTCCATCACCAGCCTTGCAGCGGCATTTTGCAACAGCTGCTGGCGATGTAGCTGTTCTTTGTTAATGCCCAAATACAGGGCATTACAATAGTCCAGTCTGGACAGTATTAATGCCACTACAATTTTTTTGCGTGCAGCAAAAGAGAGGAACTGTGAGATTTTCCTTATGAGCCTAATTAGCCCAAAGCAGGTAGCGCCTGTCCTGGAGACCTGCAAGTTCAAAGAAAGGGAATTATCGGCCACCACCCCCAAGTTTTTGCCTTGGGAGACGGGAGTTGGGCATGTGCCCAAGGAGTCAGGCCACCACTCCCCAGACCAAGTATCTTGCTTGTCCCCAAAGATCAGAACCTCTGTCTTCTCGCCTTTCAGTTTTAGAGCATCCGCAATGAGACTTCTTGCATGCAGTTTTTAAAATTTCGAGCAGAATCACTGACGTTGTGAGTGATGGATACCTTTATTTGAGTGTTGTCCGCGTAAGACAACACATTCAACCCATAGGATTTCAGCACCCTTGCGAGCGGGCCACATAGATAATAAACAAGGTAGGGCTCAAGGAAGAGCCATGTGGCACTCCGCAAACAAGGGAGGCAGAATCCGAGTAGAAATTTCCCAATTTTACTGTCTGAGAACGCTCCCTAAGAAAGGAGGCGAGGAGATCCAAAGCTGAGCCCCCAACCCCTATCACCCTGAGATGCTCTACAAGTCTCAGGGGAGACAGGGTGTCGAACGCTGCGGTAAGATCAAGTAAAATTAGTAGGGTGGTGTTTGCTGCCTCAACCTGTGTCCTAATATTATCAAATACCGCAGTGAGAGCAGTTTCCGTGCTGTGACAGCTTCTGTACCCATGTTGAGAGACATCCAACATTTTGTGGTCCCTCCATTAGGCACTTAAATGAAAATTCAGGTGGGATTCTAAAATCTTTGCTGGAACGGGCAAAAGGGAAATAGGATGAGGGCTTTTTTAAAAGGGGCCTAACCACTGCCGCCTTCCAAGCCAAGGGATATTGTCCCTCTGAAATAGCTAAATTTAGGACAGTGGTGACATGAGGAATAATCTCAGTTTTGGCAATTTTAAGAACCTTCAAAGGACAGGTATCCAAGGGAGATCCCGACTTAACTCCTTCTAATAAATGCTCTACAGTTTCAGGAGGTAAATTTGGAAAGACAAGTAAACTGGGGGATCACCACCTTACTGAAGGAAACTATCCATTAAGTGGATTTCCGGCAGGGCATTCAATGTCTTGTTCTGATTTAAGGTTTGTAGCTGGATATAAATATCAGATATCTTAAAGCAAAAGAAGGTAGAGAGTCTTTCACAGAGCTCCTGTGACGGCACCATTGAATCAGAGGCCGTGGACAAAACAAGAGAATTCACGATGTTTAAAAGCACCTTGGAAGTTTTAAGCGACTGAGATTTTTTTTAAATGCGTTCCTTTTTCCTCCATAATGGCTGTTATGTATGCTTTCAAGCATTTATTGATGCAATTCTCTACCCAGGGGTGCGAGATCCCAGTGCCACAGTCTCTCCTTCCTTCTACACTCCTGTCTCAATTTCCTCAGTCTATCAGAGAACCAAGGTGCGGAAGGCCTTCTTCTAGCTGAATAGTGGCATTTTCTGGGAGCTAGGGTGTCCATAACTGCTAATAGCTTTCTTGAAAGCTTGTCAGCGGCTGAATTAGCACTTAAATATTCTGGCAGCTGGAAATCTATAAAAAGATTGGCAACTGCCTCATTGTCAATCAAATTCAAATTACGTTTATCAGCCACTTTCATATTTCAGGTTGAGTATTCTCAGCTACTGATACCCTTAATTCAAATAGAACCGCAGTGGTGTGACCAGGCTAGCGGGAGGGACTCTCCCACCCTAATCCGGTGATCATTAGAAAAGATCCCGTCTAGGGCGTGGCCTGCTACGTGTGAGGGAAAATTAACTTGTTGCGAGAAGCTACAGCCGTTCATACGTTCCAAGAGGGTTTGTGTGTCAAGACTAGCGGTATTCCCTAAATTAAAGTTAAAATCCCCCAGAAGAGTAAAATTGGCTCTTTCTAGGTAGGGCTCCAGCCTGAAGTGAGTGGTTCAGAACGACAAGTGAAAGTCTCCCTGAACAGAATGCCTACACCACCCCTCGTCATCCAACCCTGTCCAATCTGGTGAGGCAATATCCCAAAGGGATAGCCTCTACAAGATCAGGACCGGAGAAATCATTGGCCAAGGTTTCAATTAAAAACACCCAATCAGGTGTGTGTTGTAAGACAAAATCTTTAAAAGTAACATTGTTTTTAATCAGGGACCTGACATTGATAAGCAAACCCTGACAAGGCTTTCCAGTTCCCTCAGGGGTAACTATGGTTTAGGTAATAGAAGGACTCTTTACCCCACCCCCTATGATGCCAAGATTGAACAGCATACACGAGGAAGGCCCCTTTCTAGAGAGGGTTTCAGGACTAAAAACATGCTTGCAAGGCAGTGGCTCAGCCAAAGACTGTACCAGAAGTTCCTTCTTTGAATATCTTATCCTGAGCTTCGAGCCTTGCGGAGAAGAAGTACCATCCCTGGCACCTGGCCCAACTTGGCGCGGACGGGTACAGATGGGCTTGCCTTTGGCGCGTCATTGGCACGCTGGAGGCACGTCCGATGTGTGGAGGGCAGGACATGCTGTTTAACCGTCTGGACTCTGTCCATCACGGACGCTCCTCCGCGCTTCCTGCTTGCAGACCCGAGCGTGAACCTCCTCCCAGCGCTGTTGGGAACTGCTCTGTGGTATCGTAACGCTTGTTATTGCTGGCGCTCTCTACCTTAACCAGCGCTGAGTCACGCCCCCTGATTTGTGCATTTGTGTGCTTTCATAATTGTAATCGTGGTATTTTCTCGCCGAACTGAAGGTGCTGCCTGATACTGCTGCATTGTATAGCTTCTGCGCCATTTGTTTAGTCATTTTGGAATTCCTGTGCCCTCTGCCTCGTCTCACGTTCCCCTCCCATTCCATTTGTTGTGCAGTCTCCTGGCCCGCCTACCCTCCCCGATACCGCCTCCCAGCGGCCCCTCCCACCCACGAATACCTTGCTGACCTCCCCCCTTCCAGCGCTGTGACCGTCTGGACTCTGTCCATCACGGACGCTCCTCCGCGCTTCCTGCTTGCAGACCCGAGCGTGAACCTCCTCCCAGCGCTGTTGGGAACTGCTCTGTGGTATCGTAACGCTTGTTATTGCTGGCGCTCTCTACCTTAACCAGCGCTGAGTCACGCCCCCTGATTTGTGCATTTGTGTGCTTTCATAATTGTAATCGTGGTATTTTCTCGCCGAACTGAAGGTGCTGCCTGATACTGCTGCATTGTATAGCTTCTGCGCCATTTGTTTAGTCATTTTGGAATTCCTGTGCCCTCTGCCTCGTCTCACGTTCCCCTCCCATTCCATTTGTTGTGCAGTCTCCTGGCCCGCCTACCCTCCCCGATACCGCCTCCCAGCGGCCCCTCCCACGCTCCGCCCCCATCCACCATTTAAGGCAGATGCCCCTACGCGCAGCGTCCACGCGCTTCGGCCACGCCGAAGGTGCGCCAAAGGTAAGCCCGTCTACGCCCGTCCGCGCCTGGACCGCGCCCAACGCCATACCCCCTGGCCCCCGTTCCTCCCAGCCCTCTCGCTTTACCTACGATGCCGCCACCCTCCTAGCCCTCAACCCCGGCCGCGCCCCCAACTGCGTCCAAGCCGTTCCTGGACACACCCATGGACCTTTCTCCTGCTACTCCTGCAAATTCATCGGCACCGACAACACCTCCGCTACGACCACAACACAGATTCCCGACCCCAACCACCTACAATGCATCCTTCTCAACACCCGATCGGTCCACAGACACGCCATTGACCTATGGAATCTACTAGACACCATCTCTCCTGACGTCGCCTTCCTAACAGAAACATGGATGAACGCTTCCTCCGCCCCAGACATCACCATTGCCATCCCTGAAGACTATAAGATCACTCGCAAGGACCGCACCAGCCACACAGGAGGAGGAATCGCTATCGTCCATAAGAAATCAATCCGCATCTCAACCAGCTCTGACGCCAACCTCGCCAACTCTGAACACCTTCACTTCCAGATCCACGTCGACCCCAAGACCACTCTCAGAGGCACCCTCCTCTACAGACCACCAGGACCCCGCGCAAAATTCAGTGAAGACATCACGGACTTCATCACCCCACACGCGCTCCCCTCCAAAGACTACATCCTTCTGGGAGACCTCAACTTTCACCTTGAAAAGATCAACGACCGCAACACCGCCACCCTCTTAGACAACCTCGCCAACCTCGGACTTAAACAACTAGTCACTTCCCCCACCCACATCGCAGGTCACACACTCGACCCCATCTTCACCTCCAGCAATCATGTCTCCTTCAGCCACACTACGGATCTCCTCTGTACTGACCACAGCTGCGTTCACTTCACCTACAACAAACCAAAACCCACCAACCACCTCCAACCAACTCTGCAAAGAAACTGGAACAAAATCACCACGGACCAGATCTCCGCATCGCTCCTTCTAAACACCCCAGCCCACTCTTCCAACGCAAACGAAGCCGCCGCCAACCTCACCCTATGGTTATCCAACACCGCCGACACCTTAGCACCACTGAAAAAACGTCAAAGCAAACCTGGCAGCAAAAAGGCCTCATGGTTCAACGATGATCTTAAGAAGTCCAAGAAACTCTGCCGCTCCCTCGAAAAGGCCTGGAAAAAAGACCCAACCGCCAGCACCAAGGACGCCTTCAAAAACGCCACCCGCACTCACCACCAACTAATCCGTAAGGCCAAGAAAACAGCATTCAAGGATCGACTTGACAACAACGCCCACAACAGCAAGGAACTTTTCAACATCGTCAAGGAATTTTCCAATCCCTCGGCAAACTCCAACGACATCACCCCCTCTCAAGCCCTCTGCGACTCCCTAGCCTCATTCTTCCACAACAAGATTGCAGACATCCACAACAGCTTCGACAACCAACCCGGAAACCAACCCACCCTACCATTTGCTGAACATTCTCCCCCCGTGAACGCCCTTAACGACTGGAACCCAATCTCCACTGAGGACACAATCCACCTGATGAATTCCATCCACTCAGGATCCCCCACAGACCCATGTCCTCACCACATCTTCAACAAAGCTGACTCCGTCATAGCACCGCACCTCCGAGACGTCATCAACTGCTCCTTCAACTCCGCCACCTTCCCGGAAGACTGGAAACACGCTGAACTCACCGCCCTTCTGAAAAAACCCACAGTGGACCCCACCGAACTCAAAAATTACCGCCCCATCTCGCTCCTTCCATTCCCGGCCAAAGTCATCGAGAAAGCTGTCAACAACCAGCTCGCCGCCTTCCTCGAAGCCAACAAATCCCTCGACTCCTCACAATCTGGCTTCCGAGCAAAACACAGCACTGAGACCGCCCTCATCGCAGCAACAGACGACATTCGAACTCTACTGGACAATGGAGACACAGTCGCCCTCATCCTCCTCGACCTCTCTGCAGCATTCGACACAGTCTGCCACAGCACCCTTCTACAACGCCTCAATAACATCGGAATCCAAGGAAAAGCACTTGAATGGATCACCTCGTTCCTCACCGGAAGAACCCAGAGAGTCCGCCTCCCACCATTCAAGTCCGAGGCCACTGAAGTCATCTGTGGCGTACCACAAGGATCCTCACTCAGCCCCACCCTCTTCAACGTATACATGAGCCCCCTCGCGACCATCGCCCGCCAACACAACCTCAACATCATCTCTTACGCGGATGACACTCAACTAATCCTTTCTCTCACCAATGACCCCAGCACCGCCAAAACTAACCTACACGAAGGAATGAAAGAAGTTGCCGAATGGATGAAACAAAGCCGTCTGAAACTGAACTCAGACAAAACAGAAGTCCTCATCTTAGGTACATCTCCCTCTGCATGGGACGACTCCTGGTGGCCGGGAGCCCTTGGAAAAGCACCCATCCCGACAGACCACGCACGGAACCTAGGCGTCATCCTGGATTCTTCACTCTCAATGAACAGACAAGTCAGCGCTGTATCCTCTTCTTGCTTCAACATTCTTCGCATGCTCAGAAAAACATTTCGCTGGATCCCCACCGAAACAAGGAGAACAGTCACCCATGCTCTGGTCACGAGCCGACTGGACTACGGAAACACCCTCTACGCAGGCACTACCGCTAAACTCCAGAAGAAACTCCAACGAATCCAAAACGCCTCAGCCAGGATCATACTAGACATTCCACGCAACGAACACATCTCTGGTCACCTTAAAGACCTCCACTGGCTACCCGTCAAGAAGAGGATCACTTTCCGACTGCTAACCCACGCACACAAATCACTCTACGACATCGGACCAGAATGCCTCAACTCTCGACTGTCCTTCTACACCCCCTCCCGCCAACTACGTTCTTCCAACCAAGCCCTCGCCACTGTACCTCGCATCAACAAGACCACCATGGGAGGCAGATCCTTCTCATACCTGGCTGCTAAAACATGGAACTCACTCCCCGCTTACCTTCGCCTTACCCAGAACCACCTAGCATTCAGAAAGCAACTTAAAACGTGGATATTTGACAAGTAATTCCCCACCCCTTTCTAAGCGCCTTGAGACCCTCTGGGTATGTAGTGCGCTATATAAATTCTCTGACTTGACTTGACTTGACTAAATAGGTTAGGCTCACTAGAGCGCTAACTTCCGTGTCTTTGCCCCTCGCCAGCCCGCAGAGGAGCAATGGAGCCGCCTACACCCTCCACTCAAACGATAAGGACTGCGGTGGACCGGGATGCAAGGTGGGAGCGGGAACCACACACAAATGAAAGGATAAAACAATGTGCAAAAACGCAATAGATGTTATTTAAAAGATTTAAACAGTGTCAAGATTTAAAAACCAAAATGCCCCCACAAAGCTTTCCCAGCGTGAACAGGAAGCCTGCACATGTCAGCCGCGTGGCGGGCAGGATGTGCTGTTTAAATAGGTTAGGCTCACTAGAGCGCTAACCTCCCTGTCTCTGCCCCTCGCCAGCCGGAAGAGGAGCAATGGAGCCGCCTACACCCTCCACTCAAACGGTAAGGACCGCGGTTGACCAGGGTGCAAGGCAGGAGCGGGAACGACACACAAATGAAAAGATAAAACAATGTGCAAAAACGCTATAGATGTTATTTAAAGCATTTAAACAGTGTCAAGATTTAAAACTAAAATGCCCCCATGAAGCGTGAACAAGAAACCTGAAACTGGCACATTTATAATATTTTAAAGACCTAGTTACATTCACTGGTCAAGCCTTGAACATATATTATTTTTCTGAGGTCTTGTAGAGAGCAGTGCATCACCTTTAGTTTGCTGCAGAGCTCTGTACTTTTAACAGAGTTTATGCTTAAGAAGGCGGGAGTGGGTACATGCCAGCTGGTGAGGTGGGGGGTGGTGGGTGCAGTCTGTTATTCTTTATAGCAGGTCCTGGTTTAACGATTGTAGTTGAAAGGGAGCTGTTACAACGCATTCCATTACAACGCATACTACCTTTACAGCGCATACCATTACAACGCATACCATTACATTGCATGTATGGTAAGTATTGGATAGTGTAGGGGTAAAAATTACTATTCTAACTCCAGGGGGGTGCAACAGTAGGGTAAGTGTTGGATAGTGTAAAGGTAAAAATTACTATTCTAACTCCAGGGGGTGCAACAGTAGGGTAAGTGTTGGATAATGTAGGCGTAAAAATTACTATTCTAACTCCAGAGGGTGCAACAGTACGGTAAGTGTTGGATAGTGTTAGGGTACTATGCGTTGTGATGGTATGCGTTGTAATGGTATGCGTTGTAATGACTGCTTTGTAATGACATGCGTTGTAGAGGTATGTGTTGTAGTGTCATGCGTTGTAATGATTGCTTGTAATGGCATGCAATGTAATAGATCTTGCGTTGTAAAAGTTTTGTTGTAATGGTAGTGCGTTGTAAAAGTTGTGTTGTAAAGGTTGTTTCCCATTTGTTCCATAGTCTGGAACAGTGAATTTTCAGGGCTTTGCCTCCATTGCTGATCTGATTGAGAACTCTTTGGGTAAATACTTGCGCAGATGCTGAGCAGAGGATCCTGTTGGACATGCAACGTGGTGTGAGTCTTTGTAGTACTATTGACCCTGTGCCCCATCAGGCACAGTGGACTTTAATCTTGACCCTAACACCTACTGTGAGCCAATGTAGTGCCTTAAGACTGGATTTGTATATCTCCAGTTTCAGAGCCTGGCAGGCTGAATGTGAAGGCTTTGCGTCCTGAAAGGAAGATCTTTTAGAAGCCTAGTGTTCAATAACCTGCATTCTTACCTCTCCTCCCCTTAGCAAAGTCTGGGTGTTGGCAGTGGGTTAGCATCAGTGCTTTAAATGGGCCGGTACTCACTGGTACTGAGTACCAGCACTTTTTATTTTTAATCTCTTGAGTACCAGCACTTTTTCATCGCCACGGAGCATACCGGTACTCACAACTGGTAGGCTCAGTGGTACTTGTGCTGCTGAGGATATAGCTGTCTGAATGCCACTCTCAGCCAAACAGCCACTGTAGTCCTGTGCCGAGCGCTGCTGAATCATTCAGCGGCGGCTCATTACATTTTCTTTGTGCGACAGGGGAGCAAGCTCATTATCACGCTGTGAGTGACAGGGTCCGATCAGACCCTGCACTGTAAATCACAGGTGTGAAATTCCGCAGGCACTGAAAGTCCAGACAACTGGCTGAGAGTCTGCAAGGAGAAAGCCTTGGGAGGTAGGAATTGCAAACAACGTTTTTAGGTCGAGGTAATATACGGTATGCCGAAGGCAGAACCGGAAGTACAGAGATCTTATGTTGCTTAGATGGCTATTCCTCCCGCCTCCTCTTTTTGCCTCTCCTCTATTGGCTGGCTCCATAAACGGAGGCCAGCCATTGGAGGAGAGAGCCGTCCCTCCAAACAGGCTCCGTCTTTTTCAGATTCGGGGGCGTGTTCCTTGCTGTTCTTTCGACTTTTTTTCCACGCCTCTTTTGAACAGCAGAACACGCCCCCGAATCTGAAAATGGCGGCGCTTTTCTTTATGCCATTTCGCGACGACCGCCGCACCAAGAAGTCGCCGAGTCCTCGCCCCTGCTGCTGCATTACTGCAACAGAGCTCACAATGGACGGAAGACAGAAGACACACACAGGATCGCAGGTACAGAGCGGGAGCCAGAGCGCACAAGCAGCAGCCCCACTACACCCCGTCCTGCAGCTCGCACAGCCTGCACTCCCCATGGCCACCAGCGCCGGACTGAGCCGGGGAGCACCCTGCCTCCGGCCCGAACTCGTCACCACGCCGCCCTTCAGTATTTGCCATCCTTCAAATTGCCCTCTGGTCTTGTTATTAATTGTCTGATTTGTCCAGGTTGAGGTGGTCCCCACACGGATGACTGCCACCTCCTTCTACCCGTTGTATGCACTGTCCTCAGCTTGTAGCCCCCCCACCCCTTCGTGTTCAGCGCCACGAAGCACCCCTTCACAGGAAGAAGTATCCCAGGTTCATAGATGCCTTGATCAATCCACGCTTGATCGCAGTGGCAGAATCATTCTACGTCTCATGACCTAATCCATATGTCTGAGTGTTCTCAACACGTCACTTCCTGTTAGCAGTGTCTCGGTCTTGTGTCAGACACTCACCCATAACGACCCGCACACCCATTCCCGCAGTAGACCTCTGGGGGCTGTTTGCTCATTTGCCATCATTGCTTTTCTGACGACATTCTTCTCTATTTCAGGGTGAATTTCTTTCTTTTGGATGAAAACAACGTAACACGAGCTCACACTGACTGGTCTGAACCCATAAGTACTCTAAACGGTAAGTTTTACAGAGTAAACCCCCTGAATTTACAGACCTGATCTTTGTTTCGTTTGCTTGTGCTTCCAGCTGTGCTGAGGGCGTGCGTGTGGTTGTGAGTGTGTAAGAGGTGTGCGTGTGGTTGTGAGTGTGTAAGAGGCGTGCGTGTGGTTGTGAGTGTGTAAGAGGTGCGTGTGGTTGTAAGTGTGTAAGAGGCGTGCGTGCGCCTCTAGAGTGCTGGTCTGTGAAGGGTGCGCGTGCTGCTGAGGGCTGCTGTGAGTGACTGCTGCAGCATGGGTGTGTGCATGAGCTGTCAGTGGGGCCAGACTGCTAGAATGAGAGTACGGTGTGTTTGGGGTTGTAGGAGAGTAGGGTCTGCAATCCTATGATCCCCCCAGATTTTTGCATTTTGCTTCACTGGTTTACGACTTCCCTGGCTGTGTGCCTGCTAATCAGACCCACAGCCTAGCTATTCTCTCTCTAAATTGACACGTGTACCTTAGGTGCATATACCAATTGGTACTGGGCCACCTTATCAGTCCCTGTACCCAGGGCCTAGGTGTACCCAGGGCCTACCAGGGGCTGCAGCATGTATTATGCCACCCCTGGCTGGCCATCTAAATCTGACACAACTGGCTGCACGACAGCTGGGGCAAGGTGGTGTAATCACCCTTTGCTTTAGATATAGTATACCTATATCAAACCCTAAAATGGACACATGTATTCCTATCAGTAACTCCTATGTGAGATGGTGCTCTGGCATGAGCTGAGCCCGTTTGCAGCTTGCGGAGCCAAGTCCTAATAGCGGTTCCATGATAACGCGTACCATATACTCTTAAAGGCATTATAATCCTCGCGGTTATTTGCCAACTTTGGTATCGCTTTATCAAAACATGTCGAGTAAGGTGTCATACGAATTGGAAAACTAACCCCTCGCCAATTCTGGCGACAGGGTTAGCATTCCACCCTTCTAGAGGGACACAACATGTATGTAACTGTGAACCCCGGTTAAAGTTAACTCGAGCCTCAGCATCACAAAATGGATGCTGCCACCACAGACACAACTCTGACCTCCTGCTGCTGGGAGTCCTTCCCGCAAGGAGAGCTTGGACAAAGGGTTTCCTGTCAGGGGCGGTGCTAGCACCATCCCAGACAGGGTTTTGTGTATCCCAGGTAGGCAGGGCTGATAGGAAGGTGACTACAAGTGGCACCCCGGTGCTCACTGTGCATATGCCGGCTTGAACCAGTTCCAGGGGCACACCAGCCCCTGAGCTGGGGAAAGTCCGGACAAAGGGATAGGGGTGTAACCACCCCCCTTCCTGGTCCCACCCATGGGCAGGACCTAGTCGCGTACCAGCCCCTTTCTTTAGAATAAAGGTAGGAGCGGGGACCCTTCCAAATTAGATCATCTTTGAATCCTGAAACTACTTTCTACGAAAGGAACTCTCGACTTCTTCTCAAGATTTCTCCCTTGTGACTAAGGAGTAGTCACCCTGCACCAGCAGGCACCAACTAAGTATCCTGCGGTTTGCTGCATGTCCTTCCTCCGGAACCAGACCGACCAGCACGACGAGACCCGGATTCCCTGCCCTCTCTGACCTCTACCTGCCTCTACAGCACAGCTGAGAACCGTGGGTGCGACGAGACCAGAGGACCCGGCTATCATCAGAACCAGCACGACACTGATCCAGCACGACCGCCGAGGGACCCTCGAGTGGGTGCACTGGGGTAAGAGAAGCCCCAACCCCAAGCAGCACGAGCACCGAAGTCCAGCCCCCCCCAGCATCCTCCAAATCTGCGTGGGGCCCTTTTGCTTCTGCGTTGCTTGCCACGTTGTCCGGTCACTTGCCCGTTGGCTAGCACCCTCCAGATGACGTCCTACATTTGTTTCACCGCTGGTCTAGCTCCTCTAGACTGGCCCTTGTCTCCTCTTGAAGGGGAACTTCCTCAGACCCTCCTGGTCCACTCCAGACGCCATTTTGTGTCGCCACGTGGGCTTGCCTTAGCCAAGGCTTGTTGCCTCCTTCAACGGATCAGGCATCGCCAGCAGCAGACATCCGACGTGGGACAGCTCGCAGACCTCCAGCCTGGTCGACATCAGCGCCCTGGTCCGTGCAGCAGCAGAATCCAGTGTCACCTCTTCACCTGGCTGAGTGACCTCGTCCAGTGCCATCCTGGTGCCCACCTAATCACTGGCTAGTGATTCAGAACTTGGTCCCCTCTGCTTACAGGTATCCTTCTTCACTGATCCGTCCTAGGATCAGCCCGGAACATCTTCACTGGTCGCCTGCCAGCAACTTCCACTTCAGGCTCCTGGTTCGTCAACGAGGATTTCCGACGACACTTGAACCCTATGCAGCCGCAGCCCCTGGGCTAGGTAAACCGAGTACCACGGTGCTCCAGAGTAGAACCACTCTCTAAGTGTCTAGATCCACTTTCGTTTTTGACCTACCTAGTCGGGTTCGCCCGAGAACACTAACTTTGCATTTACTAGCCTCCACAGACTTTGTCCCGCATTGCGCGTGAGAGTTTCCACTCTGCACACGACGTCCCTAGACCTCCTGCTTCTAATCTAAGGGTTCAGCATTGTAGGCCTAGCGGTTCTAAAGCCTCTGAGAATAGTTACTTACCTGCTAGTAATTCGCATTCCACTTTTGTAGTATATGGTTTTTCGTGCCCCTCGGGCATTTGTGTAAATCGTGCGACTTTCAGTATTTCTTTAAGAGTTTTGTATTGTGCTTAGCACCCTGTCTTCATAAAGAGTCCAGGGTTGTTGTGTTATAAATAAATATCCTTTTATTTTCTTAACAACTTGTGTGGTGTCCTTTCACTTGGTGTTCAAGGGGTATATGTGATGGTATAACAGCTGGCTTAACACGCCCTCTAGAGTTTAGCCTAAAGACTGCTCTTGTCCATGCTACTAGGATAGCTGGTCTATAAGGTTGACTTACAACCAATCGTCAATAAGGGTTGTTTGGTATGATACCTAGTGATCACTAGAATAGTGAGCACTGCATATCAGGCCAACTTCTCACAGGGGTGCTGTGGGACAAGGACGGCCTGTAGTCTGGAAGAGTCAGAGATGCGAGAGCTGAGTGTGTAAATGGCCACATATTTAATTGTATATTGCAGCTGCAAGGGATTCTTCTGATACAGCACCCGAGCAGTGCACAATACTGGCCTGTACATAGTTGAAATGGTCCTGTCTTCCAGCGCCAGATTCTTGATCGGACCTCTCGCTTGCTGGGGGAGGGGCGGGGTTGTATGACGGAGGCCCGGTGACCTCTCGACATTCCTGCTGGGGTGGGGGGTTGTATGACAGGAACTCCCGTGTCCTCACTATAGAAGATGATCTTGTATGGGTAGAACCTCAGGTTACCATATCTACTTTGATAAATGTACAAACTGTTTATATGTATCTACCCACGAAATAAAGATATTATTTACTTTTACCAACTCCTGCATATTTCACCTTATTTTTCGCCGCGTTTCTCGATCATACTTGCATGCGGAAGGCTTTGGCAGCAGACCTGTGCATCTCGATGCACTTTAGCTATGGTTCCTGGCCCCCAACGGGTAGGCTCAGAGGCAGTGGAAGTTCAGCTCCCCTTCAGTGACAGCCCCTTCAGCATCTCAGCATGTCCATTTCCAAGAGCAGTGTGGTATTGCCATGTCATGCCTGGAATCGGGAACTCTGCTGGGTTCCAGATTCCAGGGAGGACAGTTAAGACCCAGGCTCATCGTTATGACTGCTCTGCTTGTTTGTGAATAAACTTCCTTTTCACAAATCAATAATCTTCGAAGTAACATCATTTCACTGGCGACGTTTGGGTAAAGAACGAATATATGAGCCTGGAGTCCCTACCTGCAACATTGGAGTGTGCGTTGCGTATGGAGGATCACGAGTCGTCTGCTGTTTTGCTGCAGGAAGTCGGCGCTGAACAACGGACAGGAGCCGAGTTGCCTTCGTGAAATCCCCGAGGTTGTGTGCCCGTCCGTGGGTAAGAAATTGATTTTGAGGCAGTTTCCGCTTCAGGAGCCCGTGTGCGCGAGAGTGGTCTGCGCGTTACTAGCGCGAGAACCTGTCAGCGCGAGAGCTCGTGCGCACGCGCGTGTCGTCACAGCGTGTCAACACGCATTTTGACACATGGCGGCCATCTTTTGGGCTATTTTCAATTGCATATCATTGCAGATGCGTGATATGACAAGGAAAACATATCGTATTTCTGGTTATCTTCACGAAATTTAGCAAAGACTGCGCAGTATTCGAAAAAGAAAAAATATACAGTTTTACTATGCAACAATAAATGAAGATATGAAGTAAAAAAATATATATATATATCTTCAATTCATTCATTGCAAAACTCTTTGACTTTTAACTTAAAATTACACTTGCACTATGGAAAGTTTCTCTGCTCCTCCACCTTTTCTACCAAATCCAGGTGAACCAATTTTGGAATGGAAAAGGGGGAAAGAAGGTTTTTATGCATACATAGAAGCTATTGGTGGTGAAGACTACACAGATAAAAGGAAACTAGCAATTTTAAAGCACTGTTTGGGCGCAGAAGGAAGACATGTCCTAAGTCATCTACCAGTTGAATCACCCAATATAACTTCTTCTGAACAAGTGATAGATGTTTTCGAAGAAGCAATCAAACAGTTGGACAAACAGTATATAAAGAAAGTCAACGTGGTTGTGTCGCGACACAAGTTCTTGAGTAGGGGTCAATTACCGGGTGAATCAGTTGACTCATTTATGAATGACTTAAGGATTTTAGCGTCTAAGTGCAATTATTCAACTTTTCATGATCTAATGTTGCGTGATCAAATGGTCCATAAAGTTGCCAACATCAAGCTGCAAGGAAAACTTTTGGACACAGAGGATCTAACTTTAGACAAAGCATTAGATATCGCGCATCGTTTTGAAAGCATGAATCTTGGCGTAAAGGAACTTACTGAAAAAAAATCTGTTGAAGTGAATGTTATTAAAAAGTCTAATTTTGAGGAGAAGAGTTCTTTTAGAAGCAAGAATCAACCATTCCAAGAGAGGAGAGAATATTCATGTTTCAAGTGCGGAAATCCTGACCATCTGGCTAATGACAGGAAATGTCCAGCTATTGGACAATTTTGAAGATATTGTAGATTAAAAGGGCATTTTAGTAAAATGTGTAAAAATAAGAATAGGTTTAAAGGTAAAAGTTTTGTACAGAGAAAAGATTCTAGTGAGCAAGTTAATGAAATAGATGATGATAATTTAGAGGAAGAATTTCATTTTGCAGTATATGAAATTAATGAATGTGATAAAGATTCTCCATACTGTACCGTTGATATTGGGGGGAAGAATATCAATGTCATGGCAGACTCTGGTGCTAAACGTACTCTCATTGGCGAAGAATGGATAAAAGAATTTCCAGGGTTAAAATTATCTCCTCCCGACGTAAAATTGCTTGGGTATGGGAGGAAGCCCATTGATATTCTTGTTTTTTTTACAACATCCCTAAGTTTTAAAGGAAAAACCATTAATTCCAAGGTTTACGTGGCAAAGGATGGTTCATGTTTATTGGGGTGGCCTCAACAAAGGGACTTAATGATAAAATTGGATCCCAACCATCCTGACCAAGTACTTGGTTATTCAGACCTAATAATGAATGTAGAGTCTGATCTTGGCCATGAGTGTGAGAAAAAATTTCCTTCTGTGTTTTCCTCTTCTGTTTTAGGTCTCTTAAAGAACTTTGAGCACAAAATAATTCTTAGGGATGATGCCGTACCTAAGGTTCATAAAGTGAGGAATGTGCCTTTACATTTAAGAGATTCTGTGAAGTCCAAACTTAAGAGATTGTGTGAATTAGATGTTATTGAGGAAATAGAATCGTCAGTTTGGTTATCCCCGGTCGTTGTTGCTCACAAGCCCAACGGCAAAGTAAGACTTTGTGTGGATTTAAGAGATTTGAACGACAATGTATGGGTGGATAGACATCCATTGCCCAATATAAATGAAATGTTTACAAAATTGAAAGGGGCATCCATTTTTTCCACTTTGGACTTGTCTAATGCTTACCATCAGATTGCATTACACAAGGACAGTAGACATTTGACGTCTTTCATCACTTCAGAGGGTGCTTTCAGGTACAAGAGAATGCCCTTTGGCCTGATATCGGCATCTTCTGTCTTCCAAAGAGTGATGCACAATCTTTTTAAAGATTTTAAAAACGTCTTATACTTTCAGGACGACATTTTGATCTTTGCATCCAATCCATCCGAGCATTCTGAGATTCTGTATAAAGTTTTGGATGTGTTGAAAAATAGTGGTCTCACTCTTACAAAAGAAAAATGTAAGTTTGGGGTGTCTTCTGTTGATTACTTTGGACATACTATCATTAAAGATGGCATTTCCCCAAAATTAAATTTAATCAAGGCAATTGAGTCGGCTCCGGATCCTGTAAATAAGGATCAGCTCAGGTCTTTCTTGGGGCTTACCGAATATTACTCAAAATGTATTCCTCTGTTCTCTGATAAAACTGTAAATATGAGAAATTTGATGAAGAAAAATGTTCATTTTCTTTGGGATGAGAACTGTAAAAAAGAATTCACTTTGTTGAAACAAAACATTGCTTCTGCACCTGCTTTGGCAACGTTTGATACTGCTCATGGTTCATTCATCATTACAGATGCTAGCAATGTGGGGATCAGTGCAGTTTTAATGCAGCGCCAAAAGGGTAAAATGGTAACAATTGGGTTTGCTTCAAGACCTTTGAGGGATGCAGAATGTAAATATTCTACTTTGGAAAAGGAAGCCCTTGCTTGCTGGTGGGGCATAGAATATTTCCGCAAGTATGTGTATGGTACTGTTTTTAAACTCTGGTCTGACCATTGTCCTCTAGTAGATTTATTTACTACCAAAGGTTGTGGGAAAGCGACTTCAAGAATTGCCAGATGGCAATACAAACTTCAGGATTTTCATTTTAAAATTGAGTATATTCCAGGTGTTAGGAATGTGTTAGCTGACTGCTTATCTAGATTGCCTTTGCCTGATGACAATGTTGTTGAAGTAGACAATGATGATGATAACATTGTGTCAATTGGTGAAATTTCTAAAGGTTGTATCCTTGAGGATACATGGAAATTGGCATGTAGTAGTGATCCTATTTTCAATGAGATATGTGGTTTTGTAAAAACTCAGTGGCCACGCAAGGACTTATTGTCTGATAGTATTCAACCGTTCTTTCTTGTTGCCCAGGAGTTATCTGTTGTTGAGGGGATTTTATTCAGAGGCTTACAATTGGTAGTGCCTGGTGAATTACGGTCTCAGATTTTAGAAATGGCTCATGAGGGTCACCCTGGAATGACATCTATGAAAAGTAGGATAAGAAGTGAGTTTTGGTGGCCAGGGATGGACAAGTGTATTGAAAGGTATGTCAGGGACTGTATGGATTGTTGTTTAAGTGACAAGTCTCAGAAGCATGTGGTGTATGAACGTCTCCCTGTTTCTAGACCTTCACGGGTTTGGGAATGTGTATCTTTAGACATTGCTGGTCCTATGTCATTCAACAAGAGCATGATGTATGCTATTATCTTGGTTGACCAATTGTCCCAATGGCCTGAGGTAAAAATGGTTTCTAGTATTACGTCCGGCGTGGTGATCAAGTTTTTGAATGAAATATTCGAAAGAGAAAGTTTCCCTGAATCTATTACAACGGACAATGGTGTACAATTTGTCTCTCAAGAGATGAAGGAGTTTTTGGCATGTCATGGTATTAGACACAAACGTGTGTCAGTTTATTATCCCAATAGTAATGGCATTGTAGAGAGATGGATCAGGGTATTTAAAGAGGGTCTCCAATTAGCCTTAAGCAGTGGGGGTGATTGAAAACAAACCATAAGTGAGATTCTGTGGTGATACAGAAATACTCCTAGAAGCATGGGTGATCTCTCTCCTTTTGAAAAGATGAGAGGGAGGAGGAGTGTCTCCAACATGAGCCAACCTTGGATGAGATTGCTTGATTCGAAAAAGGCTATAGATAGTGATTGTTCCTCAAGTGATAATTCTTCACCGTTTAATGTCAATGATTGGGTGCGTGTTAAGAAGAGCAGACTAGTCAGGTCAGGGGAGTCACGATATTCAGATCCTTTGATGGTCAAGCGTGTAGGTCGACAGGTTGTTGAACTTTCTGATGGTAATGTGTGGAATATGTCTAAGGTGGTAAAAATTCCGATGTGGTTGTGGCCTAAGGAAGCAGCTCCAGAGTCTAGTATGCCTTCCGGCTCGAGATCCTCCAACAGTGCTAGCAATTGGAGGAGGTTCTCTGGTTTAACGTCACTTCACAATGTTCCTGAAAATAAGTCTGCCTGTATTCCTGTCTCTGAAACTGTTCAACGTACACAGAGGAAATGTATCATCCCTGCGCGGTTTAAGGATTATCATCTTTATAGTTAATCCGTTTCGTTTTTCTTACCATGTGTTTTCTCATTATTGTTGTTTTTGTTTTCATATTCTGTAATCCAAATATGCTTTGTATATCAATTTCTGTTCTTCCTTGTTTAAGTTATAATGTTTCTTTATTTCGCTTTACGAAGGGGAATGTGTGGTATTGCCATGTCATGCCTGGAATCGGGAACTCTGCTGGGTTCCAGATTCCAGGGAGGACAGTTAAGACCCAGGCTCATCGTTATGACTGCTCTGCTTGTTTGTGAATAAACTTCCTTTTCACAAATCAATAATCTTCGAAGTAACATCATTTCAAGCAGCCCCTTCATATCAAATCAATCAGGTGGATTGTAGGCGCACTACTCACCCGTGAGGGTCTCGGGAGGGGGGGCGCAGTTGTGTTCAGCCGACCCCTTCCTGTCTGGCCGCTCATGTTCTGATGCTCTATAATACCCTTTGCTTGGAGTACTGTTATGTTATGTTATGTTATTTATTATTTGTTAAGCGCGCATACGCCCTGGGGCTTCTTGGCGCTGGTGAGAGACTCAAACATAACAGTGCATAAAAGAAAAACAATTATTTTTTACAATAGGCCTGGGAAAAAAGAAGAGTTTTAAATGCCTTCCTAAAAGCAAGGAGATCCTTGCTATGTCGCAGAGTCAAGGGGAGGGAATTCCACAATGAGGAGGCTAAGAATTGAAAGCTGCTGCCCCCTTGACGTTTCTTTTTGAAACGAGGGACCTCAAGTAGATCTTTGTGGATTGATCTCAAACTGCGCGAAGGTGTATATTTGCGCAGTAGTGATCTAAGGAACATAGGGCCCTTACCCTCCAGAGCCTTGAACACAATGCAACCCACCTTGAAAGTGGCTCTCTGTTCCACAGGCAGCCAGTGCAGAGTCTCTAGTCCATGTCTAATCGATTCCCACTTAGGTATTTTATAAATAAGTCTCGCAGCTTGATTTTGCAGGTACTGCAGTCTTTTAAGTTGGCCAATAGGCGCCCCCAAGTAGAGGCCATTGGAGAAATCGATATGGGACAGGACCAGAGCACTGACTGTCTGTATTAAGGCCAGGCCTGTAAGAAGATGTGCTATTTTTCTGATCTTCCTCAATTGAAAAAAGCCCGAGGAGACCACAGTTCCGACTTGGCTCACCAAGGTAAGATCCTCACTAAGAGTCACTCCCAAGCTTTTCACTGTACGGGATTTTTTTTGGAGGCGAGCCCATGTCCGATGGCCAGAAGCTAGGACTCCAGCTGATCTCACTCTTCCCAGGTAGAATGAGCTCCGTTTTTCCCGGGTTTAACTTAAGGTGGTTTAGGGACATCCACCTCTGGATGAAAGACATGGTGGCTCGAAATTCCTCAGCAGCATTGTGGGAGTTTAGCACAAAAACCAACTGCAGGTCGTCTGCATAGTTATAGACATCGACCTTGAACTCTCGTAGGGAAAATAACAGTGGGCGCATGTACAAATTAAATAATAAAGGGGACAAGGAAGATCCTTGAGGAACCCCGCAAAAGGAGGCTTTTTTTGGGGCTGTGAAGGAGCCTAGTCGAACCGATTGAGTACGTCCAGAAATAAAGGACTTGAGCCAGGCCAAGGCCGAGTCTCGAAGACCGGCCTGTTCGACACGGTTGACCAAGATGGTATAGTCAACCGTGTCGAACGCCGCAGACAGGTCCAGTAACACCAAGGCCTGGTGTAAGTCCCTGTCTGCATTAGACCTTAGAGTATTCTGGACGGCCAATATCACTGCCTCAGTGGAGTGACCAGGCCGGAAGCCTGCCTGGTTGGGTTGTAAATACCCGGAAACCTCCACAAAACTTGATAGGCAGTTAGTTACGTGCGCCTCCAATATTTTGGATAGGTAAGGCAGTAACGATATTGGTCGATAATTCGAGAGGTCAGAGGAGTCAATGCCAGGTTTCTTTTTCAGAGGGATCAGTAAGGCCTGTTTAAAACTATTAGGGACACTTCCTGACACAAGGGAGGTATTAAGCAATGGAATCAGGCTATTTGGGAGCGCCCGACCAATTTCTCTCATAACTTGGGGAGGGCAGGCATCCTGAGGAGATCCTGATTTAACTCTAGTGAGTAAATCTTGAAGGGTTTGGTGAGTAATTAAAGGAAAGGAGTGCAGGGTAAAAGGGTTAAAAAAAGTGTCGTCAATCGGGGCACAAACTGGGAGTTTGGATAAAGTGTCCTTAATCAACACTATTTTATCATTAAAATAGTCATTCAACGAATTGCAGAGCAATTGTGAGGGGACAACCGGGGGAGAAGTTCTCTCATCATTACACAACTCCGTCACAATCCTGAAAATTTCTTTCGACTTGTTGGTGGCATTAAGTATTTTAGAAGAGAAATAAGCAGTTTTGTGGGTGTGCAGTGTTTTTTGGTAGGCTTTTCGGGTAGAACAATAAGCGATCCTTGCTTGAGGACAGTAGTTGGAGCGCCATGTTCTCTCTTGCTGCCTCACTTCAAGTTTTAGTTTCCTCAACTCCGGTGTAAACCATTTATGCGCATCCGCGCCACGCGAGTTATCAAAGCGAGTGAGGGGAACACAAACATTAATGGCCGAATTTAGCCAGTCTTGAAGCCTACCTTCGGCTATCTCTACATCTGAGCTCTGCTCTGGCAGAGTAGACTTTAACCGATTTAAGAAAGCAGACATGTCTAGCGAGGACCATTTCCGAGTCAAACTGGTGGCCTTCAGCTTAAATTGAAGAGCTTTCTCAACACAAAAAGAGAAACTAATAGTAAAATGATCAGACCAGCTACAAGGTTTAATATCAATAAGATCAATGGCTAAATTCAATGACCAAAGTTGATCGAGACTGTGGCCCTTTTGATGGGTCTGAGTGTCTATATGTTGTGTTAAATTCAGATCACTCAGAAGGTCCCTAGTCTCTGCTGCTTGGGGGTCAGATAGAATATTATCAAACCAGAGATTTAAATCCCCGACCAAAAGCAGTTTAGAATTATCAGTAGCTAACATGGCCAGTTGCTCCGCAAGAATAGCAGGGAACATAACCATGGTTTGGGGCGGGCGGTATAGTAGAACCACCACAAGTGTCCCATTGACAGTATCCAATTTGGCAACAATATTCTCTACATTAGGAATATCCAGGGAGGGGAGTTGTCTAAGTTGATGTTTTTTATTGGAAATGATGGCCACCCCGCCCCCAATTTTACCTGCCGGTCGTATCACAGAGATAATATAATAATCAGCAGGTAAAGCGGCCAAGATATCCGGTAATGAGTCCGGGGTAAGCCATGTTTCAGTCAACAGGAGTAAATCCGGTTTAATATCGGATAACAGGAGAAAGATATCTATCTGATGTTTGGTCATGGAACGTGTATTTAAATAGAGACATCTAAAATTGCAAGTGGTGACTGGCATGCTTGCCGAAACCGCGTAGGTAGAGGCGGAGTCCGTAGTTAGGGTGATGGGATTACTGATGCCTAGGCGGAATGTCCGCTTCACCGCATTAAGGGGTACGGGAGGGCACCTCATGGTGGAAGGTCTTAGCGCTAATAATTCGGCGGAAGTATACACCAGAGGACACACAGCGTCCCCAGCCCCTAGTCCCGGACGCTCGCGGACGAGCTTGACTCTAGCGCGACTCCGGCGCGCCTCCGTCGCGCCCGCTGCGCTCGTCCGCTGCGCTCCCTCCACCACATTACGTTTTATGTGAGGGAGCCTCGAGCGACTGGACCGCTGCCACAGGTCCCTGCGCTCTCTGGCTCCTCCCAATATGGCGCCCGTTCCCACCACCAGCCCGGCACTAGAAGCCGCGGTAGGCGAGCCGCCCTCCACACAATCGGCAGAAGCCGCGATGGACCAAGGCAGAGGGGCCGCTATGAAGGTAAGGGTGCAAATGGCGCTATGGGTCAGCCGCCCTGCACGCAAACCGAACACCGTTGCAGTCACACAGTAACTGTTTAAAAGCACATATCAAAATCACAGACTTAATTTAAAATAAGCAATTGTAGTCCAGTCTGCCGTTATACAGCGTCTCTCAATAATGGCGCCGGGCTGCTACCACCAACCCGGAATCCACGAGTGAGGAAGGACTCCCAATCGTTTTATGGGAGGGAGCCTCGAGCGACTGGACCGCTGCCACAGGTCCCTGCGCTCTCTGGCTCCTCCCAATATGGCGCCCGTTCCCACCACCAGCCCGGCACTAGAAGCCGCGGTAGGCGAGCCGCCCTCCACACAATCGGCAGAAGCCGCGATGGACCAAGGCAGAGGGGCCGCTATGAAGGTAAGGGTGCAAATGGCGCTATGGGTCAGCCGCCCTGCACGCAAACCGAACACCGTTGCAGTCACACAGTAACTGTTTAAAAGCACATATCAAAATCACAGACTTAATTTAAAATAAGCAATTGTAGTCCAGTCTGCCGTTATACAGCGTCTCTCAATAATGGCGCCGGGCTGCTACCACCAACCCGGAATCCACGAGTGAGGAAGGACTCCCAATCGTTTTATGGGAGGGAGCCTCGAGCGACTGGACCGCTGCCACAGGTCCCTGCGCTCTCTGGCTCCTCCCAATATGGCGCCCGTTCCCACCACCAGCCCGGCACTAGAAGCCGCGGTAGGCGAGCCGCCCTCCACACAATCGGCAGAAGCCGCGATGGACCAAGGCAGAGGGGCCGCTATGAAGGTAAGGGTGCAAATGGCGCTATGGGTCAGCCGCCCTGCACGCAAACCGAACACCGTTGGTACTCATAGCCTTCAGTGACTATTCTGAGGCTGACCTAGAACCCCAGGATTTTGGAGTCGGTGGCAGGTGGCCCCTCACTCCCTCTCTGACAAATAGCTCGAAACCCATATCATCTAAAATGATATTGGGTCTCTCAACCAGTCATAATGTTTGCGTGTGTGTGTGCGTGCGTGCGTGTGTGTGTGTGCGTCCCTTTTAGACCATGCACATGAGTTAACAGTGTAACGTTTAATATCTGTGTGCTTATCTAGGTTAAGCACACGAGACAATCAGGACTGATTTTTCAGTATTCCGTTTAAACACATGATAGAAATAGTGTGTCTGAATTGGCATTTGTAAATATACTATTAGAAAGGTGCTATTTCTATTTTAAACTGGCACTCACTGATTTTTGAGATATCTTTTTGAGAAGCAAAAGACACAGAGGAGCTTAACTTGTACCTCTTGTTGGCCACTAGAGGGGGCCCTTTCACAACGGCATTTACAGCAGCTCTGGAATGGAGGGAGGGTGGCATCCCCACTGACTTTCAGAGGATTATGGACTACACCTCCCATTTCTGAAGAAGCCCGATGTAGGCAATGGCAGGTAAAAACGTGTACACCAACGAATATCTACCTTAATGTCAAATTCTTAAATTATACAAATTCAACAACTCCTGCATAAATTAAAGATAACATTCTAGCTAAAAAATTACTATACTAGCAATCAGTCACCTTGCAGTTGTTATTTGCTGTATCCGGGTATTATGCTGTCAATATTTTTCTGGTTGC
Organism: Lissotriton vulgaris; assembly: GCF_964263255.1. Lineage (NCBI taxonomy): Eukaryota > Metazoa > Chordata > Amphibia > Caudata > Salamandridae > Lissotriton > Lissotriton vulgaris. The sequence goes on from NC_141699.1 coordinate 344,674,790, forward strand.
ATTTTACAGCAAACATTTGTATGGTGCTGTTTTTTAAAAATACTTTTTATAGGCATTTTGCGGATAACATAATGGCAGATGCATACTGTAGGAACAGTAGTGGCATCAAACAGGAACAGTTCAATAAGATAAAACATAGGGTCAGACATGCAAACCATAACAAGCCGACCTTCCCACTCCTCCTCATTCGCCCGGGCCCCCTCTAGTTCAAGGTGGACACTGTTAAGTGATCGGGCTCAACAAAAGTTCCCGCTTCGTGTGGAGCCGTGGTACCCCACCCCTCCCCATCCTTAGTCAATCATCATCATGCACTCAGCGACTCCATCCCCCAAGCAAACTTAAGGGAAGGCAGCATTTGTGTGTGTTTGGGGAGGAGAGAGGGGGCAGGGTATGGAGTAGCTATGTGAGCATTGCTGCCCAGGTTGGCAGGTCCATGATGGGCAGTGGAACGAGCGCTAATGAGCCTGGGATAGATTGTTCTTGTTTCTTCTGACAGCTTATGTGTGCTGATCAGCGGCATGAGAGGTAAGTGCCGGTCTTGGGGTGGGAGGTATTTGTAGCATGTTTGTTTGTTGCTTATTGTTAGCATGCATTCCACATCACTCTCAAACACACTACCTCACAACTTTACTCTCTCTCTATCTCACTAGCTTATTTATTTATTTATTTATTTATTTTTTGCACTTATAATGCGCGCAGATACCCACAAAGGGTTTCCCGGCGCAAAAGATGTGAGAGCTGAGAAACACCGAAAGCGCAGAAAAACAACCTATTAGAAGCCTGCAATTATTTATCAAAGAGCCAGGTTTTTACACCTTTCTTAAAACTGGCGAGATTTACCTCCTTACGCAGGGCTAAAGGCAAAGAGTTCCAAAGAACTGGTCCCAGATGGGAGAAAGACTTTCCCCCCATACGGGCCAGTTTAAATCTAGGAACCACAAAGTTGGCTCCATTTGAAGAGCGGAGGTTTCGTTCAGGAACGTAGGGCCTAACCAGATTCTGCAGGTACTTTGGTGCGGTCCCTGCCTTGATCCTAAACATGTAGGTCAATGCTTTGAACCGGACCCGGTTCTCAACCCTAAGCCAGTGCAGGTCCTTTAGGTGCTTTGATATCCTAGCTGTCCTAGGGATCTTACATAGCAGCCTGGCGGCGGAATTTTGGACCAGTTGGAGCCGCCTAATCACAGCTAAATTGGAGCCCAGGTATAAGATGTTACCGTAGTCAAGCCTAGATGTAATCAGTGCATTGACTACGGTCTTCTGGGTATCCATAGGCAGCATCCAGATGATCTTCCGTAACCATTTCAGGATGGTGAAGCACGTACCAGCTACTTTGTTTACCTGCTGTTTCATTGATAAAGAGTCATCAATGCATACCCCTAAGTTTCTGACTTGAGTGGCCGGGCAGGGGAAAGCACCCAGGGAGGGCGGCCAATGGGTATCCTGCCATAGATCTCTCTTTTTCCCTAGGAGAAGAATCTCCGTCTTCTCCCCGTTAAGCTTCAGCTGATTAGTTGACATCCAGCTGAAGACTTCCTGAAGGCCTGTTTTCAACGCAGAGGGGGATGAAGGCTTTGAGTTGGTGAGAGAAAAAATAATCTGCGAATCATCCGCATAAGACATAAGTTCTAGGCCAACTCGCTCAGCTAGATCGGCGAGTGGGCGGAGATACAGATTAAAAAACAGCGGGCTCAAGATTGAGCCCTGAGGCACGCCATGTGGAGACAGAAAGGTGTCTGACTGAGCTTGCGAGGACGAGATCTGAAACGTCCGGTTGCTCAAGTAGGACGCGATCCAGTCAAGCGCTTTCCCTCCGACACCATCATCACTCAGCCTAGCAAGTAGTCTGTTGTGTGAGATGGTGTCGAAGGCCGCACTAAGATCAAGTAAGACAAGAGCAACCGTTTGCCCCTCATCCAAAAGTCCCCTAATCTTTTCGGTGACTCCCAAGAGGGCGGACTCGGTGGAATGGCCTGCCCTAAAACCTGACTGAGTAAAATGGAGTAGATTATTGTTCTCCGTGTATATTGAGAGTACACCGTGAATGTGCTTCTCTAAGATCTTAGAGAACGCAGGTAACAGGGAAATTGGGCGGTAATTGGCCAGCACCTCAGGATCAGCCGCCGGCTTTTTCAATAGAGGGCTGACCATGGCATGCTTCCAAGCCGCTGGAACAGTTGCCAGATGAATGGAGGCATTTAATGTATCAGCAATAGTCCCCAGGGCTGAGTCGTCCAGCTGCCTCAGGAGGTTAATGGGGAGAGGATCACAGGGAGAGCCTGATTTAATGGACGCAGCTAAGGATTTCAGCATGTCCAAGGAAATAAGTGGCCAAGAGTCAAGCCGTGGTCCTATTTGATTTACCAAAGGTGGGGACGGAACTTCCCCGTCATCCCTCATCAGAGGATTAATATTGGCAATAATATTCTCTATCTTTTCCACAAAATACGTGGCAAGATTTTGACATTTTTGAGGGGTCAGGGGAGGTGCGGCCGCCATAGAATTTGCTCCGGCCAGTTCCTTAACAGTGTTAAAAAGAGTCCGTGCTTTGTTTGCGGCTGTGTTGATAGTCTCAGTTATGTAGCAAGCCTTGCCTCTAGTGCAGGCTCTGTGGTAGAGGTTTCTGGCACTACGATAAATTTCCTTTTTTAAAGGATCGTAATGTTTGCGCCACTTCCGCTCTAATGCCTTACACTTGGTTTTTTCTAGCTTTAATTCATCGTTGTACCAAGGGGCTGGAGGGCGATGAACATTACCTCTGTACTTAGTAACGGGCAAACAGATATCGACTGCTCTCTCCAGCCAGGTATGGGCTTCACGCGCAATCGTTTCCATATCGGTGCCCAAGACGGGGGGGTGAATTTTTAGTGCATTCTGCAACTCGGACAGGTCTAACCTTTTCCAATTTCTCATAAGAATTGGGGGCCGAGCAGAAAGTGACGGCTTAAAGTCAGTAGGGGTAATGCTAAAAAGGGTTAAAAAATGGTCCGACCAACAAATGGGGTCGGTTTTCAACCATTTTAGTTCCTGTAAGTTGGATATTATGGGGTCCAGCAAATGGCCAGCTTGGTGAGTAGGACCCTCATTCCGCAGTGTCATGCTAAGAGTAGTCAAATCTTCCAGAAGGTTGACAACCGTGCTATTTGATGTGTCCTCCAAATGGAGATTTAAATCACCCAGTATGGTCAAATTTTGGCATTCAGAAAGTAAGGTGAAATGACGTTGGCCAAATTCGCAGCCCAGACATTACTGCCTCCAGGAGGGCGATAAATTAAAAAACCAGAAAAGGTAAAATTAGGGTTCAGTGCAATTTTAAAAAATGCTGCTTCGCATCCTGGGATATTGACCGTTTGGAAATCACAATTAAATTCCCTATTAAAAATCACAGCAATCCCCCCTCCAACCTGTCTTTCTCTATCAACTCTAGCGATAGCATAATTAGAGGGTAGTGCGGCCGCTACATCGGGACCAGCACCATCATGCAACCAGGTCTCCGTAAGGAAAACCGCACATGGTTTTTCCTCTGCTAAAAGATGGTAAATATCTGCTTTATGTTGAGGCAGTGATCTGCAATTAACAGTGTAGAATGTAAAGGAACGGGTGTTTTGAACCACGGTTGGAGTAGGTATCTTACGTTTGTGTGTAACGTCTGGGTAGGGCTGAACATTAGATAAAGCAAAAGCACAGTGATGACAGCTTTGGGAGCCCGCTAATGCAGGGTTTAAAATGGAACATTTACTATTTGTACTAGGGCGCAGAGCCTTTAGATGACCCGCCGAGAGCGTACCTCTGACAGCGTTTCCTGCCCCATGCCCCGACCTTGCCCGGACGGGCACAGACGGGCTGGTCTTTGGCTCGTCTTCGGCGCAGTCGATGGCGCCTACCCTGCGCGCCATCGCTGCGCGCTGGGGCCGACGAGTAGCTAAATACCCTCAAGAAGCGGAGGTCTAGAGCGCTAACCGCTCGACGCTCCGTGAGGTGCCGCCCCTGTCCCGCCCTCGACAACCGCGATTGGCTGGAGTGCCGGTTGCCTTAGAACTAGGCGGAAAACAGTTCTCGGGACACAATTAGGGTCACAGGTGAGTGCAAGTGAGTGCTCGTTTTTAACAGAGTGCTATTAAAAACATCCTACAATTTCTACAAACAGTTCTAGCAATTTTAAAATTAGAGCTTCTGCTCAAGTACACTGCGCGAAGTGCATTAAAATAATTCCCAGCCTCTGAACACGGGCTGTATTCAAATGAATTCGGAGCTCAGCGCCCAGCGGGGAGTAGCTGCCACCAACTCTTACCGCGTGGAACGTCTGCCTCCTCGCAACCTAAATACCCTCAAGAAGCGGAGGTCTAGAGCGCTAACCGCTCGACGCTCCGTGAGGTGCCGCCCCTGTCCCGCCCTCGACAACCGCGATTGGCTGGAGTGCCGGTTGCCTTAGAACTAGGCGGAAAACAGTTCTCGGGACACAATTAGGGTCACAGGTGAGTGCAAGTGAGTGCTCGTTTTTAACAGAGTGCTATTAAAAACATCCTACAATTTCTACAAACAGTTCTAGCAATTTTAAAATTAGAGCTTCTGCTCAAGTACACTGCGCGAAGTGCATTAAAATAATTCCCAGCCTCTGAACACGGGCTGTATTCAAATGAATTTGGTGCTCAGCGCCCAGCGGGGAGTAGCTGCCACCAACTCTTACCGCGTGGAACGTCTGCCTCCTCGCAACCTAAATACCCTCAAGAAGCGGAGGTCTAGAGCGCTAACCGCTCGACGCTCCGTGAGGTGCCGCCCCTGTCCCGCCCTCGACAACCGCGATTGGCTGGAGTGCCGGTTGCCTTAGAACTAGGCGGAAAACAGTTCTCGGGACACAATTAGGGTCACAGGTGAGTGCAAGTGAGTGCTCGTTTTTAACAGAGTGCTATTAAAAACATACTACAATTTCTACAAACAGTTCTAGCAATTTTAAAATTAGAGCTTCTGCTCAAGTACACTGCGCGAAGTGCATTAAAATAATTCCCAGCCTCTGAACACGGGCTGTATTCAAATGAATTCGGTGCTCAGCGCCCAGCGGGGAGTAGCTGCCACCAACTCTTACCGCTCCATTCATTCCATCACTCAGGTTGTGCCCGAGCCCGGTGCGGTGGAGCCACGGGCTACTTGGTGGACAAGAATTACTTACTTACTCTCTCTCTCTCTCACTACCTCACTCTATCTATTTCTATCTCACTATCTCACTCTCACTACCTCACTATATCACGACTCACTCCCTCAAAAATTCACTACGGATCACTGACATAATATCGAATTCACAAATATAGACTTACCAAAATATAGAAGAAAAAATATAGAATGCAAAAATATCGAATTCCTGTCTACAAACAGGTAAGTACAAAAATATCGAATCAAAAATATAGTTTTAAAAAATATAGTTAGTCAAAATATCGATTTTTTTAAAATGTCTTAAAAGTAATTTAAAATTAATGAAATAATAAATATAACGTTTACTATTACAACTCCAGTGAGTGCAACAGTAGGCAAAGCGTTATATAGCGTAGGGGTAAAAATGACTATTCCCACTCCAGAGAGTGCAACAGTAGGGAAAGCGTTGGATAGCTGAGGGGTAAAAATTACTATTCCCATTCCAGAGCGTGCAACAGTAGAGAAAGCGTTGGATAGCGTAGGGGTAAAAATTACTATTCCCACTCCAGAGAGTGCAACAGTAGGGAAAGCGTTGGATAGCGTAGGTGTCAAAATTACTATTCAATATTAAATTAATTACCTTCAATTCGATATTTTTCACCACTATATTCTATCCATTCGATATTTTGTCCATTCTATATTTTGACTTCGATATTTTTGTAATTCTATATTTTGAATTCGACATTTTGTCTTGTTACCATTCACTACATCACTCTCTCACTAACTCACTCTCTATCTCACTACCTCACAACTTCACTCTCTCTCTCTAACTCACTACCTCACTCTCTCTCTATCTCACTACCTCACTCTCTCTCTTTCTATCTCACTAAGTCACTTTCACTCTCTCTTTCACTACCTCACTTTCTCTCTATCTCACTACCTCACAAACTCACTCACTGTTTCTATCTCCCTACCTCAGAACATCCCTCTCCCTCACTACCTCACTCTTTAACTACCTCACTCTCTGTCTCTCACTACCTCACTCTCTATCTACCTCTCTCTCACTACATAACTCTCTCTACCTCACTACTCCACTCTATCTATCTCACTACCTCACTATCTCACAACTTCTCTCTCTCAAAACATCACTACCTCACTCTCTCACTACCTCACTCTCTAGCTCACAACTTCACTCTCTCTCTCTAACTCACTACCTCAATCACTCTCTATCTCACTACCTCACTCTTTCTATCTCACCAACTCACTTTCACTCTCTTTCACTACCTCTCTCTCTATCTCACTACATCACAACATCACTCTATGCTTATATCTCACTACCTCACAACATCCCTCTCCCTCACTACCTCACTCTTTCACTACCTCACTCTCTATCTCACTACCTCACTCTCTATCTACCTCACTCTCTCTCACTACCTCACTCTCTCTCACTACCTCACTCTCTATTTCAATACCTCCCTCTCTCTATCTCATTACCTCACTCTCTCTCTGCTAATGCAATAGGTATCACATACGCAAAAAAAAGCTAATGCCAATAGAAATGACAATGCCATTTATTTAGGGATACAAAAAAGATAAAAAAATAATGAGCAATACCAATAGCTCTACCTATAATATTGCAGAGACCATTGCATTGTAAATGCTTGTTAATTCTATTGTGAGCCTTTTGTGCCAGTGAATGTCTGCTTTTGTGTGTGAGTGCCGAAGCGACAGAGAGAGCATCAGAACATTATGTGAAGGTATTTTAACCGAAAATGTGAGGAATGATTTGTGTGTGCATGTCTGCTTGTTCTTGGGACTGTGTGTGAGTGCGTACTCATGGGCAAGAGAATGTATCAATGCTGTACCTAATAAAACAAATAAGAACTGAACCTGCAAATATAAAAAAAACGCAGAAACTAAAGCATAACACATTGTTTGTCCTTCATTTAATTTTTTGTGAGGGATTAACCACTTTATGTTCATACATTTATCATGTTTTTGGTGTGTGCTGAAACTGCTGTAACTAACATGTTCCTTTACATGCAATGAGCGTCTTACACAGTTGAAAGGGGCATTATTAGGAGACAGGTTATTAGTTGTCTACATATGCCATGCCCACATATGCATAGGTAATTTGCACATGTAGGCCATTTGAGACTGTTGATAAGTGTAATTTAAGGGCAAAATGATTACTTGACAGATGACAGTAGTGTCTTTAAATAATCGTGTCCCGCCCTCAACTCCGCCCCTTGCCCCGCCCCCTAGCTCAATTTGACGAGTACCTGCACTTATTTTTCCACATTTAAAGCACTGGTTAGGATGTGTTGAAATGTTGGAATTGTGAACCGATCCTTATTGATTAGCCAAAGGCACCGTTTTTGTTCACTGTCCATGTCCACAGAGATGCTTAAAGGACGTGGATAAACTGCATCTTACTTAAATGGGAGTGGAGACGGTACGAACAATTTCTCTTGTTTAGTCGAAACCCATATCATCTAAAATGATATTGGGTCTCTCAACCAGTCATAATGTTTGCGTGTGTGTGTGCGTGCGTGCGTGTGTGTGTGCGTCCCTTTTAGACCATGCACATGAGTTAACAGTGTAACGTTTAATATCTGTGTGCTTATCTAGGTTAAGCACACGAGACAATCAGGACTGATTTTTCAGTATTCTGTTTAAACACATGATAGAAATAGTGTGTCTGAATAGGCATTTGTAAATATACTATTAGAAAGGTGCTATTTCTATTTTGAACTGGCACTCACTGATTTTTGAGATATCTTTTTGAGAAGCAAAAGACACAGAGGAGCTTAACTTGTACCTCTCGTTGGCCGCTAGAGGGGGCCCTTTCACAACGGCATTCACAGCAGCTCTTGACTGTCCTGCAGTATTCTGGTAAAATCTAATTCAGACTAATATGTGGAGCTGGCGGCCGGCCAGTGGTGTCAACATTGTTAAGGAGCACTATGAGTAATCCTGGAGAAACACAGGTGGGCGGGCATGCACTTACCGTCATGGAAAAGCATGGGTCCTGCGTCATCTGGACGCACTTACAGGTTCAATTACTACGTTTCTAAGGAAATGCAATACCGGCACTCTCTTGGGGAAAAAACGAATATTTGTGTAGGCATCATGCTAACAACAATACAAAAGACTGACGTTTGGTTTTAAGGCTGCAGTTTTGGGGTTTATAAGTTCACCTCCTCCCTACAGATCCATAGAATGAACTGTACCAATCGGCTCGCCGTTCATAGCGAAACTTCTGAATTCCATATTATTAATGAGGAATGTGGTTCGTAAACACTATTATTTTATTTATTTTTATTGCATAGCAATAAGGAACCATATTTAGCTAGGAACAGAGAACATATCCGAGTTCCTTCCTTGTGTTATCCTGGATCCCACTTTACCCAGCGATTCTTTATTGTTTATGTATTTGTGCCCTGAGTGCTTTGAAATGTGTTGACATGTCGTCTGCCTGACTTCTCAGCGCTAGGACAAAAGATATACATGAAGTGAGAGTACAATGGTGGTGTGTTATATTGTGCGGGTCACAGGAACATGCAACCGCATCGACAATGGTGGAAGGTGCACAGGGGCGGCCAAGGATTATAATAATGACAGGAGCCGGGAGAGTGCTTCAGTGGGTAGCGCCGTCATATGCCCAACTGGCCTTACGTACGCGCGTCACCCTTTTTATTATAACAAGGGTCACATGACCCTACGTAGCGTTCCCGTCGCGTTACGGGCACAACACAACATTCCTCCCCAACAAACGTCAAGCCAATATCAGTTCGCAGATATAGCGCATAACCATACTTGGTCCTTTCTAATAACTTCTGGGGCACTCTGAACATTTAATCACTGGGAACAGTCTTACGTGAAATAATCTCGGAAACGGCGAGTGGGCCCCGGATTCCCTTGCAGGCGGTACTGGGACCTGCCTCGCCCCAGGGTCTCGCTGGCCTCCGCACCATGGGGCACCTCACCTCGAGGATCCACAAAGCCGCCAGGCTCTTCTTCGGCGCTTCAGTTACAGGCCCTTCGTTGGGAGTTAGAACATTGTCAGGGGCTTCAACACAACCTCCTGCTCGGGGTGTTTCTGCTTCCATGTCCCTATTGGCCCCTGTTGATGCCATGTAACTTGGGTAATGAACTACGATGGCCGGCTGATATTTCTTAAAGTACGACACATTTGTGTTATGTTACGTTATGTTAAATTAATTTATAGAGCGCGCTAACACCATTAGGTTCCTTGGCGCTATACAGAGGGAGCGGGGAAGAGAGACAGAAAATAACATAACAGAGGATAACAACTAATTGTACGCTTCAATGAAGAGGTGCGTTTTAAGGGAAGATCTGAATCTGGAATAGGGGGAGGACAACCTAAGAGGAAGGGGTAAGGAGTTCCAAAAAGACGGGGCTAAGAATGAGAACCTAAGGCCACCGTGTTTCTTCCGCTTGAATCTAGGGACAGAAAGCAGAGCCATTTGAGATGACCGAAGGGTGCGGGAGGGAACATACTGATGAAGCAAGGAAGAGATGAAGAAGGGGCTATGGCCAGTGAGGGATTTGGAAATGATGCAACCAAGCTTAAATTTACAGCGGGCAGAAACCGGAAGCCAGTGGAGACTTTTTAGAAGAGGTTGAACGTGTTGATCTCTAGGCTGATGGTATATCAGGCGTGCAGCCTGATTTTGGATCAACTGGAGTCTCCTGAGTTGGTATGCAGGAATGCCTACGTATAATGCATTTGCGTAGTCAAGCCTGGACATGACTAACGCAAGCAGGGCCAAAATAAGGGCATCGGTGGTAAGTAGGCAAGAATTTTTGCGTATTTTCCTGAGCTGAAAGTGGCTGGAGGAAACTACAGCGCTGATCTGGGGTGTCATAGATAGGTCGTTGCTTATGACAACTCCCAGACTTTTTGCTGAGTTGACGGGACAGGGGGGGCTGCCAAGACTGGCAGGCCAAAAGGAGGAGTGCCAGGGATTGGAGGGTCCCCCGAGAAGCACCAGCTCGGTCTTGTCGGGGTTGAGTTTCAGATGGTTTGTGCCCATCCAATCACTGATGAAACAGAGGGTGTTTTGGAAAGTGGAGATGGATTCATCCCCGGAGTCTATAGTGAAGACCAGTTGAATGTCGTCCGCGTAGTTGAACGCGGAGACATTGAATCGACGGAGGGAGCGGATTAACGGGACCAGGTATAAATTAAAAAGGAGAGGGGATAAGGAAGAGCCTTGTGGGACACCACAGGTCAACTCGACTTGAGAAGCAGAAAACTGGGACAGCCTGACAGCTTGACGGCGATGGGTCAGGAAAGAACGCACCCAGTCCAGGGCAGTACCCTGGATGCCGGCCTCTCTGACACGGTCGACCAAGATATCATGGTCGACCGTGTCAAAGGCGGCCGACAGGTCCAGAAGGACCAGAGCCTGACAGGTGTTAGAGTCGGCTCTAACACCCTGCGCAGTTCGTCCATCACAGAGAGGATGACTGCTTCTGTGGAATGCGCAGGTCTAAACCCAGCCTGCTGGGGGTCCAAAACACAAGAGTCTTCTACAAAAGAGGTAAGGGTTTGAGTAACATGGGACTCCAGGACTTTGCTAAGGAAGGGAAGGAGGGAGATAGGGCGATAGTTGCTCATGATGGACGGGTCAGCCGTAGGTTTTTTCAGGATGGCGACCACCTCTGCCCGTTTGAAGGATCCCGGGACCACCCCCGTGGTCAAAGAGTTGTTTAAAAGGGCTAGAGGGGGATCCGGGCAGGAAGTGAAGGCTTCCCGCAGGGCCGAGGGGGGGCAACAGTCGCTGGGAGAGCCAGAAGAGACTTTGAGCAAGAGGGGGAGAAAATTATCTTTTGAGATGAGGGGGAACTGGGTTAGGGTATGAGTGTTGTGGTGATGGGTGTACTGGGGAGGGAAGGGGCGGATGAGGCGTGAGCAGAGATGCTGGTTTTGATTTTAACAATTTTGTCCACAAAGAATTGATTCAGGGAATCACACAGAGGCTGGGAGGGGAGGGGAGCAATGGTGACTCTCGCCGGGTTAGATAATTCCTCAACGATAGAGAAAATATCTTTGGACTTATTAGTGGAGTTCAAGATCTTGTTGGAAAAGTAGCTGGATTTAGCCCGGGCTATAGCAGACTTGTATTCCCTCAGCTGAGAAGAGAAGACAGCTTTTGTCTCGGGGGTATATCCTCGACGCCAGCGTCTTTCGGCCTGACGGAGACTGAGTTTCAGTGCCTTGAGTTCCTCGGTGAACCACCTATGGGCGTCGTGACTGCGCCGCGTCTTAACAGGTTTTAGAGGTGCCACTGAGTCAGCGGCGGAAACAAGCCATTGGGTGAGGTTATCGGACTGAGAGTCAATGGAAATGGTAGGTCCCGTGATAGAAGGGGCAGATGAGCTCAGGAGGGAGGTAAATTTATTGAGGTTGGCCTTGTTCCAGTTACGTGCCAGAAAGTTAGATTCTCGGATGATATTGGCCGGGGGGGCTTGGCAAGGGAAAAGGTGATGAGTAGATGATCTGACCAGAGGCAGGGAAGAATAAGGGGAGTGGAGATGTCTAAGGAGGAAGTCCATACTTGGTCCAGGATATGACCTTTGACGTGCGTGGGTGTGTGTATATGTTGGGTGCAATTGAGGCCCAGCATAAGGTCAGAAAAGGCAAGTGAATCAGAGGTTTCATGAGGGTCCGATGGCCAATAATTGAAGTCACCGAGGACCAGAACATTGGTGTTGTTGATGGTCAGCTGGGAGATAAGCTCACCAAACTGAACTGAGAAGTTGGGCATAGGTTGGGGAGGGCGGTAAACTAGGACACATATAAGAGAGGACCCAGGTTGTTCCAGCCTGAGTACAAGACAATCGGTCATAGGGATGCTGGGGGTGGACACAGGGGAGAACCGAATGCCTAATGATGGCTGCAACCCCGGCGCCCTCTTTGCCAGAGGGGCGGTTGGCTTGCAGTATGTAATATCCCGAAGGGATGGCCGCCAGGATATCAGGGGAGGAGTCATCTGTGAGCCAGGTCTCGGACAGGAACAAGATGTCAGGCTGTTCCGATCCTAAAAGATAGAAAATGTCAGATTGATGGCTGACCAGAGACCGAGTGTTAAGGTACATCACAGATAAGGGGGAGTTAGGGGCTAATCCCGAGGTAGAAGTGCGAGTTTTGCCTGCCAAGTCCGGGGGCCTGTGAATGGGAGATGGTAGAATGATCTCGGGGAAAGATTTCCTGGGTGCGGGCAAGCCGCATACAGCGTGCTTGACAGAGGGCTCGGGGGGAGGAAGTACGGGGTCGTGAAGTGAAATAATGGATGAACGGGGATAAATGAGGCGGGAGGCAGAGTGACATGCCCCATGCCCCGGCCTGCCGCGGACGGGCGCAGACGGGCTTTACTCAGGCGCAACTCAGGCGCGCCTCCGTCGCGCACGCTGCGCTCGTCCGCTGCGCTGACACATAGTGGCCGTTTAAAAAGGGGCGGATCGAGGGTGGAGTGTCAGGGAGACAGTGTGCAGATTGAATCCCAAGCAAAGATGGCGCCCGCTGCCGCTGGGAACCGGCGATGACAATCAGCCCCCAGCCGGTCGCTCACCTTTGAAATTAAAGAATGATGTTAGTGGCCTGCATAACAAAAAGGTAGGGTGAAGTACACAATTCAAAACCAGTACGATGCGTAAAAACGCCGCCGCTCGCAATCAGCAGGGCGAGATGCAGGAAATACGAGGAGAAGCTATCTCTCTCTCACGACTCTCTCAATGTCTGCAGACAAGCCCACTGCCACCAGGCTGCCTGCCAAACACCGGGAGGGGAATGAAACACGCGCCTAAATAGGGGCGGATCGAGGGTGGAGTGTCAGGGAGACAGTGTGCAGATTGAATCCCAAGCAAAGATGGCGCCCGCTGCCGCTGGGAACCCGCGATGACAATCAGCCCCCAGCTGGTCGCTCACCTCTGGAATTAAAGAATGATGTTAGTGGCCTGCATAACAAAAAGGTAGGGTGAAGTACACAATTTAAAACCAGTACGATGCGTAAAAACGCCGCCGCTCGCAATCAGCGGGGCGAGATGCAGGAAATACGAGGAGAAGCTATCTCTCACTCACGACTCTCTCAATGTCTGCAGACAAGCCCACTGCCACCGGGCTGCCTGCCAAACACCGGGAGGGGAATGAAACACGCGCCTAAATAGGGGCGGATCGAGGGTGGAGTGTCAGGGAGACAGTGTGCAGATTGAATCCCAAGCAAAGATGGCGCCCGCTGCCGCTGGGAACCCGCAATGACAATCAGCCCCCAGCCGGTCGCTCACCTCTGAAATTAAAGAATGATGTTAGTGGCCTGCATAACAAAAAGGTAGGGTGAAGTACACAATTTAAAACCAGTACGATGCGTAAAAACGCCGCCGCTCGCAATCAGCGGGGCGAGATGCAGGAAATACGAGGAGAAGCTATCTCTCTCTCACGACTCTCTCAATGTCTGCAGACAAGCCCACTGCCACCGGGCTGCCTGCCAAACACCAAACATTTCTGGTCACTGTCTCTCTTCCTCGTGTCGCGATGATGCAGGTACCCTCCACGTCCATAACAGTCCACTGGTTCTTTTCATAGGGCATGTGAGAAGTTGGCCTGATATATGATGCTCACTATTTCTAGTGATCACCTTGTATCAGTCCAAACAACCCTTATGGTGATTGGTTGTAAAGTCAACCTTACAGACCAGCTATCCTAGTAGCGTGGACAAGAGCAGTCTTTAGGCTAAACTCTGAATGGCATGTGAAGCCAGCTGTTTTACCACATATAACCCCTTGAATACCAAGTGAAAGGACACCACACAGGTTGTTATGAAAATAAACAGTTATTTATTAACTAACATACACCTCTGAACTCTTTATGAGGTCAGAGGGCTAAGCACATGACAACACTAAAAAGGAAAAACGAGTTCGCACAATATTTACAAGTGCGCCTTAGGGGCACGACAAACCATATACTCAAAACAATAGAATGCGAGGAAAGGAAATGCTGTAAGGAGATCCAGAGGCTGGAGGATCGCTGGAACTATGCTACAAACTAGGTAAGTAAGGAGCAGGAGGCCCACGGAACTCACGTGCAGAGTGGAAACTCTCAAGCACAATGCGTACCAACGTCTATGGATGCTACAGATTAGAAAGTTACGGATTCCGGACGAACCCGGCTGGATGGAGGGAAAACAACAGTGGACCTGGACACTAGGATAGTGAACACAGACTTCAGCACCTAGAAGCTTTAGTTACCTAACGCAAAGGCTGCGGGTGCATAGGGCTGAAGTGGTGTCGGGTTTGCTGCGTTGATCCCGGTGATGCCTGAAACAAGGAGTTGCTGGCAGGCAGCCAGATGGAGGAGTATGGTGGTTCCAAGGATGGAACTGGGAAGAAGAAGTCCTGAAAGGGAAGGGGACAGAGTCTCGATCACTAGCCAGTGATGGTGCTGGAACCAGGAGGGAACCAGATGCTGTTGCCTCGTTCAGGTGGAAGAAGGGTCGCTTCTCTCTGTAGCTGCGCGGACCAGGAGCTGTTCTTCACGACCAGGCTGGAGGCAAGAGCTGTCCAACGTAGTCTGCTGCTGTTGGCGGTGTTGGATCGTCGATCTGGTCAACAGGCCTTGGCTAATGCAAGCCACGCGGTGGAACAAAGATGGCGTCTGATGCGGACCAGGAGCGTCCGGGGTGCTCCTCTTTTACAAGGAAGCAAGGGCCAGTCTGGGGGACCAGACCAGCAGTGGTGAAATCTTCGGATCATCGTCTCGGAGGTCACTGGCCAGCCGGCAAGTGACCAGACAACAGGAGATGCAACAACCAGGCAAAAGGGCCCCACGCAGATCTCGTGGATGCTGGGGGGCTGATCTTTGGTGCAGGAGCTGCGTCGGTGTGGGGCTTCTCAGACCCCAGTGCACTCACTCGAGGATCCCTCAGCGGTTATGCTGGAAGCGATGTGCAGGTTTCTCAAGATGGCCGTCTCCACGTTACTCGTCGCGCCCACGGGTCCCAGCTGTGCTGTGGATGTGGGTAGAGGTCAGAGGAGTCTGGAGGTCCAGGTCTTGTTGAGCTGGGTTGTCGGATTCCGGGAAGGAAGGACTTGCAGCAAACCGCACAGGAGCTTGATGGTGCCTGCGAAGCAGGATGGTCACTCCCTGACCATAGGGGAGATTCTTCAGTCTTCTGATGGTTCAGGAGGGAGAAGGTCAAGAGTTATTCGTGGAAGTTGTCAAGATTAATCTAACTGGGAATGGGACCAGCTCCTACCTTTATTCTGCCAAAGGGGGCTGCACTACGGCTAGGTCCCTCCTCTGGGTGGGACCAGGAAGGGGGGTGGTCACACCCCCTTTCCTTTGTCCGGTCTTGTGCCAGCTCTGGGGCTGGAGTGCCCCAGGAGCTGGTTTAGACCGGCGTATGCACAGGGACACCTTGTGTGCCCCAGGCATGTCTCATTCCTTTCAGCCCTGGCCTACCTAATACACAAAATCCTGTCTGGGGTGGTGCTAGCACCTCCCAAGGCAGGAAACCCTTTGTCCGAGCCTCCCTCGCTGGAAGGACTCCCAGCAGCAGGAGGTCAGACTTGTGTCTGTGGTGGCAGCATCCATTTTGTGATGCTGAGGCTCGAGTTAACTTTAACCGGGGTTCACAGTTACATACATGTCGTGTCCCTCTAGAAGGGTGGAATGCTACCCCCGTCGCCAGAATTGGCGAGGGGGTAGTATTCCAATTCGTATGACACCTTACTCGACATGTTTTGATAATGCTATACCAAAGTTAGCATTTGACCGCGAGGTTCATAATGCACTTAAGAGTATATGGTATAGCGTTATCATGGAACAGCTATTAGGACTTGGTTCCGCAAGCTGCAAACGGGCTCAGCTCATGCCAGAGCACCATCTCACATAATTCCAGGCACTCTGCCTTCAGGATTGATAAGGCCTGCCATAGGAGTGACTGATAGGAATACATGTGTCCATTTTAGGGTTAGATATAGAGATACTATACCTAAAGCAAAGGGTGATTACACCACCTTGCCCCAGCTGCCGTGCAGCCAGTTGTGTCTGTTTAGATGGCCAGCCAGGGGTGGCATAATACATGCTTCAGCCCCTGGTAGGCCCTGGGTACACCTATGTCCTGGATACCTAAGGTATACTGTACAGGGACTGATAAGGTGGCCCAGTACCAATTGGTAAATGCACCTAAGGTACATGGTTGTTAATTTAGAGAGAGAACAGCTAGGCTGTGGGTCTGATTAGCTGGCCCACAGCCAGGGAAAGTCGTAAACCAGTGAAGCAAAAAGCAAAAATCGGGGGTGACCATAGGATTGCAGACCCTACTCTCCTACATAACCCCCCCCCAAACTTAGGGACATTAAACTAACCTTGACCAGGTGAGTCTTCTTGTTCTAAGTGGAAGTACCTGGAGAGACCATCTGCATTGCCATGGTTAGTCCCTGGTCTGTGCTCCACTGTAAAGTCCATCCCCTGTAGGGAAATGGACCACCTAAGAAGTTTGGGGTTTTCACCCTTCATTTGATTTAGCCATAAGAGGGGCTTATGGTCGGTCTGAATCTTGAAGTGAGTACCAAACAAGTATGGCCTCAGCTTCTTAAGGGCCCAAACCACAGCAAAGGCCTCCCTCTCAATAGCTCACCAATGTTTCTCTCTAGGGGTCAGCCTTCTACTTATAAAAGCAATGGGCTGGTCATGACCATCAATATTCAGTTGAGATAGAACAGCTCCCACACCCACCTCAGATGCATCTGTTTGGACAATGAATGGCTTGGAGTAGTCTGGACTCTTGGGAATAGGTGCAGTGCACATGGCCTGCTATAGGTCATCGAATGCCTTCTGACAGCTAACTGTCCACTGAACTTTCTTTGGCGTTTTCTTACTTGTCAGGTCATTAAGTGGAGTCACAATGGTTCCATAATTTCTGACAAATTTCCTATAGTAACCATACAGGCCCAAGAAAGCTCTGACCTGTGTCTGGGTGGTTGGAGGAGCCCAGTCCTTTATGGCCTGTATCTTGCTCTCCAGAGGTTGAACTTGGCCTCCACCTACAAGGTGGCCCAAGTATACAACTTGACTCTGCCCTATCTGGCACTTGGTAGCCTTGATAGTGAGGCCTGCCTTTTGCAGGGCCTCCAAAACTTTCTTCAGGTGGATCAGGTGATCCTCCCAGGTGGAGCTAAAGACAGCAATATTATCTAGATATGCTGCACAGAAGTCATCCAGGACAGAGAGAACTTGGTTCACCAACCTTTGGAAAGTGGCAGGTGCATTTTTCAAACCAAAGGGCATCACCACAAATTGGTAATGACCCCCTGGGGTAGAAAATGCTGTTTTGGCCTTGGCATCCTCAGCTAACCTGATTTGCCAATAACCAGCTGTCAGGTCAAATGTACTCAAGAACTTGACAGAAGCCAATCTGTCAATGAGTTCATCTGCTCTTGGTATTGGATGGGCATCTGTCTTAGTGACAGCATTGAGACCCCTGTAGTCTACACAAAACCTCATCTCTCTCTTACCATCCTGGGTGTGAGGTTTAGGCACTAGAACTACAGAACTAGCCCAAGGGCTCTCTGAGAGTTCAATGACTCCCAATTCCAAAATCTTTTGTACTTCTTGTTTTATGCAGTCTCTGACGTGGTCAGGTTGCCTGTAGATTTTACTCTTTATAGGCAGACTGTCACCAGTGTCCACCTCATGGGTGCACCAGTTTGTCTGACTGGGTGTCAGAGAGAACATTTGTCTAAAGGACTGAAGAACCTGTTTGCACTCCTTTTGCTGATGTTCAGTGAGGCTGTCAGAAAAGACCACACCATCTACTGACCCATCATCAGGGTTCTGAGTGAGCAGGTCTGGGAGAGGGTCACTCTCTTCCTCCTGACCCTCATCTGTGGCCATGAGCAAGCTCATTGCCTCCCTGTCAACAAATGCATTGAGCCTGTTCACATGAAGTACTCTGTGGGGGCTCCTGGGAGTTCCAAGGTCCACCAGGTATGTGACCTCTCCCTTCTGTACAATAATGGTGTAGGGTCCAGACCATCTGTCTTGGAGAGCTGCTGGGGCCACTGGCTCCAACACCCACACCTTCTGTCCTGGGTGATACACAGTCAGGACAGCCTTTTGGTCATGCCAAGCTTTTTGAAGTTCTTGGCTGGCCTCCAGGTTTTTAGATGTCTTCTCCATGTACTCTGCCATCCTGGAGCGGAGACCAAGTACATAGTCCACTATGTCAAGTTTAGGCTTTTTGAGAGGTAACTCCCATCCTTCCTTCACTAGACATAGGGGTCCTCTTACAGGATGCCCAAAAAGAAGTTCAAAAGGGCTGAAGCCAACCCCCTTCTGTGGGACCTCTCTGTAAGCAAACAGAAGGCAGGCTTCGTCTGAGCTTTTCTGGTAATCCTCTTATCATCCCTTTTAGGGTCTTGTTGAATCTCTTCACAAGCCCATTGCCCTGAGGATGATAGGGTGTGGTAAATTTGTAGTTTACTCCATACTCTTTCCACATGGCAGTCAAGTATCCTGGCATGAAGTTTGCACCCCTGTCAGAGATGACCTCCTTGGGAAACCCCACTCTTGTAAAAACTGCAAGTAGGGCCTTGGCCACAACAGGAGCTGTAGTGGTCCTAAGGGGAATAGCCTCTGGGTACCTGGTGGCATCATCCACTATCACCAGTATAAATCTGTGCCCAGATGCTATTGGGGGGTCCATTGGTCCAACAATGTCAATCCCCACTCTTTCAAAGGGTAACCCCACCACAGGTAGTGGTATAAGGGGGGCCTTTGTTGTGCTACCTGATTTGCCACTGGCTTGGCAGGTGACACATGAACGACAAAAGTCTTTGGTGTCCTCAGACATATGAGGCAAGTGAAAGTGTGAGACAAGTCTTTCCCAAGTCTTGTTCTGGCCTAAGTGACCTGCAAGGGGAATCTCATGGGCCAAGGTAAGAAGGAAACCTCTCAGAGACAAGGGGATAACCAGCCTCCTGCTAGCACCAGGTTTGGGGTCTCTTGCCTCAGAGTAAAGGAGTCCATCGTCCCAGTACACCTTGTGGGTACCTGTGGCATTCCCTGCAGCCTCAGCAGCAGCTTGCTGTCTGAGGGGTTCAAGAGATGAACAGTCTAATTGTGCCTGCCTCAAGTCTGCCCTGGAAGGTCCCCCTGTCCCAAGAAACTCAACCTGTTCAGGTTCAAGTTCCCCTTCTAGGACAGTTCCTCCTGGGGTCTGTAGGTCAGCCTCCTGTGAGGGCTGAACCTCTGCTTAAGGCAAGGGGGAAGGCACTGCCTTAACCCTACTGCTTTTACTCTTGGTTAGTGTCTGGTCCATTGTTCCAGGATCCAGCACTAGTTCAGCTGGGCATTTTTTGGCCTGTGACCTAGTCACAGCAAGGACATGTGCTGACAAACCTAACATTTCCACATGAGTCCTATACTCCACATCTGACCATAGGGAGGATTCCAAATCATTGCCCAAAAGACAGTCCACTGTGAGGTCTGAACTAACAACAACCCTTTTGAGGCCATTTACCCCTCCCGAGGAGAAATTAACAAGTGCCATACTATGGTTGGTAGTGACATTGCTAGCATTGGTCACTAGGTAGTCTGAACCTAGTATTACCTGTCCAGGGTCCACAAATGCTGGTGTCACCATAGTGACACTGGCACAGGTGTACCTGTAGGCCTGAGCCATTTTTCCATTGATCAAAGGTGTCTGCCTGTATTTGCCCAGAGTACTGGGACTTATTGTAGGGGCCAAATCCATGTCCCCAGTACAAACAAGAACAGCCTGGGTAGGTACTCTGACTACGTCAGAGCCTGCCTCAGATACCAAGGTCAACCCCAGTATAGCCTTTGGAGGAACACTACCACTACTAACTGAACTAGGGGTTGCAGGTGCCTTAGGGGCAGTAGTGGTAGAGGCTTGGCCTTTCTTGGTGCACTCACTAAACCAGTGAGTTTTACTTTTACAGTATTGGCACCATGGTTTCCTTTGACCATCATTCTTCTTCTTTTGGGAATTCTGGGACCCACCCTCTTTAGATTGTCGGGGCCCTGTTGAAGACTTCTGGTCATTTTGCCTATTCTCATTACCCTTTTGGTCTGCTTTCTTCTGGCCACCACCCTGGTTCTGGTTCTGTTGCTTGACCCTTGTCCTGACCCATCTGTCTGCCTTATTTCCCAATTCTTGGGGAGAGGTCAAATCTGAGTCAATAAGGTGCTGATGCAACAACTGATTTTGACAATTACTTAATATTTGCTCTCTCATAATTAGATTGTACAATCCTGTGTAATCAGTAACTTTACTTCCCAGTAACCAGCCTTCAAAAGCCTTAGTGGCACAATCAACAAAGTCAGCCCAATCCTGAGACTGAATTTTCTGGGTGTCCCTGAACAGCAACCTGTACTGCTCAGTTGTTAAGCCAAACCCATCAATCAGTGTATTTTTCAGGACTTGGTAATTGTTAGCATCCTCAGCTCTAGTAGTGAGGAGCTTATCTCTACCTTTACCTTCAAAGGAGAGCCACAATATAGCTGCCCACTGACTCTGGGGGGATGCACTGGACAGTGCAGGCCCTCTCCAAAGCAGTCATCCATTTGTGGATGTCATCCCCTTGTTTAAAGGGGGGCACTATTTTACTCAGGTGTTTAGTATCAAAACTCCTATCTTTATCTCTAATGATAATGCTGCCACCAGTGGGGTCTGCCCCACTCAATTTCTGCTCTCTGGCAAAGGCAAGTCTTTCTTTGGCAAGGGCAAGTTCTACCCTCTCAATCCTCAGATTGACTTCCCTCATCTTGGCTTCATGCTCTCTTCTCTGAGGGGATGTCATCCCTCCCTGAGAAGATGCCTGAGAGACATGGGTGTGAATAGATCTGCTAGAGCCTCTGGAGTGAGATCTAACTCTATTCCCAAGGTTAAGCCTGCCTGAGGATGGGCCTGGGGGTCCCCCAGTTCCATTCTCATGCATGCTTAAGCTGGTCCTGGTGAGCCTACTGACTACTACTGGACCTTTGTCTGCCTCATCCCCAGATAACTTCTCCTCCTCTTCCTCCTCTTCACTTTCTGCTCCATGGAGGTTAAGGTCGGGGTCACCAAGGGTTCCCTCTAAGGGGGGCATGCTCCCATCTGGATTAGAGGGGCTGTGGTAGAAGCCCTTCTGGCATCATATGTCTCTAAGAGACCTATCAGAAAAGGAGTGGTAGGGTTAGAACCGTGTTTTAGTTTCCTGGAGGTACGCAATTGTCTCATCTCCTGGAAGCTAAGGGCTGCATATCTGGAAGTGACCTGTGGAGGGTCATCAACCACAAGGGGAGCCACTGAGTTCTCTCCTGTGGTAGACATGCTTTTCTAGTGAGGTGTAAGTGGTGCACTTACCTACACTATGGGTTTACCTACTGATCCCTTGCTAAGAGTTGTAGTCAGGGTGTGCTACACCTTTCTACTACAACAGCTGGTTCAGTAGAACTCAGAGTATTTATAAGCTTGTTATATGTACCTATGGTACCTTATGTGATCTTTCAAATGATATCTCAAGATTATATTTGGTAAAAACAACAGCAAGCTCAAATCCCAACCGCTGCACACCAATGTGAGAAGTTGGCCTGATATATGATGCTCACTAGTTCTAGTGATCACCTTGTATCAGTCCAAACAACCCTTATCGTGATTGGTTGTAAAGTCAACCTTATAGACCAGCTATCCTAGTAGCGTGGACAAGAGCAGTCTTTAGGCTAAACTCTGAATGGCATGTGAAGCCAGCTGTTTTACCACATATAACGCCTTGAATACCAAGTGAAAGGACACCACACAGGTTGTTATGAAAATAAACAGTTATTTATTAACATTAACTAACATACACCTCTGAACTCTTTATGAGGTCAGAGGGCTAAGCACATGACAACACTAAAAAGGAAATACAAGTTCGCACAATATTTACAAGTGCGCCTTAGGGGCACGACAAACCATATACTCAAAACAATGGAATGCGAGGAAAGGAAATGCTGTAAGGAGATCCAGAGGCTGGAGGATCGCTGGGACTATGCTACAAACTAGGTAAGTAAGGAGCAGGAGGCCCACAGGACTCACGTCCAGAGTGGAAACTCTCACGCGCGATGCGTACCAACGTCTATGGATGCTACAGTTCAGAAAGTTACGGATTCCGGACGAACCCGGCTGGATGGAGGGAAAACAACAGTGGACCTGGACACTAGGATAGTGAACACAGACTTCAGCATCTAGAAGCTTTAGTTACCTAACCCACAGGCTGCGGGTGCATAGGGCTGAAGTCAATCAATCAATCAATCAATGGCATTTATAGAGCGCACTACTTACCCGTAGGGTCTCAAGGCGCTGGGGGGAGGGGGGTGCCGCTACTGTGGTGTCGGGTTTGCTGCGTTGATCCCGGTGATGCCTGAAACAAGGAGTTGCTGGCAGGTAGCCAGATGGAGGACTCCGGTGGTTCCAAGGATGGAACTGGGAAGAAGAAGTCCTGAAAGGGAAGGGGACAGAGTCTCGTCACTAGCCAGTGATGGTGCTGAAACCAGGAAGGAACCAGATGCTGTGGCCGCATTCAGGTGGAAGAAGGGTCGCTTCTCTCTATAGCTACGCGGACCAGGAGCTGTTCTTCATGACCAGGCTGGAGGCACGAGCTGTCCCACGTAGTTTGCTGCTGTTGGCGGTGTTGGATCGTCGATCTGGTCAACAGGCCTTGACTAATGCAAGCCACGCGGTGGAATAAAGATGGCGTCTGATGCGGACCAGGAGGGTCCGGGGTGCTCCTTTTTTACACGGAAGCAAGGGCCAGTCTGGGGGACCAGACCAGCAGTGGTGAAATCTTCGGATCGTCGTCTCGGAGGTCACTGGCCAGCCGGCAAGTGACCAGACAACAGGAGATGCAGCAACCAAGCAAAAGGGCCCCACGCAGATCTCGTGGATGCTGGGGGGCTGATCTTTGGTGCAGGAGCTGCGTCAGTGTGGGGCTTCTCAGAGCCCAGTGCACTCACTCGAGGATCCCTCGGCGGTCGTGCTGGAAGCGCTGTGCAGATTTCTCAAGATGGCCGTCTCCACGTTGCTTGTTGCACCCACGGGTCCCAGCTGTGCTGTGGAAGTGGGTAGAGGTCAGAGGAGTCTGGAGGTCCAGGTCTTGTTGAGCCGGGTCGTCAGATTCCGGGAAGGAAGGACTTGCAGCAAACCGCACAGGAGATTGATGGTGCCTGCGAAGCAGGATGGTCACTCCCTGACCATAGGGGAGATTCTTCAGTCTTCTGATGGTTCAGGAGTGAGAAGGTCAAGAGTTCTTCGTGGAAGTTGTCAAGATTAATCTAACTGGGAATGGGACCAGCTCCTACCTTTATTCTGCCAAAGGGGGCTGCACTACGACTAGGTCCCTCCTCTGGGTGGGACCAGGAAGGGGGGTGGTCACACCCCCTTTCCTTTGTCCGGTGTTGCCCCAGGAACTGGTTTAGACCGGCGTATGCACAGGGACACCTTGTGTGCCCCAGGCATGTCTCATTCCTTTCAGCCCTGGCCTACCTAATACACAAAATCCTGTCTGGGGTGGTGCTAGAACCTCCCAAGGCAGGAAACCCTTTGTCCGAGCCTCCCTCGCTGGAAGGACTCCCAGCAGTAGGAGGTCAGACTTGTGTCTGTGATGGCAGCATCCATTTTGTGGTGCTGAGGCTCGAGTTAACTTTAACCGGGGTTCACAGTTACATACATGTCGTGTCCCTCTAGAAGGGTGAAATGCTACCCCCGTCGCCAGAATTGGCGAGGGGGTAGTATTCCAATTCGTATGACACCTTACTCGACATGTTTTGATAATGCTATACCAAAGTTAGCATTTGACCACGAGGTTCATAATGCACTTAAGAGTATATGGTATAGCGTTATCATGGAACAGCTATTAGGACTTGGTTCCGCAAGCTGCAAACGGGCTCAGCTCATGCCAGAGCACCATCTCACATAATTCCAAGCACTCTGCCTTCAGGATTGATAAGGCCTGCCATAGGAGTGACTGATAGGAATATATGTGTCCATTTTAGGGTTAGATATAGAGATACTATACCTAAAGCAAAGGGTGATTACACCACCTTGCCCCAGCTGTCGTGCAGCCAGTTGTGTCTGTTTAGATGGCCAACCAGTGGTGGCATAATACATGCTTCAGCCCCTGGTAGGCCCTGGGTACACCTATGCCCTGGATACCTAAGATATACTGTACAGGGACTGATAAGGTGGCCCAGTACCAATTGGTAAATGCACCTAAGGTACATGGTTGTTAATTTAGAGAGAGAACAGCTAGGCAGTGGGTCTGATTAGCAGGCCCACAGCCAGGGAAAGTCGTAAACCAGTGAAGCAAAAAGCAAAAATCAGGGGTGACCATAGGATTACAGACCCTACTCTCCTACAGGGCAACCTAAACTTGCCACTGGTTATCCTTTTTTTGAGTAGAACCAAGTCACCTTTTGCAAGCTGCACGGGTTGCGCACGCTGTCATTGACTGACTTGAGCTTGGGCCCGTAGAAGTTGGGCATCCACTTGAGTGTTGTCAGGCACCTCTGGACGCCACTGGGGGTGATGTGGGATTGAGTCGGTGAACAGTCTCCCCATGAGCAGATGTGCCGGGGCCACTCCAGTGGTGGTGTGGGGTGTCTGGCGATAACTTCGTAAGAATGTGAAGATGGCCAGTTCGACCGACTGACCCTTGTCATGAGCAATGCATATCACTTTGTTTAAAGTCCGCATAAACCTTTCTACTTCCCCATTAGCTTGTGGCCACCTTGGGGTAATCCTCCGGTGTCCCATGCCATGCGCGTTGAGGTAGGTAGCCAGTTCCTGCCCTTAGAAGGGGGATCCTTTGTCTGTTCTCAACTCCTGGATGAGGCTGTGAGTTGCCATGATCTTTTCAAGTTTTGGGATCACTTCAGCGGCACTGGGCAAGGCTATCATCTCCACTTCGGGGTACTTGGAGTGATCATCAATAGCTACGAACATGTGTCGGCCATCAGGGAGGCTGCTAAAGTCTAGACTGACACATGACCAGGGTGACCGAGGTCTCAGTTCTGTAATTATTGGAGCCGGACGAGAAGCCTCTCTGGTTAGTTGACCTGATGAGCAGGAGCGGACCGTAGCTTCTACTAGCTCGCCCATGAGGGGAACTATACCTTGGTCCAGAGACACAACTTTGTCTTGACCATCCCCTGGTGACCAATGTGGGCCAGCTGAACAACCCGGGCTGTTGGGGCCGTCGGGATTACCAGTCGATGCCCTCTTAGTAGACATCCAGATGTGTCCTCCGTGAGTTTGTCCCGGACGTGGTACAAACTATCCATGATGTGCTGGGCTTCTACAGTCAGAATCCTCCACTCCTCTTTGGCTCTGTGCCAGTTGCCATGTTTTAAAGCCACTTTGGCCTGTCGTTAACAGTCATCCTTGTTCGTCTCCTCTCGGAAGTAATCCATGGAGAGTGGGAGGGAGCAAGACCGTGCTGTGACGCACCTGACATATTCCTCTGTGTCAGCAGCATCTTCCTTTTCCTGCTCCGTGGCGGCTCTAAGATGGTGTGACAGATAGTCCGCCAGATTCCTGGACCCTGGCTGATACTCCACTTGGCAGTTATAATTTTGTAGCTGAAACATCCATTTCCTAATCCGGGGGGTGGCGGTTTGGTGGATGTCCCTAAAAAGAGAGCCACAAGAGGTTTGTGATCAGTCGCCACCACAAACAGCTTGCCATATACATAGAGGTGAAAGTGACGGCACCCCAAATGTATGGCAATGGCCTCCTTCTCTATTTGGGAGTACCGCTGCTCTGTGTCCGTAAGGGATCGTCTGGCAAAAGCTACCGGAGCCCAGTCCTCTTCCGGGTGCCGTTGCTGTAGTAACGCAGCACCTAGTCCAGTTGGACCTGCGTCTACTGCAATCAGTGTCACTTTCCTGGGATCAAAGAAAGCTAGCGTGGTTACCTCAGAGAGTGCATCCTTGATGTCCTTAAAGGCCTTAGCTTGTTCTTTGTCCCATTTCCAGGGAGTAGAGTCCTTCATGAGTTCCCTCAGTGGTTGGGTGAGCGTTGTGAGGTCGCAAATAAACTGCCCACAATAGTTCAGCATCCTAAGGACACTGCGAACCTCAGTGACATTGGTGGGGGCAGCAGCATCCTTAATGTCACTGACCTTTTCAGGGTCTGGATTAACTCCCTCAGAAGAAAAGGTGTAGCTGAAGAACTGTAGTTTTTTTCTTTAGAAATTCGCACTTCTCCCGGTGGAGAGTAAGTCCGGCATCCTGTATTCGGCAAAGCACCTGAGTCAAGCGGGAGTCGTGTTCTGGGAGAGTCTTGGCGTGCACCATGATGTCATCGCTGACATTGATGACTCCCGGTATGTCCATGATCACTTTGTGTATTATGTTTTGAAAGACTTCCGCCGCACTGGACACCCCAAAACTCAGGCAGGTGTATCACCGAAAACCGAGAATGTGGTAATATTGCAGGAAGCGTCATCCAGCACCAGCTGATGGTACCCAGATCTCAGGTCTAACTTGGAGAACCAACAGGCACCATCCATTTCCCTGATCAGGTCATCTATGGTCGGGGTAATGTGACGTTCCCTTTTGATGGCCGCATTCAGCAGTCTCATGTCCATGCAGATTCTGACTGCGCCTGGCTGCTTGGGCTTCCTGGTGACAACAATTGGGGAGAACCACGAGGTGGGCCCCATCACCTTTTTAATTACCCCGGCTGCTTCTAACTTTTTCAGCTCTTCCTCCACTAGGGTACGCAGGTGGAAGGCTTTTCGCCGTTGCTGTAAGGCCACAGGTTGGACGGTGGGGTCAATGTGGAGATGCACTTCCTTGCCTTTAAACTTCCCGATCCCTTCGAATACATCCTCAAATTCTGCCAAGAGGTGTTGGACAGATACCTGTGCACTCCGAATGCAAATGCCATGATTCCCAAGTCTTCTGCAGCGCGGAAGCCTAATAGCATGACTTGCCCATCTTCCGTAACATACACATTGGTATTGATGGACTTTGTGCCATGGGAGATCAGGGTCCTGAACCAGCCTCGTATCTTCAGGGGTGTGTCTTGGCCATAGGTGAATACTGTGATCGCCGTGGGGTGTAGCGTTGGCGCAGGATTCATGGTTGCATACAGGGCGGAGGCCATGATGGTGATTGTGGCAACCGTGTCCATAACAACTTGAGGGCCCACTCAGATGTTGCATTGAAGCAGTCGTCGTGCCTTCCGGGTTGTCATTCCGATTATGTGCACTTTGTGTACCACCCGTTCTTTCTTGTCATCATCATCCATGTCACTGGGCTCTCTCTCACCTTCTGGTACCATGCTGACCACTTGTCGGGGTTTCCGATACCTTTTTGACCTACAGACCTTTTCGAAGTGATTAAATCGCCCGCATCCTGAGCATCTTTTGCCCTTTGCCCGACATTCCGCTGCTTTGTGAGGTGGTCCTCTGCAGTGCCCACAGGTTTTCACCTGCCCTGGGTATGCAGTTCCAGCTTCTTTCTTGTTCCACCGCGTTGCTGGCTGGGCCGCCATGACATTCACAGGTTCCGTCTTGACGGGGGACTGGAGGGCTGCTTCCATGTGGGCCGCTCGGGCCTTGGACAACTCTTTGGTGCGCCAAAGTGTCAGTATGTCTGTCAGCGGCTTCCCAAACTCTTCTAGAATCCATTCGAGGCAGCAGATGCACAGCCCTGAATGATCTGTCCCCTAATCTCTTGAGTTTTGTCACAGAATCCACATGTGTATGCTAGATTCTTGAGTCGGGCATGGTGTTCAGGGATTCCTCTGGGAGTTGTCGCGCTTGCCAGAAAATGAACCGTCCGTAGTCTTGATTAGCCATCGGTTCAAAGTGTCCATTGAGAGCATTTATCAGTGTGTGGTGAGTTCTGGACGTAGCTTCTGCGAGCGTTTTGGTTATATTGTGGATGTCCTTGCCCCCCAAATGTAATAGCATGTCCCATTTTTGATCCTTATGTACCTGCTTGGCCTCAAAGAAAATGAGTAAGCGTTCCACCCAGTCTTTCCACTTTTCGGGCCAGTGAAGACAGGGAAACTTCCACTATGAAGTGCTCCATAGGGGGAATTGTGGACATGGTTACCCTCTGCTGCCTTGTGTTGTCTCACTCCTGATGCTGGTGTTTTGGGGTGTTTCACTCTTTTCAACCAGCCCTGCTGGTGCTCACAGCTCTGTGCACTGTCCCTCCTGTTCTAACTTTCTTTAAAAAAAAAAGAAATTCAGTGCAGTCTTGCCCTATGCAGCCCACTGTAGCCTTCTTTTTGATGACTTCAGTGCAGTCTTGCCACATGCAGCCCACTTTAGCCTCTTTTCTCCCCTGACGCTTCCTTTCCACTGCCACTGCACAATGAGGAGGCTCGCAGGGAGGAATGCCGATCTAGTTAAATTATGTGGAAAGGGTTCGGCCTTCATATGTTTCATGAGCTGGAGGTAGTTGTGTTCAGTACAGAGGTGAGGGCTGAAGGGGGCCACACAGTTGAATGACCACATATGATGGGCACCCCTACGGAATGTGGCGAGGGGCCAACGAGACCCCCACATCTGACAGATGCTCATCTTTTTGATTTGAAAGCTCCCCTCCCCCTTCGAGGGTGCTCCACCCACACATTTGTGCATCAGGGGTTGCAGGAGTCTGTGTTACGTCCCTAAGTCCACCGTTTTGATCCCTGTACTGCTGAAGTTCTTCCACAATGATTTACTCTCTTTAAGGTATGTTGTTGGATCATAAATGCAGGTGGTACCTGGTTGGTGCTTGTCCATGAGTCAACTTGTACATGCAGGGAGAGCCTTAGCTTCAGTGCATGTTATAATTAATGCGGAGTATTTGTAGGAAATGGCCCTTTTACCAGGGTTATCTCCAAACATTTTGCTTCTTACTTCTATTTTTTCTGACCAGTTTTTGTTGGCTTTAGTACTCTGGGCACTTTACCACTGCTATTCAGTGCTAAATTGCATACACTCTCTGTGTAAATTATGAATATAAATGGTTATCCATGATAGGCATATTTGATTTACTGGTAACTCCCTATTAAAGTGCATTGATTGTGCCAGGGCCTGTAAATCAAATGCTACTAGTGGGCCTGCTGCACTGATTGTGCCACCCACAGGAGTAGCCCTATAAATGTGACTCAGACCTGCCACTTCAGTGTCTGAGGTACTGCAGTGGCAGTGGCAGTTATACTTTCTATCTTGTCAGATTGGGAAGTATAACTTCCAATCTGACAAGATAGAGAAGTGGAGTTTAGGCTCTCTGAACTCAGGAGGATTTAATAAAACATCTTTTTAGGGAGATGGTTTTTAAATTGTATGTTTGAAAATGCCACTATTAGAAAGTAAGTATTTTCTTATTTAACCATTCTGTGTGCCTCTGATGGCTTGTACATTGACTGTCTGGTTTTGTAGTGACAGGAGATGGGGATGTGCATTCACTGTAGACAGCCACAAGGGCGTTTGAAGTGGGTCCTGCCTTTTCTGGGTGACTCATAGCTTAGCTGAATAGACCTTGGCTGCATTTAGAGTGGTGGTAGGAGTTTCACTTGCACTTGAATAGGCAGTGTTTCCTCTACACAATGCTGTCTCCAGCTCCTGTAGTGAAGCTGTACTAGAGAAGACAGAACTGGGTTGGACTGGGCTTAGAGACCCTTGCCATAAAGAGAACACAGACCAAATTGGGTATAAGTATTGGACCTTTAAACCCAGAGAATCAGATCACTTCTGGACTCAAGCGGAACCTTTTGCCAAGGAGAAGAACTGGAGAGCTGTGAGGAGGAGTACTGCACCTTTGCTGTATGATTTGCTGGGTTGGCCTGCAGTTGCGGCTTCTGCTAAGAAAGAGGACAAAGACTGGAACGTTGCTGAGAACCTGCTTGAAGAAGAACCTCCAAGTGTGTGTGTGTTAGCCTCCTGTTCTGAAGTTTCAGGGATACAAAGACTTCACCGTCAGCTCCCCTGAACTCCACTGCTGGGAGTTCTGACCTGCCAGGAGGTGCCTGATCCAGTTCTGGACCTCTGGAGATTGTTCCTGCTGTTTGGAGCAGGAAGAAACTTAAAGGAAGCACCGCCACCAGTGACGCCGCAACCTGCATCGAGGCAAAAGGGCACTCGTAAAGCGCACAACGCACTGCAGCTCCGTCGCCCTTCGTTACCTGCGGAGGCCTGCAGTTATCAGCCTTTCTGACACCAGCACTCGTACCGACACCATCACCGCCAGCGCCTGCATCCCGCTATTGCGTAGCCGATAACAGCCGATGGTGACTTCATGAACTCTGACTTTGCATCACCCCTCTGGATTTGATGCCTCACCACTACCGCTGCTGCCCTGTCCTGGACTCGACACATCACCTCCTTGCATACACAATGCCTAGCCTTCCCCGTGGCAACCTGGGAACCGGCCTTGACCTTGGCTTTGATGCCTCACCTCGATGCCTCTGTGCTTCATCCATAGACTTTGTTTTCCAAGGTACTGCTGTTTGGGGGTCTGTGTGACTCTGCGCCCGGCACCGCTCACCTCGCTATAAGGGCCGTACTTTGGATTTATGCCTGACACAATGTCATTATAGCCTCAGGTGGAGTTATTTGTTTCTACAGGTGCTATTCCTGCAAGTAACTGTTCTTAAGTGCTATTATTTTATATGCATGTTTGATTTTTGTCGTTTTGATCTTGTTTGGTTTAGATAAAAATACTTGACTTTTCTAAACTAGTGTGATGTCAATTTGTGGTATTTTCACTGTGTTACTGTGGGTTTTGAGTACAAGTACTTTACACATTGCCTTTGGGATAAGCCTGTCTCTCCGTTCCAAGCTTCCAAGTTGGTGAGCAGGGGTTATCTAAAGTGTGTATCTCCCTTACCATTACTAAAAGCAAGGGTCCATACTTGGACAAAGGTGCATGCCTTTGCAGATTAGAGACCCCAATTCCTAACAGTATTTTACATTTTATTTTAGATTTCACCGGAAGCCAGTGCAGTGCTTCCAAGGCTGACTTGAAAAGGTGTTGTGTTCACAAGGGTAGGCCCATTCTGCTGCCTGGTTATGCACTCTTATCGAAGATTCACACTTTGCTTTGCAATAAGGCCGGTACAAACTACTTACAATATTCTATGCTTACCATTACCAGAGCTCTATGTAGCACTCCCCAATGGATTGCAGGAGCTAAAGGATGTTTTGAGTGGAGCGAAAGCCGAAAGTTGTGTCCCTTGATGACTGCATAGATTTAGAGTTTGAAGCTGAGGTCTATATGGAAAATGACTCCCAAGGTTTCTGACTGACCTGTTGTGTAGTGGTTTGTTGGTCCCATACTGGTGGATCAGAGAGATCGGGGAGAATTAGGATCAGACCCACTCACTATTTAAACTTCAGGCTTTGTGCTGTTTAAATAAAGGAGACTCCTTTGTCCAGTGCTTTATTTGCTCTTGGTAATCCTCAGTGCACCGGGTTCCTCTGCACCATTCTCCCCATGGGGGTGAGAATGTGTCATCAGCCCTAGGTTTGGAACTGTAATAGGTGCAGTTCAAGTACTTTATTCAGGGAAGCACACACATATGGAACAGGAGGGTGGTTCCAAAGTGCTGTTTGCAGAATAGTGAAGCAGCTGATTCAGTCTTTATTTCCTGGCTCCAGTTATGGAGTAATGATTTACTCCATTATAGTGCCATCCCTGATCCCTCTGACCAGTCTTTATACACTTAGAAAAGAATGTTGTAGCTTACTATATAGTAGGTTGTCAAGATCATTTATAACTCTAAATCTCCTGCCTCAAGTGACAGGGGCTTGGGGCACAGACATCTGCTACATATTGTTGCTTTGTTTAACCTAGCAGTAATAGGTGGAACTGGATGTTTAAATATTATCTAGTTTAAGCCTTGATTGCTCTTCGACTTCCTTCCTCATTCATGTGATGTGTTGGTTCAGCAGTAGGCAGTATTGTTGCCTTTAAAAAGTACATTGATACTGCTCATGTCACTCATTATAATTTCTTGCCTTTTGGCATCATATAAGTCTTTCAACACCATCTCTGCCTGGTGCATATTTCCATGTAGATTAGCTTTTCCATTTCTGTGCACCATGAGCACACAACTGTCCTTATGGCCAGGCTGGTGTTTTGTAGCTCCCTACATGTTTAAATCCTTATTACCATTATAATACGATCATAATTTGTGTGTCTATCTCTCAGATACTCCTCCCAACACACTGCCAGACACTGCGTACCATAACAAGGTAACAAAATCTCGGTGGTCCTCGGGCAAAATATGAAAACACTACTCACAATAGCTGAAAACACAAATACAATACCTTTGGAACCACAACGCCTACACAGTGTAGTTTGCTATCAGTGTGGTTATGCACCTCTGTCCTCCACATGAGGGTCTTAAGTGCTATTCAAATGTTACAACACAACATAATATCTGAATTCCTTCAAACATTTTCAGCTTTTACCCTATGTATGTTGGGGAGCATAGACAAGAGTTTTAAAAGCTAGGGAGATTATCTTCCGCCTGGCCTATAATGGAAACCAATGTAAATTCTAAAGTACAGGCGCAATATGATCACACCTTCTAGTACAGATGATCAGAATCCACCCACCCACACCACCATCTTAAGGACTGCTGTCTGAAGAAAGCATTGTAAAATCTTAATGAAAAACATATGAAAGTTAGATGGCCTTACCAGGGTGTTTATATGGAGATCTAGTTTCACCCCTGGATCAAGTATAAATGCAAAGATTTCACCTGAGTGGCTTGCTATCTGTCCTGACTAAGGCCCCTCTACATTATTGAACAGACAGACTGCCAGTTTTTCCATAGATAAGAAGTAATTCAGTTAATGCGGGCTACAGTTTCCAGCAGTATTAAGCAATACAACTAGCAATGTCAAGACATTGTGTTAGAACTGGAATCTTTTGGCATGGTTTCCCCTGACTTTTTGTCTTCTGACCTTCTGTGTTTGATTGTGTACTGAACTTTGTTTTTGCTGGCATTAGTACTCTGTGCACTATTTCACTGCTGACCAGTGCGGACGTGCGTGTGCTCTGTGTCTAAAATGTAATGGTATTTGGGTTCTCCATGATTGACAAATTTGATTTTCTTATAAGTCCCTAGCACAGTGCACTGCGCTTCCGCACTACCTGCGCCCAAAGCCTGTGAATCAAAGGCTACTAGTAAGCCATTACGAGTAGCACGTTAAATATGTTTCAAGTCTGCCACTGCAGAACCTTGGTATGTAGTTTAAACTGCCATTTCGATCTGACAAGTTAACCTACTTGTCAGGCCTAACCCTTCCCTTTTATGACACATAGGTCACTCCTAGAGCATGAACAGCCTTTGGGAAGAGTGCAGTGTACTTAAAGTAAGGACATGTAACTTTCAGTTTTCCATGTCCTGGCAGTAAAATACTCTTATAATCATATTTCACTGCCTCCAGGCCAATCTCACCCATAGGGTAACCTTGGAGCTGGCTTGTAACATTTTATCGTAACTTGTAATTGGGAAAAGTTGGAAAATTAAATTTGGTGTCTCTGTACTAGGCATGGCCAGTGAACTCCGCTCCGTTCACGGAGTTTGTGGACTTTTTCGCACTCCGTGCTCTACGAAGCAGAGTTTTTTCCCCACTCGCCAGTGATAAGATGGTGAGTTCGAGCATGGAAAATCCAAAGCTAGACTGCTTCACAGCAAGATTTCTCAATGTGGGTGGTTGGGGATGGTCGTTACTGCTCGCCATAAAGAAAACCTCTGTTTGAGTTGAGGAATCGAACACTCAAGTAGAACTTCAACTTGAAAGACAGCAAGAAGCAGTGCCCTCCTGCGCTGCTTTTACAGCGTGAGACAAACAGCCAGCAGTAAAAATCAGTGCAAATGGCGCAAGATAACACACACCGCTGCTCGCGAAACTCCGCGGAACTTGCCAGTTTTTTTGTCGCTTTGAGGAGTTCCACTACGCAGAACTCTGCGAACTCCACCCAGGCCTACTCCTTGCAAAAAATAGCATTTAACGAGAAGCACAAACACCTACAGTTATTAATAAAGCAAACCTTTTTGATTTCTGATAAGAGGTTCATATGCAGGTATGTAAAATAACATAACGTGTATTTGCAAAGCACACGCTCACCCAAGGGCATCTTGGCGCTGAATAACAGATGTTTATTTTCACCAAACTTAATGGTTCTCATTTTATCGACCTCAGAAGGATAAAAGGCTGGTGGACCCACCTGTGACCACGCCCCGTAAGCCACCAGACCGGGAATAGGCTTTCCCTTTCCAATGATTATACTTATGGTTTAAAAAGGTTATGCAGCTCGCTCAAAGAATGATGCTATGAAATTGGAACAAAAGATTAAGTCTGTAGTGGTTAAGTGGTGAACTTCAAAGTCACAAAATATTGCATAGCGGAGTCTTTTGACAAAGGACCAGCAACTTAATTGCTCTTTAAGAAAGCCTGCGTACCAGCACGCCCTTAAATCATGAATATAAAATGCTGTAAATCCAACACACTATCGTGACTGCATACTAAAACAAAAACAACAGTTGATAGACAGAAGGCAGAACAATGTCATACATTCACCCCAATACAGAGATCTGGGCCTAAATCCGTAATTTTTTTGCACTCCACACCACCCCAGTTCAGGCATGGCCATATGCAAATCAGCCTTGACCCTGTGCCTCATGGGAACAGTCCAGTCCGAACTGCCAAGCCATGTCTTCCCTGGACCGGAATCAAGCATCCTAGGATCAGTTTCTGGCTATCAGCCTTCATCAGCCAGGATAGCCTGACTCCAGTGGTGTGGAGAGCACGGGACTCACGTCTGAGCATACCCGTCCCACTCGGGGTGACAAATGCAAAAACAACAGTTGATGGACAGAATGCAGAACAATATCATACATTCACCCCAGTACAGAGATCTGGGCCTAATCCATCATTTTTTTGCACTCCACACCACCCCAGTTCAGAAATGGCAATATGCAAATCAGCCTTGACCCTGTGCATCATGAGAACAGTCCAGCCCGAACTGCCAAGCCATGTCTTCCCTGGACCGGAATCAAGCATCCTAGGACCGGTTTCTGGCTATTAGCCGTCATCAGCCAGGATAGCTTCACTCCAGTGGTGTGGGGAGCACGGGACTCACGTCTGAGCATACCCGTCCCACTCGGGGTGACAAATGCAAAAACAACAGTTGATGGACAGAATGCAGAACAATGTCATGCATTCCCCCCAGTACAGATATCTAGGCCTAACTCCATTTTTTTTTTGCACTCCACACGACCCCAGTTCAGACATGGCCATATGCAAATCAGCCTTGACCCTGTGCCTCATGGAAACAGTCCAATCCAAACTGCCAAGCCATGTCTTCCCTGGACCGGAATCAAGCACCCTAGGACCGGGTTTCTGGCTATCAGCCATCATCAGCCAGAATAGCTTGACTCCAGTGGTGTGGAGAGCACAGGACTCATGTCTGAGCATACCCGTCCCAGTCGGGGTGACAAATGCAAAAACAACAGTTGATGGACAGAATGCAGAACAATGTCGTACATTCACCCCAGTACAGAGATCTGGTCCAAAATCCATCGTTTTTTGCACTCCACACCACCCCAGTTCAGACATGGCCATATGCAACCTCATGCTGATTTGCATATGGCCATGTCTGAACTGGGGTGGAGTGGAGTGCAAAAAAACGATGGATTTAGGCCCAGATCTCTGTACTGGGGTGAATGTATGACATTGTTCTGCATTCTGTCCATCAACTGTTGTTTTTGCATTTGCATACTAAAACAAGCATATGCAAACCCAGTACGTGTTGGCTGTAAAATACCAAGCTATTGTCTTTTGAATTACCATATCAAAATGTCTCCCAGTGTCTCACAATTCATGCAAATGCATGCATCATGACACATGCACACTCATGTGTATGAATGGCTGTTAAACTTGGAATGGCTTTCCTTTGAAAAAAACAAGTCCAAGACGGCTACCGACGTGTGCACATATCATGATGGATGTATGCATACTTCATGGCACATGTGTGTGTGTGTGTGTGTATCAAGACACACCAGTGAACATTTCGATATTTTCAATTTACTGTTTTAACCTGGCAGTCAGCCATTTAAGAATGTTAAATTTAAATTCAAAATAATCTAGAGGGCATATTAGCAAGAACCTTGTTAAAATTATCGCCGTTTTAGCGGCAGGAAACTGCCGCAAAAACGGCGATAATGGGCTTGCTAATATGCTTTATAGAATTTCAATAGAAGCCCAGGTTAGATGTGCACGACAACTAACCTGGGCTTCTATTGGAATTCTATAACGCATATTAGCAAGCCCAATATCGCAGTTTTTCCAAAACGGTAATAATTTTAACGAGCTTCTTGCTAATAAGCCCCCTAGAGACCTACTCTTTGCAGCTACTCGACTCCGAAAAAAAGATTTCTATTTAAACAAGCATTTGCAATGCAATAGGTCTCCCATTAGGAATGTTTGAGCTATTGGTCTTGTAAATGACAAATTTTTTATTTATGTGTTGGTTTTGAAAATAGCGAAAATAATAGCTTTGCCATTTACAATGCCAATACTTTTGTCTTTTGCAAATGTGACACCTATAGCATTTGTAATGCAACATGTATTGTGTTTACGTGACTTAGATGTATTGATTTTACAAATAACAATGGCTTTTTTGATAATTATACTTAAATAAAAGTTATTGTAATTTATAATGGCAATAGATTAAACTTTTGTAAATAACTTTTGTGATTATGTTCAGTGTATTTTATTGTGATGAAAATCCTAGAACAGAAGTGAAATATTAACATCTTTGTGACATTTGTAATGAAGCTTGAAACATTGAGAGAAAATATTTGAACCAGTTATTGTTGAATGGTTGCACAGATTGATACTGTGGTGGCGCTGAGTGATGTTGTGGTAGCGACGAGTGATGCGTTGGCGTTTAGTGATGCTGTGGTAGCGCATAGTGATGTTGTGGTGCCCCTGAGTGATGCTGTGGTACCCCTGAGTGATGCTGTGGTGGTGCGATAGATAGAGTGAGGGCGAAAGATAGAGTGAGGGCGAAAGATAGAGCGAGGGCGAAAGATAGAGGGAGGGCAAAAGATAGAGTGATTGCGAAAGATAGAGTGATGGCAAAAGGTAGGCGTGTGGTTGTGCGTGGGGTGATGCGTGGGGTGATGCGTGGGGTGATGCGCGGGGTGATGCGTGGGGTGATGCGGGGGGTGATGCAGGGGGTGATGCGTGGGGTGATGTGTGTTTGTGTGTGGGGTGATGTTTGTGTGTCGGGTGATGCGTGTGTGGTTGTGTGTGTGGTTGTATGTGTGTGCGTGTATGTATGTGTGTGCGGTTACAGAAGGATGTATGTGGAAGAGAGCAGCAGATCAGCACAGCAGAAGAGAACAGGGAGTTAAAGAAGGAGGCGGGTGGAAGAGAACAGCAGATCAGCACAGGAGAAGAGAACAGGGAGCTAGAGAGGGAGGCGGTGGAATAGAGCAGCAGATCAGTACGGGAGAATAGAAGAGAACAGCGAATTATAGAAGGAGGTGGGTGGAAGAGAGCAGCAGATTAGCACAGCAAAAGGGAACAGGGTTAAAGAAGGAGGCGGGTGGAAGAGAGCAGCAGATCAGCACAGGAGAAGAGAACAGGGAGTTAAAGAAGGAGGCGGGAGGAAGAGAGCAGCAGATCAGCACAGGAGAAGAGAAGAGAACAGGGAGTTAGAGAAGGAGGCACAGTGGAAGAGAGCAGCATTTCAGCACAAGAGAAGAGAAGAGAACAGGGAGTTAGAGAAGGAGGTGGGTGGAAGAGAGATAAAGATCAGCACAGCAGAAGAGAACAGGGAGTTAAAGAAGAGGGTGGGGTGGAAGAGAGCAGCAGATCAGCACAGGAGAAGAGAATAGAACAGGGAGTTAGAGAAGGAGGCAGGGTGTAAGAGATCAGCAGATCAGCACAGGTGAAGAGAACATGGATATAAAGAAGGAGGTGGGGTAGAAGAAAGCAGCAGTTCAGCACAGGAGAAGAGAACAGGGAGTTAAGGAAGGAAGCGGGTGGAAGAGAACTACATATCAGCACAGGAGAAGAGAACAGGGAGTTAGCGAAGGAGGCGGGGTGAAAGAGAACAGCAGATCAGCACAGGAGAAGAGAAGCAAACAGGGAGTTAAAGAAGGAGTTGGGGTGGACGAGAGCAGCAGATCAGCACAGGAGAAGATAACAGGGAGTTAGAGAAGGGGCGGGTGGAAGAGAGCAGCAGATCAGCACAGGAGAAGAGAACAGGGAGTTAAAGAAGGAGGCGGATGGAAGAGAACAGCAGTTCAGCACAGGAGAAGAGAACAGGGAGGTAAGGAAGGAAATGGGTGGAACAAAACAGCAGATCAGCACAGAAGAAGAGAAGGGAACAGCGAGTTAAAGAAGGAGTTGGGGTGGACGGGAGCAGCAGATCAGCACAGGAGAAGATAACAGGGAGTTAAAGAAGGAGGCGGGTGGAAGAGAACAGCAGTTCAGCACAGGAGAAGAGAAGAGACCAGGGAGTCAAAGAAGGAGGCGGGGGGATGAGAGCAGCAGATCAGCACAGGAGAAGAGACCAGGGAGTTAAAGAAGGAGGCGGGTGGAAGAGAGCAGCAGATCAGCACAGGAGAAGAGAATAGAACAGGGAGTTAGATAAGGAGGTGAGGTGGATGAGAGCAGCAGATCAGCACAGCAAAAGAGAACAGGGAGTTAAAGAAGGAGGTGGGGTGGAAGAGAGCAGCAGATCAGCACAGGAAAAGAGAAGAGAACAGGGAGTTAGAGAAGGAAGCAGGGTGTAAGAGATCAGCAGATCAGCACAGGTGAAGAGAACATGGATATAAAGAAGGAGGTGGGGTAGAAGAGAGCAGCAGTTCAGCACAGGAGAAGAGAAGAGGGAGTTAAGGAAGGAAGCGGGTGGAAGAGAACAACATGTCAGCACAGGAGAAGAGAACAGGGAGTTAGAGAAGGAGGCGGGGTGGACAAGAGCAGCAGATCAGCACAGGAGAAGATAACAGGGAGTTAGAGAAGGGGGCGGGTGGAAGAGAGCAGCAGATCAGCACAGGAGAAGAGAATAGGTAGTTAAAGAAGGAGGCGGGTGGAAGAGAACAGCAGTTCAGCACAGGAGAAGAGAACAGGGAGGTAAGGAAGGAAGTGGGTGGAACAAAACAGCAGATCAGCACAGAAGAAGAGAAGGGAACAGCGAGTTAAAAAAGGAGTTGGGGTGGACGAGAGCAGCAGATCAGCACAGGAGAAGATAACAGGGAGTTAAAGAAGGAGGCGGGTGGAAGAGAACAGCAGTTCAGCACAGGAGAAGAGAAGAGACCAGGGAGTCAAAGAAGGAGGAGGGGTGGATGAGAGCAGCAGATCAGCACAGGAGAAGAGACCAGGGAGTTAAAGAAGGAGGTGGGTCTAAGAGAGCAGCAGATCAGCACAGGAGAAGAGACCAGGGAGTTAAAGAAGGAGGCGGTGGAAGTGAGCAGCAGATCAGCACAGGAGAAGAGAAGAGGACAGGGAGCTGAAGGAGGTGGGTGGAAGAGAGGGAGGGCGATAGATAGAGTGCGATAGATAGAGGGCAATAGTAGAGGGCGGTAGATAGAGGGCGATAGATAGAGGGCGATACTGCGGTTAGAAATAGGACGAGACCTAAAAAGTGAGCGATAGGGGCTTGTAAATATGCCTCAAATGTTTAGCTCTGCGGATTCTGAATAGCATAAGATTGAAGGTTATTTGCTTTGAGCCTTCCCATCTTGCAGATGGCTTAGTAGCGAAGCCACTAATCACTTCACTTTCCGCTGTGCAGACTGCACCTAACTTAATTTGCAAAGACCCGTGTCTTATAGCTTTGCTTAGTTGCTCATTTAAATGTGCATCAAAGATAAGTAGATGCACAGAGCCAATAGTGGCTACTATTGTACTGGTTTAAAACTTAACGCTAGGGATATCTGGCTTTAATTTAATGGGGATTTGCAGAACCACTGCCATGGACCCCCAAACCACCCTTCCCCCACCTGTTTTTGCAGTTGAAGGACCTTATTAATGATTCATTGATCAGTAATGTAATGGGATATTGAACGGGTACTAATGAGGTGAAACTTATGCCCGGTGTTTTAGTTCTCATTTTCAATGTGCTAATTACGCTGGTGTGCCTTTTCTTGACGCATAACTCCCAATGGTTCTGGTATGTATGTATGTATGTATGTATGTATGTATGTTCTTATATAGCGCTCGACTTACCCTTGGGCATCTCGGCGCTTGCATTGGGAACCAGTCCTGGCTTTTCCCTGTGAGATAACCCGTACTGGGCATCCCCAAGGTGAAAGCCAGACATCCCCCCGCAGAGAGGCCGTAGTGGAGATTAAGCAAGCTATTGCCCAGAGTTGCAGAGTGTAAACCCGTGATTCGAGTAGGCACCGAAGTGAGAATTATCGAGTCCGTGGACACTTGGGCTCAGACCCTGCCGCGTCGGGAATTGAACTCTGGTCCCAGGTCTGACCTCTGCTTCAGGGTCTGCCTCCTCTAACCACTGAGCCACACTTCTCCACTTGAAGGACCTTATTAATGATTCATCGATCAGTAATGTAATGGGATATTAAACCGGTACTAATGAGGTGAAACCTATGCCCGGTGTTTTAGTTCTCATTTTCAATGTGCTACATTACGCTGGTGTGCCTTTTCTTTGACGCATAACTCCCAATGGTCCTGGTATGACGCACCATATCCATTTAAGTGCAATACAGCATAACCAAAACCATCCTGATACAGCAAGCTCAAAAACGCCTGCCTTAAACAGAAGCACTTTTGCAACAAGAAACACAGGCAAAGACCGCACCATAAGACCGCATTTCGTTTGGGCTAGAGGGATGGTAGCCGAAAGAGCACGTGTGGTAGTCTGTCAAAAACAGGAAAGCACTAATCAAATTGTGCCTGGGTGGTACCGGCCAACAGACTGGACATAATGCACAGGACAAATACCCAGCTGGATTGTCAAATGCCCAACAGTGGTACCACTGAGCATTCTATTTTGGAAATCTAAATATCGCCTCTTTACCTGCAGATTTATATAGAAATCTCGATATTAAGTACTACTAATAGATCTAGCCAGACTGCAATACTAGATCACATTTTGTAGGACCTCCCTGTGCAATGCCAATATGTAGCTAAAACACCTTAAACTGCAATGACGGGCACCGTCAACTACAGCACAACTAAAAGCATGGAAGGATGTACTTGTAGCGCAGCACGTGGGGTGACCTTACATTGCCTTGGGGTCACAGAGTTTAAGAGCATCGGCAATACACATTGGTCAGCTGCTGCAAGTAAATCGGGAGGCGTCACAGAACATTTACGGCATATGAAACATCCATGTGTTAATTCTACACAAAGCCAGGTCTACAGCTTCCTGTAGAATTCGAGTGAGATGGCTTCATGTTGTAAGAAGTCATAAAGAGCGACGTAAAGGCATGAAAGCTGGACCTTGTCTATGCATTGGATTTGTGAAAGCAGGTGCGAAGATGAGCACATACCATTAACATGAATGGAGAACGACTTCCAGAAGCGCGCGTGCGACTCCAATACATTCATAACATGGCAAAAGCAAGTCTCAAACAAGACGTGCGCGTGACGAAAACTGCCGTGGGGTGGGACTTCCGTTTCCTGCTGG
This sequence comes from Lissotriton vulgaris, assembly GCF_964263255.1. Taxonomy (NCBI): domain Eukaryota; kingdom Metazoa; phylum Chordata; class Amphibia; order Caudata; family Salamandridae; genus Lissotriton; species Lissotriton vulgaris. Next base: position 344,716,614 of record NC_141699.1, read on the forward strand.
AAGCTCGCGCCCTCGGAGTGGCTGGCCAGGAGAGGAGCAGTGGTGACGCGGGTCTCCCATGCCTGAGGGAGAGCCCCGCGGTGGCGGCTGAAGTCCGGAGTTGCGCCGATGCGGTAAGTGGGGCTTAGTTGTAGTGGGGGTGGCGGCAGGGGAGTGGGGGTGTGTGCGTGTGTGTGGGTGTAGCTGTGTGTGTGCGCGTGTGTAGCTGTGCGAGTGTATGTATATGTGTGACTGTGTGTGTGTGTGTGCGTGTGTGCCTGTGTGTGGGCGTGCCTGTGTGTGAGTGTGCGTGTGTTATGTTATGTTATGTTATGTTATGTTATGTTATGTTATGTTATGTTATGTTATGTTATGTTATGTTATGTTATGTAATGTTATGTTATGTTATGTTATCGGGAGCTTTATTGAGCGCTCAGCTACTCAAGAAGAGTGTCCCGGCGCTGACAGACATAGCATAACCCCGGCAACGGAAGAGAGATTAGAGACAGAACAGCCACGTTTTTAGCTCTTTCCTGAAAGAGGCTAAGTCCTCGTTCTTTCTCAGAGCGAGTGGCAAAGCATTCCAGGCCCGCGGCGCCAGATATCTAAAGGACCGGCCCCCGGTCCGCGCACGCCCATTTGCCGGGACTGTGGCCAATGACAGGGCAGCCGATCTTAAGGCTCTAGATGGATAGTGAAAGCCGACTCTCTTCCGCAAATAAAAAGCCCCAATGCCATGAAGGGCTTTAAACGCAGTGGTGAGAGCCTTGAACCTAATGCGTTGCCGGATTGGCAGCCAGTGCAAGGATTTCAAAAGAGCAGTGGCATGAGACCTGCGGCCAAGGCCGAAGATTGCACGAGCTGCCGAGTTTTGCACTACCTGTAGGCGAGACAAAAGCTGTTCCGGCAGGCCAAGGTAGAGTACATTAGCATAATTCAACCTTGATCCAACCAGAGCTTGCACCGTTGTTTTCCTATGGGCGATGGAAAGGAGAGGGAGGAATTTCCTTAACATTTTTAGTAGCCCGAAGCACTGCCCAACCAGACCAAGAATTTGTGGTTTCAGTGAGAGACAGTTGTCCAACTTGATTCCAAGGTTCTTAGCTACCGTAGAGTCAGTGGAGGGGGGATACATCCCCACAGGCCACCAGGCCTTCCAGCCAGGGTCAGGGGGGCACCCAAAGAATAGAAGCTCAGACTTGTCGGAGTTGCATTTCAGCTGATTAAGTTGAAACCAGGCAAATACAGCTTCCAGGCAGTTCTTAAGGCTCTCGCCATCAAAGTCCGAGTTTCTACAGCATGTAAAAAGAAGCTGAGTGTCATCGGCGTACGAGACAATCTGGGCGCCGAAAGACTCCGCCAGTGCCGCGAGAGGGGACATATAGATATTAAAAAGAGTGGGGCTCAGGATCGACCCCTGAGGAAGTCCCACCTCCAAAGGCGGCACTACAGCAGAGTACTGCGGGCCCAGACTGTCTGTTGTCGGTTGGATAGAAACGACTCAAACCATCTGAACACCGTTCCCCGAACACCAATCTCCAAGAGTCTTGATAGGAGGCGGTCATGGGGAACGGTGTCAAATGCCGCCGAAAGATCTAATAACACTAACAGGGCTTTCCCTCCATTGTCAAGAACTCCCTTGATAGCCTCTGACACCTCCAACAGTGCTGATTCAGTGCTCATATTAGCCCTGAAACCGGACTGGGTATAGTGCAGGATCTCATGGGACTCCACAAAGTTGGACAGGACAGAGTGCACATGTTTCTCAGCCACCTTGGCAATTACTGGAAGCAACGAGATCGGCCGATAATTGGCATGGATACTGGGGTCCAGGGACGGCTTTTTTAGAAGGGGGAGAACCATCGCCTGTTTCCAAGCCAAAGCCACAATACCTGTTTCCAAAGACCGATTTAAGATTGGATTGACGATCGGGTTAACTACATGTGCCCATTTTGGCTAGAAATGTTGTAGGACATGGGTCGAGTGGGGATCCAGATTTCATTTTAGAGAGCACTTCCAGGGAGGTTTGAAGGTCAATAGGGGGAAAAGTCTCCAGAGTAGGCTGTCCAATGGCCGCTGCAGGAATGCCGGGTCCTGGGTTAGGCATACCCCCAGCCACACCAGCTGAAAAAGTTTCCTGGATGCTCGTGATCTTATTCGCAAAAAAGCTTGCCAGTTGGAGCACTCAAGGTTCCGAAAAGGAGCATTTAGGTGTGATGGCAGCCGGAGAGGTAAATTCCTTCACCACCAGGAAAATCTCTTTGCTGGTGTTACTGGCCTCCTCAATTCGTCTGGCGAAGTATTCTTTTTTCCCCAGATAAATCTCCCTATGGTAGGCCCTGATACTGTTCTTATACGCCTCCTTCAAGGGTTCCAGATAGCTTACTCTCCATGCTCTTTCAGCTTTCTTACATAGCCTACGGCTGGAATTCAGCGCTGGGGTGAACCATGGAGCAGAAGCGCAGGACGAGATCTTAGAGGGCCGCTCAGGCGGCGCCAGCTCCTTCAAACAGCCCGCAAGCCACATTTGAAAAAGATTAATATCTGCCTCAATATCACCCGACAACATGCAGGGGTTATTCAGCAGATATTGTTCGATCATGTCTGGTGATACTTTATGGAAAGCAAAGGGTGTCTGAGATACGCGCCCTTTATACCTAGTGGAGGAGCCCGATTTGTGCCAAATATCAATGGTCACCAGCATATGGTCGGACCAAAGTATTGGGAGGGGGGAGGAGACTCTAATAGGGGTGGTAGAAAAGATTTGGTCCAGCGTGTGTCCCTTGCTGTGCGTGGATGAAGCCAGATAGGGTAATAAGCCCAGAGGCTTAGTAGAGTCTAAGAGCTTGATCGTATCCACCACCTCTGCTTCATCAAAATGGATATTAAAAATCGCCAAGGAGAATGCAATGTTTAAACTGCACGCACAATGCAGAGATCACAGAAGAAAGTTCCTTGTGGAAAGATCCCAGAGGGCCCGGGGGTCTATAGACCAGCAATCCTGCACAGGATTGGGCTGGTGTCAGTGCTTCGGCCCCTTGAATATCTTCTGTTGGTATAATGGTGCATTTAAAGCACCTGTCTATCACTAGGGCGATGCCCCCACCTCTGCCCAAACCCCGGTCTTTCCTTAACATAAAGTAGTTGGGAGGCAAAGCATTGGCGATGTCCGGCCCAGACGCCTCATCAAGCCAAGTTTCTGTCAAAAAAGACAGGCAGGTTTAGAGTCAGACAGTAAGTCGAACAGGTCCTGGGCATGTTTGCTCACAGACCGAGCATTCACGAGGGCGCAGCTGAAAACATGTTTAGAGTGATCCGACCCTGAAGTTGGGCCACCTTCATACCCCAGCTCCCTGGTGTCTGCCGGCAAGGCTTCACTAGGTGACCAGCCACAGCCGGAACAGAAGGGGTTGCCCTCACAGTTGAGGCCCAGAGAAGTGCATTCACTGCTGCAGGAACTTCTTAAGCTCAGAAGTTGCTCTAACGAATACCCGAGTAGTGAATTTTGGGGCCTTCTCAGGAGATCGCCATGGCGTCCGCCCCCGTCCGTCTCCGGGACGCTGACGGGCGCAGACGGGCTTTTCTTAGGCGCTCCTTCGGCGCGGATCAGGCGCGTCCGCTGTGCGCGTCCGCTGCGCGCGTCCGCTGCGCGGAGACATCCCCGTCTAGATTTATAGTCCCGCCCATGTGTGCCTATGTATGTGTGTATGTGTGCACGCGCTTCTGTGTGTGTGTGAACAGCATGCGCGTGGCCATCTCTTGTCTCACTGTAAGCAGTGAAACTGAATGCTGGTTTGCCTGCGGGACAGTAGATGTGCGCGCGCGTGTGCCTGTACGTCCGCGTCCACGGTCCCGAATCGCCGTGCGTGCCCCGGGCTGTCTCCCTTGAGAGGCATTTCAACAACAATAGGTCTCGAGAGCGAGACCTAAAAAAAATTGAAATCGGCCAGGGGATCAGGCGGTATGAGGGAGCATGGGGGTAATAACACCAGAGGAGTAAAGGAACAGACAGTGTGGAGAGCAAAAGAAAAGAGAGTCCCCTCAAATAAGCACTAAAAGTATATTGTGTGGCCAAAAATACTCCTGGCCAGTACAGACACACGCTTAAAGAAGACAGCCATAACCCAAGAGCAAATAAAAGATATAGACATCAAAGCCATCCAATCATGAGGAAGAACCAAAAAGCCGCTCTAAGCATATTTTATGTATTGAAAACATTTGCTCTGTTGAGACCTACAAAGAAACAGGCAAAGAGGATCAGTGACTCTGCACTGTGGCTTTATTACATCACAGGTTTAGGCATCCGTGCAGCAAGCAGTAAAGCAACACATCGAAAAATTAAAGTAGCATCCTGCCAGCAAAGTAAGTCCATTAAAGAACACAAACTGGAAACAATCAGACGTCTTGTTGAACCTGCAGTTTTAATATAGGACTACTTGATCACATCACCACATCCTAATCTGGCTGAACACAAATGGGACAGCATAACTGTAATAAGATGAACAAATGATGAATAGACGAGGTGTAGCATTAGTAGGATGCTTTATTCATCAGATAGTAAGAATCAAGGGGGGACCCCACCAGGAGCAGCTCACTTGCTGCTCAGCCCGACTCTAACTGAATCCTCACGCTCCCACACAAGCATTCCAACACTCCACTCACACTCGCACCAACATTCCACTAACATTCATACTACTTAAGGCTGAGCAGCAAGAACTAGACCACTACAATAACCTTCTTCAAAATGCCATGACCTTGACGGACAACCCATGAAAAGGACATGAAACCGAATAGGTGAAGAAGGCTGACGAAATACCCCCTCTCCTTAGACTAATTTTTACTTCTTTTGATTAACTGAGGTCAAGAGCTCTAACAACAGACAGCTAAAGCTGTGTGTAGGAAGACCTAAAAAATTCATATGCTTTCTCCTTACCCAGAAAGGAAGCTAACATATCTGAGTAGATGGAAAGTAGTTGAGGAGGAAAGGAAAGGGGTTATCTAGCTTTAACTGAATCTGTGACCACATATTTGTCATTATTCCGGCAGTTAGGCAAGAACGAATAATGCAAATTGCACATGCATTTGTATGCAAAGTAGTACAGCATTCAGAAAATTCTTTCCTGCTACCTGGCAGCTGCCATAACAAGTCTTGAAGGAACATCAGGAAATACTTTCATTATGTCGAAGATCTTTGAAAAGATATCCTTCAAACATTCAACAATAGCGGAGCATTCAATGCCACCAACAGGAAATATATCAGTTCTTTCATATTTAAGAACAAGAAAAGCCTGATGTTATTAACAGGCAGACTTCGATATGAATATAGCTTGATCTCTTTTTTTGTACCAACTGAAGTCACACTATAAGTATGACAATCTCTTTTAATACTCTAATTACAGTATACAACTCTGTAAAAATGTAAATGTAAAAAAAAAAAAGATTTTATAGTTAAAGAGCCTAAACCCCATATTTACACTGTTATACAAGGAGACATTAATCCCATTCTGTCAAGGCCATTGCTTCCACCCACTGTGGAGGGCCGGCATGGATGCTCTGCAATCAAAGGTGACAGTGGTGACACCTTGCCCGGCCTCTCCTCTCCTGGCATTTGTATGCTTGGTTCTGAAACTTATCACTAGAACTGGAAGTGGGTGATCATTATCTTTTTGATGCAAACATACTGTTTACTTACACCGCAATCTCTTAGAAAAGTAATTAAAGATTTTTCCCCATTGTTCGTATGGACCTTTATTGGTTGACTTGAAGAGCTGTAAGGGAAAATACATTAGCAATACATATCTGGCTTGTGAAGACAATGTATGGCAAATATGGTTACTTCAATTTATTATGAGATACTAATCAATCCAGTATATAAACAGAACAAAAATAACTTACAGAGATACAGCAATGCAGTACGTAAGCTGAAATATCTCAGTAGATTGAGCCATAATAAGATGAGATACAGAATAGTAACAGCCGCAACAATAAAGAAACAAATTAAATTAAACAGTTGTTCCATTAAGAAACTTCACTTCTCTCTTCTAAACATATATCAACTACAGGACCGTCTACCCAGCATTTTGATTTAGGAAGCATAGAAGCTGTCAGCATAATATAGACTTCTTTAGAAGTCCTGCTAAACGAAATTAGTGTTTAGTTTAAAGCTTCACACTTGCGAGAAGATAGGTAAACAGAGAGGTCTGTCCCTCTCCGAGTCTAAAGGGACTCTGCCTTCTAACTATGAGAACACCAACTAAAATAACAGGAGTTTCAGAAACATCCTTATGTTCTTTCACACCACCAGAAACCAACCATATTGTTACCCAAGAGGAGCATATGCAACATCCCTTAAGTTTCCTGTTGCATCGAACTTTGGACTGCAAGCTGCAACCTTGATCATCTCACCACCCTGGTACAGGATGAATAGAAGGCTCTTCTGATCATTGTTTCTCTGTGTTCACTGTCAAGTTCTTTCATCCAGGCCTCACTATCGACAGTCTAATGCAAACAATGTGTCTTTCTCTAATGAGAATAATGATAATGCACCTGCAAAAAGAAGGAAGAATATACTGGCAAGGCTAAAAGCATTTAAATTGAGGACCGTAGTCAGGCTAAGTTAACTCAGCAGCTAATATGCATTGTGAATACATAGTTATACATGCACAAGTATAATTTCAACAGTAAGTGTAAAATGTGAGTAAAGAAAACATGATTACATGTTTCAGCTGAACATTAGTACACTCGTACATAAACCTCTAATCCCTAAAATGATTACATTTCATTAATACGTTTAAATCTTCACACATGTTAATGAAGTTAAAGCACACAGTGAAGATAAAGAATATAATGTCAGTAATGAGTATGTAATTGCATTATTGTGACATATAAAGCATGGAGCCTACAATCCGCTGCTCCAATACAAATGAAGACAGTTTAGTGCATCACATGAGTTAAATATCATCAACTTGCTTTCACTTTTTGGGGGTTAAACTCATTTAAAAAAATATTTCAAAATCTACATTGACTCGTGAGAGTAATTTCAACAAAATCTCACGAGACTTGTGCCAATTATAATTGCCATGCTGACTCCCACTTTTTTAAGCTCATAAAGACATCTACCTAAACTTCGTGAACATGTGAAGCAGAATTAAATTCTCCTAGTCCTTAACACACAAAGTGGCTATAACCAGTTGATATGTCTTTGCTGTAAATAATGCTAGGCATACCCTCTCTTCCCATCTCCTAATCCCATTCTGATGCTCAATCAAACCACCTCAAAAGAGGTACATTAGGGTACACATATGTACATTAAATATCATTAAACTCATTTCTACCATCCAAATGTTGTGCTTAAAATGTTATGCCCATATTGGGATTTTGAAGTACTCCCTAGAAGTGTATGCAAGATTATTGTAGCCTGATGCATGCTGGACAATATCTCCATGTTACAGAGCTTACATGTAGAGCTTACCACTGAACCACAACACCAGCGAGGTTTCCAGGGCGAGGCACAGAACAGGGGTCAGGGCAAGCAGGTATGTGACTGACTTGTGATCTCACATTCCACCTACGCTGCTACTTTGGTTGCTACATTAAAGTGGTTGGACAATGTAGAGTCAATTATGAATGAATGAATGATTAATTATAACACCATCAACACATACCATCCTGAGACACAATTGTTGCAAAACTATGGTGTCACAGCCAAACGTGCAACTATCAATATAATAATCATCTACTACCATATCACTCACTTACCTGTGGTTTCCTTTTCCAGTTGAACGGCTGTATCACTGTTGTTTGCTTGGCTAGGGTGGGACTCAGTCCCTCAGCTCAGCGCGCACCCAGAAGGGGCGGGACAATCTACACATGCTAAAAACGCTCACTGCATGGACCTGTTTTAGCCCGTCATAGCCCAGAAGAGGCTGGGTCACCTCTCTTGGTATTTTGCTCTTCGACAGCGGTTCACACACTTGAAGTTCTTCTTGATCTTGTAGTCGGCTGCACTTTGCCTTTAAGATATTCCTCCCCCTGGTCTTTATAGGTCTGCTCAAATCAAGCCAATGGAGGTCTGTATAATCTACACTAGGTGTGGTAGTAACACAAGGTTTTGTTGCACAGTTGGCATCCAGGCTGGATTCTGACTTGTGGTGCTCTGTGCCCTTTGTTAGAGATGGCCCTATTATGCTGTCCCTTTTTTAACCCATCTGCATGTTTGAGTCTGTTTGGTGGCAGAGTTGCTTATTGGAGGTTTTTTCCTGGAGGGTTCTCTGTCTGAATCTCCTTAGGACACTTGTATATTGTAGTTGGTGGTCGACTAACTCTGTTTTTATATTTACATCAACTAAAAGCTCTGGGCTTTCTTCCTTTCACCTGCGCTATGGCAAAAAGGAAAAGTGGAGGCGAAGAATATGATGAAGAAATGCCCCAGAACCAGTAGCTCGATTTTATCTTTTTTAAATAATGCTGTGGGTGATCTTTCTGAAGAGATGTCTGGTGTAGAGGAGCAGTTGACCCAATCAAGACAGAGCATTTTTTGTCTGGCTGAATGGGAGACTGTGCATCAAAAGCTCCAAGTATATACCTGGTTGGTAGCACACGGGAATCTCCCAAGCGGAGTCACACAGCCATATTGAACATAGAAGCCCAGGTTGACTAGCAAGATATACAAGCCCAGATTACAATGCAAAGACTCTCAGGGGTAGAGATGTAGTGGGTGAGTCTAGGACTAAAGGCAAAATTAAAAGGTGTACCCCCGCATATCCCTCAAGCTAGCAGTAACACTACGGGAAAGATGAAAAGGGGGCAATCGACTGCTGTATTTGAGAGTTGCTCTATTTAGAAATGACTTAGCTAACAGGAAACCAAAATGTTCTCTGCCTTAGAGAATACTAGCCACCGATTAGATTTACTAGAGGATAGGGTGGGCTCTTTGGGGAACTCTGTTGGGTTCCTTTGGAAACAGGTTGACAATAGCCTATCTAAAATATCTCTAATTCCAAATATGCAAAAAAATATCTCTCTGGGGATAGATCCAGCAGAAAATCAGGTTGTAATAATACGCATCTTTCTTGAACATCGGAACAGGTTTTGTCTTCAGCTAACACAGTCTCATTAGGAGATGCACAAAGTATTACCTGCAACCCCACAGGTTCCACTCTTAGAGTGCGATAGCACACCCTGGAGAGTGATGCCAGCGCCAGCTCAGGGGGTAGACCCAGGAATGTCACATGTGCACCAAATATAGAGCCAGGGGCCCAAGGCGTACACAGAAAATTCCAATGAGGCATCCCCAGTGCCTTTCTCCTTCACTGTTCCCCTCAGGCTTACTGCCGCTTGCACCACCCTTGTTTTGGTTTTGACTAATATTACGCCGTTGTTGCAACCTGCCCAAGAAGACTATCAGCAACTTAAGAACAAGGCTATATATTGGCTTGCCTATGGTAGACAGATGTTATTGGTAACTATGGGCCGAAAATTAGTTCCGCTTGCGGAATTTGTGGATTTTCCGCAATTTCGCGATCCGCAATTCTCGCGAAATTGCGGAAAAATCCGCGAATCCACGAGCGGGACACATTTTTTTCAGGAAGCACTTACAGGGTTACAGCAGGTGCCCAAGTTGATGCTAATTTCTTTGTAACCATTTACAAAATGGTTACAAAGAAATTAACTTCAACTTGGGCACCTGCTGTAACGCTGTAAGTGCTTCCTGTGCGGCGCCTCGTTTCCAACTTGCAACTATTCTCTGACCCTGCTCTGACCCTCGAAGCAGGGTCAGAGAATAGTTACAAGTATGGCACGAGGCTCCTGTCACAAAAATTAAACCTCAACAGGAAGATGAAGCACTTACAGATAAATAAAGCAGGTGCCCGAGTTGAAGCTCAAATTCAGTAACGTTTTAATCAGCCCAAAACATTGGTGAGCATGGTCGAGGCTGGGCAAGTGTGCTTTAACCCCATCCCTGCCATCGGAAATTAGCTATAATACTCGAGGGAGGTCTTTGCGTGCATGAGTTTCTCGAGCGCGATCCCCTTGTAGTTCCTGTGGCCCGGAGGCTGCTTTCTCCTCACCTGCTGCCCTGCTCGCTCTCTGACCCTTTACACAAGAGGCATGTGCACACGCATAGAAGCCCCGCACCACAAACTAGCAGTATCAAACGTTTTCCTGCCCTTTCCCAACTATGATGGACAGCTCACTCAAGGGACCTCGGCGCCTTTTGGCGCAGTGGCAAAGTTACAGGCACACATGGTCAGTGGAGACAAATCTTCTGGCCCTTTACGCAGCTGCAGTGTAGGAAAAGCACTATACATTTACACAACGAGGTAGCACTTACGGATTAGCCAGTACTCCAGTTGAGTAGAGGTATTACACAAAACTGTGGCATCTTCGTGGATAACTATGCAGGGCAGGATTCATTCTGGCACGAGGCTCCTGTCACAAAAATTAAACTTCAACAGGAAGCACTTACAGATACAGCTGGTGCCCGAGTTGAAGTTCAAATTCAGTATCGTTTTTAATCAGCCCAAAACATTAGTGAGCACGGTCGAGGCTGGGCAAGTGTGCTTTAAACACATATCTGCCGTCGAAAATTAGCTGTAATACTCGAGGGAGGTCTTTGCATCCATGAGTCTCTCGAGCGCGATCCCTTTGTAGTTCCTGTGGCCAGGAGGCTGCTTTCTCCTCACCTGCTGCCCTGCTCACTCTCTGACCCTTTACACAAGAGGCATGTGCACACGCATAGAAGCCCCGAACCACACAGTAGCAGTATCAAACGTTTTTCCCGCCCTTTCCCAACTATGATGGACAGCTCACTCAAGGGACCTCAGCGCCTTTTGGCGCGGTGGCAAACTTACAGGCACACATGGTCACTGGGGACAAATCATCTGGCCCTTTACGCAGCTGCAGTGTAGGAAAAGCACTATACATTTACCCAACGAGGTAGCACTTACTGATTAGCCAGTAGAAAGTACTCTAGTTAAGTATGGTGCAAATCGCAAAAAAATCAGTGATTTCACGGGAAAATCCGCAAATTTGCAGATTTCTTTGCGATTTCACGTGAATTCTCGGACCGCAGATCAGCAAAATTCGCCCATACATTAAATAATTATGGTATAAAGAGTAATGGTATGAAAAGTGGGCTAGATAGGTAGCGGTCCAACATCTTTTGGGGGTGATTGCATTGTTGTCAACTTTTGCAATGACCACAGGGCAGGGTTCGTTCTAACTAATTTTAGTGCAGGTCTAACAGTCCGTAGTGGAATTTCAGTATTGCCTTTGGGTTATTGTTATAAACTCTTGCCAGCAGGCATGATCCGCCAAGGGGGTCCTCACAAAGGCAACATTACGAAACCTGCTAGTACTTATGCTCAGAACCTGGGTCTTAATCTTGCTTTGTCTAACTGTTATGAACCCTTGGGCTGAATGATCAAGACTGACTGGGAAAGACCATTTACTTGCGCTTGCACGTTGGGGGAGGAGGAGGAGAGCCGTGGGGGACTTCTCCGCCCAACAGGCACAGCGGATCGAGTGCCGATGCCCACTATCTACGTGGCAGGAGGCGCATTTCTGCCCGCTGGTTCTCCGTAGCTCGGGAGACCATTTACTTGCACTTGCACTTTGGAGAAGCAGAGCCGTGGAGGACTTCTCGGCCCAACAGGCACCACTGATCGAGTGCGACGCCTGCTGCTGCTGACGCCATCTACACGCCAAGAGGCGCATTTCTGACCGCCGGTTCTCTTGCAACGAGGGACACGCGCAGGCGTGCCCAGGCCAAAGGTTTGTCCATCTGCGCCCTTCCGTGGCTGACCTAGGCTAGGCTGGGCCTATTCTCTAAATCCTCTGACCTGGAGAAGCTACACTTGTCACTCCTTGGCAAGCTTTACCCTGCTCCCACCACAAGGTACTGTCCTTTTAGTTTCTACTTTTTTATTCACTAGTAGCTCAACCCCTAGCTCTAACTGGTCTGGGACTGTCTAGGGATTGTGCATGTGACTCTGTAGCATTTTCTAGTTGTGTGCCCTAAAAACCTGCTGAGGCCATGGGTAGGAAAAAATTTGGTGACTCTGGCCCTGCATCAGTCCCTGTTTCAGTACTGATACCTGAGTCTTCCCCAAAACCCACCCCCAAGCCCACCTCAATTTACCTGATGCTTCAGTGTGCTATAAGTGCCATTAGATGTGAAATTTCTAGAACAGAACAGAGGCTCTGTATTACTTCAAAAGGGTCCAGTTTTGGCACCCCTGGCCCCTCTGTTTGCCTCTCTACGGTCACGCAACCGCAATCTCACCAGTTTCCCCTAGTCCCAATGCTGACCCTTCACCTTTACATCGACATATGCCTAAATAAACAACCTCCCCTCTGTCAGCCATTCCTGCTCACAAATCATCTAATGGTCTTCATAACAAACCTATTTATTCACTACCAACCAAGAAATTCAGATGCTGTAAGACGCGCAAGCAGGCACTCAGCCACCCCATTTGGTGCCCAGTGTCCATCCAGTGTCGGCCCCCGAGTACGGGCCGGAGGCACCAGCGGGCCCGACAGTATATTCTGATGCCTCGTAGAATCCAGTTTTATCTTCTAATCCTTCACCACAGACCGGCAGGTCGCACAATTTTGATACAATTAATGAACTCTTGGCAACACACCTCAACTCTTTTTACGAAAATGTGTGTGCCTGTATCGGTACTATTCTTTCCCCCCTAGTCTCCCGTCTTGATTCCATCAAGTCTAATCTGGCCACATTGGCCATTAATCTTCTTGAATTAGTTAAAAGACCCTCAACCTACTCAGTCACCAGTCTCTGTACCTCCTGTAGAGTGTCCAGCGCCCTTTGGGAAAAAAATTTATCAGCAACTCAGGCTCTGCCATCTGGTAGCAGTTTGCCTCCTCAAGCTGCCAACCGGTATTCTGATTAATCTGCCTCTGCTCTGCCTGCTGATCAAGTACTTTCTATCTCGCCCAACCCCGTTATCAATGCAAGGTTCCAGTGATCATTGTACCACCTTTACACTCCATGACGTGCATGCAACTTCCAGTCATCAACCTACCACCAGCAGTATGCCTGTATGTGGTCACATTGAGAGGCCCCTTCTTTGCGTCCAGATCAAAGCGAATCCCATGAGCAGCTTTTCAACAAAACTCTCAACTGGCTGGCCCGCCATAAAGGTCTACAATATTGGCATGTCAAGGACATTCTGCATGTCAGGAGATGCTCTTGGATTGGCATAAATCAGTCGGACCCACATGGGGACTGTATTGTGATTAATTGTAGACTCCCAGACCTGGCCCATTACTTACTATTCATTGCCAGATCTAGTAATGCTGCTTTTACCACTATTTCCATGGTCCCTTTAGGCTTTTTTTACAGAACCCCCCCCATTCATGGTTGTGTCCTCCAAATCCAGTACCGGATAATAGTGCCTTTGCTCCCCCCCCCACCATCACTACAGGGTTGCTATTACACATAGTAATCTCTTAGCTCTGACAGTATCCATCAGTCCACTCATCCTTTACACTCCGTCCTCTTCTCAGGCCTTTCTTAATTCCCCCCCTTTACTTGCCCCTTTCCCACATCCAATAGGTTTGAGGCACTTTCCGATCTTGACTGACTCACTAAACCCAGTGGCAGCCCCAATACTTGCCCCTTTGGGTACCCTATCTCCGGCAGTTAATCCCTTAGTATTAGACAAGCGTGCAACACCCATTGGGCTCACGGGGCTTCAGCACCCCCCCTGTCATGTGTGTCAGCCCGGGCTGACACAGCTTCACGAGCTGGCGTGCATCTAATTGCAGCCGCACCTGAGTACTTAACAGGTCTTTAAAAGACCATTTACTTGTAAATGAGGCTTTTCCTGTGTGTTCACCTCTGACTGTGGCAAGGGATGTCGAGGATCAGGCATGCGGAAGCGTTCTGGATGCGTTGGAGCCATTTCAGGAGTTAGGCCGAGGCTCCTGCATAGAGGGTGTTTCTGTAGTCCATTCTGCTGCTGACGAGGGCCTGGGTGGCCGTCCTTCACGTTTCGGTCGGGATCCATCTGTAGATCTGGCGGAGCATGCAGAGGGTGTTGAAGCAGGAGGAAGAGACGGCATTGGCCTGCTTCGTCATAGAGAGGGTCGAGTCGAGGATGACCCCTAGGTTGCGTGCGTGGTCAGTGGGCGTAGGAGCAGTTCCTAGTTTGGTCGGCCAGCAGGAGTCGTCCCAGGCTGAGGGCGTGAATCCGAGGATGAGGACATCCGTCTAGTCCGAGTTCAGCTTCAGTCGGCTGTTTCTCATCCATTCAGCGACAGCATTCATTCCTTCTTGAGGTTGGTTTTGGCGTTCAGGGGGTCTCTGGCGAGGGAGAGAATCAGCTGGGTGTCATCGGCGTAGGAGATGATGTTGAGGTCGTGCAGTCGGGCGGCATGTGCGAGCGGTGTTGTGTAGATGTTGAACAGCGTTGAGCTGAGGGATGAACCATGGGAAACGCCGCAGATGATCTCGGTGGCTTCGGAGCGGAAGGGGGGGAGGCAGACGCTCTGTGTTCTGCCAGAGAGGAAGGAGGTGGTCCAGTCCAGGGCCTTCTCTTGGATTCCGGCATCGTGGAGGCGTGTTCGTAGTGTGCAGTGGCAGACCTTGTAGAAGGCGGCTAATAGGTCCAGGAGGATGAGGGCTGCTGTTTCTTCGTTTTCAAGCAGGGTCCTGATGTCGTCGGTGGCGGCGATGAGGGCAGTTTTGTTGCTGTGGTTGCTGCGGAACCCGGACTGGGATGGGTCTTGGATGCTATTCTCCTCGAGGAATCTGGTCAGTTGTTTGTTGACGGCCTTCTCGATGACCTTTGCTAGGAACGGGAGCAGGGAGATGGGTCGGAAGTTCGTGAGATCCTTGGGGTCCGCCTTGGGTTTCTTGAGTAAGGCGTTGATCTGGGCGTGTTTCCAGCTCTCCAGGAAGATTGCTGTCTCAAAGGAGATGTTTACTTCAAGTATTTAACAAATAGATGAGTAATATGAGAGGACCCTTCATACATTTGAAGGCACCTGATATACAGGGGCTAGCCTCGTCAGCCCCATACATGGTATCCCAATCTCTCTCCACTCCAAAATAAAGTCCTAATAACAGCATGGCCCACCATCCAAATAAAGTTGTAAGCCTACAATAAGCAGCAAGTGGATATATCTTAAATTATTATTAAGTAATTAAAAAAAGATTCTATGGTTTTAAAGAATTGTAGTGTTTTTTCTGATGTTAAAATTATTAATTCTTTTCTGTATTGTGAGTATTTGATACTGTGTCTTTGCACAAATGTTACTAATCTATATTTTTGTCCTATTTAAATATGTTTTATTTATAATTTATATTTTATAGTACATTATGTTGGCGGAAGGGATTCCTTTCTTTTTATTTAAATATAAATTTAAATGTTCCCAGCCATCGACCTATACGTTTATTTTGGCAAAGACTGATTTTCTCATGTTTAATTCACATAAAACATTCAATCTAGGTAATGTTTTTGAAGTCAGACAAACATGTTATTCAGTTTGTTGGAGATGTTGCTTCTAACATGGTGCACATAACATGGTATATTGTTTACCTGCGTGTTGAGGAAATTTAACATTATTCCTGCCTATTCCTGCCATGTCCTGCATGTCTGACACAAGCAGGGAAAATGTGTAAAGTGGTCATCCCTGTTCATCCCTGTGGCCCAGTGGTGCTGTGGTGGATGGACTTCCGGGTTTAGGCTACTGCCGGGTGCTCCCCTGACGGTATCCCAGTGGTTTCCTAACTTTAAATAAAGTACAGGTTTGGCAGGACAGGAGTGCGGGAATTTCAGGAAGATAGATTTATAAAATGTGGCCTTGAGAGAATGCCACTAATTCCCTCTTTCCAAAGGAAATACGGCATGAGAAAACATTTCAGTTAGGCACCAAGTGAAAAAATAGCGATAAAGAAGAAACACAGCAAAAACTGGTTCCACAGAGGCTCTGGATATCAACCCGGACCTTCAAAGAATGATTGCTCGGTACTCTTTGAAAAAAATGGCATTGCCTATTGTGTTGAAATAGATGTACCCAAATGTCTATTTGGGGATTAAGGATTTGCTGAGCCATTAGGGAGACCCATTGTAAGTGCTGTAAGTTATGCCTACCATGAAGACATTGTCCTTTTTAGGTCTTGTGGTGTTGCAGTGCAAAGCACTGCCGCCACGAGTCTTATAGCTGCTGTCTGTGCCTCTAAGGGAGGCAGAGCTAGCTACAGACCTGTGCACGA
Source organism: Lissotriton vulgaris (assembly GCF_964263255.1). Taxonomy (NCBI): domain Eukaryota; kingdom Metazoa; phylum Chordata; class Amphibia; order Caudata; family Salamandridae; genus Lissotriton; species Lissotriton vulgaris. The sequence goes on from NC_141699.1 coordinate 344,732,839, forward strand.
GCCGATTCTACTATGGGCACGAGCCGATTCAGGTCTGTGAACGTGCTTCACAGTGGATCAGCTCGCGCTCCACAGTAGATCGGCTTGTGCGCGTTAATGCTCACTTTCAGTGTTGTGATCGGGAGCAGGGTATTACTGGCGCCACTGCCACGCCTTCATGAGTCATAAAAGCTGCATAATTAGGGCGGCATGTTTACTTAGTGCTATTAGTGATATCTATTTAAACGTGCAGCACTGAACATTTACAAAGAAGGCGAATCAGCGACATTCATTGGAGACACGACCTATTTGAAGACGACCTATTTGAAGACGCTTGTTTTACTGGGGTAAGTTCTGTGAACTGTTTATTTTCTTTTTATAGTATAACTGGCAGGGTTGGCTAAATTATGCGAGAAAAGGAAAAGTATGCAGGAGATGATGGTATGAGGCAAGTGTGGCAAATGTATAATTATGCGTAACATATAAAAGCAAGTTGCAAAATGTCCTGTGTTGGAGGTTTTTTTTTTCATTCTAATCAGCTCACAGTAATGCCTTTAAAAAGAATAGTGTTAAGTGGCCATAACAGAGTTCCTTCGTGTTAACAATTTATTTGCAGCCGAGTAAAAAAAAAAAGTGTAAACCAACTGTCAAACTTTGCTTTTCCGATTTCCCTCGTGACACAACCCCCCTTTAGGCTTTCTCCGCTTGCCACCAATTTATGGGGGTCCAGATGAATTTTTTTCACTTCTAGCACTGCTTCTGGAGCACCATAATTATCATGCAGAAAAACTCTAGTCGTGCTTGCCACTTTCGTAAGACAACGAGGCGTGGCACTAAGAGAACTCCTTCTCTAGTAAGCCTAGTAACCTTACTAAATAAAGACACGGGCTCCAAAACTAGGCGGCGTTTGGTTAGCAGCACCACGTTCTGATCTTGTGCTTCCGTGGCAGGCCCCACGAGATTAAGACACTGGAGGTGCGGTAAAAAGGCAGAGAAGATAGCCGCAGATGTCCTATATCAAGTGACATAACTGCCAGTTGTGCTGTGCACATTAAAGGCCAAACCGTCGCGCTGGGTGAAATGTACACAACGGATAAGCTAATGCGTCTGATAGTTTCACAACAGCCTCCCCACATACACCCAGAAAAGCCCCAGTTCCTACCTTAACGCACAGAAAATACCAACACCAACAATTACAATCACCGCCTTTCTACTCCCCGGGTTTCCCAGTGTCACTAATTTAAAAAGCCCTCTGTCATTGGTTAGACGGTTCTGAGCGAACTGTTAACGCCGATTGGTTAATGCGTCACATCCAACCCTCCAGTGGATGCGTTTTCTTTGGACAAGTAATTTGTTCCTATTGGAGTCTCTAGTTAGGTCTCGCTGGCGTTGCAGCGCGAAGCGCTGCGCCAACGAGACTTATAGTCGCCTTGCTCTCTCCCAAGGGAGACAGAGCTGTGCACGAGCCGATCCAGACCTGGGCACGAGCCGACTCAGGTCTGTGAACGCCAATGTGCACGCTCACGGCGTCACGCTCCTGCACTCCGGCGTCTCTTCCGAGGCGCGCTCCAGGCCGACGGGCTCCACTGCAGGTTCGAGAGCGACGTCAGTTAGGCTGTATTTCACCCTTGTTTATTTTTTTGTTGCGACGCGACGTGCCCTGCTCCCCTGCCCCCCCGCCCCCCACCCTCCTCCCGCCACGCAATGCCGAGAGCTTGTTGCTCTTCCGTCTTCTCTTTCCCTCCCACTCTCCCTCCATGTCTCTCGCATTTGCTCTTTCTCGCCAATGCTTGTTTTATATACCTGCAGCCCAAGTCATTCTTAAGGGTTTGGGGGCCTGGAATAGTCCGACTGTCACTTGTAGTAAGTAGGATTGTGATAGTCACTAGTTGTGATGGTTTGTCTTTAGCGGCGCTGGCAGAGGCATTGGGTGGTGCAAGCTGCGGCGGCCTCCGGACCAGGATTTTAGCACTTACGTTATCTTTCACCAATGAATCACTGCCGAGCAACTTCCCTAACGCTTCCTCCAACTGATGTCTGTCTGTTGTTTTGAAGGGTGTAAATTTTCCCGTCTTGATGATCCCCAAGGAAAGTCTGAAACCTCATGGGCACAGCACAAATGCAGTTTTTATCCACCACCGCGAGTCCATTTGGAAGCGATGCCGCAATGCCTGGTGAGACATTTCTTATTTAAACTTAACATCTCGGATAGGATGTCAGAGGGGTTTGTCCAAGAGTTGTGACTGGCAGTTTAGGATGTACGCTCATGAACGCGTTTGTCCCAGCTGTACGACTGAGAGCGTTGACAGTGCTGGCTGTATTGGATTGGTGCAGTGCACAGATCTAGTGAACGTAATGTAAAGTTGCACCAGAAAGTGGCAGTGCATCGAAGGTACTGCAAGACCCTGTCTGTGGTTAGAAAGTACCAATTGATCAGAGCTGAGTGGATTCGAATGAAACGATAAAAAGCGTAACAATAAATTGTGCTTTCTGCCAATGTATCTTTCTTTGCTCTGCACCTACTTCATGGTGCATAATGGGTCGCTTCTATAGGCGCACGTGTGCTAACGCATTTTCCCATAGACATAGAATGGGAAACCCCTTTGGTACATCAGGCCCATAGTTTTACAGGTCCTGGCTTGTAAATGTGAAGAACGTGCAATGGAGATGTCAGCAAGATGATGGATAGGAAGTGATCGGGTGACTGGCTTTAAAGATGCGGGGCAGCCCTGTAGTAAAGGTGCAATCCGTCAAGCAAGGCAGAGCTAACTAAGCAAGACACCCAGACCTGTCTGCTTCAGTGTAGAGAGCACAACAGACCGTCATGAGTGCAAATGTTCACGTTAATAAACATTTGTTGGGGTGGGAGTTCTCTGCAATGATTTTCTCAGTTGTGCTTTGCTTTCCTGACCTAGTCAGCTGACAACACCTCAGTCTGTGATATGTATGACTGTATTTGTTCTCTTGTATCCCCCTTTATTCATTTTCCGATGCTAATTCTTACCTGTTCTGTATCTTTTATTTACATTATTAGTACATATTGCCCAGCCATTGAATGTCCTTGATGCTGTTTTAACTTATTCTATGCACGTTTTTTTTCATTTCATTATTCGAATTATTGAATTAACTGTTTTCGTGGTCGACTGGAAATAGCATGCCAGCTGCAGGTAGACGTTTTGACTCGTTTTCTTGACCCACTATGAAAATTAATGGAAAGTAATTTATTTTCCTTGTCTCCTTAAGCACCTTATCTTTAGGGGTGGCCATCTGTTTCTAATTAGCATGGCCTTAGCGCCCACGCTAATTAGAAACTGATGCCCCCCCCCTAAAGATAAGAAAGTGTGCAGGCACTACCCTGCCCACTGAGGTCAAACAAAATACAACAAATCCCATTTTTAAACCGTGTCTTTTCCTATCTGACGCCTAGGATATGTGAAGACAATTAAAAAGACCCAGTGACTCCAGGGACAATAAAGAGATGTGTTTTTCTGACTGAGAAGAGTAGCTCTAAGAAGGCCGTCCTTTCAGGCGCTACAGACATGTACCTGTCAAGGATGACTGCTCTGCTGTCTGCTCTAGGCGCCTCTTCTGTACAACGCACATACCTTACTGTTCGAGGCAAGCGGATTCGTAAGGCTGTGCGGGGCAAAGCTCTTTTTATGTAGGTCTTCCGTCACTCATTCACTTTATATCTCCCTGGTTGGAAGGGGCGGGAATCAGTCAGGCTTCAGCCAGGTTTGAACGAGCCATTCAGACCCAAAGCTTCAGTGTGCCTGTGACTCAGTGTGCCTGTGTGTGGGATCACGTGCTTCGGTGCAACTGTGTGCCTCTATGTATTAGTGTGTCTGTCTCATGGGGTGCGTCTGTTTCTAAGCGTGTGCATGCATGTGTGCCCATTTGTAGCGCGGTTTCTATCTATTTCTGTATGCGGGGGTCAACAGGGGGTAGAAGACATTGTCATTTACAACGCCCTTACTTGATTAGTGCTTCACAAAGGGGAAAAAAAACAGTAACATTTTCAATGCGAATTGCTCAAAACAATGTCATTGCGAGGCCTATTGCATTCTAAATGCTTTTTTTAAAATTTCAGTACATTATGCATTTACTAAAAGTACTGCAAGTGGAAGAAATGCACCGAACTGTTACAAAATTGCAATTGCATTTGACCTATTGTTATTTTAAATGACAATGCCTTTCATCATTGCAAGTTTTTTAAAGACATAAATTAAAGGCATTGTCATTTACAATGCCAATAGCTCAAAATCTCGCAAATGCGAGATCTATTGCATTGCAAATGCTTGTTTTTTGTTCCTGCCCAGTTTTCTATAGGGATCAAGTTAAATTCCTTAGGCTACTATTACATGCAAGAGAAATATGATGCTGGACGGAGTGTGTTTATTTACCCATCGAATAAACCCCCTGTTTTTTCAGGGGTCAGAATTAGGCTTTGCGCTGGGTTAAAAGAGGCAAGGTATTTGTGTACTTGCTGGATATGTGGATATACAGTTAACAACTTGCTCTTTCAGTCATTTAGGATGTCCCTCATTATTTCTATCCTTCTCGGGACATTTAAAAAATGTACATGTGTTTAATGGATTTATAAATAACTAGCAACCCGTCCCGACGTTGTCCGGGTATGAATTGCTGCCGGACAGTAGTATATTGTTTTGTAGGATTTCGTTTTGATAGCATTTCTTATATGTGACAGGCCTGTGAAACGCTCCAATTCGTAGTGCACTGCTGATGCACTTAAGAGTGCGCGTTCAGTAGTGTGTGAACTCGAGTTTCCGTACTTTATTTTTCCTTGCAATATTACATAGTGCGAACTCGACAACATGGCATGAGCACAATTTACATTACAGAAGAACACATTCATTTGTGGTAGGCACAGGAGACAAAGCGATTTGCCTGGAATCACAGGATGTTGAGCTGATGCCGAGATTCGAACGTAGCTCCCCAGCTCTAAAGTTAGCAATTCTAGAACTTGTGGCGGGAGGTGTGTCTTAAAGTGTATGTCGGTGCTGGCCATCAATATGAGAGACCTGTGCATTTTTCAAATGGGTGGTGAAAAAATATGAGTATGTTGCTGGAGAAGTGGGACGCCGTGCCACCAATGTACTTACTGGGGGAGGGTAAACACCCATTATTTCGCAACTTTCTTTCCGCATACCATCACTCTGCATACTTTCATTACAAAAGTACCATGACTCTGCAATGCCATTATAACGCATGGCATTACATTTTATATGCTTTTACCACGCATATATTTACAACAAAATTCGTTGTAAATGCATGAATGGTAAAAGCATGTTTTTTTTTAATGTTTGGATAAGGTAAGTATGGGTATAGGGGTATAAGTTTTGGGGTACTGAGGTATATGTTTTGGGGTGTTTGGGTATTTTAAGGGTTCAGATATAGTTTTGGGTTATGGGGTACAGGGGTATTTTTAGGGTTCAGGGCTAGGTTTGGGTTTTGAGGTATAGGAGTATTTTTAGGGTTCAGGGGTAGGTTTGGGTTTTGGGGTACAGGGGTATTTTTAGGGTTCAGGGCTAGGTTTGTGTTTTGGGGTATAGGGGTATTTTTAGGGTTCAGGGCTAGGTTTGGGTTTTGGGGTACAGGGGTATTTTTAGATTTCAGGGCTAGGTTTTGGTTTTTGGGTACAGGGGTGTTTTAGGATTCAGGGGTAGGCTTGGGTTTTGGGGTACAGGGTCATTTTTAGGGTTCAGGGCTAGGTTTGGGTTTTGGGGTACAGGGGTATTTTTAGTGTTCAGGGGTAGGTTTGGGTTTTGGGGTACAGGGGTATTTTAAGGGTTCAGGGCTAGGTTTGGGTTTTGGGGTACAGGGGTATTTTAGGGTTCAGGGGTATTTTAGGGTTCAGGGGTACGTTTGGGTTTTGGGGTACAGGGGTATTTTTAGGGTTCAGGGCTATGTTTGGGTTTTGGGGTACAGGGGTATTTTTAGGGTTCAGGGGTAGGTTTGGGTTTTGAGGTACAGGGGTATTTATAGGGTTCAGGGCTTGGTTTGGGTTTTGGGGTACAGGGGTACAGGGGTATTTTTAGGGTTTAGGGATAGGTTTGGTTTTGGGGTACAGGGTATATTTATCGGGTTAAGATGGGTTATTGTTTAAGTGTGTTGGGGTATTTTAAGGAGTAAGGGTGGGTTATGATTATGGGGTGCAGGGGTACGTTTGGGTTTTGGGGTACAGGGGTATTTTTAGGGTTCAGGGCTATGTTTGGGTTTTGGGGTACAGGGGTATTTTTAGGGTTCAGGGGTAGGTTTGGGTTTTGAGGTACAGGGGTATTTATAGGGTTCAGGGCTAGGTTTGGGTTTTGGGGTACAGGGGTATTTTTAGGGTTTAGGGTTTAGGGATAGGTTTGGTTTTGGGGTACAGGGTATATTTATTGGGTTAAGATGGGTTATTGGTTAAGTGTGTTGGGGTATTTTAAGGAGTAAGGGTGGGTTATGATTATGGGGTGCAGGGGTATTTAAAGGGAGCAGGGTGGAATTAGTTTTTAGGGTGTAAAGGGGAGCGCGGGGCAAGCACACCGGGAGCTGGAATGTACAGAACCTGGGAAGAAAAAACAATGACATATTGGGCACAACACTCGCTTTTTTTTCCGTAATCCCGCGCCCCGCACACGCCCACGCCCCCAGCACACGCCCACAGCACACGATATGAGACATGGCATGAATGGTGGAAGGTACCACACACCCCCAGCGTTTGTCACGCCCACAGCACAACACAGACACGCCCACAAAGTACTACTTTGCTGGCACGGTTCTTTTACCTTTTAAATGTATATGATGGGCGTCTGCATAGCCTATGTCCTTCTGCTGCAACTGCCCTTTCCAACGTTGTATTGGGTGTTGGTGTTGTGATTGGTGCTGTGGTTGCTGAGATTACCCGCCTCAAAGGTTTGGGCTCTCTCTTTATTATATTAGTATGGATGGATTGGCAGTCAGATGAGGTTGGTAAATTCGACTAACCAGCCTTTTTGGAGTGTCTAACTGAGTCAGTCGTCAATCTACAAAGAGTGATTTACTATTCAATTAGGGAATTTTGCCTGTTATTAAAATGTAACTAACAGATCAGAAGAAATAGGCTTCAAAATGTATACTTTTTACACTGTTTAAACTGTTTTTATTTGCGTTATTAATTTAGAATGTAAAGCGTATTTAGTTTTAAAAAAACATTATTGGGCATGCTAAACACCTATTTGTATTGCCTATGATAAGCAAAATGTATTTTTCGTATCAAATAGGATTCTTTTTATTGCAATTGTTGATAAGAATAGTTTGAGAGAAAGGTTGCCGGCCACACAGGTACTGGGGTTCAGTGGTGACTTGTTTAAATAATGTTTGCGGAAGCAGCATTGAACTATCCCCAAAATAGTGTTTGTTAAATTTATGGGAAAAAACTGATCTTAACCACATGGACCAGACCTGGATGACCTTGGGGTTAATGGTGGCTGAGCGTAATATTGCTCATGCTTGGGAAGTGGAACAGCCGCCGAACCTGGGTGATGGAAACTGGATTAAAACTCGTCCATGCTAAGTGAAAGGAAAGTATACGAGAGCAGGAGCTGTCCGGGTAAATGAACTAAAATCTGGATGAAATGGAATGACCAAGAAATGTGTTGTGTCCTCCACCTGGACTTATGGGAGCTCCGGAGCTGATGTTTACTGCCAGGTTCAAGAAGATACTGCAACTATTTTGTGACTTGATTGCGGGTGTGGGAGGTTCATGAGAATACTGAGAAGAGTAATATTGATTGATTGTGTCTTGATGGTGCACACTATGATGTTGCCACTTTTGAGATGCAATAGCTGCTTGCCCTGGCTGGGGGTTGCCGCTTGTGGTGGCCGATCACTTTCCTGCTCTGCCTGGCAGCTTCACTCCGGTGCCTGCTTTGCAACTAGCAGCACACCTCCATTGCCTGCCACACCTGCTGCGTCATTGGGGCCTGTGGCCGTGGTGTTTCCTACCTCCCTGCGAGCTCCGGGGTCTGGGTGCTAGAGAGGGCCGGGGATCCGTACTGTCTGGTGCTACTTCTTCGTACTTCTTTGCCTGGAGACCAGCTGACTCTGGGTGCAGTGTGATCCGGGAGGAGCCATGAATATCTCCAGAGACTGGGGTGAGCTGGACTGCGGGAGACTTGCTGGCTGACAGGTCGGTTTCAGCTTGATATCTTTCTCCCTCCCCTGCTCCGCAACTTGAGATCACCTGGTCCTGGTCCCTCTCAGGACGCCTGGGTGATGACGCTGCAGCACTATATCATTACTACCCCTGCAATCTAGCGTGATATCGCTTGGAGCAGCCACTCAGCCTTTTCTCCCACTGCAGTCCCCTTACAACCGAGTCGACCTGCTGATTTGTCCTCTAATCCACTGGTAATCCCACAGGACATCACCCTTATGAACTTATTGCCGCAACACTGTCAATGCGATGGGGCGTCCAAAGGGAAAGCAGCCCAACGTGCCTGCCACAGACACGTTCACCCAGAGAGACGGACACCCAAACCTCCTCCATTAGCTGTGTCCAACCAACGGCTGTGTCGCCCCCCTCTGGAAGCTTGACCAAATCCTTCTTGAGATCAAGGAGATGCATCGGTCGCTTGAGCAGCAGTTGGGCACGCTTTCCACCGGCCTCACTTTCCTGCGAGCTGACCATAGTAAACTCAATGACACGGTCAAGGACCACGAAAAGACATTATTAGACATCATGCCGCAACATAAAGATCACGCTGTCCAGTTGTCGCATATGCAAAAACAGCTGAACACTCTCCAGGACAGAGTAAAAGATGCGGAAGGGCGGCCAGACGCAACAACATCTGCGTTATTGGCCTGCCGGAGCGCTCAGAGGGTCCGAATGCTACCAAGTTTCTCGAACAATGGCTAAAGGACTACATAGCCCAGATGGCCTTTCGTCCTTTTCTGTGTGGAATGGGCTCATCGAATCCCTACGGCTAGGCCAACGGCTGGTAGACCGCCCAGACCACTTATCGCTCGTATTCTCAACTATAGGGACCGTGACCATCTTCTGCAGAGGGCCCACGAAAATGCTCCTATTCAATATGAAAACACCCGGATATCTCTTTATCCGGACTATACAGTGCAGGTGCAGCGACATATAGCCGCCTACCAGCTGCTCAAGCGGAAACTTCAAGCCCTTGGCCTAAAGTATGCCCTGTTATTTCCTGCATGGCTAAAAATGATCCACAATCAGGAATCTTACTTTTTTGAAGACCCTGAGACTACAAATGACTGGATAGAGACTACTCTACCTACATATACTCTGGCCAATATTGATCAACAGTTGAGACATGCTCAGTCACAGACAAACAGGCCTGGCTCCCGCCACAGCAGGGCTCCGCAAACTCTCTCCTTTACCAAACCAACGCCAGGACTGGCCCTATTGGGGCAAGAATCGGCGCTGATGGTGGCCGCCTCTCTATGGGACCCTGTGCACTTTGTGTCCCCAGAACACTTTGCCGGCGGACTCTGAGAGCAACGATCCCCTCTTCCTGATGATTATCCCGCAGTTAGTGAAGGACCTCTTTGAGTGATGCTGCGGTTCGTACATTCGACGTCCCATCATTAAGGCTCTATTTGGACCTCATGGAGGGAAGTGCGAAAGTTTCACTGTATGCATGCTCTAATCCTCCTTTTTCTCCCCAGGTATCTGCTTGATAAAACTTGGCATGGGTTACGGCACATGTGTAGCTCCGTGAGTGCTGGTTTCTAAAGGATCTGCGTAGGCACCGCCCCTGCATATGCTGCAATGTATAACCGTTTGGAATTAGTACGTTGTGATATAGGTTTGGACCCTCGTAGTTTGTTTGTTGGCCCTAGTATTGGATATTATGGTCCATCGGAAGTTAATTGGTTCCTGGTCCAGCTGGTCTTACCTGTCATTTTGTATTCTACCCATATATCCTGGGCGATTCTCTGTATTGACTTAATCCCATAGGGTGGGGTGGGTAAATATAAAATACTGACTTGGAATGTGCGAGGCATGGGGTGTGTCCACAAGCGACAAAGGATTCTTGCCCAACTAAATAGGCGGAAAGTCCAAATAGCTCTCATTCAGGAGACACACTTACCGATTTGGAAGTCAGTAAACTGCGCAAAAAATGGAAGGGACAGATTTTTAATACTTCTTACTCAGCCTTTGCAAGGGGCTCGCTTATTTGGTTTTGGTACGGGGTTCCCTTTGTGTTGACTGAACAACGGATCAACACGGCGGGGCGTTATGTACTCTTGTTGGATAAGCTAAATGGGGCCCCTATAGTTATCTGTAGTGTGTATGCCCCCAATTATGAGCAGAATACTTTTTTCAGTACCTTAAACACACCATTAATGGATTGGGTAGGGTGCCCCAGGATTGTTGGCGGAGACTTTAATTCTGTTTTAGATGTCAGCTTAGATCGCTCCCACCCCCCACTCCGAGGTGCTACAACCACCAAAAACTCAGACTTCCTACAAGCTTGGGCGATGGGTTGGACAATACAAGACGCATGGCGTACACTACATACCAATAGCAGGGAATACTCATTTTACTCCCCCCGACATCAATTACACACCAGGAAAGACAGAGTATTTTGTTCTTTGACCCTGCTGTCCCAGATTGTTGAGTCTACCTACCTTGGAAAGACCCTGTCTGATCATAACCGACTTGAAATTCTTCTGGGATGGGGGAGGGTTCCCACCCCAGTCCCAACTTGGTTGATCTGGTCCACAATCTCTCATGGACCAGGTTTTTAGAAACTCATTGGGCACGGCCATTACTAATTATTTCTCAGTAAACAACAATTCTGCCTCCTGCTTGATTGAATGGGATGCATTAAAATCAGTGATCAGAGGCACGAAATAGGGGCTACCGTGGGGGCCCGACAAGAAACACACAAGAGCTTATCCGCAGTGGAGAACTCTTTTCACAACTTGGAGACCGCAGCTATTACTAATCCCTCTCAGCAGGCGCAGCTCCAAGAAGCCAGAATTAAACACGCAGAAATTCTTGAGCGGCTTTGCCTAATTGACTATATTGCATATACGCAGCATAGTCATGAAGATACAGATTAAATCAGGATTGCTATTGGCTCATCTTATATGGGGTGGTCCCTCCCCGTTCCCGATAACTGAAATCTCCCTTCCGGATGGCACCGTTGTCTCCACTCAAGCAGATATCAACATGGCGTTCTGTACATATTACAGTAACCTGTATAGCGCCCCAGTGGCTGCTTACCCCGATCACCTGGCGGTCTTCTTTGAGTATCTCCCATTCCCTACATTAACTGCAGATGATCAATCGGATTTGGAAGCCCCAGACCTCCCCAGGAACAAAACTCTCGGTCTGGATGAGTTACCTGCAAAGTTCTACACAACATATATGGCACAACTCACCCAGCACCTAGGGAGCCTATACAAAATGGCATTTGAAAAACACACTCTTCCCTTGACGACCATGCAAGCGCTGGTTACCTCTCTTCCAAAGCCACATAGAGACCCACATGATATATCAGAGTATCGCCCCCTCTCATTGCTCTCCACCAAGTACAAAATTCCCTACCTCCAGAAGCTTATCCAAACTGACCAATGCGGTTTTATACTGGGTCGTAATACGTCCTTAAATATCAGACGACTACACTATATAATGGAAGCTGCGGCAGACCTTTCTCGAACAATCGTGTGCATTTCTCTTGATATACAGCAAGCGTTTGATACCCTGGATTGGACCTATATATTGTCTGCCATGGCAAAGTTTTGTATCTCCAAAGGTTACTTGCAATGAGTTGAACTATTGCATTCTGTCCCTACAGCACAGGCCAGGACTGGTTCTCATATCTCTTCGGCATATCCTATAACCAGGGGTACACGTCAAGGATGTCCCTTGTTGCGGTTGCTGTTTGTGTTAGCCTTAGAACCCCTTCTGATTAAACTTCCCAGTGAGGCCATGGACCGGGGGATTGTACACCATAAAACCACACACTTAGTATCCGCATATGCCGATGACATTATTTTATATCTCAATGATCTTACTACCAACCGGGGATCTGTCCCGGCTATATTTAAAGACTTTGAACAAATATCTGGACAGGCTATTAATGACACTAAATCCTATGCTTTCTACGTGCGATATCGGGCTACCCGGGAGGCTGTGCGTTTTGGTAACTTATTATTGACTACCTCCCCAGACACCTTTAAGTATCTAGGTATACAAATATATAGATCCTCCCAGGACTTTATAGATGGCAATTTGCTGAAGGCTATTACATCCCTCCGAAACCAGGTCTCCTTTTGGACCTCGCTACCCCTGTCGGTGATAGGTAGAATTTCCATTTCTAAAATGGTGATACTTCCTCATCTCCTCTATTTCTTCACTAACCTGCCGATCACTATCCCGACCCAAATTTTTCATACACTAGACACACTCCTGTTAGATCTCATATGGGGCAAAGGGAGTAGGAGGGTCAGCCTTGCCAAGTTACATCTGCGACCTGAGGAGAGAGGATTTGGAGACCCGGATTTCTGAGCTTATTGCATGACGGCCAGCCAACTGCAGTGGTTATCTTAATGGCTAGCGGGACAGCACATTTCAGAAATTGGCTATACTTCTCATCTTCTTGACCGGGGGCACCTTCATAGTTTACTGCTACCACAAATTAGGGTTCCATCCAAAGCCTCCAGCTTAAAACTGCATTATTGTACTGGAAGAAGGCACTCCAATACACCAGAAGGGCCCCCTTATTCTCCCCCCAACATTCCCTCGCTGGGGATACCGACTACTACTGGTTTAATCTCGAAGAGGGCTTTCTCATTGTGGGATCAGGAAGGTATATCAACCATTGGAGCATTATTCACTATGGGCACACTAGCAGATAACGATAATTTTGTCCACACTCAGGGGGTCCCCCAACACTTTTTCTATTACACACAGCTATTTCTCACTACATCAAACGCTGGTGGTCCCCTGACGGGATTGAACCCCCTAAGCATGAACTAATATATGCAACACATCTCATGGGAAGGGGACGCCACCTCACCCGCTGGCTATACAGAGGTATTCAAGCTCACTCAGGGACTCCGTTACTGCCACTTTGTGTTAAATGGTCACTAGAGCTTGGAAAAGAACTGTTGGACAAGGACTGGTCCACTGTTTTAGAATTCCCTAAGAAAGTGTCACGCAATGCTACATTTAAATCCATACAGTAAATGATCATACACAGGGCATACCTCACACCACATTGCCTTAATTGCATATTTCCTAACGCACAACTCAACTGCCCTAGGTGTCAGGAAGAAGATGCAGACCTACTCCACTTGCTGTGGGGGTGCCCGCGTTTACGCATATTCTGGCAAACTGTTGGATTCAGGGTGCAGGATGTCACTGGAATGACTGTTTGGTCTTCGGCGGAAAGCTATCTGCTGGGTCTGCATAAACGACCCAAGGAGCGGGAGGTCCAATATAGATTTGCTGACTGGGCGGTGTTTAGAGCAAAGCATGCCATCACAATGCAGTGGAAATCTGCTCCTCCCCTACACCTCTCCTATGGCAGACAGAAATGGTCTGCTGGGGCACTGCGGAGAGTATGATTATTAGACAGGAGGAATTTAGAGGACTACGAAAGGCCCCTATCTCTCTAAATTGGGACCATATGCTTGAAACATTCAAAGTAATTGATATGCTGACCCCTCCAACATCGCAGAACGGTCCCGACCCAACCCCACATTCCACATCCCCAAGAGCTGAACTACTTGCTTCCTGATAGTACCATTCCCCCTTATCTCTCGGAGGACCTTGAGATCTATACATATGTATGCTGTGAAACGATTGGTTATTTAATGTATAGATACACGCTTTATTCACCTCACGCTGTAACTTAGTGGACCAGGAACTGGGGAAGGGGTGAGGGGTAGTCTTTCGTTTTTGTATTAAGTTTATAAAGTTTCGCTTATTATATACTCATGGGCCTGCTAGGACTCTGATACTTCGCTACTTTATTGCCATGTCTGTCCCGATCTTTCTGCTCCTTAGATAAAGGATCAATGTCTTGATATGTGTTATTGGATACAGCTGTCCACATTCTCATTTTCTTTTTAGGAATAATATGTGCACTCATGTTTGATACCTTTTCATTCTTAGCACCCAATTGCTTTGGAATTGTACCGCATTTATTATGCTATTTGAAAACTCAATAAAATTGTGTTTAAAAAAAATATATAACACTAAGAAATGAGGGCATGTTGTTTAAAATATTTATATTGAAATCCTCATTCTAGGGCATAACATTTGTATGGCAACTACACAGATCCAGCCTTAAATAGCAAAACCTGGCCATCACATTTCATAGGATGGATTATGCAATGCACATTTGAATAGCTGATTACAGCTATTCCGTATCAGAACCTTCCCAGGGTAGCAGGATGTATGCTCTAAGTGATGGACACCTTCCGCATGGCTCCTGAAATCAACTCTCCGGATCAGAGAAATGGGCATCATAGGGCAGGTTTGCCATTTTTTCAGCAAACGTAGCAAGGCAACTTGCTGCGCTTTATTTTTAAAAGGGATAGGGCAGAAATGCTCCAAATTTACAAAGATATGGAGCATTTCTCCACTCTCCTTGTGCCGGTGCACTGTGTTCTACCTAGAGCCAATGCAGTGCAGGGGTGCTCTGCCTTATAGGTAGGATTTGTTTTGTGCAGGAAGGGATGCCTTCCTGCACAAAACAATCCATAGAGGCATATTCCTCTTTACACTTGTGGTGTAGAATGCAGCACACATGGAAAGCAGGCTTGATGATTAGAAATAAAGACATTTCTCTGCCGTATGCCTCTGTCAGGTAGGTGTACCATTTTGGTACAAAACAAGTTTGCATCAAACAACATGGGTGGATGCATGGAAATGCCATACTCCAACCAGGTAACCCCTACCAGATGCACAGTGTGCATAGTAGCAAGGCAGCTATGCGCTGCGCTACTATGAATTTATTAAGCCACACATAGGCACGCAAAGTGCCTTTGAATGGCTGAATAAATCCCACTTAAGGACTTGTGTTGCCTTGTGACGACTTGTGTCATGCAAAGACAATGCAAGTACTTTGCAAATCTGCCCCTTAGTATCCAACTTTGTAAACAATAAACATACCACCAATAAGGGCTGCTATCTTGTAATGGCTACGTGCATTATTATAATCAAACATGTCACCTTACAGAGTTGTTGACCCTGGTTGATATTTGCCTGTGTTCTACGAACTTTACGTTTTTCTTATTGAAGACCAACAGAAACTTACAGCAGGCACAGAATGAAAACAGACAAACAGAGTTTGCACTGTTACAGTGTCACAACCGCCGTGGCCGCAGTCACAACAAATCCTCTGCAATTCAGAATGTATTGGTAAATAGGAACAAATAAACACAAACACCATTTCTAGATAACCCTACCGAATACTTCAAATATCATGTTTGTTCAATTTGCAAAATCGAGCACATGGGTTTAAAATTCCAGAATGGATTTATCGTAAATATTGCTCAATTACATCACTGTGCTTTTACTCTAAGCTATTTAATGTGCCTGCCAGCAAATATACATAGAAAGTACCATCAGACCATTAACATTAATAATCCGGGGACACTACAGAAATATCCATAAACCAACACCCTAGCATCCTTGACAAAGCATTTTGTTAAATTCCAGAAGCACAAGCATTTGAACTGAGTTTTGCGTGCTCTGAAGAGGGGTCTGTGGCCGCAGGGGCAGTGGGGCCATCGGGGTGAATAAAAGCAGTAAGAAGTTCCCAAAGCTGGATTGCCCCAGAGAGTGCTGGCTGTTATTCAAGGAGGGGACCATGGGACTTTGGCCACCTCTGCCGCATATATTGACTCTTTATTGGCTGGTCCTTATCCGATGCAGGATGTGCTTCTTCTAATGCAGAAAACATTGCATGGACTATTCGAATCATCCCTCGCTACAAATGAGTCCCTGAGAGCGGAGGCAGGTATACTTAAAGAGATTCTCTGCGAGCTAAATGTAGTAAATAGGCTCCACACTTTGTAGGCTTAGAAAGATGATTTATTAGGGAGCACAGCAGAGCACTGACCCAACGCCTGCTGACCAGTCTACAAACTGCCAACAGCAGAACATGGAGTCACAGCGCCAACATACTAATTCTAGAATGACATAAGCACATAGAGAACTAGTATCATAAAGAGCAGAAATACAGAAAGTAGCAGAATATATTTACAACACTAAGCTCAATTAACTCTTGCATGTCTACACTTTTAAAGCTGAATCGTCTCAAGGTTTAGACCTTAGTGAGGAAGTACCAGAGCAATGGCGGATCAGGGAAGCTCCACTGTGTACGTATCTAGGAGACCAATGTTGGGGAGAAGGTGGTATCATAGGTTGGCTGGGCATTTGTATTTGCTCTGTTTAAAGTTAGGAAAAGCATGAGGAGGGTTAAAGTTCTAAGACCCCACCCCCCTCCCAGAAGCTTAGGCTTGTGGAAGTCTTAGATACATCTTCCCAACCTAAAAAGTATCAAGGAAAACATAGCACAGCATGTGAAGGGTAGAAGGGCGTGATGAAAACAGCTAAGCAGTGCAGCCAGGTCCCAGGACCAATAGTAGAGGTATCGGTCATGCACTTAGCACCGAGGGAGTTCAGGGCCGACAGGATCAGGGAAATTGGTTCAGAGTCCCAGAGAAGTGCCCCAACTCACACAGTAAGGAGCATTAAGAACCAGTGGATTAACAAAACCTGAGGGGACCCCCCTGCAATGTACATGGAGGGGGCCCCAACCACCGACCAACCACTTTGCCCCACTGCCAAAAAATCTGATATATTTTTAATTGACACTTCCAATATTAAAATGAAATGCCTCTATATTGCCTAGCTCAAAGTTTGAATAAGAAAGTGAGAAACACTCGTATGAAATAAACCACACCATTTGTAATATTATTGTCAAAAGCAGATTATTTTTCTGAGACAGCAGGCAGAGCAATGCCAAGGAGCTGGCCTGTTGTCTCATAAACTGTCTCTCACTGAAGAACAAAGAACAACTACATAGGGTCTGAATTAGAATTGACATTGATGGAAAATAACTTGAAACTTTGAAAGACAATCCAACACCTACAATTCCACAGACTCAACTGACAATATACACGAGTAGTACACAAGATATCCCTCAGTATCCTTCCAGCTCCAAGAGAAATAAACTGGTGTGAATTACCTGCATGCCAAACACTTTGCGTCTGCCAGGGGTTGTGTATGATAATGACCACTCTATAGTATTTAAAATGAACTGAGGAAGCAATTTCAATTTTTACCATCATGACTTTAATAGTAAGCATGACAAAAACAGGCAGGTAAACAAGGCTGAGCATGAAAACTACTTGGATGCTTTAGAACATTGATGCAGATGCTTGTCTTTATTTATCATTTCTGTAGTGTAAACAATGCTAATAAGATTTAAGGTGCACATATTATAGACAAGCGCAAATAACGCCATAAATGACACCTCATGTAGGATAAAAACAAACCATGTCAGCAAGTACCTCTTGACAGAATCTGTACTATTTGTAGCTTATGAAGCAAAGGGAAAAGAGCAAATGCTTTCAAAGTGTATAATAAAATTATCAGCAATCCAGTAATATACTCAACTCAAGAGTGTTTTATAAAACAACCCTTTCTTCTTGCATCAAAATGAAAACACTTTCAAAGTGAATGATAAAAACATGTCTAGCAGTATGCAGAAATGAAGCCAGGTTGGTTGAACAATTCCCCCTTTGGTTTGTGCATGAAGACATAAAAATTTAAAAGTGACTGGTCAAACATTAACAAGCACAGCAGCATACAAAAATCAAACCAGTTTAATCAAACTATGGCCCTTTGGTGTGTTCATGAAGGTGCAAATATGTCACAGTGACTTTTTAAACAATAACAAGTACAGCAAGCAGCTTACTGTACTGTACCCTTCCAAGGCAAACAGACATCCAGCACAGTCACTACTCTGTGCAGCACTGAACATCTACCTGAAGTAGGCCAAGGGTGAGTCAAACACACAGCAGTTGAGCTTTTGAAAAACTGAAAGAGCCTGTTGGCCTCACTCCAGTGACATAGGGTAAAAAGGACCTGTTCACTAAACAGTATGCTGCCACCACCTTCCTTGCTTAACTCCTGGTGAAGGCGGTAGCCTTCCACCACTGTGACTATAGCACTTTGGGTGCCCCTCCCACTCCAACGTGATTGCATTTCGGAGACAGCCCTATGTCATGGCACACTACATGATCTGCACTCACCGATTGCTCACCTTTGACAAAAGAATCAGCATTAGATATCCAGACATCAGTACAGTAGAGCCCTCAGGGCAGGGGTGCACTCTTTAAACATGCATAGGACTTTTCAGCCAATATATATATATATATATATATATATATATATATATATATATATATAGAGAGAGAGAGAGAGAGAGAGAGAGAGAGTGAGATATTTCTCTTCAAGATTAAAATATTTGACAATCTCTTTTGAATGCAATGCTATAGGGTATTATCTCAGCTTTATATTTCCTTTGCCTAGCATGCTGGATAGAAGTAATACAGCCTCTTAAAAAAGCCTAGTAGGCGCCCATAGAATTTCTATAGGGACACTATCAATATTTTGTAAGAAAAAGGCATTCGTCTCTCCCAACAATCTTTCTACTATTTCCTCCTCGCCCAAAATTGCTCGATCTAACGTCCATCTTTTACTTTTTGGTTTAATAGGAAGTCTCAACGTTAAGGTTACAGCAGTATGGTCAGATAAACGACCTCCTAAATGTTTCACTTCTGTCACCCAAGTTCTAAGGGTCTCACTAATCAAAAAAAAAAAGTCTAGCCTAGATCTATGGCCATGCTTCTTATTGTGAAATGTATAGCCTCTTCTGTATCCTTCTCTCTCTCTCCATATATCCGTCCAGCCTAATTGTTTTATCATACTTTTCAATAAAGACCTCATTCTGCAATTTAATGATGTCCTACTGTTTAGAGATCTATCCATAACTGGATCCAGGACTAAATTAAAGTCTCTTGCAAGCAGTAGTGGGTCTTGGAAAGGTAACAGCTGAACACAAAGATCCTTCAAAGAGGCTCTGTCATCCAAATTAGGGCCGTAATATCCTGTTATCGTAAATTTATGAGAGTAGAACTTTATATATACTATGGCCCATCGACCCAGTTTATCCACTTTAGACCCTTCGACTGTTAAAGCAGGATGCTTCTTTAAAATTATTGCCACACCCTTCGTATTGATGTGCTGTGAAGTACAGATAACCTCCTTAATCCAATTTTTGGTTTTACATATGGACCTCATCTCTTCCTCCATGTATTTCTTGCAATATTAAAATTTGCTCTGGGGCATCTTTTAAATACTGGAATATCCTTTCCATTCTATGTTTTACCCTTAACCCATTTACATTCCACGTTAAGATCTTCAGATAGATAGCTTGATCACCTAACACCTCTATCATTGGGCCTTAAACTACGTCATGTTCTTTCAAAAGATTTTTCATGACGACTTGGACAAAAATTTTCTTTTTTTTTACCCTATGCTCCCCACCCAGTGCCCTTCCATGACCCCTCCCACCCCTGTGGTCCCCTGGAGAACCCCCACTATTTCTTTCTTTCTAATGGCCCTACCCTGGCCTTTGAGGCTACCCCTCGGTCAGGACTAAAGTTACATACCCTAAAGCACCATTAATGACTGCTGAAATTTTAGCATTCAGTGCTGATTCTGTTTTCCTTAAGGAAAAATTTCCAACGTCTCATAATGATAGTACTCTAAATTCTTGAGAAGAAGGAATCACCCATTTTTATCGATCCATTAATTCAAGGCTCTTCTCTGTAATTTGCTGCAATAATGCTTCGGCATCCTCCACCTGTCTAAACGTATGCATTTTATTTTTAAACATCACTTTCAAAGTGGCTGGAAATTTAAGTTGTGCGGTTGCTCCCAACCTAAATGGTTCTAATAGCTTACCCAGCTCCCACTGTTTAGATGCAGTTATAGAAGAGACATCAGACCGAATCTGAAAGGTAAATCCTCCTGCACTCAATGCATTCAATTTTAAAGCCTTACCTAAAATCTCATCTTTTAGGTTTATAGGTCAAGAAATGAATCAAGATTTTCATAGGTCTCTTCTTGTTTTGGTTTAACCTAAAAGGATCACTATGTACTCTTTAAATGTCAGCACTTAGAGCTTGTTCTGAACATTCTATGTTGGTCATTTGCTTAATTAGCTTGACTACAATCTCTTTCATATTTTCTCCTTCAGCTCCCTCTGGCACTTTAAGTAAGGGTAAATTATTCCTATGTTGAGTATGTTCGATGGATTCTAACTTATCTTGAAAATTGCTCTCCTGTTCTTTTACTTTAGCAAGGTCTCTCATGTTTTTGGCCACTTTTCTTGTTAACTCCCCCACCGTTGTTTCCAATGCTTCTGCTCTGGCTGTTAATGAATCCAGCTTATCTTCCATTTTTTCGCAGAAGACTTTGATTTCCGCCTGGTTTTTCTCTGAGACCTGGAACCTGTTCCTCATCTCATCTGTGAGAGTTTGGAGTAGATCTAAAGTAGTCCTTTGGGTGCTGAGATCGCTAGCTCCTTTGCTTAATGTTTCCTGTGATTTGCTCTCCTTCTCTTTTCTCCTTTTTCAGAAACAACTGAAAGGGTCCCATCCTTTTCCAAATCTTCTGTATCATCGTCGTTTGTCTCTTTCGTTCAATATCCTCCTTTTCCTTGCCCTTCTGTTCCTTGCCCTGCTGGGAGATCCGCTAATGGTTGATACTTGTTCTGTATTGATATACCGTCGTAGTATAGAGGTGGCCCCATAGTATCGCCACTATCTCCGATAGTCCCTACTTTAGTATCAACCACACTAGCATTAGCACTATCTTTAGAAATATTCTCAGATGGCTGAAGTATTAAAGTACTAGGCACTGTTTTAAAGTAATCTCTCAATGAGGGTGTATGGCTGTTTCTTTTTTTATGTTTGTGTTCTTGATTCGGTGGGTTGACTTTTTTCTTTGTCTTAGTCTTCAATTTTTGTTTTAAAGAGCTTATCTGAGCCTGAGTTTCGTGATTTGGTGATAAACTAATTTGGTAAGCTTCATAAACTGTTGAGCTAACCTCAGCTGGCTCCAGATTTATTAACTTGGGAGATAAATCTCGCCCTGAACTCCTCAAAAGATAACGTGATGATACCTTGCCAGGTAGCACCCTCTTTTTCCCTAGTGACTTTTCTTTGGCCCGCACCGCCCCCCCTTGTTCTGCAGCTACTATAGATCTTACACTGACTTTCTGCTTTGTACTTTTGTTGACATTGATGTCCTCACAGGGGGTTTCTTTTAATCTGCTTCTCCTCACGAGCTGAATACTTTTGCTATTCTCTGGCATGCTTCGTTCTCCCCCTCTCTCCCTACCGCCATGGATAGGGAGCCTTGCAGCCGCCCTCCGCCCCTCCACAGCTGCAATGCTGCCCGAGACTAGAGAGTGACCTGCTCCTCCCACGTCTCCACTGCTTGCTCGTCGGTGGAAAGCGCCACCGTCCAGAACGTCCAGGGCAGCCTCCGCAAGCCCCGCCACCTCTACTACTGCTCCACCACTCCCATCGGTCTCCAAAGAAGCGATCACCCATGGCCTCGAGAATGCCAGAATAATCCCTACAGCCTGTCTCACCGCACCCCACTACGCCACTATCTATCCGAGCCACGCTAACCGAGTCCCTTACTTTCGTTGTTGTTAGTCTTTCATTGTATTTTTCAAATGCCAATACAGCAACTTTTCCAAATACCCTCGCATGTTTTCTTTTACGTGGCTTAGACCGCATTACGCGCTGAAATTCATCCCGACCTTCAGAGCCTCGCAACCGGCTAACTGTCGGCCGCCATGTTCTCCCGCCCCTGTAAAATCTTAAGCATGCTAGGCAAAGGAAATATAAAGCTGAGATAAAAGAAATAGAGGACAAAATTCAAGAGCTAGAACAAAATTGCATGGCACAAGGAGAAATTACAGACAGGGACACTATAGACGGATTACTATCCTATTGGTTGAATTTGGCTGGGGTACTGGATGCTAGATTGAATAAGAAGTGGGAGGCCAGTAAAATGGCACATTTCGAATACGGGGAAGGCTCCGGTAAACTTCTTGCGTGGAAAACTAAGCAAGAATTAGCTAGAAGTAATATATGAGAAGTAACATGTAACATTACGGGAAAAGGGTGCCAGGATTCAGTAGATATTGAAGAAGCTTTTCAGAGGCATTTTGAGAAAGTCTATAGAGAGGAACTTATACCTCACGACAACATGATAGAAACTTGGCTTCAGAGTTATCCTCCAGAAACAGTAAGTGATGCGGCCTCTAGTAATTTAAGTAAATCAATATCCCAGTCTGAGATTAGGAAGGCAATAGTGTCATGTAAGAAAGGTAAGGCGCCAGGGCCAGACGGCCTTCTGGCCGAGCTTTATAAATCTCTGGCTGAAGCTCTGATTCCAACAATGGAAAAGTTGTTCTCTTATATTTTTGATAAAGGTGGGAATATGCCTCCCTCATGGAATGAGGCCACGCTGGTTTTGATTTTAAAGCCAACTAAGCCAGCGAACCAGTGTGACACATATAGACCAGTCTCTCTGCTTAACCTTGACTATAAGATCTTTGTTAAGGTTTTAGCAGAGAGACTGAATGGTATTATGAGTGGTTTGTTACATCAGGACCAAGATCTAACCTATAATTTGATTGGCGTTATAGATCTTGCAACAGTATATAAGATACCCTTGGCCATGATTACGCTGGATGCCACCAAGGCATTTGATCGGGTCAATTGTATCTACTTGAATAAAGTATTAGAGAAATCAAATTTGGGGGGGGGGATTTTGTAGGGTTATTTCAGCCATTTATCAGGCCCCAGTAGTTAGAATTTTGATTAATGGTAAAATTTCTTCTTTAATACAAGTTCAAAGAGGCACAAGACAGGGGTGTCCCCTTTCACCATTGTTGTTTTTCATTTATATATAGAGTCCTTTTCAGAAAGTATAAGAAGTCAAGACCATATTTTGCCGTTTAGATTCGGTAATTGGGTAAAAAAGGTCTCATTATAGACCTGGCATCTTTGGTGTGGTTTCCCCTGTCTTTTTGGCCTTTACCTCCTGTATTTTTGATGCTGTGCTGGAATTCGTTTTTGCTGGTTTAGATGCTTTGGACACTCTGCCACTGCTGATCAGTGTCAGAGTGTAAGTGCTCCCTGTGTAAATTGTTGTTATGATTGGATGTACATTATTGGCATATTTGTATCACCATGAAGTCCCTAGTAAAGTGCACTGGGTGTGCCAGGGCTGATGATGACAAATGCTATTAGTGGGCCTGCAGCACTGATTGTGCAACTCACATGAGTAGCCTTAAAATGGTGTCTCAGGCCTGCCACCGCAGTGCCTGTGTGCAGTCTGTGAACTGCCATGTCCTCCTGGTCAGTGTCCCCACTGACCAGGCCTAACCCTTCCCTTTTTGTGAACATTGGTCACCCCTATGGAAGGCCCAAGGTACCCCCTTGGGCAGGGTGTAGTGTATGTGAAAGGTAGAGCATATACTTGTGCAGGTGACATGCTCTGGTAGTGAAATACAGACATTTTCGTTTTTGACTGCTGCAAGGCTATCTTGCTCCATAGGCTATCATAGAGGATGCTGGCTACAGTGGCTACCAGCAGATATTCCCATAGGAACAAGATAGGACATAAAAGTAGGGTATCCCTGAATTTAATAACACATCTTTTAGGAAAGGTTGTTTTTAAATCCTATGTTTGAGAACAACACTTTTAGAAAGTTGCTGCTCTCTTGTCTTACCTTTCTGCGTGCTTTGGCCTGTTTGTGTATTGACTGTCTGATTTGAGAGTGACCGGGGCTGGGGATTCCCCACGAGGCTGGCTGAGTCAGCCCGAGGCTGAATGACTGCATTTGCAACTTGAGTGGTGGGAGGAGATAGCACCCGGGCCTAAATAGGGCTGTGCCTGCCTTCCACAATGCTGGCTCCACCTCCTGCTGGGCGGCTGACTACCCTGCCCCTCACTCTGAAAGGAAAGGAGAAGCCAGAAAAACGAAGTGCTAAAGGAACACCCACAACTGGTTCAGACCGCGCTCAGGGCCCACTTGCACAAAGAGAACAAAGACTTTTAGGGGTATAAGTACAGGACCCCTGACAACAGAAAACTAGATCATCCTGGAATCAAGAAGGAACCTCTGCCAAGGAGAAAGCTGAAACTGAAGAAGGAAGATTGTCCAGTTGTTGCTCTGCTGGATTGCCCTGCTGTTGCTTTGCTGCCAAGGAGAGGGGAAGGACTTTGCTTTGTGCTGTGTCCCCTTGCTTGAAGGAATCTCCAAGGGCCTGAGAAGAGCTGGCTCCCTGTTTTGAAGTCCCAGGAACAAAAGGACTTCACCCCCAGCTTCCCCTGAACTCTACTGAGAGAGTTTTGTCCTTCCAGGAGTGCGTGGCCCATGTGTGGTGCCTCTGGAAGTTGTACCTGTGCTGGGAAGCTGGAAACCAAGCTTTAAAGACTTTGCTACAGAAAAGTTATCGCATCGCTCACTGCAGAGCGCATCCCCGACAGTGCAAGGAAATTCTCGCCGCTACAAAGGCCGAGATCATTGCAGAGCCTGTTGCCGCTGCCAGAGTCGTCGCCCCGGAGATCGTCGCGGCCCCTACGAGATCGCCGCTTCGTGCCTTTGCAAGAACAAACTTCCTACGGAACCTACGCATCGGAATCCATACAAGTGGCCTTCTTCCCCATCCAGACAGGATTCGTCGCAACACGTCCGCTGCTGCAGCGGGGTAGTCGCATCGCCTCCTCAAGGTCTCAGGAGCAACGCATAACTTGTTTTCCACTGCACCAGCTTCTGCTTTTGGAACTTTGTCACATCTAAAGGTACTGTTGGCTAAACGTGACTCAACTGTGAACTTTTCACGCAACTGTGGATTATTTTTATCGCAACCTAAAGAACTCTATTGCAACCATATTCTTGAACTGTGTATGTTGGATTTTTGTTCTTTTGGTCTTGTGTAGTTTAGATTAAATACCTTTATTTTGCTAAACTGTTGTGGAGTCAGTTTGTGGTGTTTTCACTGTGTTACTGTGAGTGTTGGTACAAATACTTTACACATTGCCTTCTGATTACCCTTGACTGCTCGTACCAAGCTACCTAGAGGGTGAGCAGGAGTTATCTCAGAGGGGTTACCCCTTACCCTGACTAGAAGCAAGGGTCCGTATTTGGAAAAGTACCTACCTCTGCCAACTAGAGACCCCCAGTTCTAACAGGTATATACATCAGATCTTGAGAAAACTATTCCTATTATGTAGAGCTTAGCCAAGAAGTTTGGTAATATCTCAGGATATGAGATAAACCATTAAAAAACGGAGTACATGGCTTGGAATTACAGTCTGCTTGTTTCAACCAAAGAAAATAATCAGATATTTAGGTATAAAAATCACCCAGGACATTAACGATATACCCAGTGTAAATTTACGAAAAATAGAGAAAGAAATTGCTGACTGTCTAAAAAATTGGGCATTTTTACCCTTAACGTTAATAGGGAGAGTTAATTTAGTAAAAATGATGCTCTTGATTTTTATCTTTCAAAATATACCGTTAGCTTTCAAAGAAGAAAGCTTGAGGAAAATTCAGTCAAGAATCAACTCATTCTTATGGGCCTCTAAAAGGACTAGAATTTCCTGGAAGAAACTTCGGAGAAGGAATAGTAAGGGTGGCTTAAACGCACCGGATATAAGTATCTATGCATGGGTCTTCTTAATGAAGGCTGGTAAGATGCTAATGGATGAGCCCAATCTTTCAGATAAAGGAATAATGTATAGAGAAATGCTGAAGGACCCAAAAGGAGTGGAATATGCATATCTTTTTACATTTGGAGACCCTCGTTACTTCAAGAAAGTCTGATTAAAAACATTAAGGGACTTAGGGACAACTTGGAGCAAAATGAGAAAGCTTTTAAAAATCAGTAATTATAGCGCTAAGGTGCCTATATGGGACACTCCTGGCTCACCTGAGTGGACTAAAGACTCATTAGTTACCCCGTTAAAATTGGCTAGTGTAAACTGCTGAGAACAACTCATTCCAGAGGGAACTTTGCTTCCCTGGGAAGACCTAAAGTCTATGACGGGTAATCGACGGGTAATAGACTAGCGAAATTCAAATATTTACAGATAAAAAGTTGGTTCCAAGTGGTTGGCATAGCTGTTGGTACTACAAATGAGATTGAAAATGCTTTAAGATCTACACAACGGAACAAGAAAGAAGTCGCAAATCTTTACTGGCTCCTGATAGAAGATATATGGCAAGTATCTTTTGACTTACTATATTCTACAGTCCAAGCTGCCAATTTAAGGGGGAACCATCTTTTCTCTCTTCACAGAGTATACTGGTCTCCTCTTAAATTATCAAAGTTTGCAAAGGGCACCATCCCATGCTGTCCAAAATGCCGGAAGGACAGAGCTGATGATGTGCATATGTTCGTAAGCTGCCCTAGTTTACAGCAATTTTGGGGTCTGGTAATAAAAGGTATGGAAGAGATAGTTGGGTTTGACATTCAGGTGAGCAATTTTTTAATATTTTTCGGCATCTTCCTGAACTACAGTTTGTTGTCATTAGATACTAATAAATTGTGTTTTCATCTCATCCCATTGGCGCGTAGAGACATTTGTAAATGTTGGATTAAATGCACCCCTCTGATCTATTTTGATTGGCTTAATGCTCTAAAATATGTAATGAAACTGGATATAGCCACACATAAAGAAAGCAATAAGAAGAGAGCCTTTTGAACTCCATGCTTAGAGTGGATGGAGGGATAATTTTTTTTTTGATTTTTTTTTCAGGGGTACATTTGTCCAATGATTATGCCTCTACATGGAATTACTTCACCCCGCGGATCAGTTCTGGGGCCCACAGATAGAAGTAAAGAACAGACAAATCACGAGAGGTTCTGTGTAAAGTGCAAACCATTAAAGGAGAGCTCTCGTGCTGGTCCCAGCAGACAACAGACAAACTTAAGTTGGCTCTGTTAAGATTTAATGGCGTATGAGGACCAAAAAAAAATGCTATTGTGGTATTTCTCACTTTGGTTATAAAAGTAGAACATGCAACAGTCATTGGTCATCGTGTAGGCACTCAGGGGAAGCCAATTCAAGGTGTCACCCAAAATGGTGCAGAGAAAATGAATGGGTTTAAATAAAAGGAAACAGTAGACCCCCAACATGCATCTGGTTCCAAAGTTACATTGGCATCATGTGTGAAATCATGGACCTTCTATTGGTTATGCCAGAATAACCAGAGTCAGCCATGACAGGAGCATTTATGATGGTCACTCTGGTTTCCCTGTGAGACATTTTAAAGCATAGGCAATGTGGGCTATGGCCCAGGGGCCCAGGCTTTCAGAGGGCCCCCGATACAGAAGTGTGGCTCACCGGTTAGAGGCGGCAGATCCAGAAGCAGAGGCCGGCCCGGGACCAGGGTTCAATTCCTGACGCGGCAGGGTACGGAACCAATGTCAGCGGGCGCTATAAATCTCGCCTCGGTGCCTCTCTAACCATGGGTCCCATGCTGCAACTCTGGGCAATAGCTTGCTTAATCTCCACAATGGCCCCCTCGCTACCGGGGATGCCTGGCTTCACAATGGGGATGCCCAATAGGGACCATCTCACAGGGAAAGCCAGGACGGGTTCCCCAGAGGTACACAGCGCCAAGAAACCCCAGGGTGAACGTGCGCTCTACAAATTCATACTAACATAACATAACATGCAGCTAGCTCTGTTCTGCAGAGTCTAGACCTGACAACCTTGAATAATTCAAAAACAGTTTATTTTAAATGCAGTTTTCCTTTAATATTTTTTACCTCGTTAATGTATTCTATTACACATATTTTGCATGGAATGTTTCATGCAAAATCCATAACAAATTGTTTCTTTTAGATCACACTAGGACCTCACATATGAAAAATGGGAGGGCGTCACAGAGATTATTTGCAGTAATATTACTGAGCTGCTGCTGTGTAACAGTATTGAAAACAGACCATTACTATCCCTGAATATTAGATGTAAACACATTCAGAATTTGGACCAGTGTGCTTGTGCACTGTCAGTGACCTGGCCAAAGAATGCATGAAAGAGCTGAAACTGAATCATAAATTCAAAGATACTTCCAAAATCCTTAAGAAGTCTCTGGTCCTTAATCATTGGTGCAGTGCTTCGCGTATATTTTTTACAAGCAAATGAGGGCTATGAATTAGCTGACATCTAAGAGTAAGACTTTCTAAAGTAACTAAATTTCACATACACTCTCGCATCAATGACGAGTGATTTATGCTGGATCATACCTATTATTCTCACATGCATAGGTTAATTTAGCATTGCACCACTGTAACTTTATTTCTTTGGCGAAAACTTAATTTAAAAGATAGAAGCACAGAACGTATAAAAATGAATAAATACTACTGCACTGAGAAGTGTTTGAAAGGAAGACGGAAAATGCACAGCTTTAGAAACTAGTGTGATCATGAGTAAACAGCATTTTCACAATGCCCTGCAGACACAGTGTCAAGGTTTGACATTCAGATGAACAGTTTTTGACTAATGTTTTTGTTTCTGTTTATTTACTGAATCCAGTTCGCAAAGTGATAAACAGCTTAATCTCCATACTTAATAACTTACCTAACTTAGTTGCTTGTGGGCTGCTTCTGTAGAGTCCATAAGGGCAGGCACAGACAGCTGGTGTCATCACACGTGCAGCTTACAGCGCGCGCATGACCCGCCCTGCCCCACCCTGCAGACCACTGCTTGATGGTGCGTAGTTGGCCCGCCAAATGTTAACGTGCTGCAGTGCGGCTGCGTGAGCCCAACCTCTGTCTCTCAGGGCCCGTTTTAATAATGACCCGGCACCCGTGCATAGAGCCAGCCTATGTGTTGCATGGGCAGCAGGCCATTTAAGTTCAAGTTCAAGAATTTGTATAGCGCACTACTCACCCAGAGGGTCTCAAGGCGCTTGGGGAGGGGGTTACTTATTTATCGAATAGCCAGGTTTTAAGTTCTTTTCTGAAGGAGATGTGGTTCTGTGTAAGGCGGAGGTGAGTGGGGAGTGAGTTCCAGGTCTGGGCCACCAAGTAGGAGAAGGATCTACCTCCCATGGTGGATCTTTGGATGCGCGGGACTGCGGCGAGGCCTTGATTGGAGGATCTTAGTTGGCGGGTGGGTGTGTAGAAGGATAGTCGAGTGTTGAGGCATTCGGGTCCTAGTTTGTAGAGGGCCTTGTGTGCGTGGGTGAGGAGGCGGAATGTTATTCTCTTGTTGACGGGAAGCCAGTGGAGGTCTTTCAGGTGGCCGGTAATGTGATCTTGGCGAGGGATGTCCAAAATGAGTCTCGCTGATGCGTTTTGGATGCGTTGGAGTTTTTTCTGTAATTTGGCTGTAATTCCGGCGTAGAGGGTGTTTCCATAGTCTAGTCGACTCGTAACCAGTGCGTGGGTGACAGTCTTTCTTGTCTCGGTGGGGATCGAATGGAAGATTTTTTGAGCATACGAAGTATGTTGAAGCAGGAGGATGAGACGGCGTTGACTTGTCTGGTCATCGAAAGGGAGGAGTCTAGGATGAAGCCTAGGTTACGTGCGTGGTCTGTGGGTATGGGTGCGGAGCCCAGATCTGAAGGCCACCATGAGTCGTCCCATGCAGAGGGGGATGATCCTAGGATGAGCACTTCCGTTTTGTCTGAGTTAAGTTTTAGGCGGCTGTTTTTCATCCATATGGCTACTTCTTTCATGCCTTCGTGAAGATTGGTTTTGGCGGTGTTGGGGTCTTTGGTGAGGGAAAGGATCAGCTGTGTGTCGTCAGCGTAGGAGATGATGTTGAGGTTGTGCTGGCGCGCGATGGAAGCGAGTGGACTCATGTAGACGTTGAAAAGGGTGAGGCTGAGTGATGATCCTTGTGGTACACCGCAGATGACCTCGGTGGCCTCTGATCTGAATGGGGGAGGCGAACTCTCTGGGTTCTTCCGGCGAGGAACGAGATGATCCAGTCCAAGGCTTTGCCTTTTATGCCGATGTTGCTGAGGCGTTGTATGAGGGTGCTGTGACAGACAGTGTCGAAGGCGGCGGAGAGGTCGAGTAGAATGAGGGCCACTGTTTCTCCGTTGTCCAGTAGTGTTCGGATGTCGTCTGTTGCTGCGATCAGGGCGGTTTCGGTGCTGTGTTTGGCTCGAAAGCCGGATTGTGAGGGATCGAGGGAGTTGTTGAATTCGAGGAAGGCGGCGAGTTGGCTATTGACGGCTTTCTCAGTGACTTTGGCCGGGAATGGGAGGAGGGATATGGGGCAGTAGTTTTTAAGTTCAGAGGGGTCTGCTGTGGGTTTCTTCAGGAGGGCGCTGACTTCGGCATGTTTCCAACTTTCTGGGAAGGTAGCAGAGTTAAAGGAGCAGTTAATGACATCGCGGAGATGGGGTGCGATGATGGAGTCTGCTTTGTTGTAGATGTGGTGGGCACATGGGTCGGTTGGCGAGCCAGAGTGGATGGAATTCATTAGGCGGATGGTGTCTTCAGTGGTGATTGGGTTCCAAGCGTTGAGGTTGTTAGAGGGCGGTTCAGGTTCTGAGGGGGGTGGAAAGGATTGTTCGTTGGAACTGTTTTCAAAGCTGTTATGTATGTCGGCGATTTTGTTGTAGAAGAAGGAGGATAACGAGTCGCAGAGGTCTTGGGAGGGAGTGATGTCGTTTGAGGCTGCGGTGGGGTTGGTGAATTCTTTGACGATGTTGAAAAGTTCCTTGCTGTTATGGGCATTGTTGTCGATTCGATATTTGAAAGCTGATTTCTTGGTGGATCGAATCAGCTGGTGGTGTGTGCGGGTGGCTGACTTGAAGGTGGTCATGTTGTCGGTGGTTGGGTTTTTTCTCCATGTTTTCTCGAGAGTACGGCATAGCTTCTTGGATTTCTTAAGGTCATCGTTGAACCAGGGGGCCTTTTTGTTGTCTTGTTTGGTGTGATGGTTTTTCAAGGGTGCTAATTCGTCAGCGCTGTGAGTGATCCATTGTTTGAGTTTGATGGCGGCTTGATTTGGGTCCGAAGAGAGGGCGGGTGGGTTCTGGTTGAGCGATGTGAGGAGTTTGTCGGTGGTGATTATGTTCCATTTTCTTCGGGGGATAGGTTGTGGGGGGTTGTGGGTCGAGGTGGTTTGGTAGCTGAAGTGAACACAACAGTTGTCAGTCCAATGGAGAGCTGTGGTGAGATCGAAGGAGATGTGTTTTGCTGGAGGTGAAGATTGGGTCGAGCGTATGTCCGGCTACATGGGTGGGGGTGTCAACAAGTTGTTTGAGGCCGAGATTGGCCAGGTTGTCAAGAAGGGTGGTGGTGTTGTTGTCGTTTTTCTTTTCCAGGTGGAAGTTGAGGTCTCCTAGTAGAATGTAGTTCTCGGAAGCGAGGGCATGTGGACTGATGAAGTCAGTGATGTCTTCGCTGAATTGTTTACGGGTTCCTGGAGGCCTGTAGATGAGGGTGCCTCTGAGTGTGGTCCTAGGGTCAGTGTGGATCTGGAAGTGGAGGTGTTCGGCGGTTGTAAGGTTATCGTCGGAGCTGGTCGTGATTTTGATGGTGTTCTTATGGACAATGGCGATGCCTCCTCCTGTTTGGACGGTGCGGTCTTTCCGGATGATCTTGTAATTGTCCGGGATGGCAATGGCGATGTCGGGTGTTGATGATGCGTTCATCCATGTTTCAGTAAGGAAGGCGACGTCCGGTGATGTAGTGTCGAGTAGATCCCAGAGTTCAGTGGCGTGTCTGTGGACCGAGCGGGTGTTCAGCAGGATGCACTTCAGGTGGTTGGAGTCGGAGCTGTGTTTGGGATTAGTGGATGTGGTATGGGTCTTATTGCTGGTAAATTTGCAGGAGAGGCAGGTGAAAGGACCGTGGGTACGACCCGGGGCAGCTTCGTAGCATTGAGGTGTGCGTCCGGGCTTTAGGGCTAGGAGGGTGGCAGCGTCATACGTTATGCTGGAGGAGTGCGGTTTGCGGGGGCCAGGGGGTCTGGCCCTGGGCGCGGTCCAGGCGCGGACGGGCGCAGATGGGCTTACCTTTGGCGCGCCTTCGGCGCGCTTGGGGCATCTGTCATATATGGATGGTGGAGGGGGAGGGGCGAGGGAGGAGCAGCTGGGAGGCGTTAGCGGGCGGGGAGGCTGTCCACGAGGCACAACAAACAAAATGGCTGCGAAAACAGACAAACCTGAAGCAGGACGAGATTGGGGCACACATATGGATGGCGCTATGGGCGGAGGTAGCAGCGCAGTTAGTCAATACTATTGTTTTCAAAGTCTAGCAATGGGATCGCCTGAAATTACTTGCGAGCACAGATAGCGCTAAAGCGGATAATAGCACGCACAGGAAGTCAGCGTATTAATGTTTACAAGCGCTATTGCTTAATTGTAGAGCTAGCAGTCGGAGCTACGATACCCAAGCAGCAAGATGTTGTAAGGCAAGCTGTAACACCCAAGCGCTGCGAGGTCCAGGCAGGAAGCGTGGGGGAGCGACCTCTTCGCACGGAGTCAAAGAGGTCACAGCGCTGCAGACGAGCCTGATCAGTCCGTGGGAGGGAGGAGCAGCTGGGAGGCGTTAGCGGGGCGGGAGGCTGTCCACGAGGCACAACAAACAAAATGGCTGCGAAAACAGACAAACCTGAAGCAGGACGAGATTGGGGCACACAGATGGATGGCGCTATGGGCGGAGGTAGCAGCGCAGTTAGTCAATACTATTGTTTTCAAAGTCTAGCAATGGGATCGCCTGAAATTACTTGCGAGCACAGATAGCGCTAAAGCGGACAATAGCAGGCAAAGGAAGTCAGCGTATTAATGTTTACAAGCGCTATTGCTTAATTGTAGAGCTAGCAGTCGGAGCTACGATACCCAAGAAGCAAGATGTTGTAAGGCAAGCTGTAACACCCAAGCGCTGCGAGGTCCAGGCAGGAAGCGTGGGGGAGCGACCTATTCGCACGGAGTCAAAGAGGTATTATTTAAATGCTCCTCAGCCTCGTAGACAAAGTCTAGCTGATGCATGTCGTGACACTGACTGTACGTTAATATGTCATGCCAGTCTGCATGTGCTTAGGGGGCCCCCTGGAACTCAGGGGCCTGCACTGCTGGGGCTGCAGGGGCCTATTTTACGCCCCTGTTAAGACAATGAAGCTCCATGACATTACAACAGCCAGATAAAATCACCATGAACTAGACCAAGAGCAGGTGCAGGTTTTTTGCAGGGATTCTAGAGTAAACAATATGTATTTGGAAGTTATATGTAAGGGGAAAAAAGCAGGTAAATGTAAACCACTGAATAGATCGAGCTGGTTAAAGTTATTCTCATCCTGTGAAGTGTTGGAGGTGGTTACAACATGGGATATAGAACAGTAGCCTTCAGAGGATCTATAGCAGGGAGAGAGGTCACAAAAGTTGGTTTTACTTCCTCAGTCTTCATCGGCTTGGTACTGGAGGCCAGAGATGAGCTCAATAGACTTGACCTGCAAATTAGGCCAGTAATAGAGGTAGAGAAATCGCCTTCAGAGCTGCATTTATTGGCTAATCAGGCTGACGTCAACTTGGGACAACTAAATAGGGTAACTGGCGCTGAGGTTATTCTGTCCTTCTCCCTCTTGATGGCTTATTATCGTGGCACCCTTGAAGTAACAATACCAGTCCATTGAAGAGAGGGAGTGGTTGATCCAAACTCGCTTTGAAATAGATTTGTTCATCTAACCGTTGATAGGGAGAGCACCACCTCATGGAGGGTGGGGGGGGCAAGTGGATTAGCTAGTTACCACACCAACCAACTTGGGGGCCTTTTCTTGGAATGTTCATGCGTTGAGAAACTTAAATAGAACTATAGATCTTACTAAAATCTGGGATGAGAATGAGATCATTTGTTTTTAGGAGACCTGGCTGGCAGGTGAGCAAATACACTGTAGCAGGTTCATGCAAATTGTAAAACAGGGAACAAAAGTGGTGCCAGTGCATTTAAAAGGAGGACTGATGAAATTTGTATCAGAAAGTGCAACAAAGGAGCAAGAGTTATGCAGACAATCAGTGACTGGCTCCTGGCTTGCGTTCTGGACCTGTATGATGGGTTCCACTGTCTCAATAGCTAAATAATTGCTCATGTATATGTAAACCGATGTGAGACTTGTAAGGAGATGTGGGAGGTATTCCTGAGAGATATGACATCTCTGACAGAGTTCCCAGGGCTAATCGGATTCTCTTATTAGGGATTTTAATCACCGGTTAGCCCAAGCCCAGGTAGAGGTCAGTAGCAGTGACCTGTTAGAAAGCTATGGAATACCTAACAGAATATTCCCATTGTATACCAATCAAAGTTTGCTCTTCAATTAATAAAAACTCTCTCAGAGACTCTCCGGGAGGATACGCCGGCACTCCAAAAGTTTTTGTATGGCAATCAGAGCTGCCCAAATTTTTATGTGTTTCTACAGGCATGTTTTCTTTACTTTTGTACAAGTTTTGAGATGAAGAGAATTAGGGGCAGTGATCATTAGGCCTTACAAACAGTTTTAATCTCTGTTTCACAGCAAAGGGAGCGGGTGAATCAGATGGAAGTATTTTTCCCAAAACAACTGACAACTAGAATAGATGAAAGATACATTTCCCTACTAACGCAATAGCAAGTGTCCAATGACTTGGGGCTTGGTGGGCGGAAGGGCTTTAAAGTACTGGATTTGTAATCTGAGACCATTGGAGATGTAGTCAAATGTTTGACCCTTATATAGTTAGAAAGTGTAATCATGATGCCAGACAGGAAAAGCACAGTTTGTCCTCAAACAACCCTGGTTTGATATGGAGTGCTTAAACGCTAGGAAGAAGCTGAGGAAAGCAGGAATGGAGAGGCTCTCCTCGGGGGGTCTCAATGGAAGTGAAGGATATAACTTTACAAAAAAGAAGTATGATGCCTTGATCAGAGCAAAGAAGCAGGCTTACTTTAAGACAAATTGGGACCTTATGCATAGCACCCTTCAGAAAAGGATATAAATACATTTTTGAAGTTAGTCCAGAGAGGGTGCAATAAGTCAAATTCACCTTTAAGGGACACAGTTCCAGAGAATGCTTGGGTTACCCATGTAAGTGATATTTATGAGGCCAGAGAGATAACTGTGAGAAGTAATTGGCTTAAATTGGGGGAGGAGCCATTGGATTCATTGCCTCTGAAATCCTTGGTAAATCTGATATCCTCCCCTAATCCAATCTAAAACAGCAGGACCAGACAACCTTCCTGCAATTGTAACAAAGTTCAACCCTAAGGTGTGGGCAACCTTCTTTTCAAAAGTCTTTGTATCCATAATAAGATTAGGTATATTTGCGCCAAGCTGGAAGGGTACAATAATCAAATCTATACATAAAAAAAGGGGGACAGATGTCCCGGTTAACTTCTACTTGATAAGCCTGCTCGGCGTTGCTGCAAAATTATACTCAAAGGTAATACTTATCTCTCTCAAGAACTGGATAGAGTCTAATGATGTTGTACCATTGGAAAAAGAAGGCTTCAAGCAAGGGCATTCAATTGTTTATCACTGCTTCAGCTGGGGGATCTGGGGCAAACGGAACTGGAATCCGTTTTATTGACTTTAGCTCACCTTTCAATTTTGTGGATTGTAGCATTCTGTGGGAGAAGCTACGGCAACTAGCAATTCCCACTAGCCTACTAGTTATAGTTCAAGAACTACATTCATATAAATTGGCCTAAGTTGATCTTGACCTAAATGGGGCATTATCGAAAAAAATACCCTTAGAAAATGGGCCGAGGCAAGGATTAGTCCGGGCCCCTACATTGTTCTCTATATTTCGTGCAGACCGTCCCAGAGCCTTCACTACTAACAAATACTTCTCGCCGAAAACTGGTGGCAGCCACATATTGTGCCTCCTCTATGTAGATGCCGTCGCCATTTTAGGCCTCACTCAAGTAGACCTACAGATTAAACTGCATAGATTTAGTACATATTGTGTGGCTAACAAACTCAAAGATAACATGGAAAATGCAAAAATAATCACCCTTGGGAAAAATTTGAAACTATATAAGTCGTTATTGGGCAATTGGTGGTGGAGGTGGTAACCTCATACAAATATCTAGGGATTATGTTCACAAAAAAATTGAATTGGACCCTAAATAAAGAATTTGTGGAGACGTGTGCAGCTTACACTATCAAAGAACTAGTATGCTTTAAGAACACATTTGGTGAACCGTCTTGGACTCCGCTACTGGCCTACAATCCGATGGTCCCCTCCCAATGCATATATGGGGCTGAGGTGTTGACCCTAAGTATAGAGGCAAGTTGGGAGAAGTGCAAGGGTAAATGTCTGAAAAAACTGTTAGTTCTAGCAAAAAGTGCAATGGGCCCGGCGATAAGATTGGAAGGGGATCTGCAGGCTTGGAATTTCCTGGCCTGCAAATCAACCTTGAGATTTTGGGATAAACTCTGGACCTTGGAGGTTCAAAAGGTCCTTTGTTCAAGGAAAATCTCAAGGAGTAAACTAAGATTGGGGTGCACATCAGGAAAGGACTAGGAAGAATTGCTGTGGCATTAAAAATTGAAACATTCTATATTACTGAGGCCTACCACCTTTTACAAGGTGAACTGAAAGAGGCCTGTAAATAAGCGTCAGAGCTGTCTGATTTAGCATATGTAAGTAGTAAACCCCCAGCAAATTATATGATGGAATCCTGGTATAATCAGAGGGGGTTCCCATATATATGTGCATTGTCTAATGCCCGTAACGGTTATTATTATAAAACTTTTGGGTTGCTTTGAATGTCCATTACTTAAGGTATACGAAATGTAATGTCCTTTTGGATTCTGAGAACAGTGTACTAGCCGGTTAATGTTTCAAAATTTTAATGTCCACTTTTTATTAGACTGTCTGTATTTTGTTGGGAATCGTTGCCTGATTTTAAACTGCTTTTTAGAAAAGAATACATATATCATTGCAATGAAGCACTTACACTTTTGGGGAATATGGCATTTTTAGATGTTGCATGTGCCTTAGCAAAGGTTTTAAAAACAATTCTGGGCCAGTAAGGCGGTGACTGTAAATTTTAGATATTTTAGGCTGGCTGATCTTGCACTCATTAGAATGAGTGACACAAGTGATATATAGTGATACATGAGTATTTTAGCCTTGCTGTTCATGGAGAACTTTGTGTGGTACTTGACCAGGTCGAGTTATGGGCCTCTGAATGGTCGGGGGGGGGGGGTTAATTTTTAATTTGTATTGTAAGTATTTTTGGTTTTGAAGACAATTGTCTAAATAGTAATAAAGAACTTGAACTCCACAAGCAGAAAATAATTTCACATTTTGTTTAGTTGAGTCAAATACCAGCAAACCACAATGAGGAGACCAAAAGCTTGCATTGAGAAAAAAGGGTGAATGGATGTTACAATTAGACATGATTTGGAATGGCCTTACCACGGGCGTGGAAGTGCACTACTGGTTATCCTAATCATGCCACCTCCTTGCACTAAGGGTATTCTAACATGTTGGGTTAATACTGTACTAACACTATTTATACTGAGAGATGCCCCTGCGGATTGATACATCCACCATGCATGCCACACCCTACGTTTTCAATCAGTCTTCAACAGCTCTTGTAACTTTTTCCCACCTTCCTCCCTGTCTTACCCCTTCCATTCTTTTTCTCAAAATCATGCCTGTGCTTAAGATAACTATAAGCCTCTCACAAACGTTTGTTAAATATGAATGCTGCTGGATAGAAATCTCATTTTGGACCACATATTTCTGTAATGTTTGTTTTGACATATCCTTTGACACACTAAAACAATCTGTTAAGAAATAACAGTATTACAGTGTCTCATGTCTGCAACTAAAGTGTTTGCATGAACATTTTTTCAAATTCTGTTACCCAGCTGGCCCATGTCCTGTAGAAACTGCATTGTGAATGCTGTATAGCCACGTTTGTTTGTAATTTACAGTAAACAGTTCACCTATGATGTTACATCATGTAGATTGAGATGTCAGATTTACATTTTAACCACTCTAACATCCTCTAGATGTTTATTGTTGCTTTGCATGGTACATGTGGTATAGTAGAATACTCCTGGCAGAATTCATAAAATTCTCTTGGAATTTTGAGCGCATATCTATACTACTATTATAAAGAGAGAACACAAACCTTTTGGCAAAGTAAACTCTGGAACCACAGCGCCAATCCACACACCCAATACATTGTTGTAATCCTCAAGGTGTGCAGATGGACATAGGCTATAGAAAATTAAAAAAAAACGTAAATTTAAAAATATAACTTAAAAAAAAAGTAGTGCCCTGAAAGTAGCGCCGGCCGCGACTCTGCGCTGGCCGCGACGTAGCGCTCGCCGCAACGTACGTGATGACGAGAAGGAGCGGTGGTGAAGTGAGGAGTGCAGGGAGGAGCGGCAGCTCAGGTGCGTTATGATGAGGAGGAGCGTTGGTGAAGTGAGGAGCGCGGGGAGGAGCGGCGGCTCAGGTAAGGCTCTGGGACACGGGAAATGTCGGGGCAGGAGGGAGCCGGTGCGGGAAGTAGGCCCTGAACAAATGCGGCTGAGGTAAGGCTCAGGGTCTGGGGGCAGCATTTCAGGCTTGCATGCACTCCCGCCCTGGCCCCCGCCCGCCACAACTTTGTCCGGGACACAGACAATGTCGTGGCGGGCAGGGGCCGGGGCGGGAGTGCACGCAAGCCTGAAATGCTGCCCCCAGCCCCCTTCTGCCCCGGGCAAAGCTGGGGCGGGCTGCTAGTCTGTAATATATACAAATATATTACAAGCGCTTGCCCTTAAATTGAGAGCAATGCCGTGGATGCACAGCAGACATGTGCAGCAGGATTACCAGAGGCAATCCCATCTGCAGTCATCTGTGACCAGATCGCGTCCAGCGACAGCCATACTGATTTGAGCTTAGCAAAGCAGCTCCTTCTTGTGTTTTCTCTAAAAATTAATAATCCAATATCAGCAAGCAGTCTAACACACCTGTAGCAGTACCAAATTTGATTCAGAAGTGTTTAAGGGCCTGGCTCCAAATAAAGTCTGCACCAGTAGTGCCTTTTTTCTTGAATCCGGTAACTGTGCCACTAATACGCCCCAGGCTGAGAAGCTTACTTCCAGTAACTCCCTTAACAGAATTCCGATCTTATTAATTGCTGCTCCCTCCGTAAACATTCTTTTGAAATTAGTGAACTACTTACAGGAAATAACTGTGATCTCCTTTTCTTGACAGAAACATGGCTTTCAGACTATTCTGCCCCAGACATAGCCTTATCTATCCCGGCTGGATTTCGAATTCAGCATATAGACAGAAGGGAAAAGCATGGCAAGTGAGTGGAAATATTGTATAGCTAGTCCTATTATTGCTCCATATGACAACCTACTAATATGGTAATATTGAGGGCTTGTCTTTTGTAATCACCTCTATTCCCTCCTTCACGGTGGCAGGGCTACTAGTCTATCGAAGACCCAGAGAAATGTCGGAATCACTGAATTTATGAACAGACCTGATTGGTCAATTTTCCATCACACAGGATAAGTTTTTGCTGTTGGGCAATTTCAATGTGCATACTGATGATCCGAACTGCTTGGTGGTGAAACAATTCGTCGATATTCCTGAGGCTTTTAACCTTATTCAACACATCACAGGGCCAGCACATAAAGCGGGTGACACACTCAAACTTGTTTTTTCACACTCATTGAATATGTAGATGGGCCCATTTCTTAAATTAACTTGATCTGATCATTTCTTAATCCCTTTTAAAATGGCAGGATCTGCCCTAAAAAACAGCAACTCCACATGTAGAAAGTATGTAGGCCATGGAAGCAAGTATCTGAACCGCTATCAGCCGCGACTCGTGCAGGTAAGAGCAGTGGGGCTGGGTGAGGGGGTGTTTTTGATGGACAATGACAAGGGAACATGTAATAAATAATTAATTTTCCCTCATCGACGTAGGCCAAAATTCCCCCCCATCCGGCCCCACTGCTCTTACCTGCACGGGCTGCGGCTGACCCCTATTATCATAAGCTTTACAGGCTACTCCACTTGCACTCTCAAGTGCAGTATGCTCTGATCTAACCAATGTTAATAATTTGTTAACCTTAGCCCTGGATAGCATTGAACCTTTAAAAGCAGTATCACAAAGGAGATCAACTCCATCGGCCCCCCTGGTTTACTGATGCATTACAAAAAGGAGAGATTGAACTGTAAACCCCTTGAACGCAGGTGGAGATAATCCTACAACCCTGTTGCGAAACTAACTTATAAAAGAGCGCTAAATACTTTACGAAGTGCAGTACACCAGGCACATAAAGAGCTCATTTCATCATTTATCACCACAGTCTCAAATAAACCTCGCAAACTTTTCAAAGTGAACTCTTTTCTGTCCCCCCAATACTTCATAAAATCCAAATGATTTATGAAAAGTTTCCTTCACAAGAATCCCCTGCTTCTATCACCGACAGGAACACTTATCCAGGACCTTTGCTAGACAATCTATACTCCCTTATCCTTATGGATGCTTCCACTCTACTGGCCAGCTGTAAGTCTCGGTCACCTTTGGACCCATGCCCTCTAGATATCCTCAAAATGGCTGCAGCAATAATCAGCCCCATTTTCCATAATACGCCAAATACCTCGCTAGAGGCGGCGATAGTGCCTCAGGCTTGGAAGCAGGTTATGTTTCTACCTTTATTGAAGAAAGCTAATGTGGACCCCAAGATGCTAAGACATTCTAGGACTATCTCCCTGCTACCAGCTGCTGTCAAAATGTTAGAGAAGTGGATTAACTCTCAAATTTCTAGTTTTTGGGAAAGCAACAACTTGCTCCACCATACTCAGTCAGAATTCCGTGCGGGCTACAGCACGATATCTGCTCTTGTGGAGGTTGCTAAAGTTAAGGACAATCTTGATCAGGGCTGGGCAGCCATGGTTGTCCTTATTGATTTGTCAGCGGTCTTCGAAATGGTCTCCCACTCTATCATCCTGGACAGAATATGGTATGAGGGTATAAAAGTCTCAGCTTGGGCCTAGCTGAAGTCATACTTTGAGGACCACTCACAAATGGTTTTTCTTCCTTCTTTCACATTCTCTGCTGAACCAGTCGAGTGCGCAGTACCTCATCGCCCTGCCCAGAACCCAATGCTTTTTAATATTTACTTGGCCCCTTACTAAGTTACTGGAGGCATGGGGCATAAGGATCATCTCTTATGCAGATGATACACAGTTGTTGCTTTTATTCCAGGAGAAAGAGGTGTGGCATTAGTGGCGTATGAATTTTGCCTGTGGGCTATCAGCGAATGTATGAATGCGAGTTGCCTTAAACTAAGCTCTGATAACTCAGGCGGGTCAGAGAGGTCCACAGCTCAAAAATTAAGCACATGGCCTCATAGAACTCTTAGATTTCAGCAGAGGTCGCTCCAGCTCCTGGTAAATTTGTGAGGTTAGGAATGGGCCCAAGCACAAGTTTCGAAGAACCAGGTCGTGAATGTCGATGTTCCTTCGTCGCATCAGCTGACGGATGAGGAAAAATTAAAGCGCAGTTTGACCTCTTGTGTTTTTTGTGCCCTTACTTGGGTGCCCTGATGATTTGGAGTAGGACGAAGAGGACTTTAGACTCCCAGAATGGTCCCAAAGACTTCATCTCGAGCAGGGCCGTGACTTGCCCTGAGTTGCCGGCCACCAGTAGCCTCAGGGACTGCTCCGTGAAAGCCTTCAGCTCCATTGCCCGGCAGTCGGAGCATGACTTGGAGTCGTGGTAAAGCTCCAAACACCACAATCACACAAGGTGTGGGTCAATCAGCGATATGTCTTCCTTGATGACATCCTCTACACACCAGGAAAAAAACTTAAAAAAGAACAATAAAACATTGCAGAAATTCAAAAATTGACAGAGGGGTAGCTCTTCTCTCGAGTCAGGGCTGACTGGCTGGTGTGGAAGGAAAAGAACTGATTTCAGTGCACTGAAGAGGCGCCTAAATAGGTGGCATGGATGTCTCTTCTGGCACAGACTACCCGACGACGCCACGTGGAGCCAACTAACACTACCTACAAACACGCAGGGATGCTGCTCACAATTTTTTTTCCAGATCCTGTCTGAAGCCTGAAGAAATTTAAAAGTAACGAATCTGTTTCTAAATGTCTCTATCAGATGCTAGCCAGAATAACAGACTGGTTTAAGATTATTTAAGGAGCTGCACAATAAAGACACTTTTGCAAGGAATGGAAACGCACCCTGTAGTCAGGTACAGACTACAAAGTTTTGCAAGTACCGTTGCAAAGCTTTGCCACTACAGTTTGTACGTTTTGGCAGTATAAGGGTTCAGGGGTGAGTAAGAAGATATTGTAGGAAGCTAATTTGATGTACCTTGAAAAGAGACATAAAGGAAAGAAGACGGAAGACCCTTCAATATCAAAAGTCATATTGCCAGCGTCATCAGGGCGAGTGCTGTGGGTAAAGAATTAATTTGAATAGTTTGAAAGATATTTATGATTTTCTTATGAAAAAATTGTCAGGCTAATGCAAAGCGAGGCTGAAGAATTAATGGCAGAGGAAGACGTTTTAGGATTGGCAAAGTCATGAAAAAGTGTACTCATTTCTCTAATTTTATTAGGTGCAGACTCAATCTGTGCAGAACAAATGAGAGGTTTTGCTGTTCCTTATCAGTTTTTCATGATCACTTAGTGTATTCAAATTGTTGGTTATTCTCAGCATCACAGGAGCACTGTCAAAGACGTGTTTTTTTGCTTACATTTCCTTCAAGTCTCTTTAAGTTCAATTGAGAACTATGGAGCCAATCGGGAAGTTCTACGTGGAGGAAAGGTGGAGGAAAGGTCTCCATATGCCACGTGTCAAAAATATTGATAATTGAGTCCTGTACCAAGTTATGGATGGAGAATTCAATGCAGAGTATGAATGGTATTTGAGAGAGTTTGAAACAGCCCGACCAGTGATGCAGTTTAAAATGAGCGCAGATTTGTTAACAGCCTTAAGAAGCCAGAAAGTCCCAAGAGTGTCAAGGATGCAACTAGAAAAATGGATAGCTTTCAAGACTAATCGGAGGAGGTATGAAGAAGGAGGATATATGAATAAACCACAGCTGTTCATGGCAAACACGCCCGGGTGATAAGGCTGCATGCAGCACATTGTCTTAATCAGGACCCAACTAGATAGAGGGGCGGGGTCCGTGATTCTATATTCATCCCAATCATTTTGAAATTTGTAAAAAAAATAAATGAATACTGTTCAATTACTTCTCAATTGTCCATTATGTGTGAAAGTAAACCATAACATCTCGCTGCAATGTTTAATTGCAGTAGAAAGACTTCTTGGCAGACATGATATATGAAATATCACGTCAATGAATAACAGTCAGTCAGTGACATTGAAAGTGCATAAACACTGTCAACACATTATTTAGCGTCACTTACCTCAATATTCTAT
This sequence comes from Lissotriton vulgaris, assembly GCF_964263255.1. Lineage (NCBI taxonomy): Eukaryota > Metazoa > Chordata > Amphibia > Caudata > Salamandridae > Lissotriton > Lissotriton vulgaris. The sequence continues at coordinate 344,776,342 of NC_141699.1, forward strand.
TTTGCTGGTTCTCTCTGTCTCATTGATATTCTTTTTGTACAGTGTTGTGTAGTGAATATCATGAATGTTAGTTGCCTGAAGAAACTCTGTATCTATACTACTATTATAAAGAGAGAACTTGCACCTTTTGGCAAGGTAATCTCGGGAACCACAGCGCCAATCTACACACCCGATACATCTTTGAAAATGTCAGGGTGTGTAGATGGACATAGGCTATATCAATTTAAAAAAAAAAGCAAAATAAAAAAATTAATTTACAAAACAAAGTAGTCCCCTGAAAGTAGCGCCGGCCGGGACCTAGCGCTGGTCGCGTCGCGACGTGCGTCATGACGAAGGAGGAGCGGCGGCGTCATGGAGGAGCGGCGGGGCGGTGGTGCAATGGTGCAGTGAGTAGCGGCGGCGACGACATGAAGAGGCGGCAGTGCAGTGGTGGCGACATGAAGAGGAGGAGCGGCGGGTCAGGTATGAAAATTAAATAGACGGGGGCGGGAGGGAGTCGGGCGGTACTCGGGAGGCTGGAGGCGGGGGGGCAGGAGGCTGGAGGCAGGGGGGGCGGGAGGCTGGAGGCGGGGGGGGCGGGAGGGAGTCGGCGGGTGCACCGCTCAACAACATGCTGCCCCAGCCACCTTCTGGCCCCGGGCTAAAAATGCAGCCCCCAGCCCCGCTGCTAGTTCATAATAAACCACACAAAGAGTGGAGTGGTGTGGCTCACTGGTTAGAGGCTGCAGACCTGAGAGCAGAGGATGGCCTGGGACCAGGGTTCAATTCCCGACGCGGCAGGGTCGTGGACTAGGGTCAGCGGACTCAATAATTCTCATCTCGGTGCCTACTCTAACCAGGGATCACACTCGGCAACTCTGGGCATTAGCTTGCCTCATCTCCACAACGGCCCCCCACATACGCCAGGGATGCCTGGTTTCACCTTGGAGATACCCAGTAGGGACCATCTCACAGGGAAAGCCAGGACGGGTTCCCCAGCGTTCTGCTGCACAGAGATACTTCTTCGGGAGTCGATTCTAGCGCATTACAAACCCACAATTAAAAAGAATGTGATATTATGCTGGATCAACCACACGATTGCAAAGAAAAAAGCCTAAGAGATACAATACTCAATATATTGGAAGAGGCAGCCCCACCCAATCTTTTGTGGCATGCTTCATCAGAGGCTACATCATTCCACCCTGATAAGGTGATACGATCAGGGTGGCCTTAACCTACGTGAGAGCGAGTTCAAGATAAAAGTAACTGGATAAAGAAAAGGTCCAGATTATCAAGTAAAACTAACTCTTTATTTATTTATTTAATAATTTCTTTATTGCGCAAACATGACCCATGCAGGTATCAGAGCGCTTTACAGAGTTACAGCGAGCAGAGTAGTAAATACAGTAATATCACAATAAATACAAATTTACTTACAACCGAATATCATGGTTCCGTCATTAATAACAACATATTGTCATTGTTCAGAACCACTGCCAGTACCAGGCAGTATGAAGGGGGGAGAGGGGTGAGGGGGGGGGGGGGTGAAGGGGGCGGGGAATAGAGACGTTGCTGCACAGAAAAGCGTATTAGGTAGCCGGAGATAAGTAGTTATGTGAGACTAGAGTCATGAATGAGTTCCTTTATTGAAGAGTATGCAGGGTAGGATCAAAAATCAAATGGCACTGGAGAATTATGGGGCATATTATCAAGGGGGTTTATCTCTGCTTTTTTGGCTTTAAAAGCCAAGAAAGCGGAGATAAAATTATCTCCCTATTACCTAGCTGTCACTAAAACCAGTTAGCGACAGCTAGTGGGAGATAGCGACCATCTTGGGCCCCACTTTGCATGTCAGAGAAATTTATCACTGATGACATGCAAAGTGGGCGTGCCAAGATGTTAGCGACTGGAAACAGTCGCTAACATCGCTATCTCCTATTACCAACTTTTGAAGAGATTAGCGCTATGCGCGAATATCTCCAAAAGCTAACACCTGCCCTGAGCAGATCTTAGCAATGTTATCCAATGGGAGGTGGATAACATGGCTAAGAGCATTAGCTCGGTAATGCATGAATATCACTGACTTTTCAGCGATATTCATGCATTGGGCCGATTTTTATCGCATTTGCGATAAACCTTGGTAATGCCAAGGTTTATCTGCGATAAAAATCGCCGCAGGTCGGCGATACATTTTTGTCTCTAACCAAGCAATAGCGATAATTATCGCTATTGCTTGGTAATATGCCCCTATGTTTCTGTCATCCGAAATGATGCCAACATGTTTCAGCCTATACATTAGCCTAAAACGGGTCATGGGCTTTCATCACAGTAATAAAAATACCTATTCTAGATACATACTGTGTGTAAACTCATACAAAGGTAAGAATAGGTTTTACCTTAAAAATGAACACTGTGAATTAAGACCTAAAGGAGTATAAAAAACAACGTATTTTACTGTAGCATTGGATCAGCTCTATATCAAGTTAGTTATGAAACATACATATGCAGTCAAAAAGCCCTTATCTTTGGAACAAGTATCTGAGAAACTAATGAAATCCCAGCACAGACACTGCAATTGTGAGGAAACAAGTGAACGCACTGATATCGTGTTCCTTCCTACCCTAACTCAGGTGGCTTGCAGAGCCCAAGATGGAAGGGTTTGCATTTATATCAGGGCGTAACAAAGGCCCCTGCAGCCCCTGTGGTGCAGGGAGTGTAAAAAGGTAGGCAGATTTCAACCGATAACCTTTAAGTATTGCCCGGCGTTAGTCGCCTCTCATACCACTCGAAATGATCAAACAAAGAGGCAGGCGCTGGAGACTGGAAGGCAGGAAACAGAAGTTTATTCCGTCGGAGCAGAACAGATCAAATCAGACAACAGGGTATCGTCTTGAGTTGCTCTAACCGCATCTCTGAGGCCTGGCCTCTTATACACAGGTTTATGGCTTTATTGCATGAAACACATTCTTGTTAATACTTTGATGTACGGAAAGACATCCTCGGAATCCCCGCTTCAAGCCCGTTCCCACAAACATCTACAGTAGAAGTCCCCACCCCGATCTCAGAAGGTGATGACTGTCGCGCAGCTGGACATTCCGCTGGTTCCCGGAATGTGTGCGGCTGATCGGATCTCATGGGGTGGGGGCTTTGATCAGTCGTAGATCCTTTGAAGAGGGACAGCTTCCTACTGTAGGGGGCAATAAACTGCATCCGCAGGACTAGGTGATGGCCTGGGATCGGATCGGATAATCAGGCACAGAGGAAGTCAAGTCAGAAATTTATATAGCGCGCTACATACCCAGAGGGTCTCAAGGCGCTTGAGGAAGGGATGGGAATTACTTGTCGAATATCCAGGTTTTAAGTTGCTTTCTGAATGCTAGGTGGTTCTGAGTGAGACGTAGGTGAATGGGGAGTGAGTTCCATGTTTTAGCTGCGAGGTAAGAGAAGGATCTACCTCCCATGGTGGTTTTAGTGATGCGAGGAATGGTAGCAAGGGCTTCGTTGGAAGATCGTAGCTGGCGAGGGGGGGGTGTAGAAGGAAAGTCGTGTGTTGAGGCATTCGGGTCCAAGTTCGTAGAGTGCTTTGTGAGCGTGGGTTAGGAGGCGGAAAGTAATCCTCTTATTGACGGGGAGCCAGTGGAGGTTTTTCAGGTGGCTAGAGATATGGTCTTTACGCGGGATGTCTAGTATGAGTCTGGCTGATGCATTCTGGATGCGTTGGAGTTTTTTCTGGAGTTTTGCGGTGATACCGGCGTATAGGGTGTTTCCGTAGTCCAGGCGACTTGTAACCAGTGCATGGGTGACTGTTTTTCTGGTTTCGGTGGGGATCCAGCGAAATGTTTTTTTGAGCATGCAGAGGATGTTGAAGCATGAAGATGAGACTGCGTTGACTTGTCTGTTCATAGAGAGTGAGGAGTCCAGGATGATGCCCAGGTTCCGTGCGTGGTCCGTCGGGATGGGTGCTTTTCCAAGGGCCTCTGGCCACCAAGAGTCGTCCCAAGCAGAGGGGGAGGTGCCTAAGATAAGGACTTCTGTTTTGTCTGAGTTCAGTTTCAGACGGCTGTGCTTCATCCACTCTGCTACTTCTTTCATGCCTTCATGTAGGTTGGTTTTGGCGGTGTTGGGGTCTTTGGTGAGTGATAGGATCAGTTGGGTGTCATCTGCGTAGGAGATGATGTTGAGGTTGTGTTGGCGAGCGATGGTCGCGAGGGGGCTCATGTATACGTTGAAGAGGGTGGGGCTGAGTGAGGAACCTTGGGGTACGCCGCAGATGACTTCAGTAGCCTCGGATTTGAATGGTGGGAGGCGGACTCTCTGGGTTCTTCCGGTGAGGAATCAAAGGAGGTGTGATCATGAAAGGGATGGAGGGAGGTGTTAGCCGGGTATGGGATGTGGCTCTGAGGCAAGGTCGCGCTGAGGGGGTGGTTTATGGCCCAGGCATGTGAGAGCGGGGGTTGTCAGTGCGCGGGGGATGCTTGCGAGGTCAGAGAGAGAGAGAGAGAGAGAGAGAGAGAGACGCGCTGGCTAACGGCAGTGGGCAGAGAGGCCATTGCATTCAAAATGGCTGCTACTTACGCGCACATATGAGCCTGAAAAAGGGACAAGATGGCGCTGATAATGTTTACGCCGCAATCTAGATTTTAACAGTCCTCCCTTTTCAACATATCTAGCCAGCTTGTCAATCTATGTCTATCCCCATTATATTACAGATTTCTACTTCATACAAAGCTTTCATGCGTTCAGCTTCGAAGTCCAGGGTCTTAGGGCAGATACAGTTAGCAAAAAGTGAGCACAGGGGCGGCAAGCATTGAACACCCAGGCAGAATCCACATATTATGACAATCGGTATCAATACGATCATAAACAACCTCCACCCCCAGTCCTTTACAGTACTCTAAAACCAACTCCCAAGCGACCATTCTTCTTGTTCCTGATGTACTTCTGAGGAAAGTCTGTGGAGGTGTTCAATGGCTTTGTAGATTGAGGGTGAATTGTCCGGTATGTAGGTGCAGCAGCTGGACCCAATGATACGGCATGCTCCTCCATGATCCGCTAGAACCACATCTAGAACAAGGCGGTTCTGAAGGGCCACCAGGCGGACCGCCTGAAGCTCGGCTGTATTGTTTGTGAGGATGCCAGCTGTAATGTTCATCGTCGTTTCAACTGCCTGGGTCAAATGTCGGATGGCACGGCTGTTCGCCATCGGACCCCAGAGTGGAACAAGTCCCTTCATTGCGTCCAGGAACTGTGCTCCGGTGGAGTCGGCTTGCTCAATGTCTCTTGCTCGCTTTTGTTGGTGATGGTTTGCTGGAGCCACATAGGTCAGAGGAAGGATGAAGGCGATGTAGCAGGTACCTCCCCAGCCCTTTGGGAGCCAGGTGTAGGCTTTCGTACCACAGACAAAGTACATGTTCGGAGAGGTGACAAAAGAGGGTGGATCAGTTGAGTCCAAAGTTTTGGTGATGCGGCAAGCGCTGTGGCCCACCAACTGTGTCCCAAGGCCTTCGATACATACAAGGCCCGAGACGTTGACGACAGACAGGGCCACAGTCAGGGTGGCAGCTGTTCGTTTCCGGAGGTAGGAGAAGGTAGGTCTGGCTCGGTTGTTGGACACCTGCATTTCGACCCGTTCTTTGGCAGGGATGTCCATGTGAATAGAGGCGTTGGATGTCAGAGGGCAAAAGGGAGCAGCAGTTCTTCCTGTTTTGTTCAACCAGACCCCATGATAAAAGTGTTACACAGTTTTACTGGAAGTGGCATTATCCCTGTAACTCTCTTGCAAGAGGATCAGCCAAGCAAGGCAGGAACCATGAACGGAGAAAGGTGAAGGGATGAAGGGGATGGAATGTCCAGTAGCATGTGGTAACAACCCACAGATACAGCAAATTGTGGTATTGGCGGCAAGGTTGTGTTGGTGCAGCAACTGCACGAAGGAGTTGTTCCAGAACTCCTTACGTCTTTCTCAGAGTTGAGGTGAAAGAGAGATTAAGTAGTGTTCTTTCGTGGTGGTAGGCTGTGCAGTAGTTAGAAATGTCTTATGAGCTGGTGCGCTCTCTTCCACGATCCAGAGGGTGGTCATGAGGAGGAGGCAAAAGAGAAGGGCGATAAAAAGGGCAATAGTCTTTGAGCTGTGTATTTTGTCTTTCTTTGGGTTTCTGTAGTGGGTCTTCGGATGTCCGGTTGCTTCCATCATCTTCGTATCGGATGCTTCCATCCTCTTTGTATCGGGCTCTTCCATCATCTTCAAGGGGCTCGGTAGCGGTCAGAACCACAAACTTCATTTAGCTTCTCTCCTGGCAGCCTTAATAGTGTTAGGCCACTGTTCTGAGAATTGTAACTTAGTCAGTGGTCTGCTTAGCCAAAGCTCCCTCCTTTCGTCGCAGGTTATACCCTTCTCTGGATGGCACAGTGGGATCGGGAAATTCTGCCAATTCAAGTGTCTCTGTATCAGGGTAACAGCTCAGGGATGGTCGGTCTTTGTTCAGGAGCTCTTCTTGGGTGGCCACGTCTTCGGTCGTCGTCAGGGTCGAGGAGATATTCTTACAGTGGTGTGCATGCAGCCAGTTTTGCTTCCCCTCCACTCGAAGAGCTGTTCGGGTGGTGATCAAGACTTGCCAGGGGCCCGTCCACCGGGGTTCCAGACTCTTTGCACGCTGGAAGTTTCAGATCAGCACAAAATCACCGGGTTGGATGTCGTGTCCGGGGCCCCTGGAAGCATCGGGGATGGCCTGCAGCACCTGTTGATGGATAACAGACAGCGTCTTAGTCAGATTGTACTAATAGTCAGACATTAGTACGTCCGGGACGTCGTGAATGGATGTCGGTTTTGGTGCAGACCAAACGCTCATAGGCCGACCGAAAACGACCTCGTAGGGGGTCAAGTGGTGTTTGGTGGGGGTGGAACGCATTGATAGCAATGCCAGTGGGAGAGCGTCTGGCCATTTCAGTCCTGTGGTAGCCACTATCTTTGCTAGTTTGAGCTTCAGCGTGGCATTTTGTCGCTCAACCAGTCCAGCAGATTGGGGGTGGAAGACTGCGTAAAATTTTTGTTTTACACCCAACCCCTTCAAGATGAGTTGGATAACCTCAGCTACGAAGTGGGGGCCATTGTCGCTCCGCAAAATTCGACAAAGGCTGTAGCGAGGGAAGAATTCCTTCTGTAATATCTTTGCAGTGGCAATGGCAGTGTTGTCACGAGTAGGATAGGCTTCCACCCACTTGCTAAATGCGCACACGACAACAAGTACATACTTCAGACCTTGGCATCTTTGTAGCTGGATGTAGTCCATCTGTAGGACTTCAAAGTTATGATTAGGGACCCCAAACCCTCCTCGGGGTACGACAGTTCCTTTCCCAGGGCTGTGTTGCAGGCATATCAGACATTGTTGGACCAGACGTTTAGCTGAGTCTGTGATCTTGTCATTGTGCCAAACTTTGGAGACAAGTTCGGCCATAGGGGCAGATCCTATGTGTGCAGGGGAGTGTGCCATGGTCAGTATGGGGATCAGGTACGGGTTGGGTAGCAACCATTTGTTCGTGTCTTTTGTCCGCCAGCAGCCTTCATCGTCCTTCAGTCCCACCCGTACCCATTCAGTCAATTTGTGTGGTGAGCTGGCCATCTGGATGTCCCTAATAGTTTCCCTAGTGTCCTTCCATTTTTCTGCTTGTGACCTGGTCACGTACATGCGTCTCGTTGTCCTATTCTCGGCTGTGGTCCGGGCAGTGTTGTCGGCCAGTACATTCCCCTGCCCAATGATGTCCGTCACCTTTTTGTGTGCCTGGCATTTGATTACAGCAAGTTGTTTGGGAAGGAGGACCGCTTCAGTCAGAGCGGAGACTAGATCTCCGTGCAGGATGGGTGTGCCATGTGAGGTCAAGAATCCCCTCTCCTTCCACAAGAGCCCAAAATGATGAACGACCCCGAAGGCATACTGGCTGTCTGTGTAAATATTTGCTGTCGTCCCTGCTGCTAGGATACACGCTCGTGTGAGGGCAATCAGTTCCGCTGCCTGTGCAGATCGTTGTGTGATGCGGGTGGTCTCAACTACAGTTCGGGCTGTGGTAACTGCATAAGCAGCTGAGGTGGTGCCATCGGGGAGTTTGGTACAAGAGCCATCCACCCATAGCTCTCCGTCAGGATCTGGGAAGGCAGTGTCTCGGAGGTCAACCCTACTCCTAGTCTGTTCGTCCGTGAGGGTCACACAGTCATGTATAGGGGATACATTGGGGTCGTTCTCAGGTAGGGGCAACCAAGTGGCTGGATTCAGCATGGTGCATCTTTTCAGTGTGATGTGGGGTGCAAGCAGAGTCAGTTCGTACCCAGTCAGTCGTGCACTAGTCAGATGCTGCGTCTTAGTCTGGTTCAGGAGGGTGTCAACCGCATGGGGCACTAAACGTAAGGGAATTCGAGAGCACGATCCCCTTACTTTGTCGGATAGAGACAGCATTTGCAGCTACAGCTCGAAGGCAGGCAGGCAAGCTCTGGCTACGGGGTCAAGAGTGGCAGAGAAGTAGGCACATGGGCGTTGCTTGGGGCCAATGTACTGAGTCAGGACAGACAAAGCGCACCCCTCCCTTTCGTGAGTGTAGAGGGAGAAGAGCTTTGTGTAATCGGGGGTTCCTAGGACTGGTGCTGAACAAAGGGCATCTCGTAGTTCTTTGAAGGAGGATTGGCATTCAGGGGTCCAAGGGAGCGGGAAGGGGACATCTTTAGCCAGCAGGGAAAGTAGTGGTTTTACAATGAGGCTGAAATTTGGCAACCACTGTCGACAGAAGGAGGTGAGACCTACCAGGGAGCGGACTTGTTTCTGGGTCTTAGGGACAGGGGTTTCTAGAATGGTCTGAATTCGATCGGGTGTAAGCTTTCTCCCGTCTTTGGACAAGAGGTGGCCTAGGTAAGTGACCTGGGGTTGGCAGAATTGCAACTTCTTCTTGGAGACCTTGTAGCCATTTTCCGCGAGGAAGGGCAGGAGTTGGATGGTGGCTGTGACTGCAAGTGGAGTGGTGTTGGCCGCCAAAAGGATATCATCGATGTACTGTATCAACACCACTCCATCTGGTAGCTGGACTGCGTCCAGCTGTCTCTTGAGGGCCTGGCTATAGATGCTGGGACTTTCAGTGTAGCCTTGGGGTGCTCTACAAAATCTATATGAGCGGTCTTTTAAGGTGAAGCCGAAGAGGTAGCGGCTGTCTGGGTGGATGGGGATAGAGAAGAATGCGTTCTTGAGGTCGATTACAGTGAAGGTGGTGGCAGTGGAAGGAATCAGAGTCAGAATGGTGGTGATGTCTGAGACTATGGGGTACTGAGGTACAACTACTTTGTTGACCTCTCGTAGGTCGATGATGAAGCGGTACACTTTCTCATTTCCCTCACCCTGCTTCTTTACAATGGGTAGGATAGGGCTGTTGCAAACATTGCTAACTACTTCCTCTACCACTCCTGCATCTATCAGGGATTGGATAATCTTTACCAATGCCTTCTCGCCCTCGGGCGATATCCGATATTGCGGAAGTTTTGGGAGTATTGCGTCCTGTCGAACAGTTATGTGCACTAGGTCGATCATCATGCGTCCTACGTCCGAGTCAGTTTTGGCCCACAGATATAGAGGTAGAGTGTCGAGTAGGGACAGGTCAGCATCAGTGATGGAAAAAATGCGTCGTGTGGGACAAGGTCTGAGCAGAGTCGGGTTGTCGTACAGAATGACTCGAACTCCGTCTTGTGAACACCTAATAGTAGCTCGGAAATGTTTCAATAAGTCAAGTCCCATAATGGCGTCGGGGTTTTGGATGAGAACAAAAACGTCGTGTCAGTGGTGTTATTTTCCAAGTCAAAGGAGATCGGTGTGGACAAGGGATTAGTGGAGGGCGTTCCATCAAAACCTATTGATGTTACGTGTGAGCCAGACAAGGGTGCCCTTGGAATCAGTCGTTTAGATAACGCACTACGTGTCGCGCCAGTGTCTACCAAAAATGGAGACTTCGTACCCAGGACCTTAGCGGTGACATAAGGACCTTGCTGGTCAACATAGAGCTCGACTGGATCCCTCCCTTGCCCTTGGCAGTCCTATGCAAAGTCGTGGGTGTCGTCGCAGTCAGACTGTTGGTACTGCTTCTGACGGGGACGGTCAAATGTGTTCGGTCTGCTTGGCCTGTCGTTGTTGGTGTCGTTCGTGTACCCTCGTCCCTGTCCTCTATTTCTTGGCCCACCCGCTACGTCTCTTGTGTCCCTATTTTTGTTCGTTTCTAGCAGAACCGGACACTGGGATTTCCAATGACCAAATCCTTTACAACACGCACACTGGTTCTCATTGATGTCTTTACGTCCAGCGTAGGGTGCGGACGTACGGTCTTTAGGGGGTGGATTTCTAGGAGCATTCGATTGGTAACTTCCTTTGTACTGTTCCCTTCCTATAGTCACCCCTTGCAACTGTGCGATCATCACCCTTTCTTTCAGGTCCTTTTTTTCTTTTTCTCAGTCGCCCTATCGTTCTCATTCTTTTGATGCTCATAGTACTGGGCCATCTGAAGGATAGCCGCAGGTTTGGAGGCCGCCCAACTATTCTCGCTAGTCTGTAGCTTCTGTGAGACTTCCTGCGACAGACCTTTGACATAATTCTGGACAAACAGATGATGTCCGGTTGCAGTGGTCATGTCCTGGCCACTGTAATCGGAAAACACCGTCTCAAACCGGGAGAAGTATTCTGATACGTCTTCCTGGGGTTTCTGGCGGCAGGCCGTTACTATCGACCAGTCCACCTTCTTTTCTGGGATCAGGGTTTTCAATTTCTGGACGAGCTTGTCTGGGAGGTCTAAAATGGATTTTAAAGGTTTCTGTCCAGGCTCTCGTTGTCTATCTATGCCATCGAGTTGTGACCAGGTATGTCCGAACAGCTCAAGGTGGTCGACTTTCTGGATTTGGTTCCACACATCAGCTGGCAGACATAGCCCAAAAAACAAATCGATGTCCGCTACGGTCATAATCGTCGAACGCAAGGCTGTGCCTAGTTCAGGATAAAAGGCAGTGGGGTTCTTTCGTAAATCAGGCAAGGATTTTCAGAAAGTCAGGATGTCTTGCCGATCCCATGGTTGGTAGACCCAGTTATAAACTACCCTCCCTCTCGCATCTTGGTGGTTAATGTCATCATGTGTTCCCAGTCCTCGTGGGGGAACCCAGTAGGGAGAGGCCTCCTTTATAGGCATCATTGTGTCAGTTTTTTCTGTTCGGGGTTCGGTCGCTACAGAAGTTGTAGTGTTAGTTTCTAGCCTCTGTTCAGTGAGGTGGCAGAAAACTTCAAGCGTACGCGCAAAGAGGTCCGCCACATTACACTCGCCTTCATCTCCAATGTCGACTTTCCTATACAGAGTCGTTAGGCTCTCAGGACCTTTGTCTTGGTATCGGTCCTCATATGTATTGAGGGTGTGATAACAAAATCGCACAACAAAGTGTTGTCTGTGGCTATTGGCATATGAATTGTACATATCCGTTACGTATTCCTCACTCTCTTTTCATTCAACCAGTGTCTTCACTATCTTATCGATCCCTGCTCGTTCATCTTTGCTTAATCGGTTCATTCTAGTGGAATCTTTCTTTCTAGCTTCGGGGTCATCTAATGTTACTGCTTGTGCTGCGTTGAGTACAAGGGGCTCGGCCGGCGCGGAGGCCGTGAGGACCGAGGTCCTGGCTCTATTCTCACCTGTACTTGGGGGCTGCAGGTGCTGTACTAAGGGTTGGGAAGGGGCGTATGGAGGCGGCATGTAGATAATTGGGGGACCAAGTAATAAATCATCGTTCGCTCGTTGTTTCGAGGGTAACTTAGGGTAGAGCGTAGAGGGTGCTCTAACGGGACACTCGCCCAATGTTTTGGACTCTTGCTTCTGTTTGGCTTCCTCTCTCTCCTTTATCTCTTCCTCTAACTTTTTGGCAGCTAGGTGAGCTGCTTTTCGTAGCTCTTTCTCTAATCTTACTTCGTTTCTCTTTTTCCGTTGCTCGGCTTCTTTGCGCCACATGCCGAGACTATCAAGCATAGTGGGCGTTGTCTTATTGTTACGAAGGGCTGTTTCTAGCACGTTTATTTTATCGTCGTCAAAGGATCCTATCAGTGGCCACTGACTTTCCTGATCCTTTCTTGTGTATTTATGGCATTGCTTACTATACGCCATGGCGACTAATCCATATTTAGTGAACATTTCCTTATTAGGGGTGCCTTCCAGTGGAGCTGGATGGTTCATCTCTAATAAGCGGTCCGGGCTGAACCAACTACCAATCAGTGGGGAGAAGATAGCATGATAGTTTACAAAGGGGGACAAAGGTCCGCACTACCTATCCTTCACTACTTGCAAAGACTAGACAGAATATTTCTATTCTATGTTATTTGCAAACAGAGAATATCTCAAAAGAACCAACTTCGAACAACCAATGTTCGGACAATCAATCAATCAGTGGGGAGAAAAATAGGCATGACAGATTACAAAGGGGGAAAAAAGTCTGCGTTACCTACCCTTCACTATCTGCAAAGGAAGAGAGAATATTTCTATTCTTCCCCGTTTGCAGGCAGAGAATATCTCAAAAACAATCAATGAGCAATACTAGTATTTTCAAACAATCAAACAATCGTTTCGCAATTTGTCGTGTTACACGACCTTACCCGGACCGCATGGACAGTTTCTCGTCTTCCGCTTCCAGCGCCCGATCGTCCTCTATTCTCCGTAATTGCCACGGCACTCCTGATGGTTCCCAGTCAGGACCGTAGATCACTCGAGAGAGGTCTGCTCGGAACCGGTGAAGTTCGGATGATCGGCTGCCAGACGAGGGTCTATCAGGCAGGTGCACTCCCGATCGTTGCAGTCGTTCACTCTGTCGTTAGGACCTCTCCCACTGGATCCACATGTCGCTGATGGGCCCCACGCTTGGGACGCCAATTGTAAAAAGGTAGGCAGATTTCAACCGATAACCTTTAAGTATTGCCCGGCATTAGTCGCCTCTCATACCACTCGAAATTATCAAACAAAGAGGCAGGCGCTGGAGACTGGAAGGCAGGAAACAGAAGTTTATTCCGTCGGAGCAGAACACATCAAATCAGACAACAGGGTATCGTCTTGAGGTGCTCTAACCGCATCTCTGAGGCCTGGCCTCTTATACACAGGTTTATGGCTTTATTGCATGAAACACATTCTTGTTAATACTTTGATGTATGGAAAGACATCCTCGGAATCCCCGCTTCAAGCCCGTTCCCACACACATCTACAGTAGAAGTCCCCACCCCGATCTCAGTAGGTGATGACTGTCGCGCAGCTGGACATTCCGCCGGTTCCCGGAATGAGTGCGGCTGATCGGATCTCATGGGGTGGGGGCTTTGATCAGTCGTAGGTCCTTTGTAGAGGGACAGCTTCCTACTGTAGGGGGCAATAAACTGCATCCACAGGACTAGGTGATGGCCTGGGATCGTATCGGACAATCGGGCACAGAGGAAGGGGTTCATCAAAGAAGGTGTGATCATGAAAGGGATGGAGGAAGGTGTTAGCCGGGTATGGGATGTGGCTCTGAGGCAGGGTCGTGCTGAGGGTGTGGTTTATGGCCCAGGCATGTGAGAGCGGGGGTTGTCAGTGCGCGGGGGATGCTTGCGAGGTCAGAGAGAGAGAGAGAGAGAGAGAGAGAAAGAGAGAGTGAGAGAGACGCGCTGGCTACCGGCAGTGGGCAGAGAGGCCATGGCATTCAAAATGGCTGTTACTTACGCGCACATATGAGCCTGGAAAAGGGACAAGATGGCGCCGATAATGTTTACGCCGCAATCTAGATTTTAACAGGGGGCCCCAGGCTTACCCATACTGTGGGGCCCCCTCAGCCCATACTAAAGTGAGTGTGAAGGGGGCCCCCCGTTGCAGGGGGCCCCTCATGTTCTTTTAAGCTACTGACTTATATAGTCCTTGCTACCCCTGATTAGGTGTTGAAGCACTTTTTGGTATGTAGCATGCTACTTCTGACCCCAAACAGGATTAGTGGGGAATTAGTATAGGGAAATATGAAATTAAATTGAGTGGTGGACATGTTAGTCTGATATTGGGACTGAAAAGGAATAGTGGAGGGATAGAAGAGGGAAGGTTGTTTTTCTTCTTTCTGTTTTTGGAGTTCATAGCAGTAGGAGGAGGTTTGAGATGAGTAAATGGGAGGTGGAGGGGGAAGGGTCAGAGGGAAGGGTTTAGAAAGGCTTGTTTAGGTGATATGAATAGTAAAAGAGGTATGAGATGATGCAAGAAGGGGTAGAGGAGGGAAGAGTCTAGAAAGGGTTATTTTGGGGATCATAATAGTGGTATGGGGTTTGGGATGAATGAGAGCAAATAGCTATATCTTTAAAAACATAATTATTATACATGTTTATACAAAGCAATACACATATGTAGGTACACATCTTTAGTCCAAATAAATGCTTATATACAGAGGGATATGCTGTATATTTATATATGAGTAAGGTGGTTATGTGGGGAAGAGCCAATTCTTCAGTAGTCTTCTGCAGATAAGGTGGCTATCCGTGGATGTATGTAATGTAAATAATTTAACACTTTCTATGCACTGATTTATAAATGGATGATTCAATGTCTCTGGATAATGTGTGTGTGAAGTAAAGTGGTCTCACTGTACACTATTATAATTAGCATTAAAAAACAAATAAGTTACATCTGAGAGAGATCCTATTGAGAGATAAAAAGGCTTTTCACTGCAGACCGCGCACTACTCCTGCTTAATTGCTTTTTATGCTCAACAACTAGAAATAACTTGAGCTGATTAAAGCCTTTGGAATTTCCTAAATCTCTGGAAATGTCACCCACAATCTTTCCAACATATTGTGATGTATTTTAAAAATTAATTGCTACAGTACTGTGATTAGAGGAAACCGAACAAATTATCAGCAAATGAAGGGTGGGCTCTCGCTCTAAGAGCCAGTGCAAGAGCCGAGTTCTGAAAAGATAAGGCATGTAAATCATGTACCAAACATCATGTTAGGATATGGTAAGGTGTCTTCAAAATAAAAAATCATTATTATTATTCAGTATTTGTACAGTGCGTAGCTACCCAGAGGCATCCCAGCGCTAGCGTCTAAACAAGAGGTTGAGGGTTTAAAGTACCAAGGAGAGTGAAAGATTATAGGGAAGAGTGTTGGAAGAGCCAAGTCTTGAGAAGTTTTCGGAAGAGAAGATGGCGGGGTTCTGTCTGGAGGTGTAAGGGCATTGTGTTCCAGAGTCTGGCAACATTGTAAGAAAAAGATCTGCCTCCACTTCTTGCTCTCCTGATTTTGGGAATGATTGCCAGGTTGAGGTCGGCCAAGCGAAGGCATCTCCCAGGGTCGTGGAGGGTGATGAGAGAGTTGTTTATGGTTGGGCCCTTTCCACATATGGACTTATGGGCTATATACAGTGCCTTAAAGTTTATTCTTTCCAGAACAGGTAGCCAATGTAAAGTCTTCAGAGCTAGTTTGGCCGACTGCTTTTTTGGGATTCCCAACAACAATCTGGTGGTACAACTCTGTGCGACTTGAAGCTTCCTTATTGTTGCTTTGGTTGATCCTTGGTAGAGAGAGTTTCCATAGTCCAAATGTGATAGGACTAGGGGTTGTGTCAGGATCCTTCTTGCATTCATAGGAAGGAGTGGCAGAATCTTTCGGAGTAATCTGATGGTGCTATAACAGGTCCCTGTTACTCTCACTGCTTGCTCTTCAAACTTGAGGGAGGTATCCAGCCAAACACCTAAGCTTTTGATTCTTTTCTTGGGGGTTGGGGCAGGACCCAGGCAGTTACGCCATATCTTTTTGACATCCATGTTGGAGGGGTTCCCCAGAAACATAAGTTCTGTTTTTCCTCCATTTTACTTGAGGAATGAATGTTCCATCCAGGCAGCCACTTTCTTCAGACAGATTTCGAAGTCAGAAGGAAAGTTTCAGGGACCATTGAGAGCAATTACCAGCTGCGTATCATCAGCATAGGTGATGATTTTTATCCCATGTGGCGAAATGATGGCAAGTGGTCACATGTGCACATTAAACAATGTGGGACTCAGGGAGGATCCCTGTGGGACTCCACAGCTGATTTATAGGTTTCTGGAGGTGAACTCCCCTGAAAAGACCTGGAAAGTTCTCTTATCTAAATAGGAATGGATCCAGGCAGCCGCCTACCCTGAGACACCCAACCTTCTAATTCTCTCTAGTCGTATGTTAAAATTAACTGTGTCGAATGCTGAGCTCAAGTCTAGGAGGATAATGGACACTGCTCCTCCTTGATCAAGAATCGTCTTAGATTCCTCAACTACTGCGAGTAGGGTGATTTCAGTTCCGTGCTTGGGGCAGAAGCCTGTTTGGGTGGAATGCAGGAGATAGTGAGTTTCTAGGAAGGCCCTTTTCCAGGATCTTAACTATCACTGGAAGCATGGATATAGGTGGATAATTACCTAGGTCATCAGTGTCTAAGCTAGATTTCTTAAGAAGAGCCTTCACCATAGCATGTTTTCATGGTGCAGGGACTAGACCCAAGGTGATAGATAATTTAACATTTCCAGCGTGGGGAGGAGTATCGTATTTTCGTCTCTGAGTAGGACGTGGGGGAGAGCTGGGTCACGGGGGGAGCCTGATTTTATTTGAGAGAGGAGGTCTGACAGCTTCGCCAGATCCATGGTGAGGAGTTCCTTGAGTACATGGTCAAAACAGATAGGGGGCCTATCCGTCTGAATGAGATCGCTTGGGCGGGTTGAACTGGGAAAAGCAGTGTATAAGTTTTTAATTATGCCTACAAAAAAATCGACCAGTTCATTACACCGCTCAAGAGAGGCCTCGGGGGATAGTCCAAATCTCGGGAGCTCTAAAAGATCCTTAGCAACACACAGAATTTCTCTAGGCGAGATTAACAGCTGCGTTGATTATATCTTCTTAGTAGGAAGTTAGTGCAATTTTTTATTTCAGTTTGGTAGTGCTTTATAGCTTCCATATATTTTTGTTTTCTCAGACTGTTATAGTCTGTCCTCCATTTTCTCTCCAGTGTTTTACATGCCTGTTTAAGTGAGCATAGTTTGGGTGAGTACCAGGGGACTGTTTCTCTCTTACTTTATGGCATGATTTAGCTGGGGCAATCAGCTCCAGTGCAGCCTCAATTCAGATAGAAAAGTTTTCTGCAGCTGAAGTTAGATGTTGGTTGTTTTGGGTTTTAAGATATTCAAGAGTGATGATCCAGGCATCTATAGGGAGTTTGGTCCAGTGCCGGACATTCTTGTGGATGATCTTAGTGGCGGGTGGTTGGGGAGGGGAATTAATATGAAAAGGGATCAGGAAGTGATCTGACTAGGGCAGAGGAATGGGATCGCTCACCAATAATTAGTTATTATTGGTGAAAACTGGGTCTAGTGAATGACCTTGTTTATGTGTACGGCCTGTACCTTTTTGAAGGAGATGAATCGCTAGTAGGTCCTGCGTAAGATCTAAGGCATCGGCCTTGTTAGGATCATCAACATGTAGGTTAAAAGTCCCCAAGAAGAGTAATATTGGATGCTCCCTCAGGGAGCGATTTGAGGAATTGTCCACCGGCACCAGGAGGGCGGTAAATGAGAACTCTGGAAAAAGAAAGTATGGGTGGATGGCGAGATGGTAAAAAAAAGACTCTCACAGTCTGCAATAATATTGGGTTCAACCCGACATTTAAGGAGCTTTTATATATTATCGCAATACCTCCACCCCTCTTTTTCCCATGGTTTTTCTCCTGGATGCTGTAGCTACTAGGGAGTGTTTGCACCAGGTCTGGTTCAGATTCTGTGTGAAGCCAAGTTTCAGTGAAGAAAAGTACATTTAGGGCCCCCTCTTCCAAGAGCATCTTCAGCTAAAGGGAGTGTTAAGAAAGGGATCAACAGTTTAAAAGGAACATTTTGAGTATGAGTATGAGGTTTATTTGGTATCTCTGAAGGCATGCAGAAGCTGAATGTGCAATGGGTACCATGCTGCTCCTCACTATGTGGAGGCATCAAGTGACAGCATGTGTCTCTGCTGGGGTTTCTTCTTTAGCAATTGGCCGTGCGAGTGGCTAATTTACCTATGGTTTAAGGGGCAGGGGTTCTGGCCCTTGGTCCCTGTCGGGCGCAGACGGGCTTGCCTTAGGCGTGCCATTGGCTCACCTGCGGCGCGTCTACACTGTGATGCAGCTTATGAGGCTGCCTGACCCGGCAGCTTGTCCTGGGCTCCGCCCGACTCCACCTCAACTCCACCTCCTCTCTTCACGCTCCCTCCACACAAACGGAGTTCGCTGTGGACCGGGGAGTGGGGAGTAACAGGCGGGATCCTTAGTTCCGTAGGTGCAGTTAAAATCAGAAGCAGTTTGTTTTAAAAATGTCTAAAAATATCTAGATGCACAGAGTGGCTGACAGTCATTTTTAACACACAGGGCAAAAACAGTTTGCCCAGACGCAGTCATGTGGCTTATGAGGCTTGTTGAGTCTTTGGGCCACATGCGCGTGGTGAGATCAGCGCTGCGGCAGTAATGAGACTCGGGACACAAGTTACCGCGTGGTCTGGAATAACTCCGCCGGCCACGCCCCGTTTATTTTATACTCTAGAGTGTGACGTAATACGCCCGCGTATGCGCACCCTTCGGTGCGTGGTTGACTAGACCGCTAGCCCGCGGTCGCAAAGATTACATTCCTTTTAACCTTTATTTAAACAAAACAAAAAGTATATATATCTCACGGGTGATCACAGTAGAGAAAAAATAGAACTGGGCCATCCGGCCTGTTACCAGTCTGATGGATGGAAAGTTCACGTTCAGCCTACAGCAAAGTCCGCCAGTTGGGAAGACGGGGCCGGATTTCTTCTTAGCACATATCCTGCTGCTTCTCCCCGGGAGGGTGCCCTTCCTGGAGTCTCCTGAGGTGATCCTCTGGCGCCCCAGGAATTGTCGGGGGACCGGGGGCTGCTGACTCTCGGGGTTTCAGTGGCTAAGGGGCTCGCCGTCATGTCCTCACCCAGGACATCGTTTCCACTCCCTCCCGGACTGTTCAGTCCCTCAGGCTGGCTGGATACTTCATTGTCCGGTTCCTGGCCTTGAGGGCCTGGGGAGCTCTGGGGAGCCTTCTTGAAGAAGGAGATGTTGCGGCCGACCGTTTCCATCCCTCGTTGAGCCGTCACCATGGTGCCTGTGCGGCTGTCCATGGTCTGGGTTAGAATGGGAGTCGGAACTTGCTCCCAGGATATCTGTCCTTTGCATAGACCTGGTCTCTTTCTCGGATGGTTGGTTCTTTGGCTCTTCGTCGAAAGCTGGCATAGTCATTTGACCGAGCCCTGTTGGACAGAGTCTTCCATGGGTCTACATTGTTCGGAGCCCAGGTAGGGTGACTGGGTAGGGTATCTCTTACTATCCACCCCATCGCAGCGGGGCCTGGGGCAGCTTCCGTGGTGCGATGTGGTGTAAGCCGATACTCCCTCAGGAATGTGTAGATTGCTCTCTCTAGGGGAGCCTCTTCTGCATGGGCGATTCCGATAACTTTGTTCAGCGTGTGCATAAACCTCTCTACCTCCCCGTTGGCTTGAGGCCAGCGGGGGGTCACTTTCCGGTGGCGGATTCCCCAATCCTTGAGGTAATCTGCGAATTCTTGTCCTTGAAACGGCGGTCCGTTGTCCGTCTTGACACATTCAAATATTCCGTGCATGGCGATTGCCTTCTCGAACTTTGCTATGACCTCCTTGGCGGTGAGAATAGTTACGATTTCTACCTCGGGGTATTTGGTGAAATCGTCTATGATCACCAGCACGTATCTTCCATCTGGGAGGTGCCCGAAGTCGGCACTGACGCGTTCCCGCGGCTTCTGTGGGTTGTCTTCTCTGAGGACTGGGGGTGGACGTTCGGGCTGCCCCGCGGCCTGGCCCCATCGGCACTCTTTGACTGTCTGTTCCACTCTGATGTCCATGTCCGGGAACCACACTTTGGCTCGGAGCCGACTCTTGGTCTTTACTGTGCCCTGATGTCCACGGTGTGCTAGCTCGACTGCTTGCCAGGTTAGGCTTTCAGTCATCACGATTCTTGGTCCTCTCAGTAAGCACCCCTGGCTGTCGACTGACAGTTCTTTTTTTACTCTCAAGAAGGTCTCGAAGGAGCTACTCGCCTGTGGCGTTCTCCTGGTTAGCGACGTTTGAACTGCTCTCCAGTCGTTGGCTTGTAGGGCACTCATCACCCGCTGGAGTACTTCATCGTTACGAGTTGCCTCAATGATCATGTCCAAGCTCATCGGTAGGGGCCTTGATATTTCCAGCATGACCTTCACATACTCCTCTGTTTCCTCTGCGTTCCACGTTGGTGGCAGCGCGGGGATGCCTAGAGAGGTAGTCCGCTGGGTTTGTCGCTCCTGGTTTATACTGTACTTGGTAGTCGTATTCTTGTAGTTGCAGAATCCATTTTTGTATTCGGGGCGGCGGTTTGGACACTGGCCCTCGGAACAGTGGGATCAGAGGCTTGTGGTCCGTTGATACTGTGAATGGGTGTCCGTACACGTAGACATGGAAATGTCTACAGGCCCAATGGATCTCGCCTCTCTCTCTATCTGAGAGTATTGTTGTTCGGTTTCGGTTAGAGACCGACTGGCATAGGCGATGGGTGCCCAGTCATCTTCTCCTTGGCGCTGTGTCAGCACGGCTCCCTGGCCGTAAGGGCTGGCATCCACGGCTATGTTGGTAGGCTTCGCCGGGTCGAAGTATGAGAGGGTCTTGTCTGCTGACAGCACGGCTTTGGTGTCTCGGAAGGCTGTATCCTGTTCTTCGCCCCACTGCCAGGGGGTGGTGGACTTGGTGAGCTCTCGGAGGGGCCTGGTGAGGTTTGACAAGTCAGGGATGAATCGCCCACAGAAGTTCACCATGCCCAGGAAGCTTCGCACTTCCGAGATGTTGGAGGGGGCTGGGACCTCCTGTACATCCTTCACTTTGTCCGGGTCAGGGGCTATTCCCTGATCCGAGAAGGTGTAGCCGAAAAAGCTGATCTTGTTTCGGAGGAATTGGCATTTCTCGCGGTGCAGGGTTAAGCCAGAGTCCTTGAGTCTCCGTAGCACGCCTCTCAATCTTTGGTGGTGTTCTCCGATTGTGTTCGCGTATATTAGCAGATCGTCGCTGACATTCAGGACTCCCGGAAGTCCACTCAGAACCTCTCGGATGGTATTCATGAAGACTTCCGCTGCACTGGAGATGCCGAAATTTAGGCGTCGATACCGTCTGAGGCCCACGTGGGTGGAGAAAGTGGTTATGTAGCAGGAGTCTGGATGGAGGGGTAGCTGGTGAAAGCCTGATCGGAGATCCATCTTGGAGAACCACTTCGCTCCGTTTAATTCCCCTAAGATGTCGTCGATTGTGAGGGTCAGGTGCCGTTCCCTCTTGACTGCCGCGTTGGGCAGGCGAATGTCCACACAGATGCGGACTTGGCCAGGCTGCTTAGGCTTGCGCGCCACCACGATGGGGGACACCCACGGGGTGGGCCCACTGACCTTTTCAATGATGCCCTGTTGTTCGAGGGCTTCTAGTTCTTCCTCGACCTTCTTCCTGAGGTGGAATGCTATTCTCCGATGCCTGAGGGCGACAGGTTGGATTGACTGATCAATGTGAAGTGACACCTCCTTCCACTTGAGGCATCCGATGCCTCGGAATGTGTCTTCGAACTCTTCTAGTATCGTGTCTAGCTCTTCTGTTAGTACGGCCATTGCGAACGATATTAGTTGGAGTTCTTCTGCTGCCTGCCCGCTGATAAGAATGCCACTGCCCTCCTTGGTGACGTAGACGGTCGTCTGGACTTTCCGGTCTTGGTGTTGCAGTTCCGTCTGGAAACAACCGATCAGTGGAATTGGGGTCTTTTGTCCATATGCAAATACCGGGATCCTTGCTGCTTTCAGAGTCGGTTTGTCCCTTAGTTGGTTATACACTTTCGCCGCCATGAGCTCAATCGAGGCTCCGGTGTTGATTGTGGCTCTTACTTCCTGCTGGTGTATTCTTATGCGACACTTTGGTAGACGTCTCTTCTTTCTCTGCGGTTGATCAATGGCGAACACGTAGTGTACCGGGTTGTCATTGGAATCATCATCCATATCTTCACTGTCTTGGCTTTCCCTGATGGCGTGGGCCGCCTCATTCTTCGACTTCGTGGATCTACACACCGCTGCGAAGAGGTTCATCCGTCCGCACGAGCTGCATCTTTTCCCGCATGCTGGGCAGTCTTGAGCGCGGTGGGGCTGGCTTCCACAGTATCCACATTCTTTGCGCCGTTCTTGTGGTTTCCTCCCTCCATATTGGCGTGATTTCGGTCAGACAACATTGACCTGTTCGGCCATGTTGACCTGTTCTGCCTTGACTGGCCGGTGGAGGGCCGCCTCCATGTGTGACGCTCTCGCCTGTGATAGTTCTTTGGAGCGCCCAAGTTTCAGGATATCTGCTAACGGTTTTCCGTCTTCTTGCAGGATCTTCACTCTCAGGTTTGATGAGTAGCACCCTTGTATTATTTGGCCTCGTATCTCCTCTTGCTCATCACAAAAACAACAGGTGCTGGCGAGTTCTTTGAGCCTGCCATGGAACGCGTCGAGTGATTCTTCGGCCTCCTGCTTGGTCTGCCGGAATATGAATCGTTCATAATCCTTGCTGGCCATTGGTTCGAAATGTGCATTGAGCGCATTGAGGAGCGTGATGTAGGTCTTTGGTGTAGCTTCTACTAGGGTCTTGTAAATCTGGTGTATATCCTTCCTGCCTAAATGAAGAAGCAGTGCCCTGCGGCGCTCCCTCGCTGTACCTGCACCTTCAAAGCAGAACTGTAGACGCTCCGTCCAGTCCTTCCAGCGTGGCGCCAGGGATGCGGGGGCACCGTCCACCATGAATGGCTCTATGGGGGGCATGGCCGCCATGTCGGCACGTGGAACGGCCTAGCACGTGGCCTGGGACAATCTTGCCGCTGCTCTGGCCAGTCGTGGCTCCGCCTCGTTGTCGAGCGATCTTCGAGTGTGCGTGCCACTGAGCTAACTATTCTGGGGCCACACGACCTGGCAATGGACTTCCCCTTCGACTGTACTCGGGCCAAACCATCAGCTACTGGCTGTGCCTGCACTGGTGGCGGTACTCACACCACACTTTGTGGGCCAGGGCGCCAGCATCGCTGTTTGGAGGTATGCCACGCCCGTCGGCAGTCCTTCCTTCCGGTAGGAGCATCAGCGGGGACAACCTCTCGTGGCCGTCGTCATCTGCCGGTTCCAGGTGTGGCGCGGGCACCCGGGACCGGGCCTGCCGAGCATGGGAGCCAAAATGCCCGCCGTGAACTCCTACCCCCTCGGAGTGCGGCCGGGATGCGGCAAACGGGGGCACAGCATGGGTCCTCAGACCCTCGTCGCCAGTGTTGAGTCTTGGGCCGCATGCGCGTGGTGAGATCAGCGCTGCGGCAGTAATGAGACTCGGGACACCAGTTTGAGTTACCGCGTGGTCCGGACTAACTCTGCCGGCCACACCCCGTTTATTTTATAATCTAGCGCGTGACATAATACGCCCGCGTATGCGCACCCTTCGGTGCGCGGTTGACTAGACCGCTAACCCGCGGTCGCAAACATTACAAGGCTATCTGACCCGAAGCTCGTCCTGGGCTCTGCCCCGACTCCGCCCCAACTCCGCTTCCTCTCTTCCCGCTCCCTCCACACAAACGGAGACCACGGTGGACCGGGGAGCAGGGAGTAACAGGTGGGTTCCTTAGTTCGGTAGGTGCAATTAAAATCAAAAGCAGTTCTTTTAAAAATGTCTAAAAATATCTAGATGTGGAGAGTGGCTGACGGTCGTTTTTAAAAGACAGGGCAAATACACAATTGCATATATCTTTAACTTGTGAAAGCGTTCCAGATTAGTACATCATATTGTTTACCTATACCGAGTATTTAGTAAAAGAGAGAGTTTTTAAACAGAAACTGAGAAACATTCATACCAACACTCGGATGACAATTCCATCGGCGAACTAAGGAGCAAGTCAGCTCTCACGTGTACCTAATGTGTGGTCTAGATTCTTGTTATACCTAGACAAACATATTTTATTCATTCTAGCACTAGAGAGCTTTTTGTACAGCATATAACCTCATTTATTTGAAGATGCTCAGATATACAATATTGAACAAAAAAGGAAACTCAATGCAATAAAGTATTTCAAACAATTTGGTCAAGCTGGTGAGGCAGCATTGATCCCCAATTTTGTAGTTTCACGCTGTGCAATTCTGTCACTAGATGGGTTTCTCTTTCTGACATCAAAGGTTAATGCTTTGTCCTTAATTCTTGTATGAACAGATTAGCGTGTGCATGCCAGGCAGAATCTACATTTTATTTTTGGTAATTTCACATAGCGCGAACCTTGCCCTGGGATATATATGTACTTCCAGACGCGGCCGGCAGTGGGAGTACCTGCAGGGCAGTGACGTGAGGAGGGGGAGGGGCAGGGTGGGGTCTAGTAATGTATGAATTACGGAGTTTTACAAGTAAGTAAACATTTAAATAAATAAAACAAATTTTGTTGCGCGCACTGCATTGCATTTGGTTATGCAGTGCACTCAACGAAATTCGTTTTATTTATTTAAATGTTTACTTACCTGTAAAACCCCATAATCCATACATTACTACCCCCCACCTTGCCCCTCCCCACGTCACCGCCCTGCAGATACACCCACTGCCGGCCGTGGCTGTGTGCTTCACAACAAATACAGATTACTTTACACTTTTTTATGACACAAGGAGATTTTCTGAATATACAAGATACAGAGCAGAAGCAGGGATTCTAAACAGGTTTCTCATTTTACATATTTGACCTTTGTGGTCACTGAGCAACATGGCTTCCCTATGAAAGCTCTGCTGATTTGGGGATCCAAGTCCTAAGAGGACCTCGAGCAGAAGAAAGCCTCTGGCTCAAGCCTTGCTAGAGCTTTTAGTGGTATGCCAGTATTAAGATATACTATGCTTTCCGCCCTCTAGGACCCACCTCATTAGTTATACCTGTTCTCACTCTCGCTGTATGGTTGGTGTATAATAGGCATACCCATTTCATCCAGCTATCACCTAGGCCCATCCGACTCATCAAAGTATAAAGGAAATCCCACCTTATCGAATCAAAGGCCTTGTTCAGGTCTACCGACATAACTAGGGCACCTGAATGGAGGCTAATATCCTTATGATAAAGGACATGAGGCAACAGGCAGAGGTTCCGAGAGGTGAACCTAAGAGGAATAAACCCTTTCTAGTCTTCATGAATGAGATCGGGCATGTGGGGAAGCAACTGCAATACTATTATTTTACAGAGAATCTTAAAGTCCGCATTTAACATGGAGAGAGGGCAAAACTCAGAAGGCTAATATCTTTGTCTTGTGAAGAGAGACCATTAACACATCTTTAGTGAAGTCTGCCAATGAGCCCAAGCACAGCGATTCAACATATAAAGCCTCTAATCTAGAGGCCAAGGCAGGAGCAAATGTAGTTTAAAACTCGACCCACCTTTCCAGCAGTTCTATAATGTCGACACTTTCCTGGACTAATGGAAACATGCACAAAGCAACACCCTCAAGAAACCCACAGCCAACCTGAATCAACGGAGCAACTTACCTACTCATCTCTTTGCGCCTTTATCCAACCAACGTAAATGAAAGGTCATCAACAAGCACCTCACAACCCAACTCGTACTTCATCCTTTTTTAGATGATTCTCAATCAAAATTCAAAAAGAACCACAGCACTGGAACAGCATTCATTGCGGCCCCTCTTGACATTCAAATCATCCTGGACCAAGGAGAAACAGTGGCCCTCATCCTACTTGACCTCTCCATGGTTCTCAAAACTTTCTCCTACAACACCCTCATCAGAAGACTCCACGAGATTGGCATACAAGGATCCATTCCCAAAAGCACTCATACTCCGCCTCCCATGCAGCACTCACATCACGCTACACCCCAGGAAGCTTCACTGTCTTCCCATTCACAAGCGCTGCAAATTCAAACTTCTCACATATGCAAGCAAAGCCCTCCATAACATAGGACAAGAATACCTGAACAGCAACATACACTTTCCCCAATCCACCAGACACCTATGCTCTGCTTCACAGTCACTCACACACACTCCCCACATCCACAAAAGCATAACTGGAGGACGCTCATTCACACACACTCCCCACATCCACAAAAGCATAACTGGAGGACGCTCATTCTCCTACATTGCACCCAAGACATGGAGCAATATCTCTCAACACAACAGAGCCTCCTCTCACTTCTTGAGTTCTACTAGAAGCTGAAGACCTGGCTCTTCATATAAGCACCTTAGAGACCACACACCTACCCCTGCCCAAGCACCTGGATGCCCCCAAGTGATTAGTGCAGTATACAAATCAACATAAAATAACATGCTCCACTCTACACTACTCTACTCTAACTACTCCACTCTATGCCACTTCACTCTACGACACTCCACTCTTTGAAACTCCCCTCTACATCACACTCCTTCACTTGACTTTATGACACTCTATGACATTCTTTGCCACCTCAATCTACAACACTCTACGCTACTCTCCACCACTCTACTCTGCTCCACTCCACTCTACTCCACTCCACAACACTCTATGACACTCAACTCCACTGTTAACCACTCCATTCTACAACACACTACTCCGTGCAACTCTACATTGCTCTATGCCACTCAGTTCTACAACACTTTATGCCACTCTACGCCACTCCACTCTAAGACACTCTACGGCAATCCCCATCACTTCACACTATGACACTCTATGCGACTCTATTCCATGCCACTCCACTCTACCCCACGCTATGTCGCTCTATGACACTCCACTATATAACACTCTATGCTACACCCCTCTCTGACACTCAGTGCCTCTCCACTGTATGACACTTAACTCTACAACACTCTATGGCACCCTATGATACTCTATGCCACTCCACTCTACTACACTCCATGCAACTATACTCCACTTTGTGACACTCCACTCTATGACACTCCACTGTATGCCACTCTACAATACTCTGCTCTATGACACTGCAGGCCACTCCACTCTACGGCACTCTATGCACTCTACAACACGCCACTCTTCAACACTCTATAATACTCTACAACACTCCACTCAACAACACTGTATGCCACTCTACTCTACGGCACTCTATGCCACTCCACTCTACTACCCTCCAGGCCACTTCTCCACTCAATGACACTTTACTCAACTTTATGCTTCATCACTCTATGGCATTCCACTCTATTCCCCTCCAATCTATGTCTCTCCACTCTAAAAACACTCTACTCCACTTCACTCTACTCCACTCTATGCCTCTCCACTCTAAGACACTCTGTTACACTTTATGCCACTCTACTCCACTCTACACCACACTACACCACTCTGTGCCACTCCATGCCACTTAACTCTAGGCCACTCTACGGCACTCCACTCTACGAATCTACTCCACTCTACGGTACTCCACTCTACGACTCTAACCCATTCTATGCCACCCCACTCTAGGACATGCCACTATATGACACTCCTCTGTAAGACACTTTACTCGACCCTGCTCACCTTTCAGATCACTCAGCAGTACAAATCCCTGCTCACCTTTCAGATCACTCAGCAGTACAAATGATAGTCGCATTAGAGGATATAGCGAAACCTTCAAGGTGGACGATGGATCGCTCAATTCTTTTAAATTCTGAGATTGTCAACCAACTCAGGGAGGAGACAAAACATTTTTTTGAGATCAATAATGAAGGGGCACCAACACACATAGTTTGGGATACATATAAAGCGGTAATTAGGGGCATTCTGTTAACTATGACACTCTATGCGACTCTATTCCATGCCACTCCACTCTACCCCACGCTATGTCGCTCTATGACACTCCACTATATAACACTCTATGCTACACCCCTCTCTGACACTCAGTGCCTCTCCACTCTATGACACTTAACTCTACAACACTCTATGGCACCCTATGATACTCTATGCCACTCCACTCTACTACACTCCATGCAACTATACTCCACTTTGTGACACTCCACTCTATGACACTCCACTGTATGCCACTCTACTCTGCTCCACTCCACTCTACTCCACTCCACAACACTCTATGACACTCAACTCCACTGTTAACCACTCCATTCTACAACACACTACTCCGTGCAACTCTACATTGCTCTATGCCACTCAGGTCTACAACACTTTATGCCACTCTACGCCACTCCACTCTAAGACACTCCACGGCAATCCCCATCACTTCACACTATGACACTCTATGCAACTCTATTCCATGCCACTCCACTCTACCCCACGCTATGTCGCTCTGTGACACTCCACTATATAACACTCTATGCTACACCCCTCTCTGACACTCAGTGCCTCTCCACTCTATGACACTTAACTCTACAACACTCTATGGCACCCTATGATACTCTATGCCACTCCACTCTACTACACTCCATGCAACTATACTCCACTTTGTGACACTCCACTCTATGACACTCCACTGTATGCCACTCTACAATACTCTGCTCTATGACACTGCAGGCCACTCCACTCTACGGCACTCTATGCACTCTACAACACGCCACTCTTCAACACTCTATAATACTCTACAACACTTCACTCTACAACACTGTACGCCACTCTACTCTACGGCACTCTATGCCACTCCACTCTACTACCCTCCAGGCCACTTCTCCAGTCAATGGCGCTTTACTCAACTTTATGCTTCATCACTCTATGGCATTCCACTCTATTCCCCTCCAATCTATGTCTCTCCACTCTAAAAACACTCTACTCCACTTCACTCTACTCCACTCTATGCCTCTCCACTCTAAGACACTCTGTTACACTTTATGCCACTCTACTCCACTCTACACCACACTACACCACTCTGTGCCACTCCATGCCACTTAACTCTAGGCCACTCTACGGCACTCCACTCTACGAATCTACTCCACTCTACGGTACTCCACTCTACGACTCTAACCCATTCTATGCCACCCCACTCTAGGACATGCCACTATATGACACTCCTCTGTAAGACACTTTACTCGACCCTGCTCACCTTTCAGATCACTCAGCAGTACAAATCCCTGCTCACCTTTCAGATCACTCAGCAGTACAAATGATAGTCGCATTAGAGGATATAGCGAAACCTTCAAGGTGGACGATGGATCGCTCAATTCTTTTAAATTCTGAGATTGTCAACCAACTCAGGGAGGAGACAAAACATTTTTTTGAGATCAATAATGAAGGGGCACCAACACACATAGTTTGGGATACATATAAAGCGGTGATTAGGGGCATTCTGTTAAGCCTAGCCTCCCATAAATCGAGAGAGCTTAAAAGGAAAATGCAAAGTATAGAAGAAAACATTTCATCATTAGACCAGCAAATATTCACAGATCCAAAAGAGCCAGCTTTGGAAGCAGAGAGACTTAATCTAAAAAATAGGCTCTCAGAAATTCTAGAAGATAAATTGAAAGAAAGATGGGAATGTAGTAAGCTGGCACATTACGAATATGGGGATGGCTGCGGAAAATTATTGGCTTGGAAAATAAGAACAGATAGGTCTAGAAACAAAATTCCATTTATAGACCCAAGTAACCCAACACATAATGGAGCAGAAGAAGATACTATAAAGCAAGAATTCTTAGCCTTCTTTGGTGATCTTTATTCTGATGACTGTAACCCATCTATGGAAGAGATTGACATATTTCTAGAGGCTCAAAATATCCCAAAACTAACTCAAGAAGAGAAAGACAAATTAAATTCAGAAATCACAACTCTAGAAGTTGAGGAAGTTATTAGAAACTTAAAAAGAGGTAAGGCTGCAGGTCCGGACGCCCTCCCAAATGAGCTTTATATTAACCTAAAAGACACTCTTGTCATCCCCCTTACCACTCTCTTTAACAAAGTTTTTCTTGAAAACTGCAGTCTTCCTGACTCTTGGAATGACGCAACTACTTCTATCCTCCTAAAACCGGGTAAAAACTCTAAGAAATGAGAGTCCTACCGTCCTATATCCATCTTAAATTGCGACTACAAAATTTTTACCAAAATAATGGCAAAAAGACTAGGTTGTGTGATTGGTTCCCTAATTGACTCTAACCAAAAAGGCTTTGTGGCAGATAGAAATTTGCAAGATTTAACTCACAAGCTTATTGGAGCTATAGATATTGCCATCTGCGAGAAGCTGCCCCTTTCTATAATCACTATCGATGCAGCAAAAGCATTTGATAGAGTCAACTGGCTCTATCTGAGTGAAGTGCTAAAAAAATTTGACTTAGGAACTAACATCTTGAATATGGCTAAAAACATCTACAATACTCCTAAGGCCAGAATATTAATCAATGGAGAGCTAACGGATCAACTTTTAATACAGAGAGGTACTCGCTTGGGATGCCCCCTATCCCCGCTGTTATTCAACTTATATATGGAACCAGCAGCAGAGTGTCTTAGGAACCATCTAGCCATTGCCCCTTTCTCAAACCAATGTTGGCATAAAAAAGTAGCACTATATGCAGATGACCTAATGATATTTACATCTCATCTTAAAGAAGCCCTTGAAGCAACAGAAGAGAGTCTAATTAACTTTGGGAAAATCTCGGGTTATCAAATTAACAAATCTAAAACAGAGACTATGACTTGGAACGAGGTCTTCTTGAGCCCATATAACAAAGAAAATATCAGATACCTGGGTATTGACGTAGTTAAAGATCTAGATAAAGTTTCACAGATTAATTTCCATTGAGTTCAGGTTGAAGTTAAAAGATTGCTGAAAGTATGGAGTAGCCTGCCGTTGTCTGTACTGGGTAAATCAAACATTCTTAAAATGTCAGTCTTACCGAAGTTTACGTTCATCTTCGGAGCCATTACGCTTGAGTTCAATAGGGAGTCTATTAAGACAATCCAGGGAGAGCTATCAAGTTTCATTTGTTCATCGAAAAGCCCAGAATTGCTTGGACTAAAATAAGGAGAAGGAAAAACCAGGGTGGATTAGCAACCCCAGACATTTTAGAATACTGTAGAGCATTCCAATTTAAAAATAACAGAATCTTGTTAGGCCCATATGAAAATTACCCATTATATATGCAGATAATGACAAATAACACCAGTCACTTCCTTTTTAAATTTGGTCACCCGAAATCTTTCAAAAAAGTTACGCTGAAGACTCTAAAAGCAGCTGCAAAATCACGGTATTGCATCAGTTCGACTGTGAATATCCCCCTTCACAGCGATAAAGCTCCTATATGGGACTCACCTAGTACTCCGGAATGTCTTAAAGACTCTTTGTCACTTCCCCTAAAATCAGCAGGAGTTGTAGTATGGGGGCAAGTACTATATCAGAATAAAATCTTAGACTGGGAAATATTAAATGAAATCACGAACTTTTCTCTAGCTAAGTTTAAATATTATCAACTCTCAACTCAAGTTGGGCAAAATCAGTTAAGGAACCAAAACAGGCAATACAACCCTAGAAAGCAAAATGTTGGAGAAGCCTTTCAAGAAAGAGATATCATTCTGGTATTGGGCCCTCATAACATCAGGGGAAGAAGAATTTCGGATTCCAGAGAGAATTTGGGGGAAAGATCTGCCAACGCTGAATACGAACCTCTTATGGCAAGTATGTATGAGCAAATGCTGGTCAATAGTAACATCTGCGGCATTAAAAAGAAACCACTTATATACAACCCACAGGGCTTATTGGACGCCGGAAAAACTATCAAAATTTAGCGGATCTGTGGTGAAGTCCTGCTAGAAATGCGGCTTACCGAAGGCCAATGACCTGCATATGTTCTGGCAGTGCCCCCATCTCGAGGACTTCTGGAAGGCGGTGGGTAAGACCATAGAAGAGGTTTTGGAAAAACAGCTAACAGTGAGTATGGATTTGGTCTTTTTCGGGGTGTCCGGGTCTCCATCAGCAGACAGATTAACAAAACAGGAAGAAAATCTGGTGTTTCTTTTAATTTTATTAGCCAGAAGAGAGATATGTGTAAAATGGATCATGCCAATAGCTCCGCTACAGGAGGAGTGGCTATCTTCAGTGCTTAGAACCTATAATTTAGATTAAAAAAAGAAACAATTTTCAAAAAAATTTACCTTTTGGGAACTGTGGGAAAATCATTTTTGGGGTATATAAGTTTCGAATGTCTGATGGTTTATTGTGTTCTTCCTCCTGGTTTTGTCTTCTTTTTAAGTACGTCCTATGATTAAGTGCAAGCAACACTTAATAGGATTGAAGGCCTATTGGAGTAGCCATGATGGCTAGCTCAACCCACCCAGAATTACAACCTTCTACAATAGTAACTGGAAGTAAGGGGTCCCCATATTTTTCCCATATGGTCCACATACGGTGATAGGTACAGGTTACGTTTCAAAGGGAAAAAAAGGGGCAACCCTGATAACTCCTTACTATAAGTGATGCACAAAAAAAGACACTTTATTCGGACACTCCACTTCACTGTACACAGCACCACTCCACTTCATTCCACTCTATGCTACTCCACTCCACTGTACCCTACAACAATTTACTTCAATCTGCACTCCTTCACTACAACCCTGCTTCACTGAACCCCCCCACACTTTATGCTGCCAATCCACTCTAGGTCATTCCACTCAAAGACCCTCCACTTTATGACACTTTACTCCATGACCCTTTACTTTACGGCCCACCACTCTACTGTACTCCACAACACTGTACAACACTCCGCTCTTCATCACTGACACTCTATGCCACTCTACACCCCCCTCCTCTACAGTACTGTGCGACATTCAATGCAACTCTGCAACACTCCACGGCACTCCACTATAGGCCACTCTATACCACTCTTCTCTACTCCTTTCTACTCTACTAAACGCCACTCTACTCTATTCAACTCCACTCTACAACAGTCCACTCCACTCTACAACACTCCACTCTATGCCACTCTATTCCACTCTATGCCACTCCACTCGTTTCCACTCTACATCAGAACACTCTATGCCCCTCTATTCTGCGCTCCACCAATCTACGACACTCCACTCTATGACACTCTATGACACTTTAATCCACACTACCCCACTTCACTCCACTCTGTGCCACCATACTCTATGTAACTCTACTGCCCTCAGCTGGACTGTGTTCCAGCAAACTCCACTCTACTCCATCCTATTCTACTCCGCTCTATGCCATTGCCCTCCACTCTGTGCCACTCCACTCTAAGCCTCTCTACTCCACTCTACCCCCACTCCACGACACTCTACTCTAC
The DNA here is from genome assembly GCF_964263255.1 of Lissotriton vulgaris. Classification (NCBI taxonomy): domain Eukaryota; kingdom Metazoa; phylum Chordata; class Amphibia; order Caudata; family Salamandridae; genus Lissotriton; species Lissotriton vulgaris. Next base: position 344,809,580 of record NC_141699.1, read on the forward strand.
GGCATTTCACTCTACTTCACAACACTCCACTCTACTGCACTCCATACTACGATACTCAACGACAATCCACTCTACTTCACTCCTCAACATTCCACCCCACTCTACAACAGTCCACGGCATTCTACACCAGTCCACAACACTTTATGCTACTCTACTATATGACACTCTACTCTACTCTATGGCACTTATCTCTATGACACTCTATACCACTCTTCTATTCCACTAACTTCTAGCCATGCTGAACAGCAGCCACGAGCATGTACAACATTGCTAACACACATTGGCTAAGCCAATAGGTCTAGCAAAGGCAAGATCTAATGGCTTTGCCAATGATTGTTCTTTCCTTCCAATCATGACTCAGAAATGTCTATTGATTCTTGGATGATTAAACTGGAAGGTCTTGTTTTTGCTTCAGTTCCTGCAGCGTCTGTAAAATATCTAGTTTTTTACCTTGATTCCAATCTGTTCATGCACAGCTATGTTCAGAAACTGTAAACATCTGCAAAACTCAAATCTTCATTCTCTTGTTTAACTTTCATCATTTGAACTATAGTTCAAGGCGTGGTTGCTTCTTAGATTGACTCAGGAAAATCTTTTGTGGTGGAGTTGCCCCAATCCCCCCCCCTGAGTATTAGTGGACAGTCCTACTCAGCCTTCACATAAGGCATCGGTTTGAGATGTTAAGGGCCCATTACCCACGATCTCGACATGTGCATTAGTGGCCTCATCGTCTTGCATATAACTTGAGATTTCTTGTCTCACCCACTGGGCTGTACATGATGGCACATCACACTACCTGACGGCCCAAATGACTATCCCTGGCTGCTCCAGCATGGGCTCTGGAACTAGGGGGTACAGGGGTTGATGCACCTCCCCCAAATAACCATGCTGGAGTTCAGAAGGTGGATGAGTAATAAAGATGTTTTTTGTGTCAAATGGCACAGAAGTGGTGAAGTGCAGTGAAGCACACAAATGTGCTTCACTTCATTGTGTCACCTGGAGAAAGCCTAATTGTGCCATATCCTCAGTGAACTAGTGATGTCCTGCTTTCTTTAGGTGCCATCACACCTGGAGCGGCCTAGCATAGCACCTGTCCACAGTAGTTTCTGCATTGTGTTCAGGATAGTGTTTGTGCAGACATGGGCACCTTCCTGCATAAAGACTATTCTTGAGCCCATTTCTTCTTTTCATGAGTGCTGCAGGATTTTGCGTAAGGGACACATAAAAAAACTGACGCACGCCTAATGCAAAATCTTTGCAAGTCCAGGCCTGTGTGTTTATCTTGTCACATTTGCTGCATGTTCAAAGGCAGAGGTCAAATGGCAGACTATGTCTTCTGACAAAGTGCGGTTTATCCTTTTAACATGAAGATTGGTGTTTACTTGTCTTGTACTGACTGCAAATAGAGAGGATTTGGTAAAATTAACTAAGTGATTATTTTACAGGCATACAGAAAGTACGAACAAAAGGCTGTATGAATTTTTCAGCAAAAACATAATGTAACTACCTGTAAATGAACTGTACAAAGATTTCAACATATTTCACCAATTAGAGAAACACAAATAAGATACATGTCTTTGTAATGCCGAAGTGTGATGGAAATAAAGATTTGAATACAATAAAGATACTTTAAACGATGATTAATATTGATAAATATTCCCCCAAATCCCACATATTATGTATTGTGTTTTTGTTCTACATAGTTTTAAGAGTAAAACAGCATGTCTGTAACTTTAATGGTTATGTCAATGGAGAATGTGCACTCTGTTAATGGCAGCGCACTATCACACCATGATTTAGTAATATATTTGTGTTCCAAAATACACCACAGGCTACACGCTAATCTCTTACCACTATCTCGCTGATTTGGTGTGGTACACTTGTTCTTTGTGGACGGATGGATTTTTCACAATCCCTATAACTTCAATAATGTAACATTGATGTCAGCCTCCCTACTCTGTAAATCGTTTCAGCACCACTGTGTTCCAGAGGGTTGCATGGCAAGAAGGCAGTCTCAATTTTGGGTGCAAACAAAATAGAATATCTATTTAAATTGTTCAGGAGACTCTGTCTCGACATAGAATTATTTCCCATCTTCCCTCTTAGTCTATTTCTAAGTTTCATCTTTTCAAGAAATAGCTAAAACTCTTACTCTTATTACAGTCCTGTGGGTTAGCTTTCTCTAAAGTTTGTATATATTTTCCTTCGTTGTTACTAACACCATGTGATGTGTGGTGCCCTGTCTGTTTGACGCTTGTCTACTTTATTGTGCATGCCTTTGGGATAAATTGCTTTGCAAAGCACTGGATGAACAATTAAATAAATAAGTACTTGCAAAATTTACTCAAAGAGCTAACATTTGTAAATGGCATCATACACGTGCTTTAGAGTAATGTCTGGCATCTGAGAATGGGTCACAAAGGTCTAGAAACGACCTGTCCAGGCCACGGACTTTACTGCTGCCTGAGAATTACAGCCTCAAAATGTCCCAAAGGTTGATAATTAGAAAGAGAGTGTAAGAGGATATGGTCCCCTGACTTGCTTCCTTGACAGTGAATTACATGTCCTCTCTTTAGTTTCTGGGAAAACAAATGTTTTTTCAACAAAACTCTTTTGCTTTGTTTTTGCACACGTGAGTGAGGTATTTGTAGTTAAAAAGCAGTACAATTTCCTATGATTGTAGGTTTTGGTTGAAGCTGATGAAAGTCTGTAATTATTCTTGACGTCGGACCCTCCCTTGCAGTGGGATTATCGTCTTTGCCTGACGTAAATAGAGTTCTGCATGGTTTAAGACACTGCCTTATTCCAGCCTATGGGGCGGATGAGAAGGAACCAAATAGGGCCGATGGTGTTGATTCCATCACATGTGGATGAGGGGGACTTGAATAGGACAATGAAATATGGATGTATGGTGCTTTCGTCCAACAATTTCAATTTATCAGGTACAGCATTGAATTCAAGACGTAATCCACCCATCCAGGGATACACAGATGCATACTGTACAAGACACTGTACGGTGGTGTTAGACCTGACATTTTTTGTGTTTTCCCTTTCGCTTTTTCCTTTCAGCCCTCCTGCTTGCTGACTTTGTTTTAATTGGCTTTAGGACTCTGCACACTTTACCACTGCTAACCAGTGCTAAAGTGCTTGTGCTCTCTACTCAAAACCTGGTATAATTGGCTTATACTCAATTGGCAATTGGCATAATTAATTTACTTGCAGTAGCAGCTGGCAGGGAATGAGGGTGGAGAGGCGGGGTTAGAGGGGCGGCGGGGGAACAAAATAAAAATGAATACCAATAACCTCATATACAGCCCTGTGTCTCTCCTCCACTTCTTCAGCGAGGTCCAGGAAGCAGGAAGCAAACAGGCTCCCCATTGCTAATCACAATGCTGCAATGCAGCATTATGATTGGCCCCCCCTAAGCCAATCACAATACTGCAATGCGCGTTGGGATTTGACTGAGCACCGTGGACCGGCGCTCAGATGGGGGGTGGGGGCCTGGGCATGTTCCCCACCAGGCTGTATAAAACAGCCTGGTGGGGAACATGCAAAGTGGGCATAACTATTTGGCCGGGCCAAGATGGCTGGCCAAGCAGCCATGTGCCCTTCAGTGTGCAAACCACTCCTGCCCTGTGCCTCTATCCCGCCCACCCTAACCGAGCCCCGAACCTGCGAAAAATAAAATAATAACTATGTTATTATCATTTCATTATTCCTGCTCAAAGAGCAGTGGGGCAACGCACCTCCCCCTTAGCGGAGGAGCTGCTCTGTTTACTTGTACGTCTCCTAAAAAGTGTCACTACCTGTGCCAGAGACCGTGGATTAAATGCTACAAGTGGGCCTGCAGCGCTGATTGTGCCAACTTCTCAAGTAGTGTATAAGGCCTAGTGTCAGAAGTCACTAGGACTCTAGTACGCACTACAAAAAAGTTTTTTTAAAAGATTTATATCATTCAGTTTATTTTAAACCTTTTTTTTCAAAACCATCAAACATATAATGTTCTCATTATTTTCCTCAATTAGTATTTTCTAACACAAACGCTACAAACATCATAAACCAAGATTAAATTGTGAGTAACAAAAACAACATTTTCTCAATACGAGGTTCAGTACAGAGTGAAAAGAAACAGTACAAAAGAAAAAACCCAATGCATTTCGGGGCAATTGCCCCTTCGTCGGGGGTCTAATGAATGAAAGCAGAAATGTAACCTGTGTGTGGCTGGTCCTATTTAGCCAAACAATTTCTGTCTTGTTAGTCAAGTTTGCATCTGCATGTAAAGCTTGTGAACATGAAGAGAACCTGCGTGTCTAGGCGATGACGTCTCGATCACGCAAATGTTTCTCTTCACGAAACGCGCAATATTCCGATCTTCTCTCATCAAAGCTCAACCGTCAATATGAATTGAAGCATATTTCTGCTTTCATTCATTAGACCCCCGACGAAGGGGCAATTGCCCCGAAACACATTGGGTTTTTTCTTTTGTACTGTTTCTTTTCACTCTGTACTGAACCTGCGTATTGAGAAAATGTTGTTTTTGTTACTCACAATTTAATCATTGGTTTATGATGTTTGTAGCGTTTGTGTTAGAAAATACTAATTGAGGAAAATAATGAGAACATTATATGTTTGATGGTTTTGAAAAAAAGGTTTAAAATAAACTGAATGATATAAATCTTTTAAAAAAACTTTTTTGTAGTGCGTACTAGAGTCCTAGTGACTTCTGACACTAGGCCTTATACATTGTTTGAATATCAGTTGGCAGGCACTAATCTGGTACAGCACACGTATCGCCATATAGGATTAAAACGCAGTGATACACACGAGTGCAGCACCGGCTCCATTCATAACTTCTCAAGTAGCACATTAAACATGTCTCAGGTCTACCATTGCTGCCTGTGTGTGCTGTTTTTAAATTGCTAGTCGATGTGGCAAAATGAAAATATTGCCAGGCTTAGCAGAAAAACTCTTTTCACTACTGCAAGGCCCGCCTCTCTCAGGATAACATTGGAGTTGCCTTATTATGTTTAATAAGTGATAATTTCCAAATGGGAGCAGATCACCAAATGATATTTTGTCTCTTTCGAATTCTAATAAAACATCCTCTCTCGTGGTGAAGTCGAATTTTCAATTACAATTGTGAAAAAAATCCACTGTTAGAAAGTTGCAAAAGAAACAATTGATGGATGGAATGCTGGAGAATGCAAACATTCACCCCCAGTCACAAGGATCTGGGTTAAATCCATCATTCTTTTGCTCACCACACCACCCCAGTTTGGACCCAGCTATATGCAAATTAGTCTTGACCCTGTTCCTTGTGGGAAGAGTCCAGCCTGAACTGCCAAGCCAGGTCCTCCCTGGACCGGAAACAAGCATCCTGGGACCGGTTTCGGGGTAACACCCATCTTCAGCCAGGCTAGCTTGAATCTAGTGGCAAAGAGAGCAAGGGACCCACGTTTGGGCATACACTGCCAACTTAGGGGGAACAAAGCAAAGACAAAGAGATGATGGACAGAGTGCTGAAATTTTTCAAACACTCACCCCCAGTCACAGATCTGGGTTGAATCCATCATCGTTCTTTAGCTCACTTCGCCACCTCAGTTCAGACCCATCTATATGCAAATCAGGCTTGACCCTGTGCCTCATGGGAACAGTCCAGCCCGAACTGCCAAGTCGGGTCTTCCCTTAACCGGAAAGAAGCATCCTGGTACCGGTTTCAGGGTAACACCTCTCTTCAGTCAGGCGCACTTGAATCCAGTGGCAAAGTGAGCAGCGGACCCACGTCTGGGCATAAACTGCTAACTTAGGGCGAACAAAGCAAACACAAAGAGATGATGGGCGGAGTGCTGAAACTATTCAAACGCTCCCCCAGTCACAGTGCTGAAACTATTCAAACACTCCCCTCAGTCACAGTGCTGAAACTGTTCAAACACTACCCCCAGTCATAGATCTGGGTTGAATCCATCATCACTCTTTATCTCACTTCACCACCTTAGTTCAGACTCAGCCATATGCAAATCAGTCTTGACCCTGTGCCTCATGGGAACAGTCTAGACCGAACTGCCAAGACATGTCTTCCCTGAACCAGAAACAAGCATTCCGGGACCGGTTTCAGGGTAACACCCCTCTTCAGCCAGGCTAGCTTGAATCCAGTGGCAAAGTGAGCTAGGGACTCATGTCCGGGCATACCCTGCCAACTTAGGACAAACAAAGCAAACACAAAGAGATGATGGACGGAGTTCTGAAACTATTCAAACACTCACCCCCAGTCACAGATCTGGGTTAAATCGATCATCGTTCTTTTGCTTACTTCGCAACCTTAGTTCAGACCCATCTATATGCAAATCAGTCTTGACCCTGTACCTCATGGGAGCAGTCCAGCCCAAACTGCCAAGCCAGGTCTTCCCTGAACCAGAAAGAAGCATTCTGTGACCGATTTCAGGGTAAGACCCCTCTTCAGCCAGGCTAGCTTGAATCCAGTGGCAACAGAATATACAGAATAGCACTGCCTTCTGCAGCAGCCACATGAAAGTGCCATTTTCTCTCTTTTTTGGCCGATGCTACAAAGCATTGGCAGAAAAGCACTTTGCTTTTTGTAGATGCTGCACAGCATTGGCAATAACCATGAGCAAAGCCAACAGACCAAACGGCAAGACCTATTTGATTTTCTGGTGGTTCTTTCGCAAATTAAGCACTATAAGTAACCAAGTACATTATGTGGAATCTACAAGTAGATTGTAGTTTTGTCCAGGATCACAACTTAAGGAATCTGCGCCCTATGTGTACATTGTATTGTCTTGCCGTAGTATTTCACCCTTCAAGGTCCAGAACCCTTCATCCTGGGAAGAGAACACAAGTAAATCCACCTGTTCTATTCAAGTGGTCTGATCCACAATGGCATTTCAAGTTATGTTCAGTTAAACTTTTGAGTACTATCAAAAATGTCTGATTGTAGCTGCTAGGTTTTTACATAAGGATGCCTAGTAGGGGTTAAATCTAGTTACACATGCCGATGTATGTCACTAGTGCGTATTTTTACACAGGTGTAAATCCCACGCATGGGGTGGGAAGTAGGAATCCAAAGGCACCATTTGTATTATTGATTTGCGAACGCCCACTAGCTTGTGAGTTTTTCAGTAACATTGAGGGCGGAGAAGGGGGACAGCATCAGATGTTCCAACAATCACGCTGGTAAAATACTTTATAGGACAAGCAAGGTACATAAGAGGGGCAGTGGAAGGAAAGAGTAATGCGGTTTGGGAGGAGTACTAATGTCAGAGACTCACCATACCCAACTGAAAACACCTGCACCCAACTACTTACCAGAAAGTATTTTTATTAGAGGGGTATAATACCCCCCTTCCGAAGTTCTGGCCCTTTTGTGAGCATTCACAAACTCCTCCTCAATCTGTTCTCACTTTGGAAATATTCCAAAATGTGTCCTGGCAAAAGGCTAGAGTACACCCCTTTTCAAGATGGAAGGTGGAACAATCCTTAAACTTGTTATGGGTCTAGAAAAAGGGATTTCTTCTTGACAAAAACTGTTTCCCCATGGGTTAAAGAGAAAACGGCTTCATTGCACATTGGCACTGGCTTGTTCTGATCAAGATGTGTTCTGAGATTACCTTTCCCGTTGTCACAATATCATTGTTTGGAAAATTCACCTGACATTTTCACACGGGGGAGAATTTGGAAAGTTGTAACCAGTGCAGCTTTCCACATGCACCAGTGGGAACATTTGTCAATCCACAAAAAAGTGCAACAGCCTCTGAATGAGCTTTTGCACTTTTTTTATTGATCAGGCAAAAGGTTATTAAATCCAAAGCGGACATACAGAGCTGAGTTTGGAATAGGAAAGGGAAATGGAGAGCAGCACAGTGGGACCAATATTGAATCGGAGACAGACATCCAAGCTACCATTAAACATTATTAACCACGCCAAATCAGCTGCCAGGGACATGTCATGCCTGGTCAAAGGAACAGTAGTCACTAAGAGTGCACCTTTATCACCCAACAGAATCAGCCTCTCTATTTTTTTAGCAACGTCCAAACATGTTAGGGCACCCTGGACACAGGAAAACTTACTGGTTCGGGCAGAATGGGAAAACTGTGCGCAGGGTGGCATGTGGTAATATTGCCAGGGATTTTTATCAAATGCCACCTTAAGAGCACTGAAAAGAGTGGTACGACAGCAAAGGGCAAGTCCATATTGCAAGCAGACGTACAAAAGATTCAACATTCTAATTACTGGGCACAGTTCTTTGTACACTAATCACAGAGGCCCTTATTACGATGTCAGTTGGAGTTTCCACCAACTGACATCGCTGAGGATTAGGCACCGACCGAACTCAGGTCGGCCGTTCCGCCCGATTTATTTGGTATCAACTGCACCTGGTGCAGTCGCAAACTCTAATTTCTCAGTTGAAGCTTATGCACAGTGCGGAAACCGCCCGCAGCGCAAGTTCCCCTTGAGAAAAAGGGGAGTTTGTGAAAATCCCTGCACTGTGTGGCAGGCACCTCACAGTGCCGGCCACACAGTGCAGGGATGTTGAGAGGTGGCAACATAGGTGCCCCCCAAGGCCACATGCGGGGGGGGGGGGGGGGGGGGTGAGGGGAAAGGGGCCCTGCTAGGGGGCACCAATGTTGCTTTTGGTCAGCCTGTCCATGTGGGAAAGGCTGACATGGAAAGGCTATAGGAAACCAACATCATTATACTGATGGCAAAAACGTCGTCCTTAAGGGATCTGAATGACTTTTCAACCAGATTGTGTCGGTCTGCTGCCGTGCTGCCTTCAACCGCACACATGGTAATGCGTCAGTAGGACAGCAGCAGTAGAAGCGGTTCAGACCCCAACCGACAAGAGATTGGTTGCAGTCCAAACCGCATCAGAATCAGGCCTATAGTTTTCAAATGAGTTGCATTTTAAATAAAATAATTACAATTGTATTAGAACCTCCATAATATTCAGACAGCACAAGTTTTCTAATAGAATCCTCCAGTTGAGAAAAACATTTTAAGGTCAGTGGACACTTACTGCATCTTGGCAGTGAGGTATAAACATGCATTGGTGGATTTCTCCATTTGCCTTTGTCTACAGGGAGGTAACATGGCTCAGTGAGGTGAATGTGTATTGCTGGCAGATCCAGTGCTCTGTACGTCATGAGCTTGAATCCTGGCAAGATAAACACTGCCATTCATCCTTCCAAGGTGCGTAAATTGAGTACCTTAATTTGCGCAATAATAACTGACATATACAGTGCTTAAAAGGGAAAAAGTGCAAAATTTGACACTGTTTAAAAAACAAAGTGTTATTACAGTGTGGGAAAAGCTCCAATGTCCGACCGTGTTTAAGACAGCCATTACAATGAAACATGCTGTTGCACTCTGTGAACTGGCAGATATGTTTTTTTATTATATAACATTTGGGCAGCACATGTTCCTCTACCACTCACAGATGTACTGTTCTTCTGTATGATAAGCGACCTCTTGCACAATGTCTCTTGCCTAACAGCTTCCACGATTGCAATACCCTGTGGTTGGGACAGATTTCATCTCCTGTTCTTTAATACGTTCATTTTAATTTGTCTCTTCCCATTTAACGTTGACAATAGCATTTCCTCGATTGGCAATCCGGGAACTTTCTTCTGAGCTCGCCAAACCGGAGACTGATGGAACGTTGAAGAGTCCTCTGCATTTGTTCGATTGCTTAGCCTGTTCCGCCTTTGAGTCCAAGGATTGTGTACAAGAGGCGTAGACTCACGCAAAGCCTCGCTGTCTCTCATGAGCTTGTTTGCTTGCACCGGGGTCACCTCAGTAAGACTTTCTGGAGCCGTAGAGCCAGAGGGTGTGGATTAAATAAGTGCTTTCAAACGCAGATAAGCAAATTCATTTTCCAGAAAGCAAACATTGAATGTTTTACGTCTGGCTAACCGGAGAGTTATCTGTGCCAGAGTTCATGTCAATAAGAAGAAAATAACAAAATAATATACTCAGAAGGGCTTTGAAGCCTTGATTAGCCGCTTTGCTAGGGTGAACCATTTGATTGGCCAGTAATTGTAAGAGATCATTTAGGCAGAGAGGCACTATTTTTAAGTCTAGTTAGGGTGCGCTTTCCACGTGAAACATTGCTGCAGGGAGGCTGTCTGGGGTCGGGCTTCATCCCCCAGGGGCCCGTGCTGTGTGGAGGAGGGGAAACTGCACGCTGCCACGCTAAAAAGCGCAGAAGGTTCAGGGAGGATGCCTGTTAAACCCAGTGGCGGCTGGTGACATTTGAAAGTGGTAGGGCGTAAAATATTTTTCGTACTGCACTGCGGCGAGCGACCCCAAACAACCTACCTGGGGAAAATTTTGAAAAAAGAGTGGACAAATGGAGCATTTTCAAGCAAATTTGAGGTCACAGAAACCCCTCTCGACTAATTTGCAAATGTCCACTTTCACCTCGACAATGTTAACACCAATGAGTGGCTAAACAAAGTGCTGCGTCTGACCTGCACAATGACGCCGTCAGAACATGCATCATGCCTTCCGTGGTTTTACTGCCCCCATAAGAACAACATTTCAAGTGTTCAGTGACAAAGGCCTGCCTGAAATGCTCCATCTTCTACAGATGGGTGTCTCAAAAAATAATCATAAAACTCCACCTTGTGACTAACACAACTGAACATGTTGGTATTGTTACTAATTTCAATCAAACCGCACTGTCAGCTGCATCAACCAAAAGTACCTGTTTATAGGCAAAAGCACAAACTAGGACACCCTTAACATACCCCAAATCGGTTCATTTGGATAAAAAGGGAAACCCACACCCTCCTCGACATTGCAATATCGACCACTTCCCCAACACCAATTACTGTCAAATTTCTCACACACACACAATCGCCCCAGCTTTTAATCACAATAGCTGTAACTACATATTTTATAGGCAAAAATACGAGCTACGCAACCCTAAACACATCCCATCTTCTTCCATTGGATAACATGGGGACACCCCACCTCCACTAACGTTTCCATTTTTAACACTTCAAGTTCCCCATCACCAGTCACACCAAAATGTCTCACAAATATACTACACAACTCCACATAGTAGCTCCATCACCCAAAACGACATGTTTATGGGCAAAAATCCAAACTATTCACTTTCCGAAAGAAACACCCCAACACCTCCATAGGATAACATTGCAAACCGGACCTTCTCGAAAAATGCTATTTTCCACATTTCCAGTACTTCAATCATCTTCAAACTTGGTGGGACACAAGTTCCAGCAATTCCAAACACCCTCCCCAAGTCACAACTCAACCGATCTACTGGAAGGGGTACGACATTTCATCCAAAGATACCCCACCCCCAACATTGAAATACACTCATAAATCAACCAAATCTGGCCAAAATCGGCATGCATTGACCAAGGGAAATCACATCAGAAGAGAGACAGTGTAGTTTCGTTCTTTAAACTAAACCCCCTCTCTCCCACCTCCCCGCTCCCCTCTCCACCCTCCACCTACGGACGCCTTAGGGTGCGAGGTGTGAAGCTGCAGGTTTGTTTTTTTTACACAGTTTACCCGACCTCGCGTCCTCTTCCGTGGGTGCTGGCAGTGGGACGCATAATCACACACACATACACAACAGACAACACTCAAAGAATAAGAAATGTATTCAATTTCACACACGCATACACACAAACACACCCATTCACGACAACACTCTCCACCAAACATTCATGCATGCATACACTAACGCTCGCACAAAACACTTTAAAATGAAAGAAAAACACACGCACACTCTTACCTTACCTTGCTGCCGGTTCCGGTCCGCGCCACCTCTGGGCTCTGCTCTGCTCCCCTCACGTCACGTCACAAGCTCAAACCCCCTCTCGGCCTATCCTAGCGCCTGGGGGGGCACAGGCCTTCTCGCCCGCAACACGCCCATTAGGAGGCCAAAGGGCTCCTAATGGGCATGCGCAACCAAGCTAAAACACAAGTGCGCATGAGTGGACACGGTGCGAAAATTCGCCCTCCGTCCCCACTCATGCGCACTTGGTGCTGCATGCCCCCTGGCCTGGTGACGTCTGACAAATGACGGCAGACCGCTCACCCCCTTCAGGGCGGTCTGGTGTCATGCAGACAGTTGAGTTCTTCTTTTCCAAGCCGAGACAGTGGATTTCTTCTTCTCCAAGCCCTCCCTCGGCATCATTGAACTGTTTCAATTCAAAGACGGGCTGAGAGGGGGGGGGGGAACGCCCCAACGCCCATAATGGACAGACCGCCACTGGTAAACCTAAATTAGTGTTTACCATAGAGGGCGTAACTGATAAAAAAAAGTCAAATGAAAACTAAACTAATCAATAAAATCAATGTATAAAACCAGACAACTAAATCAACAATATTAAAGGCACACTAATGTTAGCAACTAAATACTTCAAAATGACAAACGCTGCAAGATGAGGAAACTGCCACAATATAAGACCAGATCTTAAAGAAGAAATATATACATCTCGACAAGTACCTAACCAAGTAAGTAAAATGTATACTTAAACTAAAACATTTTAAATAGCAAATAATTGACAAAATACTCTTCAACTTCTATCTCTTTTCATGTGTTTCCTTAAAAGAAAACACTTCCACTTTGAAAGTAATAAGCTGCCAGAAAAATCACAACTACCACAAACCAGCAAACAAGTAAGTATACATACATTATCAGAAAAATATAAACTCACGCCAATAGTAAAATGAAACCTAATGACCTTAACCTCTACAAACTACCAACAAATAAATATATAAAATGAAACTAACACTTTTTTTTCCCAACAGAAAAGAACACATCTGCTCCATATTAGAACACCCCCAACGGAAAAGCTGCCAAACAGTGTGAAACATCTAAAAAGAAAATACATGTAAGTATAAAACATAGAAGTAGTGTATAATTTTATATGTGAAGAAGAAAAGTAAAAACTATTAAAATGGCATATATGTATAAAAAAATCAAAATAGAGCTTTATTCGATTTTTGTTAAAAATCCATAAAAGCACAATAAAAACCTGATTAAACATTGACAGTGAGAGTGCAGAATATTTATAATATTACATTTACTTTCAGATACAATGACAGAGAAAGGCAAATATATAACAGCCCAGAAAGGAACGCAGTTGCTAAGGGCCCGATTACGAGTTTGGCGGTGTGGGAGCAGGGCAGCACACCAGTGCCCTGCTCTCACACTGCCAAAGTCATCCACCAACTGCGCGCCAGATTACAAGTGTCCTTGTGGTCTGGCGGGTGGTCCTTTGGCAATCTCCCTCTGTAAGTCTTTGAGGACAGCCTGTTCAAAATTGATAACCTCGTGGGGTACCATGCTAGTATTCGGAGTGAATGTGGAGGGGTTGTGTTGGCCAGAGACACTAGCTTCCCATCGAAGAAGGCTCTGAGGTGTACTTTACGAAATAATTTTTGCAATTCACATTGTGGTGGGAACAAACCCCAATCCTTTTTATAGGGCTCTGTGTTCTATCTCTGTTAAAGACTTGGGAGATAGGTTTACGATCAGATTCTCTTCTTGGTGTAGCTCCGGGTTTCCACCACACGTTATTGTGGTTCTTCCCATTGTACCCTCTTGTCTTGTTGATTTCCTCTTCTTCACCCGCACCCTTTGCCCCAACCTCTGCCTAAAAAAGGTTGGCTCATTCCTGGAGGGAAGAAGGGTGGCACCGAGCCACACAGTTGAAATACGATGCAGGCTCACACCACTCCACCACCCGGACCCGGTCGAAGTGGGTAGGTCTACAGGCAACGTGCTACTGGCACACAAGTTAGTACTTGGATATTAACGTGCACGACGTTATTGTCTTCAATATCTTTAGCACGTTATTTTCTCTAGCGTATTGCTCATTCGATCCCCCACTACTCTGTGAAAAGCGCATAACTATCTTGTTATACCGAGCACCCCACTAGACATTCGACAAACGTGTGCTCTAGGCTATGGATGTTGGTTGATGACATGGTCGGTTTTATTTTAGGTTGATTGACCAGGTACTGTATGGAATTGAGAGTCACAAACTGTTTGACTGATCCTGTCTTTTACAGAATACCTGTTTGATGCTTCCATATGCTATTAATGCTAATATTCCATCGTTTCCCTTCATTTTACCCCAGTACATGATGAACCCCTCGTGTTTAACCTACTGGGTACTGTGATGCTTGGTTAGTCCACAGCTTTCGGTGAGTCCATATGGTCTCTCTGCCATGTTGTTGTGTGACACAAGCGCTGAATTTCACGCTAGCTCACCTTGTGCACTCACCGTGTGGCACCTTCTTTTTAACTGTTTTTATCTATTTCAGGCTCACCAGAGCCAGTTTCACAGGGAATATAAGAAAATACAGATACCTATAATTTTACTATGCTTACCAATGTGATTTGTTCTCTTTCAGCAGGTAGTTCCAGTATTACCAGGTACTTGACTAGTTAGTTGTATGTTTGATGTGAGTGTGCAGCCACAACACCATTTGAGTTTTAAGTTGTAGATAGAAACCCCCCCTTGTTTGGTCCTGATGAATCACCTGCAGACTATTCACTTGGTGAGAAACATGTTGACCTAGCACCAATAAAAGCACCAAACCCTGAGACATAAACCTCAGCCTAGCGCCTAAGTTGTCATCGCTGGTACTCCCAACCCTATTTTATATTCACTTGAAACACACATTCATCTACATGCACTAAGCGACTCACCCCCACGTCACCAAATGGCTGTTGGAAAAAGATCTCTGCTAAAGTGCCCCTACTATAGGGAGCCCTTCGGGTATTGCACCGTCGACCCGATGAGGAGCAGCACGATGATGAAGCATGACACCCTACTGGGTGTGTGAGGGCATCATAATCCAATGAAATGGACTCCAACTTTGAACCACTCTGGTCGGGTTGGTCTATATTCCCTTTGTCTGACTCTCACCTCATAGGAACAGCATAACTCTTTTCTCTAGACTTTCCTTGGGGTATTTATGCTGGACCTTCCCAAAAGCCCCTTGTCCGCTCTTTGAGAATCGAAATCTAGTGTGTCACGTTCTGGGCAGGATGCATCATTCAGCCAACTCAGTGGCCATTGGAGATCTGCCGCAGCAGAATAGAGCTCATAATCAGGAGCACTTAGTTCTCCTAAGCTAAATGCCAGATTCATCGTCTCTAACATTACTCTGTGTTATTTGGGACCACGGATCAGGGAGGTGAGCAGATGTTGGTGCTACGCACAAAACAATCTCTTAAGGATTACTGGAAGTACTGCAAAAAAGTGTAGGCGACGGTGACGATCAACATCTTCGCTATGGACACTCTACTTGCAGGTGACAAAAGAAGCTGTCTCCAAATGGTGTGGATTGTCTAATAGAAGCGAGCGTCTTGCCTAGCTTTCCATCTATAAGATCATAGTCCTGGTGGATAACATGGACTCCAAATATTTAAAAGTGTTCAGAGCCCACAGTAACAGTGATCCCGCCCTTGGGGCACCAAACGGGGCAGGTACTTGTAACAGTGGGAAAAGGCAATATTTACCCCCATTAATTTGGAGTCCAGATATCTGACCAAAGTCATTTAGAGCCGTCATGACAGCTGGTAAGGCCGATGTATCTTCCTTCAGATAAATCAAGGTATCATTGGCATGCATTGATTCTATCTCTATGTGGTCTGAAACCCAGTATCCCCAGTCGTGTTCCCGCCGCCATAGTAAGCAAGCCAGAGTTTCAATGGCCAGGGCAAACAACCGCGGAGACAGGGGGCGGCCCTGTCTCATATCACGTTTGATGGGGAAACTATCCAAGATAACATCACCATGCATACCATGGCCATTTGGGAGCTATAAAGGACCTGAACTCATCTCAGAAACCTCGTTCCAAATCCTTGGTTCCGCAGCACCCCTTGAAGGTAGTTCCATCCCAGGGTATCAGACACTTTTCTATATCCAAGGAGGCCACCCAGCCCTGTGTATCCTCTCTGAGTGTCCTGTCCATGGTTTTAAATAGGCTATGTAAATTAAGGAATGTGTTCCTATCTGGTATAACCCCGTTCTGATCTGAGTGGACTACTGGGTGTATCATTAGGGTTAACCTATTCACCAGAACAATACTCAACACCTTGTAATCCAGGTTGAGCAAAGAAAGTGGGCAATATGAAGCCCCCTAGAGTGGATCCTTTGCCAGGTTCCGGAAATGCTGTCATTATGGCAACTCTCATACTTTCCGTGAGGCTACCATGGTTCTGTGTGTGTCTGTACAGGGTCAACAACCTGGTGCTGAGCTGTTTTGTTATTTGGGGGTAGAACTCGAGAGGTAGGCTATCAGCCTCGGATGTCTTGCCTCTAGCTATAATTTAATTATTCATTTTACTATTTAAAATGAAATAATTATTGTTAACGTTTAATATAATAAATATATATTGTAATTAATAATAACGTACAATTTATCAAAAGTATTAGTGCAATGAAAATAAAATTAATCACACACTTTAGAATATGTATTTGTGTATCATTAAAATAAGTAACATTAAATTTACATTAAAAGATCCACTTTTTAGAAATCTCCACACCCTTATCCCCTAAAAAGGCAATATCCCTATGCTAAAAAAAATTAAATCCATTATTGTGATACATTAATACAACTAAACAGACAAATTTTAACAATTTCATAATTAATATGTTGTCTTACTAATATAAAAATTAATAGAATTATAGAACCAAACACACTACTACACATCACATTTAAAATAACACTAATTATATTACATACAACAATGTTTTCTAAATCGATATTTTTTTACAACAATTATAAAAACAACACTTAAAATAATATTTTTACCTAGGATATTCCTATCAACGAAATTTTTGATATCCCAATATTCTTCACACAATATTTTTGCATCACAATATTTTTTAGTTGATATTTTGTCCAAACACCCATCACTTGCATAATCTGCTGCCTCCAGAAGCGGATCGCTCCCCCTGCTCCTCCCGTGGTATCGTACCTGCTTGCTGCATACTGCCTCGCTATTAATTATATTTGATCACCTAGCTACGCCGCGCTCTGCACAGCGGCTGTGCCTTGCTATCCATTTTAATTTGATTATAATTGTGGTGTGCTCCGTAATTTTGCCTGCACAGCGCTTAGTAGCCTGAATCTTGTATAGCGCTTTCCTCTGCTGTCCTGCACTATTCTTGCCCTCATAGCGCTCCAGTGTCAGTATTGACCTCATTGTTGGGAACCCTCGCACAGACCCCCTGCCCCTCGCGCCGCCCAGCCCTCCCGCATTACCTACGATTAAGCATGAGCGAATTTTGCGGATCTCGCGTTCGCGAATTTTGCGGATTTGCGGATTCGCAATCCGCAAAATCCGCGAATTCCCGCGAATTTGCGGATTTTTTTTTTTTTTGTGTTCGCCCGTGTTTCTGCCAGTTCGCGAGGGTTTTGTACACTTTCGCAAATTGCGAACTTACCTGTCGGGTCGCAAGTTTCGCGAACTTGTTGTTTCTACGTGTCCAGCCTGTTTGGGACACTCTTCTTCATCACTGCCACTCTCTGACTACTCATGCCACCCTCTGGCCCACCCATGCCACCCTCTGTTTCATCACCACACCCTCTGGTTGTCCAGTGTACATTATTTTCGGCAAAGCAAAGCACACCTTCCCTGCCTCAAGTGACCTGAATTAATTTGGGGCTGATTCATGTGTCACAGAATATTTTTTTAGCTGGCACCTGCTTCCTTAGTGCGCCCTGATTAGTGATCTTTTGCACTTGCTAAGTGCTTTCATTGTTGCAAAATTAGTTACAACACCTGCCCTGCCCCAACTGACAATAATGAATTAGGGGCTGATTAATGGATTTTAACTTCCAGCCTGGCTCCTGCTTGTCTCCCTTAGCTGTAATTCAGGACCTTTGTGGCATATGTGTAACTATTCTGAGGTTCAGAGCAGGGTCACATAATAGTTTCAACTGGCAACTGAACTCTGGAGGGGCCCCTCAGGAAGCACTCCAGGAAATGGCTACTAATGATGAGCCTGAACTTTTGAACCTGGTAAGTAGTTACTTTCAGTTTTGCTAAGATCGTATTTCTGCAATTTTGCACTTATTCGCGGGGCGCGAACTCACGCGAACAGTGCGAGCAGTGCGAGCAAAATCCGCTGCTCACGGATTTGCGGATTTTGCGGGAAATTCGCAAATCTCGCGGATTGCGGATTTCCCGAAAATCCGCAAAATCCGCGAGCGGAACGGATTTTCCGCCCATGCCTACCTACGATGCCACCACCCTCCTAGCCCTTAACCCCGGCCGCTCCCCCAACTGCGTCCAAGCCGCTCCTGGACACACCCATGGACCTTTCTCCTGTTACTCCTGCAAATTCAGCGGCACCGACATCTACTCCGCTACGACCACTCCACAGACTCCCGACCCCAACCACCTACAATGCATCCTTCTCAACACCCGCTCGGTCCACAGACACGCCATTGACCTATGGAATCTACTAGACACCATCTCTCCAGACGTCGCCTTCCTAACAGACATGGATGAACGCTTCCTCCGCCCCAGACATCACCATTGCCATCCCTGAAGACTATAAGATCACACGCAAGGACCGTACCGGCCACACAGGAGGAGGAATCGCTATCGTCCATAAGAAATCAATCCGCATCTCAACCAGCTCTGACGCCAACCTCGCCAACTCCGAACACCTTCACTTCCAAATACACATCGACACCAAGACCACACTCAGAGGCACCCTCCTCTACAGACCACCAGGACCCCGCGCAAAATTCAGTGAAGACATCACAGACTTCATCACTCCACACGCGCTCCCCTCCAAAGATTACATCCTTCTGGGAGACCTCAACTTTCACCTTGAAAAGATCAACGACCGCAACACCACCACCCTCTTGGACAACCTCGCCAACCTCGGACTTAAACAACTAGTCACTTCCCCCACCCAGATCACAGGTCACACACTCGACCCCATCTTCACCTCCAGCAATCATGTCTCCTTCAGCCACACTACGGATCTCCTCTGGACTGACCCCAGCTGCGTTCACTTCACCTACAACAAGCCGAAACCCACCAACCACCTCCAACCAACTCTGCAAAGAAACTGGAACAAAATCACCACTGACCAGATCTCCGCATCGCTCCTTCTAAACACCCCAGCCCACTCTTCTAACCCAAACCAAGCCGCCGCCAACCTCACCCTATGGTTATCCAACACCGCCGACACCTTAGCACCACTGAAAAAACGTCAAAGCAAACCTGGCAACAAGAAGGCCTCATGGTTCAATGATGATCTTAAGAAGTCCAAGAAACTCTGCCGCTCCCTTGAAAAGGCCTGGAAAAAAGACCCAACCACTAGCACCAAGGACGCCTTCAAAAACGCCACCCGCACTCACCACCAACTAATCCGAAAGGCCAAGAAAACAGCATTCAAGGATCGACTCGACAACAACGCCCACAACAGCAAGGAACTTTTCAACATCGTCAAGGAATTTTCCAATCCCTCGGCCAACTCCAATGACATCACCCCCTCTCAAGCCCTCTGCGACTCCCTAGCCTCATTCTTCCACAACAAGATTGCAGACATCCACAACAGCTTCGACAACCAACCCGGAGACCATCCCACCCACCATTTGCTGAACATTCTCCCCCCGTGAACACCCTTAACGACTGGAATCCAATCTCCACTGAGGACACCATCCGCCTGATGAATTCCATCCACTCAGGATCCCCCACAGACCCATGTCCTCACCACATCTTCAACAAAGCAGTCTCCGTCATAGCACCGCACCTCCGACACGTCATCAACTGCTCCTTCAACTCCGCCACCTTCCCAGAACACTGGAAACACGCTGAACTCACCGCCCTTCTGAAGAAACCCACAGCGGACCCCACCGAACTCAAAAATTACCGCCCCATTTCGCTCCTTCCATTCCCGGCCAAAGTCATCGAGAAAGCTGTCAACAACCAGCTCGCCGCTTTCCTCGAAGCCAACAAATCCCTCGACTCCTCACAATCTGGCTTCCGAGCAAAACACAGCACTGAGACCGCCCTCATCGCAGCAACAGACGACATTCGAACTCTACTGGACAATGGAGACACAGTCGCCCTCATCCTCCTCGACCTCTCTGCAGCATTCGACACAGTCTGCCACAGCACCCTTTGACAACGCCTCAATAACATCGGAATACAAGGAAAAGCACTTGAATGGATCACCTCATTCCTCACCGGAAGAACCCAGAGAGTCCGCCTTCCACCATTCAAGTCCGAGGCCACTGAAGTCATCTGTGGCGTACCACAAGGATCCTCACTCAGCCCCACCCTCTTGAACGTATACATGAGCCCCCTCGCGGCCATCGCCCGCCAACACAACCTCAACATCATCTCTTACGCGGATGACACTCAACTAATCCTTTCTCTCACCAATGACCCCAGCACCGCCAAAACTAACCTACACGAAGGAATGAAAGAAGTTGCCGAATGGATGAAACAAAGCCGTCTGAAACTGAACTCAGACAAAACAGAAGTCCTCATCTTAGGTACATCCCCCTCTGCATGGGACGACTCTTGGTGGCCGGAAGCCCTTGGAAAAGCACCCATCCCGACTGACCACGCACGGAACCTAGGCGTCATCCTGGATTCTTCACTCTCAATGAACAGACAAGTCGGCGCCGTATCCTCATCCTGCTTCAACATTCTTCGCATGCTCAAAAAAACATTTCGCTGGATCCCCACCGAAACCAGGAAAACAGTCACCCATGCTCTGGTCACGAGCCGACTGGACTACGGAAACACCCTCTAAGCAGGTACTACCGCTAAACTCCAGAAGAAACTCCAACGAATCCAAAACGCCTCAGCCAGGATCATATTAGACATCCCGCGCAACGAACACATCTCTGGTCACCTGAAAGACCTCCACTGGCTACCCGTCAATAAGAGAATCACTTTCCGACTGCTAACCCACGCACACAAATCACTCTACGACATCGGACCGGAATGCCTCAACTCACGACTGTCCTTCTACACCCCCTCCCGCCAACTACGTTCTTCCAACCAAGCCCTCGCCACTGTACCTCGCATCAACAAGACCACCATGGGAGGCAGATCCTTCTCATACCTGGCTGCTAAAACATGGAACTCACTCCCCGCTCACCTTCGCCTTACCCAGAACCACCTAGCATTCAGAAAGCAACTTAAAACGTGGATATTTGACAAGTAATCCTCCTCCCCTTCCTAAGCGCCTTGAGACCCTCTGGGTATGTAGTGCGCTATATAAATTCTCTGACTTGACTTGACTTGACTTGCATTTACAGAAACCGCTGTCAAGGCGGTTCCTGTAAGTGCATTGACAGTCTGACGGGCATCAACATGAAAGGAGGTCATAGATGTGCTGGTGAGGATTTATGACTTATTATGTGTGAATTTCTAATAGTTTAAAGATGTCTGTTCTCCTGAGCCCTGAGCCCCCGAGCCCTTGTGGTTATCATGCTGGGCTCTGTGCCCCGGGGCTGATTCCTAAGGTTCTAGCGGGGGAGGGGGTGCTTCATTTGTAGCAGTTTTCATGTTGAGGTTTGTCGCTGACAGTTGCAGCTGCACTCACAGTCTGCTCTGCAGTTTTATCAGTGGCCGACTGGAGTGGAATTCTAAAGCAGAATGTAAGGCATTCTGCCTACACCCCCTTACTTCCTTCTTTGGGAGGGATGAAGGGGGCAATCAAGACCGACTACCATTTTGTGTGTAAAAGGCCGCTTTATTTGAAACAGGTGCACATCACATGTACTAAAACTGGCAACCGCCTCACAAAACTAACACCTCTCTAAACATCGAGTTACCTGACCCCTTAGGTTTGTGTCTCCCTCCACCCCTACGATCCCCACATGATACAATCCCCCCACCCTGCATATACAGATATACAATTCCATAACATCCTCATGTATCCATTTTCTCCCCTACATCTTAACTCTAAAACCTGTCCATACCTACAGACCTATCTGCCTTATTGCAACTGTAACTAAGCCCCTCTAATGTAACTCCAAAACTGTTTTCCCTTTCCCCGCTCCCGCTCCCCAAATCCCCAAACATCATGATAAAGACCCGAACTCCAGCCAAACTTGGTCAACATCAACCCAAACTCCGCCTGCACCTGCTCCGAGCGACAAATCCATACAGAAAAACCTCCCCTGTGCACCTGTCCCAAACTCCGCCACCTGACCAGATATTGGCCGCCAAATTCCTCCCCCCCCCCGTAGCCCCCTCTTAAGGGTGGGAGGGTGGGACAAGCTACAATACTTCACACCCAGCCACCAGGTTACAATACCTAAAATGGTGGCTGGGCGGAAGTGAAGCCCCTTTAAGTAGCCCTTTTTGGGCTTGTTGGTAACTTTTGGGCTGCCTTTGGGCTCTCCCAGGCAGCCCAACCGGCGGCAAAATGGCCGCGCCCATGAGACCCCTTCCCCCTCCCAAACCTGCCCGGGGGGCAGACCTCGTGGCTCGGCTGCCCCCCAAATCCCCCTTCTGCCGGTTTGCTGACCTTTTCCCACTCCACTAGGAGATGCTAGAGGCAGAAGGCAGTAAACTGCGATGCAAGGCAGAGCTGTTGAGCTTGGCTCTGTGTGCTGTGTCTCCATGCTTCAGTAAGTGCCCCAGCATGCAGGCAAAGGCTTAGGCAGCGGGCCACCCTCGGTGCCACAGAGGCGGCTGCCATTAGACCGGTGCGGCTTGTGCCTCCTGGAAAGGAGCCTGCCCACTCATTCTATACACATTAATTTATTGCTCACTTGCCTCTTGGATGGCTGGTCCTGATTTTTTACCTTTGCCAGCTTTTTTCCTGTATGCTATCACTGCATTCGCTACCGCCACCACTTGGTGTACATTGCTTCATCTGAAAGTAACCATAGATCCATGAAAGTAATCCAGTTGGGTTGTATGGTGCTTTTTGCAGTGGTATAGCTGATGCAGTGTTCTTCAGTGTTTTTTAGGTCCTGCTGAGCAGTGCCGGTGGGCAAGACTTTTAGTGTGCTCAGCAGCCAATAAGCTTGCATGCATAGAGATTGAAGGGGGTCTTGGGAGAGAACAATGACTTTGAAGAAATTGAGCTCTAGGCAAGTAATTTCCTCCTCCCCAAGCCAAAATCCAAAATTAAGGAGATTTACTCATGACTCCAGAAGTTCCCAGCAAAATGTTGTCAAATCTCATCCCGTTATTACTGGCTTTTTCCAGAAAATACCTAAAGCCTGCCATCGAGGCAGTGACAGAGGATTCTAGTTGTTCTTCTACTGTCCGTCCGCTCTTGATTATTTCCTCTTCTCTAGCCCTTGGATGTCCAAGGAGGGTATGGGTCTGATTCTGAGTTTGGTGGTCCTCCTGTAGGCCCGCTACTGCTGCACCCATAGGCACCCAAGACTGTGTGTGCCCACCCACTGGATTCTGAGTTGAATCCAGGGTGGACTGCCACAGTGACAGCGCCTGCAGCACGTTCCTGCACAGTGGCATGCACCATGCCACACCGTGCAGTTCCAGGGTAACAAAACATGTGCCTCCCACATGCACCCCAGGCTCTGAAGCAGCATGGGGCCCTGTTAGGGCCCCCTTAGTTGCATCTCTGCCACCCTTTTCATTGAGGCTCACTGCCATGAAAAGAGTAGTGGAGAAGAAAGTCGGAATATGCTTGGAGGTGCCAGCATTGTCACCGCCAGCATATTACTTCCTCTGCCGGCTGCGCCACCCCCTCGGGATCCTCGATCCCAAAAGACCTCCTGGCCAGAGTCCCTGCTCTCTGCCCCAGCAGCTCCGCTGTTGTGCTGCCTGCCGCTGCCCCCTACACCTCTCTCCTGCTAGGTGTTTGAGGCCTTCCTCCACCCGCAGGCTCATGCCTGCACCTCATCCCTGGTGGACCAGTGGGAGAGCCTACCTCTTTTGCTGGTCCACTGTTGTCTGTCTGTGTGTTTTGTGCCCCTTATTGTCTTTCTGTCTGTCTTTTTGTGCCTTGCATCTGTTTTTTTCTGTAATTCTGTTTATTTTTGCCTATTTTATTCATATTTGTACCTGTACCCTTTGTCTCTGTCCTCTGTGCCCGTTATTGCTGCCCTTTTCCTGCCTCTGCTGCCCCTGCAGCCCCTCCCTCCGCCGTTCCCTGTCCCACCTCCAAGCTGTGCCTCCTTCCCCTTCACTATTTAATGGTGCCTGCTCCGCGGCCGTGCAGCGGGCACTCCGCTGGTGCGCTGACGGCGTACCAAAGGCACGCTGGTCTGCTCCCATCTGTGACCTGGCTGCGACCTTTGCCAGAAACCCTAGATTTATGACCACCCACCGCTAGGACTCAGCTGCCCTCCTCACTCTCAACCCTGGAAGGAACAAAAACTGCCAGCTGTCTACGCCGAACAACTCCCACGGCCAGTTCCCCAGCCGACACTGCTGTCAAACCTTCACCACCCTCTGCACCCCCACGACCACCGCACTTGCGCCAGACACCAGCACCCTTGATGCCCTGAGGCGCATCCTCCTTAACATGTGCTCCCTGCACAGACATACTGTAAAGATCTGGGACCTCCTCGACACCATCTCACCAGACATCGCCTTCTTCACAGAAACCTAGACCACCTCCACCTCCGCCCCTGACATTGCCACCGCCATCACCAGCGGATACAAGATCCAAAGGAAGTACCGCCCCAATCGCCCAAGAGGAGGACTTGCCATTGCACACAAGAGATCCCTCCGACTCACCACCTCTAGCACGAGCGACTCCCCATCCACCACCGAACACCTCCATTTCCAGATCCAGGCCTGCCCCAGAATGGCCCTACACACTCGCCTACAGATCCCCCCCGGACCTCGAACTTCACTCATCACCACCATCGCCGACCTCATCGCATCCTACACTATCGCCTCCATGGACTACTAACTCATCGGAGACCTCAACTTCCACCTCGACAACCTCAGTGACCCCAACTCTGCCACCCTCCTGGACAACCTTGCCAACCTCGGACTGAAACAGCTCATCACCACCCTCACCCACAAGGCAGGGCACACTCTCGACCCCATCTTTGCAGAAGGGAACAACATTCACTTCAGCCACACCTTCCAACCCCCCTGGATGGACCACCACTGCATACACTTCTCTTTCAACAACGCCACGGCTCACAAACCCACACCTCGCCCACCGCAAAGGAACTGGAGCAAGGTCAACGAGGAGCACCTCAACTCCACCCTCAACAACGATCCCCCTCCTGCCTCGACTGACGCCACCTATCACCTACAAGAACACCATGACAGAAAACCACCAACTCATCAGATCAACCAAAAGGACCTTCAGCTGGAACAAAATCCTCGCCAACTCCAGCAACTCAAAAGAACTCTTCAGCATCATCCAGGAATTCACCAAGCCTCCCAGTGAAGCCAAGGACGTCACACCTCTTCCAGGATCTCGGCAAAAAGCTTGCCTCCTACTTCCATCTGAAAAATAAAGCCCTCTATGACAACTTCAGCAAACAGACTCCAGAAACCACTCCCTCCCCCAGCGACCATAGCCAGCCTACCATCGCTGCATGGACCCAGGTCACCATTGAAGATACTGGAACGACCATGAAGAGCACTCACTCAGGAGCCCCCATGGACCCCTGCCCGCCACACATCTTCCACAAAGCCGCCTCCGCCATAGCGCACGAGCTACGACGCACCATCAATGCCACCTTCGAATCCGGCACAGAGATCAACTGTGGAGTACCCCAAGGATCGTCGTTCAGTCCCACGCTCTTCAACATCTAATGGCCCCCCTCATCACCTATATCAGACAGCATGGACTCAGCATAGTATCCTACGCTGACGACACCCAGCTCATCCCCTCCCTCATGAAGGAACCCGACGCCACCAGACTTAGCTTCCAGCAAGGTAATGAGAGACGTTGCATCCTGGATGAGCAACAGCTGTCTCAAACTCAACTCAGAGAAGACAGTAGTCCTCGTACCCACCCCCTTAGCTTGGGACAACACCTGGGTGTGCACCGCCCTCAACCCCACAGACCACACCCGTAACCTTGGCATTGTACTCGACTTCTCCCTTACCATGACTCGCCAGATCAACGCAGTCGCCTCCACCTGCTTCAACACCTGCTGCATCCTTCGCAAGACCTTCAAATGGATCCCCCCCAAATCCAGAAAGACCATCACCCACGCACTCATAAGAAGCAGACTGGAATACGGAAACACACACTACGCTGGAATCAACAAATCCCTTCTACGCAAACTTCAGACCATCCAGAACAGCGCAGCCAGACTCATCCTCAGCATTCCACACCATGAACACATCACCCAACACCTGAGAGACCTCCACTGGCTCCCCATCGAGGAGAGAGTAACTATCAATCGACATACCGACACCTACAAATACCTCCAGAACACCAAACCCAAATACTTTAACGAAAGAGTCTCCTTCCATGTACCCAAGAGGAACCTATGCTCCGCTGACCTTGCCCTCACAGAAATCCAGTGCATTCGCAGAACCAGAGCAGGGGAAGAGCCTCCTCCTACATCTTGGCAAAGGCCTGGAACGAACTTCCGACCAACATCTCCGCTCCACCACCCTGCACACCTTTAGGATGAGCCTCAAGACCAGACTCTTTGGCTGAACCAGAGCTGCCGCCCCCCAGCACCTTGAAACCCTCACAGGTGAGTATCACGCTTCACAATTCAGTTGGCAGACCTGCAGTGGTTGGACAGCCACCACCAATACGGCGGTCCTGAAGACCGTCGTACACATAGTTAGCCCCTTAGTGTTGACAGTGGGACTTCGAGGGCTGGCAATGCACAGAAGGGTCCGGTCCATCTATCTCCTACTGTTTCTTCAGTGTCTTGTATGGAGTTGCTTGCAGCTGCCCAGTTAATGCCCTTTAACCCTTCCAATATCATTATCAAAGATTGTGGTTGTCCAGGTTTTCCTCTGGAGGGTAGCAACCACGGGGGCTATGTGCATTCTTAGAAGCCTATAAAGTCTTTTCGAGAAGTGAATTCTGTGATGAAGCAGCTCTAGTTGCTGGCAAAGAAGCAGCTACTGGTCAAGATTTTATTCTCCGGGACACTGACAATGATCTACATATGTAGGGTAGGGGGTGAGTCCCCTGATTGTGGTTGCTCACTGAAAATGTCAGTTGAAGGTGAATTAGGCAATTCAATTCCCCCTCGTGTGCTCTCTACGTCCATTTTTACTTCCACTGTACTGCAGTTCTTCCCATTTGGAGGGCTACAGTTCTGAAATAGATCATGATGTCTTCTTCCCAAGTATGCAATTGAACACTGATAAGGGAGGGGAGGGAGCCCCGTCTGATATTCTATTTTGCATTGAAAAGATCCTATTTTCAACTTTGTCTCTATAGGAAAAAAACTGTGCTAAGTTCTGATCACGTATTGGAAATAATGTCTGCAATTTTGTTTGAAGTGCAAAATTTAAATAAGTTTGGCCCTTGTAAGTCAAAGTCAGCAATAAATCCATCTAATGATAACATTGTGAAAAAACGTCCAACATGTTTGTGCCCTCAGGAGGGTTAAAAGAGGCTTCTGTTCAAGCTGGTATACCTTTGCGTTACGCTCTGTCCCCAAACAATTATTCCAATCCTGAAAATGAAGCCCTATGTTTAAGCATGTTGTTTGGGGACCTCGATCAGTAGTTCTCCTCGGGTAAAGCTAAGGAATAAATATTTTCAGTGTTTAAAAAGGGGTAACAAAAAGGCACTGAAAAACTGGGAAGTCAAATGATCAGCATTGTAGTTAGGTGTGGGGCTGGAAGGGGAGTACGTCGACTGCATTGTATCATTCTGTGCCCAAGTAAAGTGGCACGTTAAGTAGGGCTTTAATGGACAGTAAGGTGGAGTCTTCTGCAAAGAGTCAGAAGGGTATGACTAAGAAAAGGAAAAGTAAAATAATAAAAAGATTTCCTAAGCGCAAAACAAAAAACTGCATTTACCTAAGGGTATAAATGTGAAGAGTTTGTGGGTTGGTACTGAAGAGCCAGGTCTTATGCTTCTTGTGGAACTCAAAAAGTAAGGAGGAGGCTCTGATGTGTTTAGGGAGGTGTCTTGGGTGCGATGTAAGAGAATGAGCGACCTTCAGTTTTGCTTTTGTGGATTCAGGGAGTGTGTGCCAATGAGAGTGCGACAGAGCATAGGTGTCTGGGGGATTGGTGAAAGTATATGTGGCTGTTCAGATATTCTGGTCCTGTGTTGTGTAAGGTTTTGTATGCATGTCTGAGAAGTCTGAATTGGCAGCACTTGTGAATAGGGAACCAGGGAAGCTTCCTGAGGTGCTGTGTGATGTGGGTGCGGCATGGAAGATCAATTATGAGTCTTGTGGTGGTGTTCTGGATGGTCTGGAGTCTGTGTAGGAGCTGTTTGGAGATTACAACTTAGAGAGTGTTGCCTTAGTCAAGCCTGCTGGTGATGAGTGCTTGTGTGATGGTCCATCTGGTGTTCTGAGTAAGGGTGGGCGTAGTTCGCGAAGTAGCTCTACGCAAAGCTACGCGAAGTGCACTTCGCACTACGCGAACTTCACGTAGCACTACGCGAGCTGCGTAGTAGCATGTTCGCACTGTGCAAGATGTGTTTTCAATGATTGCACAGTGTGGACAGGCATCTGGCACTGTGCAGTCATTGAAAACGGCATCTTGCACAATGCGAGCTGTAGTTTTCTGCTACTCAAGTAGATTTTTACTTGAGCAGCAGCTTTCTCAACGCAAACTGGTAGTTTCTCATCGCGAGCGGTTGCGTGGATGTGCAACCACTTGCAATGAGAAACCTGACCTTCCCGCGTTGAGAATCTCGCCGGGATGTCATTTTGCTTGCTCACGGTCGCGAACATGACGTTGAGGACCGCGAACAAGCAAAAAATGACCGCGGCACTACGCTAAGCGGCACTGTGCTACGTGCAGCTCACGTAGTGCGAAGTTGCGCAAACTTCGCAAACTACGCAAGCGTAGCGTAGGTCTTCGCCCAGGGTTAGTTCTGAGGCAACCATTTGAAGATATTTTGCAGTGTGCATTAGATTTGGAAGCAAGAGAAGCACACCACTTTAACTTAATCCATCATTTTGAGCTTGTCAAGAAGGATTCCTGCATGGTCTGTGGATGTGAGTTTTGGTCCTACCTTTGATGGCCATCAGGTGGAGTCCTATGTGGGTGTATTGTTGCCAAAGACCAGTATTTCCATCTTGTCAGAGTTGAGCTTCAGGCAGTTGGCTAGCATACAGTCTGCTACCATAGTCATGCAGTTGGTTAAGTTGGTTCTGGTGGTTGTCTTGTCCATCATGGAGAGGATGAGTTGGGTGCCACTGGTGTAGGAGGAGATGATGATGATATTTTGTGTGGGACAATCCCTGTAGGACTCTGCATATCAGTTTCTATGTCTTTGATGTGAAGGGTGGCAGCCTGACCTTTTGAGTTCTTCCCGTGAGGAAGGAACACATCCATATGAGAGTGGACCTTTCTATGCCAATCTCATGGAGTCTTCAGGTGAGGGTGTTGTGGGAGATAGCGGCTAAGAACCTTGGACAGGTGAAGCAGGATGAGGGCTTCTGTTTCTCCTCTGTCCAGGATGATGTACATGTCATCGGTGGTCTCGATGAGTGCTGTTTTGGTGCTAAATCTTGACTGAGTGTTGTCTAATAGATGGTGAAGTTTAAGGTGGGTTGTGAGTTGCTTGGTGCTTACCATCACAATCACTTTGGCTGGATAGGGAAGCAGGGAGATGGGCCAAATGCTGCTCAGTTGATTAGGGTTGGCTGTGGGCTTCTTGAGGAGAGTGTTGATTTTTGCAAGTTTCATTCAACTGAGAAGGTGTTGGACATGATGGAGGTGTTATTATGTGGGTCAGAGTGGTACTGAGAAGTGATGCTCCCAGATTGGAGATGTGATGGGGGTATGGGTCCATCGGGCCCGTGAGTTGATGTCCCGCATGATTGATGCTGTGTCGTTTCTGGTGAGGGTTGTGCTTTTGGTAAAGTGGCTTTTTAATTTGTGGTGAGTTGGTTAGTGATGAGTTCACTGGGATTGGGTTGTTGTGCAAAGTTGCTGTAGATATTTACGATTATGCTGTGGATAGGTTGTCACAAAGTTGTTGGCAAGCAGGGATTTTGTTGACAGTGGCTGAGGGTGAGGTGAAATCCTTGATGATCGAGAAGATCACTTTACAGTTATTGGAGCTTCTTTCACTGTGGTTCACTATTGGTTTTTTCTTAGTGTCTCTTATTTGCTGGTCAGAGTGCAGCCCTGTACATAGATCTGTCACTGAAGGAAAATTTTAATATAGAACATTTAAATAAAAAGCCATAAGAAGGAAAATTTGAATATAAAGCCACAAGAAAATGTACTGTTATATTTATTGCATTGTCTTTTTCTGTTTTGACTATTCCTATATCTTTGTTATTATATTCAAGGAAATTATTTCTATGATTTGATGTATTCTGTTGACTATTGAGAGGGTGTGATAGATTGAATGAAAGAGAATGTGCGATGTGAGTTTATACAATATTCAATATATGTATTAAAACAATTTTTCAGCATGAAAGCATAATTTGACAATAAACAATAAAAATAAATTCATATTGAAACACCCTAGAATTGAATACTGTTTGTGCCACTTGTCTCAGTGAGTGGAGTTTAGAAACTCAATTGTTTTACTCGTATTGTATTTGCCTAAGATTTTTTACATTGATTTCATTTACCCTGTCTTAGAAACTTCTAGCAGTAGCAGGGGTCCCCCTTTGTCTTTATATTAGTTCTATCAGTGGTGTCATGGTTGGCTCTCTATTCCCTGTCTAGTTGTTTACATTGTGGTTTGGTATCTTGGAAGTCATTTGTGTACCTGCTGGCCTGCTTGTTTGATGTACTCTGCTTGTTGTGTTTGATGGATGAGAGGAAGTTACTTCTTTTTGACCTTATCTTGAAGCCCATCTTGGAACCTAATCACTATATCAACTCAAATATTTTAAATGGAATAATTTTTACTTTTTTACAATGTACATTTCGTCCTGCATAACTCCTAACCTCACACTTTTATCCACTAGTGGTTTTATTGGAAATATGAAGTTTTACACTTAAGTATCAGTCAGCTCAAAGAAGCAGTTTCTGCAAAGTTTTCCGATAAAAGAAGTTTGAGTAACGTAAATGGTAGAAGCCTATTTCAAGCACCCCCAGTTTTGGGAGATAGAAAAGTGAGACAAGGAAGTTGCATAATTTGTCACATCAAACAGTGCAAACAAGTGGGGAGGATGTGATTTGTACTCACTAGTAACTGAACACACACTCACTCACTGACTTACCCACTCACTCATAGATCAAAAAGAAGCAAACACTACAGATATATGTCTTATTAGGCTGCTAAATAATGCATGCAGGATATGTTGTAACATGGCACAAGAATTTGTATAGCGCAGACTCTGCATTCTGCCGCTGGTTGGCCCATTGTGCAGAATGGATTCTGAAGAGGTGCCAGTATCTAAGCATGGGGTTCCTTTCCTCTGTGTGAACAGGATTCTGATGTTTCGACTGAACAGGTGCCACAAGTTAAGCATGGGGTTCTTTTACTCTATGTGTACTGGATTTCGATGTGTCTTCTGAAGACGTGTTACATGGCGTTCCTTTCCTCTATGTGGTTGTATTTTATTCAGTGCAAGGTGGGTGGATGTAGTTGGTAATTGGTCTTTGATGGGCTACTGATATGCTATCTTACATGCCTTAGTAATTTGTTGTCAGTTTTGCTGCATGAATGATCTCTGTTTGACCTACTACATAAAGAAATGTTGGCCACGTGGATGACACATTGTCTCATCCACCTATTAACAGCAGCAACTAGGTCACATCTAGAGTGTAGCAAGGACATTGTGCTAGTGAAATGACACAAATATTAAATCTATTATTAGAACCAAAGAACAATTGCAGTGAGAGTGTTCAATTCAATTCAAGTCAAAAATCTTTATTCGCATTACAGGAATTCATAAAAGCACATATATAGTTATACAATCCATAGGAAATAAATAACAATTGATAATATTTACAATCAGCAACGATGATTCAGGGTTAAACATTTTCCATCATTTTTCGAGCGCGAACTGCAGTTTTTTAAAAAGTGCAAGTGCGACAAATTATCTCCTCATTGTCTAGTGCAAGTAACAACTGGTAGTATTGATCCAGGGTAATTGGTCTGTGTTTTAAAAAAAATGGAATTAAAAGCCATTTGGTGTATTTCAAATAAAATTTACAGGAAAAGAACAAAATGCAAGTCATTTTGAGTACTTAGCCCATTGCAGGGGCAACTTATTTTATCTGAGCTTGAATGATGACCCAGGGGAAAGTTTAACAGATATCTAACGGAGCCAACCGTATTCCATATTCAGATACCTAGCAACAGTAGTTTTTCCAGATTCTGTCCTAAGTCTATTCATTGAGTAAAGTGCGTATAGTGCTTCTTTCAGTTCAGTTTTCTTCACCAAGTTAACATTACTAGGATTGATGAATATAATATCTTTTCCTATTTTGCACAAACTGTTGTGAACATAAGAAACCCATGGGATCTCCATCCCCCTATCACAACTTAGGCAATCAGTGAGAGTGTTCTTTGATTCATAGCATTCCATTTTTCCAGGCAATGGTGCTTCAATGGGGAGGAAATGCAAACTAAAAGGTACCTCTGCAATTTAGATCCACTTTCTACATTAGCCTGCATTAAAGGAGGTTCCTCCACTTAAAAACAGAACAACGTCGCAGCTAGTTTGATTTATGCTCTCAAAGAACAAAGAAAGCTCACTGGCTATCAGACATGAGTAGACATGATAGCCCAAGGGAGAATCATTAGTAGGCTAAGTGTGTCATTTCAAGTTAAGAAGTACAAGTCAATCTTATAATTTCCAGAGAAAGTCTACTACAGAGGAGAATCCACCAGTGGAATTGTTTGGGCCAGAGGAATAGTAAAGCGTGGAAAATGTCAGTAGAGTATTCTCACCCAGATTTACCAAATTCAGTCACTATTCTGTTCTAAAGTAAGTGCTGAGTCTTGTTCACTAAATCTCTTTGATTAACTTTTTCTTTGATATAATACACAATGGCAGTTCCCATTGTGTAGTTATAGTTAGGGCAGAGTTTCCAAAGGAAGAGTGTTATTTTGTTTTGTTAATAACTTTGATGCAGTTTGATGAATCTGTACAAAACTCTCCTCACCTCCTTCATACAGAAATGTGCACTGATCCATGAAACAGGGGACAAGAAAAAGAGTGGTCACAAAAGTGCAATTTCCCATGTTTATTCCAATAGGAAACTTTGATACAGAAAAAACACAGCTAAACGCACTTACTCCAAATTTGGCAAAAAGTTTGAACTTTACTCAGAAAGTGTACTTTTTGTATAAATCTGTTTGTCAGACTTTGAGAAATTAGCATTAAAGAGGGTCTTAGGTGAGCATGAACAAGGTGCACTCTTTCAAAAACATAGGTATACCTGGACAGTTGATCTTGCAGGATGTTGGGCACTGGGAATTTGCGATGTCATTAGTGATGTCATCAATTATGTTCTATGTGAAGTCATTAGCAGTGCATCAGGAGATCGAAAGTTATAGTTAGCTCAGTAAACTATAACTTGTGAATTTCAGTGTTTTTGGTTGTTAAACAATAGATTTTATCTCGTTTTGATATGTAACTGTAACATGACTTTAATCTTTATTTTTTCAGTATATATATATATATATATTACCTACTGGCGGTCGCCAGTAGGTAGTTATAGTTAGGACCTAGTTTCCATAGGAAATCCGCAACATTCAATTTGGAATAACTTTGGCGCCGGTCGACAAAACTTCGTGAAATTCTCCAAGAAAATGGCCTGCTCCACTCCTTTCCTGAAAGTTTGGGGGTGATTTGTCAAGCGGGGGCCGAGAAAAAAGGGGGTCCCAAAACGTGTTTTCTCCATGCAATTTTCCATAGCGACCTTTAGACACGGCTACAGCTCGAACTGCTGAAAGGAATTGTACTGTACTCTGGACCGTACTCTGTACCTTCCCGAGCACAAGCTTTATGCTAATTGGCTGTCAACACTCCAAACCAGGAAGAGTTGACAGCCATCTCGTGCCTCGTAGAACCAAAGCACAAGAAAGCAGTGAAACAAATGTGCAAAACAAGCAAAAGGGACAGTGTAGAAACACCCTGACCCCCCAGGCCTGCTCAGGGGGTGCCACAAGGACCCCCAAGGCCATCAGTGATGTCAAATGAGATGTCATCAGTGATGCCATTTGAGATGTCATCAGTGATGTCATCAGTGATGTCACTGACCACGTCATGAATGATGTAATATGTGACATCATCAGCAGTGGATTGCGGGTGCGCGAAATATAGTTAGTACAACTAACTATATAGGAGCAATTTCAATGGTTTTTTAAATGCTAATTCTTAACTATATAAGGCCTGAAACCTATGGTTTTTAAGTGAATGTGCAAGGTTTTTAAAATGCTAATTCCTAACTATATAAGGCCTGAAACCTATGGTTTTTTAAGTGAAATATATATATATATAAAAACCTCTAAATGATATCGATACATTTCAACTGTTTATCTGTGCACAGACTTGATCACAGCTCCCATCTCCTAAGTGTGTTTATGTATGTGTATTTGATCAAATAAAATGTGTTTTCTTTGACTCCGATCATAGTGTCGCCTCTCCTTGGATCTGTGTAGGGATCACACTGAAGAAAGGATATAAATATATCCTTTCTTCAGTGTATATATTTTTATCCTTTCTTCAGTGTGATCCCTACACAGATCCAAGGAGAGGCGACACATTTTATTTGATGAAATACACATACATAAACACACTTAGGAGATGGGAGCTGTGATCAAGTCTGTACACAGATAAACAGTTGAAATGTATCAATATCATTTATTTAGAGTTTTTTGTCACTGAATAAATAAACACATTTGGTACAATATCTCTGAATGCCCCTCATTAATTTGATATTAATAGACAGTAGATAGATAGATAGATAGATAGATAGATAGATAGATAGATAGATAGATAGATAGATAGATAGATAGATAGATAGATAGATAGATAGATAGGTGTGATGGACCTGGCCCTAGTTGCAGGGTCTCTCCCAGATTTTTGCCTTCTGCTGCTGAACCCATTTTTGTTGGCATTAGGATTCTGTGCACTTCTCCCTTCCTAAAACATGATACAATTTGCACATACCTGATGCCTGCATTACATTTACTTGTAAATTCCTAGTATATAGTACCAAATGTACCCAGGGCAAGTAGGCCAGTAAAGAAATTCTACTAGTGAGCTTGCTGCACTGATTGTGCCACCCATGAAAACAGCCTTGTTAAACATGTCCAAGTCTGTCACTGGAGCCTGTGACAGTTTTAAACTGCCTTGTTGACTTGGCCGAATATAAATTTTTCCATACCTAAACATTCCTTTTTATTATAACAATCCACCCCAATGTAGGCCCTAAAGGCTTATAGGGCAGGATACACTGTATTTTTAAAGTAGACATTGCTGACATTCCGATGCATGACCACCTGACTGCGAACAACCCCACTGCCAATATACTGTTTCTACAAAGTTATGTTGTACTACGAGCTTGCATGTTGCTTAATTTTGTTAAAAATTGAAAAAGCAATACATACTTTTCTATTAAAAGTAGGACATGTGCAATTAAGTTTTACATGTTCTGGTAGACAAAAACTCCTAAATTTGCTTTTCACTACTATAAGGCCTACCTCTCTCTTTGGATAACTTAGGGTTACCTTATTGCATTTCATAAGCGATACCTTTAGATTGGAAGCAGATAGAGATATGCTGTTGACACTTATATGATTTGAAATTGAAATCATCTTTAATAGTAAAGTCAGATTTCCCATTTCTGAAAATGCAGTTTGTAGAAAGTTGGCATTTTCTTGTCCTAAACATTTGGCGCATTCTGCCAGCGTCCTGGATCAAATGACTGTGAATGCCCCTGCTGTTGGGCTCTGTGTATTCTTCCCAGATAGTGAAACATTAGGAGATTAAGTGTAGGCTGGATGGGCCACCCTGTCAGGATTGCTGGGGGCAAAGCTATTCCCTGTCCTACTTATGCTTCAAAGGGATTGCCTCCAGCACACACAATGAAACCTGACACTAGTCTTGTGTCGCCCAAGACTTGAAAGGTGAAAGGTGAAAGAACTTTCCAGAACCAGTTGTTAAATTAGTATAGGGAAGTCCCACAATTCAATGGCTGGCACCAGGTATAAATATGGACACCCAGAGCTAGTCTTCAGCACACTACTGGACCTGAGGACATTACAAGTGGAAGGAGTGCCTTGTTACCCAGAGGACTGTCCTACTACTTAAAGTCTGCCTTGTTCCCCAGAGGAATGCCCTTCTCTTGAGGCCTGCCTTGTTGCCTCGAGTATTGCTGTGCTGCTTGTCGCCCGCTTTTTCCTCCAAAGGATTGCTTCAGCTTGATGTCTGCCTTGTCCCCCAGAGAAATGTCCTGCTTGAGGCCTGCCCTAATCTCGGAGAGGAAAGACTGGACCTGTTCCCTTCATCCGAATCTACCTGACCACCTCTACTGAGCTACAGGGACACAACAAGCTGCAGAGGCCTTTATGGAACTGCCCCGCTGACCTGCTGCCCTGGTCCTGCCTGACCCTGCAACTGGACCTGACTGAGCCCTGCTGGCCTCAGCTGGAGTGAGTTTCTGAACCCCAAGAGTAGCCTTCTCAGGGCCAAGACCCTTGGTTGGCATCAGTTTAGTTCTTTCCGAGAAGAAAGGTGAAACCCTGAAGTTTTGGGATCTTAGCAACCATGATTGAGCACGTTCACGAAGAGACTCTGCAGCCTGCGATGACCGCCAATGCGAAGCTCTTGTGAACTCAACTCTTTTGTGCAACAGCGACCGTCAGTGACGAACATCAATGTGAGATTTGCACTTTGTACTAAAGCAATGACAGCCCCTAGTGACCACCAACATGAAGCGTCAGCAACGACCATCCACAATGCACAACTGGTTCTTTGCACTACAGTGATGACAGCCCCCACCGTTTGACCTGCTCTTTGCTCTACGGCAACAACCATTCACAATGCTCTCCCTGCTCCTGGCAGCCTCCTCCATTGTGAACAGATATCTTTGTGCCAGATTTTCAGAAGGTAACTTTTTCAGTGGGACTAAACTGGTTCCTGTATCCAGCCAGCACTCATTACGGTTGGCCTGAACTTGTGACTTTCCCTGCTCTTGCACGACCAGATGATAACAAGTGTTAGTTTGTGTTTTTCGGCTCTATATCAACCTACAATTTTGAACTTGAATATCTCTAGTTCTACTGGTTGGATTCATAGATTTGAACATTCAAGCGCATTTGAATAAACTTTCATGAACCAAACATAAGTATTGTGAAATTCGTTTACTATGAAACAATAGGAGGGAGTGGTCTGAGTGTTCTCTAAAGTGGCAAGTTCTACAAACAATTTATTATTAATTTGTTTTTTGCAAGATGCTTCCAAAAGCATGTTCCTAAGAAACAAAATAATTTTTAAATTAAAAGATTTTTTAAAGAATTAAAATTGTCAATGAAGCTCAAAACTATATGAAACACCCTCAGTCAAAAAAATATTAATTTCTTTAAAAAAAACAACAACAACATAACTCAGGTGCCTGGGCCCGAAGTACACATCTTTCCAAGCGGATATGCACATTCTCAGAGGCAAACTGCAGTTATCTAGTGTGCCGAGCTAATGGCTCAAATGGGTTGACACATTGTCCCATGTTGTATGGTGTCATGTGTGGAAGCAAAAGGTGAATGACAGATGAACAGACCACTGGCTGAAGATCACTGACCAAAAGCCTGTCTATTTATGCATATACTTACTGTAGGAAAGGGTCTCTTTTTGCATGATCACCCCATGTTTTTGGATTGATGCTGGTGTTTTTTCCACTCTCTGCACGGGGACTCTACTCACCAGGTCCCAGTGTATGTGATCTGGCCCAAAAATGAATGTGTCAAAATTAGCTACGCTCCTAATTGGCATATTTAAATACTAATAAGTCCCTAGTATATGGTTCAAAGGATACAAGAGCCTGCAAGTTAAATGTCACTAAAGGATTGCAGTACATCTTGTGCCACCACCAAAGTTACAATGCAAAACATGACTGCAGGCCTTCTACCAGTAACAGGACTGTGCAGGATGGAACTGCAAATTCAACCTTTCAAAGTTACCCATTTTGACAGGCCTAAACCTTCCTTTTAAATAATATATCTCTCCAAGTAAGCTTTAATGGCCAATAAGGGAGGGCCTGATTAAAAGTTTGGCGCTCTATCGGACCACCGAATCCGTGGCAGAGGTGCGGTGGTGGTCGGGGACAGCTGCACAAGTGGTTCGACTGCTATATTACAAGTACGGCGTTCAGACCCTTTTGGGACCACTGCAACCGCAGCTGTCGGAGGCAGCAATATGTTTGGCAGTGCAAGCGTATTCTGAGGTTTCCCACAACCAGCCTCTTCATGGCAGTGAGACTGCCATGAAAAGACTGGTGTGGGGAAACAAAGGGGGGCCCACAGGTGCCCCTATAGCCCCTGTACACTGGGATGCTTTCAGTGGGCCACACAGTGTGCCCCCCTTTGTGCATGCATGCCCGGATCCCACACAGTATGGACTAAACAGTCCAGGCAGTGCAGGAACTTGCTTTGGTGTTCCCATTGCGGTGTCTTTTCCAAAGCCACTGCTGTGGGAATGCCAAAGGACTGCCTGCCAGACCAGAAGAAAACTCTTAATCTGGCGAGCAGGTGGCGGTCGACTTTGGCTGTGCGTGAGTGGGGCCGAGGCATAACACCCTGCTCCCGCATCACCAAATTCGTAATCAGTTCTATAGTATTTAAAAGTAGGACATGTAAAAGTTTGATGTAAACCATGTCCTTACAGTGGCAATGCCCCAAAAGCTATTTTCACTCTAGAAGGGCTAACTGCTAAAGAGGAGACCATTGGGATACATTATTATCTATACTGATATAATAAAGAGAGAGCCCAAACCTATGAGGCGGGTAATCTCAGGAACCACAGCACCAATTACAACACCCAATACAGCGTTGGAAAGGGCAGTTGCAGCAGAAGGACATAGGCTATGCAGACGCCCACCATATACATTTAAAAGGTAAAAGAACCGTGCCAGCAAAGTAGTCCCTTGTGGGCGTGTCTGGGTTGTGCTGTGGGCGTGTGCTGGGGGGCGTGACAAACGCTGGCGGCATGTGGTACGTTCCGCCCTTTATGCCATGTCTCATATCGTGTGCTGTGGGCGTGTGCTGGGGGCGTGTGCTGGGGGCGTGGGCGTGTGCGGGGCGCGGTATAACGGATTAGAAAGCGAGCGTTGTGCCCAATATTTCATTGTTTTTTCTTCCCAGGTTCTGTACATTCCAGCTCCGGGTGTCCACCTTGCTCCCTTTAAATACCCCCGCACCCCATAATCATAACCCACCCATACTCCTTAAAATACCCCAACACCCTTAAACACTTACCCATCTTAACCCTATAAATATACCCTGTACCCCAAAACCCAAACCTATACCTAAACCCTAAAAATGTCCCTGTACCTCAAAACCCAAACCTAGCCCTGAACCCTAAAAATACCCATGTACCCCAAAACCCAAACCTAC
Organism: Lissotriton vulgaris; assembly: GCF_964263255.1. Taxonomy (NCBI): domain Eukaryota; kingdom Metazoa; phylum Chordata; class Amphibia; order Caudata; family Salamandridae; genus Lissotriton; species Lissotriton vulgaris. The sequence continues at coordinate 344,849,228 of NC_141699.1, forward strand.
CCCTGAACCCTAAAATACCCCTGTACCCCAAAACCAAAACCTAGCCCTGAACCCTAAAAATACCCCTGTACCCCAAGCCTACCCCTGAACCCTAAAATACACCTGTACCCCAAAACCCAAGCCTAGTCCTGAACCCTTAAAATACCCCTATACCCCAAAACCCAAACCTACCCCTGAACCCTAAAAATAGCCCTGTACCCCAAACCCCAAACCTAGCCCTGAACCATAAAAATAACCCTGTACCCCAAAATTCAAACCTACCCCTGAATCCTAAAAATACCCCTGTACCCCAAAACCCAAACCTAGCCCTGAACCCATAAAATGCCCCTGTACCCTAAAACCCAAACCTACCCCATAACCCTAAAAATACCCCTATACCCCAAAACCCAAACCTAGCCCTGAACCCTAAAAATACCTCTGTACCCCAAAACCCAAAACTATATCTGAACCCTTAAAATACCCAAACACCCCAAAACATATATCTTAGTACCCCAAAACATATACCCCTATACCCATACTTACCTTATCCAAACATTAAAAAAAATGCTTTTACCATTCATGTATTTACAACGAAATTCGTTGTAAATGTATGCGTGGTAAAAGCATATAAAACGTAATGCCATGCGTTATAATGGCACTGCGGAGTCATGGTATTTTCGGAATGAAAGTATGCGGAGTGATGGTATGCGGAAAGAAAGTTGTGGAATTATGGGTGTTTACCCTCCCCCAGTAACTACATTGGTGGCACGGTGGCCCACATCTCCAGCAACATACTCATATTTTTTCATCACCGATTTGAAAAATGCACAGGTCTCTCTCATTGATGGCCAGAACCGACATACACTTTTAGACACTCCTCCCGCCACCAGTTCTAGAATTGCGAACGTTAGAGCTGGGGAGCTACGTTAGAATCTCGGCATCGGCTCAACATCCTATGATTCCAGGCAAATCGCTTTGTCTCCCCTTGTCTACCACAAATGAATGTGTTCTTCTGTAATGTAAATTGTGCTCATGCCATATTGTCGAGTTCGCACTATATAATATTGCAAGGAAAAATAAAGTACGGAAACTCGAGTTCACACACTACTGAACGCGCACACTTAAGTGCATCAGCAGTGCACTGTGAATCGGAGCGTTTCACAGGCCTGTCACAGATAAGAAATGCTATCAAAACGAAATAATACAAAACAATAAACTACTGGCCGTAAGCAATTCATACCCGGACAACATCGGGACCGGCTACTAGAAATCAATAAAGTTATCTTTGCCTATGAACGAACTTGCTGAAAAAACTAAATTCTTGGACTTTTTAAAACATTTATTACAAACCCAATTCATCAGTAAAGTCAGATTTGTACTAAATAATTTGCAGAGGGTACTTTTTAAAAATCACCTTTAACTAGCCTCTCAAGGCCGATTAGCATGAGTTTCTAACTGTCACCATGGAGCCAAATACCTTGTTTATGATGTGTGAACTTACTCCAGAGCTAAGACAACTGCCTTGGTTGTGTTGTGATGTTCTGTTCCCCTGACAGGATGCCTATCTGGGCTGTACACATAGAGCTTAATTATCCTCGAAGAGGCCATTCCTGTCACAGGCAGATGTAGCTAACACATGGGCCTGCCTCCTCCTTTATCCTATTAGTCAACCAAGTACTAATTCCAGTGGGACAGAAGCTTCTCCCAGAAGTGGTTTTGAGTGACCACAGAGGAAGGGTACTCATTTACCTGGCCACACCTCTAGGTTGGGTACAGAAGCTCTGCATAAGGGAAGAAAGGTTCTGCCATATTGGTGTTAGGTAGAGAGGAGCACTGTGGTATTGCTTACAGTGGAGAGCACAGGAACCAGTGTAAAAATTGCTAGGGGTGCCCCTGGAAACCATTTCCCTGTTGGTTAGGGAGGGACCAGGAATCACTTCCACCCACAGGCTTGTGCCAGAAATAAATGTGGCATGCCTGGGCACCCTCTCACTACTGGACTTGTGGAATACAGAAAAAGAGCACCTGCTGTTCAGACCTGTGAGTAGAACCCTTAAAGCTGGAGCTGCTCCCACTTTTATCCAAAACTAAGAAACAGACTTCAAGGCTCATTTGGCTGACCTTCTGTTAGGCTACAAGGACACAAAAGCTGCAAAAATCCCACATCATGGAAGGGCCGAGCTAATCAGTTTCAATTGGATCTGTAATGAATCTTCTGGTGACTTCTGTTTGGAGTGCGTCCTGACCCCCAAGTCCTGCTCCTGAGATCCTGGAACCCTTGGCTTGTGTCAGAGTGTACCTCTCTTGCCTAACCCTAAAAACTGGGGCTTAGAAACGTTTGCTAAATGGATAATCAGTGTCGGACTGGGATCAACCTGCCAGTTGATCAGCAGAGGGTGCATCGCCAGTGGGCTTGCCTTTGCTGTAGCTCCACCTACATTCCTCTCCACAGCAGCAAATCTGATTTGGTGGGCCTGATGCCGACCAGCATCTGACACTGTCAAACACTCCTTGAGTATAACCTGCAGCTTTGTCTCGCTGAGGAAATTCAGCTTCCAGGAAAGAGTCTGAATCCGAAGGTAGAAATCTTCACTGGGTCTGATGCTGAGCAGCATCCAATTTTCATTGCCTCCTTCCTGCATGCAACGCTGGACCTTTTCCACTCTCGTTGATAGCCTGGCTGAGACCTCATTCTTTATCAACCCATCATTAGTGAGCCTGTCTTTGAATCCATTCTGCAGCCTTGCCCAGTTCAGAACACGCTACCTTCTTGAAAATGTTCTAAAGTGTGAAGTTAACTTTCTAGATAGGACTAAGCAAACTGTGGATCAGACGCCCTCGCCATCATGGTTTGCTTTAAGCCTTACCCAAGTCCCAGGCCAGCGTGACCAGGTGCCCTCAGTTGGCGCTTCAAGCATTTTGATGTTATTTTTATTTAAAATTTTAAATGTTTATAAGTCCAGTTCCCCTTATTGGATTATTGCCATTTTGCTCAGTAAAATATGCTCTATTTTCTTAAATTGGAGTGATGTTTTTATTGTGTTGTGTGTGTGACATTTTAACTGTTTTGGTACTTTAAATGCTTTACACATTTTCTTAAGTTAAGCCTGTCTGCTCTGTGCCATAGCTACCAAGCGGTTGAGCTCAGGATTACTTACTAATACCTTTACTGAACCTAACTAGTATAGTGTAAGTAGTACTTGGGCTGGACCCCATTCAGTAATCCACTTTCTCAAACGTATGTATTTTTATTTAGGATTTTTGTTTTCTGAAAACATAGGTCTGGTAATACATTTTAAGCAGCCTCTAGGCCAGACATAATAAGGAGGACATAAAAACCCCAGGACTGATTATCACCTGTAATGCACAGTCTCATACCCTAAAGAATATATTTTACATATATTAGCATGTACTCAGGTACTTAAAACACACGTCATGGGGTATTCATTTTGTGAACCAAAGATATGTATTAAAGAATGATGCTCTCACCACTGTATAGTGCATAGTTGTCAAACCAGAGATTAGAGGCGTGGTTATCCCAGCAGAGTGAATTTTAGAAATGTGGAAATTCTAAGCCATGTGAAAACAGCTATAATGTTTAAACGTAAGCCCTTCCATACACGTCAAAGGAACAACTTATAGACTGTAAATAACATTTGGTAGAGTATGTAACTGTGTGCCCTTGCCCTAAAAAATTGTGCGTGTCCCACTATTTATTTATGAAAAGAAAAGGATACTGCAACATTTTACGTGACATTTAGAATAATGACAGGTCTTATCCCGTGGCACAACACTTATTGCACAAACATGAAGGTAATGAAAATTGTTTATGCATTGTAGGTGCTGAACGGATTTCCAAAAGACATATGAGGTGGAGACAGGTAATACCTATTGAGTAAGAAGGATTCTGAATACATTAAAAGATTAACACTTGTCACTCACAGGGTGTAAACATGACAGGCGGATTGGCAGAATACTTATAATGTTCAATCCTTCATAGTCACTACATACAGGATACAAAGTTTTTATGTATACAGTCATTTCTGCTAAATTTGTCTCTTTGTATTTTTTTCAGTTATAAAGTGAGTGGAAGTTAGTCTATAAGGGGCCGATTCCAATATGGGTCGGAAAGCTCTCCGACCGAGCCGGATCCGGAATGATTTCTGACCGAGCCGGACTCGTGCAGTCCGACTGAGAGACTACGATGTGGCCGCATGCTGCCGGACTCAGTTCGATCGAACTCCCATAGTTCAAATGGAGCCGGTCATACAACGCGTACATGGGCTCTCATTGACTGAATGGGTACGACTCGCACAAGGTCGCACCCTACAGTGGGTACACGTCGGTGTCAACCGCACGTACATACCTGTGTTGGGGAGACTCTTGGGTCGTAAGGCTGCAGGTGACGGGGGTTTGACGCAGACCCCAAAGGTAGCCTCCCGGACGTTTTGCGAGCTCGATCCGGCTGTCCGACGCATGCATTGTACTGGCTCGGTCGGAATTCACCTCCATGGCACGGTTTGCTTACGGACGAGGTGTACGAAGCGGTTCGGACCCGGAAATGTTTTGGTCGTCGATTTTGTGTTTCTCGCATCGTACTTGCTTGCTCGTACAGCTGTATGAGTCGGGCGGAGAACACGCTTAAGGCTCGTACTTTTGACGGCCAGATCGCGTTCAGGGAAATTTCCGAGCGAGATCGGAATCGGCCCGTAAGTGCTAACTTACATAGATTATTTCCATATGCAATCTAATAATTATGCAAGATCTTGTTTGATATTTGAGAATATGCAGGGCACCCAGCAGCCTGTAGAAGGGGCTGGATCTTTTTACTTCTTTTATAGTGAGGCTGGTCCTGACCATTAAATCGAAGTAAAACTCCCATTATGGGCTATGGTAAATCTTGTGCAAAAAACAGTTCTGTGTTATACAACAAACAGTGTGACAATCAGGTAAACGTCTTCCTTCCCTTACTTGGATGTTATGTTTGATGAATTTCTCAGTTGTAACCTTTGTGAAAGGCCTAAAATGCTACATTTGTCAGGAGTGGCGAATCTCTATTTAAATTTTCATATAAATTTGAGGTGAAACCTGTAAAAGAAATAGATACCATTAAATGATCCTGTAGTGTGCATAGGTTTACCACAGATACTTTTAACACTAATACTTTTACAGCCTTTATTTTTTTCATAAAATTATAGTTTTTTAAAAAAATTTAAAAAGCGGTACAATTAATAAAATTACACCAATATTTTTAAAGAAATTTCCTTGTGTCAAATTTTAGCGCCTTGCGTGACTTTATTCTACCTCTATCCTTAATCTAGATGGCAGATATACTTACTGAAGAAGTTAAAAAAAGTATGACAAAAATCGCTTTCACTAAAAATAAACATTTACTCATACATTTCTTAACATTAAGACAAGGGGATTGCACCAATTATGTTGTTGAAAAGTTTGGTAAAGTCTTAAAAGATATAAAAATGGACATCCACCCCCCTGAAGAATGCTGATCGTACCGCCCAATATCCCTCCTTAACGCCGAAAGTAAAATATTGGCAAAACTACTGGCCACTAGATTGCTACCTCATCTGGCGCACTTAATACATCCGGACCAGTCGGGCTTTATGCCACACCGGAGCACGGCGATGAACCTCCGACGGCTGCACGGAGTACTGGCACGCGCTCCACTGCTGGAGGAACAGGCGGCGGTGCTATCGTTAGATGCCAAAATGGCGTTCGACAGGGTAGAGTGGCGCTATCTCTTTGCGGTTCTGGAGCACATGGGTATTGGTTCAAAATTCGTATCATGGGTCAGGCTGCTATACACCAAACCCGTAGCACGAGTGACGGCCAATGGCCACATCTCGAGGGAGCTCCCGCTGGCGAGAGGCACGAAACAAGGGTGCCCGCTCTCACCGCTGCTATTCGCCTTAGTGTTGGAACCCTTGGCGACGGTTATCAGAACCACACGGCTGCTAAGGGGCATCCAATGGGGGGGCGACTGGGAGGATAGAGTTTCTCTATACGCCGACGACATGTTAATCTACCTCACGGACCTCGCGAATGGTATACCGGTCCTGTTGGCCTTGTGTGAGAGACATGGCACGGCATCGGGGTATAAGATTAACTGGTCAAAATCGGTACTCTACTTGATAAATGGCACCCCACCGCCCCTAAATCCTGACTGCCCATTGCTGGTAGAACTCTTCTCATTCAAGTACCTAGGGATTCGAATCACACGAGAACAGGCGACATTTCAGGACCTGAACCTTAGGCCACTGCTGGACAGGTTAAGGGCAGACGTGCGCCATTGGAAGACCCTCCCCTTGACGCTGCTAGGTAGGGCGGCGCTCTTCAAAATGATGGCACTGCCTCGCTTCTTATATGTCCTGGAAAACACGCCGGCGTTGGTCCCACCAGCGTTTTTCCGCCAGGTATCGGCACAGTTGTCAGGCCTACTGTGGGGAGATAAGCCTGCCAGGGTCGCACAAGTGAAACTGGTTAGAGACTGGTATAGTGGGGGGATAGCGCTCCCAAACCTTGAATTGTACTACTGGGCAGCACACCTTAAGGTAATCAACCAGTGGATCCATAGTGCACAGGATGACCCGGCATACCTGGCGGATAGGCGTCAACTAGGCACAAACACCCTGCTGGCCCCGCTCTATAATAAGGGACTGTTGACAAACTTGAGAGGCCCAACCAAACACACGGTGTCGATATGGCATAAAGCGCAAAGGCGACAAGCATGGGAGGGGGTGATTACCAAGCTCACACCACTATGGGATGCCAGGGCCCTAGGTACTCTGCGGCACAGCAAGGGGTTTGAACAGTGGGACAACATCGGGATCTCTACAGTAGGAGATATTTGGACTAGGGATGGTGTGATCTCCTTCGCGGCCCTGAGGGAACAGTACGACCTGGGAATAAATGAAACATACAGATATGTACAAATTAGGCATGCACTCCTATCTGTACTAGAGCCAGGAACGACGGTCCCGGAGTCGGCTCCGTTAGAGGACCGATTGCTTACGGACTATATGGAAGCGAGCGCCACCTCACTCACCTACCGTAAACTGGTAAACAACCTACCGGATCCACTGGTAAAACTGAAGGAACACTGGGAGGATGAGATTGGGGACATGGATGAGGCGAACTGGAATGCAGCATTGGCTTCGCCCAGGGAGGCGGGTATATCCACACGCTTCAGATTGGTTCAATTTAAAATATTACATAGGGTTTACTACACCCGCACAACACTACACAGAATCCACAGGGCAGATCACCCATATTGCCTAAAAAACTGTGGGGAGGAGGGTACGCTGTTTCATACATTGTGGGCCTGCCCCAGTATACAAGACTATTGGCGGCGTGTAGCACGCACGGTAGGCCAGACTCTGCAAACGACATTTACACCTGACCCCAGAGTTTGCCTATTGAATGTGTGGGACCCGACCGATCTGACACCGCATGGGAGGAGATGGGTAATCATCGGTATGATGCTGGCAAAACGTGACATAGCGAAGAACTGGGGGGCGCACACCACCCCGACCCTGGCTCAGTGGTGCAGAAACATGGATATGCTAATGATGACGGAGAGGGCAGTGTACCAACAGAGGCTTAACCCACGTAAATGGAATAAGATATGGTCACCTTGGAACACATACAGAGGGGATCTCTGTGAGCCACTGCCTGAAAATGACGATATTGACAGCGCAGGGGAGGATGAGGAGATGGAATGAGAGGGAGATGTGACGGGAGGGGGAGGGGCGTTAGGTTTAGCGGGATGCACAAGCCCTAAGAATTGTAATGCTGACGAGTTTATATTTGCTATTGAACATGTATAATGCCTTGTGATGCTTCTATTCACGCAGATGTTATAATTGATTTTTGTCAACGAAAACACGTCATGACCCTTATAGTTGTAAGTTATAAACCAGAAAATAAGAAAAATTTGAAAAGTTGCTCAACCAGAAAATAAGAAAAATTTGAAAAGTTGCTCAACTGGTTGGATGCAGCTGAATGTTGAAGCTGCACTGACGAATGTATATCCCTGACTGCTTAACATGTGATAGCAACAATAAAAACAAATTAAAAAAAAAAAAAAAATGGACATCCACCATTTTATTCTCAGTGATACATAGACTTGTTAGGTGAACATATGCACTGATGAAATGAGGAGAGTATGACTCAGACTGTTCCTTAAATACTGCCCTCTATTTTTCAATGTAAGTATTACTCTGAGCAAATGGGCATTAATAAAACTAACAACTATTTAGCCCCTTGGACGCTCATGACGAGCTCAGCTCGTCATGATGTACACCTCCATACACTCATGACGAGGTGAGCTCGTCATGAACAATGGTAAATTCAATAAACCAGCACAGGAGGAAAATAACACTAGCACCATGAGGGTTAAAAACAATGGAAATATGAAATCATTGTTTTTCTATTAACACTTTTAGACAATATTTCTGCAGAAATACACATATCAGATAGTGTGCGCTATTGGCCACCATTGAAAATTTGCAGCAAAAGTAAGTTAAATTATTACTGAAATTATTTGGAGCTGCTGAACAGTAAAGAGGTGCAGATTTACTATTTAACTCCAGTCAGTTATAACTCCGTGTAAGTGCTGGACAGTGAGAGGGGCATATTTACTATTCCTAACTCGAGTCAGGGCCAACTCGGGAAGTTGCTGGACAGTGAAGGGGGAATATATACTATTCCTAACACCAGTCATAGCCTACTTGAGATAGGTGCTGGACAATAAAAGGGATACATTTACTATTTCTACCTCCAGTCAGGGCTAACTGAGGGTATGAACTGGACAGTGAGGGGGTGCAGATTTACTGTTACTAACTCCATTTTGTGTTATGTTCATTGCATTGTTTAAAGACTATGGTCATAATAAACATACATTTTGACTTGTTACTAACTCCAATCAGGGCCAACTCAGGTCGGTGGTGTACAGTGAGAGGGGCAGATTTTCAGTCCTAACTGCGGTCAGTTATAACTCTGTGTAAGTTCTGGACAGCAACAGTGGTAGATTTACTGTTCCTAATTCCAGTTAGAGCCAACTCTGGAAAAGCGCCTTACCAAATGTAACTGACATACTTCATAAAGCAAACATTTAAATACATGTTAATGTAAAACAATTTTAATTAACATATTTTCATTTACAGTTTTATCTTTCCATTTGGCTTAACTTTCTTACAAACAATAGAAAACGTATTTTGCAACCAACTATAGACAAAATAATTCAGATAAAAATTAAATAAAATTCTAAGTTTGCTTAAATACAGCAGCAACAAAAGCAAGTTACATTATTGAAACAAACAACCTTTTCATTCAATTTAGTACGCTTAAAAACAAATCAAGAGACCTAGAAACAAAATCAACCATTATCAAAAAATAGAAAAAAAGGCAACTGTTCATCCCAAAAAGGGAGCCATGGTATAGGTAAGAAATTTAATATCTGCAAATATTAACCTCAATATCCAAAACTTAAAACCCAAGCACAAAAAAGCACAAAAATAGTTTTACATGTTTTTTCTCACATCAGGATCACAACAAAGAAGTCAAAAACCCCATAAATGACATCTCCACAAACTTCTAGAATTAAAACAGAAAAAACAGTCTTCCAAAACTCAAAGAAACAATTACATGGTAAAAGTATTGACAATAAAGATGTATTTAAAATAATCACATTCTTTTTTCAAAATATTACCTTTTTTTTTCAAATAAACAAAATTAAATAACTAAGGACCTGATTTAGATCTTGGTCAGTCGAGCCTCGCCGTGGCTTTTTTGGCGGTCTTTCCACCCACCCACCGGCTTGGCAGTCCGCATGCCCTATATATATGTTAGCGGGTCCATAGATAAATGACCGCATGCGGACCTGCAGCCGCCACCAAGGAATCGTGGCCCGTTCGATGGTGGCATAGGCAAATGAGGTTGTTAGAGGGAGGTCCACCAGTTTCCCTACCTGGCCAATCATAATGTGCCTTCCCATCAACATGACTGCGGCGGTAAAACCTCCACACCTGAGTTGGCAGAATGGAATGGATACAAGGCAGAAACTCACCTTTTCTCACTTAAACACTTTCTGTTCCTCCATGGATCTGATCTTCCATGTCCAGCTGCTACTGCTTGATGACAAACAAAACCAACACTGTCCTGGACCCAATTGACAGTAAGCTACACTCTTACCCGTTACCTATTGACTTGCCTGTTAACATATTCACGAGACTCATGCATTTTTGTATAGTTATTCATTTTCTTTCCCGCATCAGGATCACAACAAAGAACCTAAAAACAAGGTAAAGAATTGACAATAAATATTTACGTATAAAATAATCACATTCTCTTTTCAAAACAGGACATTGACATAACCTTTTTTCAGATTGAGCAATATAAAATAACTAGGGGCCTGATTTAGATCATAGTGGATCGAGTCCCGGCATGGCATTTTCGATGGTAAGCTGCACTCTTACCTGTTACCTATTGACTTGTCTGTTAAAATATGCACATGACTTGTGCATTTATAATCTCTCTCACAAGCAATAGCATATCAAGCTGCAATGCATGTGTCTGCAATGTTAACGTTGAAGAAATTTAAATAAACACATCTGTATGATCGATTTGTATGTATAAATTTGGTGCAAGCTGACTTAAAAAAAATGTACACTTGCACAATAATTATATCCAAATAAAAATCAAAAAGTCACCATACAGGTGTGTTTAAAGACATTCCTAACATTTGCAACAATAAAAATATATGTGAATCACACATCATAGCGATAAGTGTAATGTTGTAGAAATTCCACTAGACAAGGTGCCTTTATCTTACCAATTAAATGTAAAATCATTATGAGTCACAAATAAGAAGTATTCAGCATACACATCCATGTAACATTTCCCCTTGTCTAGTGCAAGTCCAATACTGTACCCAATTTCAATTGTCGCAAAATATGTCCAATCCAGAATTTCTTTATTTCGGTTGAGGACCATAAAAGAACATAAATAGACAGTATAAAAACAGGTTAAAAGATGTAAAGAATCATAAAAATGTATACATAAGTGATTAAAAAGGAATGTCAACCAGCGTTTGGTCCATTACTGTTGGGGCATATTTACAATAACTGGCGCATCCCTGCAAATCAGCAGGGATGCGCCAGTTATTGTGCGCCACAGCTCCGCCATTATGGATGCGCCGCATTTACAATGCGGCGCACCATGGTGCAAAAACGCCACAGATGCGTGACGCATCTGTGCCGTAAAAGTGACGCATTGCTGGAGTTGCGTCACACACCAGCAATGCGCTGGGGGCCCTATCAAGTTAATGCTGTGTCAATCCTTATGCCTGCTTCAGGCAGGCGCAGGGTTTTGACGCAGCATGGGCCTAAAAGTGACTGAGTGAAATCTTGTAGATTTCACTCAGCCACTTTTAGGAGGCGTTCCTGCGCCAGAACGCCCCTGTAGAACCGGGTTTTAGAACCCAGCGGCGCCAGGGAAAACGCCTGATGTCTTCGAGTTCCCCTGTCTTGGCAAACAGAGACATGGGACACTTCTAGGTGACGTCAAATACCAAGTTTATTGGCTGCAACCAGGAACAGAGGTCTACGAAGCACAACACTGGTGGTTCGCTAGAGACTGCACAATTTAGTAAAGCGAGACATCGTCTTTTATGCCAAAAATCACATTCCTGACTAGCATCAATTATTTCCAAACTGGCCAATCATACAGTGACATTTCACAAGTATCGCATAACGACAAGCCCACTTTCGTTTGTCCAGCCCACCCGGAATGACAAGGCAAAAACCAACATTCTTGCTCGGACAGGCCGGACAAACCCATAATAAAAGGACCTCAACCCAAACCATAAATAGGCCATAAAAGGAAGGAGCAGAAACAGATGAGAAGCAAGATAGAAGGGTGTGTGCATGTACCATAAACTCAGCAATGTCCTGCTCTTTGATCTCTATCTGACCAGCTGCCTAACAAGGAACTGGCTCAACGAGGTCAGCCTCGGGCAAGGGAGTCAGTTCATTCAGGTCACACAAAAGTCAGCTAAAGGTGTACGTGTCTCAAAGACTCGTTCGGCCGCAGTCATCGGCCTATGTGATTGCAACCACAAAATGGTTGCCGTACACAAAATGGAACCCGAAGGTTCAAACGAAATCCCTGAATACACAGTGTTTCCATTGATCGATTATGACGAAAACACTCGTACATACCGACTCGTCATTTTCGGTCCGCTGATACCAAAATCGTCACGATACGACGACCTTTATTGAATGGGTTTAGAATCACGGAACCTCAGACCCTCCTTTTACCCTTACATAGGCAACAAACCCAAACTCATGTCAGTCTGAATCCAGGTCTTTATTCATCATATCATCAAGATGTTGCTGTAGCATCATCCTAGTACTTAGCAACTCTCTCTGGAGTCTGGACAGGTCTCCTTGCACATGAAATAGCACAAAGGCCACATATAGCAGGAGCACACTGTAAGCCAAGACAGAACAGGAAAAGGATAGCTAAGATCATCCCAATGACCATCAGAATCTTCCATACCCACGTGGATAACAATCCCCAAAACCTCCTTCGTCCACATGTACAGACTCGGAGATCTTATGTAGCTTGGAAATGGCTTGGAAAACTGTCGGAGCATTGTCTGGAATGAAAACGTAGCAGCTTGATTTAATCAATTTACATACCCCTCCTCTATCTGCAAGTATGACATCTAACGCAACTCTGTTCTGGAGAGTCATAAGACGATCCGACTGGAGCTCAGCAGTCAAGGTACTAAGGTCACCGACAGTTTCAACTATGGTGGACTCAACCACTCTCGTCAACTGTCGAATGTTCCTGCTGTTAGCCATAGGTCCCCAGAACGGCAGAAAACTCTTCAAGAAATCTCCTAATTCTTGTCCCTCAGTATCTTCCTTACTGAAGACACTTCTAACAACTCTCGTCTTGTGGTAATCTGCCGCAGCTGTATATGTGGGAGGCAACAGGAACGAGACAAAACATGTGCCCGAAAAATCAGGGGGCAACCATGTATACGCTCTATCGTAACAGATGAAATAGGTACCCTTAGCTGCTAAAAACGATGGTGAAGTCTGGGACGCAAAAACATACATCTCAGTGCAGACACTCTTCCCTAACTGAGCTCTCGGATTCTTGCCATTACCTTGCAGACAATAATGACCCTTTTGGGGCACTAGCCAAATCGGAGGCGATCTTTTCGCTCGCTGGTTAACACTCAGACTAACTCCATATCCAGTCACGTTCCATCCAATATATGCCTGTGTCTCATCTCTCGGGATAGTCTCATAGGAACTAATTCCTCTAATCATATCGACTATACCCTTGACTAGAGCACTAGTCTTCGGACTATCCTTCATAGAACGTAGGGGGTAGACTTCACAAGCATGAATGAACATCGTTCAGTATGCCCACACAGAACCATTGTAGCTAAAAGGCAAAACCAGGTAAAGAATACCTTTATCGGTAGTATGAGGCATAAGACCACACACCCAACAATTAGTCGTGTTCACTACTAGCTGGTGTTGGTGCAGAAGCTGAACAAAGGAATTATTAGCCAATTCCAGTCTTCTAACAGATTCATGTTCGGGCAGAGGGTGAAAAGAATGCGAAGAAACAGTGGGAGGAGGCATAGGTTGTGTAGTGGGTATGAACGTCACTTGAAAAGAGAATGTCACATATCCAATTAGAAACATCATTAAGCTAAACAACATAAACAAACACAATATTAAAAAACGTTTTCTGCTCATTATAGTACATAATTTGCTCTGGAAGCTCATTCTTTCAACAGGTCTCTCCATCTCGAAAAACTCCATCCTCTAATCGTGCTGTTCGCGGCGGTAGGGTGTTCCGTGCTAAGGAATGCGTCTGTCAGTCCAGGGAACGCCCAAAGACCAACCAACGTCTTCAGCTTGCACTCCAAAGACTTTGCACTGTGACCTTACAGCTGAAACCGGATGGTGGTTCGAAAAACAAAAATCAAAATAGTTCCTCGGAGGAGAGCTTAACCTTAAAAGTCAGTAAAGAAAGAATTTATTTGTTTATTAGTCCAACGACTCTTGTTCGCAAATTATAACGCTCTTTGCCAGGCAATGTCTGTCCTCAAAGCAAAAGCTCAGGTTCAGAAGTATCCAAACGACTCGGCGGAGGCACAGCTTCTTGCAGAAGATTGTCGCTTTCTCATTCAGAGTTCATTCCAATCAAACGTGCATCACTAAAGGGCAGAAAATGAGGCACGGGTTCAGTCTCAGAGTCAGGAATACCTTTCTGGACCCACCGGTCGTACGGCAGAGGCAAAGGGGCCCTCTTACAATGTACGCCATGGATCCAGTTCTTTTTACCGTGCACTCGTACTGCTGAACGTGTGGATAAAAGCACCAAGTAAGGACCAACCCAGCGGGGCTGCTCATTCTTAGTCCGCTGGAAATTCTTCACGAAGATCCACGATCCAGGTTCGATAGCATGTCCTGGATTTTCAGATGCTTGTGGCAAGGTATCATGAACCTGATGATGCAAAACACGCAATTTAGCCTTCAATTCATAAAGGTAATCAAGCAACACAGGGTGCTCTATCTCACTGAATTTGGTCGGCCGTGGCACTCCCCATATATTCGCCGGGCGACCAAAAGCAACTTCATACGGACTAAGTCCCATTCATGAATGCACAGTCATTCTTGTGGACAGGAGTGCTAACGGCAAGGCATCAGGCCATTGTAGACCAGAGCTCGCCTGAATCTTGGCTAGTTTTAGCTTAAGGGTGCCTTTATAGCATTCTACCAGACCAACTGATTGAGGGTGATTTGCAGCATGGAACTTTTGGCGTATTCCTAACCCATCACACACTCTCTTCATCACTTGACCCACAAATTCACTCCCATTGTCACTCCAGACCATTCTCAGCAATCCATACCTAGGGAAAAATTCCTTAATAAGGGCTTTAGCTGTGGACAAAGCAGTATTATCTTTCAGATGGTATGCTTCCACCCATCTTGAAAAAGAGCAAAGAACCACGAGCACGTACTTTAAGTTGTTGCACCTCTCCATGTGGATGAAATCTAGCTGCAAAGCCTCGAACGGATACGTCGGAGGTGCAAAATGACCAGCTGGAGTTGGAGTTCCCTTACCAGGATTGTACATCAAACAAACCATACAATTCTTAACCAAATTCTCTGCACACTTAGGAATTCCTGCATTCTGCCATATTGGAGCTAACAACTTATAAATCCCTTTCACACTGATATGAGCCATTCCATGAGCCATCGTAACCACTGGAAGTACATACGCACCAGGTAACAACCATCGCTGATGCTCTGACAACTCAATCCAACAACCATTCAAATCCAATTTACCCTTGCTTTCTCTCCATTCATTCAACTCTTTCTCTGTAGCTTCAGCTTGAATGGACTTCACGCTCTCTAACGTATCTCCACACATACTTCTATCCGGAACCCAGCTCGCCGGACCCGCAACATACATTCGACTCATCACATCTCTTGCCGTCTCTTTCGCAACTTTGTCTGCAAACGCATTACCACGACCAACATCATCAGTAACTTTCTTATGCGCACTGCATTTCACGATCACAACTTGCAACGGCAAAGTAAGTGACTCAAGAAGTTCATTCACCAACTGACCATGCTGAATCTTAGTTCCATGCGAAGTCAGGAACCCACGCTCTTTTCACAAACGTCCAAAACTATGAGCCACACCAAACGCATACTGGCTATCAGTGTAAACAGTCACTTGTTTTTCTTTTGACAACACACACACTCTTGTCAATGCAATCAACTCTGCTGCTTGTGCTGAATTATGTGGGATACGTGCTGCTTCAACAATCGTATGCAAAGTCGTAACAGCATATGCCGCAGTCGTATCACCATTCAGAAGCTTGAAGCACGAACCATCAACCCATAAGGTACCATCACACTCTGGAAGAGGAGTGTCCCTAAGGTCTATTCTCCCTTTCGTTTCTTCCTCTGTCCTAAGGAAGCAATCATGCTGTTCAGTAACATCTGTCTCAACTGAAATCGGCAACAACGTAGCTGGATTCAACGTTTTGCATCTCTTTATATGCACATGACTCGCTAAGAGTGTCAATTCATAACCTGACAACCGAGCACTAGTTAAGTGCTGTGTCTTGGTGCGATCCAACAAGGTATTCACTGCATGTGGAACCATCACAATCAATGTATTATCCATCACCAAACCAGCAGACTGTCGAATAGAAACAGCCGCTGCTGCTGTAGCTCTCAGACAACTCGGCAACGCTCTAGCTACCGGATCCAAAGTCGACGAAAAATAAGCACATGGACGCTGCTTGTCGCTGAACTGCTGTGTCAAAACTGACAATGCACATCCCTCTCTCTCGTAGACATAGAGTGAAAAAGGATTACTGTAATCGGGATTTCCCAACACAGGAGCCGAACACAACACATCACGTAATTCTGAAAAGCTCTTCTGACATTCGTCAGTCCAAGGAATAGGATTCGGAGTATCCTTAACAGTAAGAGCTATCAAAGGTTTTGCAAGCAGAGAAAAAATTGGGATCCACTGTCTACAGTATGATGTAATACCCAGAAAAGCACGCACTTCTCTCTGTGTCGTTGGCACACTCATTTTCGCAATAGCTTGAATTCTTTCTGGGGTCAATCTTCTTCCCTCCTCCGATAAGAGGTGACCTAAGTAGGTTACTTCTTGTCGACAATATTGCAACTTCGAAAGAGACACCTTCTGATGGAAGTCAGACAGATGACGTAACAACGACAAAGTAGCCTCTTTGCAAATCTCTTCATTGTCAGCCGCAACTAACAACTCGTCAACTACTGAATAAGGGCAGCACCATCAGGTAAGACAATCAAATCAAGTGGTGTTTTCAAAGCCTGACTATAGATCGATGGACTTTCACAATAGCCTTGAGGAGCGCGTTTGAACCGGAAACTTCGGCCTCCCAAAGAGAAGCCAAAAATATCTCTACTCTCCACGGCAATCGGGATGCTGAAGAAAGCATTCTTCAAGTCAATCACCGAAAACCACGTGGCTGAAGCCGGAATCAAAGTCAGTAAAGCGGTGATACCTGGAACAACTGGAAATTGCGGAACAATAATCTTATTCACCTCGCGGAGATCGATCACAAACCTATATACAGGAGGTTGCGAAGAATCAGTTCGTTTCAGAACAGGCAAAACCGGACTATTAGACACATTACCTCTCGTCTCTTCAATCACACCATTCTCAATCAGATCATAGATAATCGCCAAAAGTGCCCTTTCACCATCACTGGAAATCCGATATTGGGGAATACGAGGCAATCTAGCATTCTCTTTCAACGTCACAACGTATGGCGGAATCTCCAAAAGACCCACATCATTAGGACCAGTAGCCCAAAGAGAATCAGGGAGAGAAGACAATTCAGATGGAAGTTTATCTTTAGATAAATACTTTGGAGAGATCACTCTCTTACCCAATGTAAGCTGTACTCCTGAAGGAGAACAATGTAGCGTTGCATACAATCTTTTCAACAAGTCTAATCCCAACAAGTTCTCACCACAACCTGTCGTCAGAATAAGGGGTGCTTCAAAGTCACAAGATCCAACAGAAATAGACAACGGACTGGAAATCGGATTAGTAACCGGGGCGTCAGAAAAACCTACTGAAACATTCGTTAAGCCAGACAAATGTGCGCCAGGGAGTTTAAAGTGCATAATAGAACTCTTCGCAGCATCAGTATCCAACAGAAAAGGCTCTGACACACCTAATGCAATCACTTTGACATAAGGTCCACTCTGATCTACTAGAACTGAAACAACTCCCTCTCTTTGTCTATGGCTGTCCTAGCAATCATTACCATCCATATTCTCACCTTCGACATAGTAATCGTCCGCAGAGTACTGAGCTGTCCTACCAGACGCACCATTCTGCTGATCAAAACTATTCATTGAATTATGTGGAGGCAATGAACGCGCATTCTGAGGAAACACACCACGTCCTCTACCTCTAGGAGCTTGCTGAACACCTCGACCTCTCACACCAGAAGCACCATTCGTGCGCTGTAACATAACCGGACTATGCAAACACAACAGGTGATGGACCGAATGTGGATCAATGTCACACACTCACCCCAGTCCAAAGATCTGGGCCCAAATCCATCGTTTTTTTGCACTCCACACCACCCTGGGTTAGACAATGGTGATATGCAAATCAGCTCTGACCCTGTGCCCCATGGGAACAGTCCAGTCCGAACTACAAAAGCCATGTCCTTCCCATAACGGAATCAAGCATCCGAGGACCGGACCGGTTTCGAGGTAACACCTCTCATCAGCCCGGCTAGCTTGACTCCAAGTGGTGTGGAGTGCCTGGGACCCACGTCTGGGCATCCCCAGCGCACTTAGGGCGGAATATGCAAACACAACAGGTGATGGACCGAATGTGGATCAATGTCACACACTCACCCCAGTCCAAAGATCTGGGCCCAAATCCATCATTTTTTTGCACTCCACACCACCCTGGGTTAGACAATGGCGATATGCAAATCAGCTCTGACCCTGTGCCCCATGGGAACAGTCCAGTCCGAACTACAAAAGCCATGTCCTTCCCAGAACGGAATCAAGCATCCGAGGACCGGACCGGTTTCGAGGTAACACCTCTCATCAGCCCGGCTAGCTTGACTCCAAGTGGTGTGGAGTGCCTGGGACCCACGTCTGGGCATCCCCAGGGCACTTAGGGCCGAATATGCAAACACAACAGGTGAAGGACTGAATGTGGATCAATGTCACACACTCACCCCAGTCCAAAGATCTGGGCCCAAATCCATCGTTTTTTTGCACTCCACACCCCCCTGGGTTAGACAATGGCGATATGCAAATCAGCTCTGACTCTGTGCCCCATGGGAACAGTCCAGTCCGAACTACAAAAGCCATGTCCTTCCCAGAACGGAATCAAGCATCCGAGGACCGGACCGGTTTCGAGGTAACACCTCTCATCAGCCCGGCTAGCTTGACTCCAAGTGGTGTGAAGTGCCTGGGACCCATGTCTGGGCATCCCCAGCGCACTTAGGGCGGAATATGCAAACACAACAGGTGATGGACCGAATGTGGATCAATGTCACACACTCACCCCAGTCCAAAATCTGGGCCCAAATCCATCGTTTTTTTGCACTTCACACCACCCTGGGTTAGACAATGGCGATATGCAAATCAGCTCTGACCCTGTGCCCCATGGGAACAGTCCAGTCCGAACTACAAAAGCCATGTCCTTCCCAGAACGGAATCAAGCATCCGAGGACCGGACCGGTTTCGAGGTAACACCTCTCATCAGCCCGGCTAGCTTGACTCCAAGTGGTGTGGAGTGCCTGGGACCCACGTCTTGGCAACCCCAGCGCACTTAGGGCGGAATATGCAAACACAACAGGTGATGGACCGAATGTGGATCAATGTCACACACTCACCCCAGTCCAAAGATCTGGGCCCAAATCCATCGTTTTTTTGCACTCCACACCACCCTGGGTTAGACAATGGTGATATGCAAATCAGCTCTGACCCTGTGCCCCATGGGAACAGTCCAGTCCGAACTACAAAAGCCATGTCCTTCCCAGAACGGAATCAAGCATCCGAGGACCGGACCGGTTTCGAGGTAACACCTCTCATCAGCCCGGCTAGCTTGACTCCAAGTGGTGTGGAGTGCCTGGGACCCACGTCTGGGCATCCCCAGCGCACTTAGGGCGGAATATGCAAACACAACAGGTGATGGACCGAATGTGGATCAATGTCACACACTCACCCCAGTCCAAAGATCTGGGCCCAAATCCATCGTTTTTTTGCACTTCACACCACCCTGGGTTAGACAATGGCGATATGCAAATCAGCTCTGACCCTGTGCCCCATGGGAACAGTCCAGTCCGAACTACAAAAGCCATGTCCTTCCCAGAACGGAATCAAGCATCCGAGGACCGGACCGGTTTCGAGGTAACACCTCTCATCAGCCCGGCTAGCTTGACTCCAAGTGGTGTGGAGTGCCTGGGACCCACGTCTTGGCAACCCCAGCGCACTTAGGGCGGAATATGCAAACACAACAGGTGATGGACCGAATGTGGATCAATGTCACACACTCACCCCAGTCCAAAGATCTGGGCCCAAATCCATCGTTTTTTTGCACTCCACACCACCCTGGGTTAGACAATGGTGATATGCAAATCAGCTCTGACCCTGTGCCCCATGGGAACAGTCCAGTCTGAACTACAAAAGCCATGTCCTTCCCAGAACGGAATCAAGCATCCGAGGACCGGACCGGTTTCGAGGTAACACCTCTCATCAGCCCGGCTAGCTTGACTCCAAGTGGTGTGGAGTGCCTGGGACCCACGTCTGGGCATCCCCAGCGCACTTAGGGCGGAATATGCAAACACAACAGGTGATGGACCGAATGTGGATCAATGTCACACACTCACCCCAGTCCAAAGATCTGGGCCCAAATCCATTGTTTTTTTGCACTCCACACCACCCTGGGTTAGACAATGGCGATATGCAAATCAGCTCTGACCCTGTGCCCCATGGGAACAGTCCAGTCCGAACTGCAAAAGCCATGTCCTTCCCAGAACGGAATCAAGCATCCGAGGACCGGACCGGTTTCGAGGTAACACCTCTCATCAGCCCGGCTAGCTTGACTCCAGGTGGTGTGGAGTGCCTGGGACCCACGTCTGGGCATCCCCAGCGCACTTAGGGCGGAATATGCAAACACAACAGGTGATGGACCGAATGTGGATCAATGTCACACACTCACCCCAGTCCAAAGATCTGGGCCCAAATCCATCGTTTTCTTGCACTCCACACCACCCTAACCGGACAACTATTCTTGAAATGACCCTCTTCTTTACAATACGCACACTGATTAGGGCCTACAGGAAAACGCTGTTGAGAAGACTCAAACCTTTGCGAGTT
Organism: Lissotriton vulgaris; assembly: GCF_964263255.1. Taxonomy (NCBI): domain Eukaryota; kingdom Metazoa; phylum Chordata; class Amphibia; order Caudata; family Salamandridae; genus Lissotriton; species Lissotriton vulgaris. Next base: position 344,870,185 of record NC_141699.1, read on the forward strand.
TCTCTGATACTGCTGAGGTTGCTGATAATCACGCTGATTATTACGAGGCGGATACGCTTGCTGCAAAAGAACCTTCGTCTTTTGCTCTTTAGTCTTCTTGTTGGCTCTATCTTTCTCGTCCTTATCTCTATTCTCATAGTACTGTGCAGTAGCCAAAATCTGTGCTGACGAGGAAACAGCCCATGCACTGTCAGAATCCTTCAACTTATTGCACAACTCGGGAAGCAAATTATGCACGAACTTGTCAACGAACAACCGTTGACCACCTTCCGTACTCATGTCCTGACCACTATGGTCGACAAACGTCTCTTCGAAACTGGTGAAAAAGTCAGACACACTTTTGTCTTTCTTCTGCTTACATGCAGACAACTTGTCCCAATTGACACTCACGGCAGGCATCAAAGTCTTCATGTAATTAACAATCCTACCAGGGAGTTCTGCAACTAAAGCCTCTGGTTTAGCACCACCAATTTGTCTAGCATCTGAGACACCAATATTAGCCCATGTATCACCTAACTCTTGCGCATGATCGGTATGACGAATCATTCCCCATATATGCTGTGGAACAACATTCCCAAACAACATGTCTATGTCGGCTAGATTCATAATGCATGAATCTGCAGTCTGTGAAAATTCCTTATAGTACCCTGCAGGATTTTTATGTGGATCAGGCAAAGGCTGCTTAAGAGCCAAAACTTCAACTCGCTTCCATGGAACATGTACCCAAACACGCTGAAAATGAGGCGGAACAACTGGAACAGCATTCGGATCTCCCTCTCTCCAAACTGGGGGAACCTCTCTCATCGGATATTGTCGCTTCTTTCTCCTAACTGAAGAATCAGGCTCAAACAACGGCCTAGAAGGAGACTCACTCCTAAACGACAACAGTGTCGCAACTGCTTTCTCAACATCAACACCCACTATAGTTCCCTTTGCAAACTCGGACTCTACACGGAACAACTCAGGCGGAGACTGTCCCAATTCACCATCTTCCCATTCTTCACGAAGGAAAGTACACATTGTCCCAAAAACATATCTCTGCGTCGGTGCTTCCCATTGACGGAAAACATCCATAACAGACTCAAAATTATACCTCAAAGGATAAGTAACCCATTTACGCGCTAAATGATCCAACACTGTCCGCTCATCGGGACCAGGCAATTGGCTACGCAATTGTTTACGCTCTGAAACATGGGTCATACCCAATGACCCAAAGAGAGGAGAAAAGAGACCAGTAACAGTATCGGTCATTCTTTGTCGAACAGAAAGAGAAGGTGACGAAAGAACAGGAGGAAAAACGGGATAAGACAAAGTATGCATAGGAGTAGTAGCAGAAGGAGTAGATAATACAGGCGTTAGAGTTGGAGACGAAGCAGGTAGCAAAGTCGGCGGCCCTTGAGAAGGCTGCGCCAAAGGAATAGGAGCCAACTGAAGAGGAGCTGGCTGTTGTAGAACCACAGGTGGCAAAGCAACTGGAGGTTGTGCAACTAAAGGTGGCGGAGGTGCTGTAGCACTCTGCATATAAGGGGATGGCGAACTCAACAAATGTGCCATCAAAGGATCTTTCTCAAGATCTTTCTTTGCATCTTGTTGCTGAGGTGGCAAAGCTGGATAACATTTATCAATCGCCATTTTACGTTGCTTAAGCAATTGTACACTCTCTTGTTCTTCTTCGTTATCTCTAAACTGTATGGCAGCTTGCATTACCGAAACACCTCGTTCTCTTTTATTTCTCTTCGCTAACTTGATTTATTTCTGTTCGGCTTCCTTTCGCCAAAGGCGGAAAGAGTCAAACATCGCCGGCCGGGCTTCTTCTTGAACAGTTTGACTTCTAAATTATCTAAAATCTCCGAATCATAGCTACCATATTGGGGCCACTTTAGGACACCGTCCTTCCTAGTATATCTAATCCATACTTCATTATATGTGATAGGGCCCACACCATGTTTTAAATAGAGCTCATAGGTCGGAGTTCCAATCGGAGGCACCGTACACAAGTCCTCCAATCGGGAATCCCTATTACAACCGCAACAAAATATCTTTCCAAGTCTGCTAAGACCAGGCATCTTCGCTCTCTAGTCTAGCTTCAAACTTCAAGGGAATATCGAATACGATAGCCTCACGAATACACGAGTCCCTCGGCTTTGGAGCTTGCAAGTCCCAAATCAAAGATCCCAAGGGGATACCCAAAACAAAACTAAGGACTGGGAGACGCTCCACTCATACTTAACTGAAATATCGATGACGTCGCCAGAAGACCCGTCTATTGTCTCGCACTACAAATCGTCTAATGGCTCCAAGACAGGGCGACAGTCAGGGCAGCAGTCCTTCGTAGCCGTCGGAAAGCGGGAAACCTCGCAGCAAAGACTTTCGGACCACGACGACATACAGGGGTCGATGAAGTGGCAGGCCTTCCTCCAGAATTTTCACACGAAGCTCCTCACGATCTTCAGGCTTGGACCGGTACTGCTGAAGTCCCCCCACGTTGGGTGCCAACTGAAGAACCGGGTTTTAGAACCCAGCGGCGCCAGGGAAAACGCCCGATGTCTTCGAGTTCCCCTGTCTTGGCAAACAGAGACACGGGACACTTCTAGGTGACGTCAAAGACCAAGTTTATTGGCTGCAACCAGGAACAGAGGTCTACGAAGCACAACACGGGTGGTTCGCTAGAGACTGCACAATTTAGTAAAGCGAGACATCGTCTTTTATGCCAAAAATCACATTCCTGACTAGCATCAATTATTTCCAAACGGATCAATCATACAGTGACATTTCACAAATATCGCATAACGACAAGCCCACTTTCGGTTGTCCAGCCCACCAGGAATGACAAGGCAAAAACCAAAATTCTTGCTCGGACAGGCCGGACAAACCCATAATAAAAGGACCTCAACCCAAACCATAAATAGGCCATAAAAGGAAGGAACAGAAACAGATGAGAAGCAAGATAGAAGGGTGTGTGCATGTACCATATACTCAGCAATGTCCTGCTCTTTGATCTCTATCTGACCAGCTGTCTAACAAGGAACTGGCTCAACGAGGTCAGCCTTGGGCAAGGGAGTCAGTTCATTCAGGTCACACAAAAGTCAGCTAAAGGTGTACCTGTCCCAAAGACTCGTTCGGCCGCAGTCATCGGCCTATGTGAGGGCAATCACAAAATGGCTGCCGTACACAAAATGGAACCCGAAGGTTCAAACAAAATCCCTGAATACACAGTGTTTCCATTGATCGATTATGATGAAAACACTCGTACATACTGCACTCGTGATTTGCGGTCCGCTGATACCAAAATCGTCACGATACGACGACCTTTATTGAACGGGTTTAGAATCACGGAACCTCACCCTCCCCTCTGCACAGGAACGCCTACATGTGGCGCAGGGCATTACAATGTGACGCATCTCCCAGATGCGTCACGTTGTAAGTACCCCGCACCATGGATCAGGATTTGCGCCGCCGTTGCGTCACAAAAGTGACGCAATGGTGGCGTAAATGAGGCGCAATGGGGCTTGTAAATCTGCCCCCTTGTGCTTCCACCACATAGAGGATAAAAAACGAGAGAAATAGCAAATACAGTTGGTAGATGAGTAATATACTTCAATAATCTAAATGCTTCTTTATAGCGCCTAGTGCCCAGGTTCCAATACACTTTTACCAACCATCTTTGTCTAATTTTTTTTATATCCTGGGCAGAAAAAGAATACATGAAGTTCGGTCTCCTCTGCCATAGTGCATGACGGACATCCCAGGTCGACACTGGTGGACCATTTATTGGAAAAAGCACACAGAGCAACAGTACCGTGCCTGAACTAGACATAAAACTTCCTGGCAAGGGCTGGGTGTATTTCATCTAGGCAGAACTCCAGATTATAAGTGTCCTTAAAGTCCAAAAATTTGGCAGTAAGGGATCCAATGGCAGAATTTGCAAGATGTTGGGTGAGTTTGCCCTCCCTATAGATACTATCCGTTTGACCCGCAGCACTTGAGAGTAGTATGGTGGGTGGTTCTTAAGGGATTATTGATGAAAACTGTTGAAGTGTAAAAGATTGTTTCTGGCCGTAATCTTCCGAAAAATGTTGGTTTCAAATTTGTTGGCTTTTCTCTGAATTTGAATATCCAAAAATGTGATGGTGTTCTGATGCATTTCAAACGTGAATTGAATTCTGTCATGTATGTCATTTAATAAATTAAAGGCACTGATCAACTTGTTATGTGGCACTTTCCATAAGATGAAAATATCATCTATATATCGCAAAAACACTGCAGCATGTTCTTTCCAAATGTTAAGGTTCAAGATGTTATCCTACTCGAATCCTCTTATCAAATACATTAGATTGGCAGGTTGAGGAGGTTCTGCGCGATGAAAAAGGGAGATGGTTATGGTTGAAGATTAAACTAGACTGGATGGGGCTAAATTTAGTTAACTATTATGGCCCTGTAGATGACTATATCGTGGCGCTTGAGCAGATTTATCAACTTGCAGTAACCGCGGAAGGCATACTGATTTTGGGGGGGTGGGGTTAATCATATACAGAATCTGGCATTAGATGCCTCAAATAAGACAAAACAACAGTTAAAACCTAAGACTGCAAAGTTAATAAAAAGGCTGTTAAAGGATTTTGCATTAACGGATCAGTGGGGCCAGGGACACCCCGGTTTTGCTCAATTTACATGTTGTTCCTCAAGGTATAGAATTGCTTCTCGCTTGGATTTTTTTCTTGTTGATAAGCTGCTGGCCAACGGCAAATCAGAGATAGTGGTTAGTTCCTTTTCCGATCATTCCATAGTTTTCTTCATTCTAAAACTGAGGATGAAACCAAAAGAGAGAGCAAGATGGTAGTTCGACAAATCCTTATTGGAAGACAATATTTGGGTGGCCGAGTCCAAGAATTTTATTCAGGAATTTTCCAGTTGAACATAAATACTACCCCAATCTTTGTTGTTTGGGAGGCATTCAATGCCACCTTCAGAGAACAGACGATAGCCTATAAGCTCAGGTTAAATAATCAACGCATGCAAAAGATCTCGGAATTACAGCGCCCAGTAGAGGAGGTGAGACAAAGCCTAGATTCGATAATGATTTCAGAACAAACGTTTAAAATTTTACAGCAAGAATTGATAAAACCAAAAGATCGCTTGGAAGATGTTTTTTTGTTAGAAGAGATCACAGGCAGCAAGGCCTACAAACAAAAGGTCTATGAGGAGAGTCAACAAATTGGCAGATTCCTGGCTTGGTCTACAAAAAGTAAGAAAGCGATGCAGACTATCAGCCAGGTTAGAAATCCTTCTACCTAATTTGCTAAAAAAAGGATAAACAGGCAATATCTGGGGTATTCTTTTCCCATTTTAAGCAAATTCATACAGACACATTAGTAGTTGAGGACTCAGAATTATACTCCAATCTAGAATTAATGGAGCAGCACACCGAGATGCTGAATAAAACAATAGAAAAGCCTGAAATTTGGGAAGTATTGGGAAGTATGTTGAACGCAAAGGCTAGTGGATCTGATGGGTTGCCGGTCGAAGTGTTCAAGGCATTCTAGGAAGAACTAGTTCCTTTTTTGATTAAAATGTTTAATCAAATTAAGGATGGGATGGATACCCCTTTTAGTTTTAAGGTGTCAGTTCTTGAAATTTTTCTCATTAAGGATAAAGATCCTAGGGGGCACTAGGTAGCGCCAGACCAGGATGGCGACTTGACTTGACTTGACATCCTGCCCTTTCCAAACTGCTCCTCACCAGCACGAGTGAGTTGGGGAAAGTGAGGTGCTGTGATGGAGCGAATCTGGGGCCGCTGCTCAGTCCGGGACACGATCTGACAGCCTCCTAAGGTGAGACGCGCTACTGCCTGCACAGAGGCTGGAACCCGGAGGCAGCTCGCAGAGCTACGCGAGCCCGGGGACCCTAGGCCTACACCACCCCTGATGGATCAGAAACAAACGGGACGACGGGGCCATATAGTTCTGAGCTACCCGCCTGCAACAGCTGCAGAAAGGAAAAGACCGCAATCCCGTGGGCGCGGTTGCTGAATGCCCAGGTGAAGAACTGCTGGACCGGGCCCACGCTGTACGGCAACAGGGGACACTGAGGCGGCCATTACCTCGCGCGAAGAGAGAAGAGGGACGCCTGACGAGAGGCAAGAGAGTACTGCGGATAGACGAAGGAGACACTGAAACCAGGTCCCCCCTGCAGCGGCGGGCCTAATAACTCGAAACCCCCCCCCCGAGCCACTGCCGGCGCCACTGACGGACATTTTAGGGACATATCCCGTGGGTGCTGGCTGGGGGTGCGAAGATGGCTGGACGGTGGTGACTGCACCGGCCCCGCAGGCTGATCATAGAAAGACCCGTGCACCCATAACGCAGCCAAGATAGCCGAACACGCGGCAACGACCGCAAAACGCAGAACGCAACGGACACTGCCGCCAATTTCTTAATAAAGACTCCCATACAGTCTATGTGTGGGCACCGAACAGTAAGGACTTCTCAGCACTAACGGGTTGCAGGGACACGGATCCCTACAACCCGCCTGACCACTAGGCACTCTCATTTATACTGGACAGGCCTGGGTCTAATCACAAGCTCGAGGTCGAAGAGAAAACTGCAGTCGAGCGGAGCGCCTACGCTGAGCTAAGTCGGGGTAAACGTCTAAGACTAACGCAGTAGAGATAAGAGGTTACGCTTGCGGCCCCCATGGGCAAGACGGAACCTAAGCAATCTAAGCTACCTTTTGATACCCGCAAGATGCCCAGCTCTACGCCGAGAACCCAAAGTAAGGAGGATACCCCCGACACAAGGGACCCGGGTTGGAAGGACGTGTTACTTAGCATGCAACAAAGTCTAACGAACATCGACTCTAACCCACCTGGAAACTGTCATGGCGAAACTGGACGGTCACGAAGTACGCCTGAAGGAAGCAGAGCAAAGGGTGTCTGACCTTGAGGATGGCGCAAGCAACAGTAGTAAACATATGGCGCAAATGGAGAAGATCCTGAAAGTTATAGCCGACAGGAGTGAAGAGTTGGAATCGTGCTCGAGGCGCTACAGCATTCGCTTCCTTTGTCCCTCAGACGCAGTCCCACTCTCACCAGCTTTCGTAGACTGCTCAAGACATGGCTATTTGATCAGTGATTCTTTCAGCGTGCTTTGTCCTGGGAAACACATGCGCCGAGACACTTCCAGGTATTTACGCGCAATACAAATCACAAAAACATAGACTTAAACATAAACATGCTAGGCCTGGCGGAAACTACCAATACTGGGCTGCTCGAAGACTTCATGGAGTCATTGCTGGTGGACCTCTTTGGCAGAGAATCTTTCTCGTCGCAACTTGTCATCGAAAGAGCCCACCGCTCTTTGGCCTCCAAACCTCCGCCTGGAACGCCGCCACGCCCAATCATCATGCGGTTCCTAAACTACAGAGACCGGGACACACTGTTGCGCCTGGCGCGGGAAAAGGGAGAAGTCAAGTATGGAAATGCCACGCTCTCATTTTACCCTGATTTCATGCAAGCAGTGCAGGTCGCCAGGAAGAAGTTCACTGCAGTGAAGAAGCAACTTCAGTCTCGCAGCATCCAGTACGCTATGCTGGTTCCAGCCCAACTACGAATTCAACATAGAGGCAAACACCACATCTTCCTCACACCACAGCAAATGTAAATGTAAATGTGGGTGTACTTGTAAAGCGCACTGCGACTCCATGGAGTATCCTGGCGCTGAAGACCGCTGGGGAACCCGCCCTGGTTTTCCCTGTGAGATGGTCCCTTTCTGGGTATCTCCAAGGTGAAACCAGGCATCCCCGACGTCTGTGGGGGGCCGCTGTAGAGATGAGGCAAGCTTACTGCCCAGAGTTGCCAAGTGTGTTCCCTGGTTAGAGTAGGCACCGAGGCGAGAATTATCGAGTCTGTTTTGACCCTGGTCCATGACCCTGCCGCGTCGGGAATTGAACCCTGGTCCCAGGCCGTTCTCTGCTTACAGGTCTGCCGCCTCTAACCAGTGAGCCACACCACTCCACAAGCGGAAGACTTCCTTAAGCACGATGGGCGATCTACATCCAGGGAGGCAGCGGACAGAGGCAGGCCCCGCTCGCACTCTCCACTGTCGGAACCCTCTTGAACATAACCAGGCAATGAACCCCTTCTATGACACTCCAATGGACTTACAACGGACTTGTGATGTATAAATATTCTACACTATATCAGGAACAGATGCTCCGCCCGGCCTCGTGCCCTCATCCCATCGGATGGCCCCCGTCACTTGGGGGTTACAGTCGGGTGAAATAGGAGAGGCACGAAGATACCGGCGGGAGCCACTAGTGGTCCCCTTTGAGGGCATTCCCCTTAGGTTGTTTTTCTAGTTTCTACCTTAATGGCACTGGGGGAGGGGGGAGGGGCACTACGTTCTAAAAGTTGTTTCAGGGGAGGGTGGGATTTATTCCTCTGGCATGTTGGGGTAGCCGGTGTGGGTGGGACTGGGAGGGAAAGGGCCTATAGGGCAATACTGACACAACGTGATGAGTCCCGGGCATTGGCCGAAAATACTTGGCAACAGTTACAATTCTTTTCTTGTGATGGCGGTTGATCGGGGAGATAATGGTATGAATCTTAATGTTATGTCTTGGAATGTGCGGGGACTTAATAACCCCGGAAAAAGTGGCAGGTTCTAAGCTACTTGGGCAGGCACCACATCAATATTGCTTTCCTCCAGGAAACGCATTTGGCAAAGGGGGCTGCCCCCTTCTTCGCGACATGCTGGGCCTCTCACGGATGCTATGCATCATACTCCTCCTATGCCAGAGGGGTGGCCATTCTGATTAAACGTGGGGTTTGCTTTGTGGAGGCAGGCAGGGAAGTGGACCCAGATGGGAGGTACTGTCTACTGTGGGGGGCACTGCAATCACATGACATTGTTTTTGTGAACTATTACGGACCAAATGTTGACAACCCTCACTGCCTCCACCTGATCAGGGGCAAATTGAGAACGTTAGGATGCAGATATCTCATGTGGGGTGGAGATTTTAATACTGTTGTCAACCCTACAGAGGACAGATCACATGCCACATCACTACACTACACCTCCTCTCAACGCACCTTGCAGGACATTGTAACAGATGAGGAACTGGTGGACGCTTGGCGGCTCGTACACCAGCTGCAGAGGGAGGGCACACATCACTCTTCAGTCCACAATACTTGGGCCAGACTGGATTATGTATTCCTGGCGAAGGGCATGTCTAACTGGGTCCAGGGGGCGACACACATGGCTAGGACGTTTTCGGACCATTCCCCAGTGAAGATCTCCTTGCAGCCACCCATGGACTTAACACCTTATATAGGCTGGAGGCTGAATCCCTCACACTTACAAGACACCGTCTTTAACGCGGAACTAGAACAGGAGACGTCAGATTTTTCCCCAGACACACTGGCTCAGTAACAAGCCTCACCACTGTATGGGAGGCCTTCAAGGTTACTGTCAGGGGGTGGTGCATCTCCAAAGGGGGCGGGATATTGAAAGCTCTCCGAGGAACCCTAAACACACTTGAGTCGAATTGAAAACCCTGGAACGTGAAGCTGCGGGCAGCGCGGACCCTACCCCTATACAGTTACATATATGGAAAAAACTGACAACGTATAATGAAACGGCTGAACGGGAATGCAAGTTCCGTGGGAAACAGGGTGAGGCTAGATGCTATGGGGAAGGCGATAGGCCAGGGCGCTCGCTAGCAGGAGTGGTACGACCCACGTGCTTTCATAATCATGTCACAGAACTACGAAACGAACAGGGGGAGACATGCAGGTCGCTACCTGGGCAGATGGACATCCTGACACAATACTACAAGGCACTCTACACTTCACGGAGGCAAACTGAACTGCAACTTATTCTTATTCTGCCATTTGTTGGAGCCTGCTGGAAGGAGCATCTGAAAACACAGCGAAGACTTGCCTACCTCTCGCGGAACCCGCTGCGCGGGTCCCGCTTCGTGTGGGGCGATCCACAAGGAACTGCTGGGAAGTACGACGGTGTCCCTGAGAAGGCGAGTGACAGGCGGGGCTGCGAGCGAGAGCAGGCGCTGGACCGGGACTACAGTTCCCAGGAGCGCTTGCCAGACCCAACTCTTAACACCTGGGCCGCTCTCCTTGTCTCCTCCTCCCCTTCCCCTGCGCTTAAAGACTCTGGCGCTTGTGAAGCACTTGGGACCCTTATTCTGCCATTTGTTGGAGCCTGCTGGAAGGAGCATCTGAAAACACAGCGAAGACTTGCCTACCTCTCGCGGAACCCGCTGAGCGATCCACAAGGAACTGCTGGGAAGTACGACGGTGTCCCTGAGAAGGCGAGTGAAAGGCGGGGCTTCGAGCAAGAGCAGGCGCTGGACCGGGACTACAGTTCCCAGGAGCGCTTGCCAGACCCAACTCTTAACACCTGGGCCGCTCTCCTTGTCTGCTCCTCCCCTTCCCCTGCGCTTAAAGACTCTGGCGCTTGTGAAGCACTTGGGACCCTTATTCTGCCATTTGTTGGAGCCTGCTGGAAGGAGCATCTGAAAACACAGCGAAGACTTGCCTACCTCTCGCGGAACCCGCTGCGCGGGTCCCGCTTCGTGTGGGGCGATCCACAAGGAACTGCTGGGAAGTACGACGGTGTCCCTGAGAAGGCGAGTGACAGGCGGGGCTGCGAGCGAGAGCAGGCGCTGGACCGGGACTACAGTTCCCAGGAGCGCTTGCCAGACCCAACTCTTAACACCTGGGCCGCTCTCCTTGTCTGCTCCTCCCCTTCCCCTGCGCTTAAAGACTCTGGCGCTTGTGAAGCACTTGGGACCCTTATTCTGCCATTTGTTGGAGCCTGCTGGAAGGAGCATCTGAAAACACAGCGAAGACTTGCCTACCTCTCGCGGAACCCGCTGCGCGGGTCCCGCTTCGTGTGGGGCGATCCACAAGGAACTGCTGGGAAGTACGACGGTGTCCCTGAGAAGGCGAGTGACAGGCGGGGCTGCGAGCGAGAGCAGGCGCTGGACCGGGACTACAGTTCCCAGGAGCGCTTGCCAGACCCAACTCTTAACACCTGGGCCCGTCTCCTTGTCTCCTCCTCCCCTTCCCCTGCGCTTAAAGACTCTGGCGCTTGTGAAGCACTTGGGACCCTTATTCTGCCATTTGTTGGAGCCTGCTGGAAGGAGCATCTGAAAACACAGCGAAGACTTGCCTACCTCTCGCAGGACCCGCTGAGCGATCCACAAGGAACTGCTGGGAAGTACGACGGTGTCCCTGAGAAGGCGAGTGAAAGGCGGGGCTTCGAGCGAGAGCAGGCGCTGGACCGGGACTACAGTTCCCAGGAGCGCTTGCCAGACCCAACTCTTAACACCTGGGCCGCTCTCCTTGTCTGCTCCTCCCCTTCCCCTGCGCTTAAAGACTCTGGCGCTTGTGAAGCACTTGGGACCCTTATTCTGCCATTTGTTGGAGCCTGCTGGAAGGAGCATCTGAAAACACAGCGAAGACTTGCCTACCTCTCGCGGAACCCGCTGCGCGGGTCCCGCTTCGTGTGGGGCGATCCACAAGGAACTGCTGGGAAGTACGACGGTGTCCCTGAGAAGGCGAGTGACAGGCGGGGCTGCGAGCGAGAGCAGGCGCTGGACCGGGACTACAGTTCCCAGGAGCGCTTGCCAGACCCAACTCTTAACACCTGGGCCGCTCTCCTTGTCTCCTCCTCCCCTTCCCCTGCGCTTAAAGACTCTGGCGCTTGGGAAGCACTTGGGACCCTTATTCTGCCATTTGTTGGAGCCTGCTGGAAGGAGCATCTGAAAACACAGCGAAGACTTGCCTACCTCTCGCGGAACCCGCTGAGCGGGTCCCGCTTCGTGTGGGGCGATCCACAAGGAACTGCTGGGAAGTACGACGGTGTCCCTGAGAAGGCGAGTGACAGGCGGGGCTTCGAGCGAGAGCAGGCGCTGGACCGGGACTACAGTTCCCAGGAGCGCTTGCCAGACCCAACTCTTAACACCTGGGCCGCTCTCCTTGTCTGCTCCTCCCCTTCCCCTGCGCTTAAAGACTCTGGCGCTTGTGAAGCACTTGGGACCCTTATTCTGCCATTTGTTGGAGCCTGCAGGAAGGAGCATCTGAAAACACAGCGAAGACTTGCCTACCTCTCGCGGAACCCGCTGCGCGGGTCCCGCTTCGTGTGGGGCGATCCACAAGGAACTGCTGGGAAGTACGACGGTGTCCCTGAGAAGGCGAGTGACAGGCGGGGCTGCGAGCGAGAGCAGGCGCTGGACCGGGACTACAGTTCCCAGGAGCGCTTGCCAGACCCAACTCTTAACACCTGGGCCGCTCTCCTTGTCTGCTCCTCCCCTTCCCCTGCGCTTATAAATTGATACTGCCTATACCGCTGCGCGGTAGCGCGTGGGAGCGCCGGGAGAAGCCCGGGACAAGGGCGGGACCGTCTGTGGCCGTCAGGGGCCAAAGGAGGCCGGGCTGGGCCATATCCCTTACCTTTTACTTCCAACTACCACTCTGATTAAGGCGATGCCCTCGCCGACACCACGCGAAACTCCATCAAGGGATGGAGGCAGCAACACAGGGACATTGGACAATTACTTTAAATCTGCCAAGGGAGATGCGGGTAAAGAAAACTCTCTAGAGGGACGCAGGGCAGAGCGGCGGCGCTCCATTGAGTCTATGAAGAGCAGACCCTTGACTGAGATCATCCCGTATCCTATTTCCCAAGAGGAAGGTACGCCCCCCAATAGTTTAAATCCCCCGACCCTTGAAGATTTCCCCCTCTTACTTCGGGAAATTCCTAGCGACCCTGGGTTGGTGCCCGGAAAGTCTATTGATACAACTCCTCCCATGACTTGTGTCACCCCTGTTAATTTGGTTACCCAAACTCCCCCTTTGCATGTCACTAAGAAAAATAAGCCAAAACAAAGTGTTGTGGTGGAGTTGCAAAGGTCTCCACCTAGCAAACGGAGTAGGAAGTCAATGGGGGGGCGGGGGAAAACCAAAGTATCCCATCTAGATTTTGGTAAAAAACATATAAACGCACTCCAATCTGGGAAGGACAAGGAGATCGTGACTATCGCTCTTCCCTCTAAGGCCCAAAGTTCCAACATAGTTGATACCAACAACGACCTAGTAGCTAATATATCCAACACAACTCCCCCTCTTACATCTATAGGGAGTATAGAATTCCTACTTCGTTCCCTTCTGCAGCCTATTAGCGATAGCCTCAAAAAAGTTGAGATTAGGCTCACTCTATTGGAGACATCTCTTACTACCTTGAACACCTTAGTTAGTAAGCAATCTAAAAATGTGGGTCCTCACCCCCCGCAGGAAACCCTCCTAAAATAGGAGCCCCACAGGGTGACAACAAAGTCCCCCCACAGAGTGTGCCTACTGTCCCCCCCCTGCAGCCATTAATGGCTATTCCGATCCAGGCACCGTGCAGTAATTCAACCAAAAGGCCTTTACAACCAATAGACCCTGTCCCTCAAAGCTCTCAGATAGGGATTAACGATGGCCACCAAGAAGCTCGCAGCGCCCCTTTACTCTCCCCGGGCCGCCCAGCCCAAAGACCACGGAGACCAGATCTGCCCCCAGAAGCTAATAGTCTAACGGTGGTCCTAGCAGGTGCCCCCCATCTAAGATCAGGGGAAAATGAAGACTACCAATCCCTAAAGAAAAAGGTCATTAAATGGCTAAACTGGAATCGACCCCTACCATCGCACTTCAATAATGAGATTATTATGGTTAGAAGGGTCCCTTGGCTAGGGAAGACCAGAAAAACAATAATAGGGGATTGTATTTTGGTAACTTTTAAAGATCCGGGCACTGTTCTGCACATCTGTGAAGGAATAAATAGATCACTGGACTCCACTATTCAGACCCTTCCAGTATCCTTCTTTTTCCCCCCTACTCGCATGCATTATGCTCCACCGCATGATGAATGGACAAGGGTGGAACATAGACGCAGACACAAGGATTATGCACAACGCCCAAATCTTCATTTGCCGGACACACCCTATTTTCATTTCAACCGCTTCAATTGCCTGAATGGCTTGGATGGGGTCGATTGACTTTCCACTCACAAGCCAGTGACCCGGGATTGCGGTTCCTGCAGACTCTCTGAGCCATCTACCCCGATTGTTGGTAAAACCCTTGGCCCACTGAATGATCCAGTGCCTCTGGATATTGGCACCAGCAGACTTTCTGATCTATCTGCCCACAATGTTGACAACGCCTCTGGAATACTGAATATGACAATACCTGTGGAGAACGGCTCCTGTAGACTTTCTGAGCCATCTGCCCCTACTGTTGGTAATGTGTCAAAACTTCCGACTGCAGTAGAGTCTGGAACCATCTCTTCCAACCCTCCTGGCGCGGCAACTGACACCTCTGAACATTTGAGGATAATCTGCTGGAATGTTGCTGGACTGGCCAATAAACTGTGTGATCCGGACTGGGCAAATTATATCGAGACTGGAGATGTATGTATGTTCCAGGAAACCTGGGCCAGAGAGGACTATGGTCACCATGGCTACATGTCATTCTTCATTCCAGCGAGGTGGGAAGGAAAAGGCCGTCCGTCAGGGGGACTTACGACTTGGGTTGCATCTCACCTGGGCTGCGTGGCCACACGGTTGTCGGCTAACTCTGAAGACATCCTTGTGGTTTCATTATTATGGCCCAACCAAGTCAAACTTTTGATTATTAACATCTATTCTAGGCCCACGGGAATTGCAAAGGAATCACTGACTATAGATGAACTCCCCAACTATATATCTGATTTACCAAGTGATTCTTTTTATGTAGTGGGAGGGGATTTTAATTCTCATTTCGAGCCACTCCCTGGCCTTCTGGACGGGTTATCATCGGAAGAAGAGGCCAGGTGGGCAGTGCCCCTAGTGGAAGCTCCACCCCCGAAGGCTTGGACCCCACTAGCACTACAAATTACAGCCCTCACCTTAAAGTTCGGAATCAGAGCTTGCAACGGGCGAATGAAATCCGACATACCTAGTAAAACCACCTACAATAGACCGGGAAGAGAGTCCCGTCTGGACTATATCTTGGCCCAAATGGTGAAGTGGCCGACAATCCAGGACTTTAGGGTGAGGGAAAGGACCGACAGTGACCACAATGCACTTGAGCTTGACCTTGCTCACCCTGGCCCCCAAGCCCCCGTGACCAACGCGGAAGGGAATAATCCTGCGCTTCTTCTGGACAATAGCAGGAGAAGAATCAGGTGGGAGCACTTGGTTACAAACAAGAATAAACTCCCCATGCTCTATGAAGGGATAACTCCCATCTTGGAAATTGTGGGGAGCTTGGATACCGAGGCAAATAACAATGACTCCCAGGACAAACTGTACAAGGCGCATGAGGACCTTATAAAAGCTGCGGCACCTCATTTCACCTGTAGTTCACGGAAGCCAAGAGGGGGGCGGCAAGGCAAAACATCATGGTATAACCCAGCATGCAGACGGGCAAAAACAGAACTCCTCAGATTAATCAAGGAGGGCTCAGGGGGGGATAGCCTTAAGCAAAGCAGGCGAGCTTACAAGAAACTCGTTGCCCATGCTAAAGCCGAATGGGAGGAAAACCAGTGGGAAGAACTCACCAAGGCCCTAGCGATCCAAAACCAACGCCTGTTTTGGAGGATAGTGAACGGGGGATCGGGGAATTTACAATCGGCATTAGAGCCCAACATTGCCCCAGGGGTGTGGCAAGCTCACTTCCAGTCCCTATACAGCTCCGAGCCGGGAGAATCTCCTGCTGACACTGAGGTGGGCTGGCCGGGTTATGAAGGGGAGCCAATAACGTTGGGCGAGGTCACTGCTGCCATTTCAGGTCTGGCCTCCGGAAAGGCGCCAGGACTGGATGGTTTACCAGGGGATATGTTTAAACAGGAGCCCATAGTCTGGGCCCCTTATCTTGCCGCACTTTTCAATGGAGTGCTTGGCGGCATGGAAATCCCTAGTACTTGGCTGGGGGCAGAGGTAGTCCCTATCTTTAAAAAGGGCTCGCCTCTCCTCCCAGCCAACTACAGACCAATCAGTTTAATAGACGTGGCACAGAAACTGTTTGGTAGGGTTTTGTTGAACCGGCTCCAGGACTGGATGGAGGAAGTGGGTGCCCTTAGTCCTTACCAGGCTGGATTCAGGAAGGGGGTATCCACAGTGGACCAGGTTTTTAGATTAAACCTAATCTATTGGAGGGCAGCAAAATTCGAGGGCGGTAGTCTGTACACAATTTTTGTGGACTTACGGGCCGCCTTCGACCTAGTGCCCAGGGGGAAACTTTGGAGCGTCCTGGCAGAGATGGGCGTTCCCCCGGACATCCTATTGATCTTACAGAGGCTGCACCACAATAATTACGCCCGAGTGAGGTGCGGGAGGTTGGGGGAACTGACCGATAGATTCCACGTTGGCCGGGGGGTAAGGCAGGGTTGTGTGCTGGCACCAACCCTCTTTTGTCTCTTCGTCAACGGGGTAATCGCCCACCTGAACGCCACTGACTATACTGACGCCCCCAAATTAAATGGCAGCAGGGTGCCCACAATTATGTTTGCGGACGACACCCTGCTGCTATCTAAAACCCCCATGGGTATACAGAGGATTTTGGATTCCTTTGTGGCCTTCTGTACTGATAGGGGGCTAGAAATTAATGCGGCAAAAACCAAATTCATGGTCTTGAATCCGAGCCAAAAATTGCGGCCAAATCCGCAATTGGGAGCTGTACGGCTCGAGAGAGTAGCCACCTTTGAATACCTTGGTGTGACTCTTAACGAAACCATGACTTGGGGATCCCATCAGAGTAGGGCTAACCTCAAACTCATCCAAACCACTGGGGGTATCGCCCGGATGATGACCGGTTCAACATACCGTCCATTGGGGGCACTAATCCAGATATATAAGGCCCAGGCTAGGGGAGCGATCATGTATGGGGCGGAACTGTGGGGTCACACACCTTGTCGGAGTCTGTCACTAACGGAAAACAAGTTTATAAGACAGATAGCCGCACTCCCGACCAGCACCCCGCTCCTCCCCTTGAGGCTGGACTTGGGTTTACGACCGTTAGCAGATGAAATAAGCCTGAGACCCATAGCCTTTTGGCGCAGGCTGTGGAGCAGCAATGATCTTGCAGAATACAGGGCGGAACTGGTCAAACTTTTGAATCACCCAAAGCGCTCAATATCCCCTGGATCAAAAACATCCAAGTCACTTGCATGGAATTAGGACTCCCTGACTTATGGACTGAGCCGGCGAATGCCGCACTAAACATCTCCAAAAGGTCCCTGGCTAACGTATACCACGAACACAAATTTGCCAGGGCCCAAGCCACCCAGGTAGAAGGGTCCTTATCCTCCGTATTTTTGCAAAGCAAGGATCTGTATAGGTTTGAGAAGGTACTGGATCCTATCTCCCCTGTACTTGCCAGAAAGCTGTTTCTCCAATGGAGATACGGCACACTGCCCTTCCGGTCATTTACAAGCGCCTGGTCATCGGCTCCCACCACAAACCAGTGTCCGGTATGTGATGCAACGGAGGAAACCGACTTGCATGTGGTTTTTTTCTGCCCAGCCTACAAGGTAGCAAGAAAATCCTGGCTTCTCCCGCTGATAAGGAATATGGGCTGCAGGGAATACGCTCCTATGTACAGGATTTTAAAATCTGATATTTCTGGCCCAACTGTTTTTGCTTTAACAAAATTTCTAACCAATGTTTGGCATACGCGTAACCGTATTTTAAAGGTGTTGGGTCCCTCTTAAAAAAAATTTTTTTTTTCTTTTAGATGCATAGTTTGTATAGCATTTTTTAGCACATGTATTCCAATGTTTTTTTACGAAATGATTATCTGTGATTGTATATGTGTATTGTGTATCTTTTATGGCCAAATGACCGAAATAAAGATTGGAAATGAACTGCAACTTAGGGACTACTTTGAAGACGTGGCACTAGCGTGGCTGGGTCCCGTGCAACAAAAACATTTGGCCTTAGACCTTGAAGTTGACAAGATGAAGGAGGCGATAATGGGCATGAAATCGGGAAAATGCCCGGGCTCAGAGGGGATTCTCATCGATTTTTACAAGACCTATGTACACATCCTTGCCCCAGTCCTCAAGGCAGTATTCTATGAAGCGCTGTAAGAGGGCGTACTCCCAGATACCATGAGAGAAGCGCAAATACTGTCCTTGCTCAAACCCGAGAAAACGCCGGATCAGTGTGAATCCTACCTCCCCCTATCCCTACTTAACAGCGACACTAAGATACTGGTACTAGCCATTAGGCTGAACCTCCTCCTTGAAAAAATAGTACTACCGGACCAGGCGGGCTTTGTCCCCAATCAAGATACCTCCCACAACCTCCGGACACTCCTGGAAATTCTTCAGGACATCGATCCCAAATGCGCTGCGGTGGCGGTCTTTTTAGATGCCACCAAAGCGTTTGATTCCCTGGAATGGGACTACATGTTTGGAACCTTGTCCTATATGGGAATGCCGGAACAGTTTACAAGATGGATCAAGCTCCTTTATGAAGCTCTAGTGGCCAGAGTCCTACTAAATGGGTCTCGCTCTGACCCCTTCCGCACCAACAGAGGGACAAGGCAGAGATGCCCTCTGTCCCCTGTGTTGTTCGCTATTGCCATTGAGCCCCTGGCAGCCAAACTACGCCAGCACCACAACCATAGAGGGCTCCTCTATCCGTCCCGACAAGTGTTAGTCTCCCTTTACGCGAATGACATTACCCTCTATATCCGCAACCCAGGTGAAAATCTCAACCCGGCCCTACGAGAGATGACTAAATTTGGATTGTTTGCTGGAGTGCAAATAAACTGGGAGAGGTCGGCAGTGTTCCCGCTGACAGACCACACCACACCACACCTCAGACCCTTGACTATCCACTGCAGTGGGAGGATTCAGAATTTCGGTATCTGGGGATCTATGTCTCTAGAGACAAAGATACGCTAATGCGAACCAATTATGGACAGGTCATGTCACGAGTCACAGATAACATCATGGCCTGGCTCAAGCTTCCCCTCTCAATGGCAGGGCGCATATTGCTTATTAAAATGGTGATAGTACTGAAATTCCTGTACCTGTTCATCAACATCCCTTACCAACCTGGGGGCGCACTTCTTTGCCACCTTGAAGACGCAACTCGTCCGTCTGATATGGGGAGGTAAACAGGCGCGCTTGAAGCTGGACTCCCTAACACTCCCATATAGATATGGAGGATTTGACGTCCCAGACTTTGAACAATATTACCACAGTGCACAGGCGCATTTTGCGACATACTGGTTTCATCCCCCCTTACATGCCCCACTTGGCGGTGGAAGACGGCCACATGACATTTATCCTCCCGGCGGGGTATATATTTGCCCCGTACAAAGATAGAGATAGGGATCCCACCACTGTGTATTGCACGATGAAAGCAATGCATAGGCTAGTGAAAGCTGATGGTATTACACGCCTCTACTCCCCTAAAATACCATTGCAATCCTGCCCACTGTTACCAGTGACCACTGAGAGAATCTGCCAAAAGCTGATAGCTGGCCGAGGATACTATACATGTGGCAACCTCTTCCCAGATGGGAAGTTCCGGACAAAGGAACAATTTTTTGGGGACACTCCTCCCACATTTATGGACTTGTTCCTCTACACTAGACTACGTCAAAGTGCAAAGGCCATATGTCCTGACTTTCCATCGGAACCGGAAACATTCCAATCCCTACATCTGATGTTACAGGGAAACATAGTGAAACACGCCACGTCCGTCCTATATGCCAGGGTTAGATCAGCGGCTCTGACGGAGCAGGCTGGAGCTCAGGCAGCATGGGACGCAGACCTGCCCGACCCACTCACTGATGAACAATTGTAAATGACATGTACCCTAACGGAACACGGATCGGGCAGCAACCGGCTGCGCTTGTTGCACTTTAAGTTCCTGCACAGGCTGTATCACACTCCAGCTCGCTTGCATACAATAGGACTGCGACAGGATGATCGATGCCTTCGCTGTAAGCAGGGCCCGGCAGACTTTATGCACTTGGCCTAGAACTGCCCTAAAGTGGCCGAGTATTGGGGGGAGGTATTTGAGGAGCTAACCAGCATGCTGGGACTAACCATTGAGCCTCTTCCTGCGACAGCTTTACTGGGCCTGACCGCACATATTAACACTCCACACGGGAAGTTTCTCTTATTGGGCATTCTATTAGCAAAACGCCAGATAGCGTGCCGCTGGGGTAGGGGGCGTGCACCCAAATTCAAGAAATGGATCCATGATATGGTGACATGGCAGGAACACCTGCACACATATGCGGAACAAATGCCTCTGAAATCTAGGCCTAGAGACATTAGGGGCCCGCTTCTGACCTATCTCGGGGCGCAACCGATGGAGGAGGACAGAAACTCAGAGGGCACAGATGAGGAAACGCATGTCTAAGGAGCTGTATAGCTACACCTGCATGTAAGACATATAAGATGCTTGTTTATCTCACCCTACCTACCTTGCGCCATATGTTTGATATACTGTATTCATGGTTAGAAACTGCACGCCAAAACTGTTAGTATTGACCTTTCCGCCTCTATGGTTGACTCACATGGACATTAGGCTTCATGCACAAAGTTCGGGGGAGTTGAGGGGGGGATAGGCAGTGGTCTAGGGGAATTGCTAAGATCCAAATGCGTTGTGGATGTATTGAACTGCACACTTTTTACTGTACGAAATGGTTACAATTGTATCGTATGAAAATCTTTGAATAAATACATTTAAAAAAAAAAAAGGATAACGATCCTAGTGATCCAAATTCCTATCGCCCAATCAGTCTGCTAAATACAGATTACAAATTGTTAATGATTTGGGCTAGAAGGATTGCTCCATGAGCCCAACAAGTAGTTCATTCAGATCAAAATGTTTTCCTTCCGGGACGGCTAATGGCCACAAATACATACTTTCTCATGATTTTTTCTCAGTTAATAAAACTAAAGCGGCTACCTTAATGATAGAGGCGGAAAAGGCTTTTGATTTGGTGGATTGGTGTGCTTCATTTGCGATTTTAAATAAGTTTGGTTTTTCTGCCCAGCTAAAAAAGCTATATAGCCAGGCGGAAGCAAAAATTGTTATCAATGTTGCAGAGGCCGAGAAAGTGAGTATTAAACAAGGCACGCGACAGGGGTTTCCTTTATCCCCCCTTTTGTTTTCTCTGTTTATAGAAGCCCTGCTGTCAAAATCCGTAATAATTTGTTGATTGTGCCCCCCCATTGAAAATATGCCTAAAATTAAGTTGTATGCAGACGATATAATGTTATATCTTAAAGCTGAAGAGTCCTGCATACAGAATGCAATGGAGGAAATCCAGAAATTTACAAGGGTAGGTGGGTATAAAATCAATCAGGCAAAAACAGAAGCCCTTTCATTTAATTCAGCTCCTTCTTATCTCCGCGCATCAATACATAGTTGAGGGCCACACCCTATTAGATACTCAGGCATTTATTTTTCCTGAATTATACCACCATGTTAGGAAAGATTAAAAAATTATTCGGAAAGTGAACCTTGCTGAATTTATCTCTGATAGGCCAAGTGTCTATGGTCAAAATGTCGGTGCTCCCTCTATTTCAGTTTCTTTTTAGTAATCTTCCCATGAAAATTCGAAGTGCCTATTTTAAAGAACTGGACGGAATGATTTGGAAATTTGTATGGAATGATAAACACCCCATAGTTAAACTGTCCATATTACAGTTGGATGTAGCATCAGGGGGATTAGCGCTGCCACATTTTACAACTTATTATCAGGCTTCCTTGCATAACTTATTTTCACAATTAGGAGAAGAGAATTCGGTTTTTGATAATTTCTTTCTAATACAAATGTTGAAAGAAAGCTCTATAAAACTCCCAATTTTTCTGAGATCAGCAAAACGGCCTAAAAAAACAGGTATAAGATTATTTCGGCATTGGTAACTAGGATTACGCATTTTTTTTCATTCAAGAAATATTCCAGCGTATCATGCTTATACCCCCATACAAGATTGTGTAGCTGGAGGAAGATTGTGTAGCTGGAGGATTAATTATGTCAATAGAACTCTACCAAGAAAGGCAAGATTAGGTTTTGGCCTTCTTGTTGATTTTTATAACCATCAAACATTAATTACATCGGACTCAATAAGTCTACAGTTCAGCAACTTAAATATTGCTTTTTTCTAAGCTATCTTCAGCTTGCTAAATTTCTGGAAAATAACTATACTATGTTGAGTGACTCAGTGCTTCTGATAACCAAGTAAATATTGAATAAAGTCTCAGGTGTGGGAGTTTGGTAGGGAAACAAACTTTACAACGCAACTTTTACAAAGCACTACCATTACAACGAAACTTTTACAACGCAACATCCATTACAACGCATGCATTTACAACGCAACCATTACAACACATGACACTACAACGCACACCACTACAACGCATGTCATTACAACACTGTCATTACAACGCATACCAATACAACGCATAGCATAACAACACATAGTACCCTACACTATCCAACACTTACCCTACTGTTGCACCCCCTGGAGTTAGAATAGTAATTTTTACCCCTACACTATCCAATACTTACCTTATATGCAATGTAATGTTATGCGTTGTAATGGTATGCGTTGTAAAGGTAGTATGCGATGTAATGGAATGCGTTGTAGAGGTAGTTTTTAAAAATTTGTTGTAAATACATGCGTTGTAATGGAATGCGTTGTAATGGATGTTGCGTCGTAAAAAATGCGTTGTAAAGGTAGGTGTTGTAAAAGTATGCGTTGTAACGTCATACATCCAGTTTGTTACCGGCTTTTACATCAGCAAGCTTATAATGAAGAGATTATTGCGAAAGAACTTCAGAAAATTCACTCAGAGACAGGATGTAAGTTCAATATGAAAGAATGGCAACCATGAAGCGGATTCTTGAATAAATCATTGCGAGGAGTGAATTATAAAAGAATGAATTTTCTGTCAAGATGGCTTGCATATTATACTCCTCAGAGACTGCATAAAATGTTTCCTACTTGTTCGAATCAATAATTTAGATGCAATGAACGAAGGAGGATGGGTTCATACATTTTATGGATGTAGTATATTGCAGCAATTTTATAAGGATGTGTTTGTTATGATTCCTCAGTTTTTGTCATCAACTATTGAACCATCACCAAGGCTGGTTTTATTTGGTGTCTCGTCCAAGATGCAATGCTTTAGGAAATATAAACAGTATTTTGTAATAGTTTCTGTAGCTGTTGCCAGGTCCTTTGTGCTGCAAAACTGGAAAACCAGTAAACAACCTAGGATTAATCAATGGATCAGTACAATGTGTAAGACCTATAGATTCGAGGAGGCCTACATAAAACGTATAGGAGCTACAGTAAGATTTAGAGCTGTCTGGCAGAAATTTTGTATAGCGGAGTTAGAGTAGGTTTGAAAAACTCTCTGTAGTTGGCAACAAATTACGGTACAATATTTAGTAGAATTGAGGCTGATTGTTGCACTTGCACTTTATAGAGTTCCTGGACATGTGTATTGACTTCTTCTTTGCATTTATGTAACATTTAATCCTAGCTGCACATGCACTTTAAAAAATGCTGGATGTCTGTATTGTCTTTTTCTCTGTATTTCTGAAGTAGTCTTTCCTTTAAGGGACATTGTAGTCTGTGTTAATTGAAAAAAAAACAGTTAGAGGGATTCCCATAAACAGTCCAGGCATGTACATGTTCCTCTGGTGAGCCATAGAGCTGACCATACAAAGAGAGGAACTCCTGTGCCAGCAACTTCATCTCCTCTGGCGAGAAGGCAGGGGCCCTCTCACCTGCTTGACCTCGCATCTTTGTTCCCAGAGGTGACAAACAGCAGCAAAAGTGGAGGAGGTCTTGAGGGGAGCAGTGTTAGGAGGCAAGTGAGATTTTTTCAAATGCCACTTTCACATACACGATGTACTCAATCGTCAGCATAGACGAACACAGCCATTGGTCTTCGTACGTTACTTTCACCAACATTAGCCTATGGATATGTCTGTTGTGAACTTTACCCCCCACTATGCAGTCAACTTCTGTCACGCCTGTCTGATTCCAAATGTCCTATCAGCGAAGTCAGGCACCTACCATTTTAGAAGTTCAAAATCTGCTGCTTCTGACTGTTAAGTACGTCACCACCACTCAAAATGGGGACTAGTTTGTTTACATATTCAAATTTTGATGGCCACTCATTCTTTTTTAAATTATTTTAATATGTAGTACGTTACTGTGCTCTAAAGCGATATTAGCGTGGGTATTTTTACACCTCTGTTGACAGTATTTTTGACTGGAAAAAAGGAATGTGCAAATAATACATTTGAAATGTATTATTTACACTTTTTTTGTTAGCCTCTATATGTAATTTGTGAACAATAAAGGACAAAAAGAATATGTTGTATTAAAATATGTAGTAAAAGCATATATATTTTGTACAACTCCTTGGCTTTTAAATATCAAATATGTGGCTGCGGAAAATATGACAAAATGTTCAAATGTTTTACCAATGCAGACATATGAACCCTGGGAGAGTGAGGACACAACAGCCTCAGGTGCACCACCCATTTTCAGACCTTGCGACCATGGAAGAAAGGGATATAATCAAGAAATTCAGATTGAATAGGCAAACTATACTGGATCTATGTAATCAGCTGGTGCCAGATCTTCAGTGTCACAACAGAAATCACACATCTATTACACCAGTTGTCAAACCCATGGCAGTACACTGTGGAAGTGTCTGGTGGAATGTCACAACCAACTTTCAGTGGTGTACTACAAGACGTTATATGTTCAATGATGTGACACATCAACAGCTTTATCCAGTTTCCATGACAGCAGGATATAGCCAATGTGAAACTTTTATGGTTTGGGTCGCCTACCACATGTGGTTGGAGCAATTGATGGCACACATATTGCCTTAGTGCCACCACACACAGAGAACAGGTCTACCGGAATTGAAAACACTTCCATTCAATTAATGTGCTTGCACACGTGTTAGTGCATTTCTCCGACGCTGCCCTTGGTTCCTTTGTACTATGGAACAGCTGCTTACCCTTTCAAATGTCACAAATTAGTCCTGAGAGGGCCTGGCTTGTTGATCACTACAAACTTTCATAATATTGTTAGGGCAATCTGTAGTTGAATACTCTGAAATTGTGTTACATTTTGTTGGCAATTGTTTTGTCTTCCATCTAGCAGACTCAGCTTATCCCAACCGACCAAGGTTGTTAACACCGCTGAGGAATCCAACAGTGCCAGGGGAAGCCCACTTCAATGAGGTCCATTGAAGAACACAGCGGACAGGGGGGTGGGCTTTCGGGCTCCTAAAGTCAAGATTTTGTTGTCTGGAAAAAACTAGTAGACCCCTCCTCTACTCACCCAGTAAGGTGTACCAAATCACTGTGGCCTGTTGCATGCTCCACATCATTGCCCTGTGACAGAACATCCCTTACATTGCAGAGGATGGAAAACATAGAGAGCCACAGTGTAAGTATATCTTTACATGTATCACCTTAACCATTAAACCAACTATTGATGTGATGATGAAAGAAGTGTGTGATGGTAATTTGTGTCAATCAATCAATCAATCAATCAATCAATCAATCAATGGCATTTATAGAGCGCACTACTTACCCGTAGGGTCTCAAGGCGCTGGGGGGAGTGGGGTGCCGCTACTGCTCGAACAGCCAGGTCTTCAGCTTCTTCCTGAAGGAGAGGTGGTCTTGGGTCAGGCGCAGGTCGGTCGGGAGGGCGTTCCAGGTCTTGGCGGCCAGGTAGGAGAAGGATCTTCCTCCTGAAGTCGCTCTTCGGATGCGGGGGACGGCGGCGAGGGCGTGGTTGGCCGATCGGAGGTGGCGTTTGGGAGCGTAGAAGTTGATTCGGTTGTTGAGGTATCTCGGTCCTTGGTCGTGTAGGGCTTTGTGTGCGTGGGTGAGGAGGCGGAAGGTGATTCTTTTGTTGACGGGGAGCCAGTGCAGGTCTCTCAGATGTCCGGAGATGTGGCTGGTTCGTGGGATGTCGAGGATGAGTCTGGCTGAGGCATTCTGGATCCGCTGGTGTCTCTTCTGAAGCTTGGCGGTGGTGCCAGCGTAGAGGGCGTTGCCGTAGTCCAGTCGACTAGTGACGAGGGCCTGGGTGACGGTCTTCCTGGTCTCGGTAGAGATCCACCGGAAGATCTTCCGTAGCATGCGTAGGATGTTGAAGCACGCCGAGGAGACGTTGTTGACTTGCCTGGTCATGGCGAGGGAGGAGTCCAGGATGAAGCCCAGGTTTCGTGCGTGGTCTGTCGGTTTGGGTGCGGGGCCCAGGGCGGGAGGCCACCAGGAGTCGTCCCAGGCGGAGGGTGAAGAGCCCAGGATGAGCACCTCCGTCTTGTCTGAGTTCAGTTTCAGGCGGCTGGTCGTCATCCACTCGGCTACCTCTTTCATCCCTTCGTGCAGGTTGGCTCTGGCGGCGGCGGGGTCGTTGGTCAGGGAGAGGATCAGCTGGGTGTCGTCGGCGTAGGAGATTATGCTGAGGTTGTGTTGGCGTGCGATGGCCGCGAGGGGGCTCATGTAGACGTTGAAGAGGGTGGGGCTCAGCGAGGATCCTTGAGGGACGCCGCAGATGACTTCGGTGGCCTCTGATTTGTACGGTGGTAGGCGGACTCTCTGTGTTCTTCCGTCGAGGAAGGAGATGATCCATTCCAGAGCCTTCTCCTGGATACCGACGTTGCTGAGGCGCTGTACTAGGGTGCGGTGGCAGACGGTGTCGAATGCTGCGGAGAGGTCTAGGAGGATGAGGGCCGCTGTTTCTCTGTTGTCCATCAGGGCTCGGATGTCATCGGTGGCGGCGATGAGGGCGGTCTCCCTGCTGTGGTTGGCACGGAAGCCAGACTGTGAGGGGTCGAGGGATCCATTTGTCTCCAGGAAGGCGGCCAGCTGCTTGTTGACGGTCTTCTCGATGACTTTGGCTGGGAACGGGAGGAGCGAGATGGGGCGGTAATTCTTGAGTTCGGTGGGGTCCGCTGTGGGTTTCTTGAGTAGAGCGCTGAGTTCGGCGTGCTTCCAGCTCTCAGGGAAGGTGGCGGTGTCGAAGGATGTGTTGATGATGTCTCGCAGGTGGGGTGCGATGACAGCGTCGGCCTTGTTGAAGACGTGGTGAGGGCAGGGGTCAGTCGGAGATCCGGAGTGGATGGAGTTCATCGTGCGGATGGTGTCTTCGGTGCTGATCGGAGTCCAGGCGTGGAGGGTGGTGGTGGGGGGTGGTTGTTCGGTCGTGGTGTGCGTTGGTTGGTTGTTGAAGCTGTTGTGTATGTCCGCGATCTTGTTGTGGAAGTAAGAGGCGAGGGAGTTGCCGAGGTCTTGCGATGGGGTGATGTCGTTGTTACCTGCGCTGGGGTTGGATAGCTCTTTCACGATGTTGAAGAGTTCCTTGCAGTTGTGTGCGTTGTTGTCTAGCCGGTCCTTGAATGCAGTTTTCTTGGCAGCGCGGATCAGCTGGTGGTGCTTCCGGGTGGCAATCTTGAAGGTGGTCATGTTGTCTGGTGTTGGTTCCCTTCTCCAGACTTTCTCGAGGGCTCGGCAGTTCTTCTTGGAGCTCTTGAGTTCGTCGGTGAACCATGGGGCTTTCTTGCTGCCGGGTCTGCTGGGCGGGGTCCTCAGCGGGGCGAGCTCGTCCGTGCAGTTGCTGATCCACTTCGTGAGGTTTTCGGCGGCTTGGCTGGGGTTCGCTGAGCTGGCCGGAGGGTGCTGGCTCAGGGAGGTGGCGAGTTGGTCGGCTGTGATCTTGTTCCAGCTTCTGCGGGCGGTCTGTTGTTGGTGGTGGTGGGTCGTTGTTCTTTTGAAGGTGAAGTGGACGCAGCTGTGGTCCGTCCATTGAAGCTCTGTGGCGTGGCTGAAGGCGATGTCTGTGCTGGATGAGAAGACTGCGTCGAGTGTGTGTCCGGCGAGGTGGGTGGGGGTGGACACCAGCTGCTTGAGTCCAAGATTGGCGAGGTTGTCGAGCAGGGTGCTGGTGTTGTGGTCGTTGTTGTTCTCCAGGTGGAAGTTGAGGTCCCCCAGGAGGATGTAGTCGGCGGAGGGGAGGGCATGCGGGCTGACGAAGTCAGCGATGTCCTCGCTGAATTGGGTGCGTGTTCCCGGAGGTCGGTAGATCAGGGTGCCTCTGAGGGTGGTCTTCGGGTCGGTGTGGATCTGGAAATGCAGGTGTTCGGCGGTGGTCAGGGTGTTGTCGGTGCTGGTCGTGAGACGGATGGTGTTCCTGTGGATGATGGCGATGCCTCCTCCCATCTGGTTGGCGGTGCGATCCCTCCGGGTGATCTTGTAGCCCTCTGGGATGGCGATGGCGATGTCGGGAGCTGAAGAGGCGTTCATCCAGGTCTCCGTGAGGAAGGCAACGTCAGGAGCTGTGGTGTCGAGGAGGTTCCAGAGTTCGATGGCGTGTCTGTGGACGGAGCGGGTGTTGAGCAGGATGCACTTGAGGTGGGTACTGCTGGTGTTCGTCTTGGTGGGTGCTGGTGCGAGGCAGGTCCGGATGCAGGTGAACTTGCAGGCGTGGCAGCTGAAGGGTCCGTGGGTGCGTCGTGGGGTGGCTCGGTAGCATCCAGGGATTCGGCCGGTGTTGAGTGCGATGAGGGTGGCGGCGGTGTACGTCAGGCGGGTCGGTCGGGGTTCTCGTGGGCCAGGAGTCCTGGCACTGGGCGCGGTCCAGGCGCGGACGGGCGTAGACGGGCTTACCTTTGGTGCACCTTCGGCGCACAATCGGCGCGCCCGCGTGTCAAGCCTTAAACAATCCGTATTATATTACGGATGGTTGTGACATTGTACCTGATACTGGAACAGTGGATTGGAATGATCCTCTGTTTACAAAATGTAGTACTGCCATTTTTTTTTATCTATTTATGTTATTGATGTGGGATTTCTTACATGAGCCAGAAAATCTGGCTCGAGCTGATGACATGAGTCCATGACAATATGCCTATTCAAATGTATTCTTTTGGAAATATGCCCTTCTTCCATGTTGGCAAAGTGTGGAAATGTGAACACTGGCACTGAGTATTACTGTAATTTATGGATTGTTATGTGGAAATGTTAACAGAAAATTATTGGTCAAATGAAATAAACATAGTAGTATGTGACTTAATGGTATATTTTTCTGGGAGTCATGGTTGGTAAATTATGAAAAACCATACCTACTTGCTAATTATCTGTGTTCACTTTGATTTTTGTCATTGTAATGTTATGATGGAGGGAAACAAATACATTGATAGAGTGAAGATATACAACACCAGTCTATAAGCTTTTGAGTTGTGAATGTATTGAAGTAAATATGAAGAAATTAAACATGGTGAAAATGAAAAAGCAAACCAAAAAGTGAGGAAGTTGGTCATGGTGAATGAAACCATAGTTGAAGAGCCAACATTGTTTCAAGTCCATTGTCTAAAATACAACTGGCTTCATAAAAGTAAATATGTCCAGAAATAGTCCACAGAGTGACTGCTAGTCACACACTGGAGGATATTAGGTTCAGGGTTTCTTGCTGGTGGTGACAGAGGTCTTGCCATCCTCACCTACTGATAATTTGGATGGACGTCTCCTCCTGCGGGTGAGGGGGGATCCACAGTATCAGGGCCTGGGGTGGTTGAAGGTGGTTCTTCCTGGTCAGGACCTCCCTTCCTGTGGCTGTGGCAGATGTAGATGGGCCACATGTTGTAGGACCACAGGAAGGAATGGATTATGCTGGGAAAGCCCTGCACATATGGGTGTAAATGTCCTGCAGCACCCGAGTCAGGGAGCCCAAATTAGAGTTGTGAGCCTCCATCTGATAACTGAGCTCCCTCTGCAACTGCTTCATCTCCCAGAGCTCGGTAAGTACATGGACCGATCTTGTCTTGGGACTGATGATAGGCTCCCAAGACTTGGTATAGGGTGGTATGGTTAAGAGTAACCCCTGTGGCCACACTATGCTGGTCCACAGAATCCCTCCTATGACCTGAACCCCACTACCCTGTGCCCTTGGCACAGTGTGCCCCATCCAACTGGATCCTGGGCGATGTGAAGCTGGTGATGCTGTGGTCTCAACATTACCCAGGATTGGGGGGCACACAATCGGTGTTACTGTGGTAGGAACACGGTAAGTGGAGGCTTTGGTTAGTTGAGGTGTTAAACCTGGGGTGCGAGGTGGCGGTATGGGCCCAGTGAGACTCAATTGAGCCGTCTGCTCATGCTGACCAGATGGACCAGGATCCTCATCATCATCCAGATTACCAGGAGTGTTGTCCCCAATCAAAGCTTGAGCCTGGGCTGCAATGGAGGCATCTTCAGTTGCAAATTCCTTTCTACATGGTTTGGCAGTTGGACCTATTGAGAAATTGGAAAAAAAAATCTTAATAAAAGTGTGTAATATATCCAAATATTTTGAGACAAACAATGTAGATGTCTAGAAGTAAAAACAGTAGAGATTATTATGATGATAGCTTGCAGTGGGACTGAACATGTTTTGATAACGTTTCGCAATTTCAAACAGTACAACTTCAAATAAGCAGGTCATGAGATGTCCTGAAATGTTTATGAAGTGATTAGGAAGTATACCTAACATCTTCCAACCATTCAACCCAACACACTGGAGAGGTCAATTGTGTAATTGACAATTCCAAGGCCTAGCTGACTTCAAAACAGACATTTACACAACTTAGATGAATGTTTGGCATTAGTCATCATGTGAACAGTGCAGGGTATCATTTTTGCAATTACCACTTATAGTCAGCGTAGTAATTTTCATACATTACAATTTTTGAGTCAATACAGTTTGAGTTGTGAAACCCATGGCATCAATTCAATTGGTTGAGAATCAATCAATCAAGTAGCATTTGTATAGCATAGTTAATCACCCCGGTCTTGAGTCCCTTCCTGAAGTAGTTCAGCGAGGATGAGGTTCATAGGTGGTGGTGGAGAGTGCCAAGGCTTTGGCGGTGAGGTAGAAGAAGGAGAGTCCTCCGGTGCGGCTGCGGTGGATGCGACGGAGAGGTGTGAGGAGCAGAAGTTTCTGGTCGGCCGGTGGAAGATCAGGTGATGGTTCATGTAGGGTGGTCCTTGGTTGTGGAGGGCTTTGTAGGCGTGGGTCAGAAGCTTGAACTGGGATATTTGCTGGATGGGGAGCCAGTGGAGCTCTTTTACACGTGTATCCTCTTGAGCAGGTTCAGTATCAGTCTGGCTGCTGCGTTCTGGATTGTCCTGAGTCTTTGCATGAGGTTGGTGGTGGTGCCAGCATAGACTGTGTTGCCTCAATGGAGCTGGCTGGTGATGAGGGCTTACGTCACCGTTTTCCTTGTGTTTATGTGGAGACATCTGAAGATTTTGTGGAGCATGCGGATCATGTGGAAACAGGCTCAGGCGACAGCGTTGACCTGACAGTTCATGGAGAGTTCGCTTTCTAGTATGATGCCGAGGTTGTGGACATGGGGGTCTTTGGGGTAGGTCTGAGCTCGGACAACCAACAGGAGTCGTTCCAAAGGGCATTGTGTCTGACGAAGATCAGAACTTCTGTTTTGTCAGTGTTCAGTAGGATTGGGCGGCAAACTACGCTCCGCTGGAGGAAATTGCAGAGTTTTGCCACTCTGCGCTCCACTTGGAGCATGGAGTTTGGTAAAAACTTCATCAGCTGTGCATAGCGGATTTTATTCACGCTAGGGAAGAGTGGAGGAGAGGGTTTATGATTCCCTAAAGTGGAGAGAATGAGTTCATAGGGCTGTGGGCTGGAAAGGAATGTTTCACAGGGCATTGGGCCATAATGGAAGTGTGTACAGAAGTCACAACCACATCACAGGAGGCGCGAGACGTGACATCTGCTGACACCCTCTGGGAACCCAGGTGTTATTTTTAGACCAGTGCATTGTCTGTTATAAAAATAAACACTTTCTGCTTTTAGGAAGAAAAGATCCTCGCAGTAACAGCATATCCCCGTATCTGCATGTTGGTGTCCTCTTGTGCCATCTTTCACCGTTAAGCTCTGCCCCATGAATTGTGTTACCCTGGAAGTAACCCTACATCCAATTTAGCTTTAGATGAACCTGCAGGGTTAAAAGTAGCAAATTAGGGACTGCCTAGGATGTTTGCTATTAGTTTAAGAGTCTGTGACGTAGTGCTAGACCAGCCCAAGTATCAAAAGTTTGGGAAGGGGCCGTTGATCCTCTTCAGTGGATAGAAGAGATCATCAAAGAGCCAATGGCCGGAATCAAGAAGACCAAGGTAACTTGCCTCTGTAGTGAATACTAATTCAATCAATTTACCATGTTTATCATTATGTCAATGTAGACTCGATATTAAACCGTTTTTGAAAGTACTTTATTGGTCATCAAGAAATAAGCATAACAAAAGGACAACTGTTTGACAGAGGTATGATGCCACTTTCTTAAACTCTCTAAAGCAATCCAGGCAACAAGAACAAAACAGTATATTTTTCTGGCGATATGCGATGCCTGACACATGACGAGGTGCACATGTCCACATTTATTGGACAGAGGTTTCCGCCCTTCACGTGCCACAGCAACATCACAAACACAGGATTTGCAGTTCTTGGCAGGCGGCTGAACATAGTGTCAAGCAAAGTGTGGACTGGAGCTGACAGGAAGTTTTCAAAAACCCTTGCAGCGTTTTTTTTTTCAATTTAAACCAATGTTGTATATCTATGTTTCTGCTCCTGCTGTTGTCCGCTTTGAGCCTGCATTGTGAGAACTCCTCAAGTCGTCACTATGGGTGAGCAGAATTCCGCAGAATTTCATGGAGTCTTTGTGTTACTTTGTGGAATTCCGTGGAGTACAACTCTGTGAGCTCCACCCACTGCTAGGGTTGAGTTTGAGGCAGTTTAGTTTTATCCACATGGTGATGTTCTTCATGCAGTTGTGGAAGTTGGGTTTTGTTAGGGTGGGTTCACTGAGAGTGAGAGGAGAGGCAGAGTGGCGTTGATGTTGATGTTGTGTGTTCTGACAATGTCTGCGAGTTGTGTCAAGTAGATTTTGAAGAAAGTAGGGCTGAGGGATGAGCCTTGGGGTACTCCGCAGATGGTGCACTAGGGCTGCGAGGTGAAGGGAGGGGCAGACTCTAATGGTGCGTCCCAAGAGCAAGGATGTCATCATTCTGAGCGCATTGTCTGTGATTTCAATCTGATGTAGCCGGTCGATGGGTGTGTGGTGGGAGATGATATTGAAAGTTGCAAAGAGATCAAGGACGATGAGAGCGGCTGATTCTCCTCTGTCAAATAGGGCTCAAATGTCATCCATTGTTGTGATCAGGGCTCTCTCAGTATTGTGGTTGGCTCTCAAGCCCGATTGGGATAGGTTCTGTAGTTTTTTTTCGTTCCAGATGATCTGTGAACTGGAGGTTGGAGGGAGAATAACAGTACAACATTCAGAAAACAACATAACCCATTTTCAGAAGAAAGCGTTGAATAAGGATTGATCACTACATAACACTTTACCTTATTTTGAAATCTGTTAGACAAGAAAGACTGAGCATTGTGACATAGCAATATTCTTTTGACAAAACAGAAACAGGCCATCATGGCAGTTGTAGTCATTTCAAAGTCAACTTTCCAACACTTCCAAAATGCTTAGAGGAACATACCTGTGGAAATTATGCTGTTGAAGTAGGACAGATAATATGACACACATATGTTATAACACCTACAGGCACCATACCATCATCTGAGGTGTAATGGTGATTGACACCTGTAATCTTAGATGCAACACAATACATTCACTCAAACAATGCAAATTGTCTGATACTGAATGTTTGAGGTTTCTTTGTTATGAAAATATGTACAGAACACATTGGCAACAGCTGAGGAGAGAACAAACAGGACATTGAGGTTTAGTGAGCCTTTGTAATGTGTACCTTACCAGACTACACTCCACTAGGAGTTCCTGTTAAGCCTTAAGGATGTAGGATCTGCAAGACCTTCTCCTTCCAGGGCGTGAGTTGTAAGGAGGGCCTGGGAGAACGACCACCAATCCTCTGGGCCTCCATGTGGTGCTTAGAGGCCAGGGAACACACTCTCCCCTCTATATCATTCCTAATGTTCTCCTGTGTGTGCAGGTTGTTATCTACAGAATTCACTCTGTCAACTATTCTGGTCCACATGTGTTTGTTCTGTGTTACAGGTGTATTTTGGGCTTGGGCTTCAAACAATTTTGGTTCTACTCTTATGATTTAATCTACCATGACTGACAATTCTCCCTCAGTAAAACGTGGATTTTGGGGCCCGGGCGATGATTGAATTAAAAAACGTAACCGCATGCTAATAAATGAAAGAAGATAAAGGCACAAGAACCAGGGAATAGGAGCAAAATAACCTCACTTAACTAGCAAAAGCTCTGCTAGAAAATGTTGTGGTGCAGTGGAACGGCAAAGGATCATGGTCTGAAATGAAGTGTGGTTTATAGTGTAGTATGCAGGTGGTTCCATTTGGCCAATGGACGTCGGGTATGTTCTACTAGCATCCATCCAATGGATGGTCCTGACGGTGACGGGGTACAATTGGCCAGCATTGAAGTCTGCCACAGTGACAAACACTCTGTTGATGCACACCGCGAGTCAGTCTGAACGCATCTAAATATAACAGGCAAAAGACCATCTACTTGGTGGAGTACTTAGGCCCACCGCCACGGCAGGACAGCAGCAAAACAGTCAAGTTCTAAAGCAGGCCCTTGTTTTTTCAGCAGGTTTAAACTATTAATAAAATAAATGTTCCTCTCAACAGCTACAACAATATGAGTACAATATCTTTCACTTATAGTTATGTTTTAATTTTTTTTAAGATCAGCTAAATATGTGAAAATGAATGTCGGCCCCATATGTGTTATCCAAATGGGGTAATAGGCTTTTGAAATATGGTGGGTACATTTATTGTAATGTGGTATGTTGAATATTTCTCAACTCGTTGTAAAGGCAGAGCGGTCACCCTTAAGGATACAGTGGAAAAAGCCACCAAGCATAACCACTCTGCCTCTGCAAATGAGTCAGAAGATAGCTAGAATGTTCAAAATGTAAATTCACTGGCTCATTGTTGAGGGAGGGAGCCCAGAACATCCCCATGCATGTTGCTAGTAGTATGCTCACAATTCCAAATTTAAGAAGAATGGTGCAAAGACAGAAACAGGCAGGTAATCTCCAAAGATTCATTCTTCAGTCTTTTTTTATATTAACATTTCTCTGAACTAACAAAGTCCTTCAACAGTGAGCCTTTCCTTCTCTATGATAACAACACTCAAAAACACATGCTCATCTTTGGTATATTACATAGAATTTTTACCCTTGAAAATAGTGAAATTTGTATGATGGATGGCACATTTAAATCCATCCTCATCCAGTCACTCACATTTACACTATATCTCCTAAATAACACAACTGTCCCATTAATTTACAGATTACTACCACCAAAACATTCCTCAACATATACTGAATTTTTACCAGTAGTCAAATCTAAAACAGTAAATAAAAGTCCTTGGAAAATCATACTTGACTTTGAATAACAATTAATTAACACTATTACTAACACTTACCCAACCATCCGAATTCAAGGATTTTTTTTCCTTTTTCCCAGGCACATTGGAAAAAAATAAAAAAACATCCTTAGCTGAGGATTATATGTCAATCAGTAGACTTCAATTTAAACCAGTAAAATGAACAGCTTTGTGTTTTGTACCTCCTGAATGTGTAGATGGTTTCTACACATTAAGGGGCCGATTCTGATTTGGGAACAAAAGCATCCGTCCGAATCATATCCGGAACCCTCTCCGTACGAATCGTACATGTCCGTCCGAATCGCCTAGTACGATCCGTATCTCGTCAATCCGTCCAAATCGTTGCAAACTGTATGAATTGCAAGGCTGAAACTGTACGACACGGACCCTCACAGTGAACACGAACAAAAGAAGAACACCAATTAGAAAACCGATGACTTAAAACAAGTTGTTGGTTTTTTCCAACCAGGCATAAAAAGGAGTTTAAAGTATTTTTTAACCATACTTAAAAAAAAAAAAAAAAAACCTGATGTGCGCATACTAAAACAACCTGTACAGGGGTTTAAAAGTGCTTAAAAGTAACATATCACAATTCTAAACCACATTTTACTATTAGAAATCTCCCTATGTCTCTTCTTACAATAAAGTGCCAAATGTATAACTTGATTTAAAAACATGAAGCTAACCTTACCTAACCGCAACTCCTTTGTATTTCTGATATTGACTGTGATGCTCCAACAAATGCAGAAAGAGATGTACAAGCTAGAACATAACCCTGAAAATTAAAACAGAAAAGGAGTCATTTTTCCCATTGAAATGAATAGGGAATTTATTTTAAAAATATTTTAAGTGAGAAATAACATTTATTACATTATCAATTCATTTTGTTAAATAAACATATTTTTAGACTATTAAAGAGTAGTTTTCATGAATGTTATTTTTTATATTGTTGATTAATTAGTTGTATT
Organism: Lissotriton vulgaris; assembly: GCF_964263255.1. Taxonomy (NCBI): domain Eukaryota; kingdom Metazoa; phylum Chordata; class Amphibia; order Caudata; family Salamandridae; genus Lissotriton; species Lissotriton vulgaris. The sequence continues at coordinate 344,906,661 of NC_141699.1, forward strand.
TTATTTATATTTTATAAATATATTTTAACGTGTTATATGCTAAGAAAAATATTGTTAATATATTTTGAAAGTTTTTAATATTTTAGGATTCATTATTACCAATACATGTTTTTTCTGTTATGTTTACTTTTATGCATTACTTGTAATTTATAAATTAATACCTATATATTAATAGTTAATACCAGAGTAATAATACACATCCCCACCTAATACCCTATTTTCCGTCCACCCCATTCCTAAAAGTTATTGTACAATTTTATTCATTTTATCTAATTGCAATTAATATTATTTTGAACTTAAAAATTAATACTCAAGCATTAATAGTTAAAAACTGAGTAATAATACGCTTCCTTATCCAATAGCCCTGAAACCCCAATAGCCCTAGAGCCCTTGCATACAGTGCCTAAAAGTATTATACATTATTATTTAATTTATTTAATCAATAAATGTAACAATATATTGCATTTTGAAATTAATACATGAGTACCAATAGGTAATACTTGAGTATCAATAGACGTCCCTACCCAATAGACTACCCCACCCAATATCCCTATAATCATTGCACCCCATGCCTAAAAATTATTATACATTATTTAATTTATTTATTCAATGAATGTAACCACATTTTGCATTTCAGCAATTAATTTTTGAGTATTACTAATCAATACCTGGATAATAGTACACATGCCCACACAATACCCCTATTACCCTTGCATCAGATAACTATAAAATGATAATAACTCATTAGATAATTTATTTAAGCAATAAATGTAACCATATTTATTATTTAAAAAATTAACATTTAAGTATTAATAGTAGCTGCCTTAGTATTAATACACTTCCCCCCAAATACCTTAAATCAATTGTATCCTGTGCCTAAAACGTATATTACAGTTTTTTAAAAACAAAACATATTAGAATTCTATATACAAATAAACTAAATACGTTAGAGCAAACTAAACCCAATAAGTAATTTCTAAAGTAATAAAAGTTACTTACCTATCCTTACCAATATGCAGGGTAAAGGCGTGTGTCATAAAGGAATGTGTGGTAAAGCCATGTATGGTACAGACCTATGCCTGCTAAAGACTGAATTTTCAGTAAAGGATGTTTCCCACTCTGACCAACTGGATATTCAATGAATGAAGAATGCTTGCCTCAGGAGGCTGCTGGCAGTTTCTTCTAGTAGCTCAAAATATATATTTCATGCTGAACTGGGTGTGGAGTACATCTCAGATCATATCAAATTGTGTTCCCTTATGCTCTGGATATCAATTTGGACCAAACCTGAGACTCATATTAATCAGTTGTTCTTAGAAGAGAGTTTGAAATGTGAAAAAGCAGCTAAGAATTCTTGGCTTAGCAATAGTAAAAGTCTATTCTCTAGCCTGATCTTATCTGGTTTGTACAGTAACCCTTGAAGTATGACTAAATCTGGTAAAATTCTAGGGAGAGAATACTTGGAATCTCTCAAAAAACTGTTAAGGATATCATTATTACAACTGCAGTGATTGAAGCCTATTTAATGAAGTCACCAATTCACAACAAAGGGTTTTCCTTAGACTGATTAGGCTCAATTCTGCAAATTTTTTAGTTGCCTACCCTGTGTCACGTTCTTATAAGATAAAGGGCCATATGTATCAAGCCTTTTTCCCATTTATAAATGGGCAATTCTCAGAATCGGTCCCTTTGCGAATTGGAAAAAGCCTTTTGGGATGTATCATCCTAAAATGTGATTGCAAAATAAAGAATTGCAAAATTTGCGATTCTCTATTTTGCAAATGCAATTAAGGAATTGCAAATTGCGATTCCTTAAATGCGATTCTGGAAGCACCAGAAATTTGCTATTTGGCCTTAAGGAATTGCCAATTACCACCAACTTCAATTTGGTGGTAATTTGCCATTTTCTTTAAGAAAGCACTTTTTTGATTTTTTAAAAGTGCCCTATGTTGCACAGACATGCCCTTAGGGCATGTACGTGCCCAAAATGTGCACACATGCATATTTCAGGGGTGCAACAGGGTATCCTTTTGGCACCCTGGCAACCTTGAAATTGCATTTTCAATTTGCGATTCTCTAATTGGTAACCGCAAATTGAGAATGTCTTACCATTCATTCCTATGGGCCTCCTAGCCCATAGGAATGATTGGGAAGGTATTCCTTATCTGCGAATCTCAATTTGCGATTTGCAAATAAGGAATAAGTAGGATACACAAAATTTTTAGCAAATCCTACATACATTGCATTTTGTGATTCTCTAATAAACATCCCTGCACCATGTGACAGGCACCTTAAACAGTGCAGAGATGTGAAGGGATGCACCATAGGTGCCCTCCACGGCCACATGCAAAGGGCCAGGCGGAAAGGGGGCCCTGCTAGGTGCCCCAAATACACTTTCCAACAACAGTTCCATTTCGGAAAGACCGACATGGAACTGCTGTCGGAAAGTGCCATCATAATCCCGACGACAGAAACGCCGTCCTTAAAGGGATTAGGAGTCCTTTCCGACTGGTAGACGGGCTTCTTGAGCCCATCAGAACCGAGTCGGATTCCCCAGCCGGTTCAAACTCAAACCTTCAATGTCGGTCGGAAAACCTCCGACCATTGGTCGGAGGCTTCCCGACCTACATTGTAATTAGGCCCTATGTTTTTTGTGAGTTTTATAGTGCACTTAGCAAACGCTACATTGGTGGGGTGTAGCTAACTACATCCTGAAAGCTGTTAAGTTTAGGAATACACTGTGATGGTGTTCAGGAGATGCTACTGGTCATTGTACAAATGTATTTTAACGTGGTGGACAGTAACAGGTTTTTTGTCACAATTTGATGTTTTTTGTGTTCATATGTTTTTATTGAAAAGGCTCTATTTTAATGGTACTTATATTTTTATAGTTTATGTTTTATCGTATACATGTTCATTGATGTAATAATTCTTATATCATGTACTTTTTAACTTTTTATTGTAAACGGTCGTTCATGATTACTGAAACTGAATAAACCATTATGATGATGATGATGCGTATATGCATTATATAATATTCTGAGTATTGTACTAGTATGTAAACCCACTTGGGCAAGGTGGTGAAATACGTGGCGTATCACAAGCGTGATATTTCAATGCAATACAACATTGTCACACCTCGAGTTTTTCATTTTGAGAAACCAATCGTAATTTAACTCAATAGCGATGTTTTTCCATGCCGAGATGTTAGAACTTGAATTAAATAATTTTAAAATGACTTTGATATTTGATTGAGATAATGAAGTAATATATGGTAAACTTTGTGTAGTTTGTGTACAAAGCCCTTACGTGTGTTTCTATAATTTTGCGCTATTTTGCACAGTGACACAGACAGTCAAACACAAACCTGGCAGCGCTCTGGGTTGCAACTTCTTCGCAAATTGGTTATGTGACCTGGAGCCCGGTTGAAACATGCTGTTGCTGTTCACTCTGCTACATTTCATTATTAAAATAATTACACATCGTCGTGACTCGCAGTGTCTCTTCTGAGGGGTGAGGCACCAGCCTGAAGTAATTCTGCATCGGCGAAATTGGAAACCGAATTGATGTAGCTATACACCTATATATCTTCACTGAAAAAAGCAAAGGTTGAAATGAATTTATGGTTAGCGTTGGTCGTAACTATAGGGTGGGCCTAACTTGCATAATTCCGTGTAGTGTAATCAAGCAGAACCTGAATTACGTGAGAAGAGTAATTCAGCATTTAGCGCTATTTCTTAATGCAAAAATGCCCCCTTAGTGCAAAAATGGAAGCAAGGATGCATTTTACGCTAGTAGCACTAAATGCCACAGAACACAAATAGTGCTCTTGGGAAAGGATTTCCCCCCAATTTACTACCAGCATTTAGCGCTATTTTCTTAGTTCAAAATGCAACCTTGCAACCAAATTGAACGTAAGGATGCATTATTAAATGCAGCAAAACACGAATAGCACGCAGCTGCTCACTAAAAGTGCCCATGCAGCAGGATTGTTTCCCAAATTACTCTTAATTACACGAACAGGAATAATTGCATAGTTTTCAGTAATTCCACATCAAAGACTTATGCGGTATTATCAACATTACTCTGATTACACCGGTGTAATTAAAATTCTACCCAGGGATAGTTATAACACTTCAGCGTGTTTGTAAAACAACCTTAGAAATTCGGTTTAAAAAACCCAGAGTGCAGTTATGGTTTGTGTTAAAAACAAAAAAAACATGGAAACTTTGAAGCTGGTATTTGGATCACAATGCATAACTCACATGATAACAACACAAACCATAACTAGAACACTAAATGCAATACTCATGGCCTTAATGCAATAGATGGAATTGCAAATGTAATGTTACTCACTGGTTTGAATAAGTATTGTTATTGAATTACATTTTGCTTTTAGGCATTGTTGTGTACAAGTATAAATGCTGTTAGATCATAATCAGTGCAGTTGGTCCTAACCATAACCTGATACATTTCTGAGGTTGCTGAGGTGTTATAACCAAAGCTCAGTTTAACTTTTGTTTTTCAATGAACGTTTCTGTTATTATATCACAAACCACAGTTCCCTGCTTTCAAGCAGCCAATGTGGTCAAACTCCACTCCACACAGCCTTTGGCCATACACAATGGGGGTTGGCTGCAGGGTCTGGATAGGCTCTACACACAACCCACTGAGGACAGGCACAAGTGGATGTGGGACCTGGTAAGTGTTTTGGAGCTGTGAATCCTGAGATACACTGATACACTGAAAGCTTGGGTCTATAACTCATGTACAGGACCTTTAACAACAAGGATAGCACTCAACAGGGGACTATGAGGCTATATTATAAATAGTTTGTAGGTGTTTTTATTTATTACGATAAATATTTTGAGGTCATACGTATTGCATTTGGTGTGTGAGATACGGTTTGCATGTCTGTTATGCAAGTCATATCCACGCTTGCAAATGCCAGTGCTTTTTTTAATAGCCAATCATAACTTCAATTTAACTATGTTTTATCCAATGAATTCCTGTGTTTAGGTGCAACACCCTAAGCTAATTACTTTAATGTTTGATAGTTTTTTCAGGGATTTTCTTGTTTTTTTGCTCATAAATTTCGTCCAACAGTTTCCTGTGCATCACTCACCACCTTTGCTCTTTGAACCTCCTTTGCAAGCTTTATAGTTTTGGAGATACTGAATGTTGAAGGCACAATTGGACCTTAATCCTAAATCCCAGCTCCCCAATTCAACTGGTGGACCAGAGGATCCCACCCGTGCTCCAGGTTTCGTGGGTGACTACCCACCCATACTGGCACTTTGGGTGACAGCACAAACCGAAATCGGTAGTCTCCCTGCAAAAACAAGGACTGAAGAGTGCAGGTGGAGCAGCCATTGCTCTCTCCTCAAGTGCGTTCACTCACCGGAACACTGAGCACTGAACTTAGTTGAACCAATTTATCAGATATTCACACTTTTGAAAAACAGTCCATTGGCACCTCTGATGCTTTTGGGTGGTAGGTGTTATGGGTGACGTTAAGAGCGTGAATAATCTGCAAAAAGACTGACAATGAGGTGTGTTTATTGGGACATTTGGACAGATTCACTGCTGACTGGGCTCAAATCCAATAAAGTGCTAATTACAAGTGATTTGAGTTCCAGATTAAGCTAGTAACGGAATTTACTAACTGAATCAAGACTACAAGCTGTGCAGGAACAACAAAATACTTGCGAGTGATTTGGCATGTGCACATTTTAGTTGGAGAAACTTAGTGATATGTGCACAGTAAGAGTGCCCAAAATGAGGGGAAACATGTGGTAATCAGTAGCAAACAAAGAGTCCTGTGGTTATTCCCCATTGTTCAGGTGCAACTTTAAAATGATGTGGTAAAACCGCATTTTCAAAATTCTATACCCTACACTATTGGTAATTGCAGATGCATTGATACTTATGCGGTTTAACCACATAACTTGTAAGGCGTGCTTAGGTGTCTCGCCTTCACTCTCAGTAACTATCTTGTGGTAAGGAAGAAACTGAAGCCCTCATTATGAGTGGCCCATTATAATGCTCTACACTAACATTACAGGGGTTTCTGGCAATTACACAGATATGGAAATAACTGGGATTACAGGTTTTGGGGGAATGTTATGCGGAGTCATTTTCTGCATCGAAAATTACCACAATTTATCACTTTGATGTGTCCAGAAAAGCCTGTTACACAACTTTGGGAATCAACTGGCCACTTGGAATGAGGGCCTAAGACCCTGCAGCATGAAATCCTTCCAGTTTATCAGCATCCAGAAAGCACTTTCTGTTCAAGGGACTGGAGGGAAACTATCAGGGCAGCAAGGCAACTCATGTAAGGAGAGAGCAGATACTATACGGGCGGAGACCAGCTCCTCAAGAAGTGGAGGACCAATGTACAGGACAGGGTGCCATCAGTAAAGAATAGTTGAGAATGTTACTTGAGTCTGTCATATCTGTTTATCCTCAACATCCACCATAAAATACCAGGACCAGAGGAAAACTAGAGATGAGAGCAGCCAGATCATGTAACATCACCCCGAAAATTTCATTTTAGATACAAGTAGACCACCTGATACTAGGGGCCATATGTATCAAGCCGTTTTTGAATCGCAAAGGCCGAAATTCGCAGAATTTCGGCCTTTGAGATTCGCAAACGGCCGTTTTGCACGTTTTGGAATGTATGAAACATTCCCAAAATAAGGAATTGCAAACTTGTGCGATTCCTTATTTTTCCATAGCATTTAGGGAATCGCAAATTTGAGATTGCTTAAATGCTATGTATATAGCAATTTTAGCTTGCGAATTTTGTTTAAGAATTCGCAAATTACTACCAACTTTCAGTTGATGGTAACTTGCGAATTCTTCCAGAAATGCACAAATTGCCATTTTTAAAGGTGGCATATGATGCACACACATGCCCATAGGGCATGTATGTGCGCCATATGCACACACATGTTCTTTTCAGGGGTGCAGCAGGGTGTCTTTGAGACACCCCTGCACCCTTGCAATAATTCTCAAATTGCGATTAGCAAATTGCGAATTCGCAATTTGAGAATTATTTTGCATTCATTCCTATGGGCCTCCTGGCCCATAGGAATGCATTAGAAAATATTCCTTGATTGCAAATTCTCAAAATGCGAATTCGCAAATAAGGAATCTTAAGGAATCGCAAATAAAAAGCGATTTTGTTAATACATACCATTTTGCATTTCCTAAATAGCGATTCCTTAAAATTCGCTATTTAGGAAATGCAAAATAGTTTGATGATACATATGGCCCATGGTCCATTAGAACTGCTGATCGAAAAGATATGGTTTTAGCAATATATTTAAAGATTTGCAAGATCAAAACCCTACAATTAATTTTTAGCCATATGCCAGTGGGAGGTAGTGGGTTCAGTACATGCCCCAGTTCTCATAGGTGCCTCTGACAATCAGTCGATTTTGAAACATGACCTCCTAAAGCGATGTCCACGGTTGACCTATGAACACCAGTGGTGACCCTCTCCAAATATTGATATTTGTAGCCAGTTGGGGTTGTAACTGGCCTTTCCCTGATCCCAGTTTCCTGCACCTTGTTACTAAACATGTGATACATAGTGGATCTAATAACTGGACATTTGAACTTTTACCTTACCACTAGTTTTTATTTACTTTTAAAAATCTCCCCTTTCGTGGTCTGGAAATTCCTCTTCACTGTTGAGTGTCAGTTTTTGGGGGATATCTTTCTCTGTTTCACATTACTCCTTTGACTTGGCTCAAGTCTACTGAGCTGCCCCTCAAGCACATCCAGGGCTACTGAGAAACTAGGATAAAGGATAGACTTATTGCAGCACCCCTGATACCTTTGTAAGATTCTATCCCGCACTTTCAGTCATTGTGAAACGTCAGCCCTAGGATTTCAGAGGTTCCGAAAACTACCAAACATTTGCAGCTCAAGCAAATACCATACCTCTGTACATAGACCCCACATTATTCAGATTGTGATGCATTTGATGCACAAGCCTTAGGAAAATCTTTGGAAAGAGAGTGTTGTAAAGTCGCCGCTTATCAATGACCACTCTGACGCCTTGGTGTGTTTCCACTGTAACTTTTATTCACAAATACAGTAATGCTGAAGAGCGCCGGCCGATGCTGCCTCCTCTCCTGGTCTCCAGCACGCTAATGCTAAGCACGCGCATTCCTACAAAATGTCCGCACGCACGTCACGTCTACGTGACGTGCATAGACTAGTACGCTCACTACATATCTCCCCCTTTTACCAAACTTTTAAGAGTCACTTACAGTTCATTGTCCAATTCAAAGTCTCGAAATCTGGAGGGCCTTACCACCGGCCTGCCGCTCCTTGTTATCCTGATAGGGTTCTCCAAGGTCACTTGGCTCTGCTCCTCGGAACCTTCCGTTCCTTCCTTCGCCCTCACATTCTCCTCCATCTGTCTTCCCAACCAGACCTTGTCCGTCCTCTGACTTCCGCTCGCTCCTTCTACTTCCCCTTGTTCTGTTTCTTCACTTGCTCCATCTTGCTGCTCACTTACATTTTGTCCTTCCTCCGTGTTTGAATCCTCGATGTCCTCTCATTCCGTTCCGGGGTGCCCCCATCGTAACACCTTGTTGCACCTGGCCATGCGGTCCTGTGACCACACGTTTCCATCGCTCAGCAGAGCAGCTCGGTCGTATACCTCCTTGACTTGCATGGGTTTGCTATATTTGCTGTCTCCTTTTTTCTGTAAGGTAGCTAATTTCACTCTTACCCACTCTCCCCTCTCCAGGTCAGTTCCTTTTACATTCCGACGTTTGTTGTAATGGTTGGTGTAGATGGTTTGTGCCCTCTCCAGATTGGCACGCACTACTGCCGGGGACCATTCACTTGTGATGACTTTCTCCTTCCAAATCCTGTTGTCATGCGTGAAGGGCTCTCGCCCTCTCAGTATTTCAAACGGGCTGTACCCTGTGCCAGTGGGCGTGATCCTGTAGGCCCATACCATGTTCTCTAGTGCTTTTTCCCAGTTTTTGTTGTTGGAAATCGCAGCTTGTATGGCTCCCATCACTACCCTGTTAAATCTCTCCACTAGTCCATTTCCAGCTGGATGGTATATTGCCGTGTGTTTGACAGTAATGCCGTTCCTTTGCATAAACGTGGTCCATTTCTCTGACCTGAACTGGGGGCCGTTATCGCTCAGAATGGACTTGGGGATACCTTCCCTAGTAAAGGTCTCTGACAGAAACTTTAGGATGTTCTCTGTGTCCATGGTCTCATCCACCCTTAACTCTGGCCATTTGGAATATCGGTCCATGAGGACACACACATATTTCTGTGTGCCATGGTCGTCTAAGACTGGTCCTAATATGTCGATAGACAGTTCCTCCCACGGGTTCGACGGGGGGTCAAACCTCCCTAACGCTGGGCGCAGGGGTTTGAGTGTCTTGTCCGCCCCTTGGCACTGCGGACACTCTCTGACGAGTCTTTCCGCCCTTTTGTCCATGCCTGGCCACCACTAGTTTTGTTTGGTTCTTAGTTTTAGATTGCCGATGCCTTAGTGGCCCTCATGTAACATGTCTAATAGTTTGGTGATGAGGTTCCTCGGGGGAATCACCTTGTCTCCTCGGTAAGTGAACACCCCCGTGTCTCCTACCGACAGTTCTTCTCTCACTTCATAGTATGGTCTCATACCTTCTCTCACGTGTCTTTTGTCTGGCCATCCTTGTATGATGTGTCTCTTCACTTCCTTCATGTCACTATCCTCCTCATATGCCTCGGTCCATTCCTGGTGGCTGATCACCTTCTCCATGTCGTCCACTAGAGCCACCAATTCCCCTTTGCTTGAGGGATCTTCCTCCCCTGGCTCCATGGCAGCTGCTCTACTCAGGTAGTCGGCTACTCGGTTCCGATTTCCGGGAATGTATTCCACGTCATACCTAAACTCGAGCAGTTTTAGAGTCATTTTGGATATCCTGGGAGTGGCGCTGGCATGTCCACTTGACGTTAACACTCTTACTAACGGCTTATGGTCCGTCTTGAGCAGGAATCGGGTACCCCATAGGAATTGCCGAAATCTCGTCATGGCCCATACCACCGCCAGCATTTCCTTTTCAATCACGCTGTATTTGCTCTCAGTGTTGGTCAATGCCTGCGATGCAAAGCTGATTGTCTCCATTTCTCCTCGTCCCCGATCCTGCATGAGTTCTGCACCCAGGCCCTTGTCACTGGCGTCAGTGGTGAGTACATTGGCATCTTGGGGGTCATATCCTTTGAGCGGCACGGCTCCGATGACATCCTTCTTTATAGTTTCGAACTCTGCTTGAGTTTCCGGGGTCCACTGGAACGAGGTGCTCTCCCTGGTCAGAAACCTCATATGATGGGTCTTCGAGGCAAAGTGTACCACAAACTTGCTGTAGTACTCCGCCATCCCCAAGAACGATCTGACTTCTTCCTTGTTCTTGGGGGGCGGTGCTTCTGCGATTGCTTTAACATTTTCTGCCTTGGGTGTGATGCCTCGCGCACCTATCTCGTGGCCCAGGTACGTCACTGATTCTAGGCCTAATCGACATTTTGCCCACTCTGCCGTGAGGCCCTTGCTTTCCAATGTCTTTAGTACCCTTCCAAGCTTCTGATCGTGGTCTAGTCTGTCACATCCCATTACCAGGATGTCGTCCTGAAAATACTGGACACCTTTGATATCTCCGAATAGCTGGTGCATCATTTTCTGAAACACTGCCGCAGCCGAGGCCAGCCCAAACGGCATGCGGCAGAATTGGTAGCACCCAAATGGGGTGATGAAGGATGTGAGGCTTCTGCTGTCTGGGTGTAGCACTATTTGGTGGTATGCAGAGGTCAAGTCAATTGTGGAGTACCACCTTATTCCCCTGGTCTTCGCTAGCATTTCCTCAATCCTTGGGAGGGGGAATTTCTCTACCACTATGTTTTTGTTGAGCTCTCTCAAATCCACGCAGAGCCTGACCTTCCCATTAGGCTTCATGACTACTACCAGGGGCGCAAGCCATTCAGCGCATGTGATTGGTTCAATTATTCCCTTCCTCTCCAAGTCTTGGAGTTCCGTTTGGACAGCCTCTCTCACCGCTATGGGTACATTTCTCACCTTGTGGGCTACTGGGATGGCCCCTTCCTTGAGCACTATCTTGTGCTGGAATCTTTCCATTCTTCCAACCGTGCCCCCGAACACTTTTCGGTAGTTCTCCTTCCATTTGTTCAGGTCAGGCCACTCTTCCGGTTCCGCGAGGAGTATTTGTTCCTTCCCTCCTGGGTCCAATTTGATTCCTAAATCGCCTTGATCTAGCCAACCTAGGACAGAGGGCCCCCTCTCTGCTATGTACAGTTTGCACAACGCCGATCGTCCTCTGAATTCGAATCTCAGGCGTCGGAATCCCACCATTGGGATGCGATCGCCGTTGTACGTGACTGGTCGAATGTCCAATCTCTCCAACTCCGGCCCTAATTTCGGTTTGAACATTTCATCCCAGACAGCCTTTTGGACTATAGTGTAAAGGGAACCTGTGTCAGCTACAACGCTGATGTTAACACCGCCCATAGTCATTTCCAGTACGGTTTGGTTGATCTCTCCCCTTCCACGCATAATATCTGGTCATATATGCATAGGACGGTGACCACATCTTCCTCTGTGACCTCTTCCTGGTCCGCTTCGCCCTGGTCAACACATTTCACAACGCCTTTGGATAACTTTTTCCGACACACTTTCTTGTAGTGGCCTATGATGCCACAATGCAGACATTTGGCTCGGAACGCCGGACATCTCCTGTCCTGTGCTTCGTGGGCCCAGCTTCCGCACCTATAGCACGTTCTCTTGTTGTTGCCACTTGTTTGCTTTCCTTGTGGTCCGGAACTGCCCTGCCATTTGTTGGCTCCTCTGTGTACTGGGTTCGTATGTCTTTGGTCTTTGTGATGTTCCTCCTCCTGTATCTTGTTCACCATGGTTGGGGTTGCTACGTCCTTCTTAGTCGCATCTGCGCACCTCCGTGCGAGCTCCGCTCTCTTGACAATGACCATTACGTCGTTAAGTTTGTTGCCCCCACTCGCCCACAGCTTATCCTGCACGTTCGTGCTGGTCGTGTGCATCACTATCTGATCCTTGATGAACTCGTCTTCCCACAGTGCATACCTGCACGTGGTCGCCAGCTTCCTCAACGCCGCGACATATTCCTCTATGGACTCTCCAGCCCGTTGTTTCCTCTGCTGGAAGTTGAATCTGTCGACTGACACACATACCGTGGGTCGATAACGTTCATCCAGATCTTCGATGGCGTGGGCATACACGTCATCATCAGTACTTTCTCTCTGTTTGGGCACCAAGCTTTTGTAGATCCTGAGTCCCTCCGGTCCCAAGTTGAGTAGCAGAATGCGTTTCTTCCTTTGTGGCGTAAATCTTTCCTCGTTTTCGTCCTCCAGGACCCCTATGAAATTGTCAATGTATTCCTTCCAGTCCTCCCACTTCATTAGTGGGTCCCCTGGTTTCGGTAGGAATTGTACTGGTGCAATTGCGTACCCTGCTGGTGTGCTCATTTTGACTTCCCTGGATACGCTTGCTTTGTCTTCCTTGCTGGTGGGGCTCCCTGGGGTGCTGTCCTTCGTGACTATGTTGGGTTTCGCCTGGGGACTCTCCGTGCTAGTCCCCACTTCCTCCTCTTTGGTAGCCAGCTCTAATCCTCCCTGATGCGTTCTGCGGGGCCTGCACGTCTAATCTGGCTGCATTAAGGCGTCTGTGTCCCCTTCACAACCTCTTTTGCCGCATGGGTGGGTAGCCGTGGCTCTGCCACGCTCTTCGGGTTCACTGTACCTTCAGTTCGCACTGTTGAGACCCTCGTGGTGTTCGGTTTAGCTGCCCGCTCCGGGTGGACTGGGGGCCGTGCTCTCGACCGTCGTCCACGTGGTGGGCCCGTTTTCCTGATTTTCTTTTTTCTCTGGCGTGGTTCTGCTGGGCGGATCCCACCCCCGTCGCCACTGTAAAGTCGCCGCTTATCAATGACCACTCTGACGCCTTGGTGTGTTTCCACTGTAACTTTTATTCACAAATACAGTAATGCTGAAGAGCGCCGGCCGATGCTGCCTCCTCTCCTGGTCTCCAGCACGCTAATGCTAAGCGCGCGCATTCCTACAAAATGGCCGCACGCACGTCACGTCTACGTGACGTGCATAGACTAGTACACTCACTACAAGTGTGTTCATTTAGTATGCTTACTTTGCCGAACTGTATCTAAGTTCCAAACAAAACACTACAGTCTAGAAAACGTATTGAGAGCAAGACCTGACCATCCTTGGAAACACAAAGTATACAAATAGATAACTTGTGTGAATTGGAGGTTTACCGGAGACCATGGGACTGTATGGCAAACAACTATAGTCAACGAAGATACTGCTCTGTAACCACTGGCTACCAAAGTATCCAGAATTAAGACCTCAAAAAGGAACAGAATAAAGTGGAATGTCTATGTAGAAGCTGGCAAAAAAAGTCTGCCCAATGTACTAACCCTATTTTTGTGAATCGCTAACCTATTAGCGACTTGCAAAATATGGTTAGCGACTCTCTATTAGAAAGGGACGTGCCAAGGGATGTCTCTTCCTAATAGTGAGTCTCAGACATATGTACGATTGTTTTGCAACCGCATTTGCGGTCACATAACACTCGCAGTTTACCACCCTTTACAAAAGAGTGGTAAGCCATTCGCAAACGGGAAGGCCTCCTCAGGGGGCCCCTTCCCCTTTGTGAATGGGTTTGTAAATATTTTTTAAGAGCAGGCATTTTTCTTTTTTAAATGCATCCCGTTTTCCTTTAGGAAAAATGGGATGCATTTTTTTTAAATGGGGTCATAAATTGTGGCAGCCTCCTTAATATTCATGAGGCATGCAACTTGCAACCCAATTGGGAATCGCAAACAGTGTCTGAGACACTGTTGTACATTAAGATTAGCGATTTTTGCATAATTTGAGACTCGCTAAACTTAATGGTTGTACACCTGGCTCCAAATGATCTCTTTTGTGGCATTGTGGGTGAGCAAGATATCAGAGGTTAGTGCTAAGCATTTGTTTTACTTACGGATACAATAAACGAGACACACTCATGGATAATTTCAAGACCAATTTAGAAAAATAACTCATGTTTTATATACATTTTGATACCAAGAACTCTGTTATCATGTAAGTACTTTTTTAAATATGAATTTTCACAGGTAAATAAACAGTTCACTCAAATGCGTCTTTAATCAGCAATGCTTTGCTATGGGAGAAAAGGCATATGTTGCAGACAGTTATTTACGGTCGGTTTCTGGGGGTCTCCTTCTGGACTTACGGTCGCAGGGGGCCTATGTCCAAAATACCACCAGCAGTAGTATAGTGCAGCCTGCCATAGGTCTGTAAGACCTGCTATAGGGGATACTTACCTATATTGCAGTGTCTGTTTGCATGGCACACAGGAGGTTTCTTCACTTTTCTCTGCAACATGGCATGCAGCGTGTAATGGCACTTTGCATGTTGGTGCTGAGGGGTCCCTTAGGTTAGCACAAAGCATGCTGCAACCCTTAGGAACTCTCTTTACCCTTCTTGCCTTAGGTACTAGGGATACCATTTAATTTGGACTTATAGGGGGTGATAATGTTGTTGCCAATTGGTAGAACAGTTGTACAGTTTTAGGGAAGGAGATATGGCACTGGGGACCTGGATGGCAGGAACCCAGTGCAATTCTGTCAAATTGCATCAGATACCAGGCAAAAAGTGGGGGTGACCATGTCAAAAAGGAGCACTTTCCTACAGTCAACTTGATGAACCAGGTGTGTGGTTTTAGTTTACATATACACCCAAGTGACTCACCATTTCCTGGTAAAGTGTCATACGTTTCTTACAGTCTGGAAATGCAATAACTCTTTGGCACCAATATTAAAGCTACATTATGTGTAATTTATTTACGTAATATCTCTACTGTAGGTTTGGCTTGACCTATTTTGTTGCCGGTAATTGAGTAATGGGAAACTGCATAATTTTATTGTGCAATATCCAAGCATGTAGCATGCCAAACAGATGTGATTCCCTTACACCTAACATGGCATGTCAATGGCACATACAGTAAGCATTACTGAGCTATATGTTTGGCTAGTTATTCACCTTTTACAGTCAGTGGTGGGACAGCAATAAAGAGTCTCCTGGAACAGGGCACCTACGGAGGATGTCTGGTCCAATGTTTCTTTTTGCTGGTGTTGTATAGCTGTACCCTTAGTTCAGAAAAATACAAGGACTCAACGCTGGATGGCTAACATTTATTGCAATCAGGGGTGATTCAAGATTCAGTTGGTGTGCAATGTTTAAAATTCATAGCTAGTCAATTCATTATATACCATCCCCTTTTCACTGGAGAGGAAGCCTAAAGGAATGTTCATTCCACAAAGACACCTTATACTTCT
Organism: Lissotriton vulgaris; assembly: GCF_964263255.1. Lineage (NCBI taxonomy): Eukaryota > Metazoa > Chordata > Amphibia > Caudata > Salamandridae > Lissotriton > Lissotriton vulgaris. Next base: position 344,922,089 of record NC_141699.1, read on the forward strand.
TTAGAGATTCCACATTTTACAGACACCCAACAGTGCAGGACAGAGATATAGGCCACAGTGAAGATATTCAAAGCATTGGTAAGCTATCTGTTGATAGATCTGTAGAAAGAGCCATCCTGGCATAATAATACGTTTTGTTACTTGTTTTCCTCTAGTACAGCTTTTCCCTTTCAAGAAGATAAAAATATGGTTTCCCACAACAATTTCAGATGGTCTAGAGTATTTTGTATTTGTTGTATGGCTATCTAGCTACTGACACATTTGCAGAGGAATCCATCACAATCAATGCCTGTGAAGAGGGGGGCATTGCGAATGACCGTAACTGTCTGGCCCGAGGAGATGCCTTGAGCTAAGAGCCCACTACCACAGCAGAAGGACTGCCCAGGTCTGTCTACGCAACAATGATACAGGATCCATGGGGACTGAGTGTAGTGGGTTTGGCTGCAGAGTGTGTCTTCGGATAATGCTCTGCCCCATGGGCCACTATGCTTGACTAAACAGAGTGCCCTTCAGCCTCTAGAAGCAATATAGGACATGGCCATGGGGCATACCCTGCAGACTCTAGGGAAAGGATCATGCCAAATGCCCAAAGGCTGTTATATCATGTGCAGCAGGGCTTTCTTAGTATTCATAATCAGGCCTTATTATATGTTTACATGTGAATACCTAGGGCCTAATATAGAGTTTGGCAGTTGGGCCGCCAGAGAACTTGGTGACAGAGGTTTCAGTCTGTCAGTCATGCTGGGAGAGGAAGTCCTGTTCGATTTGGAGTTGCAACCATCAGCCATGACAGAGGTTTAGCCATTACAAGAACTAATATCCTATGTCTGCGATGTAGATAATGCTATTGTTGGGAAATACTCTGTCAATGACGTAATGGTGGTCAAAGGACCACCAAACTTAGAGGGCCACAAGGGTTTGATGATGGATTATTATCATGGTGGAAGTGTTTATCGCTGGCATACCCTACTATCTTAATAGGGGACATATACATTAATTGCAGCTGAGCTACATCTCAACATCAACCTTTCACACCTGCAGTTCACATTATAAGAGCCACCTCTTCATGTACACCATACTTTTCATTTCTAAAACCTAAGCAGCAGGTACTGGACACTTACTGCCTTACTTTTTTTAAAACTCTACTTACCCTTTTTTGGCATACTTTGTAACTTTTTGTGTAATGGCTTGTTTTCCTGAGAATTAATTAACTGTAATGGTTGATTATTAGTGTAGAGCCACACTTGCTTAGAGTCCTTTTTCAGACTACTATATTGACTCAGGAAAGGCAAATTTGGGACAGAATTGTCAACAAGGTGAATGCTGTATCCATCACCAGGCGCTCACAGGAGTTTTGCAAGCGCTGGAATAATCTGCGGGGGAGAGTATGCTCCCTAGCCTCAAGAGTACACAAAAAGGCCCTACAGACTGGTGGTGGATCTCCCAGGCCTCTCAAGCTCCTGCCCTGTAAGGTGTTGGGCATACTACACACTGAAGGCTTTCCAGGAATTCCAGGTGGGGTAAGTGAACTCAATAATTACCTGCACCTAAACTTGTGGTCGCAAACATCATCTATGCCATAATAGTTGTTGTCTTACAACCTGACCTTAACACGTTAGCTGCTTTGGAACGTCCAGCTCCAGTGCTGAACGTTCCATTGCGCAGGTGCAGCTGGAACGTCCAACGGCCGACGGCAGCACTCCCAAGGTAGTGGTGCCGTCCGCCGTTGGTATTTGGCGCAGCACTTAAGAGGTTAAATATAAATAGGAAATCATATTCTATGTTCTACAATGTCAAGCTTCCATACCTAACAATGGTGTATGTGGCCTTGTGTTTAAAAGAAGGTTAATGTTTTTTTTATTTAATATCCCTACTTAACTGTTGTCTGCAATTATACTTGTTATTACAAATTCAATGTCAAAGTCACACACTTAACTAATATGTAATTAAGCCTTGAATACTCTTTTGCTAACTAACAGTATTTATTGTGTGGGCTTCCAGTGAAAAAACATACATTACTTGTTCCTTCAAAATTATATCTAACTCTCATTTAAATTTAATATATGTTTTTATGTGGGATCAAGTGTATTCCTATTTTGGGTGGATGTGAGTAAATCACAAGTATTGAGCGACACAAAGTTGTTATGGCAGACTCAGACTTTCAGCAGTCAATCCCAAATAAATCCCTTTAATCTATGACACACATCAGTCAGGTTAATCTTCAAATTCTATGTGGGCTGGTTGATCTGGTGTCTGCGCATAAACAAGTGACAAGGTTTGACCTACCTGCCTTTTGCAGTAGTTCCTTCTTGTTGTACTGCTAAGAATACCAATATGCCCCTCTCCTGAGCTGGTAAGAAAATGTATACACTGAAATGTACTTTAAAAGATATACAGGGATTTTAATCCTATAAACCTTACATTACATTGTACAATTTTTTGTTCCAGTACTTACAATTTTGAAGTTATTACTATGTTCCATCTGCTGATCTTTACGAATTTGATGTACATTCAATTAATCATGTGTTTCATAGGTTTAACCTCCTACTGGCAATATGCAAAGCATTTTAATTTCACCGGGACATCTTTATAAAAGATGGTACAGCTATTGCTCACAATATAAGCTCAAAAGTGTTGTACCATATAAAATAACCAGTATAGCACATATATGTTGACATGTCATTAGTGGTTTTGTTTGATAATCATACCCTGCTGCATCATATCTTGAAAGACCATCAGCCACACTGGATGATCCTCAAACCATTAATAACCAAACACCCACCAATAACAAGAACTCTGAAGCTTCACTCAGTGTTCAAATATCTTCTGCTGGTGACGAACATCATGAGGAGAAGGCAGGCACATTACGTTTATGTGCGCAGATCACATGGTCAAACCTCACTCAGCCATTAGTTACAACCACTGCAGCCAGCATAGGTGGGGAGTTTACCTGGTACAGCAGTGGACAACACCCAAAAACCCACCATCAATATGTGTAAACCTGGACTTCAGAACAACAGGGAATCATTTTAGTAATCTCATCTGAACCTACACGTTAGTTTATTCTTTGCAGGTCTATTTTTTTTAAATTATTGCTATACTCAGTAATTTTGTTTTCTAATTTTAATTATGTCCGGGTCTTTCTATAAATATGTCCTGTTTTTATTGAACGATATTTGTATTTCAGTTGTCTATCATTTTTTGCATGAATTTTTATTGAGTTTTTACAGTGAAACATCATTACGTTTTATACATTACAAGTCTGCAGCTCTGCTCCAAGCAATGCAACCCAATGTACACCGGAGCATACAGTATACAGAGCAGAGGGAATACCTTACTCTCAGTACAGAGCTTGTAAAGGATACTAATTCAAACTTCAATTTAAATTGTCTATAATTAATACTTCATGTGTGAACATATCCTATAAAGGAAAGGCGTATACAATTTAGGATACATTCAATGATTATAATCCAACACTTTCATTTGTGTATACCTTTTACAATTTTTGATTTTGCCATAGCACACACAAACGATATATGTACATAAAGCGGATAGACTGTTCATTTACCAAAATAAAAACCAGACAAAAAATAAGACCAATTTTTGGAGCAAAAGTAGGTTACCAAAAGACATAAATGTTTAGAATACATTTATTCCATATAGTAATATATTAATCACCTACTGTGATTTCACATGTAGCAGTACCATAAATGTTTCCCTGGCACATGCAAACACTGGTAATGGGGTTTTTTTTGTCCTCATTCACCTTCAACCAAAGTAAACAGACCTTCTGTTCATACCCCTACTCAATGACCTGAGATGACATAAGCTCTTTTGATGGAATCTCTCGGTGCCTTCAGCCTGTAGGGATATATTGCCAGACAGGAATGTTACATTCCCCTCAAGAAAAGAGGATAGGTTTCACTCCAGCTTGATCTGTAAAGACCGGTTGGACGCTTTCGATGACTCAGGGAAACCCTGCTAGTCCAAGGAGTATCCAAAAGGCATAATCATCAGACCCCCCTTCATTACAATATAAATAAGATAACAAAGCATGGATAAAGTTCACAATTATTTCTTAGGCTATTTCCATTGAAGCAGCAGGTCCCAATATGCAATCTTTTATCTACTACAAGCTCTAGACAAGTCCATCCTAGATGTTTCATATAATGACTTCAACTAATCCAAGTGTTTAGGAGGGGCTGGGTCCACCCAATGTTTATATATTTTTCTCCTTGCCAGTAAGATCGAATAAAAAAGAAAAGATCTGGCTGGACCTACAATATAGCTGTAAAGGCCAAAAGGTATCAAAGACAGGTCCATTTGAATTGGTACTCTCAGGATACTCTCCATCATTATCTGTATTTCTTCCCAAAATGCACCAATGAGGGGGCAGTCTTTAAACGTGTGTAAGTCTGAGGCTTCAGCCAACCCACACTTTTAACAGTTGACTTGAGACCCTTTTAGGATTTTAGATAGCCTGGGGGGACAGGTATGCTCTATGCATAGTGAATAGATGGTTCCTCTTCAACCAGGCAGGTTTAACTAAACTAAAGAGATTTTTAAACAAATCCTGCCATAGGAGATCACACTATACATTTGTCATCTGTACACTCCATAGCTCATTAGCAAGCTTAAAGTCACCATCCACCGCCTCTTCTATAGCCCAGTACCAGTGTGAAACCTCCTTCTTCCCTGCAGGCCTCTCGACTAGTTGATGCTCTAGACTGTTTCCATAACCAATAGATTTTTTCTGTCTGATCTGAGACTGAACCCAACTTTGTAACTGTATACGCTTAAATCTTGAGAGACCGTTACTCACTCTCCTCTTTAGATCTCCCCATGAGATGAGTGTTTCATCGCTAACAAGATCTCGCCACACCTTTAAGTGGCATCGCCAACCTGTCCTGCAGGCATTCTGGCGAGCCCGGTGAGTCCCAAAGTGGTGCTAGATTTGAGAAGTAGTTGAGACCTATCACATTTTTTAACCTTGCCCATATTCTGGCAAATGCCTGAAGAACCTTGAGATTGACTTTCTTAAAAAATGTTTGGTCCCCAAATTTAAACATGAAGCCCTCTTCCGGTAGACCCACCCCCCTTTTAAAATAGCCAAAAACAAGTCATCTCCCCCTGTGCAAGTGGGCATTTTTAATAGCATCCGAGAGTGTGAAAGTTGAAACACCCAACCATAATACTGTAGTTCAGGTAATGCAAGACCTCCTTTCTCCCTCCTACACCTTAGTTTTTTCCAGGCTATTCTGGTAGATCTGTATGCCCAGATGAAGGAGTTTATTTCTTGCTGGAATTTATCTGTAGTAGGTTCATCGAAATGAGGGGGATTATATTAAGAAGGAAAGTGATCTTGGGTAGTATCGTCATTTTAACCAGATTTACCCTCCCCAAGATGGATAAAGGGAGGTGGGCCCATGACTTCATCTGTTTATGACATTCCCGAAGGACTCATCCTAAATTAGTTTCTGTTATTTTATCTATATCTTGGACGATTCTAACCCCTTGGTAATGCATGCTGTGGCTTATTTGATGTAGAGTACCCGTGATGTTCCAGGTCATAATCTCCGTCTTCCCAGCATTTACCTCATACCCGAGACCATCCCAAATTCCTCCGCCAGTCTTATGACTACTGGGAGGGATATATCCAAGTCTGCTGAGAGTATCAGGATGTCGTCAGCATACAGTGCCACGTTCCTCTCCCAATCCCTGTGTCTGAAAAACTTAATATCAGGATCTTCTCTAAGCCTCTGCACAAAAGGCTCTATATACATATCAAACAACAGGGGGGGAGAGGGGGCATCCCTGTCGAGTCCCCCCTGGTTATCCTAAATGCCTTAGTGAGACTTCCATTAACCAAAAGCTTGGCCGATGGCGCTTGACATAGCAACTGTATGGTACGGCAAAAGTTGTGACCCAGATTAAATCTCACCATGACTTCCAACAGGTACGTCCAATTTACCCTGTCAAAAGCCTTGGTGGCATCCAGAGTTAAAGCTGCAAGAGGAAGTGAATAGGTGGAAGCAATATCTATTGCACTGACCAAATGGTACGTATGGTCTGCCAGGATGTCCTTCGCCACCTTCCCCAGCCTGTGTTTAAAAGCAATATGGGTCTGTATGACCCACAGCTGTCAGGATTTTTGCCCGGTTTCAAAATCAGGACTACTGTATCATCATTCCATGATATCGGCGGACTAATTCCCTCCAAAAATATTTTGTTAAATAGTTGGGTTATTGTTGGAATTATACCCTCCCCTAAAGATCTATATAGTTCAGCTGGTAGTTTGTCAGGACCAGCAGCTTTGCCCCTTTTGCAGCCCACTATAGCCTTTCTCACTTCCTCCTGCATGATGGTTTGTTCCAGATCTATCTGTTGCTTGGAGCTAATGGGTGTTAAAGTGGTTCTCTCCAGCCATGCTTGTGCTTTAGATCTGTCTTCTATGGAGGTCTCTTTATATATCTCTTGAAAATATTCCAAGAAGGCCTCACCAATACCTTCGTCCGAAGATGTGGAGGCTGCACTGTTCCCCCCAGTGATGTCTTTTATAAGGTTCCGGAGCTGGTCTGCTTTGATTTTCCATGCAAGTAACTTTCCTGCTCTTTCCCCATACTCAAAGTGGGCGATCTTGCTTGCCACCCATTTACGCATGAGCATTCTTTGGAGAATTCCCTCCAGCTCTTCCTTTAATTTTTTTAATTTATCCAGATCTTCCTTCAGGCCAATACCCGCCTGGCTATTCATTTTTGACTCCACTTCCCTCATTTCTACTGCCAAAGCTAAAGTCTCTTCTCTATCTTTTTTACCCCTTTAACTCGACCTACTAGTTATGATACCCCTCAAAAAGGCTTTACGAGTGTCCCATACTATAGTGATATCAGCTGTACTCAAATTAGTCTCTAGCAAGAAGTTTGTTTCCCTGGAGAGGAAGCTTGTCTCCTCCTCTTCAAGTAGTAACGATCGATCAAATGACCAAACTCTAGCCTGCTGTATCTGTGTACAGTCAAGGGCTAATACAATACCAGAGTGGTCTGACAGGTGTGATGGCAGGTATTTTATATATTTAACTCTATCCCTGAGATTATAGCTGAGCAAGATATAGTCAATTCTTGACTTATGTTTATATTTAAAATTCCTATAAGATACCCCCAATTGTTGACCTTACCTTTCCCTCCATATATCCCTGAGGCTCAATAGGACATGATTGTCAAGAGAGACGCCCTGGAACTTGAGGGAGCTATCGCTCTACTATTTGGAGATTTATCTAATTTGGGATCCATGACAATATTAAAGTCCCCTGCCCATTTCACTGGCACTTGGAAATCCAAAAGATGTGAATATATAGTTTTGAGACAGGAGGGGTCATCCTGGTTTGGGCTATAGTAGCCAACTAAGGTAAAAAGGATACCCATTAAAGTAATCTTCAGTATCAGCCACCTCCCCCCTGGATTACCCTTATATTGTAAAATCTAGACTTTAGCTTGCTTTTTGAAGAGAATCAACATCCCTCTGATATTAGCCGGCTGGTGGGTACAGATAAAAGAATCCACCCATTTCTGAGATCTCAGTATTTCTTTTGTCTCTACCTCAAGAAGATGTGTCTCCTGGATGACAGTGGCCTGCGCTGGGGAATCTCTCAGATATTGTAGATTTTTGCTCTACGCGGTCTCACGCACAGGCCATTTACATTCCAGGACCGTATCTGTATAAGTGTTATGAACCAAAAATATAAAGAGTAAACAATTGTGATTCTTGCACAACTAAGAGGACCAAAGGACCTCCAAGACTTGCAATTTTCTATATTTTTAAATTTTTCTTCCCTGACTTATTTATGCACGATCTAAAAACAAAAACCTTTTTTTTTACCCAGCCATACAGACCTTCAAATGATATGGTCCTGGCAATTACCTTATAAGCAGTGGGAAGCTCTATTCAGCCCTACACTATGTTTCGCTATCCTGCGCCTCCCTCGGGGAAAACCACCCAGGTAGTCCATAAGGGCCTATAGGAGCTCTTTGCTAATAGTATCCAGCAATTTGTCTGCCTCCTGAACTGACCTAATGTTATGCATTTCGTTATTATACATAACTTTTAAGAAAGCCGGAATTTTGAGTTGTACTACTGCTCCGATTTTCTTGAAATTTTCCATCCTTCTACAGAATTCCCACTGCCCTGCTAAAGTGACTTTCGATAGATCCGAGCGAAATTCAAAAGAGAAATCCTTGCTTCTTAGTGATTTTATTTTCAAAGCCAAGTTCAAGATTTTTTGTTTTACTGCATAATCGAGGAAGTTGATAAGAATCTTCCTTGGTTTTGTCCTATTTGGATTTAGGCGAAAGGGGTCCTTATGAACTATTTGTATGCCTTTTTCCAGGAACTCAGTAGACTCTTCAAGTGGCAGGACTTCCTTAATCAATTTAACAATGAAAGCATTAAGGTCTGACCCATCTTTTCCCTCTGGAACGTTCAGAACGTGAAGATTATTACTGCAGGAGTTGTTTTCAAGCGTCTCCATTCTGTCTTGCAAAGCAGCCTCCCCTCTTTGTATGTCCTGGATTTTGGACTCTGCAGACCCTAAATTAACCTTTAGTTCATCTACAGAGTGCTCTAGGGACTCGGTTCTAGCATTTAAGAAATCCACCTTCTTTTCTTGGATCTCATATGAGTTCCTTATTTCTCCTTGATTAGCAGCTGATATCGCAAAACCTTGCTTGATATCCTCCTTTAATGAGGCAAACAGATCTTCCATCGAGACTAGTGGGGGCCCAGTCTGCTCCTGCAACCTTTGTCTTGTCCCATATCCATCTTTAGGTTGACTAGTGACTGTGACTGCGCTCCAAAAACCTGGTTCTATCCCCCCCAGCACTGGTTCGGTCCTCAGTTCTGAAATTTCAGTGGGCATCTCATTCTCAGTAAATGAGGCTCTAGTGAACTCCATGTTATCCTGGGATTCGCCAAATATACAGCCGGTAGGACCAGAAAAACAAATATCAAAGTCCTCTCTGCGGTCCTCTTCCTGCTTTGTGATAATCAATACCTCTGGTTGAACCCTGAAGAAGGACCTTAATGAGGGGGTAACTTTAACTTTGCTGTGTATAGAGATGTTTTTGTTTCTCCCTCCCTTTATGCTCCTACACTTCACCTGGTAGGTTTGGATAGCAGAACAGTCTCTGGACGCTCATGAGGTACTAGGGGCACTAGGGGTACTTCTAACAGCTGCTCCTTCCAAAGGCTGCCCCTCTTCTAGCTGACTTCCTGGTACACTCTTTCCTTCTACTTAGTCTTCCCCTTGCTATTACCAGACACACACCCTCCACGTTTCCTACCTTTTTTTCCTCCTCGTTTTAAACCAGATTTACCTCGACTTTCAGGATTCTTAGGATTCTTGGGGCCCCCACCGTCACCTGTGCTAGCGTGCAAACCCTTGCCTCCTGGATACGAGTGGACTTTTAAATATGGGGACTTCAAGATTTGGCCAGGGGATACACCCCCCTTGCTGTCCGGAGACGACTTTCGGCCAGGTGAAATGGTTGAAGAAAACGGAGCTACCAGCTCCTTCGAAATGGCTCCGCAGACACCCCCGCTCGACCAGCACCTGCCGCGGACCTGCAGGAGCCCGCAGCCGCCACTCTGCGGCCCGCCTCAGCTCCAGGGCAGCCGTGCACCAGCGCGGGAAGCAGGCGGGCGGGGAGCACCAAAGGGCTCCACAAGCAGTCGCCTCGCTCCCTCACTAAACTCTACAACTCTGCAACTGCTCCTCCAACCTCCTAAAGAGTCTCTGTAGGAAACACAGCTTCAAGCGCCCGGTAACATCGCGCTGATGATAGCGAGGGTGGGGGTAGATAGCACGGACACACGCGGCTGCAAAACTAGCAGACCCCATGTTCTCCCAATACTGGTAATGGTTAAGATAGTACACACTCAAAAGCTTTCAACATACTGCTGTTCAACATATCAGTAAACTGACACATTTACATTTTCAGTATTTAATTTTCATCTTTGACAGTTCATGCATGAGAGATAAACACATCTCACTGCCATTTGAAGAAACACAATTCCCTTGCCAACACTGCTTGACTCAGAGTAGGTGTAAGCATTTCAACACATCACATCAATGTTCAGTCAGCTTACTTTGACAATCTTTACATCATTGGTGGCTGTGATTCCAAAGACAACAGAACCACAAATGACTTGCTTGTGCTCCAGAAGATGACAGAATGATGTGACCTGTGATTAAGTAATAATAAAACATCAGTTGAAGTGGAAATTACTTCACTCTAATCTATGGCTGTAATTTGGGATTTTGCAGAGTGGTTACTCCGCCCAAAAGTTGACGGATGTCCCGTCAGCCGTATTGCATGTGCTAATGGATATAACGCACTTGCAATTCAATGAACGGGGCTATTCATCAGGTTTGTGATGGAGTAAACTAACTGCCAAACTCTAAGTCAGGCCATAACTAAACTCATACATATGCAAACATCAGTTCTCTGATAGGAAAGTTGAGTAATTATCAGAGAACGTCTCATGGCATATACAAATTGTATAATCAATACCATGTTTTTTCAATATATGCCACTTCATTTGAGTTAATGTAGTGACACAGACATGAGCCTAATGTTCATTTTACTCACAAATTAAAGGTGAGGAGAATTACTCTATCTTAATAAATGATATTAATTGATGAGCCTAAAGTTTTTTCATACTTACCCCAATTAAAGAAGTTTTCAATCATTTCCTGCTCAAGGTTACTTCCTTCATCTTCATCACTGTCATCTTCTTGGTGCATCTCTGCCAACCTGGATACAAAACTGTTGTCCCCATCTGGGATAAACAGAATGCTCCCCCACATGGCAATGGTGTGCAGCATACAACATAATACACAGTTTGTTACACTTTCACAGCGGAGTAAAAGATGGCTGATCCAGACTTATCCAAGCAACAAAAACATGCTTTTAGGAACCCAAAAGTCCACTCCACAGGCTACTTGGTCCTGACTTATATGTTATTGTAGGAAGGTGGATACCTGACTATGGTTACCCCAGATTTTTTGCCTTGTGTTTAGCTGGTTTTCGACTTAGTTGGCCTGGTTCCCTGCTAATCAGGGCCCCAGGCTATCTGCTCTCTCTGTAGAATGGATTCCATGTACCCTAGGTGCATAACTACATTGGCTTGGGTCACCTTATCAGCCCCTGTACAGAGCACTATAGGTGTCCAGGGCATAGGTGCATCCAAGGCCTACCAGGGGCTGCAGCATATCTTTTGCCACCCCGGTTGGCTATCCAAAATTGACACAACTGGCTGATCACTCAGCTGGGGCAAGGTGGTGTAATCACCTCTTGCTTAGATATAGTATGCCTATATCTAAACCTATTTGGACACATATATACCTATAAGTCACTCCTATGGCAGGCCTTAACAATCCTGGAGGCAGAGTGCTTGGTTTTATGTGATATGGTGCTCTAGCATGAGCTGAGCCTGTCTGCAGCTGTCGGGACCAATTCCCTAAGCTGTTCCGGGATAATGCCATACCATATACTATTAAGTGCATTATAATCCATCGCAGTTATATGTTAACTTTGGTTTGGCTTTATCAAAACATGTCGTGTAAGGTGTCATACGATTTGGAATACTATCCCCTAGACAGTCCTGTTGACGGGGATAGCATTCCACCCCTCTAGAGGGAGAAGACATGTTACTTTACTGAAACGCGGTTGATTTTAAAAGAGCCTCAGCATCACAAAATGGATGCTTCTGCCACAGACACGAGTCTGACCTCCTGCTGCTGACCGAAACTCAGCCGAGGAGGCCTGGACAAAGGCTTTCCTGTCGCGGGGAGGTTTCACACCACCCCAGACAGGAGATAGTGGATTGTAGCAGGGAGGTTTGAATGAAACCAGACACTGCCTGGGGAGCACAAGGCTTCCTCTTGCATAATCCGGTCAAACCGGTTCTGGGGCACACCAGCACCAGTTCCAGCGCGACCCTGGACAAAGGGAAAGGGGTGTAACCACCCCCTTCCTGGGTCCCACCCATAGGAGGGACCTAGCAGGTAATCCAGCCCCCTAGATTGGTATAAGAATGGGAGCAGTGCCAACGCACTCAGATTATCCTGACTGAAACTTATGAAACAAAACTCTGAACCCTTTGACATCCTACTCGACGTAGAAGACTGAAGAATCTCCCTTGTGGTCAAGGAGTGACCACCCTGTGCAAACAGGCACCATCCAGCACCTCGGTGTTTGCTTTGTTGCAGTTCCCGCCGGAACTCGAGCAACAGAGTTCAACAAGACCAAGTGTGCCTGCCTTCTAACAGCCTGATCCAAAGTCCCTGCAGAGCTGAGACCCGTGGAGGCGACCAGAAGCGTGGGGCTCGCCATCTTGGAAAGACCACGAGATGCTGACTGTGCAGCCCACGAGTGACCCTCGAAGCTGTGCATTGGGGTTTGAGAAGCCCCAGCCCTGAGCCTCTCTTGCACTGAAGCTCACCCCTCCACACTCACCAAGTGCTGCATGGGGCCCTTCTGCATCTTTTGGCTCAATGCGTTGGCCCGGTCACTTGCTCGTTGGCTTGTGGCCCCTGTGCCAACGAACCTTGAAATATAACTTGTGAATCTGGTTGCTCCAGACTTGCACTCGCTCCTCTGAAAAGGAGCACCCGCTCTGACCCTCCTGGTCCGAGTATTAAGCCATCTTTGAGTCCGGCGTGGGTTGCGCTTGCCAAGGGTTGTTTGTTCCAATCCGGAAGCCGACACTGCCGACAGCGAGAGCTTTTGTGAAACAGTTTGTGATCCACTCCTGGACATCCTCGGTGCCCCAGAGTCCATGTGGCAGCAGAGAGAAGCTTCCCAACATTGACCTGAAGCGCCCGACATTGCCTGGTTCCTTCTGGTTCCACCCTGGTCACTGCTGAGTGACCCAGACTCTGTCCCCTCTGCTTTCAGATCATCTTTATCTTCGATCCACCCTTGGATCACACCGGACACTTCTCGTCTCGACGCCTGCAGCATCTTCAGCTCCAAGCACCATCAACCAGCGTGACAAAACCTGACACTACTTCGCACCTGTGTACCCGCTTCCTGTGGGTGAGGTAACTCAGCAACACCGGTGTTCCTACACTGGTATACACCTCTAGTGTATGTGTCTAAAAGTTTCATCTTGCTAGGTTAAGCGGAAGTCTCCTTTAACTATAACTTTATAACTTTTACGTACCATTGACTTTACATTGGTGCATGCCTGTGCTTTAAGCGCTGCACCCGAATCCCGCGGGCTTTTCCCGACTTCAGCATTGCTAGTCCTGACTGCTCCCAGTGATTCCCTAGGCCCTAGGCCTAACCACTGTTCGATTTGCATCTGTTATACCACTTTTTTATTATATGGTTTGCGTGGCCCCTGGGCCTCATCCATAATTGTGCAACTTTCATATGTTTAACTGTGCTTTTGTTTAAACGCTTGTGCCTCTGCACTCATAAAGAGTACAGAGGATTATTCTAGTAATAAATACATATATTTTTATAATATATACTTGTGTGGTGTCCTTTCATTTGATATTACAGGATTGTGATTGGTAAAACAGCTCGCTTAACACAACCTCTTGAGTTAAGCCTTTAAGGCTGCTTAGTCCATGCTACCATTAGGATAGCTTGTCTATAAGGTTGACTTACAACCAGACACCATAAGGGATTGTTTGGACTGATACAAGGTGGTACCAGAATTGGAAACATCATATATCAGGCCAACTTCTCACAGTTATTGAACCAGACTTTCCCTGATGTTGTGTTCTGTTGTGGTGGTAAGAGCCATGATCTACTTGGGTATCTTGAATTACCTGAAAGTTTTTTTAAAACAAATAGAGAAAAAAACAATCATGTGAGTGTAATCTTCATTAAAATATATTAAATGTATGTGTACAATACCTACCAACAAGCCAGGCCCTCGTATTAGCAAGGTGTGAGATCTGTCATGGAATGCTGCTATTTCATAGATAGCACTAGCAAGTCATAGGTGGATTGGGGAATCTTGCACATATACCGGCAATGGTCTGATCTGGAATGCAGACCACCTGTACATTGATGGAGTGGAGGATTTTTATATTGCAGTACACTTGCTCACAGTCATGGGATGCCACCAAGGCAAAATTAGGTCCATCTATGGCACACACAACATGTGTAATGCCTTCCAGATCATAAAAGTTTGCCTTGGTATTGTTCAGTGCACACACATCAGTATGGAACTGAATGTACTCATTTTTGTGTCTAAGCAGTACTGATCAAATTTGCAGGAGTCCACAGAAAAGAGCCAATAGCCCAAAAATGGAACAATGCTATGATCTTCATAATAGTGGTGATAGCTGTTGGGTTTTGGATTTCTGTCAAATGTTCTCCAAACAATTGTGTGTGAGATCCTAAATGGTTTGTCTTTTTAGCGCGTATTTTTGATACTGTCTCTTTCCTGCATGGTAGCCAGATCTGTAAATATCCTGCACACTCTTGGCTGATGTTGCGTCCTGCATGTGCCCTCATTGCTGGTTGTACATTAATTTGTCCATAGCAGAAAATATAATTTTAAGATTTTTATGAAACAAAAATAGGTCATAGTACAGAATACAGTGAGCTAAAATAATTTACATGTACAGTATTAGGTTCTACGTGTGTAGATAGTTAAGTTATATGTCTTTTACATTTTTGGTTAAAAAAATATGATTTTCTTTCTTTTTTTTTCAAAACTCCATCAACTGAGGTTTAAATGACAACACATATATTCTTTTAATATCAAATGTACATTGCCGAGTACTGAATATCATTGACAAAAGATTTGTCACAGATGGAATGAATTTTCATCTTCCTCAAAAATACATTCCGCCATTTTAGGCATACCAGATGAGTGATCTAAAGTATGTAACACGTACATACCTAACATATCGAGTGCATGATCTATCTGCCATAAATGACGGACTAACTTCATCTAAAAGGCCAACCCTCCATCATCATCCTAGACAGCCACCAGTGCTCTTTTATGATTGATATGCAAATATGCACTGTGTTGTGTAGGGGTTAATTGATCTATGCGCCGTCGCTGTGGTGTACACGCATCTCCAACTTTGCCACCTAAAATCCTCCTCACAAGGTGTGACTCATCCACCTCTGAGAACTATCATGGTTGCGAATTCTGGCTGCAGGGCCCCAAAGTTAGCAGAGGAATAACCCCAAATATTGGCGTGCGTAGAGGGCACAGGTCAGCAGAGAAGCAGATAATCAAAGATCATGGCCAGGCCTCATTATGGCTTACAAACAAATAATGACCTGTGGTTTTATATTTAAAAGGTACCTTGCATGTTCATGACACAAAATATTATGTGATTAATTTTTTTAAACTAATGAATTTTGCTCATTTAGTCACACAACTATGTTTTATCATTTGATGTGGTATTAATGGACCAAGGCAAAGAACAATATAAAGTATATTATAATTGTGAAGCATATTTTATTATGGATAACGTTATTTTATGTTGTGTAAGAACCTATACAAAAATGGAAAAAAATAGAATGTCACAAAAATACTGTATTAGGAGAGGTGCAGTTTTTTTTATTAACTTTTTCTTCTTTCATCCATGTTTGATTAATTATCTAATGGACATTTCTAGATGTAGAACGACAATATATATAAATATATATGTATGTACATATATATATTTTCATTGAAAAAAACAAAGGTTAAAGTAATGTTATAGTTAGGTTAAAATATAAGTAAAAATATTAACATTTGAAACTCAACAAACCCCAGAAATTGAACAGTTATAGTTAAAAGAAATAGCTATAAATTGCGTCCCTGCCATGCACTTCTTATGACCTTTTGTATTACATCACCCATGAGATGTTCTATGCCATCTTCATGACTTCACTGATGACATCTCAAATTACATCATTGATGACATCACTGATGATATCATCCAAGCTTCTTTTGTACACATTACTCTATAAAATAATTTTCCATTAGAGACCTGAGAGTAAGTACAAAATAGCTCGGAATAAAATGAAGCATCAGTAATGCCAGCACAGACACAATTTCCTTATGTATAGCAAGCATGTGTTATGTGCAATATTGACCCAATACCATACACTTCCCAGGTAGCCTAGTTCCAATTAACAATCAACCACAGATATATGGGAAACCCGTATTGCACAGGGTGTTCAATATGTATTAAATTGATAACAGAAAGCCAAATTCTTCAAGATACTCAACGTCTATTCCAAAATTAATGCCCTAATAGAGACAACATTTTTCTGTATCAAACCCCTCACAGTCACCGAACCTACAGTGAGAAAAGAAATGAAGTTGATATGAGTAGAAAAGTGGGTACTGTAAACAGTGTTTACTCTAAGTAGATAGTTTACTTCATACCACACTGTTTGTAGACAGTGAAATTCTCATGAGAAATATACCACAGAGTAGGAAAAAAGTATCTACTAATAACAGTGTAGACTCTATGCAACACTTCTCAAAAAGACACTATTCACTTAAAAAGCCATGGTCTGAAGGTGCTAAAGATCATACTGCTGGCAGCCTTCATACTACTGTGAAAATCTCACAGATATCCCATCTTCTGAAGCAAAACCATCACATGTACATAGGTTAGAATGTTATGTAGAAATTGTCATGCTGAGACCATTCTGTCTAATAACTCAAGGCTGCTTACAATACTAGTATGTACTGCATAGAATCTTTGCCCTGTTGGAAACTTTTTCTGCAGAACCAAAAATCTTGTGTGGAGCATACTGGACACATGGACACAAGTCATCAAATGTTTGCACACAGAGTTACTCTTCAATAAAAAGATGTATAAAATGTTCAATACCTCTACACACCTATGATGCATTAGGAGCAAATGTGTTTGTAAACATTTACACTCATTAGCTGGGCACCGGCTATACAAAATTAGGTAGAAATGTAATATGGTAGTTAGCCACCACTATGTAAACTATAAAACAAACTAACATAATCTAGATCTGCTAACTATTACTGGTGAATTTTGGTTTTTTTTAGCTCAAAACATTAATGTTGTCACTGTCACATTTACCAAACTGTAGCGTCACTTTTTCCTTTGTTATTTTCAGTGAATTGCCACTTTTTTTAAAACAAAGACAGATTTTTTGATCACATCTAACTATAACGTTACTTAAACCTTTGGTTTTGTCTAGTGCATACTCTACACTACAGCTGCGTAAAAGACCAAAAGACAATGTCTCCAGTGACCTTGTGTACATGCAGTTTTGTCAAAGTGAATGTTCCTTGAGTATCTTCATACAGAAATCAGTAACAAAATGAATCCCTGTATAGAGAAGATGACGAGACTGTAGACAAATAGTTGAATATTCACCAAACCAGGATACTTCCTCCTAATTATATAAAATAGGTGCCTCTTTATTTGGTGGAGATGTCCTCTACATCAAGAATGCGCCATCAAAATTGGCGGGAAACATGACAGGTCACTTTGGTAAGTCTAGCTGTTCATCAGCCTGGGAAATGGTGGGAACACAGTTGCATACTACTAACGTGCGAGGGGCAGGGCTAAACGGGAGGGGCTTGTAGGTGATTTTGCACATCTGCATACTCAGCAGTAATTAAAAGGAAGAACCATTACCTCTGCTCTCAGACAAGGCAACAAGAAAGAACCCACTCATCTTGGACAGTCACTACAGAAGAGATTACATTCCAATAAATAAATGATGCATTCGCCTCCATCAAGAATTTCAGATCATTTTTCACTGTGGAATTGTAGAGAAAACACACTTGCTTTGCCTTATCCAAGCACAGGAGGTTAGGATGATTTGCCCACTACAGAAGTGGAGCTTCAACTAGGGCACCTGCTATGTTTTTATTTGTAAGTGCTTCCCTTTGAGGTTTAATTTCGGTTGAATGAGCATCAAGGCCAGAAAGGAACCTCACCTGTGTATTTATACAAGAAGAGTCCACAGTTTTGCACATAATGTCTACCCAACTGGAGTAGTTTCTACTGGTCAATTATTAAGTGCTACCTCGTTGGGTAAATGTCTGGTGCATATTCTACACCTACACCTGCGTAAAAGACCACAAGGTAATATCTCCAGAGACGTTGTGTATGCGCAGCCACAGCCCGTATAGGCGGTGATGTTGGGAGGGGCAGGGTGGGGGTTGTAAAAAGCGGCAAACAGACGATTTCAGGTAAGCAACGAAAAAAACAAGCATTTACAATGCAATGGTTTCGCCTTTGGAAAAAGTTCGAGCTATTGGCATTGCTCATGACATTTTTTTTTTTACTTATAAATAAATGGCATTGTTATTTACATTGCCAACGGCTGACACTACAGGTGCAGGCACACCCGTCCAATGGCAGAAGTACTGAGACTGCCATGAATCTAGAGTTCTGTACTGCCATTTACCAACCTGTGTTGAGAGTTGAGAGGTTAGATTTCTAAAAGTGAAAGTTGAAATAGCATTCCGCTTAGAGCAGCAGGGTGTCCGGCAGCTTTAGCCTGGGAGCCGCCCCCTCTCACCCCTCAGCGCCAGTACACAGAGTGACGCAAACACATTGTACTACTGAAAAGGAAGGGCTTGGAGTTATTAAAGAAATGGATATGCCCAAGACTATCAAAGATGTGTGAATAAATTGTGGCTTGCAGTATAACGAGATCGCAAATTGTTGGTCTGTGCGTGGAAGCTTTCTCTGATGCTTTTCCTGCCTGTCAGGTTGGCACAGCTTTTGAACGCCACTAATCTGCGTGAATATTAAATGGGTAAACATGATCGAGTTACGGGAACTGAATTTTTTTTTTCTTCAAATAAAATAGCTGCAGCATCATAGGATATTGATTAACAGCCCTTTCACTGCAAAACTACTTAACAAATCAGCTCAAACCCCACGAAAGAACTCATATGGACAATGTTATCCTTCCTAAGTTAACTTTTAATTGGCGTAGTTCGGAGTTTACATTCACTGCAAGACTTGAATCTAAAAACACAAGCCTGATAGACACGCAACCGCACACACGCCGCTTTTTTAAAACAATACAGAAAGGTGGCAAGCATAAGGTGACACTCTAAACCAGTTTCAAACGGGTGCAAAGTGATGCCCCTCGATAGAATGAATTACAAGAACAATTTAGGTTGAAAATAGAAGTGTTATTAATCTACTATATCAAACTCAGTAGGGAAAACGAGAGGCATAAAAGAAGGACACAAAGAACGCTACTGGTCGCTCAATCCGACTACCGGTGGCCCATTAAAACGAGACACTCAGAAAGATCATCTTTTCACACAGTCTAGACAAAAGTAAATGGGGGAAAAAACACGCTCTGGGGTGTAGGTTAAAAACCAAGAGCGGGACGGTGACGGATACCACATCAAGCTGGATCCCAGAATAGTTGAAGCGGCTGAATATGTCACTTATGCCCAATGTAGTTTCACACCTTCGGGAAAAGGTTCAACGCAACACCAAATAGACTCGTCTTACAAAAGTTGCCTAAACTAAATTCGGAGTTTAAGGCTCAACGGGAAAGCAGGAACAGGTTCAAGTCCCGTCGTCTGCTCAACATCCCGCAATTCTGGGCAAATCACTTAAACTTTCCAGAGTCTAAAAACAAAAAAAATGCACCCAACCTTACGTCATGGAATCTAGTGTCCACGTAAAGCGCTCTAACGTCCCTGAGGCAAGTTCACGCTCTATAAAACTGCAAAATAATGTAAGAAAGCTAAGGATGAAAATACTGATATCCTAATAGTTAGAAATAGTCCAACAAAAAGAAGCAAGGAACCCCAGCGGAAAAATATCTACGGAGACACAATCCTCTTCAGTGCAAGTTATTTATTGCCGAGACTACAGTCAGCTCTTCCAGTGCAGAGGGCGAGCGGCCAATGTGCGCCGGATACTTTACAGTAACTCGCAGAGAGCAGCGGATGCAGCTTCCCAGGCAAGATAGAAGCAGCAGGAAGCAGGGCCCCGCCCGGGGCCTGCAGCCCCATTCCTAGCTCAGGTGCTCACTGCCTATTCCGAGCACGGCAGGTCGGTGGGGTATGCCAACAACCCAGACACCAACCTGGCAAATGGAACACCCTGGCTTGCACATACACAACCACCTGGCAACTCAGGCTGCACAAGCGCTCAAAATTAAAAGCACAACCCACTCCAACGCGGAGGGCAAGACAAGACTGAAAAGTGTACAACCCACCCCCAACGCCACACTTAACGGATAGACCTATACAGACACCCCAAAGCTGTACACGCTCCCAACTTTCCCAAAGCAAAAAATGCTAAGCAAAGTCAGACTGCACTCATAATACCATCCGCAAACACGCAAAAACTCCATCTAGGCCACCGACACAACAGCCTTCCACACGCAAGGTCCACACCAATTTGATAAGACACCTCAGTTTTCGTGTCTTGGGGCACTACCGCTATGGCAACGAAGAGGAGGATGTAAGATTCTTGCCTCGCGGCTTCTTGCGATGAAAGACCTCTCCACTGGTGAATACAGACTAACCACCATCTTCCTTCCGCAATACAATTTGGGAATATTTGGCATAGGATCCGCAGTGATCTACCATTCTTCCCAATGGATCAAGCTCTCACCTTGGTGGGCGGCAGAACATCCAACGCGGGGCAACAGGCTTTTCCTGTCTGCGGGACCCCGGTCCGGCCGAGGTACGAAGTGTTTCCGCAGTGTCGCTACACCGCGCTGCTTGGCCGGAAGGCGTTGACACTCCCCGCAGCTGCCGCTCCCCTCCCCCTGTGCTTACCCTCGGAGGGCCCACCCCTGCCGCAGGAAACACATTCCTCATCCGTGACGTCAGCGCATGGGCAGCATGCGAGAGTGAAAGAGCAGACTTCTGTTCGTCAGTAGAATTAATGTGCCCACGCTGTCACCAACAGCAAAACAAGCATTTACGGACGGCCGGGGGGGGGGGGCGGGAAGGGGCACCCGGAGAGCGGGAGGGGGTGGGGGCGGAATCGAACTAAAAATGGCGCACAAGTAATCATGAAGCTCCCCACATCCACTCGATCTCTGCCCGTTCACGTTGTTGCCGTGGTCCCTTATGTAGGATGTTTACCCGAACAACTCCTGAATTATGCCGTGGAAACCACCCAGCTCGCCTCAGGCTCCCGTCCACAGTTGTTCCTCTGCCGGCTAGCCCCTGCAAAAGCATCACCAACCCTGAAAGTGGTGCAACAGTGGAAGCCGGGCAGCATCTCCTACGGAGCTTTGTATGCCAAACCCCTGACCGCGATTTTGGCCCGCCCACATCGGTGCAGCCTCGCTGCCCGTATCGGGCGCAGTGCTGGCTGGCGGGAAAGACACGGAAGGGGGGGGGGGAGGCGGGAAAGACATGGAAGTGGGGGGGGGCGGGAAAGACACGGAAGCGGGGGGTGGAAAGACACGGAAGTGGGAGGGGGGAGGGGCGGGAACGGCGGACAAAATACGGAAACTTACAAAGTGAAAACACATTTATAAACAAACTCTTTACCTGATTGCCTTGTGGAACTCGAATCTTGCAGCCAACTCCAACAACTGGGGGGGCGGAACGGCACAGACGACATGAGACACACGCAGCAAGCACTTACCAGAGGAAGACTTCTTCCGGGAATGACAAAAGCAAACACAGACGACAAAAAAAAGAAACCCTGCCCACCGCCGCATGACTACACAGAGGGAACGCCCATGGAAAAAATCTCGGGAACGCCCCCGAATCTGGTCCGGCCTTGACGGACAGATCTCTGTTCCAATGGCTAGCCTCCATTTGTGGAGCTAGCCAATGGAACAGAGGGGCGTATTCAAGAGTCCTTACTGGAAACTATAGATTTCTCTGGGGGCGGAGCTTACGCTCCGTTCCCCAGGCGAAACCTAAAAAAAACGGACGATTTCAGGTAAGTAACGAAAAAAATAAATAAACCATCTGTAGCACCGATTGCTTACAATATACATAGAGGGTTTGGGCCAGCCAACTTCAACCACTGGTTTGATTGTAATTGAAATTGGATTTATATAGCGCTTACTACCCCTGACGTGGACTTGAATCATCCATACTTCACACTATTTCTGTCCTTGACATTCTTGACACAATATGTTGCCCCACAAATTTTTTGTCTCTGGCTAAAATACCTCCATTGCTCTAGGACTCCAGCTAAAAGATCCGGATAGAGAGTACCATGTCTTTGATAGAAAAGGCGACTTGAGAGGTAGCCTTAGGCTGTGCACTGTGAATAAACCTTATATCCGTTATGCAGCCCCTGGAAAATGTATGCTCTCGCTATCGTTTCAGTTTTAAATGTATGCCAGTGGCGTAACAATGGTCTCCGCAGTGCGGAGGGGCTTGAGCTCCAGGGGTCTCCTCCAGCACTGTGGAAAGGCAGCGGGCACACTGCCAAGTACCACTTATCAGGAGTTAGACTAACGCATTTGAATGCTGGTATCGCCACATTAAAATGCATTGGTCACACGTATGTAGCTCCCTCACACCCTTCGGGGATCATGAGGCGTTTAAAAACACCCTTGCGTGAAGCACTGCCACGCTGCCAGCTAAGGAATTTAGTTTTCCGGCATCGGGCCAGGAGGGATGTTGTCATTGTAACAAGGCACATATGGATACATTGTTTCTTTGCTGTGTGCAAAAACAGATTGTGCTGCCTCTGTCAGTCCCATAGGCCAGGCCTCGCTGTGACCCACTTGTGGCTGCTGGATCTTCCAGCACGGGCGTGGCAGCTAATTGTGCGTGTTGGGCTCCGACCTGCTGCTGCACCCCTGCCAGCAGGGTACCCGGGTACAGCAGGATGAGACAGTTTCCTGCCAGCATGCACTGTACGTCCTGTCCTTGGCAGCCACCAAATGACTCAGCCGGGAGCAGCTAGGTGAGAGCGAGAGTCATGATGTCTTAAGTTGAAAAGTTAATTCTAAATGCGTTCTAGACCGTAGTCATTATGTTTTAACTGGTTACTGATTTCACTACAAGCTACGCACTTTCAAACGTTGTGGACAGTCAGTGCTATATTAATATTAAATTGCCGTCCGTGTGCAGCATGGCTCTGTAAATTGACTTTCTGTTTTTGCAAAGTAGCCTTTCCTAATATTAAGGGCAAAGCTATATTTGCCCCAGACCACTTGCTATCACACTTAAGAACATTGGCAAATACAGGAAACCAAACATGCAGTGTTACTTTTAAAATAGAAATGCATGATTTCCTTTCAGAAAGAGCTTTTGGTAAGTGTTAATGAAAGTCTAACTGCAGCCAGTTAACTTAACTGGACAGAGAGTAGTGCAAACTACAGAGCGCCGGCACAGTGCAAGGCAGCACTATCAATCCGTACAGGGGTCGACTTTTAAGGGTGATCAAATATGACCTGTGGTATGCAGCTGCACCTGGTGCTGAGCTGCGGGTTGCTGCAGTGGAAATCACTCTCTGCAGAGTTCTGTTGTGTTCCCAGTAGTTTTCAGGCAACAATAAAAATGTTCAGGGAAGAAGGAGATAACTGCTGTGGTTAATGTTACTACTGGAGAGAGATCCAAGTTTTAGTGGCAGTTTCAACTCACAATAAACTAGCACAGACAGGTTCATTAAATGCCTGTTGCGGAAGGTTTACCATGCAGATGTAACTGTATTTTATGTGGATAGCCAGTGGGTTACTGCTTTTGTCTCAGAGATCCTTTTGCTACTTGCAGATCATTAGTTGCAATCATCTGCTAACACAGTGACCTATAAACTGTTATCAAAGAGCTCAGCTGCATGTAAAGTGCATGGCACAGGTTACAATGTTATGTTTCTCTCCATTCTTTCATTATCTTAATGTTGCTAAAAATGAGTTTTTTTGGGTAGAGATGTATCCTTATCCCTAAGCCAATAGCAACCTCTGTGGTTGGTATTAAATCCAGTGTTTGGGCTTCTCCAGTCAAACACTCTTAATATATGGCCTACTATTATGGATGATGTGATTCCTACAACATGTAATCCTCTTTGTGTT
The DNA here is from genome assembly GCF_964263255.1 of Lissotriton vulgaris. Lineage (NCBI taxonomy): Eukaryota > Metazoa > Chordata > Amphibia > Caudata > Salamandridae > Lissotriton > Lissotriton vulgaris. The sequence goes on from NC_141699.1 coordinate 344,946,085, forward strand.
AAGTATAATTTTGTAGACTGAGGTACACATGGATGATTCATTCTGTCTGCATAATGTGTGTGTGAAGTAAAGTGCTCTGACACCCTACTCTGGTATGAGTAGCGCTATAAAACAAATGAAAGGGATGTGAGACGGGCTGTGGAGAGATAAGGGGCACTGGTGGAGCGTGATAGTGAGGGAATCTGTGGACAAGGTGGTCATTGTAGCACCGAGCACCACCAGTGCTAATGCCCGCCCTGAGAGAGTGAGTCACTGATGTCTGTCATTGTGCTGGTTGAGACTAATGTGGTAGTACTGTATAGATAGAGGACAGGATTTGGATTTCTAACTTCTAAGTTGTGATAAAATATGCTTACGTGAACAAGTTGCAATGGCCTGACAACTTTACACTGTCTGTTAGGAGGAACCAATGAATGCTATACATTGTCCATGGTACTGCAAGGCGCTCAGCTGTAGTTGTCAAAGGATGTGTACAATCATGTGTGATGATGTGAGGATGAAGAGGATATGCAATGGACTTCACTACTTAGGGTCACATTAAGTGTCACACATTTGGTTGTTGAATGTCACTCATAAGTACACTGAAATCATGAAAATATCAAATGTACACAATCTCTACCCATGGCAGCTATGGGGCCTTGGCCTGAGAGCTCCTGAGTGGGTCAGGATCATGGGGGGGGGGGGGGGGGGCTTGTGCTTTGCAGGGGAGCCCCCTCAAGGTTTTTTTTTTACTCCACTGATGTATGCAAACAACATGCAAACCCAAATGTCACTGGAAAACGATTGAGTGAAATGTGAATAAAAATCATTAATTCATTGATTACAAGGTATGCAGATGTAGTCAACCAGCATACTTCTGTTTTTGCAGTAAAATCACAGTTCCTAAATCCCAGTAGGAGTGCGATTATCTGAAGATTTAAGTGTATTTGAACTTGCAAATGAATTGATATCACCACAAGCAAAAGTTGCAGATCCAGCCTTTAGAAGTCACCTCAGAAAGATTCAGAAAAGTGAAAACGTGCTCACAGTCAAAGCAGGTGGAAAATAATCTAAATCAATATATCCCTAAACAACATTACACAAGCCAGAATCGCAGCAACAAACACACAGTAAATAATAACAACATAAATGTACAAAACAAATTATGAAAAAGCCATTAATGAAGGTGCAAGACATTTATAGATACCAAAACAAGCCTTGAATATCCCACTGAAATTGATGTCCCACCACATTCTCATTGTCGTAGAAATGCAGCATCTCGAATTCCTTTCTTGTCAGGACTCAACAAGTCTTACCTTATACTCGCGGAGTGATCCAGAGGTGATATTCACAACCTCCACCGTCTCTTACCTCCCTCCTGTATATGTGTGGTAACGAAGATCAGAGTGAAGGTTGGGACAAGGGGAGGACATCCTAGATGATGCGGTAATGTGTTCTCTGTAATACGACCTTAAAACAAGAAGGATAGAAGTCAGCACCTACTCTAGTGTGGCAATAATGTGCACCCCTCCTCGCCCCTGGATGCAGATTTATACCTGAACAAGAATTATCAGTCATAGTGAGGTAGAAGTGTTAGACCCGGCCTCGTGGCGTGGTCCTCTCTGACCCGTAACAACACCCTTCCGAGCTTTACACCACAACAGACCCCTGAGTCCCCCGGCCTAGCCAACCCTTTCCTCCATGTTAACCATGACCATCCCGGACTTCCCAGCCCGTGCCTCCATCTTCCCGGCCAGTAGGCCTTGTGTGCCCACTTTCCGGCACCTAAGATGGCCGCCCGAGCCAGCGCCGCCTAGGCCGAGAGGCGCCACCCTGGCTGGAGGACAGAGCGCTCCCCTTGAGTGAGAGAGGGAGGGGCAGTATCCTTCACTCCTCCGACCTCTCCTCGAGAAGTGGGCTTCGATCGCCCCTCCGGCACCCGAAGGGTTGGCTCCACGCCTGCTGTGTGTCTGGGACTTCTCCTGAACCAGACCTGAATGGATCTAAGGGCCGCCTGGCAGGAAACCCCAAGAAGCGGCCCTCCCAGGTGCCAAGACCCCTGCAGACCAGAACTCCGGAGATCAAAGAGGAGCAGTCCTATAACTGGGGATGTTCCGGGACTATCGGGAGATTCGATTCTGGAACAACGAGAGCCCTGCTGACGTGGTCGCGGCTCGTTTGGCAGAGAAGGACTTCTGCTGGAACCACCTGAGCCCTGCTGAGTGACTCGCGGTTCCCTTGCAACCTTGAAACCTCTGAGCCCTGCTGAGTGACTCGCGGCTCCCTTGCAACCTTGGAACACCTGAACCCTGCTGAGTGGCTCGCGGCTCCCCGAAAGAACGTAAGCCCTCCGACATCCTGCTTGAGCCCTGCTGAGTGACTCACGGCTCCCCCTGCAACCTTGGAACACCTGAGCCCTGCTGAGTGACTTGCGGCTCCCTGACTCTCCTGGTCCGGCTGGACCCCAAAGATCACCTCGTATCCCCCGGCTCGAGGATTGAGAGCTGTGCGCCGGATACGCACCGAGATTGACACTGATCCTATAAGACTGTCCCGCTACCCCTACCCTGTCCGAGACTCTTTGAGCCCTTGCTCTATTTTGTAACTACCTGCCTTTGCCGACCATAAAGATCCCCTTGAAATCACGAGATAAAGAAACGTTCTTAAAAAGCTACGGTGTGGTGTCTCTTTGTCGTGTTGTGCTTGTGCAGTGTGTACGATCATAGGTTCGAGACTCTCCCCCTGAGAAGTCTCCCGCCAGCGCTCGTCTTGATAACTGAGGAGGTGGATCCTAGGATGGTCAGGTACACTTCCTGCCCTCCCCTGAGGTCGCCTTCTAACATTGGTGGCAAGCGACGGGATACGAGCCGCAACCTAGAGATAGTACAGTACATGACTAACGCACTACCGAGCAAAGACGACAGAAGAAACGAACATGAGTATCGTTGAAGTTGACGCTAGTACGGCATTCCGTGTAGAACAACTGGAGGACTACACACACAAAGAACTAAAATAATTCTGCAAAGAACTGGGAATCGCTACCACTGGCCTCAACACAAAGGAAGACATGCAGAAAGAATTGAAAGCTTGGGTAGAGTCCGGAGCACCCCCGCACAGAAGGAGCGGCGGCGCAGCCAGACAGACCGGGACTCCCCCAGACAGAAAGCAGCAGCAGCCCGGTACAAAGCATCGTACCGGACGGGGGTCTATCCCCGGAAGCACTTGCAGATCGAGAAAGAAGCCGCCACCATGAGCTCGAGATGGCAAAACTAAAGATCGAAGGCGAAATAAGATTGGCAGAAAAGAAACTTGCGGTCGAGCAAATGAAAGTACAAGGGGAATTAGAGGAGAAGAAACTCCAGCGGGAACATGAAGGAAGGAGACTTCAGCTGGAGCACGAGCGAAGCTTGAAGGAGCTCGAGCTCAAGGCGAGGAACGAAGAGAACCGGCCCCTGGGGAACAGAGAGACCGTCCCCCCGGCAGAGCCGAAGGTCCACATCCCCAAGGATGTGGTCAAAGAGTATTACAAAAATGACGACATCCAGCAATGGTTCAAGGCCTACAAAGTTGCCATGACCTCCCACTGAGTCCCACAGAAAGATTGGGGGGCCGGATTGTGGGGTCGATTCCTGAGCAAGGGGAGAGACACCCTGCTCGATCTACCGTCCTCCGTGCAGACGTCCTACAGCCACATAAAGGAGGCCCTCCTGACGAGATACGGCCTCACCCCAGAAATGTACCGCCAGCGGTTCCGGGACTGCAAAAAGATTCCTGGCACCACCTGGGTAGAGTACGTAAACTTTTTTAGCCGAGCATTCAAAGGATGGGTCAAGGGCAGTAAAGTGACCACCTTGGAAGAACTAACCGACCTCATGCTATGGGAACATTTGTCCACGAACTGTTTTGTGGAACTACGCCAGCATCTGCTCGACAGCAAGCTCGCAGATTCCGAGGAAGCTGGCCGTCGAGGCGGATCGCTGGGTGAACACCCGGGTCTCCCGGGGCCCCATAGGGGACTACCCCCACACCAGTCAAGGACCACCCTGCCAGAGAGGAGGGGGAAACCAAGGAGGACACAGGGATGCCCAGTCTGGTCCCCAGCGTAGACCCCCGAGAACCACCCAGCCGAATTTCCCCACACCTCCACCCGCTACTGCCGCTCCCCTGGCTAGACAGCACCGAGTGACCATCACATGTTTTAGATGTCAGAAGCCCGGTCACTATGCCAGTGATCCCCAGTGTCCCATGGCCCCACGTATCCCTACCCCCACTCCTCCGGCTAGGCAGTTAGAGAATGTGGCTCTATGGGAGGAGTTTGAGGACACCGAGGAATAGAAACCTGCTGCCATGGCCCTAGTATCCCTGGGAGATAGAGAGATGGTCCCGGGGAACACCCTGCCTTCAACACCAAGAAGTACCGCCAGTCAGTAATAGTGAATGGCCACTGAGTGGAGGCCCTCCGTGACACCAGAGCCAGCATCACAGGTGTCCTTAGCCATTTAGTGCGAGAAGACCAGATCCTCCCCAATGTCCTGTGCCCTGTGATTTCAGCAGATAACTCCGAGAACTTGTGTAAGGTAGCCCTGATACCATTTGAATGGGAAGAAGTAGCAGGAAAGTTAAAAGTAACAGTACGGACCTCCCAACCTGTGGACTGCCTCCTGGGGAACGACCTGGAAAGTGCCCCATGGAAGCAGGTCGAGCGCCGATCCCACCTCGGGATGATGGGTCTTCCCGAGTGGGTGTGCGCCACCACCCGATCTATGGCAGCCCGACTGTCCCCCGACATGGAAGTCGAGGAAGAAACCACCAGCCTCCCCCCTGTGGATGGCGACAGGGCCGATCCAGCCGAGAACTCCGACCTCTCCCCACGAGGAGAGGATGTGGCTATCGACGAATCCATACACCCAGACCCCGCACAGATCACCGAGCTGGGTGATCTGCCCGAATTGGCGCAGTGGCGCCACGAGGGGAGCCCCTCCCGAGAGGAGTTCTGTCGGGAACAAGCTACCTGTCCTTCCCTTGTCGGACCCCGGCAACAGGCCGAGGCCAAGGCAGCGGGTGACCAATCTGGAACACACTGGCTGTACTGTGAGAATGACCTCCTTTACAGCGAGCAGAAGTCAGTGGAGCTTGGGTCAGCCTGAGTGCTGGTGGTACCCCTACGCTTCCGCGACTTCCTCCTGGGCTTGGCCCACGATATACCCCTAGCAGGCCACTTGGGCCAAGACAAGACGTATAGCCGCCTGGTGACGCACTTCTATTGGCCCAAGATGAAAGCAAACGTAGAGGCCCACTACAAGTCCTGTCCCACGTGTCAGGCTAGTGGAAAAAGCGGAGGGAAGCGCAAGGCTCCCCTCCAACCATTCCCCGTCGTCAGTACCCCCTTTGAGCGGGTCGGAATTGACATAGTGGGGCCGCTGGACCCCAAGAGCTCTCAAGGTCACCGCTTCATCCTCGTCCTAGTGGGCCATGCCACACGATACCCGGAAGCCATCCCCCTAAGCACCGTCACGGCCCCCGTGGTGGGCCAGGCGCTGATGGGAATCTTTTCCCGTGTAGGATTTCCCCGCGAAGTCGTGAGCGACCGCGGGACGAACTTTATCTCCCGGTACATGACATCCCTTTGGCAGCAATGTGGAGTGTCCTATCGGTTCATCACTCCGTACCACCCCCAAGGGAATGGCCTAGTAGAGCGGTTCAACCGGATTCTAAAAGGGATGATCATGGGTCTAGAGGAGCCCCTCCGGCGTAAGTTGGACGTCCTGCTCCCCTGCCTCTTGTTCGCCTACCGGGTAGTCCCCCAGAAATCCTTGGGGTTCAACCTGTTTGAATTACTGTACGGACACCCTGTGCGGGGGCCCCTCAGCCTGGTCCGAGAAGGTAGGGAGATGGCACCATGGGACCCTCCTCAGGAGGTGTTCCGGTACATTCTGACACTCCGAAACCAAACCAGGAAGGTCAGAGAGCTGGCCGAGGCCAACCTGGAGGCGAGCCAGGAAGAAATGAAGTGCTGGTACGACCAGAATGCCACTCTGGTCGAGTTCCAGCCGGGCCAGCAGGTTTGGGTCATGGCCCCAGTAAAACCTTGCGCCCTCCAAGATAAGTGGACGGGGCCCTTCAAGGTGATCGAGCGGAAAAGCCAAGTCACATACTTGGTGGATGTCCAGTCCCCCCGGAACCCCCTACGGGTCCTGCACGTGAACCGCCTCAAGCCTCACTTCGTGCGGACGGAGTTGAGCCTGCTACTTGCCACAGATGACGGGGCGAAAGAGGAAACGGAGCCTCTCCCTGACCTCCTGTGCACCAAAGAGAAAGATGGCTCCGTGGACGGAGTGAACCTCTCTCCCTCTCTCACTCTCCAGCAACGCGAAGACTGCCGCCTGCTCTTGGGGCAGTTCGCAGACCTGTTCTCTCTCGTCCCCAAGGTCACCGACTGGTGTGTCCACGACGTGGACACCGGAGACAGCCCGCCGGTGCGACACAGAGCCTACCGAGTGCCCGATCGAGTCCGGTCCTGCATCCAGGCCGAGGTCTCGAAGATGTTGTGCTTAGGGGTGGTCGAACCCTCAGACAGCCCCTGGGCCAGCCCAGTGGTGCTGGTCCCAAAAGCCGCTGTCCCTGGTGTTGCCCCTGAACTGAGGTTTTGCGTGGACTACCGGGGGCTCAATGCAGTCACCCGAGCCGACGCTCACCCCATTCCCCGTGCCGATGAGCTCATTGACCGTCTCTGGTCTGCTCATTTTCTCAGCACCTTTGACTTGACCTGCGGATATTGGCAAATTGCGCTCACAGAGGGAGCCAAGGAGCGGTCCGCCTTCTCCACCCCGGACGGGCATTATCGCTTTCGCGTGATGCCCTTCGGGATGAGAATGCCATGGCCACTTTTCAAAGACTGGTAAACAGAGTCCTGGCCGGGCTGGAAGAGTTCAGTGCCGCATATATGGACGATATCGCGGTTTTCTCAGTTCAGAATGGAGCGAGCACCTCCGGCACCTCCGGAGAGTGTTGATGGGCCTGCACCAGTCAGGCCTCACAGTGAAAGCCAGCAAATGCCAAATTGGGCAAGGATCGGTGGACTACCTGGGGCACCAGGTCGGAAGTGGGCATGTCGCCCCTCTGCAGCCTAAAATCGACGCCATCCAAGCCTGGGAACCACCCACCACCCAAACAAAGGTCCGAGCCTTTTTGGGCCTCACCGGAGGTTCATCCGAGGGTACGGCAGCCTCGTAGGTTCCCTCACAGAGCTAACATCCAAAAAGCAGCCCCAGAAAGTGCAGTGGACCCCTACCTGCCAAGAGGCGTTCGATGCCCTCAAGAGAGCCATGTGTACTACCCTCGTGATACAAGCCCCTGACTACTCAAAGGAGTTTTTGGTACAGACCGATGCTTCGGAACACGGCATTGGGGCCGTACTATCCCAACTGAATGAGGAAGGTCTAGACCAGCCTGTAGCCTTCATTAGTCGGAGGCTACTCCCCAGAGAGCAGAGGTGGAGCACCTTCGAACGAGAAGCGTTCGCCATAGTCTGGGCCCTCAAGAGGTTATGGCCCCTTGAAATTATGAGATAAAGAAACGTTCTTAAGAAGCTACGGTGTGGCGTCTCTATGTCGTGTGGTGCTTGTGCAGTGTGTACGATCATAGGTTCGAGACTCTCCCCCTGAGAAGTCTCCCGCCAGCGCTCGTCTTGATAACTAGGGAGGTGGATCCTAGGGTGGTCAGGTACACTTCCTGCCCTCCCCTGAGGTCACCTTCTAATAGGAAGGATCCCAGCGGATGAGAATATAGCAAGGAACCAGGGAACACCTAGAGAAATGGAACTTAGGGTGACAAAAGAAATAACAGAAGACCTGTTTATCTTCACTTCTTGTACAGACACACACACACAGGCAGACAAACACATGTTACTTTTTATATTCCCCTTGGAATGTTAGGTCGCATCAGTCTCCTTGTTTGGTCGCTCAATAGCATTTACACAGTTCATTACCACAATAAGAATTTGCCAATAGTTACTCTTATTGTGCATCAAAAATGAATCAGCATAAATAAACAAGAAAAGCTGTCCAGCACGTATGAGAATTCTGGCTTGTAGCTCTTCCACTGGGCATATCAAATGGCCATGTTCCAGAGTTTAGGAGGTACTCACTGGACCAAGGCGGACTGCCTGGAAGAGACGCAGTGTGGACCCACTCTACTTCACAACCGGAAGACACAGAGTGGAATGCTCTGTAAATAGTCTAGCTTTAAAAACAGGAACTGATACGAAGCAGCACCGGGTTGAATGACACGAGTTGAAATGCAGCATTACCCGGAAGTTCAATCTAAGCTGACACTCCGGCTAGCGGTTCATGGCAGGAAAGGCTAGAACATACATCTTTAGTCTAGGTATGTTCAGAAGCACTCACGCACATGTAATCCAAGCAGACATTCACTGTCACCACATTTGTTTACCATGCTTCTAGAGTCTCCTAACCCTCAAGTAATGATCATCAGCCAGAACCATGACACTTCTGTCCAGCCACAGTTGATTTCAGATTAGTTTGGAATATGACACATTTTTGTTTGTTGAAGGACACCTCAGATTTTGTAGTTAGAAACACCCTTGCAGGAGGTAAAGATTCTCACCTATCACCTGCGTGTTTACGAATTTGAATCAACGGAAAACCTGAAACAATAACAATGTTAAACTAAATTACCAATATGATGGCTAAAACACATTATTATTAAGTTGCCATTTTGGAAAATGACGGAAAGGTTGCACTGAGGAGTTATTTTCTGTCCAAAAGACTACTTGAGCCTCCAAATCTATGTTTTGACACCAAAATGAAGTACATTCGTCTCATGGTTCCTGAAATATTTCATCACCACTTCAATCCACCTGCCATTTTAAAAATGTCGTCCAGAAAAATTCCGTCTGGCTGAGCCATGTCTACCCAAGCTAAATTACTCCTCTCATGATATAAATACACAGATGAAAAATGAAAATTTCTGGACAGCAATTTTTTATGAAGGTATATCAAGGGGCCGGTCTAGTGCTGCCAACATGAGATGTTATGCAACTGTAGGTCTCTCTTGTGTGCCATGAAGCATATATTCTTTCCAAATGCTACTGGCTGCTCCAGGGACATACAGCAAGTGTAAATCGACTGAAATGTGCAGCACACAATACAGAGGGTATGAGACACAAGCCTTCCCTTCACACATTGTTGAGACAGATTTCCAGGATCAACCCTTGACTTCATGATCCTGGGGAGCATCTGCCTATTACACAACATGGAGATAGCTTGCACACTCACTGCTACTTGATGAGTATATTTGCTTTAGAAAGTGCACTGTGCAGTGATTGAAATATACTGGGCAAAATCATGATGTGGCACAACACTGCACGGCATGTAGAAACTTGTCTGCACACAGCAGATACAGCATCATAGCAAACACCTTTGAACCAACAACATCATAATTTTATACTGTAAGAGTAAGCAACACATTTCAAAACATTTTGGTGCTCAATCAATTTTGAAAAGTACAATTTGTGCCCTGGTTGCTCTCTTACTTCCTCAAATAGCCCCAACTGCCCCATTCCCTAGTTGGCCTATCCTATCATAAGCCCTTACCACAGCAACCATCATGGCCTTTATCCTGGAGATAGTAGAAACCTACCCATTCTTTCTGGAGAGAGACTCATTTGCCCCAGAGAGTGGGGTAGCCTGTGCAGAAAACTTCAGCGGCCTTGTCTGGGAGACCTGGAAGGACTGAGAGGGATAGCATGTATATGAGATGAGTGAAGAAGGGGTGCTGCTGTACTCAGCAGGCAAGTAACATAACATAACATAACATAACATAACATAACATAACATAACATAATGTGTATTAGTAAAGTGCACGTTCACCTTGAAGGGTATCTTGGCGCTGAATAGCAGGTGTTTATTGTTACCGAACCCAATGATACTCATTTTGGGGGCATGGAATGTCCTTTCATTCCAGGAGCTTGGCCAAGCTCTAGCATGCTGCTCCCATCAACAAATGCTCTTCAGCCATCTAGCAGTTGAACGAGGGCACACAACTAATGATTCATTGACATGACCTTCAGAAATACCATCCATCCTCCCTCTGTTGAACCTAATTGCACTGTGTGGAGCAGTCCTTCTGCCGCCGGTGGATCATGTGTCTCACTGTTGACCTAGCCTCATGCCTCATTACCAAGACTTGATCCCTGAGGGCATAACAAATATCTTTATGCAAGAAAATATATGCCACTTTCCCACAACAGCTGTGGAGAAGGAAGTCTTCCCTGCTTCCATGGCTGACATCTACTGTCCCAGATCCTGCAGAGCTGTTGCAACGATTCTCAGTGGTTGGACTTAGGTGCAGGAAAAGGCCTAGCTGTGTCCTCATGCTCATGGACAGAGGGGTCTATAAACCTTCAGGTTCGCTAACTCCCCAGTGCCGGGCTATACTTACCCCAATCATCGGCTTCCATGGAGATGACCCTGGTGAGGAACTCTGTAATGAAAGTGTCATTGCTGTTGCTGTGGATAGCCTTACATCAAAGGTGAATGCCAAGTGGGCTGCAATATTCATTCTGCCATCTTGGCATTCTATTTGGATGAAAAGCAAAGGAAAATGCAGCTGACAGGCAATGAGTTTCCTCCCCGTGCATCAAGGACATTTCTACATGTTCTTGCACAGAGCCACAGCAGCTCCTTTAGCATCTGGGCTGCCGGCTAAAGGGTTTCTGCCGTCGGTGGTAGCTGAGCAGAAACTCAGTTGTGCCACCACTCCGAAATGGGGAGGGAGACTGATAGAGTGTGCGGGACAACTAGCTCGGTTTCATCATACTCACTTGGGCCCATAAAACATTCACACTTTGAACTAGCAGTCCTGCCTAACTAATTTCTAATGTATCGCCTATCAGTGTTTTGATTCCTTTTAGGACTTATACCTGTAAACCATGACTTACCAATCCTCTTGACCTTTACTATAAGTCCTAGGGATCGAAAAAGGGAGTTAGAATAAACAGGCAATATTTATACACATTTACCTTTTCTGTAATAATCACAGACTCAGGGAAAGTTTTATAAAGCTTTTCTATGAGAGATTTTCTGAGTCAAAATGAAAAGGCCACAATCTTGAGACCATACATTTTACAAGCAAGAATATAACCAGTAGAACATATAGTTTGTAAGAAATCACAGTAACACCTTTAAACATTGGTACCTGGGAAGGGTGGGAAAGGGAAACAGCACAAGGACATACCACATAGATTATATCTACCCAGAATGGTGCAATGACCAATCCTGGCCACGGGCTGGGGCAAATAAGGGCCAGGCTCCCGACTAATGAGGTGCCCACGGGACAAGACAGATGCAGATCAGGACAGGTGACCTCCGTTAAGTGCAACGCCACCGTCACACTCCTCTACTTCAGGAAAGCCAATTAGTACCCCGACTGGGTAATCAATTAATTTCCCACAACACCTCAATTCTTCTGACAGAGTACTCTGCCAGCACCTCTGCTCTTGATCTCCTATAGCATGCGTTGGGTCAGTGGCAGGTCAGCTATTCGGACAAGTCGGACAATTTCACTATCTAAACCTACCTTAGTTATACCATTTCCAGGGCAATATACCACCCCTAAATGTTGCAAATCTATGTGTTCCCCTTCGGAGATTGGTTGGAAAGACGAGGAGAGGTCATCACACCATACTAAGATGGGATCATCTCAATTGACTTGAATTGATCAAGTTGAAACCCATAATTTATTTTCCCATCATTTTATTCCGCCCACTAATATTATTTCATTTTAGCATGCAATGTTAAAACAATTTGCAAGTCTTCTTCCTTTTCCCAGGTCATGGAGTGAGGTTCTCAGGCGCATCATGGGTAAGACAATCCCTGGCACGGTTTCAATGTCACAGATTCGAGACACCCCTCAGTCCCAACTACAACCTGGTAACAAAGTCAAAGAGAAACATATTAGGACACAAAAATAAATGAATGCACTGTATACCACATATCTGAGGCCAGTCGACCCCAGCTGAGTAGCTCTCCCCCGCCTTCCTTGGTTCGGGCCCTCAGTCTGGGAGCTCCGGCGTCTGAGGCCAGTCGACCCCAGCTGAGTAGCTTTCCCCTGCCCTCCTTGGATCAGGCTCTCAGTTTGGGAGCTCCGGCGATGGAGGCCAGTCGACCCCAACTGAGTAGCCTCTCCTTGCCCCTTTCGGACCAGGTCCTCAGTCTGGGAGCTCCGGCAAGTGAGGCCAGTCGACCCCAGCTGAGTAGCTCTCCCCCGCCTTCCTTGGTCCGGGCCCTCAGTCTGGGAGCTCCGGCGTCTGAGGCCAGTCGACCCCAGCTGAGTAGCTTTCCCCTGCCCTCCTTGGACCAGGCTCTCAGTTTGGAAGCTCCGGCGATTGAGGCCAGTCGACCCCAACTGAGTAGTTTTCCTCTGCCTTCCTTGGAGGAGTTTAGCAGCCTAGCCCTTACGATCTCATCTGGCTCGCCTCTTGACCCTCTTCCGCCAAAACTCTGGAGGCTGTTTCAGGAGGAACTTTTCCAGCCTTTACATTCCATCTGCTGTCAGTCATTTGAAACAGGGATTGTACCGGGTTGTTGGAAGAAGGCAGTGGTATCTCCGCTTCTAAAAAAACCTACGCTTGACCCTGCCTGTCTCTCCAATTACCGGCCAATTTCCCTGCTTCCTTTTCCAGTTAAAATCATGGAAAAGTTGGTCACCCGCACTCTATCCGGCTTCTTAGAAGGGAACACCTGGCTGGATGAGACGCAAGTTGGCTTCCGCCCAGCTCATGGGACGAAATCCGCGTTAGTGACCGTGCTAGACAATCTGCGGGCGCGAGTCGACAGTGGTCGGGCAGCCTTTTTGGTGCTGCTCGACATGTCGGCCGCGTTCGACACGGTCAGCCATCCGACCTTGATAGCGAGGCTGGAAGAGTGTGGGGTCAAAAACAAGGCTAGGGACTGGTTAATTTCCTATCTGGATAATCGTCAACAACGGGTGTCGCTCCCTCCCTTCAGCTCAGAGGAGCGGAGAGTGGGACAAGGAGTACCTCAGGGCTCAGCCATCAGCCCTATACTCTTTAATATTTACCTCCGCCCTCTAGTCCAGCTTATTAAATCATTTGGGATCTCTGCATTTAATTATGCAGATGATACCCAGCTGGTCTTTTCACTGGAGGGACAGGATGCGGTCCCACTGGAGACTTTCCATCGGTGCATGCAGGCCACAGCGGATTGGCTCCGCTTGAACTCGTTACAGTTCAATGGTACTAAAACTGAGGTGCTGCATTGTTCCAGCGACCGAGTCCCCAGGGACCTCCCAAATGACTTTTGGCCCCCGTCCTTTTCAGAGACGGTTTCAGCCACACATTCGGCGCGTAATTTGGGGGTCATTTTTGGGCCTAATTTGCAGCTGGATCTGCACGTAAATAAGATCACCTCAACGTGCATGATGCTTATCCGTATGCTGCGTAAGGTCCTACCTCTCCTCCCTGAGCAAGCCAGATCCGAAGTAGTGCGGAGTACCATCCTAAGTCGACTCGACTACTGTAACTCACTACTGTTGGATGCCCCTGCAACACTACTGGGCAAGCTTCAAAGGGTACAAAATCTGGCTGCCAAACTCGCCCTGTCCCGCCCCTACTACAGTTCGTCTACAGCAGCGCTACAGGAACTCCATTGGCTGCCGATTCACCTTCGCGTTCGCTACAAAGCAGCATGTATTGTGTTTAGAGCTATCCATGGCTTGGGACCAATCCCGTTGCGGAGAATGTTTGCTTGGTATCTTCCATCTCGAGCCTTACGCTCCTCGTCATCCAAGCTGTTAGTAGTCCCGCGCTTCCAGAGAGTGAGGATGGGTGGCCGATCGTTCAGAGTAGCGGCGGCCAAACTCTGGAACTCCCTGCCACTATCCCTTAGGAGTCTTGGGGCTCTTTCTGCCTTTAGAAAGGTGTTGAAAACCTACCTCTTCCCGAGGACAGGCTAGCTGCTGAAGTTGCTGGATCAGGGTTCAAAGCGCCAGGATGCCCTTGGTGGTGACAGGCTGCGCTCTATAAGTATACCACAATACAATACAATACAATATCTCTACTCTAACTCTAACTCCATTACTTTATTTTATCCTTTGCATTAATAGTTAAGCAGAATGAACAAGCTTAGTACAAGCGGCAGCATAAGCTTTAGCATGTGCGGTTCAAAGCGGCCATTTCTGGCACTAGTGCGCAGAAGCAAGAAATTCCCACCAAAGCAGAAGTATGTCACACCACATAGATGTGGTGGGCGCATGCGCAGTAAAGTTCCAGCGTTTTTGTCAGCCATATTAATACACTCGAGTTACTGCTAGTAAAAACACATAGGCGAGCTTCCCCTAGATACTAGAAATGTTGTGTAATGCAAATATTAGTTAACAAAACATATTGGTTAATATATTGCATGTTATTTCGAGAGGGCTGAGTCCAAGCAAGTTTCGGTTTATGTGAAACCTTGCTCCATCAAGGCCATGAGTTTATAAGGATAGGAGCACCTCTGATTTACAGAGGTGGTCCTATTGCACCAATAGGTGAATGATTGCCCCACAACCTTGTAGAGGGCAAGAAGCTATGTTACGAATTGTCGTTGCTGTTGTTGACTTCCCTCAGTACAATTTCATATAAAGCTAGGTTACTTTGTTAAACCAGATATCTACTTACATTCAAAGATTCGGCCAGAAGTGAACAAATGCAGTGAGAAGTATTCAACAGGAACAAAGACGCAAATGCTCACATTCACACTCCCACTCACATTCTTGCATCCACTCACTCAACTGCTGAATTCACTGACTCACCCATTCTCACAACCCCACACACACTTGCTGATGACGTTGAAAGCACTTTCCAGTCTAAACATCAAGACTGGTTGGTTTTGCAAAAACTTGCTTATGTTGTTAAAACTTACAGATATAATAGTAGGAATTGTATTTCTTGCCTTATAACATAAAATTGTAAATTCCTACCACAACTGTCCTTCTCAGCCTAATCATGTGTTCATTTTATTTTTGAATTTCACGTTCTTCTTCATTTCAGAACTTGTTTTGGTGTCAGTTTACTCAAGAGTCCCAGTTTAAGCAAAGAGTCTTCACTTGTGTCTTTTAACCACTTTCGGTCCCATTGATAATCGAGCAATTTGTCCCTGCTGATGAAGAGCATGTTAAGAATGTTTACAGATATAAGCTCAAGAAACGTATTCTTTAGAACTGACAATCAAGCTTTTAAGGCGAACCTGCTCGAAATCTATGTTGCAATGATTGCCTGGAAATTCTTTTTAAAAAGTAACATGTAATCCAAAAACGCACAATAGCATGGTATGGTTTGGTATGGTATGGTATGGAATGGTGTGCTTCTTGGTATTTGTATAGTGCACTTTTGTGGCAGCTAGTGCTCCATAGCGCTGGTGGCTTCATGGAGGGTGCGCTTCCTCAGGATGGTGTGTTTTCAAACAAATGGAGGCTCTTGAGAGGAATTCAATCGTTGTGTCTCCCAGTATGTATATCTCCTGCTCTCTCCATGAGTTTGCGTTCATAGAGACTTTCCCTGTATGTGTCTTGGCATGTGTGAGAAGTTGGCCTGGTATATGCTGTCCACTAATAAAGTGGCCACCTTGCACCAGTCCAAACAACCCTTATAGTGATTTAAGAGGTCTAAGATAACCTTAAAAAGCTATCCAAGTGGTAGCTGTGGAGAGCAGCCTTCAGGCTTAGGCTTGAAGGAATGTTAAGCTGCTTTTTTTTTACCAGAATGCAACCTTATAGTAATGGTTAAATGAAAGGAGAACCACTCAGTAGTTATAAAAATATGTATTTATTAATATAACACTCTCTAGTATGACACAGTATCGCCTACACAGAGATAATCACAAAGCACACAATACATAAGCACAGAAATTACATTAAATAGCACTAATACACAGTGGGCCCCAGGGCGGGGACCAAACCATATACTAAAATAGTGGTATAAGAACCACGACTCGAGTCAAGAGTGGACAGTGTCATGAGGTTGTTGAAGTGCTTGGACCAAAAGGAACCACCCAAGGTGAGTAAGTAGGTACCCCACCAAGGTCAGGTGCAGTGTGGGGACACAACTGTTTACGCCGTAAAATTCTATGTAAAGTTGCAGTTGAAGTTTTAGAGTTTAAGGACCCTTCCCAGTGGACTTCGTAGAAACCCTATGGAAGTTATGAGTTTGGAGAGCCACCCCACCCGTGGATATCGAGGTGCTCAAGTTACCTATCCCAGGGAAGCCAGGTGCATAGGTCTGTAGTGGTGTCGGAAACCGCAGTTTGACCACAATGGAGGACTTGAAAGAAGTCCGCTGCTGGGGGGAATAAAAGTGTCAGTTGGAATCCAAAAGTGGATTCTCTTTGAAGAGTAGCTGAAAGCAGAGGGGACAGAGTCAGGGTCACTCAGGAGTGACCAGGGGCTTGGTAGACGAATGCCCACCAATTGCGGGTGCTTCAGGTGCGTTGATGGAGTTCTTGACTCTGCGGCCACGGGGACCAGGAGACATTGAGGATGACCAAGAGCAGGTTACGAGCTGTCCCACAAAGGATGTTGAGTACTGAGGGGTAGGTGTCCGGCAGGAGCAACAACAAACCTTGGCAATGGCAACCCATGCAGAAGGTCAAGGATGGTTACGGTTCGGACCAGCAAGGTCCAGGAGATTCACCAAACACAAAGAGGGTCGGGACAGGGCTGAAGAAACCGGAGAGTTGACCCTCAAGGGGACCCATGAGCCGGAGGCACAGGAGTCGCGAAGGGACCTCAAGTGATTTCACAAAGCAGCAGCCCACAGAGCACTCGGTGTGAATAGGCCAAAGTTCTTTGTAGGAAATGATGCCAGAGGTTGGGGCTACTAGGGGCCCAGTGCACTTGTTCGGGAAATGCCAACAAGCATATGCACATGTAAATGTACACAGTGCACAGGGGTTTGAGTATTGCAGCCCCCAGGAGGGATTCTGACCTCAAACTTGGTGAGAGGGCAGCTCTGACCTTGAGGAACATAGAATCCTATGTCCTGTGTTGCTGAAGTCTTTGGAATCCATAGGAGCTCAGTGTCAACAGGCCAGACAGCAGTGTTGTGGTGCCCGCAAATACAGGGGAGTGACTCATTCACACCAAGGGAGATATCTTCAGTTGTTCTTGATGCTCTGCAGGTCCTACATGGATCCTGTATGGTGCATGGGCACAGACGATGCTTCAGACTGAGAGGGAGGCAAAGTTGAGCCCAAACAAAGTCCAGAGTGTCCAGATGGTCAAAGTTCAGTGGTTTCTAGTTTTGAATCTTGTTCACGTCGAATCCAGTGTCCTACAGCCAGCTGATCCCTTTTGTACCCACGGGCGAGGGTTGGAAAGATTCAGAGGACCCTCCCAGGGGAGGGTCTGGACAATGGGAAGGTTGCTCCCATGTCCTTTTTCCAGTTTTATGCCAGAGCAGGAGCAAAGGCTCCCAGGACTGGTTTGAATTGGACTATGCACAGAGATACCAAATGTGCCCCTTATGCAGACTTTCGATCGCTGGGAAGTGCACCCACCCAGCTCTAATACACTAAATCCTGTATGGTAGATGTTCTCACCTCCTTATGACATGATGTCTATTGTTCTGCCTTCCCCTGCTCGAGCTTGGCTCAGCAGCAGGAAGGCAGAAAGGTGTCTCTGGTCGGCAGTACCATTTTGTGCTGCCCAGGACTAGAAGGCTGGTACCAGAAACACCAGGGACCCAATGAAGCTCGCTGTTGAGGGGTGGAATCATACCTCCCACACTGGTTACCAGTGTGGGGTTATGATTCCACAAGGGTTGACATCAAACATGATAGGGTTACTTTCAGCCGTTTTAGAGTTGGTCATCACGCGGTCGCATAATGCCACTCTATATGTCGTAAATGGCTGATGCACTGACAACCCGGTAGAATGGACTCCGCAGGGGTGTTCTGCTCATTCAGTGGCACCCTCTCACTTAGAACTGAGCACCCTGCCCTCAGGATTGAAAAAAAGGCCTGCTAGAGGGGAGACTTATTGGTTTAAAGTGTAGTGACTCTTAGATATAGTAAACCTATATCTTAAGTAAGTGGTGCATGCACCAATTTACACAGGCTGCAATGGCAGGCTTGTAGGTTCTATTTTGCATGGCCTCTAAGGGGTGGCATAATACATGCTTCAGCCCATGGGATTCTTCTGGGGCTACCTATGCCCTGGGTACAGGGGTACCATATACTAGGGACTGACAAGGTCACCCCAGAATCCAACCAAGTACATAACATTACAGTTTAGGAAGAAAGCAGATAGACTGGGGTCCTGATTAGCAGGATCCCAGTTAGACTAGTCAAAAACAGTATCACATTTAGCAAAAAAAGGGGGTAACCATAAGAAGCAGATCCTACTTTCCTACACAACCCCCCAACATAAGGAGATGAGACTAACCTTGCCCAGTTGAGTTTTTGTTTCTAAGTGGAAATATCTGGAGAGCCCATCTGCATAGGCATGGTTACTCCCAGGTCTATGTTCCACTGTATAGTCCATCCCCTGTAGGGAAATGGACCACCTCAAAAGTTTGGGGGTTTCACCCTTTATCTGTTTTAGCCATAGGAGGGCTTAAGGTCTCTCCGAACAATGAAGTGCATGCCAAACATGTATGGTCTCAACTTCTTCAGGGCCCAGACCACAGCAAAGGCTTCCCTCTCTATAGCTGAGCAATGTTTCTCTCTAGGGGTCACCTTCAGCTGATAAAAGGTACTGGTTGATCCTGACCCTCTGCATTAAGTTGTGACAAGAAAGCCACTACCCATGACTGAGATACATCTGTTCGGACAATACATTGCTTGGAGTAGTCAGGACTCTGCAGAATGGGAGTAGTGCACATGGCCTGGCTGAGATCATCAAATGCCTTCTGACAGCTAACTGTCCACTGACCCTTCTTAGGCATTCTTTTTGATGTAAGATCATTCAAGGGAGTCACTGAAGCCCTATATCCTTTCACAAACCTTCTGTAGTGCCCAGTTAGGTCCAAGAAAGGTCAGACCTGAGTCTGGGTAGTTGGAGCAACCCAGTCCATTATGGTCTGGATTTTGCTCTGTAATGGTTGAACCTGGTCCCCACCCACAAGGTGGCCCAGGTATGCAACCTTGCTCTGCCTTATCTGGCATTTAATAGCCTTGATAGTGAGGCCTGCCCTCTGCAGACCCTCCAAAATATTCTTTAGGTTGACCAGGTGATCCTCCCAGGTGGAGCAAAAGACAGCTACATCACCAAGATATGCTGTTATCAGTGAGGCTGCCTGCCAAGGCTACATCATCAACTGACCTATCATCAGGGTTCTGAGAGAGATCAGGGAGAGGGTCACTCTCTTCCTCCTGTCCCTCATCAGTTGCCATGAGCAAGCCCATTTCGGCCATTTCCACAAAGGTTTTGTTCACATGGAGTACCCTGTGGGGGCTCCTAGGAGTGCCAGGTTTCACCAAGTATGGGACCTCACCTTGCTGCTCAATGATGGTATGGGGTCCACTCTACTTGTCTTGGAGAGATGCTGGGGCCACAGTTTCTAACACCCATACCTTGTGCCCTAGCTGATAAACAGTCAGAAAAGCCTTTTGGTCATGCCAAGTTTTCTGTATTTTTTGACATGCCTCAAGGTTTTTGCTGGCCTTCTTCATGTACTCAGCCATCCTGGAGTGGAGACCAAGTACATAGTCCACAATGTCTTGTTTAGGAGATTTGAGAGGTAACTCTCATCCCTCCTTCACCAAAAGGGACCCCTAACTGGATGCCCAAACACAGGTTCAAAAGGGCTGTAGCCAACCCCCTTCTGTGGGACCTCTCTGTAGGAAAAGAGAAGGCAAGACAATAGAACGTCCCATTTTCACCTGCGCTTTTCTGGGAGGCCCATGATCATGACCTTGAGAGTTTTGTTGAATCTTTCAACTAACCCATGGCATTGTGGGTGATAGGGAGGGGTGGACTTGTAGTAGTTCCCTCCACACTCCTTCCACATTGCAGTGATATAATTTGACATGAAGTTGGTATCTCTGTCAGTTGGGACCTCCTTAGGGAAACCAACTCTGGACAAATTCCCAAGAGGGCCCTGGCCACCACAGGGGCTGTGGTGGTTTTAAGGGGTATTGCTTCTGGATACGTAGTGGCATGGTCCACAACCACTAGAATATAACTGTGTTGAGATGCTGTTGCGGGCGTTCTTGGGACCAATGATATCAATCCCAACCCTCTCAAAGGGAACCCCCACCACAAGTAGTGATATGAGGGGGGCCTTTGTGGTACCACCTGACTTACCACTAGCTTGACAGGTGGTACAGGAGCGACAAAACTCTTTTGTGTCCTCAGACATGTGTAACCAGTGAAAGTGAGGGGCAAGCCTGTCCCAAGTCTTGCTTTGACCTATGAGTCCTGCTAAGTGTATATCATGTACCACGGTGAGAAGAAAGCCCCTAAATTTCAGAGGTATGACCAACCTCCTGGTGGCACCAGGCTTTGGGTCTCTACCCTCTGAGTAAAGGGGTTACCTCATCCCAATAGATCCTGTGGGAACCACTGACATTCCCATCAGGCTCAGCAGCAGCTTGCTGTATGAGGGACAGGCTTGCTGCTCCATACTTAAGTTTGCCCTGGAAGGGCCCCCTGTCCCCAATAACTCAATCTGATCAGGTTCAAGTTCATCTGAGACAGGTAATTCACAGGGACTAAAATCATATTCCTCAAGAGATTGATCCTCACACTGAATCTGGGGCAAGACATAGCCTTACCCCTCATGCTCCTTCTCTTGGAAGGCCCTTGGTCCATTGTTCCAGGATCCAGGGCCTGTTCAGTGTTAGTCAGTTTGGCCTGTAACCTACTGAGATGGCCAGCATTGCTGCAAGAGTCCTAAGATCCACTTCAGCCCAGACTGAAGTCTCCAAATCATTGCCCAACAAAAATTCTACTGCTAGGTCTGAGCTCACCACAACTTTCTTAGGGCCAGTTATCCCTCGCCAGCTGATTATCAATATTCATGCCATCATCACAGACAAGCACAGCTGGAGCTGGAGTTCTGATTAGGCCAGAACACATATCGGAGCCCAAGGTTAACCCTACTAATCCCTTGTTCCCTGTACCATCACTTGTACTTGTGCTAGGAGGCACAGTTGCCTTAGGGGCAGTGGTGGTCAGAGAATTTTCCTTGGCTTTTGGACAATCCGCATCTCTTGTCCAATGTGTCTTCTGTTTACAGAGATAACACCAAGGTTTCGTTTTGCCTTTACCTTTGTTAGATTGTGACTGCCCCCAGATGCAAGTTTTTACGGCCCTGGTGAAGACTGTTTTTGATCTTTACCCTCGTCTGCACTCTTATCTAGAGTTTTAGAATCTTGATTCTTTTCGTCACCACCATCGTTCTGATTTTTCTGCTTTAGAATGTGGGTCCTGGGCTCACTGTGCCACTGGAATCAAGCTATCCTGGCTGAAGAGGGGTGAAACCCCGAAATCCGTCCTAGGATGCTTGTTTCCAGTCCAGTGAGGACCTGGCTTGGCAGTTCGGGCTGGACTGTTCCCATGGGGCACAGGGTCAAGACTGATTTGCATATGGCTGGGTTCAAACTGGAATGGCATGGTGGGCAAAAAACGATGGATTTAGGCCCAGATCTCTGTACTGTGGTGAATGTATGACATTGTTCTGCATTCTGTCCATCAACTGTTGTTTTTGCATTTGTCACCCCGAGTGAGACGGGTATGCCCAGACGTGGGTCCTGTGCTCTCCATGCCACTGGAATCAAGCTATCCTGGCTGAAGAGGGGTGAAGCCCCGAGACCAGTTATAGGATGCTTGTTTCCAGTCCAGTGAGGACCTGGCTTGGCAGTTTGGGCTGGACTGTTCCCATGAGGCACAGGGCCAAGACTGATTTGCATATGGCTGGGTTCAAACTGGAATGACATGGTGAGCAAAATAACGATGGTTTTAGGCCCAGATCTCTGTACTGGGGTGAATGTATGACATTGTTCTGCATTCTGTCCATCAACTGTTGTTTTTGCAGGAGCCTAAGCTTAGCTTTTTCAAGTTCAAGCAATTGGTATGCCCTATCATAAGAGTGGTCCCTCCTGCTAGATACAGAGGTCCCTACAGACTGTCCTGAGTGATTAGACTCTGCAGAGGGAGAGCTAGATCTCCTTGGTAAACTCTGTATTCTTCCAGGAGGAGTAAAGAGGGGGCCTTCATGGCCTCCTCGATTCTCTGCTGGAAGATCTGCATCATCCAGGTGGGGCCATCAAGGTCCCCCTGGTCAAGGTTAGATTCTAGGTCGTAAAAGGTGTCTGTCACCTCCTGACCTGTCTTCATTCCCCGTCCCACCCACTGTGTCCTGCTCATCTGACCCAGGAGTCTTCCACAGGTCATCTAACAATAACATCTGTACCAGACGTTGAGTGTTTGCACTTCTTCCTGTCTTCAAATTTCTAGAGGCACACAGGGCTTTCAATTGTTAGAAAGAAAGCTCACTATATCTAAAAGGCAGAGAGCCACTTGCATCTCCTTTAGTAGACATACTAAGTGTGGTGAGGTGTTGTACCTACCTAACCTAGTGGGAACTAAACTCTCTGAGATTGGAGAAAGGGTGTGCTAGACCCTTGACTTATCCAATCCTAAATTCAGTAGTACTTACTTAATTTAAGCTAGTACTTTACGTACCTAGTACTAGTAGTTTTTCAGTGAATCAACACAAAGATTTATCTGGTAAAACAATGCAGGCTTGAATCCCAACATCTGTACACCAATGTGAGAAGTTGGCCAGGTATATTCTGTCCACAAATTAAAGTGGGCACCTTGCACCAGTACAAACAACCCTTATGGTGATTTAAAAGGTCTAAGAGAACCTTAGAAAACTATCCAAGTGGTAGCTGTCGAGAGCAGCATTCAGGCTTAGTCTGGAAGGAATGTTAAGCAGCTTTTTTTTTTTACCAGAATGCAACCTTATAGTATTGGTTAAATGCAAGGAGAACCACACAGTAGTTAAAATATATATATATTTATTAATATAACACTCTCTAGTACAACACAGTATCTCCTACATGGAGATAATCACAAAGCACACAATACTAAAGCACAGAAATGACTGTAAATAGCACCCCAACTACTTTCTGCCTACCTTGACTCTGCCGTGAGGGGAACGGCTTGTTCTTCTCTTGGGTGTGCCGTAAAGGAAACGGCCTGCACCCCACGCTCATTTGTCTGGTGACAGCGCCGTGAGGGGAATGGCTGACAGGAGCAACTACATTGCCCACAATTCTTTGCCTGAACAGGCAGACAGTCATTGGTGATGACAGAACAGCAACGCCTCTCCCCTGCCAAAAGCGCTTCCGCCCCATGCAACTCCCATCTGTGCCCGTCGGTGGCAGGAGGAGGCCGGGCTGGGCCACCCCTCTAAACATCTGTAATGAACTCGGACTGGGTATCCAAAAGGTATTGAAGCTGTATTGTTGGGGAAAGGCTGCTAATTGTACTGCTGATGTTTTAGGTTTGCATCACTTTGGGCTATAAGTTAAGTCAGTATATTTGAGGATCGAGTACTATTCATCTCTCACAAATTAATACAACATGGCCAGAAGACAAGCCACAAAAATGTTGATGGAAAAACCTTGTACTAGGATAGATGTTAATTGAGCTACTTAGGCCATTTCATGATAGGTTCACTGAAACAATATCGATGACACAAATATAGAACTCCCTAAATATCGAGTAAAAAATATAGTAAACAAAAATATCGACTTCCTATCTCCAAACAGGTAAGTACAAAAATATTGAATCAAAAATATTGCTGTAAAAATTATAGATAGTCAAAATATCGAATTTTTTTAAATGCTTTACAGTATATAAAAATTAATGAAATAATAAATATAATTAACTTAAACATACTTAAAATACTGAAATAATATTAAAATGAATACATAATTAATGTAAGAAAAAAAGCATACAAATTGATTCATTATTACACATATATATATATATATATATATATATATATATATATATATATATATATATATATATATATGTATATATATATATGTATGTATATATATATATATGTATATATATATATATATATATATATATATATATATATATATATATATATATATATATATATATGTATATATATATTTGTATGTATATATATATATATATATATATATATATATATATATATATATATATATATATATATATATATATATATATATATATATATATATATATATATTGCGCAGTTTCCGTATCAAAAGACACAAAACCACAATCCCAGTGGGAAGAAAGATACAGACACGGTCCTCAGTTCAGTGCTTAAGTTTTATTTTCGGTGCTCAAGCATCACGACGCGTTTCGGTCCCACCTTGGACCTTGATCACATGACACAGTGTAATAGATCACATGGGTTTAAGTGCTCTGTTGGAAATGATGACATCAACACAGTACCATAGACATAAAAGAGTTCCTATGGAACAAAACCACAATTCATATCATTGCTTAATCCAATATGTCAGTTTAAAACGGTACATAGAACCCTAGTTTAAAGAGCGTGATAAAGTGCAGTATTAAATATAACAAGGTTAAAAACTTAATTTACCTTATTTGAAAAAGTGCTCGTGCGAGTGCAAAAAACAGGATAAGATTAATAGCTGCGCTCTGATGTTCACAAGAGTTTCTACAATTTTGAGCCCAAAATTGGTTGCATATGATGCGCAAAAAAAGTCACACATATCGGTATAAATACCCGAGCCAAAACATTTTTGTGTAATAAACACATATGTCACAAATTTTACATGCCGGTATAAATACCCGAACCGTGACATCTTGTGTAATAAACACATGTGTCACCAGGGTTATTTACAATAAAATTTCAAAAAAATATAAAAAAATTCAATTACAGGATTTTGGAGCCCCAATAAAATAAAATTATAAAGAGTTCAGTTGCATTGACATTCGTTGTTTTATAGTCAAGGGTTGATTCAGAGAAATTGGACTCATCAAGTAAGTTTCATAATATACATTTCTGTATCATACTAGTGATCTCATAATTGTAACCCTCATATGCTGGCTAATATGGTTGCAGAGAGTAAGCGGGTGCTCACAGGAATATGCTGTATGGACTTTCATAAGGTCCTCTCATGCTATTGTGTATGCTGCTGTTTATTGTTAGATTAAAATACATCATTGAGTCCTAAATTTCATATCAATATAAATAACAATAAAAATATGATTAATAAATAGGATAAAATAGCAGACATAATGTGTGGGCAAACCGCAGCGTTAATATTAGCCTCAAAGGAGTATATGAATGCGAGAAAACTGTACCAAAATTAACAATAGATGAGATACCAACAATTCGCATCAACCATATAGCTATGCTAATGTATCAGGTACATCTGTGGGCAGGCTTACAAGCAGGTCGACAGATCTTCAGTCATATTAAGACCCGTAGGCTGTTTAGTATTAAGCTCGAGGATGTATCTTGTTTCTAATTGACGCAGTTTTTCTTCACGGTTACCACCCCTTCTACTGGCTGGTACCGAGTCAATAACAAAGAAACTAAGTTCCCGGCTGTTGGAATTGTGTACGGATTTAAAATGCCTGGCCACCGGGTATGTGTTATCTTGATTAGTTATAGCCCTGAGGTGTTGCAAGATACGTTTATGTACTTGGAGTTTAGTACTCCCCACGTACATAAGTTTACAAGGGCAAGATAACACATATACTGCAAATTCTGTTTTGCAAGTCAAAAGCTGTTTTATCTTATGTTTTTGGTGATCAAAAGGCAAAATATAAAATTTCGTATTGGTACCCTGTTTGCAAGCCTTGCATACTTTACAGTTGTAGAATCCACTGTGGGTTTTGAGCCAGTCTGTGGATTCTATCACTTCTGGACTGGTCTTTATGAGTTCATCCCTCATGGAACGGCCTCTACTATATATATATATGAACGTAATATTAATAAAAAATATGAAATATTTTTACCGTAGATAGCGGAAAGAGTAAAATTTACTATTACCACTCCAGTGAGTGCAACAGTAGAGAAAGCGTTGGATAGCGTAGGGGTAAAAATTACTATTCCCACTCCAGAGAGGGCAACAGTAGGGAAAGCGTTGGATAGCGGGAGGGTAAAAATGGAAAGGGGCGACCACTCGGTCCCCCCGAACATATGGTTGGGTGCCCCGATCCTCCCGGGAAACCATTTTGGGCGGGAGGCGTGTCTCGGCTGGTATGCCCGAAGCGGCGTAGCCGGGGCGCGCCTTTTCCCGCCCAAGAGGGGTTGTCCTAGACACCTACACCGGTGGCCACGCCCAGTAGGCATACTGGGGGAGGGTACACGCCCTCCCGAAGAAGAATAAATAGAGCGGGAATCCGAAGAAGCGTCCTCTTGTTCCTGTGCTTGGAAGGCTGCACCCACTCGTTGCTCGTGAGCCTCGACGGAACAAGGAGCAATTTTGAGAACTTGTAATTCTTGTGTTTCTCTTTCAGTGACTTTGAAGCGAAGGATCCAGGACCGTGTTGATCGACTCGGAGTGGATAATCGAAACCATGTCTGGCAAGAAGGCAGGAAAGGGTTCCGAGACAGACCAGATGCTTCGCATGTTGGTGAACAGGATGGCAAGAATGGAACGAAGCATCGGACAAGTCCCAGCGCTTGGTCGGGATATGGCGGGCATCAAGAAACAACTGGCCGCAATGAACAAGCCGGGTAACCCGAAGAAGGTAATAGGCCCGGCATTGCCGGGAGTCGTCCCCGAGGGTAGAGGGAAACGGGTCAAGAGGAGGGCGGTTGCAGGGGAGGTTCCGATCCCTGAGGTGCCCCCAGTCATCCCTGCCATACCATCTGATGACCCAGTACCAACCCCAGACGCGGGTCAACCGATTCCAGTTGTGATTACGCCCGCTAACGATGAGGATATGCCTCCTGAATTGGCCACCCAGTTGGCCACATGGCTTAATAAGAAGGCAGGGGGTGCTGCGGCGCCTGGAGACACGGCCGAAGAGGCCAAATTACTAATCCAGCAGTTGCGGCAGTCGCGAGATGCCGCGAAGGCGAATCTCCCTCTTGTTCCCCCACAGGTGACACCGGAAGGACCGGCAGCTGGTCTCGAGAAAACGGCGGGAACAACGACCGAACCAGGTAAGCTCGCTTTGCCAGTGGTGGGGGAGGGCTCATTACCCTCAAGACGGGAGAGGGTGGTTCAACATATCCCGCTGGCCACAAAAGAATTGATATGGGCAGACAAGTATGTCAATATGTTTTCGTTGTTGACTGACCATCGCGAGATGGAATATGCTAAAACACAGAAAGATTTGTGGCACCCGAGCGTCTGGCGCGCCAAGATGGCGGAGTTCAGGGTGGAGGAGACGATAACGAATTGGGCGAAGGCCTTTGCAATGTTTACTGCGATTATTGGTGAACGTAAGCCCGAGGTATTGACCGAACTGTCTTGTTATCAGGCACATATAATGGATTTTTATGAAATGTATGAGGGGGACGAATGGAAAGGTTACGACATGAAATTCCGTAAAGCGAAAGAGTATGATTCCTCTCTGACATGGGATTGCCTCGACTCAATTTCTTGGCATAAGCAGCTCCTGCCTGGGACGGCAGGGACACCCTCGCCAGGCGGGAATGGGTCGGGTGTTTCCCGCCAAAAGCCCGCGGTGCCCTTTCGAGCAGGCACCGGTGGTGATCACCAGCCGAAAACCGGCGGGAACGGTGGAAAGCGGGGGGTCTGTTGGGGCTTCAATAGAGGCAACTGTAACAGACCGCAAGGCGCATGTAGGTTCAAGCATGTGTGTGCGGGTTGTGGTAATTCCTCACACCCGGAGAGTTCATGCAGATCGAAGAATAGCGGGTCAGGAGGTAAAGGAGGGTCCAAGCAAGACTGAGGTGGATTGTTGTGTGCAATTGCCTACTCCCGTTGATCTCCTGGCTATGACTCCTTGGTTAAACAAATACCCTGATTATGTCTCTGCTGGGGTGTTGAGGAAGGGATTCTTATATGGCTTCCACATCCCGGCGGGGGATTTTCGTGGGGAACCGTTTTGTAAAAACCAGCTTTCGGCACAGCATAATCCCGGTGTAGTGGAGAGAAAAATCGCTAAAGAAGTGAGCCTAGGCCGAGTGGCTGGGCCTTTTCAGCACCCGCCAGTGGCGGATTTCATCTGTTCCCCATTAGGGGTGGTCCCCAAGAAGGACCCAGGGGAGTTTAGGTTGATCCATAATCTGTCTGCGCCAAGGGGTTTATCAGTAAACGATGCCATTAACCCAGAAGTTTGTTCGGTGCGGTACGCATCATTCGATGATGCCGTCACCATGTTAAATCGCCTGGGCCCTGGGGCGCTGATGGCGAAATCTGATATCGAATCGGCGTTTCGGTTGCTCCCGGTACACCCACAGGATCAGTGTTTGCTAGGTTTTGCGTTCCAGGGGCGTTTTTACATGGATAAATGCATGCCGATGGGTTGCTCCATTTCTTGTGCCTATTTTGAAAAATTTAGCTGTTTTTTAGAGTGGGCATTCACCGAGGCCACAGGGCATAGGCATGTTATGCATTACCTAGATGACTTTCTGTTCTTGGGAGCAGCCGGCGGCACGAGATGTGCGCAGGCGCTACAGGATTTTTGCATCCTCATGAGTGAGTTTGGAGTCCCATTGGCACCAGGTAAGACGGTTGGACCATCTACTTCACTGGAGTTTCTGGGGATTGAGCTCGATTCTGTGGAGGGATGTTTCCGTTTGCCAGTGGGAAAGGTAGCTAAATTTAGGGCTTCCCTGGAACTTTGCCTTAGTAAGGGGAAAGTGACCCTGCACCAGTTACAGCAAGCAGTGGGTCAGCTTAACTTTGCCTTGAGAGTGATACCAATGGCCCGCCCCTTTTCACGCTCTATTGCACAAGCTATGGTTGGTCTCAAGGAAGGGCACCACCGCACGAGACTGTCTGCAGAGGTTTGCCAGGATATGCGCATTTGGTTGGCATGTCTGGCGGATTTCAACGGTCGAGTAGTGTGGAACAAGCCGCCAGCGTCTTCGGACGAGCTGGGTCTGTGGACAGACTCGGCGGGGAGCGTGGGATTTGGTGCCATCTTTGGTAATCGATGGTCGGCGCAAACATGGCCGACGTGGTGGCACACCAGCGGTCTCACAGGTAACATAGGGTTCCTTGAGCTATTCCCTATCTTTGTTGCTCTGATGGCATGGCCGGACGAGTTCAGAGACCGCTCTGTGGTATTTTGGTCTGATAATATGACTGTTGTTGAATGCATTAACAATCAGGCAGCACGCTGCAAGTGGATCTTGAGATTGTTGAAGGAGGTTGTGCTGCTTTGCATGAGACTGAATGTACAGTTCAGGGCGAAACATGTGCCGGGTGTACTGAATCATGCGGCTGATGCACTCTCTCGTTCACATATGCAGGCGTTCAGGGGTTATCTACCTACAGCGGACCTAGCGGCGGCACCATTCCCCGAAGCACTCTGGCTAATCGGTGCCCCAAATTACAAGACCTCGTGGCAGCAAGCTTAGCCCCCAGGACGAGGAAGGCATACGAAGGAGCGTTTCGTTCCTATTGTGCATTTTTGGGTCCGACAGGGAATCAGAACTGGTGTCAGGAGGATTCATTCCTAGGGTTCCTGGTAGCACTGCATAGGGAAGGCCGATCAGCGGCAACGGCCAATAGGCACAGTGCGGCCACCTCATTCATGGCGCAGGTGCATGGCATCAAAGACCCAACAGGTTCCTTTTTGGCGAAAAAAGCCCTTCGTGGCTGGCAGCGCCTCGAGGGTCGCAAGCAAGATGAGAGGCTCCCGATTGGCTTAGAGAGGTTGTCCCTACTCTTGGCGAAACTAGTCACGACATGCTCCTCCCAATTTGAAGCAGTTCTGTTCCGGGCAGCTTTCGCATTAGCGTTCCATGGGGCTATGCGGGTGAGCGAACTGGTCGCAAGGAATAAGAAAGATGTGGAGGGAGGCTTGTGCAGGGATCACATCCTAATTAGGGGTGATTCGATGGTAGTCACGATAGCTAGGTCCAAGACTGACCAGGGAGCTATGGGAAACAGTGTTGTTGTCCAGCGCATGCGAGGGTCCCCCTCGTGCCCGATAATGTGTTTAGAGGAATACTTGACACTGAGGGTGGATACATGGGGGGGGAGTTTGCTGAGGCACATCGATGGCACCCCACTGAGGAGGTTTCAGTTCCAGAGGGTGCTAGCACTGACAATCGCTGCGGCGGGCATGGACCCGTGCGATTTTGGGACCCACTCCTTTAGGATAGGGGCTGCTACTGAGGCTACAGCCAGGGGTCAGAGTGCAGAAGAAGTGAAACAGTTGGGACGATGGTCCTCGAATTGTTTTAAAAGGTACGTGCGATTGCACATGTTGTGAAGTCAAGTAACATGCACTCACGCTTCTTGTCTTCTGTTTGATTTACAGTTTCGCGAGCATGTCATGCGGGGCGGAATTTGCAGTCGACCCAGTACCAGGGGACCAGCGGTCATGGATCACCGTCTGAGGAGGGAGTGGTTTGGGTTGTGGGCCACTCATGCGTGCCGTGCCGGGGACGTATTCAAAGCAGGTGACGCGACTCGCGCAGCTGGGGAATACGGGTACAGAGTGGCCTTCCATGGAAGGGGCGGGCTCTGTATTGACCAATTCGAATCTTTCGTTGAGGGTCTCTTAGGGTGGCAGAGGTCACCGCCATCAGTAGTCATAGTACACCTGGGGGGCAATGACTTGGTGACACTGGGTAGACGAGTATTACTCGAGCAAGTTTTGTCTGCCGTTAGCTGGTTGGCTAAAAGAATCCCGGGGTGCACGATTGCCTGGTCCCACATGATTCCCAGAAAGGTATGGCGGGGGGGCCTTTCAGTGTCAGCACTGAACCATTCGGTGAAAAAGGTTAACAACAAAATTGGTAGATTGTTTCGCTCTGCGCAGTTGCATAGCATTCCTCATGGGTGTATTCGGGGTGATCACATGTATCTGAATGATGGGGTTCACCTGTCCCGGGAGGGGAATGTTTTACTCATAGGAGACTTCATAGCATGGCTAAGGGGATTGAGGAAGCATGACCTTTAGGAGGAGTTTGGGGGGGGCCGGATAGCCGGTCAACTATCCGGCCTGTGGCGGTAAGGTCATGATCGGTGAGCAGTAATTTCAAGGTCCCTAGAGGGGGGCGCCACCCAATATGGATGGGAGCGCCCGGGGGGAGGCGGCCATTGGCCCCTCCCACTGGGAGGCGGCACCCACTAAGGATGGGTCGCCTAAGGGGAGACGGCCATAGGCCCCTTCCAGGGGAGGAGGCGGCTATATGCCCCTACTACGAATTTCCCGGGGCCCGGATATCCGCGACGGCGGATGTGATAAAGAGTGTGGGGGTGGGGGGGGAGTCCACGCTGTCCTTCCTACAGATACCTCACACGGGTGCTCGGATGACCTTAAGATGGCGTCGAGCGGAAAGGGGGGCCCCCGACAAGACAAGGGAAATTAGAGTTGGCAAGGAGGGTACAGTCCTCTGCGCGGCCGCCACTCACACCGTGGGGCGAGAGGTTTTTTGGGTAGTAGGGATCTCACACCGGTTAAGACCTTGCCGTTGGCCCTTAATGCTAGGATGTACAATTTTAATTTAGAATGTATGCATTTGCAGGATGTTAGACCCGGCTAGGAAACCTTTGTATTAGAGATTTGTTAAGGTTAGCCAAAGAACATGTCTTCATCGAAATGTAATAAATGAAAATTGTACATGATTATGAAACTTTTATTTAATGTTTTAAATTTTGTTTCATATTTTAATAAATACGGCCGGGAGGGTGACTCCCTCCCGCCTTCCAAAAGTTCAGAACTGTGTCCGACTTCACATCCTTGGGGATTGTGTTGGGAGGGGGTGACGGGCATCCCGGCCATATGGAAAGGGGCGACCACTCGGTCCCCCCGAACGTATGGTTGGGTGCCCCGATCCTCCCGGGAAACCATTTTGGGCGGGAGGCGTGTCTCGGCTGGTATGCCCGAAGCGGCATAGCCGGGGCCCGCCTTTTCCCGCCCA
This sequence comes from Lissotriton vulgaris, assembly GCF_964263255.1. Lineage (NCBI taxonomy): Eukaryota > Metazoa > Chordata > Amphibia > Caudata > Salamandridae > Lissotriton > Lissotriton vulgaris. The sequence continues at coordinate 344,978,156 of NC_141699.1, forward strand.
AGAGGGGTTGTCCTAGACACCTACACCGATGGCCACGCCCAGTAGGCGTACCTGGGGAGGGTACACGCCCTCCCAAAGAAGAATAAATAGAGCGGGAATCCGAAGAAGCGTCCTCTTGTTCCTGTGCTTGGAAGGCTGCACCCACTCGTTGCTCGTGAGCCCTCGACGGAACAAGGAGCAATTTTGACCCACCCACCAGCCCCTTATGGCAATGTTTGGTTTTGCAATAAAGTTTTGCTCTGATAACCCCCTTTTTTCCCTCCGTATAGAAGGAAAATGAATGTCGAGATTGATGATGTGACTTCTGTCTGTAGGATACTGTTTTTCTTTTACGAGTAGATAGCTTGATACAACAATTGGACAGGCTGATATTTTCTTCCTTAGTAGGTGAACAAATGTCGTATTTATTTTTTGGTCGGGCGGTAAGGTCATGATCGGTGAGCAGTAATTTCAAGGTCCCTAGAGGGGGGCGCCACCCAATATGGATGGGAGCGCCCGGGGGGAGGCGGCCATTGGCCCCTCCCACTGGGAGGCGGCACCCACTAAGGATGGGTCGCCTAAGGGGAGACGGCCATAGGCCCCTTCCAGGGGAGGAGGCGGCTATATGCCCCTCCTACAAATTTCACGGGGCCCGGATATCCGCGACGGCGGATGTGATAGAGAGTGTGGGGGTGGGGGCGGAGTCCACGCTGTCCTTCCTACAGATACCTCACATGGGTGCTCGGACGACCTTAAGATGGCGTCGAGCGGAAAGGGGGGCCCCCGACAAGACAAGGGAAATTAGAGTTGGCAAGGAGGGTACAGTCCTCTGCGCGGCCGCCACTCACACCGTGTGGCGAGAGTTTTTTTTGGTAGTAGGGATCTGACACCGGTTAAGACCTTGCCGTTGGCCCTTAATGCTAGGATGTACAATTTTAATTTAGAATGTATGCATTTGCAGGATGTTAGACCCGGCTAGGAAACCTTTGTATTAGAGATTTGTTACGGTTAGCCAAAGAACATGTCTTCATCGAAATGTAATAAATGAAAATTGTACATGATTATGAAACTTTTATTTAATGTTTTAAATTTTGTTTCATATTTTAATAAATACGGCCGGGAGGGTGACTCCCTCCCGCCTTCCAAAAGTTCAGAACTGTGTCCGACTTCACATCCTTGGGGATTGTGTTGGGAGGGGGTGACGGGCATCCCGGCCATATTACTATTCCCACACAAAGAGTGCAACAGTAGGGAAAGCGTTGGATAGCATAGGGTTGAAAACTACTATTCCCACTCCAGTGAGTGCAACAGTAGGGAAAGCGTTGGATAGCGGGAGGGTAAAAAGTTACTATTCCCACTCCTGTGAGTGCAACATTAGGGAAAGCGTTGGATAGCGTAGAGGTAAAAATTACTATTCCCACTCCAGTGAGTGCAACAGTAGGGATAGCGTTAGATAGCGTAGGGGTAAAAATTACTATTCTCACTCCAGAGAGTGCAACAGTAGGAAAGGCGTTGGATAGTGGGAGGGTAGAATTTACTATTCCCACTCCAGTGAGTGCAACAGTAGGGAAAGCGTTGAATAGCGTAGGAGTAAAAATTACAATTCCAACTCCAGAGAGTTCAACAGTAGGGAAAGAGTTGGATAGCGTAGGGTAAAAAATTACTATTCCCACTCCAGAGAGTGCAACAGTAGAGAAAGCGTAGGATAGCTTAGGGGTAAAAATTAGTATTCCCACTCCAGTGAGTGCAACAGTAGGGCAAGTAAATACTTCATATATTTATTTAAAAAAGATATTAATACCAATTGAAAATTAATAAATAATAAGTACAAATTTAATATAATATAATAATTAATACAAAATTGAAAAAATAATTGTATTAATAATCATTACCTATTAATACAAATTAATTACCAATTTACAAGTAATTAATTAGCAAATGAAAAATAATTAACAATTAATTAAAAATAAATACCAATAAATAACTTTATAAATTTAATTAATAACAATTAAATTACTTCCCACCCTATTCCCCTATAAAACCACAACCCGCTACAGTAAATAAATTAATCAAATTAACATAATTATCAATTAATCAATTAATAAAAATGTATTACCAATTATAATTTAATTATTTACCAATTAAAAATTAATTAACAATTAATTCAAGATAAATACCAATAAATTAATTAAAAGATTTAATCAATTAAAATTAAATTACTTCCCACCCTATTTCCCTATAAACCCACAACCCGCTACAGAATTAAATTACGCAAAAATTAAATACCATAAAATTCATAAATTTATAAATTATAAAATAAATATACACTTTTCACACATATACTAACATAATAAACACTTTAAAACATTCGATATTATTAAAAAATCGATATATTTTACATATATATTAAATACTTCGATATTTTGACTTTCTATATTTATGTAAATCGATATTAACTTACTTACCTCAAAATCAATATTTTTGTTGTCTATATTCTGTCCATTCAATATTTTTTCCATTCTATATTTTTAACTCGATATTAAGGTAATTCTATATAATTCACTTGATATTATGACTGTATATCTTCATGATAGGTTAGATAAGCTAGCCAAGGAAGTCCACGACTTGAATGGGACGCTTGATAAAATCAATGTAAGGACACAACAAGACAGTTTAAGGGCAGTTGCAAATAATGAGGTTACCACATTGGACCCTACTAGCAATAGAATTTCGATTGTACCTAACATAAATAATCATCAACCAGAGAGTCCACCCACGGAAATCCCAGACACCAGGGGAAAATTAAAAGAACCATCTATGCCAACAAGAGGAATGTCAACAACTGTTGCCAACCCTGGTATAAATCAAAGGCAGAAGTTAACCCCAGGGACCAGCAAGAATCTAGCAAAACCAATTACTAAACCAGGTCATTTAGACGCAATGTCCCCCATTACAAATAAGACACCTACATTTATCACTTTACCACCTGAATGTGGTGCTTATGTAGTGGTCCTTGTTATTGTGCCTAAATTACAGAAAGACCAAATGGAAAATTATGAAATGCTCAAGAATAAAACTATTCAGAAAAGGGGGTGGTGATGGACAGAGTATCAGAATTAAGCAGAACACTCGTACCCAGTCAACAGATCAGGGCTTGATCCATCACAGTTTTTTAGCTCACTGCACCATCCCAGCTCAGAACCTGGCTATATGCAAATTAGTCTGTCCCTGGCCCAGTGCATCATGGGAACAGGGCAGACCAAACTACCAAGCCAATTCTTTTACTGGAAAGGAAACAAGCTTCTGGGGACCGGTTTCTGGCATTACAGCCGTCTTCGGCCCGGCTTGCTTGAATCCTGATGGTGCAGTGAGCAAGGGACTCATATCTGAGCATTCCCTTCCAAGCTTGTGGTGGACAAAACGATTCAGAAAAGGGGCTGGTGATGGACAGAGTATCTGAATTAAACAGAACACTCGTACCCAGTCAACAGATCAGGGCTTGATCCATCACCGTTTTTTAGCTCACTGCACCATCCCAGCTCAGAACCTGGCTATATGCAAATTAGTCTGTCCCTGGCCCAGTGCATCATGGGACCAGGGCAGACCAAACTACCAAGCCAATTCTTTTGATGTCCATCACCACCCCCTTTTCTGAATCGTTTTGTCCACCACAAGCATGGAAGGGTATGCTCAGATGTGAGTCCCTTGCTCACTGCACCATCAGGATTCCTGCAAGCCGGGCCGAAGACGGCTGTAATGCCAGAAACCGGTCCCCGGAAGCTTGTTTCCTTTTCCAGTTAAAGAATTGGCTTGGTAGTTTGGTCTGCCCTGTTCCCATGATGCACTGGGCCAGGGACAGACTAATTTGCATGTAGCCAGGTTCTGAGCTGGGATGGTGCAGTGAGCTAAAAAACGGTGATGAATCAAGCCCTGATCTGTTGACTGGGTAGGAGTATTCTGCTTAGTTCAGATGCTCTGTCCATCACCACCCCCTTTTCTGAATCGTTTTGTTCACCACAAGCGTGGAAGGGTATGCTCAGATGTGAGTCCCTTACTCACTGCACCATCAGGATTCAAGCAAGCCGGGCCGAAGACGGCTGTAATGCCAGAAACCGGTCCCCGGAAGTTTGTTTTCTTTCCAGTTAAAGAATTGGCTTGGTAGTTTGGTCTGCCCTGTTCCCATGATGCACTGGGCCAGGGACAGACTAATTTGCATGTAGCCAGGTTCTGAGCTGGGATGGTGCAGTGAGTTAAAAAACGGTGATGGATCAAGCCCTGATCTGTTGACTGGGTAGGAGTATTCTGATTATTTCAGATGCTCTGTCCATCACCACCCCCTTTTCTGAATCGTTTTGTCCACCACAAGCGTGGAAGGGTATGCTCAGATGTGAGTCCCTTGCTCACTGCACCATCAGGATTCAAGCAAGCCAGGCCGAAGACGGCTGTAATGCCAGAAACCCGTCCCCGGAAGCTTGTTTCCTTTCCAGTTAAAGAATTGGCTCAGTAGTTTGGTCTGCCCTGTTCCCATGATGCACTGGGCCAGGGACAGACTAATTTGCATGTAGCCAGGTTCTGAGCTGGGATGGTGCAGTGAGCTAAAAAATGGTGATGGATCAAGCCCTGATCTGTTGACTGGGTAGGAGTATTTTGCTTAGTTCAGATGCTCTGTCCATCACCACCCCTTTTCTCAATCGTTTTGTCCACCACAAGCGTGGAAGGGTATGCTCAGATGTGAGTCCCTTGCTCACTGCACCATCAGGATTCAAGCAAGCCGGGCCGAAGACGGCTGTAATGCCAGAAACCGGTCCCTGGAAGCTTGTTTCCTTTCCAGTTAAAGAATTGGCTTGGTAGTTTGGTCTGCCCTGTTCCCATGTTGCACTGGGCCAGGGACAGACTAATTTGCATGTAGCCAGGTTCTGAGCTGGGATGGTACAGTTAGCTAAAAAAAACGGTGATGGATCAAGCCCTGATCTGTTGACTGGGTAGGAGTGTTCTGCTTAGTTCAGATGCTCCGTCCATCACCACCCCCTTTTCTGAATCAAGAATAAAACTATAAATTTTTTGCTCCGTTGTTGTTGCAGCCATGAGTCGGGTCTCAGGGTAGGTCTAGAGGCGGCAGCTTGGATATACGATGGCCTGCTTAGGGCCAGTGAATTCATATACAGCCGGACTAGTACCCGCATGTCCCCGCTCCATCCCTCGGCGAGGCTGACCTCCGTGCTGCCAACACCGGGACCTTGTTTGGATCCACCGCCTGCACTGCTCTCCAGGATAGGCTGTCGCCTGTCTGTGAAGGAATGAATATCACAGGCAGATTGTTTGCAAATCTGTTTCTGTTTGTTGTGGTTGAGCAGCTCCATAAGTGAGGAATATAATGGCTCTTTGGCTGACTTTTGCACTTCTGATTGGCACGATTGGTACAGGGGGACTGCTGTGACGCCGCCACATCTCCATATTGCCCTGAGGCCACCACCACTCTGAGGACTGCATTTCCCCGTGCGCCTGGGGACCGCGCACATCGAGGACGTCAGTGCAAGCGCGGAGGCGCTTAAAACAATGCTGCGCCTCCCGCCAAGCCCGGGTCAAGGGCGGGCCCGTCCTCGCCCGTCGAAGCCAAGAGAAGGCAGGGCAGGGCCAGCCCCCTTTCATCTGAACATTAGATTTCTGCATTTTGAAAATTTGGGACAGTGACTTTGATTTTGTTTACTTATTGCAGACTGTATGATATTTTTCTACAATTTTTGAATATGAACATGAACAAGGGCATCCGCAAAGGGGTTGGAGGCCAAGGGGTTGTGGGCACTCTTGATGCCTTTCTTATTAGCGCAGAGTCACTCTTAAGCCATGAAACAGAACTTACGTAAGGAAGGTTATCACTGGAGATACGTTGAGTCTCAATGGAAGTCCCCACAGGCGGGCCCCTTCTAAATCCATTATATTTAGCCGATTCTAATTCGGACAGCATCCATCAACCGGCTCTTGGGCCTCCTGAGCCTTTAATAGTCACTGTAGAAGATCCACCAAGTATAGATATAGAAACTACTGCTGCGTCACCATCCCCACCTCAAATTGTAACCCGGTCAACATGACAATCACAGGCTGGGAGGGGGGGGGAAAGGTTTTGGCAACAACACGGAAAAGGAAGGCGAGGGGTTTACCTCTCACAATCCAGCAAACTAGCAAAGCGGCTAAAACAAAAGGCTCTGCTCGAGGCAAAACAGGTCCCTCCGATGAAGTAACTGTTATTAGATCCGTCAGCCCACGTGCTACTAGATGCCAATGCCCCTGCAAGCAAATCGACTTGGAAGATGATTTATTAGCCAAATTAGAGGGCAAATTAATGTGTTACTAAACCAATTGTTAAATAAACTTGCAGACATTGACACCCGATTAAACAATATTGAGCAAAAACTTCCTCAACCCAGTCAGCTACCAAATGGAAGCCTAACAGCCCAGGGGGGGTCTTGTATAAGTTTGGCTTCTGTTTCAAATCAGCCTTCAACAGCCGATGATAGTACTGTTAGAACAGGCACTCAGGCTCTCGCATTACATACTACCAGCACTTATCCAGCACAAAGTAATTCCACTCGAGGAGGAGTAATAACTGGGGAAAATCACAGGGGTTTGAATGAGGGTGGTTTAACCAGTGTTCAGACCGCTCGTAGTAAGGGACACCTTAATCTACCCCCAGAATGTACACCCTATATTGTTGTGCTCTCAAATTCTGAGGAGCATTGGCCCTCATTAAGAAATAAGGCACTCCACTTATTGGACACAAAGACAGGGTTGGGTAGCCATCTGTTTCAGGCTTTTAAAATGGTTAGAAGGGTCCCCTAGATAGGGAAATCGAACAAAATGACCACAGGTGATTGCATAGTACTGAATTTTGGGTTCCCAGAATTAGTACAAACTATTTTAGAAAGAGCAGGGACAAAGCATATGGGCAGGGAAGGGATTCATATTCTACCATTGGGTTTTTTCTACCGTAACCTTTCTCCATTACCTGTGTACAGACGCGATCCCCCAGTTATTGCTCACAACCAGGGGACATATGAGTTTAATGTGCCAACCTACAACCGGTTTGATAAGGCTTTTTCAAACCTAGATGCACAGGACTGACTGTCAGACAGGTCGGCCAATGTCAATAAACTGAGGGACACACTAGCTATTCGACCAACTACCATAATAAAAGAACAAGAAGTCCTGGAACTGAGGAACACACAGTTAGCAATCCCAGCTGACTATCAGGCACAGGCAGAGGGTGGTATTGGATATGTGTTAACTGGCGGAGGGGGAATAACCAAGACCCCTCATAATACTAATAGAAGCAAAAATAATTCTGACCTTAGAATCCTGAGCTTGAATGTTGCTGGCCTTGAGCCAAGATTAGCTGACACAGCTTGGCTACATATAATATCTTTTCAAGATGTAATAATGTTTCAGGAAACATGGGCCACACACGATCTGCATATAGAAGGCTTCCACTGTTTCAGTTCAATAGCACCTAAACCCGATTTTGGCAGCAGTTGGGAGCTTATTTATTGGGATTAGTATAGCATCTGGAGGGAGCATTAAGGTAATACCCACAAACAGTCCCAATATACAAATACTAGAATATAAACGACGTGCCCCTTTTCACTTAATAGATTTTTATAACAATGATTTCAATTATGTCCCAAATAGGAATTTCATTGAGCTTTTTAAAATTATCTCAAAATTGGAGAAAGTCAAAGGTTCAGACGAGTGCATGGGGATTCTTTGGGGGGGGGGGGGGGGGGGGGGGGGATTTTAATGCTAAAGTTCAAACTGATTTCCGGGGGATGGGTACACGGCATGCAGACCCCGCTGTGTGGAGGGATTTGGAATTATGCACTTTCCTTAGTGAACACATCCTTACTAATGTAATGGATTTAGGTTCACCCAGTAAAAGTCAGAGGGAACCAACGTTCAGAGGAAGGGATAGCGCCTCAACCATTGATTTTATTTTCGTTTCCCCCAGCCTCGCAGATCGCCTTTTGGACGCAGAGGTTTCCGTAAAAGATTTTGGGGACCACAACCCCCTAACAGCGGTACTAAGAATAGTATCCCGCCCCGTGTATGCTATCTCTCAAGGGGCGAGGGATATAACCCCATCGACAGACAAACTTAGATTAAAGTGGAGGGGGGTGGATAGTGGTAAAATAACCGAGATTCTGTTGGAAGGGTATTTGAATTTAATTACCGCATGTCTATCAACCAGAGTCTCTCACTTAAGTGTAATTAAAGATTTCATCGAACTTTGTTCGGTGATTAGATCCCTCCTATCGGTGCCACTTTGCCAGGATGGGAAAGAACCAAGATAGTTCGACCATAACTGTTCGGAGGCCAACAGGAGTCTGCGTATGGCTTTAACTGCCAAACCTAGATGCAGGGCAGACATAAGGGTAGCTAGGAAAGTGTATAAAATTGCCATAAATGAGCGGAAGGGTACTCTCCTGACTGAGCGCTGGGAAGCCTAATCGGACTCAGCTTGGGGGAAGAATGCCAAATTATTCGGGTCCGCAGTCAGAGACTTGCGCAACATGGGCCAACATTTAACACCCGTCAGCTGTACCATCTCCAGCAGCTCATGGGAGAATCACTTCTCTAAAATTTACGCCACACCACTATATGGCACAGATCACTGTGTGCAGGGTCATTTACGCTGCCTACAGATAATGCTGGTGGAGGTAGAAGATGCGATTGCACAGAGCCTTGGTAATAAGGCTCCTGGTCCAGACGGGCTGCCCATAGACATAATAAAGTGGAAACCAGAATTTTGGGCCCCGGTCCTTTTGAATGTTTTTAACAGTTTACCCCAGGCACCCATGCCTGACACATGGGCTACGAGCATTATTGTTCCAATCTATAAAAAGGGGGATAGATCAGAGCCAATTAACTACAGGCCGATTTCCTTGCTTGACAACACCTTAAAGATGTTGGATCGTGTTATCTACAATAGGATTTTAGATTGGACAGAGTAAAGTGGCATTTTAGACCCTTGCCAACTGGGCTTTAGAAGCAGGGTCGGCACAATAGAACAGTGTCTGAACCTTAACCTGGTTATCAACAAATACAACACTGCCCGTTCTTCCCCTATTTATTTAGCGTTTATGGACCTATCATCTGCTTTTGATTTAGTTAATAGGTCCAAACTTTGGTCTATTTTGTTGAATTATGGTTTGGATCAATCCCTGGTACATTTTTTAGCATTTTTACATACTGATCTTAAGGCACAAGTAAGGATAGGTATGGGAGGGGAGTTGTCAGGCCCAATTAAGGTAGAAAGGGGAGTCAGACGGGGTGCGTTTTAGCACCCCTGCTTTTTATTATTTATATTAATGGACTGAGTAACTCGCTGAAACAATCAACCCCAGACGTCCCTATAATTAACGGTAAACCACTGCCTGAACTCCTTTACGGAAATGATGCGGTCCTAATGGGCCGCACCCCGAACTCTCTGCGTACTCTGGTTAAAAGCTTTGTAGAGTACATGGACGGGCTGGAATTACGTGTGAACTTCAAAAAGTCAGTTATTATGTCATGTGGATGGATTTAGTCCCAGATCTCTGTACTGGGGTGAATGTATGACATTGTTCTGCATTTGTCCATCAATTGTTGTTTTTGCATTTGTCACCCCGAGTGGGATGGTGATGCTCAGACGTGAGTCCCATGCTCTCTACACCACTGGAGTCAAGCTATCCTGGCTGATGACGGCTGATAGCCAGAAACCGGTCCTAGGATGCTTGATTCCGGTCCAGGAAAGACATGGCTTGGCAGTTCGGGCTGGACTGTTTCCATGAGGCACAGGGTCAAGGCTGATTTGCATATGGCCATGTCTGAACTGGGGTGGTGTGGACTGCAAAAAAAAGATGGATTTAGGCCCAGATCTCTGTATGGGGTGAAATTACGACATTGTTCTGCATTCTGTCCATCAATTGTTGTTTTTGCATTTGTCACCCCGAGTGGGATGGGTATGCTCTGACGTGAGTCCCATGCTCTCCATACCACTGGAGTCAAGCTATCCTGGCTGATGACTGCTGATAGCCAGAAACCGGTCCTAGGATGCGTGATTCCGGTCCAGGAAAGACATGGCTTGGCTGTTCGGGCTGGACTGTTTCCATGAGGCACAGGGTCAAGGCTGATTTGCATATGGCCATGTCTGAACTGGGGTGGTGTGGAGTGGAAAAAAACGATGGATTTAGGCCTAGATCTCTGTAATGGGGTGAATGTATGACATTGTTCTGCATTCTGTCCATCAATTGTTGTTTTTGAATTTGTCACCCGAGTGGGATGGGTATGCTCAGACGTGAGTCCCATGCTCTACACACCACTGGAGTCAAGCTATCCTGGCTGATGATGGCTGATAGCCAGAAACCGGTCCTTGGATGCTTGATTCGGGTCCAGGAAAGACATGGCTTGGCAGTTCGGGCTGGACTGTTCCCATGAGGCACAGGGTCAAGGCTGATTTGCATATGGCCATGTCTGAACTGGGGTGGTGTGGAGGGCAAAAAAAAGATGGATTTAGGCCCAGATCTCTGTATTTCGGTGACTGTATGACATTGTTCTGCATTCTGTCCATCAATTGTTGTTTTTGCATTTGTCACCCGAGTGGGATGGGTATGCTCAGACGTGAGTCCCATGCTCTCCATACCACTGGAGTCAAGCTATCCTGGCTGATGAGGGCTGATAGCCAGAAACCGGTCCTAGGATGCTTGACTCCGGTCCAGGAAAGACATGGCTTGGCAGTTCGGGCTGGACTGTTCCCATGAGGCACAGGGTCAAAGCTGATTTGCAAATGGCCATGTCTGAACTGGGGTGGTGTGGAGTGCAAAAAAACGATTGATTTAGGCCCAGATCTCTGTACTGTGGTGACGGTATGACATTGTTCTGCATTCTGTCCATCAATTGTTGTTTTTGCATGTGGACCAGGGAAATGCCAGCTCAATTCTATACTGGTAGGGAACGACAGATTAATTGCCACTCATACTTTACCATATTTGGGGATGGTCTTTGCTGCGAATGGCTCGTGGACTGGGCATTTGGCCCACTCCACGAGCAAATTCTCAAAGGCCTTCAATTCTATTTTAAGTCTCCCCGGACCGAAGAAAACAGGTGCTATTGAAGCAATTTTAAGGATTTTTAAATTGCAATATGTCCCAGTAGCTACGTACGGGGCAGAGATATGGGGTTTGGCGAAGAATCGGTGCATCCAGCAGGAAGAAAATCGGTTTTGTAGAAAGCTGCTGGGTTCACCGATCTCTACTTCCCAGTATATTTGCCACAAGGAACTTAACTTACATTTTATATGTGATTTTATTAGTGCCCGACCCGTGTTATTCTGGCACTCATTATGGAGGAATAAATCTGCCACTCTAACTCAAGAAATTATAACTGACTGCCTTATTTGCAAGAGAGGAATGGACATACCTTGGCTCTCGGGGGTCTATAAAAGCTTGTGTGGTATTGATAAAGGTAGCCTCTTTTTAGATCCAAATAGAGCTGATTCAGTACACAAGAATGACTTGAAGAAAGCACTTTACGCACTTTATAACACAGAAAGGGTCAGGGAAGAATCTAAGAAAACAACAGTCCTTAGCTACATGGGCAGGGAACTGTAAAGGTATCAACTATTACTATATCTTACCCTGCCAATGGTAAATTGGGAAAGAAGCCTTTTATTTCGAATGAGAGCGGGAACTGTAAGATTCTTGTTAAGTTTTCCTCTAGGCTACCGGCCAACCCTTGAAAATAGAAGATGTCCCTGCGATGCGGTGAGCGCACAAACTGATTTGCACTTCGTCTTTACCCCATTACCCTGGGGGAATCTTATCAATTGCTTCTTTCCTTGGACAATGAAGAAATAATTTCTGCACTAGCACTTTCTTGAGAACCGCTCCCGAGCACGTAAAATGATGGACAATCCCTGACTTCCCTTTGTTCAGTAATTTGTTCAGTAATTTGTAAAAATTGCTTGATGTTTATTTTGATTTATCAAATTTTAATAAGGATTTTTTAACATCATTGTAAATCTGTGTATGTGCTTTTATGAATTCTTGGAATTTGAATAAAGATTCATGAAATGGAAATGAAACTATACATTGGTTATATAACAACTGTGAATTCAAATGGCCGGGGCAAACCAGATTTTGCTAACTCAAAGGGTGGGATGGATCGGTCCCCTCAAGAAAAGTTTTGAAGGAGATTGCATAATTGTTAATTTCAGGACCCCAGGGTGGGCACGGAACACTCTTGCGAGTGCCCCTTCTCCATCACACTGGGAATATAATACGACTCTCATGCCTTTAGGATATTTTTACAGACATCTGATGACGATCAATAATTATGACAGCCCTACCCACTTTTCTAATTTCAATAAAATGCTACGACCACCAATACCACCACCCTGTATTACGTCCCAATATATAATAGATTTCAAGCATTAAGTTCGTTAGAAGATAATGAATGACTCACGAGAGCATAATGAACATCCTTATTCAGGAAATCACCTTCTGCCACGAGGATAGATCCAGACTTCTGCCTGCACTTTGAGGCTGCCAGTTCTTCCGGTACCTTTTGCGACACCCGCTTCGCGGGTGCCGCTCATCTGCTCCCTGAGGCTGTTTTCCCCTGGTGTGAGCGGCTCCGCAGTCGGCGTAGAGCACACTCGCTCCCAGTAGAGAACGGCCCAGGTCGAGCCCTTTGTTGAGAACTCAGTGCGTGGATCCTACCGGGGGACTGCGAGGACCAGCATCCTCCATTCCACACAGCTGGTGCCTCTTCCCCCGGCGGCCACGCCCCAGCCTCCTCGAACTTCACAGGCGCAATCGCCACCGCGACGCGGGACGCGCGCTGGACTGAGCTCGGGGCGAAGACCGGGCAAAGAGCGGGCCGTTTGAGGCCGTTCGAGTACGGGAGAGTCCGGTCCGGGCCCCCCCCCCTTTTTATTGCCACATCTGGTTTCCCAATCCACGGAGCAATGAGCACTAGAGAAACCAGAAGCAAATCGACACTAGCTGCGGCCGTAGCTGCAAAGGACCCCATTGACAATTACTTCGTCAAAGCCGGATCTCTTCTGATTGAGGAAATTGAGGTTTTGGAAAGAAGAATTTCCCAGGAAATTGACTGGGTTAGAAGATCTTCAATGGGGCCAATGGCTCAAGCCAGAACTCCGGAGGGGAGGCCTGAACTCATAATCAACTAATTGACCGACCAGGTAATACATCAATCACCTAATGCAACTACTAATGATCCCGATTTTACAATCGAGGCTCCCAGTGAAATTGAGGACATGAGTCTAATGGCTCTCCCAAACACCCAATTGCCCCATACCTCACCAGGAATTTTTCCCCCAACTCTCGAGCCGAAAACAGTGGTAGTTAATGACAAAGAGTCTAGCCCCAATAGAGATAGGGGGGTCAGGGAAGGTGCCATACAAAAAAAGAGGGGGGGTCAAAATAAAGAAACTAAAGAAGCTAACAGGCTAAAGTCCCCAAAATCTAAACCACCAAGGGGAAAAGGGGCGAAGGGAGGCACTACAGTTATCAATTTAGAGAAGCAGGGTACAACAACTACCCCATAACCCATAGTACAACGGTACCACCACCGGCCACAAACATGACTCTAGTGGATAACTCCAGCGATGACATCACACTGGAGAACATTGGTACACTTCTCAGGTCGCTATTGAGCCCCCTTGAAGCTCGATTGATCAAGATCGAAGCAAGGCTAGTTAATATAGAAAAATCCACTGTGCAACTAGCTGATTCGAAGAAACTTGATCTTAATGGAGCTAAAGTAGTGAAAGGGGGCCCCGATCCAAAGGCTAAAAAGGGTAACGAATCCACAACAGTTGTAAAGAATAAGTTAACTTCCACTGACTCCCACAACCCAATAGCCATCCCTAATAAGACACTCCAACCCCCGCCTAACCTCAATACCAACAACGCTCCTCCATTAACTCCACAAACACAAACTGCAACTCCCATTACCATCTCCCCGCCTAAAGATATTGCTCCCACCCAGACTAACACCAAGGGAGATTCAACACTTATGGGAGAGAAATCCAACAATACCCGCAAACCAAAACCTGTCAATCTTCCCCCAGAGGCTGCCCCTTATACCTTAGTCTTGGCAGGTGTTCCGGAATTAAAACCCCTGACATCTGAATCAACATCCTCACTCAGGAATAAGGTTATTAGCTGGTTATCCACATACAGACCGCTCCCGAGAGGAATAACCAGTGACATTTCTATGGTCAGGCGGGCTACGTGGGTGGGATATTCTACAAAATCATTAAGGGGAGACTGCGTTTTGGTCACCTTCAGAGAGCCAGGCACCGCTGCTTACATCTGTGCCTGGGCCCCTGACAACCTGGGCAGCAACATCCAACCCCTCCCCCTCTCATTCTTCTACCCATCAAGCCTATACAACTTGGAGGACCAGAGATGGGGGCACCACCAAGAGTTGTTGGATGACTAGGAAAATTGCCGCAGGGAGAGAAGCGCTCCACTTAATTACAGGGGAAGACCCACAGACTACTTTTTACCATATGGGGAGGAGGGAGGTTGGGAAACAATCCCAAGGAGGATAGGCGGCGGGGGAGGATTTACGAGAGGAATTCCAGGGCCCCATAGAATGCATTATCCAGCCCATTTCCCTACCTACAATAGATATAGCAGCTTAGAAATGGTGGATTGACACTTGGATAATGAGGGGTGTGAATTGCCGGCATCAGAACAGATGGGGAATAGTTCGCTCCCGGTACCCACATCACACACAAGGGTGCAAAATGCATTGGAACCAAATCTAGCCCCAGAGCCTATCTCAGAGGACCCAATTGTGATCCATACTAATCAAAGATTGGCTCTGGCCCATTCACCCCCAATTCAGATAGACACCTCGGAGATTAGTGTTGTTAATACCACCACCATAGGCCCACCTACTACCAAACCACTCCCACTAACTCTGATTTCATGGAATGTCGCAGGATTAGCCAGTAAAATTGACTCCACAGACTGGGTTTCTTTTATTGGATCAAAAAATATTTGACTTTTTCAGGAGACCTGGGCGCGTGAGGAACTCTTATTCCAGGGATATGCAGTCTTTTCTAAACCCGCTAAGTGGGGGGGAAGGGGCAGGCCATCGGGAGGACTCGCGACATGGGTAGCAACGGATCTAGGCTGCCAGGCTACCTGTTTGGAAACTGATTCCGACGATATTCTGGCGATCCTACTAGGGTGGCCAAATTCCTCGAAACTGGTAGTTGAAAATATATACTCAAGGCCGGTACCCATGTCAAAAGAATCTAGCACCATAGAGCAACTCTCCGTGTTCCTTGATGGTATTCCCTGGGAACTTCCATGCCTGGTGGGAGGTGATTTAAACTCCCAGTATGAACCACTATCAGGCCTACGTGATGGCCCCTCCTTCGAGGAAGACTCACGTTGGCTGGTTCCCACGACGGTGGCGCCTCCCCCCAAAGCCTAGACCCCCCCCTGGCCTTGCAGATAGCTGCCCTCACTCTAAACCAAGGTTTAAGGGCCTGCAATGGTCGTTGTAAATCGGACACACCAAGTATCTGTACCTACAACAAAACCGGTAGAGAATCGAGACTAGATTATATCCTTGTCAAATTAGCAATGTGGTCACAAGTAGTTGACTTTAAAGTCATTGAGAGAAGGGACAGTGACCACAATGCCCTGGAACTTTCTTATATCTCACCAGGGAATGAGGATATCTCGCCTGGCGTGGATAAAGACAAGTCAGGACTCCTATTAGAAAACAACAGGAGAAAAGTCAGGTGGGAGAAACTGGCCACTAGCGAAGACAGAATACCAAAACTATACGCAAGGATCGTCCCGCTCTTGGAGAAGGCGTTTCAGATAGGGAAGGAGGTGGAAGGTGCAGCCAATAGAGAAAAGCTTGCTCAGACACATGCAGATCTAATTAGTACCCTGGAGCTAGATCTGTTTTCAAAGCCTGGGAAAAGAATAGGACCCCCTGCCAAGAAGACCTGGTATAACGCTACCTGTAGGGAATCTAAGGCCAAACTGCTACTTGCTATTAGGGGAGGTAAAAGCAGGGAGGAAATTCAAGACAGGAGAAGATCCTACAGAAAGCTCCTGGTGGATGCGAGGGCCGTATGGGATCAAGAATACTGGGAAAACCTCTCAAAATCCCTAACCATCAAAGACTCGCGCAAATTCTGGCGTTTAGTCTCCAACGGCACAGAAGACTTATCCCCAGCAATTGAGCCTAATATAGCTCCTAGCTTATGGCAGAGTCATTTTGAGTCACTGTACTCAGCAGAAGAAGGGTCTCCCAACACTCCAAACAGCATGACAGTTCGAGGCCCAATTGGCGACCGTTTTACAGAAAAAGAGGTGAGGGTGGCTAAAGCTGGGCTGTCCGCAGGGAAAGCACCTGGTCTTGATGGGGTACCCGGGGGACCTATTTAAGCAGGAACAAGGGATATGGGCCCCATACCTCACATTGATATTTAATGCTATTCTGGAGGGTATGGAGGTCCCGGATACTTGGCTGGGTGCAGAGGTGGTTCCAATTTATAAAAAGGGGTCCCCTCTGCTCCCAGCCAACTATCGTCCAATCAGTCTTATTGACATATCCCAAAAGCTCTTTGGGAGACTGATTTTGGACCGGTTACAGGATTGGGTAGAGGAGGCGGGTGTCCTGACCCCCTATCAGGCGGGATTCAGACAGGGGGTGTCCACAATAGATCACATTTTTAGGCTGAACCTCCTATATTGGAGAACAGCTGTAATCGAGGGCGGTACCTTGTGTACAGTCTTTGTAGACTTGCGTGCCGCCTTTGATTTGGTACCGAGAGCAAAACTATGGAAAGTCATGGAGGAGTTGAATGTCCCTGGAGATATCTTGGCTATCCTGATGAGATTGCATCATAACAACTATGCCCGTGTTCGGTGTGGCAGAGGTGGCAAGTTAACCGAAAGGTTCCCCGTTCGCAGAGGGGTAAGACAGGGTTGCGTGCTCGCACCGACCCTGTTCTGCCTCTTTTTGAACGGGGTAGTTGCCCACCTGGCCAGGATCCCCAACACTGACGCCCCAAAACTGACTGGCAGCAGGGTGCCTGCAATTATGTTTGCAGATGACACCCTGCTGCTGTCCAAATCCCCTATGGGCATTCAACGTGTTTTGGACGGGTTCTTACAGTTCTGTCTAGACCGGGGACTTGAAATCAACCCACAAAAGACTAAATATATGATTCTCAATCCCAAGCCCCATAACCGTGCACCACCTAGGTTGGGAACAGTCCAATTGGAACGGGTACACATAATCGAATATTTGGGGATCACCCTTAATGAAAACTTAACGTGGTCGTCCCACTAGTCGAAAGTGAACATCAAACTGGCACAGTTGGCGGGTGGCACTATGAGACTGGTGAACAAATCCCCCTACCGGCCACTTAGCCCCATTATCCATATTTACAAAGCCCAAGCCCGGGGGCGTGTTACATATGGGGGTGAATTGTGGGGTCACATTCCATCATCCAAATTATTAATAACTGAGAATAAATTCCTGAGACAGATAGTTGCTCTTCCGCAGAGTACTCCATTACTCCCGCTCAGACTGGACTTGGGCATTCGACCAATAACGGAGGAGCTGGGTCTCAAGCCTTTGACATTCTGGC
This sequence comes from Lissotriton vulgaris, assembly GCF_964263255.1. Classification (NCBI taxonomy): domain Eukaryota; kingdom Metazoa; phylum Chordata; class Amphibia; order Caudata; family Salamandridae; genus Lissotriton; species Lissotriton vulgaris. Next base: position 344,995,824 of record NC_141699.1, read on the forward strand.
GGCGTCTATGGAGTAGTCCAGACCTTACAAATTATAGAGCTGAGTTGCAGGAATTTTTAGAGTTACCCAACGCCAAAAGAATTTCATGGCTCATATACATCAAGGGAACGCTGGAGGCAATCGGACTCCCTGAACTATGGCTGGACCCATTAAACACCTGTCCAAAGATCCCGAAAAAGGTACTGGCGAGAGCTTATTATGAACACATGCTCTTTAGAGCTACAGAAGGTACCCGGGACGGATCATTGGCCAACCAGTTCACAAAAACAAAAGACTCCTAGCAACTCGAAAGTGTCTTAGATGCCATTACCCAACAACTGACTAGGAAATTATTTCTCCAATGGAGATATGGAACCCTTCCCCTAGCGTCATTTACAGCATCCTGGTCTTCTCGCTCCTCCTCAGAAACTTGCCCGGTATGTGCACACCCGAAGGAGAACGACATCCATGTTGTCTTCTTTTGCAGGGGCTACGAGAGGAGCAGGAAATACTGGCTAGTCCCCTTGCTCAGGAATCTTGGATTCAGAACTTTTTTACCCGCTTACAGAGTCCTAAAGACAGATTTGTCCCCTACTGTAGTTTTTGCACTATCCAAATTTTTAACCTCTATATGGCACACTCGAAGTCGTTGTGTAAAAATGCTTGTGTAAAAGCTTTGAAGATTTAAGATGATTTTAAATCCGTGGTAAATTTCCCACTTTTAGTTTTATTTTGAACACTAATGTTGTTTAATACGTTTTTAAATTTCATATAGAATGTAATGTATATCTTTTATGATCTTGTGATCAAAATAAAGATTATTTGAATCGATAATGAACATTTCAGAAACATAATCTATTTTTTATTTTTTTATTTGAACCAGTACAAAAACAAGAGTCATAACATAAAATGTACAATTACAGACGATCAAAACATAATGATAAAGTACTGTACATGGATGCTAATAGACGAGAGGTAGGACTAGACAGGATTATTATAGGGTGATACAGAAGATTAGCATTGCTTAAATAATAGATTAATTATTACACAGAACAATGTCGGTTTAAATCATTTAGTGACTCAGCTCGGGTTACTAATATTAGTAATTGGATTAATACCAGCTTTTCACTTAGTAACTGGAAGCCAGATCGCCTCGCCCATTTTCCTTGCCTTAAAACCCCTTGTAGCGTATATGGCAGTTTCATAACTAAAGACGGCTAAAAATCGAGCCAACCACATCTGGAAGCTAGGCGGATCAGCATCCTTCCAACGTGCGGACAAAATAATTCTTAATACAGCTGTACCAATAAATGCCATTCTTTCTTCAGATCTCGAAAGATTCAGAGAGTTATCATCCCCCAATACGTAGAGTGTCTCAGACTCAGGGATTTTATGCCTGAATAGCTCTTCCCAAAAATCAGATATCATGCTTTTGATTAAAGCAAGCTCATTAACGTTACTAAACATATGGATTAGAGTAGCTGGTCCTTGTAGACATCTGGGACATAGATCATTTTCCCTTTTACCCCATGCAAATAATTTGGAGGGAGTATAATAAAGACTAAATACAGTTTTGAAGAGCTGTGCCAGAAGATTACTTGATATGAGAAGGCTGTGAGTCAGTTCTAAACATCTATCAATATCTATATTGGGATTTCCTAATTTAACAGCCCAACTTGTTTCAGTTTTTTCCAAATCATCTTGAATTTTGGTCAAAAGGATGTAATATAGTATTCCAATTCTATTAGTTGATCTATTCATTGCATCGATAATTTCTATGTTTAGCAAACAGATAGTTGATTCTCTTGCTTTAAGCCTAGCAAACACCTGTACAAATTTAAGATAATCTCCATTAGACAAATGATACTTCAGCTTTAAATCAGAAAAAGTAGTTACAAATTTTTTACACAAAAAATCATTAACTGTACTAATTCCCAGCATTTCCCATTTCCTAGATATGACATCAAAATTAAGCCCATCTGTAACCTTTGAGTGCCAAAGAGGTGTATATCTATTGATTTTCCCAATATTCATGTGTTTAGTGACCTTAGACCAAACCCTCCAGGCACTAGTTACAATTCCAAATTTGTGATTTTTTTAATAATATATCGCGTCTGTTTGCTTCAGGAAAAGACCCTTAGCCTTCTGCCCAAGTACCAGCTCATATATTGACGGTAATATGCTACTATCTATATTGTTAGGATTATCTGGCGCGCTAACCAGTGGGGCCATTTGTTGAAGGAATGTAGCCCAATAATATAGAATGGTATTAGGAATGGCTAGCCCGCCTCTGTTCTGTGGTAATGAGATAAAAGTTTATGGGATCACCTGATCTTGCCTTGCTGCCATACAAATTTGGACATATTAGAGTTAAACGTTTTTAGTGTCTTATCATCAATGGCGAGAGGGATCGCTCGGAATAAATATAAAAACCTGGGTAACACATTCATTTTCAAAAATTTACCTCTACCTATAATCGATAGGTGAAGACTATTTACACAATCCAAGTCTTTTTTAATAGTAACGAGGAGTGGATCAAAATTAAGATTAGGTATAGATTTGGTATTAGGGCTGATAGTGACACCCAAATACGTAGCCTTACTGGCTCTCCTTTGATCCAAAAAAATAATATTATCTGTACATAATATAATTATTCAGGGAATATCCTGAGTGATTACCATACTCACGTGTCAAATTCTCTACTTCATTCATAGCCTTTATCGGATCAGATGTAATAATCGCAATATCATCGGCATATGCCAATACTTTTGTCTCACATTGGCCGCAGATAACTGGTTTGATTGCCTGGTTACCCAAAAACTTTAAAATTAAAAGGTTTATATAAAGTGCAAATAATAAAGGTGAGCAGGGGCACCCTTGCCTGGTGCCCCTATAAATGTTTATGTAACCAGATAATAATAATAATAATAAAACATTTATTAAGCGCATGGCTGCACAGCTGTGTATCCCCGCGCTGATTGCTGAAAAAAACTCACAGAGACACAAGTCAAAGGAAAAGAGTGGCGGATTTATTGAGGGAAGAGGTGGGTTTTCAAGTTAGCTCTGAAAAGGGTTTCAGATGGTTCCATTCTTAAATGAATCGGGAGAGCATTCCAGTGTTTCGCTCCTAGATAACGAAAGGAGCGGCCACCAATTTTTGCTCTGTGGACGCGGGGGAGCTTGAAAAGGGACATGCCTGAGGACCTAAGGTCTCGGGTAGGTCGGTGAATGGTCATGAGGCTTCTTAAGTAGGTGGGACCCTTGTTGTGGGCTATCCTGTGGGCATAGCAGAGGCTCTTGAATTTTATTCTCTCCCTTACGGGGAGCCAGTGCAGTTTGGACAATGCTGTCTTGGCAGAAGTTCTTTTAGGAAGGCCTAATACCAAACGGGCTGCCGCATTTTGTACACATTGCAGCTGGTGGAGATGTTTTTGGTTGATGCCTAGAAGGAGGGCATTCCCATAGTCCAGGTGAGGTGTAATAGGTGCATGCACGATGGTTTTCCTGGCTTTGATAGGAATCAGGTCAATGATTTTTCTAAGAATTCTTAAACTGCCGATGCATTTACCAATGATCTTATTAACTTGGGATTTTCCTGATAGATCCGAGTCGATCATGATCCCAAGGTTCTTGACTTTCTCGACAGGTCGAGGGCATTCGCCAAGAGATGTGGGCCACCACGCTTGGGACCATAGAGAGGTTTTGTTCCCTATCACTAACACCTCTGTTTTGTCTCCGTTAAGCCGGAGGCAATTACTGTCCATCCACACGGCAACAGCAGCCATGCACTCCGAGAAGTTGGAGGCATGCTTCTCGGTATCAGGAGTAAGCTTAAACATAAGCTGAGTGTCATCGGCGTAGCTGACGATACCAACCCCAAAGTTCTCTATGATCTGAGCCAGGGGTTCCATATAGATGTTGAACAATGTAGGGCTCAAGCTAGAGCCCTGTGGAACCCCATAGCTCACGGCCCGAGAAGATGATTTAAAGGGCGGGCAATGAAGCTGGAAAGTTCTGTTGGTGAGGAAAGATTCAATCCACGCCAATGCACAGTCTTTTACTCCGATATCTGAAAGACGGGACAGCAGCGTGGCATGAAGCACAGTATCGAAAGCGGCGCTTAAGTCAAGCATGACCAACGCTGCTGTTTCACCCTCGTCCACCATCTTGCGGATATATTCCGTGGAATACAAGACAGCTGTCTCCGTGGAGTAATTTGGTCTGAAACCGGATTGAGTGGAGTGAAGAATGTTTTCTTCCTCTAAAAACGCCATTAGTTGGGTGTTAACTATTTTTTCTATTATTTTGGCGCATTGAGGTAATAGAGATATTGGCCTGAGATTTTGGAATTGGGTGATCGGAACGTTAGGTTTTTTTTCTCAGGGGGGTGACCTGGGCGTTTTTCCAAGCCTCCGGGACATGGCATTCTTTGAAAGAGAGGGTAATGAGTTGGCTTATTTGATCCATAAGGGTATTGGTCATGATGTCTTTGCATTTATCTAGTGGACACACATCATTTTGGGAGCCCGAGTGGATGCTGTTAATTATGCTGGCCAGTTTTTCTTTGTCGGGAGTATGAAAATGGGTAAGAGTGGATTTGTGAAGAGGGGGTATTGTCTTACCAGATGTGGGGGGAGTGGAGAAAGTGGCATGAATTTTCTCCACTTTATTGACAAAGAAGTCTGCAATTTTTTCGCATAACTCATTAGAATATGTATCCTACGTATCCAGGCTCGACGTGTCTGTTAGTTCCTTATAAATCCGAAATAATTCTTTAGATGGATTTATAGCCTCTTCAATTCTGTTTTGGTAGAAGAGACTTTTTTCCTCTCTTATAAGTCTTTGATAAGATTTAAGTTCTTGTTTGTAGATCTCCTTCAGTTCCGTGGAGTAGTTCTTTCTCCATTTTCTTTCAATCGCTTTACAGCGGGCTTTAGCTACCTTTAATTTTTCTGAGAACCATGGTTCAGATTTTGTTCTCCTAGCTGGGGGCTTACAAGTCCAAGGAGCAATTTTATCAAGTGCCTTACTTAACCATAATTCATAAGAATTCCAGGTTTCTTGTAGGGACTGACCATGGGGAGGGGGGTGGATTTTTAATTCGTCAATCAGACGTTCAGGGGTGTAGTTTTTCCAGTTGCGCCGCTTGGCATGCAAGGGTTTGTGGACAGTATTCTTAGTCCTGGTCTTGGGTATGTTGAACATGATCATATGGTGGTCTGACCAAATGATAGGGACCGGAGGTTGTATATCAATGCCTTCCCAAGTTGCGAAGATAGGGTCGAGAAGATGGCCATGTTTATGTGTGGGAGAAGTGGAGAGCAGGGTAATCCCCAGAGCATGTAGCGCAGTCTTCAGTAGTTGAGCTTCCTTAGCATGTAAATCTTCGAAATGAAGGTTAAGATCACCTAGTATCATAAAGTTGTTATATTTGATGGTTAGTTGCGTCGACGTTTCTATTAGCTGGTTGCAAAAAGGAGTGGCATTGCCAGGGGGCCGATAAATGAGAAGCCCAGTAATGGTCATGCACGGGGTCACTTTAATGGTGAAAGTGCCGCTTTCACTGTTAGTGATGCCCTTGTTAGTGAGGGTGCATTCCAGTTCTTTTTTAAAGATCATTGCAAGACCTCCACCGCGCTGTATAGGCCTATCAATTCTCAATAAGCTGTAATTCAGCAGGACTGTCTCAAGTATTTCGGGGGATGAGGAATCTTCTAGCCAAGTTTCTGTTAAAAACATTACATCAAAGTCATGGTTTAATAATAGGTCGTGAAGTTCCAGTTTGTGTTTGACCATGGATCTACAGTTAAGTAGCATCAATTTAAGATTAGATGCAGGATGGTTAGGATTGGGAACATTGACAAAACGAAAGTTGCATGAATTGCATTGTGATAACAGCGCATTGGGGTCTATGGAGTGATAGCATGGTTTAGTGGGAGTCTTACCGATTTCAAGTAGCGTCTTGCGTGTATAGCGGATTTGCAGATGAGAGAGCGCTATCTCGGATGCCTGCGTGATGACATTATGACCAGAGTCCCCTGCCCCGCGTCCCGTCTGGTCGCGGACGGGCGCAGACGGGCAGGACTCTGGCTTGACTCCGGCGCGCGATCGGCGCGCCCGCAATGCGCGACCGCTGCGCGGAGCCATGGACGTATGCTTTTAAGCGCTAGAGCGCGACGTGCAGCGCGAGCCCTCACAAAGATGGCCGCTGCCTGACTCACAGCCTAGCTATAGTCCCACCTGATGCCGGTCATGCAAACGACCGCTTCCCAGAGCAGGCAAGATGTTGTTTTAAAGTGCAAAATGCAGTCCGAGTACAATTCCTCGATCAGCGCTAAGGTGGCAGGAAATTCTACACTCTTAGATTAGTGCAGGGGGGAGGGAGCGGACACACGGGAATAAAGAGAATAAATCCGAGCACAAATTTTAAAAACAGCCTCCCGGCTCAAGCCTCAGGAGCAGATTAAAAGCAATCGATTTCCTGCTGAATATTCCTGCTTTTAAGCGCTAGAGCGCGACGTGCAGCGCGAGCCCTCACAAAGATGGCCGCTGCCTGACTCACAGCCTAGCTATAGTCCCACCTGATGCCGGTCATGCAAACGATCGCTTCCCAGAGCAGGCAAGATGTTGTTTTAAAGTGCAAAATGCAGTCCGAGTACAATTCCTCGATCAGCGCTAAGGTGGCAGGAAATTCTACACTCTTAGATTAGTGCAGGGGGGAGGGAGCGGACACACGGGAATAAAGAGAATAAATCCGAGCACAAATTTTAAAAACAGCCTCCCGGCTCAAGCCTCAGGAGCAGATTAAAAGCAATCGATTCCGATTCCGAACCCATCAGCTGTAATTTTTCCTTGGGGGATAAATACATAGATTTGATGGACTTAATAAATTTGGGGCCAAAATTATTTTGTGCCAAGACTGCCCATAGGAAATTCCATGAGACACGTTCAAAGGCCTTTTCAGCATCTAGTAGGATCATAGACATCTGGCCCGCCGTAACAGACATGGCGTCAAATAAAGCAATAGCCCTACGTGTGTGGTCGGTGGTGCTCTTGCCAGGGACAAACCCATGCTGCCATGGGGAGACCAGGTGCTCTATGACCCCACCAAGCCAAACTGCCACCACTTTAGTATATAATTTGGAGTCCGAATTGATTAATGAAATGGGACGATAAGAAGTTAATTGCTCTGGGGATTTACCTTTTTTAGGGAAGACAATTATATTAGTCTCGTTCCATGATTGGGGGGGGAACCCCGTTCCTTTGTATCCCTAAAAATAAATCATGAAGTATAGGACCGAGTTGACAGCTCAATATTTTGTATAGGTCTAGGGGTATTTTGTTGGAAGGAGTAAATAATATCTGGGATTTGTGTGTAAGTCTGACCTCTGTCCTGTATAGAGCTAATATTATTAAAAACATTCTTCTGTCTAGTGTGTAGTGCGAGCTGCTTACCAACCCTTTCGCCACTCTCATAAACATCTTTCCTGTGAGCTCTATATGTTTCAGCTGCTTTCTGACTAAGGCTCGAGTTGAGTTCGGATTTCAACACTGCCACTTGATACAAAGCATGTTTACCATCTCGGCCCTGCGAGATTTGTGTGGCCTGCTCTTCTTCTGCTTTGGCCAGTGCTTTTATCTTTAAATTATATTCATTATTTGATTGTTTTCTAGCCCTACTTTGAAAACTAATTGTTTCTCCCCTAAGAGCAGATTTAAAGCAGTCCCAGACTACATTCCTTGAAGCACTAAATCGATTGTTATCAAAAAATTCTTCCGCCCAGTTTTTAATAACGGTAATATAATCCTCATTAGCCAAGAGTTTGCGATCAAACGTCCACGGCCTATGCTGTCTATTTGAGACTTCGATATTAATTGTAAGAATAAGTGCGTTGTGGTCTGAAATAATTTTTGGACATTTAGTAATTATGGATTGTGAGGCTAGATCACTGGAAACAAGTATATAATCTATTCAAACGTGTTTCTGATGAGGACACTCTAACTCAAGAAATTATAACTGCCTGCCTTAAGTGCCAGAGAGGGATGGACATACCTTGGCTCTCGGGGGTCTATAAAAGCTTGTGTAGTATTGATAAAGGTAGCCTCTTTTTAGATCCAAATAGAGCTGATTCAGTACACAAGAATGACCTGAAGAAAGCACTTTACGCACTTTATAACACAGAAAGGGTCAGGGAAGAATCTAAGAAAACTACAGTCCTTAGCTACATGGGCAGGGAACTGTATAGGTATCAACTATTACTATATCTTACCCTGCCAATGGTAAATTGGGAAAGAAGCCTTTTATTTCGAATGAGAGCGGGAACTGTAAGATTCTTGTTAAGTTTTCCTTTAGGTTACCGGCCAACCCTTGAAAATAGAAGATGTCCCTGCGATGCGGTGAGCGCACAAACTGATTTGCACTTCGTCTTCTTTTGTAAATACTATTTAAAATATGCAAAATGGTTTTTAACTCCCTTTTTTTAAAAACATAGACCCATTACCATGGGGGAATCATATCAATTGCTTCTTTCCTTGGACAATGAAGAAATAATTTTCTGCACTAGCACTTTCTTGAGAACCGCTACCCGAGCACGTAAAATGATGGACAATCCCTGACTTCCCTTTGTTCAGTAATTTGTAAAAATTGCTTGATGTTTATTTTGATTTATCAAATTTTAATAAGGATTTTTTAACATCATTGTAAATCTTTGTATGTGCTTTTATGAATTCTTGGAATTCGAATAAAGATTCATGAAATGGAAATGAAACTATACATTGGTTATATAACAACTGTGACTTTTCAATGGCCGGGGCAAACCAGATTTTGCTAACTCAAAGGGTGGGATGGATCGGTCCCCTCAAGAAAAGTTTTGAAGGAGATTGCATAATTGTTAATTTCAGGACCCCAGGGTGGGCACGGAACACTCTTGCGAGTGCCCCTTCTCCATCACACTGGGAATATAATACGACTCTCATGCCTTTAGGATATTTTTACAGACATCTGATGACGATCAATAATTATGATAGCCCTACCCACTTTTCTAATTTCAATAAAATGCTACGACCAGCAATACCACCACCCTGTATTACGTCACAATATATAATAGATTTCAAGCATTAAGTTCTTTAGAAGATAATGAATGACTCACGAGAGCATCATGAACATTTCTGAAACATAATCTAAATGGGACTTTGTATTAGGATGTTGATGAATTAGTTGTAGATCACCCTTCTTATCATTTACCGGTTAAGTCACAACTTCCTTCAATGTTACAAGAATGTAGGAAAAACCATCTACAATTGGCAATAACCACCATAAGAGAAATAAAAGATAGATCTCCTGGGGAATTAGTTGCAGATCACCATTCTTATCATTTACCGGTTAAGTCACCATTTCCTCAATGTCACAAGAATGTAGGAAGACACATCTACAATTGGCAACAACCACCGTAAGAAAAAGAAAAGATAGATCTCCAGGGGATCTAGCAGAAATCCCCACAATTGTAACTGTGGAAATAACTGATATATCCCCTATGGAGGCCTCAGGTACCCCTCCCTATATGTAAGTCTGCTAATGGTAATATAAATGAAGGCTATACCGTCATAACATGGAATATTGCAGGCCTCAGAAAGAAACAAGATACGCCGTTCTAGAGGGATTTTATTACCTCAAATTATGATATCATTTGCTTGCAGGAAACGTGGTGCAGAGAACCGATTTTTGTAGAGGGTTATACTTCGCATTGGTTACCAGCAGCCGACTCTGCGACAGGTAGAGCAAAAGGGGGCCTTTTGATTCTCATCTCTAATAAACTGAATGCATGCAAAATTAAAAGTTGTATAGCAGTTGACATGTATAGCCAAATAATGAGGCTCAACTTTCACAAGGGTAAAGATTTGGTTTTTGTCAACTATTATAACAACATGTTTGATAGTAGACGGGGATCTGTTGTCTACACATTGGAAAAAGAAATGGATAGGGTGATGGAATCGACCAGCAAGGTAGCTATCATCCTCTGGGTTGGCGATTTTAACATCTAGGCATGTCCGCTAGCACAAACTAAGATTTGTGGGTTTAGGAAGGGCCAAAACGTTGATGATAACGATGACCAAATGCATTTCCCACATTGTGAATATGGTACAGCCTTAAACACGCTAATAGCAACATTTGATCTTGAACTATTAAGCTGTACTAAGACTAGGGGAAATATAAAATGCCCAACTTTTACTGGTAGGAATGCCGCCACTAATATTGATCATATATAGATCTCATGTAACAGCGATTACTCAAACTTGTGGATTACAGAGCAGGCCGTAAGTGACCACAATAGAATTTCCTTATCACTTCTATGCTCGGGGAACTAATTACCCAATAACGACAATTGTATTTCTAACATTGCCCCTATAAGACCAAACGGCATGAGGATAAAATGGGCTGGTGTCGACCCACTAAAAATACAAAGGGATGTTGTAATAAAATGTTGAAGGGAAATCGATTATTTCCTCGGCGACGAGGCTAATTCCAATTCATTGCTTTCCAGCTTTTTAAAGATAAACAATACTATAGAAGGTCTACTAACTAAGAGCCATAGAGTAAAAAAACAGGAGCATTTTGGATGGTTTGACCATAATAGTACCCAAGCTCTATATAGCCTGAAACAGACACTTGGTACAAAGCCTCGAAATACAGCCCATGTGCAAGAACGACGTCTTAACTATAAGCTAGCTATTAAGACCAGAAAAATAAAACTTCGTACTGACGCATGGGACCAACTTAGCCTAGCAGCAGTTACCAATAACAGTAAACTGTTTTGGGAGACAATAAATTGTCCTTTTTTAAAGGACGATTGCGTTCCAGAATTAACTTCATATGTAAACAGCAATGCCTGGGTCGAACATTTTACAAATATTTTTAATCCAGATAGGGATGTTTTAGGTTCCCTGACTTGTAATGATTCTATGAGGCCTATATTACCTCTGTTAATAAATGTTGAAGAGGTGTATGAGGGGCTGGTCAATAGCAAGGGGGGCAAAGCCCCAGACCCTGACGGGATGCCGATTGATTTGTACAAAAGTAAAATGAATTTATGGGCCCCGATTTTAGCCAGGATTTTTAATGCTGCTGTGGTAGACCAATTACCATCATCTTGGGGCCAGTCACTAATTATACCATTATTTAAAAAAGGCTCAAAATCGGAAGCATGTAATTATCGTCCAATATCACTGTTGGACTCGTCTGTTAAGGTTATGAGCAGGACTTTGCTAAAAAGGCTTGAGACTTGGGCCTCAGATAATAATATCCTCTCACAAGTACAATACGGGTTCAGAAAGGGATTAGGAACCCTGGAACAGTGTGTCAACCTTGATCTTCTGATTAGTAAATATACACTAGCTAAAGGGGGAATATGTTTTTATGTTTCACTGACTTGAGTAGCGAATTTGATCTTGTAGATCACTCAATTTTATGGTCTACATTACTTGATGCTGGTGCCCCAAATGAAATTGTTTATTTCTTAGCAAGAGTTTATGAGAGACTATCCGGTAGAGTACGCTACCGGCCCACAGGAGAATGTAACCCTTTTTTTAATGTAAAAAGAGGCATCCCACAGGGTTGTGTTTTAGCCCCATTATTGTTTTCGTTATTTATTAATCTAGTTGACACAACATTAAGACAGATACCTGCGGATGCCCCATTGATAGATGGCAAGGCTGTTCCTATTTTACTATATGCAGACAATGCTGTTTTATTATCACGCACTTCGATTGAACTCCAGCGGCTTATTAAAAATGTTATACTGTTTATCAAAGAGAGAAAGGGGCAGATGTATCAAAAAACCATTTTGCGAGTCCGTAATTGCGATTTGTAGCGAATCGCAATTTCGGAATCGCAACATGGTATGTAACATGAAATCTGCGAGAAAATAGCGATTCCATAAAAGTCGCAGAAATTATTGCGAGAAATTTGCGATTCGCATATCTGCGATTTTCGCATTTAAGGAAATCGCAAAAACGGGAATCATGCAATGCTGGCACAAGTTGATGACATCACAAGCAGGAAGTACCAGTGATTGCTTGCACCTGCTCCCCAGAACCACACCCAGTGGCAGTTGGAAGAGTGTGCTGAGGCAGAGCAGACCTGTTTGTTCAGCTATGGAGGCACAGAAGGCACAGGAGGAGCAGCCAATTGAGAAGAAAAAAAGAAAGCAGAAGTTTTCAGAGAAGGAGCAAGAAGTGCTAATAGAAGAAATGGTTTGTAACCATGAGGACCTCTTTGGAAAAAAATCTCTAAAGGTACCTGACTCCAGGAAGAGAAAAATATGGCTGGAGATCCAGGAGAAGGTCAACTCAGTAGGAGTCACCACTCGCTCCATTGATGAAATCAAAAAAAGGTGGTATGATATGAGACTGAGATCCAAGGAAAAACTTGCGGAGAGGCTGAAAGATAGCAACCTGACAGGTGGTGGAAGTTCCATGGTGGACAAACCGACACCCCATGAGGAACTGATAGAATCCACACTGACAACTGAAAGTGTGAGTAGAGTGACCAACATAGACAGCTCAGAACCCACAGCACCAGCACAAGGTAAGAGGATATGAAAGTGCATCCATGTGTGTGTACAAAAAATGTGTGTGTGTGTGTGTGTGTGTGTGTGTGTGTGTGTGTGTGTGTGCACTGCATTTGAGATTAGCATTAGTCCATGAACACTGTGAAACAAGACCACAGCAATGCATTATGGGAGTTGTAGTCCAATCGCCCTAGTAACACTCACAATCACAGTCACTCATATGACTCCTTAATGTGGGACAACGTAATGCTGAAACAGTGCAGTACAAGTAATACAGTGCCATGAGTAATGTTTATTTTGTAATGAACACAAATTCATATTTTGCACTCTACATTCACAGGACATACCAGTGAGGACAGGACTGACAATGAAGTTGAATTGTCACCTCCCCATGTGATGTCAGATACAGACAATGAAGTCAGTAATGCCCCTGTGACCATACAGAGGAAGCGCAGAAGAGTACTTCCTCTACAACCAATGGAAGAGGAAGAAAACACAGATGTTGAAGCAGTGTCCAATGAGACAGTCACTGTGTCCAGCCAAGATGCACAACAGCCTTCACAAAGTCCACGGAGGGCACGTGCATTCCGTATTGAGCCATCTGCAAATAACACAGAACAGAGTGAAGTTGTGACAGTGTTTGCAGGGCTTGAGCAAAACATGCTTGAGGTACAACGCCTTCAACATAAGGCACTCAGATCCATCAATAGGCAGCTAGTGAAGTCCAACAAGAACCAGGAACGCATGGCTGATGCCATTGATAAACTTTGCCTGACACTTGTGAACACAGAGGATGCACGGAACAGGGCTGCACAGGCTGCGCAGGACACAATGCACAGCTACACCAAAGCCATCAACCGGCTATATGCAGTCACCAGCAACTTCACACGTCGCAGTGTGAACATGCAGCGTGAATTGAGTGATTGCACACGTTCAGTTGGACAGAGTGTGAACAATATGACATTGGTACTGGAAAGTATGCAAACAAACCAATCAGGTGCAAGGGCCCTTCTGTGCTCAGGTGAAAGCGAGGACAACTCCAGTAGGAGTAGCAACAACCCCACACCAACAAACATCATGGTGCAACGCAGGAGTGGAAGGCGTTCCACTACTGGAGCAGACCAAGAGGCCATGCCTCCACTTGATCAACCTGCTGGCAGTCGCCTGCGCAAAAAATAACTTACCTTGTTCAAGTACCCATGAAGTACCCATGCAGCAGTCATGCATAGATACTGTTTTATTTTATTAGTAGTATGGAAATGTGAAATCACAAGGATTACTTATAATGTAACATACATATAGCAATGTTTTCTTGTTCTGAAGTAAAGAACAATGGCAAAGTGAAAATGGTTTTCTGTATTTTTTTCTCACCTAAAAATAGTTACGTGTAATCTCTGCCCTCCTTTGCCGACCAGCCATGGCTCCTACTCCTGCCACTGCCATTCTTGGGGGAGGGTTATCATCTTCATCATCAGATGTGTCTGAGTCACTCACTTCAATTTCTGTGCCTTTGCGGATTGCTATGTTATGCAGCATTGCACATGCTGTCACTATTTTGCAACATGTCGCTGGATTGTATTGCAATGCACCTCCACTTTTGTGAATGCGTCTGAAACGGCTTTTCAGAATTCCAAATGTACGTTCTATTACCCCACGTGTGGACCGGTGTGCCCTGTTGTAGCGTCTTTCACTTGCATTTGCAGGATTCAAGTATGGTGTGAGTATGAAATCACGCACTGCATAAGCACTATCACCTGCAAGTTAGAGAGGGAAAAGTGACTCAGAGTTACATTACATTGTTTGGGTGGAAGGGAGGATGGATGAGTATTACTTACCTAGCAGGTATCCATCTCCAAACTGACCAGCACTGAGACGTCTATGTATTGCACTATGTCTGAAGATGTAAGAGTCATGTGTACTCCCTGGAAACTTTGCCACAATGTCCTGTATTATGTATTTAGCGTTGCATATGACCTGGATGTTCAGTGAGTGGTAGTGTTTTCTGTTGCGGAAAACATATTCAATGGCTGCTGGTGGGGTGATGGCAATATGGGTTCCATCTATGCATCCAATCACATGTGGGAATCTTGCTATTTGATAGAAATCCAACTTGGCTTCCTGTATGGCTTGCTGTGTATTTGAAAAATATATATGATGTTGAAGTCTACTGATCATTGCATCCAAGAAGACATGGAAAAAACGCGATAGGGCACTCTGTGAGACTCCACCAACCTCTGCTATTACTGTTTGAAAGGAGCCAGAAGCCAAAAGGTGCAGTGAGCACAATACCTGCACATGTGTTGGTATGGATTGTGTTCTGGCAGTTGGGCGTTGTAAAAATGGTTTCAATTCAGTAATTAGGTCCAGAATGCTGTGAGGATGTAGCCTGTATTTTTCATATATCTCCTCCTGTGTCTGCTGGAACAGCGTAATGCGTATTCGGAATATCCTTTCCTGACGTTGTCTTCTCTGGGCAAGAGCTTGGATGCGCATCCTCCTGGCAATCAGGTACAGTCCCGCCATTTTGGAAAGAGTGAAAATGCATTCTGGGTGTTCTTTTATATATTTTTTTTTTTACCACCTGCTTGTACCTGGTGTTAATTGCGATTCCTTATTATGCGAAAATGACAAAATCGCAATTAGCGATTTTTTCTTACATATCCATGCGAATTTCGCTATTTTGCACCAATGCAAAATCGCGAATCGCCGAAATTATCTGCGATTTTTCATTTCTCGCACATTAGGAATTCGCTAACATGCGAATTCCTAATGTGCGATGCGATTTCTTTCATACATGCCATTTTCGTTTTTGCATGTCGCAAACGCTGGAAAATAGAGAATCGCAGCTTTTGCGACATGCAAAACACATGATACATCTGCCCCAAAGTTTTTAATTAACAAATCTAAAACATTTGTTATGATGTGTGGGAAAAATCTTAAATAAAATAGGACTTTTTATACAGAGAACACTAAAATGCAGTCGGCCAAATCGTTTTGTTACATGGGTATAATATTTGCTGGTAATGAGAAATGGATATGTGAACATGAAAATGTGCGTTACAAGATGGGTAGAAATACTAACAGTATTATTAGATTTTCTGAAAAATTGGGGGATCGTCGGATAAAAGATATGGTGGCCAATCACAATGCCAGGTGTGTGTCCTCCTCACTCTATGGGGCAGGAGTTGAGTTTGGGGACACTGCCATGATAAGTTACTTCAGAAAGATGAAAACACCTTCCTTAAACGTTTGCTGAGTGTGCCACCATCAGCTTCTACGGAATTGGTACACCAAGAAGTGGGAATCAAATATATCTCAGACCTAGTTGCTCTACGCCCCCTTTTATTGTGGAGATCTATTTGGTCTAAGTAAGAAACGCTATTTACTCAATCAATTATCAAAGACTGTTTGAAGTTGAATTACTGTTTTTGTATTCCCTGGCTAAGCTTTATCCATCATTGGTATAGTTTGTTGTTTAATTGCACCATTCAGGTAGAGCTCGAGTATGCAGCCTCCATCGCTAAGAATGAGCTAAAAACAACCTTTTTAGCATATAAAAGGGAGATTCGTTAGAGAAAAATTGGGGAACAACCTACCCTTGTATTTTATCAGCAACTAAACCTTAAAAATGGCTTTCAGGTATATTTGACCAAAGTGACTAGAATTTCTCACCGCTTTGTATTGACACGCTTAAGGCTAGGGATTGTTCACCATCTTGTGGCTTTTCCGACTATGAAAAGAAGTTCTACTTCTGTTTGCCCATGTGATAATATATCCTCCCAAAGCTGTTGTCACTTTTTACTGTTCTGTAAATTTTACTCTTTTTTAAGGAAGTTTTATTTAAAACCTATCTTTTTAAAATATAATGTAAGATCAAGTAAAAATGCCATGAAGTTATTGGTTTCCCTGGAAGGTTCAGACGTATGCTTTTAGGTTGCATCTTATATTTTAAAATGTATTGCTGCTAGGAAATCTATTAACTTTTGAGTTTGAACATTCATATGCAATGATTTAAACAACCAGAAAGCACGTAAGCACTTTATTGTATCTTTTGGAGACAGGATATGAATATGTGATTTATATATAGCACCTTATGTGATTAACTTGGGTTGTCACGTACTGGTTGTAATATTTAATTCAGTATTAGTGGCACATTGTACCTTTGAGAATTTGGACGGTTTTAAAATTGATTGCACTTGACACTTTTCGCGAATTTGCGCGAAATGTAAAATTGCACATGTCATTTCCAGGTTACCCATGCTGCTAAGTAAATATTTGAGTTTTTAAAGTAGGCCGTTAATATTAGATTTTGTATTTTAACAAGATGCTTATATGGTTGTTATTGACAAACTGAATAAAGCTTTTTGACTTGACTGTAAATAGCACTAATACACAGTGGGCCTCAGGGCGGACACCAAACCATATACTAAAATAGTGTTATAAGAACCACGACTCGAGTCAAGACAGCGTCTAGAGGTGATAGAATCACTGGGACCCCATGGAACCACCCAAGGTGAGTAAGTAGGGGCCCCGGAAGACAGGTGCAGTGTGGAAACACATCTGCATGCTCCCTACAATTCTATGGGAAAGACGTGGTTGACGTTTTAGAGTTTAAGGATCCTTCCCAGTGGACTTCAAAGAAACCCTGTGGAAGTTAGGAGGTTGGAGATCCACCCCACCTGTGGATACCAAGGTACCCAAGTTACCTATTCCAGAGTAGTCGGGTGCATAGGTCTGTAGTGGCGTCGGAAACCGCCATCAACCCAATGGAGGACTTGAAAGTAGAACGCTCCAGGAAGGAAGAAAAGTGTCAGTTATAATACAAAGATGGATTCTCTTTGAAGAGTACCTGAAAGCAAAGGGGACAGAGTCTGAGTCACTCAGGAGTGACCAGGGGCTCGGTAGACGAATGCCCACCGATGTCGGGTCCTTCAGGTGCGTTGATGGAGTTCTTGACTTTGCAGCCACTTGGACCAGGAGGCGTCGAGGACAACTAGGCGCCGCATATGAGCAGGCCCATAAAGGATGTCGAGTACTGAGGGGTCAGTGTCCGGTGGGAGCACCAACAAGCCTTGGCAACGACAACCCACACAGAAGGTCAAGCATGGTTACCGTTTGGACCAGCAAGGTCCAGGAGACTCATCAAACACAGGGGAGTCAGAGCAGGCCTGCAGCAACTAGGGGAGCCCAAGAAAAGCAGAGTTAACCCTCAAGGGGACTCACAGGCCAGCAGCACAGGAGTTGCGCGGGGCCCTCAGGTGATTGAACAAAGCAGCAGCCCACAGAGCACTTGGTCCAAGGAGGCTGGAGTTCTTTGCAGAAAATGATGCCAGAGGCTGGGGCAACTGCGAGCAAGGTGCACTTGTTCAGAAAACACCAACAAGAATTTGCACTTGCAAATGTATGCGGTCACAGGGTTTCAGGTGTTGCAGCCCCCACAAGGGATTCTGACCTCAACTTGGTGAGAGGGCAGCTCGGACCTCAAGGGGCATAGAAACCCTACTTCTGTGTTGCTGAAACCTTTGGAGTCCGTAGGAGCTCAGGGTATGCAGACCCAACAGCAGTGTTAGGGTGCCTGCAAATGCAGGGGAGTGACTCCTTCACTCCAAGGGGGATATCTTTGGTTGTCCTTGATGCTCCACAGGCCCTGCATGGATACTGTATGGTGCATGGGCACAGACAATGCTTAAGACTGAGAGGGAGACGAAGTCCAGCGAAGTCCAGGGTGCCTAGACGACTGAAGTTCAGTAATTTCTGGTTCAGAATCTTGTCCACGTCAAATCTAGGGTCCTACAGCCAGGCAAGCTCTTTTGCACCTACGAGAGAGGGTTGGCCAGATTCAGGGGACCCTCCCAGGGAAGGGTCTGGACAGTGGGGAGTTTACTCCAATGTGCCCCTTATGCAGAATTTTGGTGGCTGGCAAGCACACCCACCCAGCCCTAATACACTAAGGGCCAGATGTAAGTAATCCCAATTTACCTATTCTTAAATACCAAATTTTACCGATTCGGTATTTAAGAATAGGTAAATGGGATGTAGATAAAATTTTGGTAAAAATGATCGAATCGGTAAGATTTGGTATTTAACGATCTGTATTTACCGACTCGGTAGATGCCATTCATTCCTATGAGCCTGGAGGCCCATGGGAATGAATGGCAATTACCGAATCGGTAAATACGGATTTGGTGAAATAGGGGAAACATTCAAGGGTGCCAGGGTGTCACTTTGACACCCTGTTGCACCCCTGAATCGTGCTTGTGTGCAGATGTGGCACGCATACATGCCCTAAGGGCATGTATGTCTGCCACATGACACAGTTGAAAATGCACAGATTTGCATTTTCAAAGGTATTCCTTATTTACCACCAACTTATAGTTGGTGGTAAATAACGAATCCTAAAATTGGAAAAGCACTCATTTGAGTGCTCCCTACACTGCAAATTCGGTAATTTACCGATACGGTATTTTAAGGAATTGGTAATTTACCGATTCCTTAAAATACCGAATCGGTAAATTACAGAATTTGCAATTTAGACCACCTACATCCCAAATGCCCAATACCGGTCGGTAACGGACGAAATTCAGTAATTTCGTCAGTTACCGACCAGTATTGGGCCACCTACATGGCCCTAAATAATTTTTCTGGGAGATGGTCACACCTCCTTGGGACAGGATGCCTATTGTTCCGCCTTCCCCTGCTCGAGCTTGGTTCAGCAGCAGGAGGGCAGAAAGGTGTCTCAGGTCGGCAGCAACAATTTTTGCTGCCTGGGACTAGACCGCTGGTACCAAGAACACGAGGGACCCAACATAGCTTGCTTCTGAGGGGTGGAATCATACCTTCCACACCGGTTACTGGTGTGGGGGTATGGTTCTACAGTGTTTGACACCAAACACAATAGGGTTACTTTCAGCAATTTTAGGGTTGGTCATCACGCTGTAGCATAATGCCAATATATATGTCTTAAATGGCTGATGCACTAACAACCCGGGAGAATGGACTCTGTAGCCGCAGGGGTGTTCTGATCATGCAGTGGCATCCTTTCACTTAGAACCAAGCACCCTGCCCCCAGGATTGTAAAGGCCTGCTAGAGGGTTGACTTATAGGTTTTAAGTGCAGTGACCCTTGGAGATAGTAAACCTATATCTTAAGTAAGTGGTGCATGCACCAACTTACACAGGTTGCAGTGGCAGGCCTGGAGGTTCCATTTTGCATGGCCTCTCATGAATTTGAATTTGAATTTGAATTTTAAAAGATTTATAAAGCGCACGTTCACTGTGCAGTTTCTTGGCGCTAGAGGGATCTTGAGCTAGGGCGGACACAGGGGGCTATAGGCTGAAAGCTTGCTGGAACAGAAAAGTCTTGAGAGCTTTGCGAAACTCAAGGTAGGAGGGGGAAAGTCTGACCTGGGGTGGGAGAGAGTTCCAGAAGGTGGGTGCAAGGACCGAGAATTTCTGGCCTCCCGATCTTTTTTTCTTAAATCGGGGAATAGCTAATAGAGATTTAGAAGAGGAGCGTAAAGTTCTAGAGGGGCAGTAATTAGCGATGGTGGAGTTGATGAAAGCAGGGGCAGTGCCTGCCCGAGCTTGAAAAGTAAGACAGCCAAGTTTGAAAAGAGCACGTTGTTTAATGGGGAGCCAGTGAAGGGCAATGAGAAGGGGCCAAGAGTGATGATATTTGGGTAGGCCATGTACCAGGCGAGCAGCCTGGTTCTGCACCAGCTGGAGGCGCTGGAGTGCGTAGGCGGGAGCACCATTATAAATGATGTTCCCGTAGTCGATCTTGGATAAGACCATGGCCATCACTATAAGTTTCAGTGCAGAGGGAGAAAAAAACCGATAACTTTCCTGATAATGCGCAGGGTGAAAAAACAAGAAGAAACAACAGAACTGATGTGAGAATGGAGTGTCAAATCCTGATTAAGAATAATACCAAGGGTTTTGACCGAGAAAGAGGGAGTGGGAGGTGAACCAAGGGAAGGGGGCCAAAATAAAGAAGACCAAGGGTTGCCACTGCCTCCAGTCAAAATCAGTTCTGTCTTATCCGGGTTGAGTTTGAGATGTTTGCATTCATCCAATCCCGAATAAACAGCATGACTGACTGGAGGCTAGCTGCACCGGATAGAGGGGAAGAAAAATTAAAAATGAGTTGGAGGTCATCAGCATAGTTGTAGACTGTGACCTCCAGTTGTTGCAGTGCATACATAAGGGGGAAAATATAAAGATTAAATAAGAGGGGGGAAAGGGAAGATCCCTGGGGGACGCCACAATTCACCTTGCAGGGCAAGGCAGAGAATTCCGCAAGGTGGACTGCCTGAGTACGATCAGCCAGGGAGGAACCTATCCAAGTCAGTACCTGTTCCCCCATGCCCGCCCCCTTGACACGGGACAGGAGGATGGAATGGTCCACCGTGTCAAATGCGGCGGACAAATCTAGGAGGATCAGGGCTTGAGGGATGTTGGTGTCAAGTCCCTCCCTGAGTTGGTCGATGACCGAAATGACTACCTTCTCAGTAGAGTGGCGGGGACGAAAGCCCGCCTGACAGGGTGCAAGATAACTACTGTCCTCTATATAAGAGCTGAGCACCTGGGTGACGTGGGACTCAGCTACCTTTCCCAGATAAGAGTGGCATAATACATGCTTCAGCCCATACGAGGCCTCTAGGGTACCTATGCCCTGGGTACATGAGGACTATATTCTAGGGATTGACAAGGGCACCCCAGTATCCAATATGGAGTGCACCAAGCACATAACATTACAGTTTAGGGAGAAAGCAGATAGACTGGGGTCCTGATTAGCAGGATCCCAGTCAGACTAGTCAAAAACAGTATCACATTTTACAAAAAGTGGGGGTTGACCTTAGATGCAACCCATCCTTCCCCTGCTTCAAAAGGGACCTGAAACTCATTCTCCTCAAGAAATACTTTACCGTCCAAGTCAACGAACCTAGACTTCAATAGCCTAGTTGTCCCCCTGCTCACTTGTCCATTCAGGATTGATGGTTATGATAATGTTTCAACATCTTGACCTTCCTCCCTACTCTTCACTGTGTGCCTAATTGTAATGTGTTGCTTATATCCTCATGCACCTTTATGTCCTGAATGTAATGTTATGCCTAATTATAATGTTTAGCTTATATCTTTATACATAATTATAATGTTTAGCTTATATCTGTTATGCATCTCTAGGTTCTGCTATGCAATGCAATTTTTGTTCCCCTGTGTATGTAAAGTGCTCTGATACCCCCGAGTCTAGCTAGCGCTATATACAACTTATAAATAAATAATAATAAATAAATAAACTAAAAGGAGTAGGTCCTACTTTCCTACAGTGTTTATTCCAGGTTTCTCTCCCTGTTTGTGTCTCATGTGTTCTTGTTTCCCTATCAGCTGTCCCCATGTCCACCATTTGCATGATTCTCCTTTATGTCTCTTCTCTACAGATCTCCCAGTGTCCAAGACTTCCCTTGTCCCTCATTGTATTAATGTTTGTGTTTCCCTGTGACCCCAGAGTATTTCCCAGGATGCTGTCTTCCCAGTGAATCCCAGAGCCTATGTTTACCTGTGTCTCCACTTGCTTTTACATTCCAGTATGTTTCCAAGTGTATGTATCTCCTTTGTATGTGTCTCCTTTCCAATTGGAAACATATCCCAGCGCCTCCCAGCATCTCCCTGTATATTTGATATCACCATGTTGCCTTTTCTCCCTTTACTGATATGTTTGCTGCACCTCCTGTTTCTTCTGTATCTCCCAATGTCATATCTCCCATGGTGCGCTCGCTCTTTCTCTCTCTGGAAACATTCAGACAACATTCACCATATTTATGCATCTTTGGTGTCACCATGGTCGCTTGACTTTTTTCAGTGACGCCTTGCGAAGTCTCCCTGTTTCTCCAATATATCCCAATGCCAACGTTGTGCTATAACACCCCATGTTACTCGAAGTTAGGTTTTGTCATATCATCTAGTGCATATGTCTCCCAAAGTTAAGTTTCTAGTGTCACCCAATGTTTCTCCTTGTTTCCAGTGATGCAACGCAACATGATGGGGCTCTTCTGGAGAATTTGGTAAGGGGCGCCCGAGTATCCAATATATCAAGGATATTGACTGGCTTGGTGCTGAGTGTGGGCCCCTTTAAGGGTTAGGGGCGACTCAAGGTAAGACACCCACGGAATGCAGTGGCTTATTTTACGGCCCTCGTTATTTCAGCATCTCCCAGTGTTCTCCTGTGTCTCTCCAGTTTCAAGTGTACTTCTCACTCTCTGCCTGCGTCTCGCTGCGTCGCAGTCTCTTTTCCTCTTTTCCTCTGTGATCATGTGCTTAAGGATTTTGGGAACCATGGGACAATAATGTAATTTGGTAGCCCCTGTTCGGAACAGATTTGAATTTATGATCCAATTTCAGCTCTTTCGTGACCTCTTTGGCCAGATCACTGATAGTGCACCGGCGCACAGGTTGAACTTCTGAATGTGTTTACAGCTAATATTCAGGAATATTGATGTATGTTTTCAATGTTGTAAGACAGCAATAGTTCAGTATTATTACTGCAAATAAACTCTGGGACACTCACCCATTTCTCATCTGTGAGGTCCTTTTTTGATCTAAAAGAAACTCTTTCTTGGGTGCTGCATTTATATTTTTATTTATTTTTTGCCATTTATAATGCACGCAGCCCACCTTAGGTTTCCCAGCGCTATGCACTACAGTGGCATTACTGAAGAAACTAACATTAAAAGAGCCTGTTTTTTGAAAATTTTGCGGAACTGCAGTAAGGAAGTGCAATTTCTTCATATACTGAGATAAGGGACTCCATAGTTTTGGACCTAAATATGAAAAGGAGCACCAGCCTGAGTGTACCTGATATATTCTAGGTACACGATCTTGTTCCTGGTCAGGAGATCTCAAATTACGAGAGGGAGTATACAAGGAAACCAACCCTGGAATATAGTCAGGGTCAAGCCAGCCTTCGCTTTAAACATATAGCAAAGGGTTTTGAAATGTATACTTTTTTCGATCAACAACCAATGCAACATAATCACAATATTTCACTGCAAAAAGTCTATAAAAGGCCTTGACATCACCCACATTAAAAATAAATGTAAGGAAATGTTTATTTATAACAATCTCTTGGAGAATTATATAAAGTCGCCAGTGCAAGAGAACAGAGTTGGCTCTATCAGCCCCCCTTCCCTCCCCCTCCCCGCCCCCCGAAAGGTTGGGGCCCTGGGCCAGAATCTACTTTGCCCAAGCCTGAGTGAATCCTGCTATTGCCTTCTTGTAACAATGCTGTCTGTGCAAGTGTTGACTTCTCCGTATCATTCATTGCAATGGACACAATGAGAGTCTCACAATTTTTTAAGCCAAAAACAACTTCATTTTAGCTGTCTCCTGTCTAAAATTGCATCTGCTTCCATGTAAGTCAATAAACAAAAATCCCAGGATTGTAATTTTTAAAATCTCCCTCTTTGCAGCTTGAAAATGTTGGAAGGTATTCGGTAGAACAAGGGTGGCAGTCAGTGTGGAGTTGGTGATGGGCCTGTGAGATCTATTTTAAAGTGAAATCTTTGTTGCAGAGGGTTGGACCCAAGAGAGACATCTGGGAGAGAAGTGTACAAGGCCAGGAGAGGGTTCAAAGGCTTGAGGTACAAGGTGGAGGGCTTGCACCCCCTATCAGTGAGATGATAGAAACATCGGAGACAAACGACATGGGAGGGAACAGAACAGTGAGAAGCAGATACTGAGATGCTGCATGGACAGGCACCACTGAAAGAGAGCACCTCTGATTCAAGATTCCAGTGTGAGGTGAACAGGTTCTCCAGGGTGACCGCTCCCAAAGCGAAAGAGTCAATGGCAAGGAACAAAATGTCACCTGACACAGAGGAAGAGAAGGCAAAGGATTCTATGGTGTCCACTGCCTCCCTTAGGCTGGTGATGGCAGAGTTTGATAGGCATAGAAAGGTTAGTGGCGTAACAAAAGCCCCTGTGGTGTGAGGGGCCAATGAGCTACAGGGGCCACATTCAGCACTGAAAGGTCCCTGGCCAGAAAGCTCCTAGCTGGGTCCGGAACGTTGGAGGCCCCCTGCATGTACTTTGCAGGGGGGGGGGCCCTGAAGTTTTGCTACGCCACTGAAGGAGGTGCAGTAGGTAAGAAGACTGCAGGGGAAAGGGAGACTGAAGGGCCAATGATGATATTGTGGAACTGGACTATTCCTCTGAGGAGGAAGAGTGTATCTGAAAGGGGGAAGAAATAACTACTTACAGGTGCAAGTAGCAAGGCCTAGGACGAAATTTGCTTTTGTGACAGTGGTGCGGCTGCATGCACAACAGGACAGTGGGAAAGAGGTCTCTGAATACCTGAGGGTTAGAAGAGTTGCATGGTCATGAGCGATAGCCTGAGAAGGTCAGCAGTAGAACAGGATTGACACAAGAGCTGTAAAAAAAGGCAGAGGTCAGGAGGAGTCCCAGTGTCTACCTGCGGGCGATGAAACATGAGTAAGAAAGTGACTGAGGAAAACTCTGGGAACTTAACCCCTTCGCTGCTGCGTAAATTCCGTCGCGGCGCGGGGGGCTAAGGGGGTGAGCACGGCGCTGTGGTGCTCATGACGGCTCCACGCCGTCATGAGTCACGGGGGTGGTGTGTGCTCATGATGGCGTGGCTCTGTCATGACCCCGCCTGCTCATTAATTAGCCCGCACAGGCAGGGAATTAGTGCCGCGTGGGAGGAGCGGCAGCGGCATAACGGAACCCTGCTGTCATGAGCACACGCCGCCCATGACTCATGACGGCGTGTTTCCGTCATAAGCACTCAAGGGGTTAACAGGGGCAAGACGGGCCAGACTGACAGAACTAATGTAGCTGAAGGGGCCACGACTAGGGTCAGTGGTAGAGAGCTAGTGGAAACTATGAAAATTGCAGCAAGTCTAGTTTATCTGAAATTTGCAAGCTAGTTTGTGGCTCTGGGCAAAGCCTTCTACAGACACATATTTTTCACTAGGAGAGGGGCATCTAAGCTTCACATTAAGATTTCAGATTTCAGCAAGTGTGATGAATGATGACGGAGCAGCTCAATTTAGCTCCTCCATGGCATTTCACAATACTGCAATGTATATGCGTTTACCACCATATACTCTGCATGTCAACTTTATTAATGTGAAGTAAAGCATTCAAATGTATTACTGAAATGCATTCACTGTAGAAACTACAGATTCATAAACGTGTGCACATTAATAATCATCTTAACCTCAAACTAAATGTAGTTCTCATACATATTTACACTTATGTCATGTTTGCACTTATGTCTTGAGCTGTGTTGCATTTATTTGAAAGCGTACTGATTTATTTACCTACAGGCGCATTTATATTGCTGCATTTATTTTGAAGTTATACGTGCACTTGTAATCATGTATTCAAAGTGCATGCTATCGTGCTTAACTAATGCCAATCTAACTATGCCTGAATTTGAAATGCATGTTTGCATTGCATGTTCTCTCCTCTGCAGATACGGTCTCAAGGTTTCATTAGCTTGAGAAAGAAATACTATGTATTAGTGACAGCAATGTCTTGATGTAACATTTTGGCAGGGATGTGCAGAGTTAATGAGCTGAAGAGGCTTCCTATTCATCATGAATAAGGACAGTGTGGTGCTCACGAGTCGTGTGAATGCCCCAGGTTTCGTTGGATGAGAACATCTGGAGATGTTGCCACTATGCAACGTGAGGTTCAACATCATTGCTCCTGGAAGGGTCGTGTGAGGTTTGGATGATGAGAATGTACCTGTATGCTTTAATTAATGTATACACTGTTAAGAGTTTAGAGCAGATGCTTTTGGACTTTGAGAGGTACAGACCTCTCTATTTTCACTATTCTCGCAAGTATAAAGCTATATGCTAAACACAAGTTCCTTTTTAAAAAGATTTCTACAGAAATCTTCACTATGCTGACATCTTCCTGCATTTCTAAATTTCCAGATACATTTTCCCTTATAACCCTTCTGTAGTTAGATTAAAGACTTAGGTAGAACTATTTTAGAACTATTCATGTTTAAGAAGGAGGAGCAGCATTCCTTAGAGGAACACTGAGTTGTATTCTTCTGTATATGGATTATTCTGACAGCAGTCTTTATTGGCCTCCTATTGTCAAGTCGAAATCTGTTTTGGTGCATTAATATACTTATTGAAATGTTTCATGTTCATAATACGTTCTTACTCTGCCTATTTATTGGATTGATTATTAATGTGCAATACACCCACATAACTTTACCTACTGATTATTGGGAATTGCTGTGTGGCCAAATGGACTACACAAATGTGTATGTGTTTTATTGAATGCTAGCTCTCTTTGCCTCTCAGTCAACCACAAAGATGAACTGTAACTGTGTCCCAGTGTGCAATCAATGATCTAAACCAAATTCTTAAAGGATTATAACTGAGTGAGAATGTGACTACAATCAGGCTCATTTACCGGGACAATGAAGATTTTTATCTGATGCATCTGGGCTTTAACCTGTATTAGAAGGGACACTGGAGTGTCAAGTTTTGACCTGAGCATTGGCAAAGGGCAAGCATAGCATTGCCTTCGGGGATTTTTTTTTATATTAGTAGCGAGTCACTGTGGACAAGCACTTGAAAACAAGATAGATACTTTTGTCATTGATAATGAGACATCTATGAGGGTATTTTCGATTTTGTGGAGAAGTGTGGCTCAGGGGTTAGAGGCGGCAGACCCGGAAGCTGAGATCGGCCCTGTACCAGGGTTCGGGTCTTGGTCAAAAAATTCCACGGACTCGATAATTCTCGCTCTGGTGCCTTCTCGACTCACAGGTTCACACTCTGCGACTCTGGGCAATAGCTTGCTTAATCTCCACAACGGCCCCTCGCGGCAGGATGCCTGGCTTTCACCTTGTGGAAACCCTGCCGGGGTTATCTCACAGGGGAATACCAGGACGGGTTCCCTAAGCAAGCGCCGGGAAACCCACTGCGGGTAGCTGTGCGCTATATAAGCTCAAAAACATTTACATTTACATAATCAACAAGTGTTCGGCCAATGGTGGTTGGTTACAGTGAGGGCTGGTTTTGAGATGCTTCAGAAGAAACAGACCAAGACACATACCTGTTTAGGCCAATGAGGTGGTTGATGTATTATCTCGCTTTCACTGACAGAGATTCCATGGATTTGCACAGACCTGCTCACAAATACTGTACTATATGAGAAGTGGGGATTAGGTCGGTGAGGCATCTGAAGTTCAAGGAATGATCACTAGCACTGTACGCAAGGAACAATTATCGGCAAGTGTGGGAAGGCTTTATTGACAAAGGTGCTAGGAAGAGATATTATGATTTAGAAGACATAGCACCGAGGAAGTCGGATATCATTAATTTTGTGGTATCAATGATACATAAAAACTTGACCCCGGTAACGATCTCAGAAAAACTAGCAGGGATAGCATTTTATGGGAAATATTTTTGGGGATCTAAGCCCAGTGGCAGGGAGTTTGAGAAATGTATAGTTAAGGGCTGGACCAGAGAAAGGCAAAAAAAGAAATAGGTGAGCAATAATGATGGACGTACTGGAGAGTGTCATAAGGCATGGGAAACTGCATGGGTATGTTCCTGATGAGGCCTGGTGTTTTGGTGATTTTTTAACATTTTGTTTTTGGAATTATTGAGAATGTCCAAAGTGACAGGGGCTAGGAACTACAAGGGATGGCGTTAAATGATCTGTTAGTAGTGGATAATGGGATTTAGGTTATAGTTCAAAGTAGCAAGATGAACTAGAGAGGTGGAAGGTAGGCTAGGTAGGTTACGTGGAAGGAAAAAATTCCAATTAGAAGTACATAGAAGATACATTGAAATGAGAGGCTTGGGGTCAGGTAGGACCTCCAGCCATGAAGACGGCAGCTTGGTGATGGAAAGTCTACACTGTATGGGGCGACATTTCGCCCCAATCCCAGCCGCACAACACAAGCGTGAAAATACTTTTACAATCTAATAAATTCATCCATTTTACTCCTTTAAATCAATGCTTTTTCTTCTAAATTTCTAATGCTTTCTCTTTTTTTCAATCCACGTGTAAGGTGTCATGTTTTTTCAAAAACTTCCAATGCTCGAGATGTTCCCATCCAGACCTCTTTCAAGAACATGACAGAAACACATGATTTGTCCTTGGCAGTATTCTTTTATTGCAACCCAATGCATTTTGGGGTTAAGTAAGCCCTTCTTCAGGGGTGACTATAAAATTACAATTTTAGGAAAAACAATTAATTAATTGTCTTCTATATCACATGTTAATTAATCTGTAATAAATAAAACAGTAACACAAGCCTCTAAAACGGCACCTTGGTATAGTCATGACTTAAAAATCATAAAAATGAAATGTAGAAGGAGTGAACGGACCTGGAGGAATGACTATAGTACCAAGCATAAGCTAGGTTGAAACCAAAGCCTAGACAAATATAAGCAAGCTATTATCAGAGCTAAACAGACATATTTCACTGCTAAAATAGGAGATGCAGTATACTCCTCAAAGAAACTTTTTAAAACTATGTACACATTAGTTAAACCCCAGCATACGGCCCAGTTTAGACCAGATCAAGCCTTTTGCAATGTAATGGCCAATTTTTTCCAGAGCAAAGTACAATTAATCTACAATGATCTTCTAAATTCCACCACTACTACATCAGGCAATATCTTGTCTAACATAAGTGTGTGGGCAGCAACTGGAATCGGCCTATTTCCAGGCTGCCCTTGTCAACTAAAATACTGGAAAAAGCTATGAATAAAGAACTGATACACAACCTAGAAGACAATTTCTTGCTGGACCCTACACAACATGGGGTCAGGCCTTGTCATTCGACGGAAACAGCGTTAGTATTAGCCACAAAGGGGATGCGGAAGATAGTTGATGGCGGTGGCAGAGCGATCCTGATCCTACTAGATCTCTCTGCGGCATTTGATACTGTCAACCATACGGTACTGGTGCAGCGGCTCAGAGATGTGGGGGTGAAGGACACTGCACTGACCCTCCTCCCCTCCTTCCTAGAAAACAGGGAACAAAACATATACTGGGAGAACTTACAGTCTGGAACTTTTAAGCTCCCATGCGGTGTCCCGCAGGGATCTGCTCTGTCACCAACTCTTTTCAACATCTATGTGTCCCCACTGGCTAATTTAGTCAGGAAGCATGGGTTCTCACTGATTATGTATGCCGATGATCCGTAGGTCACAATCTCGGTTTCTAAACCATCAGAGTCAGTGGCCAACAGTTTTTATGCATGTCTGACAGACATCATGATCTGGATGACCCTAAATTTCCTGAAAATAAATGCGGATAAAAACTAGGTCTTAGAATTCGGTGAGGGGCCCCCTTATGGAAATAATAACTGGTGGCCTATAGAGGCAGGAGTCTGTCCTATCCCGGTTACCAAGGTCAAGAATCTGGGGATGATCCTGGATGACCAGCTCAATCTGTCAGCCCCAGTCAACCGGTTAACTTCCTCCTGTTTTTTTCTCCTAAAAACTCTGAGGAAAATGTTTCCGTTCATTGCATATGAACTCCAAAAGGCCGTTGTAGTGGTACTTTTTTAATCTAAACTAGTCTACTGCAACGTGGCTCCTGGTTCATCAAAGAGGCAATTTTAAGTCTCTCTGTTTAGTGCATAAGGCCCTTTATGGAGGAATCTCAGGGGAAGTACAGAAACTATTCACTATGTACTCCCCAGCTAGAACTCAGATCCTATACGAAGGGCCTGGTCTGTGTTAAAAAAATACACAAGGCAAGATGGGGGATCCGCACACTGTCATTCTGTGCGGCAAAACTCTGGAACCAGATGCCATCCACCTTACGACTACAACCAAATCGGATGATGTTTAGGAAGGAGCTAAAACATGGCTGTTTTCTAAAGCCTAAACATCCAGAGTCAGGTTGCCTCAGTTATCCATGTGTCACAGTCAGCGCCAAGACGCCACGGCATTCGTGCGCTTAACAAGTAACAATTCAAATAAAATCCTTAATAACCTAATTACACAAATGCAACCAAAGTACCATTCTAAAATAAATCCTTTTTCTATATATATTCATATAATGTGATCAAATCTCTTATTTAATAGGGGGACGAGCTACAACACCAACCAAGATGGCCGCATAGTCTCCCGGCTCCGCTGACCCCCGTCCTACGCTCGCTTATCCTGTCGAATATCCTGATCTCCTGCCCCGGATTCGTGTGGGTGAACTAGTCTGCATCCCGATGGTGTGATCACGGAATTTTTCTGATGTTCTGGTGTGAAGTAACATCGAAAATGATTTGAGGCCTAACCCAGACTGGAAGCCGAGTCTCGATTGCTGGTCTACCCGGGTCCAAAGTGAACAACAACGGACTGCTGAGGGTGGTTGGGTCCGGTCCTTGGAACTTTCGAAAATTTCTCTGAACTACCTTGCAACCATCTGCTGCCTGGTGCTGTGCCTGAGGTGAGGCGACGGGTGGTGCGCGGTGCTGCGTCGCGGGGGGCCCCGGCCCGGAGGCCCGGCACTAGCACCGCTGGTGCCCCGGGGTAGGGGTCCCGCCGTGCGTTGCTGCATGTTGCTGGCCCGTCCCTCACGGCCTGTTTCTGCTCCGGAGTATCCTGCCCCGGAGAGGGTGCCTCTCCGTGTGGACCGTTATGCCTGCGGCCGTATAGAACCTGGCGGAACTGACTCAATGTGGCCCTTCCTTGCGGATGGTAATGGCGGAACTTGCGGCGCTTCACGCGATGGTGAGGGCCCAGGTCAATCATTGGCTGTCGGCAACAGATGGGATCATAGGACCGGGAACAAGCCCTGACTTGATCTTTGAGACCCGGCAGCCAACTTGCCCCCTGTTGGAAGCCCTACTGGTGCGTTTGGACCCGGTGCTGGAAGCAGTGCCTGCCCCCGAAGAAATGGAATTCATCGTGTGTGCTGAGATTGGTGACTCTTTCACGTTCTCAGAAACATCGGTCCTACAGTTATCGGAGCATTTCACTGCTTCCCTCATCCTGGACACTGTTGGCCCACACTTTGAACTGTGTCGGAACGAGTCGCACCCCCTCCCCTATCGGTCTCCCAACATGGCGGATGGAACAATGCTTGGCTTCGGGGACGGGGAGGGACATCGTTGGTGCAAGCCGTGTGCGTTGGGATCTGCTATTCCTCTCCCATTTGCTGACTCAAGCTCCGGCTGCTTCTGCGTGAACTTTGACTTTCCAGGGAAGGGCCATTTCGTATCCGAGAGACTCAGCAACTTTGTTAGACGGGACCAAGGCTGAGGTTGTGGGTTGAATCGTTTACGATGGATATATTGGTAACGGGACTGCTTCATTAACAGACGGATTCCGGGGCGGGGGTTTGTGGTCCCCCCGGGGTACTTTTGTATGGTGGACAACTTTCCTTGTGTTGGCTTAGGGGGGCCCCTTAGATAGGGCGGGGGGGAGAGACCGGGAGCGCATAGACTATCGCCCTCCTCCACTTCCCCGTTGGGTGGGATTTCCTTTCTTTCTCTTTTTTCTCTTCTTCTTCTATATTTCGGGTTTGGTACTCGGGCGACAGGCACACTGCTGGGGGGGGGGGGGCGTAGTCCTCTGCAGGGGTGCAGGGTGGGGGGTTGGGGGAGGGGATTTTTCGTTTTTATTTTGTTTCTATGGCCTTTTTCTCTTCTCTTATCTTTCTTTGTCTTTTTCTTTTTCTGGGTCAGTGCAGTGGGTTTCCTTTGGTATCAATCCCTCCTTTTTCATCTGTGCTTCAATTTTCGTGGTGTTCTCTGGGTCTTAGGGCAGGTGACTGCAGGCGCGAATTGACCGTAATACTTCTTCACATCTTGAACCGTCTGTTTCAGTGCCATTGATTTGATCGATTACTGTTTACTGTTGACACGGTTACTATCCTGCCTGCCATTGTTCGCTGCTGGGAAATTGTTCGGCACCTGATCCTTCCATCTTATACTATAAAATGAAAACCTTTTATATCCTGTTTTTCTAATTGTGCTGTTTAGTGGGCAAGAGTACGCTAACATGGAGATTCTGCTTCCCGAGGTGCTACATGTGATTAAAATTGCTCTTTGTTAATCTAACTGCTTAGCGGCCGGCCCCGGGGGTTGTAGGCCCATACTTGTATTTGGTTTCAATGTCAATAAAGGTTTTCGGAAAAAAAAAAAATCTCTTATTTAATAAAACAGAAAATCAATCCCCAAATGCAACAACTCATCTAATAGTGGCCCTACGTTATCCCAAAAATACTGTAGTCATCCCATATCGTCTCCCACTTTCAAACAACACCTACTTGACTATAAACTCCTTAGTCACCCCTTCTCATCTAACAACCTTTCCAATCTCCTCACACTCTGTTGTGCTGTCAATCTGAAATAAACCAAAATCACCAATCACACTGCACTTTCCCCGCTCGAAACTTCCCAACTCAAATCAAACTCAAACCGCTCCCGCTTACAACTCAACTCCTGCTTCCGAAAACGTGTTTCCTCCCAAACATATTTATGGAAGCAGGAGTTTGAGTTTTAAGCGGGATGGAGGACTGGCAGGTATGTATTGTTGGTGATAGTTGGAGTATGCTGTGAGTGTGCCAGAGCTCATTGAGGGGAGACTTGAAAGAGTGAAAAGGAGAGCGGTTTGAGTTGGGAAGTTTTGAGATGGGCGTGCGAAGTGCGAATTGTGAATTCGGTTTATTATAGTTTGACAGAGCGTGAGAGTGGGAGGAGATTGAAGAGGTCGCTAGATGTTGTGAGTGTGTTAGTGTGATAGAGGGGAGACTTGTAAGTATGAGAATGAGAGAGGTTTGAGTTGGGAAGTTTTGAGAGGGGAGAGTGCAGTGTGATTGGTGTTTTTGGTTTATTTCAGATTGACAGCACGAGAGAGTGGGAGGAGATAGTCACGTGGTTGACGTTTGGAAGTGGGAGACGATATGGGATGACTACAGTATTTTTGGGATAACCTAGGGGCGCTATTACATGAGTTGCTACATTTGGGGATTGATTTTCTGTTTTGTTAAATAAAAGATTTTATCACATATGAATATGGATAGAAAAGGGCTTTATTTTAGAATGGTACTTTATTTGCATTTGTGTAATAAGTTATTACGGATTAATTAACATGTGATCTAAAAGACAATGAATTCATTGTTTTTCCTAAAATTGTAATTTTACAGTAACCCCTGAAGAAGGGCTTCCTTAAGCCTGAAATGCATCGGGTTGCAATTAAAGAATACTGCCAAGGACAAATCATGTGTTTTCGTCTGGTTCTTGAAAAAGGTCTGGATGGGCACATCTCGAGCATTGGAAGTTTTTGAAAAAACATGACACCTTACACGTGGATTGAAAAAAAGGGAAAGCCTTAGAAATTTTGAAAAAAAGCATTGATTTAAAGGAGTAAAATGGATGAATTTATTAGATTGTATAAGTATTTTCACGCTTGTGTTGTGCGTCTGGGATTGGGACAAAATGTCACCCCATACAGTATAGACTATAATCACGTGCCGCTGGGGCAAGGCATATGCCCAGCAACCACGCGAATTTGGATTATCATCATGGTTAAAATTGGCTTACACAGACTACAACGGAGTGCATTCCATCAATTGAACCTGTTTTCAATATGCTTGAAATCAGGTGGGTGGCCAAAAGACTGTTTTGGAATGTATTAATGTAGAAATGGGGCAGCAACAGAGGTATGCCGATTAGGATAGAGGGAGGACAGGTGAAGAAGAGTTGGGCAGATGGAAGTCCACCCCGCATACGAAGAGCCAAGTGGGGTGGCAGGGCTTTCTCCACCCTGGCCCCTAAATGGTGGAATGACCTCCCTCTGGATCTCAGGTCCCTACCCTCCCTACAGAAATTCCGAAGTGCCCTTAAAACTCGCCTCTTCCTGCAAGCCTATGTGTAAGGATGATGTTTCCATTTTTTAGATGTTATTGTTAGGCGCCTTGATACCTGCGGGTTATTGTTTTGCGCTTTATAAATTTTTATCAAATCAAATCAAGTCGACGCAAGTGTAGGGCTATATGAAACCCAGGGAAGGCCAGTACTTGGAGGTTACTAATGGGATATATTTGTGACAGATGAGGGTGTTGTAGAGGCTCAGAGGAATGTGATATGGATAGGCAATCACTCTATCATAAAGTGGGCTAAAGAGCATACCATGTGCATTTGTATGGACAGCAGTTAGGATTGGCTAAGGATCAGATGCTGTTCAGCTGACCTATTACAGGAGGGATACATTGGTTGAACTGCTCCCAAACTGTGGATAATAGGGGAGAAAGGGACACAGACCACATGTGATGTTGATTCACCTGGGATACAACGACCTTGTGCTGGGGTTGGAGTTTTGAAAATGGTAACAAAAGGACCTGGGGTGATACAGGATAGCTGGGAAGGCACAGATTCTTGTTGGACTCATTTATTGCCAGGGAGGGTGTGAAGAGGGTACTGAATATAGGAAGCAATTCACAGGGCTTATCTGGAACTTAATAGGGACATTTATGTGTTTTGTAAGGCAGACATCACAGGGGTAATGAGACATGTTAACATCGGATACAAATGGCCTAAACTGTTCAAGTCCCACAGAGGGAATTTGTCCCTACTGCAGAATAGGATTTATTTGATGAAGATATTGTGTTGGACAACTGGTGAGGGAAGACAGTCTTAGCTGGGATCAAAAAGAACTTCTTCAAGGGAGAGTTTTCTTGTGTTGTTAAGAGAGAACTTGGGTTACGGTAAGGAAAGAGTGGAGAAGGGTAGGAGCAATGAATCAGAGGGAAAGAACATTTGAAGGAATACAACTAGAGTCAGCCTAGCCTAGGCCTTTACTTCTAACCTATTCATAGGGACATTTAATATGTACAACTAAATTAAAGGTTGGCGTCTGCTGCTTCCACAGAGAGCGGCCATTTGCACAAAAATTGTGTTACGAGTCATTCCACCCCAGTGGGCCTTATCCAAAGTGCCAACAGGGGCAGTGCTGAGCAGTCAGTTCACTTAGGCATGATAAGGGCCCGGTTCCAGCATCCTATCATCCCCTTCCCATAGGGCTGTTACAAAGTCTTAATGTTTAGAAATCACAATCCTTTATTATCCATACTCATATAATAAAGAGAGAGCCCAAACCTTTGAGGCGGGTAATCTCAGGAACCACATTACCAATCACAACACCCAATACAGCGTTGGAAAGGGCAGTTGCAGCAGAAGGATATAGGCTATGCAGACACCCACCAAATACATTTAAAAGGTAAAAGAACCGTGCCAGCAAAGAAGTCCCTTGTGGGTGTGTCTGCGTTGTGCTGTGGGCGTGTGCTAGGGGCGTGACAAACGCTGGGGGCGTCTGGTACATTCTGCCCTTCATGCCATGTCTCATATCTTGTGCTGTGGGCGTGTGCTTGGGGCGTGTGCGGGGCGTGGGATTACGAAAAAAAAAGTGAGCGTTGTGCCCAATATTTCATTGTTTTTTCTTCCCAGGTTCTGTACATTCCAGCTCCGGGTGTGCTTGCCCCGCGCTCCCCTTTACACCCTAAAAACTAATTCCGCCCTGCTCCCTTAAAATACTCCTGCACCCCATAATCATAACCCACCCTTACTCCTTAAAATTCAGGGTGTATAATTTTAAATCAGTTGGGGTTTGAGAACCGATCCTGCTGGGATGAACTACATTAAAGTCTTCCACAATGCCAGCTGAATGTGGAAAATCCCTTTGTGCATTTGGTGCCTGGCCTCTTTGGTACTGAGTAGTTTGGTTAAGAAAGAGTTATTGCGGTTACCTGACACTGGAGGTTTGTGCTGTGCAGTAGCGGCAGGTGGTGGGAGTCCTGCGGGGTGGCGGGGCGGGGGAGGAGCAGGGTGGGGGTAGTAAACTACGCATACGGCCGAACAAAGGTAAGTAAACAAATAAATAAATAAAACAAATTTCGTTGAGCGCGCTGCATTGCCAGTGTGATGCAGCGCGTGCAATAAAATGTGTTTTATTTATTTATTTATTTACTTACCTCTGTTGGGCCCTATTCCATAGCTTACTACCCCCCACCCTGCTCCACCCCTGCTCCGCCCCACCGCCCCGCAGCACTCCCACTACCTGCCGCTACTGGTCCTGTGGCTTTAGGTTGTGGGTTCCCCATTATGTTTGTCCTACAGGTCCAAACCTGGGTTAGTGAGAAAGGAGCTCTGATCTGTTCTAGCAAAAGCCGGTAGAGTTCAAAATGTTACATCAGGACCACTAAGTGGATATAAAAATGTTCCTGCCTGCACTGATTACAGCTGGCCATGGTAGAATAATTTGTGATGCTCATGTGATTTTGGGGGCACTTGCGGGCACAGTCTTCTGACCTCAAATATTGTTCACCTTTTTGAACCACATTGCGCCTGATTGGTTCTGCAGCTTTTTAGGGTAAAGACAGGTTTTGAATTTCTTCCTTAACTTTACGTGGTCCGGTGTATTTAGTATCTTAGCTGGAAAGGAGTTCCAAAGTTTTGCCACCTGTATTACTGATAATACTGTTCCACCAATAGGCTGTTTCCTATAGGTAACGATGATGAGTCACAATGAGTGTCTTGAATGTACAGTCCTGTTCTGAGAGTATGACCTGACTTTTTATTGTAGGAACCACCGACCTTTTCCAGGGATGACTCTGTCAGTGATGCAAAGTGTCTTAAAGGTAGAGACAATTGCTGTAGAAGCAAGAACTGTGCTTCAAGCACCAGTGTCATGTGTTGCATTGGGTGGATGTGTAGTAGCAATCTTGCGGCAC
This sequence comes from Lissotriton vulgaris, assembly GCF_964263255.1. Lineage (NCBI taxonomy): Eukaryota > Metazoa > Chordata > Amphibia > Caudata > Salamandridae > Lissotriton > Lissotriton vulgaris. The sequence continues at coordinate 345,033,112 of NC_141699.1, forward strand.
TGCTTTGGATCTTTTGTTGCTCTCATAGTAGGAAACACAGGGTTCCTAGGTACAAACTCTTTGCATAGTCTACCCATGACCTTATTACGGTGGGAATGGCCTGCATTTTGAAATGGTACCCCAGGTGAGAGAAAGTGCATCTCAGTGGCCCCATTGCATTGAATATACTCTTGGTGACCTCAATAACATACGAGATCAAGGTTAGATCTGAGTCCATAATCACTCCAAGGCTATGTGGCTCACAATGTGTTTGCTGATGGAGTCTCCAGGTCATTAGGCATATTGCTCTGTGTTGGTAGTTGTTCCATTGTCCACAGGTCATGCTCTTGGTTTTAGAGGAGTTGGGATAAGATCTTCCATTCATCAATGGCACAGAGGCCCTAATTATGTTTACATGTGCCTGTGGCTTTCCGGTCTTCCAATTCTAGTATAGACAACACTACCCACCTCCACAAAGCATTTAATCTGCTAATCACAACCTTTTGGCACCTAAATCACCATGTCCTTCCAACTGTCACTACAGACTTTCAAACTTAAATTGAAAGAACTCCTATTACAAAAAGAGATACATCATGAATAGCCACCCACTCAATTGTATATCTATATTGCTACATGTTGTTCTTGTCAATCATATCCAGATATCCAGATATTTGTACAATTTATTTAAACGTATTAAATTCAGAGTGTTGTGTGCTGAATTGATCTAGTCTGAGTAGCAGAAACTTATGGTGGACAAGGTCAAAGGTAGCTTTTATGTCCACAAATAGTATTGCTGCCACTCTATTTTTGCCCACTCTTAATTTAAAGTTACTTCAGACATATGTTAAAGCTGCCTCTGGATGGGCAGAAAATGGATTGTTAACTGAAGAGTAGATAGTTTTTTTCAACAAACTTGAAGTTCTAGAAGAAAACGACTTTTTAAAATCAGATTTTTAGGAAATGGGGTATAAGACATTAGTTGGCAGGATTGGATTGGTCTAGATTTGTTTTTTTTTGGGCGAGTGGCCTGATGAAAGGGCGTGGTACCAGAATATTGAAACCAAAAAATTGGCAGAAATATTATGGACTAAATTTCGTTTACTAAATAATCACCAAAGGGGCCGATATTTTTGTAAAGATACGATATTTGCTTCAGGCATTTTTTTTATAGATCTAATCAAAGAGGTCATCAGGTCAAATGTGATGGATCCCACATGAAGGCATCTCCAGGGAGAGCAGTGAGGCATGGGGCCAGAGCCATGCTTTCGATGTTCCTTACCATGGGTTTCATACATATTTTTATGAGTATTCTTTTGAAAACTGGGGTTGGATGTCTGGATATGGGAACAGTTTGCATTCTTCCATCAGCTCAATAAATTGATGTTGGCTAGCAGTTAAGGTTAGGGGTTTTTGCTTGTTTGTGTCTTTTGTTCTGTTATTCCTTTCTTTTGTATGTTTAGAGTTTGTTGTTATATTGCTGGAGTGGGCTTTTCGGTTCTTTGTGTTGGTGATAAGCATGCTAACGTTTGCATCACAAAAGGCTTGTAACTGCAGTCTCACTGTGGTGTTGAAAACTGAGTTGAAGATCTCTGTAAGAATTCTGAGTAGTTATACTTAGGAGCCTTATGTATTGGCTATTTTTGACAATTAGTGGAGTCCCTTTGAAATTTTGACTGATGATTTTTAAAATCTATTCTTACATAGTAAAAGGAAGTTAGAGTCCTTCAATTTTGACTTTCTCCATTTGCTTTGTAATGTGCCAAGTTCTGTTTTCAGTTTGTACCGCTTTCAATGATCCACCGGCCCTTATTCTGCTTTTAGGTTCTGGTGGTGTTTTTTATGGTATTTTTGGTTCAAGACATAAGCAGTTGCACAACTTCTGTTAGTTCTTTATTGGATGAGGTTGTGATGGAGTATAGATCCAGGATTCGAAGGGTTAGTTAAATTTAGTTTCTTTAAGCACTATACTTCTGGGTTGCCTCTTTTGATTTTTTTAGGCAAAATGTTCATGTCCTCTAGGACGCATATGTTGGTGTTGTTTATTGTGGTTTCTCCAAAGGGTCAATTACCTCCTAATGTTTGGAGTTGCTCTACATATCAGGAGTAATGAGCAAAAGAATATAAGAGATGTGGGCATCTTAACAACGTAGCATCACATCCAGCCCTAGTAAAATCTTCAATATTTGGTTTTCCTATGAATCATTTGAAGGCAACAGCAAGTTCGCATCCTATATTCTTGGGAGGTTGTGGCAAACGATGCTATATTCTGGGGGGGGCTCATGATAGGCTGTTGATGCAACATCCTTTAATCATGTTTTGGTTATAAAAAGTAGGTCTAGGGATGAGTCTTAGATCAAAAAAATAAATGTTAAGTTCGTGGATCAGGCACTGAGAAGGAGCCAGATCACATTCTGCGCATGTCGCTCATTGCTACCTGATGACAACGCGGGGAGAGTTGTCAAAGCAGGAGATCAGTTTGGATGGTGAATGTGGGTCATGTTTATTAGGAAGGGCGATGATTTGGGGAGTTCTGTAAGCAGGCATGGCTATGAGAGAGGAGGTATGGACAGAGACCGGATTGTAATTGGGATTAATGAATGAGGGGGGCACTGTGGGGTAAGTGTGGCTGAGGTGGGTGAGGAGCAAATGGCAAAGGAAAGCGATGAAGGCTTGCTTGAGTGAGTGAGTTGACCCAAGTCATCCTGGGAAGCGGTTCAACATGTGCACTAGTTCTTGATCTTTGGAGTTTTTAATGGCACGTGGCATCATTGCTTTAGTAGTTGGTTAATGGTCTGTTCCAAGAGTTAAAGAGCTGTCCTGTTCGATGATAGCTCGGTATTTTTTTTGTAAAATGGTGAGTAGGGTGCACAGTTGCCAGGTTATTTGGCTGTTTTTCCTTGCTGCTGATGTTCAGCTTTTGCTATTTAGATATTCTATATATCCAAGGGTTGTACAATAGGATTCATTCACTGTGGAGCGGCAAAGGATTGTCGGGGACGAAATGAGAGGATCTATAAGTGTGTGGGGGGGTGTGTAGCTCAGAGTACTATATTTATCTACAGAGTGACCACAAAAGTGGCATTGGAGAGTAGTTGTCGTGGGGGTAACCCCAGCAATGGAGTTAGACCAGTCTACTGAAATGTATGTAAACTAAACCTAGGTGGAATGTTAATTCAACTTACCTAAGTTTTTCTGGAGTAGGCTCAGGAGCAGTGTTAGTGGCAGTCAAGAATCAGAGATTCTGGCCGTAGCCAATTTTCAGGTCCGAACACAGCAAAATGCACTTACCTGTGGCCCTTCACTTGGATGCCAAGACTCGATGCCCTGTGATGCGGGAAGTCACATGATCCTCCCAGTACCTCACACTCCTAGTCTTGAGGATTGAGATGGGAAGAAAGCCAGAAGAGGGGCAGATATTACTGGCGTGTTCGTACCCCTGAGGCGGAAGCCGGGGGTTGTATTGTTTTAACTGTGTGCATTTTAATTTCTGTTCACACTTGTGTTACCTTATAACTTTTGAGAACTCTGAAGACTCCAGTCAGTTTCTGCCGCATTTGATCCCGCTCTCAGCGCAGCAGATTTAGTGTTGACGCTGTGGGAGGCAGGGCTCTAGGACGCCATATTGGGGGGATTAAGGGTTGCGCTTGAGCTGTTGAACGCCTCCCGCCCGCCCAGGTATAAATAACGGCACTAAGGAGCGAGCGCGCTGATTACTAGCGTGTTCGTACCCCTGAGGCGGAAGCCGGGGATTGTATTGTTTTAACTGTGTGCATTTTAATTTCTGTTCACACTTGTGTTACCTTATAACTTTTAAGAACTCTGAAGACTCCAGTCAGTTTCTGCCACATTTGATCCCGCTCCCAGCGTAGCAGATTTAGTGTTGACGCTGTGGGAGGCAGGGCTCTAGGACGCCATATTGGGGGTATTAAGGGTTGCGCTCGAGCTGTTGGACGCCTCCTGCCCGCCCAGGTATAAATACCGGCACTAAGGCACGAGCCCGCTGATTACTAGCTTGTTCGTACCCCTGAGGCGGAAGCCGGGAGTTGTATTGTTTTAACTGTGTGCATTTTAATTTCTGTTCACACTTGTGTTACCTTATAACTTTTAAGAACTCTGAAGACTCCAGTCAGTTTCTGCCGCATTTGATCCCGCTCCCAGTGCAGCAGATTTAGTGTTGACGCTGTGGGAGGCAGGGCTCTAGGACGCCATATTGGGGGGATTAAGGGTTGCGCTCGAGCTGTTGGACGGCTCCCACCCGCCTCTAGATTGAATAAAAAGATTACGTCTTCCCGTCCGTGCAGCGGGCGGGCGCAGCGGTCGCAACGGCGGCGTGCCGAAGGCGCGCCAAAGGCAAGCCCGTCTGCGCCCGTCCGCGACCAGACGGGACCAGGGGCCACAAACCCTGCCCCTTTTCCAGGTTATTTAAGGGGATACAGCTCCAACGAGTTACTCAGCCTGCGACCTCTAGCAAAGGTATTATGTAATCACTCTTACCACCCTCTAAACTTGCCACCTCAATGTCAGCATTGTAACATCTATTTTAAAGCTATTTCCACCACTAAGACCCAGCATATCTACAAGATGTTTCTTCTCAATTTCAGGTCTCTGCCTAAACATCAAATAGAATATCCTTGTTACTTGAAGAGCTAAACCCGGATATATTCTTTCTCACTGAGACATGGCTGACTCCGCATTCAGAACCCGACATAATACAAGCACTGCCACAGGGATATCAAATAGCAAGGATAGACCGCTCAATTGGGAAAGGCGGTGGATTAGCAATAATATTTAAAGATCATTATATCTGCCGCTGCTCCCCCAGCCCCTTTTTGGACTGCGAAAGCATGTCCTTTAGTCTGGAGCTTTCGCCAAACATTAGCTTTTCTGGAGCACTGATCTATCGTCCTCCGGGACCGGTCAAACAGTTCCTGTGCTCTTTGCCCTCAGTAGTCGCAGATCTTGCTGCCACCGCTGCTAATTTCACACTGTTGGGCGATTTGAATATGCACTTTGAAGACATTGGGGACCACACGACTCAAGAGTTAATCTCTGACTTTTCTGCGTTACAGTTAGCTCAGCTTGTCTCACTACCCACACATACTAAAGGGCACTTGCTTGATCCTGTATTCAGTAACTGCCCTGATTTTAAGGCAGAGTCTCCCACCGCGCTCCCGTGGACTGACCATTGGTTAGTCCCTCTTATTTGGAACACTCACAAACCCCCTGCATTGACACCAGGGCTACGGGAAGCACAAAACTGGTCCAAACTTTCACTTGACAAGTGGGTCGATGAGTTACAAGCCACAATACCACCCATCAACGCAGATCCCTTGGTAGCTAATGATGAATTCAACAACTGGATAACTAAATCACTGAACATCATACTACCCGTTAGGAAAACCCTGGCAAAGAGATCTAGGACCTCGGCCCCTTGGTATTCGGAGGAGCTTAGGGACATCAAACGCAAGTGTAAGAGGCTAGAGAGGAAAAGGCGTCTGGGTTACACAGACCCAGATAAAATATTGTACAGAAAATCCATCAGTGACTACAAGAAGGAGATAAAGAAAGCTCAAACCCTGTACTACACACAAAAAATCTCCGAAGCCAGCTCTAACTCTAAGGAGATCTACTAGATTGTAAAGAGTCTTACTAAACTTCCTCAGCCCCCCTTAAATAGTGAAGACTTACAAGCTCGCTGTAATGATCTAGCTGACTTTTTTTTTACAACAAAGTGGATCTCATCTACTCATCATTTTCAAACACCATTTCAAATGCTCCAGTAGACATCTTGGCAAACTCTAAACCAGATAAACTAGGCAACCTGTCGTCTGTGCTGGCTGAGCTCCCTCTGCTACACCCGGACCTACTTGCTACTTTAATGAGGCAAGTAAAATCAGGCTCTCCCTGTGATCCTGCACCTCCGAGTTCCCTAATGGCCGTTAGCCGCACTATCCTTCCTGTTATGTTGGAGGTACTTAATGCCTCAATCTCCACTAACATGGTCCCACCAGCATGGAAAGAGGCTAGGGTGAGGGCACTCGTGAAGAAACCCAACATGAACATGAATAACTTCAGTAATTATCGTCCCATTTCCCTGCTCCCCTGGGTCAGCAAGATACTAGAGAAATACATCAACAGTCTCTTGACTAATTTTCTAGAAAACAATCAGTTGCTTGACCTTTCACAAACAGGTTTCCGCCCCAAACATGGGACGGAATCTGCTTTGCTGGCAGTTCTGGAGGGAACTAGAAGAATCTTAGATCGAGGAGGATCGGCGGCAGTCATCCTCCTCGATCTAAGCGCTGCTTTTGACACAGTGAATCATGAAATCTTATTGCAGCGTCTCTATGACATTGGAATTCAGGGGGGAGTGTTGAAATGGATCAGGTCATTCCTGAGTGATAGAACCTTTCAGGTTTTTGAGGGAAATACCACCTCCACCAGCAGACCTTTGGGCTGTGGGGTCCCGCAGGGCTCCTTGCTTAGCCCAACGTTGTTTAACGTCTATATGAGGCCGCTGGCTGGGATCGTCCGTCCATATGGTATTAAGATCATTACCTATGCGGACGATACCCAGCTAGTGGTCTCTCTGACGCGGGCCGAGGGCTCTGCGGCCATGGTGGATCTGGCAGGTTGCCTGAGCGAAGTGAACAGCTGGATGACCCTGTCTTGTCTCAAACTTAATGGGGACAAGACAGAGGTCATGCTGTTGGGACGCTCGGCTCCATCCTCGGTGGGCCCGATTTGGCCAGCATGTCTGGGTCCCCCTCCAGCTCCCAAGAATGCCATTAAGAGCCTTGGCATTTGGCTGGATAGGTCCCTAAGGTTAGACTATCAGGCCATCAAGCTATTGGCCACCTGTTTTGGCCTTCTCAGAATGTTAAGGAGGATACTCCCCCTGTTACCATTCAAGGCCCAACAAACCGTCATACAGGGACTGATCCACTCTAGGCTAGATTTTGGAAACGCACTTTATCTTGGAGCACCCGACTCCACATTGCGGAAACTGCAAGTTATTCAAAACTGTGCGGCCCGTACCCTACTGCAAATTCCCCGTAGGCTTTCTGCTAGATCTGGACTGAAAACACTGCACTGGCTCCCTGTTAGGGACAGGATTAGCTTTAAGTCCCTCTGTATTGCCCATCAGTCATTCCGGGAAACAGGTCCAGCAATTAATCTCCCTTCAATCACCCCGTATCTCCCTAGCAGACAGCTGCATTCAGCCAATGCATTTCTTGCTATCGTGCCCAAGGTCAAACAGACTACAGCGGGAGGCCGTTCTTTCACCCTAAATGTGGCCAGGTTGTGGAACACTCTACCCCCCCACTTAAGGTCCAATCCTGACCTAACTTCCTTCAGGAAACAACTGAAAACCTTTTTGTTTAATAAATAGGCCCTTTTCATCCTCTGCGCTATCCACCCAACTGTAAGAACAGCTCTTAGTCACAGCGCTTGGACGCCTCCGGGCAACTATCTGCGCTTTACAAAACGCATTTTCATTTCAATTCATATCTTTGAAGCCAGTTAAATGATGGAGCAAGACAGCTAGGAAGGACACTGGCCAGACAGTACCCCAAACAATTGATAAACTGCAGATCCCTGGTCCCACTCACAGAAAGTGTAGAATAACTTCCTAGAGAAGCCCAACCACAGTGTCACAATGTAGGGTTTGCAGATGTAGTTCTTAATCAAGGATAAATGCAGCTATTTAGATGGGCGCACAGTGGTGTGATTGTTCAAGCAGCCACCCTCGTCAATGGAGAGAAGTGTATTTGGTTGTGCTCAACACTGTACGCAGACAGGCACCTTGCTTTACAAGCGGCTCCTTAATCTGAGCAATAATTCAGACCGAGAGCAATTGAGGGATTTAGGCAGAATGCAAGGGTGCGCATTGACATTTTAATGTGAATGTGGTGATATTACAGTGTGTGGCAAACAGTCTTGCAGAGGCCGCCGCCATAATCCTCGTGGTGCCACCAGTGGGGTAAACTGGTTCTGGGCGCCTCGATGCGCCCAGGAACCAGCGGAAGCGTGGTGCGCACCAGCCACCCCGACCGGAAGTGACCCTTTGACCTGGGCGCCCCCCAAAGGGCGCCCAATGGTCAACTTGGCGTTATTTGAACCCCCCAATCAGGGGGGCTCACCTGAGGCCTTCATGGAGGGCTCAAGAGGATTTAAGCGCCGCCGTCCTCCCAGCAGAAGTACAACGCCTTCGAGGAGCTGGGAGAGCGGCGCGACAACAACAACGACTGAAGCCCACCCACCCACACCTAAGGAGCAGCAAAGTCGCAGTGCTGGATAAGGGAAGGGGCGTTTGCGGAAATCCTACACTGGTTGGCTAAGGAAACACACCGGCGGGCGGTGTGTAGGAGGATGGCCACTCACTTTTGAATGCCGCACGGCAGGGTGACGTGGCTGCATAAAGGAGGGGAGTAACAGGAGGAGACGGCACTCGCGGCCCAGACCCGGCCGGACGGCAGGGCGTAAATGGTAGCGAGCTGGGGACCTAACTCCCGACAGATAAGCTCCCCTCCGCAACACGCAGAAGGCGTGGGCAACCAACCACTGGAGCACCAATAGACTGTCAACGAACTGGTTTGTGTACAAGTCCCATTTTCGAACTGAGGAGTGCACAAAAAGACTGACACCTGTTATCACAAGATGGTGTCATAATTTGTAATGTGACATGTATGATTGATGGGTACAGTTCGCAAAATGGAAGATTGCTTAAAACTAGTTTGTGTTGTTAATATGTTTTTATTATTAATAAAACTGCAGCCAACAACGACCACCACTAATACCAGTTATTGTTGGCTGACATTATTTCCCATCATTGGCAACAGCAGGATGCGGGGCCGGTAAGTGATATATGCTTGTGTTCCCCACGGAATAGGCACATGCGAGGGTTATGTGTTAACTACTCCACTTTCATGCCTGGAAGCTGTGAAAAGTTTTTGTTGTGTGCTTTCGATTAATTTTCGCTGCCCCAAAGAAGAGATGGCAACAGTGATCACATTATTTTTCTCTGGAGCTTAAATCCTTTTTAGGGCCGGGTAGGGCTGTCTGAAGTGAAAGGCTCTGGCCCCATGCCTCACAGCTCTCCCTGGGACATTGGGTTTGGCTGGCTCGCCCGTTTACTTAAGGAGGAGCGCATTGGCCTCTGTTTACAAAAGAAATGTCAGCCAGATTTTGCGGTCTTAAAGGAGAAAAAATGTACCAGGGAACTGAAAGATGTGATTACTATCCGCAATGTACACATCTCTGGGACCTAGTCTTCCTCCCTCGGTAGAGAGCGGCATCACTGAGGTTAGGCACCCCGCTTGCATTAATCTTGCACACCTCTGTGTGCAGCAGTTCCTTAATGAAGATCGTGTGGTTTTTAAAGCTAATTTCTTTTTCTAAGAGGTGTTTTTTGACCCTGGTCTAAGGCAGCTTTAGATGGGTGGACCACTTCATGAATTCTTCTAAACGTACAATAAGTACAGAGAGAGTGGGCTGTATTCTGTTTTTCATGGCTTGCCATTGCTTGGGTAGGCTGTCCATCATGGCCATGGCATTTCGTAGATTACTACTGTGTCCTATTTCTGTTCCCATTAGGTTTCCGTGATGCGGCTCATTTAGCCATTCTATTTAGAAGAGAACCATTGTATACTTTTTGATGTAATTACAATTCCACCAGAACACTTGGATGTTTTGATTTTTTTGTTCAAGAAGTGCTGCATTTGGGTGCCATAGCCAGTAATAAAGAGAGTGTGGTATTCACTAATCGCCCTAGAACATTTATTAAGTTTACATTACTCTCGTGATAACACATTGTTCCATTTGAAGCTTTTTCAATTACAAGGTAAAGATTTGCTTGCACGTATGTGTTCATAAAGATATAACAAATATATTGACCCATTGTCAAAGGTACCTATTATGCGATATTGTGCTGCGTAAACCTTTTAAGTTCACAATTTACCATTCAAACTTCACCCTCTGACTTTTCGTAACAGTCTTCTTTGAGGGTACAGCTTAACTCTGCTAGTGCTGTATGTTCTGGAAAGGAGCCCTCCTCCCAGGTTCCATGTTCTTGTAGCATAGGATGTTGTTTCATTGTTCGATTTTCTAAAAATCCTGGTCTGCTGCCTTTACCAGTACTTTCTAAATAGGGCCACTGCCCCCAGAGCCGGTCCTAGGATTTTTTGGCCCTGGGTTACATCACACAAAGTGACATCCCAGGACTTCTATTCTTCTTTGGTATCACAAACTGACCTTGTGTGGATATCAGTAACATGGGTAAAAAGACAAATACCTAAATGAAATAAATCTGCCTATTTTAAAACTGGATTAAGCGGATTACACACAATGAATGGGAAACCTAAGCACAGGTTTCACAAAGATGTATTTACTTACTCAATGTTAACTGATTGTTTCCAGATTAGTACATGATAAAAGGTCCAAAGCACTGCAGAATATTAATTGAATGGCATTACTATAGTAACAATTATGCAACAGGATATGAAATAAATTTGAGTTCAAATACATGTACCTTTTCATTTTTATTTGAAAGCTTTATAAATCACAGGTCAAAATTAAACGGGCATTCGTTGTTAACAAGCACTATGCCGCAATGTGATGCTGCATCAAACAAGGAATAAAATCACATCTGTACTGAAAAGGCAGTTTAAAATGTGAATTTATACAGTTCCCTAATTTATACGTCATTTGATGTATTCCTTTCATTTGGATCTTGTACTGTAGCATTTATAATTGGAAAATGAAAAGTTATGTTACGAAATGCAAGAATGTAGCAGCAGAACTACTGAAATGTGGTATAAACAAGCACCTTGAGACCTCTTCTGGTTCAATTCTGTGCTAGTGAGAGTTACAAGGGCATATTTATGACAAAGTGACACAGTGCAGCGCAGCACGTCACTTTGCTGCTCTGCATCAATGGAAAAGGGCAGGAATGCCTGTCCTTTCCTCTGCGCTAGCACGCAATGGGCTTCCTAGGGTCAATGCAGGCACCCTTGCACCATCACGCAGGCACCCTTGCACCATCACGTAGGCACCCTTGCACCATCACGCAGGCACCCTTGTACCGTGGGGCCCCTTCCTGCACAAAAACAATCCTGATAGGCTTTTTCCTCTTTCTATGTGTGCTGCAGAATTAAGCACACATACAAAGAGGAAACAACAAGAAGAAATAAAGATATTTTCCCTTTCTCTGCCTCTCCTGGGGAGGCATATCATTTTTGCACATTCCCAGGTTTACCTGTTCATTTAAATCTGGAAATGTGCCAAAAGCCACAGATGTTGCGTGGGAGCACCCATGCAGCACCCAGGGAAATGCCTCCCTGGAGCAGAGTAATTCAACGCAGCAATTTGCTCTGCGTTGCATTACTCGAGATTTATGAAGCCCAGCAGGGCCTTGCAAGGTGGCCTTGGTTGCTTCATGAATCTCACTCTTCATTTGAGTCACTCTTGCACCACATTGTGCGGTGCAAGAGTGACGCACAGGTACTCTTAATTATGCCCCACAGTTTTGATATAAATCCCTTGCACTGTGTCTGTAAAAAAAGTTTGATGATGCGTTTATTTTGAAACCATTAGTGAAGCCAGTTGTAAGGATAAGGCAGTGAACAGCTTTGTTGTGACTGTGTTTACACAAGTGTGTGAGTTTGTTGCTCCAGTACTGTTTATTTCTGCTGGTGCCATGAGAAGAGAGTTTAGGCCTTTGTATCACCAGACACAGAAAGAATGTCAGCAATTAGGTTTTGCCTCAACACTACTGCAGAACAGCTCAGTTTCTTAGCTAGAAAGTGGAAGCTGGTGCCTGACTCATACCCAAAGAATTGGTCTGATTTACTCTTGGAATCATTAAGAAGTTCATGCATTACCTTGCTGAGGGGATGGTAATATAATCTCATGCTGTGGTTGTAAATTAAGGGGGGATTGATGTGGTGGACCCACTATAGTGGGTGCATTATAAGTATATCAACAAGTGGGACTTAAAATATAGAGCCAGACTTTGCTCATGGTGGCATTGCATGGAGCTGCAATAAGTTTGACATACCAGGAGGCAAGCACTGGCTGGCTGGCAGCGGTCAAAAAGCTCCTTTTCTCTGCAGCACTCTTGAAGAAGGCACAGCGAATACACTTCTACACAGTGTATTTTGGACACCTTGCCTATTGCTACAAGCACTATGTACACCTCAAGCACAGCTCATAACATTATTCAGCTCTTTTAGACCTTTACTCTTAAAACAAAACATGCTACAATTTATAATTAATACTGTAACATTCAAGTAGCAGTTAAGTGGCGCTCAAAATGTCGTACATATAATGTAGGTATGTCATAAATAAAAACGCAAAAAATGCAGAAATGTCACACAAGTGATAGCTAGAAAATTAAAATACCCAACACTTTGAACCAAAGCTATTATGGCACCACGCAGATCAAAGAACAATCCCCAGAAGAGCTCTCTTGTCTCTTCTATCCCAGCATCTATCCATTTACTCATTCATCCTCCCATCCACCCGCTGATATCCACCATCTCCCTTCACATTCTGTCACCCATTCATTCATTCATCTTTCATTCAGTCTTTCACCATTCTGTATGTCCGTCCCTCCGTTTTCCCATCCATATCCAAGCGTATCCATCTCCAAACCTAGCCATCCATCTTTCCACTCATCTATCCCTCCGTCCACCCTTTCACTCATTTATCCACCCATTCCATCGATCATCCATCCATCCTATCGCTCATTATTTCATCCACACTTTCACTCCATCCTTTCCCTCATCCACTTATTTGCCCCTTTAACCATCCACTCATCCTTTCACTTACTGATCCATCGATCCAGCCATTTACTCATCTGTCCATCCATTCAAATTTTCACTCATCTATCCATTCTTTCCTTCATCCATCCACCTTCACATTCACTCATCTATCCCTTCTTTCACTCATCCGCCCGTACATCCATCTTTTCACTCATCCATCTGTCTTTTCACACATTTATCTATCGTTTCGCTCATCTGTCCATCCACCCTTTCAATCTATCCATCTATCATCCCTTTCACTCTTCCTTTCACCCACCCATCCATTCAGTAGGGGGTTCATGAGTCAAGTATAATGCATAGAGCCAGGATGAGAGCTGACCGTGACATAGTGTTGTGGTTCCTGTTTTGCGCTTTTATATAGCACAAACTAGTCTTTGGAGTGCTTTACAAAAGTACCAATGTAATTACAAATGGCCAGAGGTTTTTTAGGCATGATTTGCACAGAATCACCTGCTTTAGAGTCGGTGACAGGACCTGTACCTGGTTCCCAACTTCTATTAAACTACTCCGTGTATTGCGAGGGCCCAGGTGAGGGCGATTCATCCCCAGGGCTTCACAGGAGGGGGGGCCCTGCCCTGAGCCACACAGCACTGGATAATGGCATCAAGGTCCAGGGAAGGGGGCCAATACCTGCACCTTGCAGCCTGATGCAGTGCTTCAAGGCCATAGGGACTTAGCTTTGCTAAACCCTGCCCTGCCATGTCAGTCTTTATGGCTGTTTCCTCCTTCCCCAACCCTCCTCTCCTCACCTAATAATTTCCAGCTGGTGCTTGGAAAAAAGGGACCCTTTTGTTGCCTGGCAACGCAAAACAGAAAAGGCAGGCAAGGCTTCAGGGCAGGCTTTTAAGTGAGGTGCTGCCCACTCACAATTGCTGGCTTTACTGCTGCCCTCTTCCCCACCCACTGTTTTCCTTTCCCGACCCCTGCACCCCAGCAATGCCACCACTCCCTTGGATGAGGGAGTGTATGAAAAAACAAGGGACACTCTACTCACACGGAACCTGGGTACTCTACAATTTAACAGACAAAAATGGTTCCTGTGGAGCATTAACAAATGATACTTAATATATAATCGCTCAATCGCAATAATCGAAGGCAAAGAGATATATGAAAGAGAAAAGGCATGGGAGAATGAACCAGGTGATCCTTTATATTCTTACCACGTTTGAATGCGAGCATAGGTAATTCAAAAGAGGGATCTATATTTTGGATAAGGTGCCAGTTTTTTTAATTAACTTCTGGATTTTGATCGTATGTATCCCAAAAGTAGTGACACAAATCAGTTTTTAAGGGCGGTTTATTTCTGGTGGTGAGTAGCTCCTCCCTGGGGCAAAACCATGCTCGCTTGAGTGAATTTCGCACTATTTTATTTTCATATCACCTAGCCAGAAGGTTTGCTTTCAGTATTTGTGTCACCCTCATGTAGTCTTCTTTATGGGAACAATTTCTACGAAGACGTCGAAATTGGCCAAATCATAGTCCATCTCTTAAAGCACTTGGGTGATTGCTGTTATATGCAAGAACACCATGCACTGGATTTAAAATAATGTGATTACATTATATAAAACAATACATTTTCACACAAAATTCGTGTTTTAAATACCCTTTCTCTTTCAGACATCTCTTTGCCTTCGATTATTGCCATTGAGCTATTATATATATCAAGTATCATTTGTTGATTGTCTACAGCAACCGGTGTTGTCTGTTAAACTTGGATGAGGGAGATTATGACACCTCCCTTGAAAAATACATTCGTGTTGTGATCAGATTTGGGATGGGGGCACTGGTGGAGCAGGTGGGCTTACTGAGAGTTTGTCATTTCATATATAAGCAGGACCCCATGTTTACAACCTGAGCACAGGGTCCTGGGCAGCTTCCCTCATTGCCCAAGCTTAGCACCGGCACTGCCCGACTCTCCCCCTCTCTCATTGATTCTGCCTCTCACACAAACTGCTCCTCTCACCCTTTCTGTTTTACACCTCTTGCTCTGTTGCAATTCTTCCCCCATTACATTTGTCTGTCACCTGTCTGATGTACTTTTACTCTGTCATCATCTCTTATCTTAATTTTTAGGATGAGCCTAGGCAGCCTGCATGCACTCTCTGCAAGACCAGCTGTAATCAATAAAGCAACTTTTTTCTCCCCTGCTGCTCCCCATGGGTTGACTCCAGTGGTGCTCTTCTATACTGCCTCCTTACAGGTTCGCGCAGCCAATACGTCACTTTCGTTGAAGGCTGCGGAGCACTGGCCAAGTACTGTTTCCTTAAGCTTTCAGGACATATCTATTGTTTGGGAGAACTCTTTTTTCTGCTGCCCTGAACTACAAGCCCAGCTCCGTCACAGCACGCACTCTATGAACACCCTCCCACCCCCACATGTACATCGGCAACCGTTTCTGTGTGACCTCTCAATGCCGTCTTTCATTATCCTGTTCCTCTGCACGTTTGAACTATGCACGCTCAGGCGCAGCGCTTCTTATTTCAGCACTTCTCCCGCTTTGATGTTTGAGTAGTCTAATCTTGCGTGTTGCTAATCATGCCATTGCCTGCCGCGAAGACCATGGTAGGGGTGTAAACATGTCCTTGGGGGAGAAACAAAATCCCTTCACTCTCCTTTCAAATGGAAATTTTTGCACTCTTTCATGAGCATCACTATTTTTTGAAACCCTTAAAATTAGCCTGGAATGATGTCACTGGCTGACACCCCTACTCTAAAAACTTGCTGTAGGATCACTGAGCATAAGCAGCTACAATAAGAACAGGAAGGTTAGTAAAACGCCTCTTTTCTCATGTCGCGAAGAAGCCCCTCCTTTGGGAGTGATGCACACTGAC
Source organism: Lissotriton vulgaris (assembly GCF_964263255.1). Classification (NCBI taxonomy): domain Eukaryota; kingdom Metazoa; phylum Chordata; class Amphibia; order Caudata; family Salamandridae; genus Lissotriton; species Lissotriton vulgaris. The sequence goes on from NC_141699.1 coordinate 345,048,746, forward strand.
GCTGTGTTTTGGAAGGAGTGTCTGCCCTTCTCCCTTGTGCCCTCTCACTGCATGTTCTGCGCAGCTGCTTCCTGGACACTAATGAGTGCTCTGCGGGTTGAAGAGGCTCGCTCCCCACGTGTGAGAGCAGTATCTTCCCAGCACCAGCATGTAACCAAAGACAGCTTCATGGCTGGGTCCACCTTTAAAGCAGCTCACCCCCCTCTTTCAACACCCCTTTCCCCTCCACCCACCTCTCAGCCTCCTCCCCATACCGCATCTGTCCCACTTTCCCCCCTTCCTGTGCTGCAGGAAGAATGCCGGGCCCCGGGGGAACCACAGTTGCAGACTAGTCTTCCCCCGGGGTCTTTCGCACACTGATAGGACAGGCAGGGGAAGGGGAGGAGTTAGGGGGGTATAAGGCGCAGGGGAGGAAGGGAATTTCCTCTTCCTGCGCCTGGCACCATCGGGAGGGTTAGCGAAAGGGAGCTTAGAGTAGTGGCAGAGTGGGTTCAGGAGTAGTTAGCGAGTCGGGGCCTGGGTTAGTCTTGTGGCGTCGTGGGCTGTTCACCGGCAGCCGAGTTGCGGATACGCCTGAAGCGTGCTGTTTGGCGGCATGTCGGGCGTCTCGTCCGAGGAGGTCCGGGCGGCCCTGTTGTTGCTGGCCCGCGCGGGCAGGGAGGACCTGTTACAGCCAGGTGTGTTGGGGCAAGCGTGGGTGGGGGCTACAAGGGGCACGAGCGCGGCCTCGGCCGGAGTGAAGGCAGCGGTCGTGGCATGCCAGGATGACGATCCAGGCACACACTGGTGGGCGACAGAGCAGAGGGGGGGCGGAGCGCCCAGAGACTCGATGAGGGGCGGGAAGCGCAAGAGCCTGCCCCCGCGAGTTTTCCCTCCGCTCGATTTCCTGCCCGGGGCCTCTGGGGCAGCAGCGAGGGGCGCGGTGCCCATTATGCAGCAACTGCAGCAGGAACAGGAGCAGGAGGGCGATGAGGGGGGGCGGAGCAAGGGGACCGCCCTGCCGTTTCTTCACAGGACGCCTTGGGAGCTGGTGGGGAGGCAGTGGACACCGGGGAGGGGAAGCATGTGGAGGACCTGACCACTGGGCAGGACTTTAGAGAGGGGGCAGCGACAGGGGACATGGGGCAATGGGACGATGCACCCATTGATTTGTCCACCAGCTCCAGGGCGCCCACCCTTGCCCCGTCGGGGCGGGAGGCGGCAGGGGGATCAGCAGGTCAGGGGGGTCAGCTGCCCCTGGGTGCTGCAGGGGGGTGGGTCCCGGGGCCAGTTCAAGGGGGTTTCTTCCCCCTGGGGGCTGAATTTTTGGGCTACTGCCCGCCCCCGCCTCCGCAGATCTGGGGTTCCATGTCTTGGGAGGACAGGGCCAGGGAGCAGCGGATCCTGGAGCAGATTCCTGAGGTCAGGTGGGCAGAGCAGACCATGGCCAGAGTGGGGGCAGTGTGGGGGTCTGAATTAGAAGGGCCTCCTACCCCGACCTCGGAGGAGGAGCGGGAGGCAGAGTTAGAGGAGGCGCAGAGGCGCGTGAGGGCCAGGAAAGGGGTGGATGAGTCCCCAATGAGAAGGATGGCAGGTGTAGGGATGGCCAAGACAGCTTTGAGGCCCGATGGTGCTGGGGCCCGCTCAGGCTGGAGCGACCTGAGGGGCGGGAGGGGAACCAAGCCGGCGGCGGTCGGCAGAGCCCGGGGGTGCCTGGCGGGGCGCAAGACGGCCCAATAATGCAGGACTGAAGCAGCAGGGCAGTCTGCGGCGGCTGTCCCTCCTCCGCGGGCTCGGGCTCCGGCGGCGCGTGTTGAGTCTGGGAGTGTGCAGAAGGGTGTGAAGAGGTCAGTGAAAGAGGTTGTGAGTGCGCATGTGGATGTGGAACCGGCGCTTGAATTGGATTATGGTGATGAGAGTGAAGAGCTGGAAGAGGGGGAGGTGCAGGATGACGCAGATGTCTCAGGGGGTGCAGCGGACAACGGAGCACTTGGTGTTTTGCAGGCCACGACGGCGACGAAGACCAAGGCCAGGGCGGCAGCGGTCCAGGTGGAGGTGCCCAGAGGAAGGCCAGGGAGCGGCCCACGGAAGTCGCAGTTGAGGGATCCTGGTGGGCAGCCTGGGATGACGGTCCCCGAGGGGGGAGAAAGAGGACGTGCAGGTCGGTGGGGGTGGGGGATGGTTCAGTTCGGGAGTTGGAGAAGCCATCTGGCAGTCCACCTATGGAAGGTGAGAAGGTGGACGGTAAGTCGGTGACTACGGAGGTACAGACGGACAAAGGGGACGGTAAGGAAGAAAAGGGGGTGAAGTTGACAAAGAAACTCCCCTATATGGGTTTGGCGATGCCCTTGGGTTTGCATCTTTCCGAAAAGGTCAGGGCGCGAATTTGGAGGCTCGAATTTGTGGATGTGTTCAAGTTGCTCCATAGGGAGGTACAGGCCAAGGAAGGCTCGAAAGAGGAAGAGTGGGAGCTGACTAGGCAACCCAGGGTGCCAGTGACAATGGAAAACTGGACTTTGGCAGTCTTGATTTATGCCAGTATTTACTGTGAGAGGAATCTGGATTGGGCGATTGCACTGTTTAAATACATGGATATCATTCGCAAGGCTCAGATGCAGTTCGGGGGTTTTGCCTGGTTGAGTTATGGCGAGGAATTCAGGGCACGTGTTAGTGCGGATCCAGAGAAGAGTTGGGGGGAGGTAGACCAGGAACTCTGGGTACAGTGGATGGCGTCCACACACTCCACTGCATCCACACATACAGCCAGCGGTTTGCCGGTAGTGTATCGGTCCTTTCCGCCGCGTCCCACCCAAAGTGGGGCGGGGGGAGGTGCGGTGCCCAGCACCCTCGTCTCTGGTCAGCCAGGCAAGCCAGGAGGATATTCGATGGGGCGTGCTGGAGCTACAACCGGGGGTACTGCTCCAAATATCCCTGCAAGTTTAAGGATGAATGCTCAAAATGTGGCGGGAAACATGCCCTCACACAGTGCCTCACGCTTTTCACTCCCTCAGAACAGTGGCGGAACGCCAAGGGGCATGCCGCCCTAGACAGAAGGGCGCCTACACCGGTTAGGGTGGAGGCGATGGCCCGTGGCTCTCATGCTACCCAGATCAGGAGGCAGCCTCGCGGCTTTTCAGGGGTTTCACGGAGGGCTTTAGGGTAGGCTATCAAGGCCCCAGGGTGCGTCGGTGGGCGGACAATTTAAGATCAGCTAAGGAGTTGCCCGAAGTGGTGTCTGCCAAGTTGAGGAAGCCGGACCTTTTACTGATTGGCCTTTGGAAGATCTGATCATTTCTCCATTAGGGGTGGTGCCGGAGAAGGAGGAGGGGGAGTTTCGGATGATCCACCATCTCTCGTGGCCGGAGGGCCAGTCAGTGAACGATTTCATTGCAGAGGAGGATTCTAGGGTGCTCTACGCTTCTGTGGACTATGCGATCCGTTTGGTGAGGGTGTGCGGGTCGGGTGCTGAATTGGCGAAATGCGACATCAAGTCAGCCGTCCGTCTGCTGCCCATACATCCAGCGGATTTCTCACTCTTGGGAATGCAGTTTGGGGGGCCATCTACGTGGACAAGGTTTTGCCCATGGGGTGCGCCATCTCTTTTGCATTGTTTGAGCTCTTTAGCACTTTCCTGCAGTGGGCCATGGTGAGACTCAGTGGGTGCCGTGAGGTCACTCACTACTTGGATGATTTCCTCTTCCTGGGGAGGGCGGATTCTGGGGAATGCGGCAGGGCCCTGTCGCGGTTCCAGGAGATGGCCTTCCATTTTGGTGTGCCTCTGGTGCCGGAGAAAACGGCTGGTCCCAGCTGTTGCCTGACGTTTCTGGGGATTGAGCTGGACTCGGTACAGGCTGGCGCGCCTTCCAGGGGCTAAGGTGGCGGAAATTCTGTCATGTTTGAGGTGTGCGATTGAAGAAAAACGGATCCCTTTGAGAGCGGTGCAGAAACTCTTGGGCTTCTTGAACTTTGCGTGTAGAGTGGTGAGAGCAGGGCGGATGTTCTGTAGGCGGCTCGGCATTGCCATGTCGGGGCGGTGCTCCCACACCACAGAGTCAGGATTTCCATGGGGGTGCGGGCTGATTTGAGGACATGGATTGCATTCCTGAATGATTTCAACGGTGTGTCCCTGGATTTTGATGAGGAGAGGGCGGTCTGGCAATGCCAAATTTTCTCTGATTCAGCCGGGGCGGCAGGGTTTGGCATTTTCTGGGACTGGAGGTAGTGCGCTGAGACCTGGACGACTCACTGGCTCAAACAAGGGAGGAGCATTGCTTTCCTGGAATTCTTCCCTTTGTTGGTGGCACTGGAGGTGTGGGGGACGGAATTTCGGAACATATCGGTGCTCTTCAACGTTGACAACATGACGGTGGTGGACCTGGTGAATCGATAGAGAGCGAGGGACCTGAGAGTGCTGCGACTGTTGCGGAGATTCAGGTTGGCTTGCTTGCGGCTGAATGTGGTGTTTCGGGCGAAGCATGTCCCTGGGACGAATAATGACATTGCGGATGCTTTGTCTCGTTCGCAGTGGCAGCGGTTCTGGCACCTGGCACCGGGAGCGGATATATGCAAGACCGAGCTGCCGGACGGCATCTGGGCCTTGGGGGAGTGAGGATGATTGGCCTGTTGGAGCGTTCTGTTGCAGAGACCACAAGGAGGACGTTTCGTCTGGCTTGGTCAGAATTTGGTGCTTTCATGGGTTGGAGTCAGGAATCTGGTATGGGTGACAAGTTTGCGGTGGAACAGGGAGTGAAGAGTTTTGTGCTGTGTTGCATTGACAAGGGTTTGACTGCGGCTACGATTTCCGGTAAATTGGCAGGGATCTCCTTTTACTGTGCGTTGTTTCTGGGATTTGATCCAACCAAGGATGTGATTGTGAGCAGAATGCTACGGGGTTGGGGTAGGGAATGTAGGAATGGGGGGGGGGGTAGACTGCGGGAGGCAGTTACGTTTGAACTATTGGTCCGGCTGGTTGGGGTGTTGCTGGAATGCTGCTAAGACCTCTTTGAGGCGGGCCTCTTTCGTTTGTGTATGGTGTGGATGTTTTTTGGGGCATTTAGGGTGTCTGAACTGTTGGGTACGAGGAAGATGGCTGGCAGGTTGTTTGAGGAGATTCGGGTGGATGAGGGGCGCTTGGGGATTTGGTTGCCGTGCTCGAAGACTGATCAGTTGGGCAGGGGTAAATGGGTGGCTGAATGAACCGAATGATGGGCGGTCTGCCTGGTGGCTGAGTGGCGGACTTTCCTGGGGATGGCAAGTGTGTCGGACGGTGAGATTTTCTGTCATGCATCGGGCTTGCGAATGACGGCTGGCCCGTTGTTGGCGGTGTTGCGCAAGGCCTTGTGTCGATTGGGTTTGGATGCGTCTGGCTTCGGGACTCACTCATTTCGTATTGGGGCTGCGACAGCTTTGGCCCGTTTGGGGTGGTCCTGGGACAGGATTAGGCGGATTGGACGATGGAAATCACGATGTTGTGAGCGTTATGTGAGAAAATGAGATGGTCCTACGTAGTCAGTTGGTTGGGACGTGGGGTTTGTTTTCTGTGCTAACATCTTTCTCTTCGTAGCTGGCGTGGGTGGACCGGGGACTAAGACGGTGACCTGGATTGTTGGGCACTCCTTCGTGCACTGGGCATCAAAGTATGTGGAATAACAGGTGTACGGCCGTAACCTGGGACTGAAAGGACACTCGCATGAGGTACAGCGGTGGGGAAAAGGAGGCATGCGATGGGGGGCACTACTGACCTGCCTCGCGAAGATGATACCGCAAAGAGGATGCCCGGATTTGTTGATTATTCATCTGGGAGAAAATGACTTGGTACAGCTGTCAGGTTTGGCGCTTTTACAGCTGATACAGAGGGATCTGAAGGTATTGAAGTCTAGGCTTGCAGGGACTTGAATTGCCTGGATGGAGCAGGTCCCCAGGAAAGTATAGAGAGGGGCAATGAGGCATGGGGCAATTGAGAAAGCACGAAGGAAACTCAATAGGGCGATTGGACTTTTATACGGGAACAAGGACATCAAAGTGATCTCACACGGTGGAATTAGACTGGAGGAGCCTTTAGTTTTTAGGGACGACGGAGTGCACCTGTCACATTTGGGAAACGCCTATTACAGGATGGAAATGACAGACGTGGTGAGCAAGTTGTGGAGTGAGGCGATCTGTTGTTGCAGGGAGTGAGTGCGAACGGTGTGCCTGGCGTGTTGGACAGCAGAACCAGGGGTGGGGGGTGGGGCAGGGAACCGCCCTACAGGGGGTTCCCTGGTTGGCAGTAGTTTGAAGGGACAGGGGGGTCAAGAGCGGGCACACCCATCCCTTGGGGGGGAGTTCAAATGGCGGATAGAGGCATGACTGGAAGGACACAAGGAGCGGGCTGGATGACAGGTGATTGGTGGATATGAATAAGGTACGGTATGGGGCATGTTATATATCTGTTGATGTTTTATTGTTATGTAAAGATTACGCAGCCTGGTCTAATAAAATGGCCTTTTACGTGGACACACTGCGTGGTCTGTTTATTGCGCGAGATCCCGCTCCTGTTCCTTTTCTTCTTCTGAAACTCTCCAGGTGCTACAAGGACTACAGTTCACCAAGATAGCTTCTATCAAGTTGCTGCACTTGGATCATAATGCTTCAAATTACCTCCCAAGTAGTGAAGTATTTCGCCCTATCTACTTGGCCACTTGGCAGAAGAAGACACACCCCGATTTATCCCAGGCATAGGCTGCTGCGCACTAAATGTGAAAAATAAAATGGCAATGAAATAGTTTTGTTGCCATTTTATTTTTCACGTTTAGGGCTGCGGCAGCGGGCGGGGCGATGCCCCCTCAGCCTCACGAAAAAATCACTGCTGCACTCCCATTAAAATGTGACTGAGGGAAATAACGAAAATCAAAGTAGCAGGTTGGTTTCCGTAGAGACCAATATTTACACTTTAAGCACATACATTCCCTTTCCTGCTTGCACAGGTTTGAGTCACAAGGGATCGCTGTCTGTGGGTATTTTTGTACAAACAAATTAAATTCTCTTGACTGATACTTTTGCCTAGTAGTAGGCAATCTAGGATATCAAGTGTGAAGCTTTACCCGTTTATATGTTTCAGCATTTTTCTATTTAAGTTATGCACAAGTTAAGGCTAAAGAAAATAGAGACAAAAAAGTCCTATTTTGTAGAACATCTGGCCCTTTACAAACTCTTAACAACAACAAATGGCTGGTATTTTTCTCTTGGAAAGCTGGCAATCCTAAGGTGAGCAATGTTCATTGTTTTGCAGTGTGTTTCTGACTTTTATTGTGAGCCCTGCAGGATTCCCTGCTTCTCATTTATGCAGGGACAGGGCTCAATCGTCGATGCGCCGCTCTCCCTACTCCACGAAGTTGGGAGCTACCTGGGCGAGCGGCGACTTTTATTCCCAAATCTCCCAACTTGGGGGTTCGGGTGGCGCCCCCAGATTGGGGGGTTCGTACATAGCGCCTTTTTCCCATTGGTCACCTTTTTGGCGCCACCGGGCGCTCTCCTTTGCCTTCTCATTTTGGCGGGAAGGCATCCCCTTCTTTTTGCTTCTGGGCGCTTTAAAGAGCCCAGAACCGGTTTTGCCACTGGGGGCACGGCGCGGGTTATGGCGCCGGCCCCTTAATAACCCCCCATCCCCCCCCCCTTCGGCTTGTGCGGCGGCCTCTGCAAATACCCATCTAATCGCTGGACTCGTACAAATGTAGCAATGAGATTACTGAAGCCATTTCGGCAATGACTGCGAAGCCCAGGGGAGGAGGTCTCCTCCTTTGGGCCTCACAGTACTGCACCACCATTGTAACGAATGTCTTTAAAAGGCAATGTTATGAGGTCCCTCTTGCATGTTAATAGGTGTGGACCCTGGGCAGCTGCCCACACTGCCCATGCCTAGCTCCGGCCCTGACTACCCCCTCCAAACTATTATGTTGTCTACTGTAGCAGTATCCCAGCCAGAGATTAAAGCCTGCCCGCTTCGGCTGTGGGGGGGGGGGGGGGTTGAGTGACAAGGAAGAGTATGGCTCTGCTGGATACTGAAGCTCTGAAGATTACTTTAAGTGAATCATTATCGCTACGTCCATGGCTTTGCTCAGTGAGGAATTATTAAAGTAGTACCAAAGTTGACAACTGGCCCCAGGTCATGTGTGACTAATTAAGATAATTCCCTTTTATAGCTAAAACATATTATAGTCTAGACTTCGAGTCTTCTTTTTACACTGTATGTGTGGTTGAAAAACTACTAGCACACCACATGCTATTGGATAATAAAGCCTGGACTGGCTTATGGGTTTGCACATTACATGAGGCCACTTGACAGCTATGTAAGGAGATCAACCTCTTGTAAACGACAAGCATTTTCCTAGAGGGCGGTCATGCATTCGTAAGCATGTTTGGTATCTTGGAATGCTTTTCTATAGTTTGAAGACAATTCTAAGATGTCTGCTCAAATGTCCTCACCCAAGTTCACTCATGGAAGGGTTTTTTAAGTATTAAAAAAATCATTTCAAGATGGCTGTCAATGCGCATACTTGTGCATCAATGTACAAATATCTCGTCACAAACCACTGGCCACAAATTGCGACCAGTAATTTTGCACCCAGTAAAAAATTCAGAACTGATCTCTGTCCTAACAAGCCAGTTCTTAACATTCTGAATCATAGTGTGTCCCAATCCAACCTAGCCAAATTAATTTTAATGTGGTAGGTTACAAATTGCATCTCACTACCATTGAAAGCCATCACAGTGATGGTGGCCTGCTGGGGCCAGCAGACGACAATGTCTGTGATTGCCTTCCAATAAAGTAAACTTTTTTTTAATGCAATCTGTTTTCCTTAAAGGAAACAGGGTTGTGTTTTAAAAAAAAAGTTTTATATTTTAAATTTTGTACAAGAGTTGGCAGTGGCCCCTTGGCCACTACCTACTCTTCAACAAACTTTTTTTACATTCCCCTGAATTGCCACCTCCTGTGAGGTATTGGTAAAATGTAAATGTTTTGCTACTGGATTTTGGCTGCAAAACACTGGATTTTGGTCACAAAGCACTGATACATTCTTAATGAATTTGGAAGAGATATTTGAAACACACTACTTCCAGATACTAAATCAGTATCCATTCGGAATTCAATTTAAGGAGTTGGAAAATGTTTTCAAGCGCCAGAAATGGAAGTAGTACATTGAAAAAATCATTGTAACGGTCGCAAATGCGTAATGGGAGTGTTTGCAACCATTAAAATTCATAGTTCATCTGGCCCCAGTGAAGTGACTCTATCCCTGAAGTTGCTGTTTCAGAACATTATGATTATACTCATTTTAAGCCTACTACTACACCACATTTATGTGTCAAATATGGAGTTTTTCCAGTATACAACATGTGAAAATATATATGGACAGTAGAAACTAGGAGTGTAAATCCATATCTTATGATTAACCCTTGATAGGCAGCAGTCTGATTTTTTGAACACAGGTAGGAATTGGATTGGGAGGTGAGAAGAAGAGAGGTAAGTTTCGGAAGAGGTGAAATGAAAAGATGATGAGGTTGAAGCTCACAGGTAGGAATTGGATTGGGAGGCAAGAAGAAGGGAGGTGAGTCTGTGAAGAGGTGAAATGAGAAAATGACAAGGTTGCAGCTTAGCTGACATAAGGTTGAGGTTTAAATGATGTGAGGTGAGTTTTAGGTTGAGGTGCATTTGAACTGAGGGGAGGTGAATGTGAGGTTGAGCTGAAATAAAAGTCAGGGGAGATCAGCCAAGGTGACGTGAGGAGATGACTTCTAGGTTGAGGTAATGTCGAGGTGATATGATGAACTTGGGACTACAAGGATCCATTGACAATATTTGAATGCCAGTCCCATATTGCACCTAGCAAGCAGAGCAAATAAGTTCAACCCTTTTCAGAAGGGTTTGAAGTCCTTCCCCCAAAATATCTTTGCAGAAAATGGGACAAATGGTGAAGGTTATAGCACAATTGCCAGTAAGTATTATAGAACAAGACAGAGGTTGTACAGGCAGTGTTGAAGGGAAATAGTGAAATATTCCAGTTGTTTATGGTTTGCCCCGGAAGTAATATATCTCTGTGGGCTAAAACCTAGGCGCCTGAGCTAGTACAAAACACTGGATGCAGAGCAGGAACAAATTGTGCCCCAGGAGTATCAATAACTCTTTCATACATTTTTTTGCAATAGAAATCCTTTTCGATTGAAAATACCAAGCTATAGAAATAGCAACAGTTTTAAAGGTAGTGTCAGGACATAATGCCCATCATTCCTCTCATACATGTTATCAGTGCATTAAAATATATGGGAAAAAATATTTTACATCTTAAATGGTGCAATTGTATGCCCTTGGGATGCCAATATGCATCTGAGTGTTGCTCACTCCCTGTTAGGCGCCTGTGGTCCAGATTTCTTTCCATATGGCTGTTGATCTCAATGCCAGGGTGCTAGGGGTTCTTCTCCAGAGTGCTATTCCAGAGCTATGCTCAATATGCCAGGCTATCATGCATGATGCTCCTAAAGGCCAGGGCTCCTGATACTCACTGTGTCAGGACATCATTGGTCAGTGGCTAATGGCTTTTGCCAATGGCGGCTGGCTCATTGGAGTATGGTGAGTCATATCACTTTCAGGCCACCACTGATGTGAACAATAATTAGTCAGCTTGAGGTCTGAACAAGGGACATAGCTTAGCTTATGGTTCTTATTTCTTGTGTAGGGAACACAACAGGTAGGAGGGAGGCTGAGCCACATCCTTAATTGTGCATGCTGTGCACCTGAAAAAAAAGAAAAGCAGAGCAAATTTATGTGAGAGAGGGCAATGCACGTGCTCTGTCAAAGACTTCTGATCCTTTCCTCCCAACTCTGCTGATTGGGAAAGGAGGAGGAGACCTGTCCCTGCTGCTGCTCTGTTCCTCATGTTATCTAGACTTAGTGTCACCTTGAGGTCAACCTTAGAACTGCCTGCAGTGCTGCTAGACCCGCAAAAGTAAGTCATAAGTATGGTGAAGAAGAGCGTATTTGTGTGTGTGTGTGTGTGTGTGCACAAACATGAGTGCATGCACGCATGCATGTGTGTGACTGAGTGCGTACATGTGTGTGTGTGTGTTTGTGCATTGAAATTGGCCCTGGTTTGCCCTGATGGACTATATTTGCCATTCCTGCTTTCTTGACTTAATGAAACATATTGTGAACTTTCTTGATGACATTCTATCTATCCCTCACAAAGCACTAGCCCATCTTTGACAGATAGGCAGGATTTCTGGTAGCATTCAGGCTGCCTCGGGCATGATAATGGTGCATTCTTCACATAAAGTGGACATTCTTGGCAATGTTCTGGCAATCACTTCCTAGATAGAGGCTGATTCCCAACATACTGTAGACATCTTGCCCACTTTCTGGCTATCCTTGAAATATTAGTTGCTTACCCTTGGCATAATGTGAATATTCATAACTGAATTGTGGCCATTCAGGGCATGTTGGCACTGGCAAAATGGCGCCCATACGTGACTTATTTTGGCCATTCTTGACATAATTCTGGCACTGAGAATAGAAATCCTTGCCAAATCAGTTCAATGCATTTAGAGACACCTCTCAGAAAACTGACAGGACTGCAAACCCATTCTATTGGCAGACTGTGTGTGACATTCACATGTAAGCAATATAACATAATACATAATTGTAATTATAATATGTGATGGGATGCATTCATCAATCAAGGTAAAATGAAGGCTCAAAAGCAGGATCATGGAATGATGTTAGTCCTGGAGAAACCTTTAAAGTTCAGGTAGATGCAGGCTCTAGCTGGAGTGACCATGCAAGACATAGGGGAAGCCCACTACACTATGCTTGAGGAAAATACATGTTTTCAATATTGGATAAGATGAGTCCAGCACACATTTTTATAGACAAATACAAAATTTTCTGCTGCAGAAAAACAATGCTAATGGGATTTTGTTAGACTCCTAAATATTGCAATATTTCATGTGTTTCTCTTCTTGCGCTTGTTTGTAAATTGTTTGTAGCATTAGACATCCTTCGAATGGTGATGCCATCTTTGAGTTGACCTCTTACCCCATTCTCAACTCGACAGCTGCATCCTATTTGCTATCTTGATTCAGGGGCTATAACAAGAGTACAGAGTGGAAACGACAGAAGACAAGCAGGCAGTGGTGGCCCGTAATGTGGCTGAGCAGTGGGAAGGCACACTTGTGCACACTTACTTCCAGTCATCCAATTACAAGCACGCACTCACATCCACCTACACGCACACTCACTCACATCCATTTACTCACCTGCACACACACACATACACCCATCCTTTACACATACACACATCCATTCACAGCACACAACACACATACACAGATACATATGCATCATGCATACACACATGCATCGGGCATTCAGCAAACACCAGGCCATGCAGTAACATCAAGCGGAGAAGCAGAAAGGACTCGTGGTTGACTGCCAGAAGATTCTGTTGCCTCTTCTCATTGGCTGACCTCGTCATGGTCAGTGAATTGGAGGAGGACCGTCCCAGCTCCTCACAGAAGAGATGGGGTTGGTGAGAGTTGCTGATCACACCCCACTCAGTGATGAGGCTTCACTGATACACAGTTAGCCTTGGGCATTTGAGAGCATAAAACTGCCCAGGTCAGAGTTTATTGGTCATGAGGGCGAGGACCTCACAGGGCTTTAGAGCTGATGAGGTCATGCCTTCAGGGCTGTGATAATCTTCATCCCAACAAATCTTGACTCAGGCTGCCAGGCACCTGCACATCAGCACATTTAAAGTGCTCTGCTACCTGATCCGCACATGATAAGTGTTTGATTAGGCTAACCTTTGTTCAGCCTGACATACATTTATTATGCTTGAAGGTGAGGCAGTGGTGCCTTCCGCCCTTAAAACACAACATCACTTGCCTCAGTAAGTTCGTAGTGTATATCATTGAATGTAAATGTGGCAAGATATATGTAGGGAGCACTATTAGGGCCCTAAAAGAGAGGATAGCTGAACATATGAGAGCTATACAAAGGAGGGACGCTAGATACCCAGTAGCCCTTCATATCGCAGAGTGTCAACCCAATGAGGACGACATCATGGTACGTGTTTTTGGAATTGATCTAATTCCCCTCAATATTAGAGGGGGCAACCGGGAACTGCTGCTCAGGCGTAGGGAGGCGACATGGATCATGCGCTTACGTAGCGTAGAACATGGGCTTAACTACGACTCTGAGCTGCAATATTTCCTGGGAGACTAGATTCTCACCGGGGGGATCCTTGGTGCACACTGCTTACAGTTTTGGTGAAAACATCTTCTTCACACTCCATAATTCTGAATTCCAAGAGCATAACATTTGAGGATAACAATGAAATGACCTATCTCTCTAGGAGTGACATGTTTCCCACCACTGTATTTTAAATGCATTAGACAATCTTGTTTTATATTTTTTTGTTTAATAATACATAGGGCTATATGTCTTTTTGTCACAAAATCTTTTACTTGCAGACCATCGTTTTTAGACTTGCTGACCATCAGGCATACATGTTTTAAGATTTCACATGTTGAAATAATGTTTAGACACAATTGTATATATTCAAATGTACAAGGGCAGGATATATCCTCTTCAACTTGTCACCTTGAACACGAGCCTATACACACTTTCTCCTAAACGTGCACCATATGTATGAATGATCCGGCCACATTTGGGGTGAGTCTGCATGCTCTACACCATGTATCATTGTAATAACTTATTCTGATACAAGAAAAGAGGTTATTTATAACTGCTGTTAATATTAATTGTCTTGTCAATTAACTGCCCCTTTTTTGGATAATATCGGGACCTTGGTCTAATTGACACACGCGAGTGTTTACACACCAATCGCCTTAAATCGAACTTTGGACAAAAACATAGAAGCTCTTCTTTCACCATGCATTTTTTACCTTTTTACCACTCAGCAATGGCGCTGGTTTCTGCCTCGCCGCTGAGACCTTTTCTATGTCGTTTTTCTACCATTTAATCCCTCCTCTCCCGGGGTCACGTGTTCGTACACGAGAGACGACCGCCGGGAACAAACAGAGGAGGGATTACACGGAGCGGGTAAGAGCGACTTTTCTGCTACACTAGCGTTAAACCCGTCTTTGCGCAGTACTTGATGAGCATACTTGCTCCTAACACATGGTCCTTATGGACGATTACCCTTACGATGCCTTGTCTTCATTTGACAGCGCACCGCCACAGAGGAGACAGACTCGTTTCCTCATACCGGCTTTGTACAAGAATCCCCTCCCGGCTTACCGCCTGACGACAAAACATATGTCAGGTAAGACAACCGATCCCCAACAAATCCCTCCCCTTTCCAGTTTTATCCGCAACATTGCGTTTTGTACAAGATCGGCTGGGCTGGCTCTGCACAATATATCCACAAACGGAAATTAGCTGCTTTTAAATAAATGCTTTAGCGCTATATAATAGTGACACATGATGTCCATATTTTTTCTTTTTTCTGCATATAGCGCTGTTATAATCTGTTAAAGACCACCAATGGGAGTGGACAACTCCATTCTCTTACCGCAAATAACCATCTACTCAACCAGTTTCATCTACATATGAACACAATAAAATCCTATTGGTAAGGAATAGTATTTTATGCTGGCCCCAACAATATTCAACCGGATACCCCTTTATCTCCTTTAGAAGCCTCCTCATGATTCTTCTTTTTGCTTTTTGCCTTTTTTTCTCACAATATAGCCTATAACTGAGCTTTGAAAGACCCAGACTTACTCCAACCACACTGTGGATTGGGAGTATAAGGTAATAAATATTATCCTTAGAACATCAGAATTTGCATGAACTTGTGCTCTCTGGATCTTTTAGTCAGTATTATGCACCTTGCCACTGCCACGCTATGAGGTCACACAACACCTCCTCACTAATGTCTCAATATTAATAGAAGCAGTGCATCTCACGTTTACCCACCATCACGACGGACACCCTCATAATTTTTAGGACCACTGTGTACGAGTGACTCATGACCACACCAAGGTCTTATATTTTATCTCTCACTTACTCGTACACTTCAGCACTATAGACCGAGCACTTGACTGAATATGTAAGTACTGTCACTTGTTTTCACCCATCATGTGCGACACAAACGCACGTCTATCTGCATGTTGGCTACACTTTTGTCACCATATGCAGTACCTAACTTATGTATACCTAGACTAAAATTTGCCTACAATGTTTTGTATTATCAGCCCTGAAGAGTCGTGTTTGACTCACCCGTACACGACGAAACACGTGTCGGCGTTTGATATCATTCTTAAAGTCTGGAGAAACACCAACGTCTTGCTGTAATAAGAAATTTCACACCAAAGAACCTGCGTCTGCGTTTCCTTTTACTTTTGGTCATTGAACCCTGTTTTGTAATACACAATTGTAGTTGCGAGAGCTTATATGTTGTACTATTGTCTTGTCTTTTGACCTGTTGAGACGGTTAAGGGTGTTTTTCCGTCTGCTCTTTACGCACTACACAAAGTTACATTTGTCCTTACACACTTTGTAACGTTTAACCAAGGCAGTGCGCCCCTGTAGTCCTACTTTTCTAAAAAACCCCAATGCACAGTATCCCTTCCGCCCTTAATGAAGGGCTGCGCCTGTAAACAGGGATCAGAGAGCCCAAAGTACTATGCTTTGAAAATACAAAAATGCAAACACAGGACACATTACGAGCAAGAAATGACCTTCTTCAGATGCCGTATGTGACTGATTGCGATTTGGTGGGAAATTACAGGCCGACAAGGCAGGTTCCCACAGGGCAGGTTCCACCTTGTAAATGAGTGCGTTTGGCATCGAGGAGCAGACAGTAGTCAAGAGGACCACCGCTTCTACCCCGCCCCCCGAATGTCATTCACATATTTCTAACTTTTTATTCCCTAAAGCGGCCCTTGTCTCTTTAAGGTACAGGTATGATTCCTCGACATAAATTGTCAGTCAGTTAAAACAAATGTAGTGATCGAGGTTCGATGTTCTTTGCAGGCCTTTGTCCCTGCATTCACAGACAGTCACAGAGAGTCACATAAGGCTCCACCCTCATGCATAATAATGAGGCACACATGTTTTTTAATTCTTTTGAATGCTACTTAAGTAGATCAGACCCATAGTATCTTTTCTACTTTTTGATTCTGCCACTCCCTTTCTTACCCCTTAGAACAGGTGTAGCAAGAGTAGTTTAAGGATACCAAAGGGCAAGCAAAGAGAGCAGCTGCTACTTCTGGCTACCACTAATTGAGATCCATGTGTGGTTATGGCTTTAAAAACATTTCTCCGGGCGCTTTTAACTTCTTATCCAGCCCCAGGCAGCCTGTGTTTTTTGCTTTAAAAATTATAGTTAAATATCAGTTTCAAAACAACAGAAGCAGAAGTTCACTAGGAACATCTAGCTTTCCTCTTTCCAAGACTCTAATCTCACCAAACCTGTTGCGTCTGGGTGTATGCCAAAGCCACCCCAGTATGACAATACAGGAGAGGCCAGAGCACAAATCTCTGTAAACACCTGGTATTTAGGACGCTCCAATAGCCAGAAACTTGCGTAAGCTCCTTAGAGAACAATTACTCACTGTCGATCCTGGATAAACAGAAGTAAAGGCAGCTTTGAATGCGGCATACTGCAGTGCCAACTGAACCAAGCAGGCTGAACACAAAGTAAAGAACCTCTTTCTAGACATCTGAAGGGAATCACTGTAACAGGCACAAC
This sequence comes from Lissotriton vulgaris, assembly GCF_964263255.1. Taxonomy (NCBI): domain Eukaryota; kingdom Metazoa; phylum Chordata; class Amphibia; order Caudata; family Salamandridae; genus Lissotriton; species Lissotriton vulgaris. Next base: position 345,065,479 of record NC_141699.1, read on the forward strand.
CGTTCTTTTTATTTCAGTTTTAGTTTAATATTTGTAATTTAAGGTGTGTACGTCCTCACATTGCAGGTAGGTTACCAATTGTAGGTCTGGTTTGACAGCACAACTGTCACCTGACCTTATTAAATCAACACAAAAAGAGCTTTCAGAAGCACTTCTAAGGGTCTTAGGCTCCACTCTAAGGTTAGTTTTCTTGAAGACAGAATCTGTTTGTGTAGGACCTGTGTGCTCCATGGAAAAAGAGTGCTTGGATTGCTTTTTTTGCTTTATGGTAGAGCTTATGCTTAATACAGCAGGACAAAATTAGTTATAGTAATTTCAAAGTGCGTGGATTGGGGGCATGGCTTGAGCGCCGATTGGGATGGCGACGGGCTGATCTCGCTGCCGACCGAGGTTCGGTGAAGAAGGAAGGGCGAACTACATTGCGGGTCTGCGGGAACTTTGTTAGCAGATTCTGCCGTCGGAATGGTTGCTGCCCCTGTTCTGCCTATTTTTCAAGCTGCAGTGAGCCGTTGTTTTGCTGAAATTTTGTTTGGATTGGCTACTCGCTCCTTGTGTGGCTCGTAACAGCTCTTCAACTCGGGACAATCAGGTATGCACTGTCACTCGGATAAGTCTATGAATACACCTCTGAGGAAGACAAGTTCTGGATAATCTTGAGATTTTGGTTGTACTTTGAGAAAGCGTTCTATTATTTACTGCAACTGCTCTTTTGTGTCCCTCACAATGTTTTGAACCTGAATAACAGTTTTTTCTTTGCAGCTGTTTCGTGCTATGAGACTCTTTGACTATATTTTTTCAATAACTAAATTAAGCTATTGGTGTACAATAGGCTCGGATTTTTTTTAATGTAATGGGCTTGTCTACCTTTCTTTTTCTCACTGTTTGCTTCAATGGAAACTTTCCGATCAGGAAATATTGCTCCTCATGGTATTGTGTGGTGTTTATTATTCAGAATTCAAGGTCACACTTTCATCTAGTCTCAAATTGATGATGCCTGATATTAAGCCATATCTACTTGAATATGGATGGATAAACCCCCTTCTTGTGGTCATTTGCTCCTAACTTTGACCTCATAAATGCACACTTTTCTATATATGCAGTGCCCTTAACATGTGACATACTTTGGATTAAACACTTACAGCTAATTGCATTTGTTTAATGGAACCAGCTGATGTGTATCAATTGCAGTGCTTCAAACTTTTTGCTGTGCTCTGCTTTCTACTTTTTGCCAACTCCAGCATAGAAGGGCTGGGCTGAGCTCTTCTTTTATGATTCCGAATGCCTTAATTTTTGATAGGCTATTTTCTTTTCTCATTGTGGGACGACTTGCTAATAGATCTGGTGGTGGCCGAGGGTCCATTTCCTTGTCATAATCTTGACAAAGCAGCTGACTTACTTCAGCTATATTGAGGCAAAGTGTATAATTACACAGCTTTGTAGGACTCCGCCTTTCTTTTCTTTCAACATATATATTTTCTGAATTTTGTAAGTCCTCAATATTTTTGTTCTCATGGAGCCTTCTCCCTCTCTTGGTCAACGATCACTCAAAGCAAGTATGTCTTCATCCTGTAAGGATTCTAATCCAGTCACTCCTCCTAAGCGCCACAAGAAGGAGCCTAATTCTCCAACCAAATCGCCACTACCCATAACTATGGAAGACCTCATGGAAGAGATAAAGTTGCTTAAACCATTTGTTATTGACACCAATGCAACCCTTCAGAAGTTAGATAAGAAATGGTCTAACTTGGAATCAAGAATGTCTGTGGTGGAACAAAGGATAAGTGATACCCAGGATTTGACACCTCAAGTTGCGGCCATGTCTAAAGAGATTGCTCTCCTCAAGACTCAAACAGAAGACTTAGAAAACCGCAACAGACGCAATAATCTTCGTATTTATGGTATTCCTGAAGGAGAGGAGGGGTCTGATATGATTGCTTTTCTGAAAGTGCACATTCCCAAGATTGTTGGTCTCAGGGAGGGTACATCTCTTAATTTACAGCGTGCCCATCACATCGGTCCTAAATCTTCTGCTTTATCTTCATCATCGTCGGCTCAACGTCCCAGAGGGATAATTGTTTTGTTTTTGGAATACACTGAACTTTTAATGGTGCTCTCATCAACAAAGTCAAGGAATCAAATGTTGTGGTCTGGCCAAAAAATCTTCTTCTCTCAAGATGTAGCCCATGCAACTGCAGCTCAACGTAGAGTTTCTCTCTCTTCGCCCAGCTCTCCGATCCATGAATGCCAGATATAGTCTAGTGTATCCTTGCTTCTTTAAGGTTACCTACAAAGAGAGGTCCTATTCTTTCGATCGTCCTGAAGACTTAAGACAATTTATTTCTCACCACAAAGGAGACTAAACGGACTTTGGAGGGGCCTGAGTTGCATTGTCTACTTGTTGTGCTTTGTTCTTTGATATTTCTGTATTCATTTTAATGTTCTGATAACTTTCACCTTCTATGATGTTGTCTAACGTCTGTAGATGTAGTTTTTGTTTAGTTACTATGACTTGTTAACCAATTTAGTGGTTATTTTATTTTGTAATCTTCCAAGCCTTCTTTTTTCTCCTTTTTAGCCATTTATATTATTGTATCGATCCATTCCCCGGATGTTCTCCTACCCCCTGCCCTTTTGTTCTGATCCCAGGGTCTGTGGTTACCCCAGTTGATTGGTAAGTGTTACACATTTAATTGTTCATTCTGTTTGTTGTTATCTTCTGTTCTATTTTTAGCCCATAGATAGTTTCCCTTGTTTTGTTCTTACACAATTTATTCCCTTCCTTCTATTTCTATCTATTAATCATTTTTTACTTTCTCTCACCGGTCTTGTTGTTTGTGTTGTGTCGGTTCTGTTGTCTTTCTCTTTCTGCTGCTTCCCACCTACCTATGATATTTTCCTTCCTCTGGATATTTATTCCGTCTCTCTTGACTGAAGTCTCTCGGGTTTCTGTCAACTGCTTTTTTTCTGTCACTTACCTCTTTAATTTTTTATTTTTGTACTCTCATCTTTGTTCAGTTTTTCTTTCTTCTCTCTGTATCTTTCTTACTTTTTGACTTCGTATCTTCCTTTTTGATTGTACCTTCATTTATTTTTTCTTACTCTGCTCTTCTTCTTTGTACTCATTATTTTTTACTTTTTACATATTCATTTTTACGTTCATTTGCACACTTCTCAATGCATTAATTGTCCTGTTTTTGGTTGCCTTTATATTGACTATACAACTCCGTTGAATTCTATAATATTATTGTTATTATTAATACTTTTTCTGCCTTGTAATGACTGATAATGTTCGGATTATCTCATGGAATGTAAAGGGATTACATAATCCAGTGAAAAAACAACGGGTACTTACCCGTTTCCCTAAGCTCTGATGTAAAATTGCTATGCTTCAAGAAACACACCTTACTGAGAATGATGTTAATTCCCTCAAAAAGCAATGAGTGGGTCATGTTTATATTTTCTCATCCAAAGACAGAAAGAAGGGTGTTGTACTACTCTTTCACAAATCCTTATCCCTTACAATAGAAAAAGAAGAGACGGACTAAGACGGATGTTGGCTCCTTCTTCATACTCTTATTAACGGATCCCATGTTTCTCTTCTTAACATTTATGGCCCCACAGGCATCGACTCACAATTCTAGCAATCCATGTCCCATACCCTTCATGCATGTTCTGACTCTAATCTCATAGTGGGTGGTGACTGTAATCAGGTCATGGACCCTTTCACAGATAGGAAATCCTCTTCTAGGTACATTTCTAATAAAATACAAACACTTTTGCTAGGACCATCCGGGTGAGGGGCCTAGTGGATGCTTGGAGAATATTCAACCCTGATAGTTTAAAATATAAATTTTATTCCCCCACTCATAACTCTACCTCTAGAATTGATTATATTATCTTAAACCCACACCTCCTTTCCAACCTCCTACATGCAAAGATTGGCTCCATTCTCATTTCTGATCATGCTCCTGTTTTGATTAGTTTAGATCTTCCTTCCTTACCCTTTAAATCTTGTCATTGGCGTTTTAATAATTACCTTCTTAAAGATCCCCCCTTTCTAGGCAGCTTTAAAAAATTTGTTTCTGAATTCTTTTTTCTTAATGCTAGTCCTGATATTCCGTTTCATATTGTCTGGGATTCCTTCAAAGCAACAGCCAGAGGCTTCATTATAGATTATGTAGCTAGCAAAATTAAAAAATATCGCAAGGAATCTGCTTCTTTGCTCTCTTCCATTAAAGAATTGGAAGATGCATATTTTTCTTCTAAAAATGTTGGCACCCTCAAGACTCTGGTCCAAGCAAAACTTGACTTTAATAGGAAATATACAGAAGAGGCTTCGGGGACATTGTTGAAAATTACCTCAAAATTTTATGGTGGCCGTACTCGAGCTGGTAAGCTGTTGGCGAACTACTTGAAGGTTAAATCTCAAAGATCTAAAATAGTTAAGATTGTAGATGATCGTGATATTCCCCGCCTTAAGGATGAAGAAATATTAACTTGTTTTACAGATTTCTATAAGACCCTTTATACTCATGAATCTTCTCCTTCTGATACAGCTCTGGATTCTTTTTTTAACTTATTACCTCTCCGCTCTTCCCATCTTCCCGACACTTCTATTTCATAAAAAGATATATCTCTTTTAGAGATTAAATCAGCTTTGTCCATTTTACCTAAAGATAAGGCCCCTGGTCCTGATGGTCTGACCACTGAGTTCTATTCCTGCTTTTCTTCTGTCCTTCTGCCCCATCTTTTATCGCTTTTTTCAATATTTTGTTTTAAAATGTGAGTCTTGAGGATCTTTTTCGAAGCTATGATATGCGTCATTCCCAAAAAAGATAAAGATCCGTCCCGATGTGCCAATTACCATCCTATATCTTTGATTAATCTTGATTGCAAACTATTTGCCAAGGTTTTAGCTCTTTGTATCAGCCAGGTCCTTCCTGATTTAATTGGCTACGAACAAACAGGGTTTGTTAAGGGAAGGACTATTGTCGACAATTCTAGAACTTTCCTCAATTTCATACATCTTGCAGCTAAAAGCTCCTCCCCTATCGCCCCCATAACCCTTGATGTGGAAAAAGCCTTTTAACGCGTTCATTGGCTTTTCATGATGCGTGCCCTTAAATGGCATGGTTTTGGTCCTTCTATTCTGTCTCTTATTAATTTATTATATTTCTCCCCAACTACTTCAGTTTTTGTTAATGGATCTAAATCTTCTTATTTCCCTTTACAAAGGGGTACTTGTCAGGGATGTCCTCTTTCCCCATTACTTTTTATTCTCTTTCTTGAGCCTTTTCTTCATTCTCTAAGGCACTCCCCCACCTTCCGAGGCTTTACGCTTAAAAATGTTGAAATTAAATTTACGACCTTCGCGGGGTGAGAATATGTTATATGTTTCGGATCCTTCTACATCTTTGCCTGCTTATACCAAACTTCTCGCTTCCTCTGCGGCCTTGTCTGGTTATAAGTTACATTTTTCAAAATCTGAAGTACTTCCTTTAAATAAGTAGTGCGTAAAGAGTATGTTTGAAGGAATTGAATTTAAATGGAATACGAATGATATTACTTGCCTAGGGATAAAATATTCTTCTTCTCTTACAAAAACTATTCAGTATAATTTGAATGAAATTCTAGTAAAAGTAAATAATATGACAGAAAGATGGTCTCCGCTCTCTTTGTAATGGCGGGGTAGATTGGACACCATTAAAATGATGTTGCTCCCTGTTATTAACTTTTATTTATCCATGTTACCAGTTAAACTTCCATTGATATTTTTTAAAACCCTTAATGGAATTTTGAGTAAATTTTTGGGGAACGGTCGAAAGGCCCGTATTTCTTTGGCCCTACTCTCTGCTCCTAAGGAACAGGGTGGTGTTCACTTTCCCAATATTCAACAGTAGCATTCCTCTTTTCTAATTCTCCAAATGTTATCATATTTATCTACCTCCGATGGAACTTTTACCTCTGTATGGCACAAGTTAGAAAAATCTCGAATTTTTCCTTTCCCATTCTCTCTCTTTGCCAGTTTTACTCACCCCCTTGTTCTTTTAACTACCCAACGATTTCAAAATTCATTTCCACCTTTTATCCTACTTGATGTAAGTCTCTTAGCCCTTTACAGATATTTCTAGATTCACCTTTTTGGAACAACAAGAGTATTAAATTGTCCAATCACACTATTTTTGGTAAAACATGGGCTGCCAAAGGGATCTTCCTGGTTAAGCAGTTAATACAGGATTCTTGCTGTCTTTCCTCATAAGAGATTCAGTCCACAGTTGACCTACCTGTTTCCTCATTACTCAGATATGATTCTTTAAGTCTGCTTTTGACAGATCAGCTTTATCTACTTTCTAGATATCCCCTCCTTTCTCAAGATCGTTTTTGCTCGAACCTCTATCCACTTCCCCCTTTATTAAAGCCTCTCAAGTTTACAAATACCTCAATTTTTCTTCTCCTAGTCATACTAAAAGTAAAGTTGAGCTCCTATTGGAATCCGATTTACAGCTTACCCTCTCCGTTCATACATGGAACTCCATTTGGACACATATACACCACACCTCAGGTAACTCTAGCACTACTCAGACTCTTTATTATTTTTACCAAAGGTTATTTGTAACTCCATTATCTCTCTCCAGGTATAGTTCACACTTATCCCTGAACTGTTGGGTCTGTTCCAATACCTTTGGTTCTTTAGTGCATTCCTTTTTTCTTTGCCCCAACATAGCTCGATTTTGGTCTAAGGTATGTGAGTCAATCTCCTCTATTTGTTCTATTGAATTTCCCTTTGACATTTACTCCATATTTTTGGGAAGTAGCTCTGCAAAATGGTTCAAATCTCGCAAGGTGGGCATAATTGTGGACTTGTTAATTGCTATTGCCTTTCAGGTAATCACCACTAATTGGAAGGACACCGCTAAGGTTTCTTTCTCCGCCTGGTGGAATCTTTATTGCTATCATCATAGACTGGATAGAGCTTCTTCCAAAATTTCTCAACAACGTATTCGTAAAGAAGCCTTCTGGTCTCCACTGACCAACTTTTTATCAACATCAGCATTACGTAATCAAGATGGATCCTTTGTCAATCAATCTCCGTGAGTATCTCCCTCTTTTCTTCTATTTTATGTTTTTATTTGTCAAATGTACAGTCATTATCCTGTTGTTAGGAACCATTATGATTACTATAATATTGAAGTGTTGAAATGGTATTTGATGAAGATACTACTATATCTACATTTTCTTTTCTCTCTTCCTTTTTCCTCTCTCTTTCTTTCCCCCCTCTTTTGTTCTCTTTCTTTTTTCTTTTTTCTTTTCTTATTTCATTCTTTTCTAGGTTTCCCCCTTTTTCTGGAAAAGAAAAAAATTAAAATGCTATTTTGTTTTTAGGTACAACTCTTTCTTATTGCTTTTCCCTTTGGTATATTTCTATAGTAATGACTGATTTCCTGGGTCATTTATTCCTTTAAATTATTTATTCAGTTTGCTAATTCTTTGCTACCTTCTTATGAGTATTGTTGTATGTTATACCCATATTTCTAATTACTTCAAAAAAGCTCTTTAAACAAAAGAGCATGGATTGCATTTTGTGCTTTATGGTAGAGCTTATGCTTAATATTATTATTAAATCTTTATTTCGACATGTATGTCATAAAAGCAACACGTTAAAAACAACATTAAAAATGATAGAACACTGATTACAGAATAGGGTCATTTAAGAAAGAGGGGCTAAAATTGCAGATCAATTAGTCCTTGGACGCTATGCAACTGAAACCAGATCATTATTCCACTTTTTTCCTTCTTAGATTCCACATTGCCGCCAGGAATTTAGTGACCCCAAACACAATCCATGGCGACAGGTCAGTTTTTAGTATTCGGAACGAATCGAGGTGCTGCCTGATGCCCAAATTTCTGCAAATAGGGACAATCCAATTCTTCCTGGGAATCTTGTATAGAGGACAGAAAAAGACCATATGTATCTCGGACTCTAGATCAGCATTGCACCCAGGGCAGTTTGCAGGCGCATCCTGCTTCCATCGTGCTGATAGGGCTCTGAGCGGTAAAGAGTTATATCTCCACTGGAGGTACAGCTTTCTGTGACTACTAGGATTGATAGCATCCAAGGCAGGCTCAAGTTTATAAGTGTCCTTATGCTCCAAAAATGACAGTGTTAGCGACCCTATTTTGGGGTTAGATAGGTGTTCGGCCAGGTTTTTTTGGTAGTATGTTCTCACCAGTTCCTGCCGGGATATCCCACAGCATGCTTCTTCAGGGTTCCTCCATACTTGGGTCAGGCCCAGTCTGTCAAACTCCTGCCTGATGTATTTTAACCAAGGAATGTCCCAACTATTAGGTAGGTGTAAAAGTTCTGATAGTTCATTCCTATAGCTAGACAATTCCGGAGTAGCCCAGAGTCGTCTCCAAAAAGTAAGAGGTTTCAGACCTAATTCCTCCTTAATAGGTCTCAGGCCCAAATCCAGTCTAATAGGAAAAAGGGGCGAACTCGGCGGTAAAAATAAGAGCTGTCTGATAAACATATTTTCCAAGGTACTGAAATTTGATTGACAACTATGCGCCCATAACTCACCCCCATAAAAGACTGCCCCCCGTGCCTGCAGCTTATAAATTTCAAGGGGAGGCGAGACAGGTTTGTAGATAGTCTGTTTTAACAATTTAAAAATCCCCCCAATTTTTTGTGAAAGCTTCAGTTGGGATTTGGTCTGGTGATGTGCCCAGGTCATGTCCTCGGTCAATGTTAGGCCCAGATAGTCAAAAGTTGACACTCTCTCTAGGGAAACACCCTCTATGGTAGGGTTGGGGCGAGACAGTCTGGGTGGATTGAATACCATATACTTAGTTTTGGATTTATTTATTTCCAGGCCCCTATCGTTACAGAAGGTAACAAAGGCATCCAGAACTCTCTGTATACCCATGGGTGACTTTGCGAGCAGCAGGGTATCATCCGCGAACATGATCGCGGAGATGCCGGTTCCCGCCAGCCTTGGGGCATCCCGGTTGGGGACCCCGTTAAGATGGTCAATCACCCCGTTTACAAAGAGGCAAAACAGGGTCGGTGCAAGCACACAACCCTGTCTTACCCCTCTGCAAACGGGGAAACTCGCCGACAAGATCCCATGTCTGCCGCATCTCACCCTCGCATAGTTCTGGGCGTGGAGACGGATGAGGATGTTTAGTAGGGGCAGGGGAATTCCTAGATCCCTCAATACTCTTCCGCTTAATTATAGGCCAATCAGCCTTATAGATGTTTCACAGAAACTCTTTTCAAGGCTGATTTTGGACCATCTTTTGGATTGGGTGGAGGAGTCGGAAATCCTTAGTGTGTACCAGGCTGGGTTCAGAAAGAAGGTATCCACAGTGGACCAAATCTTCAGATTGAGTATGATATTCTGGAAAACGGTCAAAATTAAGGGGGGCTCGCTGTACACTGTTTTTGTTGACCTTCGTGCGGCTTTTGATTTAGTCCCACGAGCCAAACTCTGGAAAGTATTGAGGGATCTAGGAATTCCCCTGCCCCTTATGCTTAATACAGCAGGACAGAATTTGTTATAGTGATTTGAAACGTTCAAGACTAAGTTCATTATAAAATGTTATGTTTCAGGCAGTAGGCCTGACATTTTTATTGAGAAAAGCATATGTTTTAGTCGATAGGCATTTAAGAGTGAAGTGTTAATATTCAATGTTAAAGCCTAAGAGAGATATATTGTTATATGGAATCTAGCAAATCACTGTACTAGACAACAGTTTTCAATGTTTGTTATTTCCTCTGACAAACTCTGGGGTTAGAAGATTTACAGAGTGATAATTAATGTAAGACCCTCCTTGCCCAGATAGTATTTTGCTTTGCCAACTGTAAATTCGTATAGACCTGTAATTTTATGAATGAATGCCCAATGGTTGCCTTGTGGGAGTACTTACACACAATATGGTAGGACTGAGGTGATCATGCTGTCAAGCCATCATTAAGGCTGTAGGCCTGATTGGTTCACTGGGAAAAGCTACATCAAATGCACAGATCTGATCAGTTTTTTATGAAACGTTATCATAAAAGTAGCAGGCTTGGCTCATCTTTTGCACAAAGCATTTGTTGAAGCCACTAGGCTTTTAATGTTGTAGTATTATCATACTGTGTTACAGGCGAACACAAGAATATTGTGACATGAATATCACAGATGTCCATTGTAGGCAAGTTTTTGGTCTTGCCTATCACTCTTACAAACACTCTGGCTAGAAAAGTTTCACTGTGATCATCTTTGCTAGGCTCCTTTAAGAGATTGTGTAGTGTTTTACCAACTGCAATTTTGTACATAATTGCCATTTTATAACATTAAGCATGATGTTTGTCAGCTTATGCCCATGTCAGTAGGCCTGTGTTGGTTATAATGTGAAAAGTCTATGGTAAAGGCTTTGGGCCTCATTGATTCTTCGGGAAAACGTTTGCCGGATTTCATGAGTTTGATTAATTTATTTGGCCAGTATGCCTCAGTTTGAAAAATGTGCTAAAGACAAAAGGCTTTCAGAGTGGACTTTTACTACACTGTGCTAAAGTGCTAAAGACTGTTGTCAGGTATTTTGTTTTAGGGTCTCTCACAGATTGCCATAATAGACAAGACATTTTGTGCTGGTGACCTGCTCCAAAAGATTGTGGCAAAAGAAAATCTGGACTATGACAATCTTTATTAGGTACTCTTAAGAGGGATTTTATTTTGTTTTCACAATTGTAATTTTGAACATATTTGTAATTGTATTAAACCTAATGCTTGACTTGTTGTAAAAGGTTTATGCTCGATACAGTTGGTCTGAGTTGCTTATGGAGACAAGCCAATGATAAAATCTATAGGACTGGTTGACTAATTAGTAAAAGCGAGTTCAGATGCTGTATGCCTGATCTGTTTAATATGAAAAGTTATGACAATGGTAGAAGGCCTGATTTATTTATTATGAAATGGACATGTGAGAAACAATATCCCCTCAAGGGCGAATTGTTACTACACCATGTTAAAGCCTGCATAAATGTACAATGATACATGAAATCTCAAAGAATACCTTAATCAGTAAGACCTTTTGAGCTAATTACCCCCTTTGACAAAGCCTAGAGTTATATGATTTGTGCAGTAATAGTTTTTGCTAGAATCTCTTTGGAAGGCCTGGCAGGCTTAGTTGTCTTCCAGGATCTTTTCGTTAAAAAACAATACACACATACATGAAAAGAAAAAGAAATATATAGAGTGACTATGGTTCAGCCCTCTTTGCCATTGGTCTATATTTGTGTCATTTACACACTGCTTCTCTTCATGTCAACATACAGCATAGAGTAATGGGTCAGCACTTTAGCCATTGGTTCACTTGCCCTGTGAGCAAGAGCGTTTGCCTGATCATGTGTGCACATCCACATGAAAATGGTGTGCTTCAGTGTCAGGACGTCTGGGCCAGTTCTTTAGTTTTCCATTTTCTCCTTTATATGTCCCCTATCGTGTATTTCCTTCTCATTTCGTTATTTTCATTTTTAGAGCGCACCACAGTTTCTCAGGCAGTGATAGAGGGGCTGCTTACTTCTCACTCATTTCCTTTGCTGTGAGCCACATCATGCACAGCCACAACTCTGAACCAGGCAACCATCCTGAAATGGTATTGTCCATAGAAATCATTGTTTTTTCAATTCCAAGTCATGAGGGTCATGCTGAAACAAATAATAATACAAATTGTACTGTACCATTGCAAAACAGCCTCCCACTTAAATGTTTAATTTTGTTTTTGCAAGAAAATGCCCATCATATCTAAGCAAGTACCTGTTTTCTTTTTTCTACTTTTAATCTTTAAATGATTTCGAACTGTTGTTGGCTTTGTGTGTGCATTTTAATGTGAATGTTTACATAGTTAAAAGAATACATCAGTGGGTAATTGAATGGATGCATAGGTGCAAGCCTGGGACCTGTGACAGAGCGCCTTATGATTACTTTTGTGTGCGTAACCCGTTGTTGACTGAAGAATTACTTTCATTTATAAGCCAGATCTGCTGGTATTTTCAGACCAATGCTTGCATTAGAAAAGTGTTGCAGTCGTAATTAGCGCCATATGTGTAATATACAAAGGAAGTTACAGGAGCTCCAGGTAATCCAACTACGGGGTTTCACATACAATTATACCTGCATAATAAATATTTGCCATGGAATTGTTGCAAAGTCAAAGAACATATCAGTCAAGGAGGAGAAGCAGGGCTAGGAGTGATGGAGTCTGATGTACTGGTAGCGTGCCACAAGATTTCCAAACTAGCCAATTCAAACAAGGTCACTGTATATCTCATGGATTAGTCACTGTGATCTGTCCACACCTAATAATGAACCATATTGGGAAAATGTGTTCAATGTGGCCAGGTCTAGATTTCTCCAGCCATTCCATCATGGGGATTCCCAGGGCTTTCAGTTTCCATATGGACCTTCACTGAACCTCTATTGCGGTGCTCTACATTACGTCTGGACGTTGAAAGCCCCCCAAGGACCTGCCTGTACTGTTGTAGCGCTTCCACTCATGCACCTTTTCATGGAGGATATTTCTCTCATTACATCCAGCCCTCCTGGACTGAACTACCAGCTTTCCTAAACAGAGAGCCTAAGCTATATCCTTCCACTTGGGTGGCTTAGCACAGGAACTGCAAGAAGATAATGTGCTTCTGCTGCAAGCCCAAAGAAGTGGGCCTGAAAAGTTGTCCCCATGAGCAATCAGCTCTACTCTGGCCCTCCCAGGACATACTCCTTACCTTCAGACACTCACATAAGTATAACAGTGCTGCTGGTGAGCACCAACCATCTTGAAAGACAGGTAGTCCATGTCATCAGTTCAGTTGTACTAATCATACTCATAACAGCCCTGGAAGAGTGTACTGAGGCAGACCTCAAGTAAAGCACCAACATCTCTGCCTCAGGCCCTATTGGTAAGGATCATCTGCTATGTTAACTACAGAACGTTTATATCAAATATGAGGCCTACAGTACTATTAACCAGAGTTCTCACTTCATGCCTCTACTTAACATTTCACCTCAGTGGCACTAAAGCTGTCCACAGGGAATCCCAGATCATGCATAGAAGTAATTACACTACCCCTGCAGAATTCCTGTTGCTTGATTGTAAAACTCTTCTGCAATGAATATCAGCCTCTCTATGTAACACTGATGCCTTAAGCTCTACTGTGAAGCTTAGGTCTTGAAGGTAAATGAACTTCTGGACAAGGATAGGACTGACCCTCATCAATGAATCGATCACTACTCACTTCTGTTTTTGGGCATGAGATGGTGAATCTTGGTGGCAGTGTGGCACCAGGATTCTCACAGCCTTTCTCAATGAGTTTGCGCAGCAGAGTTTCAAAATGCTTTACAAATGCAACTCTCTACACCATGACATGTTGGCTTAGCCAGGAGACTTCGGCACCAGTGTTTTTCTCATGGACAACATAAGTATCTAAAACTCCTTGAGGGGTGGAGCTTGCCTTGCCCAAAGATGGCTGCATTTTAGAGTAGCTCCTCCAGCCTAATAGCCGATCCTTCACGACCCTGTTTTCCCAAGCAATTCTCGTTACCTCCCACCGCTCTCGAAGTGCAGGAGAACTCCGGACACTGTTTTATGCACAAACAGCGGGGCTCTGCAAGGTCACTGAGGCAGGGGACGAGAGCCTGACTAGTGGACGAAACTGCAGTCTACTTGGAGACATCAATGGGGCGTGCACCAGCCCTCATTGCGGCCACGCTTCATAAACTGAGGACCGGTATGATATAGCTCCCCCCATGAGAACCACTAACAAGTCTGCAGGTACACTGCCAGGTGGTTCGGGGGATGTCCTGGTGCCTGGAGGAGGAGCCCGGCAGCGCTTCAGTGGGGACCTGATCGACACAACAGTCTGCGTCGAGGGGGGGTGAAGTAGGAGGTGATGGCTGCTTGCCACTGCAAGCCTTACGGCTCCGACCCTGGAACTGCAGCACAGATAGAGTTGGCTCTGATTCCTGGTTTGGGAGGCCCCCTAACAATAATGCAGCACAGCCCGATGCCCCCCTAGCCGCAGAGATTGCAGGCCTAACAGCGCAAGAGTGGAAATCTGCCAGGGGAAAAACTGAGGAACACAGGGCACCCCAGCCCAGCTGATACCTCCAGGGTGGTGCCCATTGTAGCTGGCAGGTGACCCAGTTTGAGGCATAAATCAAGGTGCTGGGGCTTCTGGGTGGGGCCCCTGGTGTGTGCGGTCTGGAGGGATAAAGAGTGGGGGTTGTAGGAGAGTAGGATCTGCTTACTATGGTTACCCCGACTTTTTGCTGGTGTTTCACTGTTTTTCAACTTTAGTCTGGCTGGGGCCCTGCTATCCAGGACCCCAGCCTAACTGCTTCCTCTCTAAATTGATTGCATGTACTTTAGGTACACTCCAGATTGGTTACTGGGTTACCCTTGTGAGTCCCTAGTATATAGTACCTTAGGTACTGAGGACATAGGTACCCCAGAGCCCTACCAGGGGCTGAAGCATATATTACGCCACCCCTGTGAAGCCTTTCAAAATGGCACCACAGGTCTGCTACTGCAGCCTGGGTAAGGTGGTGCATGCACCCCTTACTAAGATATAGGTTACCTATATCTACCTTTAATCACTGACACATATAACACCTATAAGTCACTCCTATGGCAGGTCTTATCAATCCTGAAGGCAGAGGGCTTGGTTTTGTGTGAGAGGTTGCCCATGCATGAGCAGGACCCCTCTGCAGCTTTCGGAATCTATTCTCTGATGCTGTTCTGTGACGCAGCCAGACCATATACTGTTAAGTGCAATAAAACCTCGCGGTAAATGCTAACTTTGGAATGGCTGCATGGAAACATGTCATGTTTGATGTCAAAGACTTTGGAATTCTACCCCCGCCAGTCCTGGTGGCGGGGGTAGAATTCCATCCTTCTAGAGGGAGAAGACATGTACACACTAACCTAACCGGTAATAGTTTAAAAGAGCCCCAGCATCACAAAATGGATGCTGCAGCCACAGACACGAGTCTGACCTCCTGCTGCTGGATGAAACTCTGGCAGGGGAGGCCAGGACAATAGGTTTCCTGTCACAGGGAGGTGTAACCACCTCCCAGACAGGCTTTAGTGTATTGGGGCTGGGTGCGTGCCAGCAGCACTTTGCAGCAGATCGCCATTGAAAACGACGACTAAACCTGACATCAAAAGACACCTATGCACCCGGCTTACCTGGGTGAGCTAACTTGAGTACTCCATTGCTTCCGTGGCTATTGACTCTAGAACTGCCTAGTTCTAAACTGGTTTGCTCCAAGTCCTCTTCCAAGTGTCCTTAATCTCTTTTTTTTTTAAAGTTTCTTTTTATTAGTAAAACATCAAAGAAAAAAATACAACAGGTGACAAAAGAAGCTCATCTTTACATTACACACATCAAAATAATGATTCAAAATAGCAAAATTCGATCAAGGGGACACTTGCACCTCCACTTCCTCCAGGCGTGTTAGGGGTACACATACATCCTCAGTAATGATTCCAAACCTCCCAAACCTTCCCCCACTTCCCAGGACACCCCCTAGCCACATACGCTGCTCGTTCCCTAAACATGCACCAATCCAGGTCCTTAATCCACTTCTCAATGCGGGGCGGCTGGCTCACCCCCCACAACTGGGCAATGTTGTGCTTAGCTATCATGCATGCCAACGTCACCCATTGTTTCTTATATGCGTTTAGATCTGTTGGCTCCCAAATGTTCAAGATACACCTGCGGGCCTCAGGTCTCATTTCCAACCCCAATACTTCTCGCAACTTGTCATGGATCTTCCTCCAGTAGGTCTGCATCTCAGTACAATGCCACAGTATATGAATGAACGTTCCAAGTTCCCCACACCCCCTCCTACACTCCCCACCAGGGAACCGGTGAGGTCTGGCGTACAACGCTCTACTGAAGTCGCCCCTGCGATCTGCCAACGGTCCATAACGTACCCAGGGTCCCCAGGTGGCCCGTATATAACTTGGTTCACTGCCACCAGCTGAGAAGACCAGTAGTATTTTGTAGATCTGGCAGTCCTATCCCTCCATTGTACCAGGGAAGAGTAAGTTTGGAAAACGCGTTGCAGGGCCTACCCTCCCAGAAAAGGTGTCTCTGCAGGGTCTCCACTTCTCTAAAATAAGAAGCCGGGACCGGATGCATTAAGTTCTGAAGGGCAGATTCTTAAAAAGCACCACTCTACCCAGAAGGGAGAGTGGGAGTGCCTTCCAATGCACCACATCTCCCCTAAAGCGGGTCAAAGGGAGGCCCATGATATTCGCAAATGGTAGCTTCGGGTCAAGTGTAACGTAAATTCCGAGGTATTTAAACCCTACCGGCTCAATTTGTATCGGGCAAGAATTCGGGACTATCGACGGAGCGCCTCTGAGAACAAAAAGTACTGACTTTGACCAATTTCTTGCAAAGCTTGAGTACCTCCCAAAGTTAGCAAGTACGTCCAGGAAACAGATCAGGGACCCCTCGGGCTGGTAAGATAAAGCAGGATATTGTCCGCATACAATGAAATGTTATCCTCCCACTCCAACGTCCAGCGCAGGCCACATATGGAATGATCCCAATGAACCCAGGCTGCCAGCGGCTCCAGGGACAGAGCAAAAAGGAGCAGGGACAGGGGACATCCCTGTCTCGTGCCCCTGCTAAGGGGAAAGTCAGAGGACTTGAGATTGTTTACAACGACTCTGGCCAGGGGAGTGGCAAATAAGAGGCGCACCCAATTAATAAACTCAGGACCGAAGCCCAGCTTCTCCAAGACAGCAAAAATATAGGGCCATTCGACACTATCAAATGCCATAGTAGCATCTAGAGACATCAACACCGCTGGCTCCTGAATAGTCGGGGTCCTACCTAGTACCCCATGTAGCCGATGCAAATTGAGGGCCGTGTTCCTACGTGGCATAAAACCGTACTGGTCCGCATGTATCAAGGAGGTAATAACTTTGGCCAGTCTAGTCGCCAGCAATTTCGCCAGGACTTTAGGCTAGGCGTTCAAAAACGAGATGGGTCTATATGACGAGCAATAAGTCTTGGGTTTGCCTACTTTATGGATTATCACAATGTTTGCCACTCGCTGATCATAGGGAAGCTGACATTTCTCCCTGCTTTCCTCAAACATGGAACGAGGAATGGAGCAAGCCCATTAGCGCTCAACTTATACAGTTCAATGGGCATTCCGTTCGGTCCGGTGGCCTTCCCTGAGCGCACTCCCCTTATGGCCTGTGCCACTTCGTCGTCAGTAAACGGGGACTCCAGATATTTCCGGACATCCTCTGAGAGTGTGGGTAATTGGATGTCCTTAATCATTCCGCTATTGTCCGGCTCAGTATATATCCCAGCTGAGGTGTATACACCACTCTAATACTCTGCAAAACTATCTGCCACCGCCTGCGGATCTGTGATTTTACTGAAGTTCTTCCCCTGCAACTCTGGGACCAGCGCGATGCCCACTCTCCCCGCTACAGCCATGCTATCAGTTTCCCAGCCTTACACCCGTGCTCATATACCCTGCTTTGTGTCTCCTCATTCTGCGCTTTGGCTTTGTCCCTAGCGAGGCCCTTGAATTTATCTTGTTTCAGTTGTAGCCGGTGTAGTCCCTCTGGAATCGCTGCCTGAGAAACCTCCCCTTCCTGCCTCACCAACTCCATCTCCGCCTTTTCTAACTCCGCCTGCCGTTAGTTCTTTTTCTTGACAATCAGGGATATGGCCTCCCCCCGGACGACCATTTTATATGCCTCCCATAGGGTCTGCACCGATTCTCCTGAAAGTACCTGTCCGTAGCGTTCACTATTTCTTTCGTAGTAGCGGGATTCCTAAGGTGCCATGCACTAATAGGCGCAACCCTACCCACGTTGAAATGATCAATCTCCAGTTGGAGCCAAACTGGCGAGTGGTCCGATATGTCTCTCCCCAAGTGTCGCGCCTCCTGGACAGTACAGGCCTGTGCCGCTAGCACCAGTGCATAGTCTATCCTAGACAGGCTATGGTGTGCGGCGGACACATGTGTATACTGCACCTCTCCCAGATTGCGCACCCTCCAACCACCCACAAGCCCCATCGTTTCTAGGAATTCCGGGAGCCACTGCTGTGCCGGTCTCAGCACCCGGGTGGGATGGCGATCTACCTCACCGTCCATTACTGCATTGAAATCACCTATCATCACCAGGAGGCCCAGGGGCAAAGTTAGGAAGATAGAACCCAAATCCTGGAATGTGTCAGACTGGAGGCCAGGCGGAACATAGATGGAGACAAAGGTGACCGTCCTCCCCTCCCACTGCCCCGACCCTCCAATGTATCTGCCACGCTTGTCCGTCCAAGTAGCATGAAAGGGGAAAGGAATTCTTCACCAGTACACTGACCCCTCTCGACCCCGAGGTGAATCCTGCATGTGCCACCAGTTTATAGCCTCCCTATGCAGGACCATGCAACGATTCCAGACTAGGTGCGTCTCCTGCAACAGCACAAAATCCAGGGAGTGCCGTCTAACAAATTGGCTAACCATTCCTCTTTTAATCTTTTCCCCCAGGCCGTTCACATTCCAACTAAGCACATCTATCCCCAATCCCCGTCTGACACTTGATATTATGCTGGTATGAAATCAATACGAACACATCCTTGTCACCTGATGCTAAAACAGCTAAACAAATTGCAAACCATTCTTTGAACAACAAAACCCCCAGCGCTCCCAACCCCCACCGCCCTCCCTGCACCCCTGCTCATGGCTTCCGCCTATCCCCAACTGGCAGAGTGCCTGTCGCCCCATATGCTAAACTACTGACTAACTAAAAGTAGATAGGAGGAGGAAATCAGGACCCCGTATCTCCCACCCACCCCTCCCCCGAATGAGCCCACCCTATGCCTGCAACATCTCACTCTCTAAAGGTTCAGATCAGAAGGAATACTCGTGGGTGTAACACACTACGTGACAGTCTCAATAGTCCCATTCAACTGCAATGTCCATCATTCCTGCTCCTGCGGGACGCTGCCACCATCTCCGTCCTGCCCCTCCGGCCCAGCTGGGGGATGACTTTCCAACCAGTCCGAACCCACTTCCGGATTGTCAAATAACCAGGCTCTCCCCTCGACTTCCATCCTCAACCGGGCCGGTTACATCATCGCATATTTCAAACCTCTTTCACTGAGTTTCTTCTTCACTCCGAGGAAACCTTGGCGCTGCTTCTGGACAGCTTGCGTGAAATCGGGAAAAAAGGTAAGATTAGCATTTTCATATTTCAGGGGGCCCCCCCATCTGGAAGCCTGCAGGATAGCGTCTCTGTCCCTGAAGTTCAACACCCTCGCAATCATTGGATGAGGGGGGGCTCCAGGCCTGGGTCTCCCCCTCGGCACCCTGTGTGCCCGCTCAATCGTGAAGTAATTACCCAGCCCCTTGGGCTTAAGACAGTTAAGGATGATGTCTTCCAACGAATAGGTCTGGGGCCGGGCCTTCGGCCTTCTCGAGAACACCAATAATGCGAACATTATTTCGCCGAGCTCTCCCTTCGTACTCATCCAGTTTCCGATTGGTTAAGTCACTGGAAGTCCTAAGGTCTTGCACCTCCCGTTGTGCAATGCCACTGTTAAGCTGGCAGTTTTAATGTCCAGGGACTTAACTTTTTCACTTGACTTGGTGAGGTCAGCCCGGATGAGATTGAGCTTGATGGTAACCGTGTCTAGTTTGTTGTCCAGCCACTCCAACTTTTGGCTGAGGGACGACTTGACACCATCGATAGCCGCCCTCACATCAAGCAGCGTCGGCTCCGGCAGGGGACCAGGGAAACTCCCCCCCCCCATCGCCTGAACCCTCCTCGGCTCGGCGGAGACCCTCTAGGCAATGTACAGGGGTCCAGCTTGTTGGTCTGAATTTGTCGAGACCCCTTGGAGGATCTGGACTGCTGCTTATAAACGTCAGGTTTAGTCGCGATCTGCAGACCGCCTCAAGGGCCCCTGGGCCTCTCCGTTTCACCGAGCGCAGCAATGCCACACAGACCACCACAGGATGGCAGCAATGAGCGACCTATCCACGCACTCACTCAGCCGGAGCCACAGCCCGTGTCGCCGGACAAGCACAACACAGAGGCTGTAGTCATACGAAAACGGAAGGACCACTAAGAAACAGCCAGGCCGGCCACAGGAGAGATGCAGAAACAGGAAGTCCCAACCAGATCACCGCCAGACAGCCGCCTCAGATGGAAAGGGTTGAAATGCTGGCTCGACAGCTTGCATCTCTCTTGTCTGGGACCCCGAGGCCAACCTCAAGCACAGCACCAGCGCCGGAACAACAGCCAATCCGGCACCGCAAACACGGGTCCCCCTCAGCCTCAGCATACAATGTAGTCGTGCCCTCGCAATATGCCCCCCACAAGAGGAGACAGTTTCAACCATCTGGAGTTCACAGAGAATGGCACAGCAGGGGTCTCTCCTCCGCAGAACCGGCCGATTCTGGGTCGTCACTGCGCCGCCGCCACCACCTGCAGGAAAATTCAGCCGCCTCCAGAGCAGCCACCACATGGGCGCCCAGTCAGGTCTGTGGCCTGGAAGCCGCGCGGACCTCGGATGGGGGAGCCACAGCCTCCAACAGACAGCAGGCAGTCAAGGCAGGCCTCGATATAGCCACCACCCAGCTAGGACACTCCGCTCCTCACCGCATGCTCTCCGCATGCTCTCCGCCGCCACGGAGGGCCCTCCAGCAAATCCGAGGGAGGTGGCGGGGGGTGGCAGGATGTCTCTCGGCAGATGGCCCATGCCAGGGGAACACGAGTGGGAACACGAGTGGGCCTCGCCAGCAGCCAGAAACCGCCAGGGGCAGTCTGTACCTCAGTCTCTCAGGCCGTCCCAGGGGCTCCGAGCGCTCCCTCTCCTCTCCTAGATCGCCTTCACCGATGTGTCACACTCTTTCCTCCAGGCGGTGGGCCTCACTATAGCCCACTCCCCCTCCGCTCCACCTCCTCCTCCGGTGCGAGTGGCAGCACGGCAGCACCAGGGCCCGACCGGCGACTTCCGGTCCCGACCCCCGGTGTTGTTGAGTTTGCGGCCGGCCCTCTTCTTAAATCGAGCCCCAGGCTTCAGGCTGCAAATGGGCCCAAAAAGTTGAGAGGTGTATCCCCGGCCCCCAATGTCGTAGCGGGGTGGGAGTTACCTAGGAGTACGCCGCGTACCTTCTGCAGGTGGCAGGGTCGGCGAAACAGGATAAGTGTCAGGATGTCAGGGCAGAGGGACAGGTCTGGCAAAGCTGAACACTCAAGCGGCCATCTTGTTCTCGCGCGTAGCTACTCCTCCTGTGTCCTTAATCTTTAAAATTCCAACCGCAACTTTCCCCATAGAAGTTAATGGTGATTCGCGGCTGTGTTCAGACACTACACGCGCCCCCCGTGGGTCCCCTGTGTCACTACCTTGGGTGGTTCCTGGTAGCGCCAGCGGTTCTAAAGGCTTTAGGCCTTGTATCTATGTCAGTCGTGGTTCTTATACCACTTTCTTAATATATGGTTTGGTATGCCCCTAGGGCTTAACGTATATTGTGCTAATTTACTGTGTGCTAAATAAGTTTACCGTATGCACTTGTGCCTCTAGCTTCATAAAGAGACTAGAGGGATGTGTTTAGAATATATATATATATATATATATATATATATATATATATATATATATATATATATATATATATATATATATATGTATATGTGTGTGTGTGTGTGTATATATATATATATTCACTGAAAAAACCATAGGTTATAGACCATATATAGTTAGGAATTAGCATTTACAAAACCTTATTTTACTCACACAAAACCATTGAAATTCGCATATATAGTTAGTTGCACTAACTATATATCGCGCACCCGCAATCCACTGCTGATCATGTCACATATTACATCATTCATGACATGGTCAGTGACATCACTGATGACATCACTGATGACAGCCCAAATATTTGTATGGGAGAGTGAGTGTGTGTGTGGGGGTGGCTGGGAGGTGTGTGACTCTGTGCATAGATGTGTGAGCAGTTGATTCAGTAGATGTATGGGTTCAAAAGTGCATGTGGAAACATCTGTATGGGCGGTTGACTATCTGCATGAGTGCATTGGTGAGTAATTGGATTTCTCAGTGCTACATGTCAAAGTAAGTACATATGTAAAACACAGTACATGTAAGAGTTGACATATATAAATAACTGTGCATAAGAGCCAGTGAATGTGTGAGTGGCTGTATGGATCATTGAAAACTTGTATCAGGGATTGTATAAGAGAGTAAATATGTGTTAGAATATGTTTGATTAAGTAAGGTGTGTAGTTGAGGAAATGGAGGTGTGATTGATTCTTTGCATGAGTGACTAGGTGTGTGAGTAACTCCATGGATGAGTGACAGTCTGTGAGAGTCTGTTTACACTGATTGTATCTAAGGTTATATTAGAGTCTGAAGAGGTTGATCGTATTATCACATGAATGATATCATCAGTGATGTGATCAGTAATGACAAATGAGATGTTAACAGTGATTTTATCAGTGATGTCATTTGAAATGTCATCAGTGATGTCATCAGTGATGTCATTTGAGATGTCATCAGTGATGTCATTTGAGATGTCATCAGTGATGTCATCAGTGATGACACTGACCATGTCATGAATGATGTAATATGTGACATCATCAGCAGTGGGTTGCGGGTGCGCGATATATAGTTATTGCATCTAACTATATATGCGAATTTCTATGGTTTTGTGCGAGTAAATTAAGGTTTTGTAAATGCTAATCCCTAACTATATATGGGCTAAAACCTATGGTTTTTTCAGTGAATTTCAATGGTTTTTTAATAGCAAATATCAAAAGCTGTCAAATGTCAAGTACGTGATAGGTAAAAAAAAAATCGTGTTTATGCACGCTGATGTGCTTTGAACGCTGCCCCCCCCCTCTTTTCTCTTAGTAGTACTCTCTCTTTGCAGATAGTGAAGGGTAGTTAGCGCAGGCCTTTGCCCCCGTTGTAATCCGTCGTGCCTGCTTGTCTCTCCATTTGATTGATTGTTATCCAAGCATTTACTGTTTTAGAATTGATTCTCTTTGGTTCATTCTCTATTTACAAACAAGCACAAAGTCGCAATACTCTGTTTAGTCTTTGCAGATAGTGAAAAATCGTGTAAAAAAACAAAAGTAATCGATCAAAATCAGTAGGCCACTAATGGGATCTCTTTTTGACCTCGCTAAAATAGAAACATTAGGAACAACCCTTCATGAGAAATACGAAACTAGTGAGATGAACTGAGCTCCACACCATGATGGCTGCAAGACAGCTCGGCTCCGCCACCCACCCAGCCCAAAATAACGATAAACTCTATGCAAATATTATAAATATATACAACACACCAGCAAAGTAACAGGGTAAAACATTTTATTAAATAACTATTTACATAACTATTTTATACTTTTTGCTGCCTGATCCGGCTAGCTCAATCGATCGAGCATGAAACTCATGCACTCTGATAGCAAGCGTTGCTGCTGATGCTATGCAGACAAAAACTGGTTTTCAGTTTGTACATTCATCAAGATTTTTCCATCCAAGGCTGGTTGAGAGTTTGTAGAACGATGGCTTCAGATTTTCAACATACGGTGTGGTGGCGCGGACTGGGAGGGGGCGCTTGGCTCCTGCCCCCTCCCCAAGTCGTGTTGCCCTGGTGTGGCCTAAGATCGCCCCGACATAGGCGGCCGGCTCCCGGGGTCCGGCGGAACTTTTTGCCTTTTGATGCCTCTTCCATTCTGGACCTTGTCCCACAATCCGTTTGACCTGAAGACACGCTGTAGTGGGGCGCCCCTTTACCGTTTCAGTTGCCATTCCGCCCGCTTTTGCTACACTGTGCCTCTTCCGCCATTCAGCTGTTTACCGCCCGCTCTTGCGACTACAGCGTCTCGCTCACCATGTAGTTGAGTTGCTCCCGCTCTTGCGATGCAGCGATAGGCGGCTGCCACAGGACTCTCAAAATAGCGGGCGGCTCTTCAGATTTGGGCGTGGTCCACTAAAATGGCCCTGGGACACCTTGGAACTCGGACGGTTGTCTGCTAGGGCTTGGGCCCCATTCTCGAAAGCGTCCACTGAGCCTTGAAGATTCTACAAAAGTCTTGGAGGCCCCCGACTCCCGCAGGCTTCTGGTGGGGAGCGGCTGCCATGATTGCTCGTGGAATGGCCACGACTGAGCTACGAGATGGTGGTGCTCTCATGCTGACGCCAGCTTCAGTCTGAAACATCCAGAAACACTGTAGACTACCAATTCGATCAGTTCCGGTAGCGCCCCAACGTGACCCGGTAGGGAAGAACTTGCCCTCGCCTCTTTGACTGATGGTTCTTGTTGCCTGTCCCTTCTGTTGTCATTTAACAGAACTTTTTAGACTGCTGAAAGGGGTTGTGTTCCGACCGCTGGTTGGTGGAGACATTTTGACTATATTCTGGACCTACG
Source organism: Lissotriton vulgaris (assembly GCF_964263255.1). Lineage (NCBI taxonomy): Eukaryota > Metazoa > Chordata > Amphibia > Caudata > Salamandridae > Lissotriton > Lissotriton vulgaris. The sequence goes on from NC_141699.1 coordinate 345,089,955, forward strand.
TTGTCGCGTAATGCGTTATATGACACGCCGCGTTAGCGCACCCGGAAGTGCTCCGGTGCGCGAAGCGCAGCTTCCCGGAAGCGATCCGGGGCGCGGCGCGCAGCGCGTAACGTAAGCATAACAGGTCATGTGACTTGTTAATAAAACTTTTCATTGGTTCATTTTACTTTTGTTATTCTAATGATGAAAGGCTTGGTCATATGACCTAAAAATTACGCTTTTTATTGCTTTCGAACATTATTTTTTCATAAACATATATGTTATAATGTTCCAGGCTAATGTACTTTCCCGGAAAATTTACAACTGTCCTGCAAGTAAAATATATTCCTTTTTCTAGAAAAAGGGTGTTTCTTCGTCCCATGAAGGAGCCGTTGAGCAAAAGATGCTCGGCCTGCTGTCTTAGTCGCCGATATGCCTGAATATCAGATTCTTATCGATCACTTTATGTTGCAGGAGTAGAAAACACAACAGCCCTTGACCATTTATCTTTACTGCGTTATTGCGTATTATACCTTTTATCCGTCATGTAATTGGACTGCTTTATTTCACTTGCCTTTTACTGATTCGAAAACAGTGACTAAAATTAAAAACGTTACAAATACTACTACCATGTTTTGTTTTAAAAACCTTTATTGTGAAAATGTCAGTATTCAAATATGGGCCTATAACCACGTGGGCCGGCCACGGAGCAAACTGGAATCGTATATGATGAGGAGACATTTACACTGTAGAGGAACGTAACGAGCGGGCCATTAGGTTGCAAGAACTAAGGTGTCTAACAGTTGCGGAATCGGTGGACGTACATTTTGTAATTAAAATACGACAGGGCCACTTACAATAAAATTATCTAGATATACATTTGCGGGCAAGTACCATGGGTGACGTTAATTCGAACTTTCAATAGTACAGTAATCAATAACACATCCAAACTTAATATCAATAGGGATGTCGAAATATTCAATCAATTCTCATCCCCGCCCGCCATGTGCTTCAAAACTGCATACCTATCTCGTGATATCAAGGTTGTGCAACCAGTACACAACAAGGAGTTACGAGTCCCATTTATACCGGCGCCATTTTGGGCGAGGCCGGGCAGGTCCAGGATATAGTCAAAATGTCTCCACCAACCAGCGGTCGGACCAGAACCCCTTTCGGCAGTCAAAAAAGGTTCAGTTAAATGACAACAGAAGAGATAGGCAACAAGAACCATCAGTCAAAAGAGGGGAGGGCAAGATCTGAAGCCATTGTTCTACAAACTCTCAACCAGCCTTGGATGGAAAAATCCTGAAGAATGTACAAACTGAAAACCAGTTTTTGTCTGTATAGCATCAGCAGCAACGCTTGAGTCAGCTTTGTGTGAAGCCGCCATTTTGATTCAATCAATAGCGTCCCCCTGCACACATTCAGGGACCTGGTCGTGTCTTCACGTCAAACGGATTGTGGGACAAGATGCAGAAAGGAAAAGGAAAAAAGTTCCGCCGGACCCCGGGAGCCGGCCGCCTATGTCATGGGCGATCTTTGGCCACACCAGGGCAACAGTGAAGCTGCAGCAGGTGCAAATAAGCTTCAGACAGTGTTACAAGCGCTGCTCAGAACTCTCAACTATGACACCACCTCCGTGCCATCCGGATCTTGGCGCCTTGTGCTGGTTCCGACCTATTAACACATCGGTCCGCTACTGACACCACCTCATAGGCCAACGGGGCACCCCACGCCGACTTTCGGCGCAGCATTGTAGGATGGCCACACCAGTGCGGACACTTGCTAGACACCACCTCGGTGCCATCCAGATCTCGGCGCATTGTGCTGCCTTCGGCCTACTGTAGCCGCAAGTGCGGACGCAACTCAGCTGGATAACGAGTGAAACACCAAGGGGCGCCCCACTGCAGCCGAGGAGCCTCCATCTTGGGGGCGACGCACAGCATCACATTGCTTTCCAATGCAGTCAGATCCTCAAACAGCCCCCACTGACTGACGCGACCTCACAGGCCAACGGGGCGCCCCACGCCGACTTTCGGCGCAGCATTGTAGGATGGCCACACCAGTGCGGCAACTTGCTGGACACCACCTCGGTGCCATCCGGATCTTGGCGCGTTGTGCTGCCTTCGGCCTATTCGCACATCGGTCCGCTACTGACGCGGCCTCACGTGCCAACGGATTTTCTACGCTTTTTATAGCAGCGCGTAACGTAAGCATAACAGGTCATGTGACTTGTTTATAAAACTTTTCATTGGTTCATTTTACTTTTGGTTTCCTAATGATGGAAGGCTTGATCATATGACCTAAAAATAACACTTTTCATTGGATTAAAACATTTTTTTTTCCCAAACGATGAAAGCCCCACCTTGTTTCTGGATGTTTCAGACTGAAGCTGGCGTCAGCATGAGAGCACCACCATCTCGTGGCTCCGTCGTGGTCATTCCGCGAGCAATCATGGCAGCCGCTCCCCACCGGAAGCCTGCAGGAGTCGGGGTCCCCCAAGACTTTTGTAAAACCTTCAAGGCTCAGGGGACGTCCGAGTTCCAAGGTGTGCCAGGGCCATTTTAGTGGACCAGGCCCAAATCCGAAGAGCCGTCCGCCATTTTAAGAGTCCTGTGGCAGCCGCCTATCGCTGCACCGCAAGAGTGGGCGCAACTCAACTACATGGTGAGCGAGACGCTGTAGCCGCAAGAGCGTGCGATAAACAGCTGAATGGAGGATGAGGCACAGTGTAGCAAAAGCGGGCGGAATGGCAACTGAAACGGTAAAGGGGCGCCCCAGTACAGCAGATGAGCCTCCAAATGGGGAGGCCCATTCACGCCGCCTCCCGCCCCCCCCCCCTCCGGGCGCCCCACGCCGTTTTTCGGAGCAGCATTGTAGGATGCCAAAACCAGTGCGGCAACTTACTGGACATCACCTGGGTGCCGTCCAGATCTCAGCGCGTTCTGCTGCCTTGGGACTATTCGCACAACAGACCGCTACTGACGAGGCCTCCCCCCGCACCCTCCCGGGACGCCCCACGCTGTTTTTTGGAGCTGCATTGTAGGATACCAAAAACCAGTGCGGCACCCAGGTAACATCACCTGGGTGCCGTCCAGAACTCAGCACCTTGTGCTGCCTTGGGACTATTCGCACAAAACACAGCTACTGACCATTGTTGCTTCTTTTTTCAAAAAAATGTTTAAATGTATTTACTGTTTTTGTTGCGTTGTATATATTTATAAGTTATTAAAGTGTTATAATCCTACTACTTTGTAGGAGTGCTATATATTTTTAATGTGACACATAATTGTAAAAACTTTGATATACAAAGAGGCATCCCTGGAATCTTCCGCTTCAGGCTCGGACCCACACACCCTCACAGAGAGAATCCCCTCCCCAAGCACAATACAGGATGGTTATCAGATAGTAGGAACGCGTGTGGTGTGACGGATCTCATCGGGTGGGGGCCTTGATCTACTGTAACTCCTTTGAAGAGGGGTGATTCTCTACAGCTGGGCCCATAAACTACATCTGCAGGGCTAGGTGATAGCCTGGGACCGGCCTGGACAATCGGACACAGAGGAAGAGGAGTGTCAGAGGGTGCGGTAGTGAATAGGGTGAAAGGGAGGTGTCGGGCGGGCACAGGGTGTGATTCTCAGAGAAGAACAGCGCAGATGGGAGGAGGTTTCTGGCCCATGCATGAGAGAGAGAGCGGGGGTGACCAGTGCGTGGGGGAGATGCTTGCGAGGGTGGGGAGCCATGCTGAGGATCGGCGGCGTGCAGAGAGTGGGTATGGTCAAGGCATGTAAAATGGCTGCCGTGCTCAACAAAAGTGTGGCATTGCAAAAAAGGCAAGATGGCGCAGACAATGTTTATCAATAAGGATTAATTTATAACAATTATTTTTAACAAAATATTTACTCGCAGTGACAAAATGGCGGTCAACAGTTCCTGATTTCCATCGAATCGAACGTTAACAGATGTCACGCAGCAACAAAAAAAAAACGCTCATGCACAGCCGCTGGAAGACATGTATCAACATATATGAGCCTCCTCAGCCACCCTCAGAAAACATAAGGGGTCAGGATACGTCTCCCATACCCCCTTATACCTAGTAATTTAATTAAATCGAAACACAAAATGGCGAATTCACGTTTCGCTACCAGTTTGCGACCCGGTTCGCGAACCGAGAAGCCCTTCTACCGCGAAAAATCGAATTTTTATTATTTGCCCCACGGGACCCTTTAATGACCCCAACATCATTCCTAGGGGGTCAAGAGGGGTCTACCTTGCCCCCTTTCATTAAATTCCCCCTTCGTTTTTCTCCTCCTCTTGTCTCTCGATCCTACCGAGAGACAAGATGGCGGCCGCACCGGACTGTTTAGAATGTTGACAGACACCGGAGAGCCAATCAGCTTCGCTACGCAAAGCTCCGTTACGCGAAAAGTACGCGATCTGGAGCGCTATCTGGGACGCTGTCACAGATATATCTGTTTTTTTAAACGGTAATTTCTCAAAATCCACTGGAGCACATATATTGAGACCCAGCAAAGGCACATCGGGCTAACAGTCCCTATAATTTTGCCAAGTTTCGTGTAAATCCATTCAGCCGTTCGAGCTAAAAGTGAGGCCAAAGGCCCTATGGAAAAATGAATGGGAAAAATGCGTTTTGGGACCCCCCTTTTTTCTCAGCCCCCCCTTGACGGAACCCCCCCAAATTTTCAGGGGCTGCTCAGAAACAAAATGTGCCATTCTCCTGACAATTTCAGCCAATTCCGTCCACAAACGCCAAAGTTATTAGACATAGAATTTTCAAAAGTTCCATGGAGAAAAAATCCTAACTATATATACCTACTGGCTATTGCCAGTAGGTTATATATATATATATATATATATATATATATATATATATATATATATATATATATATACTAGCAGCTTTCAGGCTTCCCCCTTCCCCCGCCTGCCCCGACATTGCCCAGCAGCCCGTGCCCCCGCCAGCCCCGTCACCCGCCTGGCCTGACCCTCGCCTGGAGGTGTTAGTCCCCGTCCCCCTCCTGCCCCGACCCCCGCCTGTCCCGACATTGCCTTTAGTAACTCCCCATCCCCCGCCTGGGCCGACACCCGCCTGCTTACCTCATTCTCCGCTCCTGAGTGCAGGTCCTGGCCGCTCTGCTCCTCACCGCCTGTCCGCCGTCGCTCCTCCCGCGCGCCATGTCCGCCTCTCCGCTGGTCTCTCACCGCCGCTGGTCTGTCCGCTGCAGCTCACATCACCGCTCCTCCCCCGCGCCATGTCCGCCGCTCCTCTGACGCCGTTCTGATGCCGCTCCTCGACGTGAGCACGCACGTCGCGGCCGGCGCTACTTTGGGGGGACTACTTATTTTTTTTAATAAATTTTTTTAAATAAGGTGTTTTTTTAAAGTTTATATAGCCTATAACCATCTACACACCCTGCCGATTTCTACGGTGTATCGGGTGTGTAGATTGGCGCAGTGGTTCCCGCGTTTACTTGCCTCAAATCCTGCAAGTTTCTCCTTTATTATAGTAGTATAATACGATCAACCTCTTCAGACTCTAATATAACCTTAGATACAATCAGTGTAAACAGACTCTCACAGACTGTCACTCATCCATGGAGTTACTCACACACCTAGTCACTCATGCAAAGAATCAATCACACCTCCATTTCCTCAACTACACACCTTACTTAATCAAACATATTCTAACACATATTTACTCTCTTATACAATCCCTGATACAAGTTTTCAATGATCCATACAGCCACTCACACATTCACTGGCTCTTATGCACAGTTATTTATATATGTCAACTCTTACATGTACTGTGTTTTACATATGTACTTACTTTGACATGTAGCACTGAGAAATCCAATTACTCACCAATGCACTCATGCAGATAGTCAACCGCCCATACAGATGTTTCCACATGCACTTTTGAACCCATACATCTACTGAATCAACTGCTCACACATCTATGCACAGAGTCACACACCTCCAAGCCACCCCCACACACACACTCACTCTCCCATACAAATATTTGGGCTGTCATCAGTGATGTCATCAGTGATGTCACTGACCATGTCATGAATGATGTAATATGTGACATGATCAGCAGTGGATTGCGGGTGCGCGATATATAGTTAGTGCAACTAACTATATATGCGAATTTCAATGGTTTTGTGTGAGTAAAATAAGGTTTTGTAAATGCTAATTCCTAACTATATATGGTCTATAACCTATGGTTTTTTCAGTGAATATATATATATATACACACACACACACACATATATATATATATATATATATATATATATATATATATATATATATATATATATATATATATATATATATATATATATATATATATATATATATATATATATATATATATATATGTGTATATATATATATATATATATATATATATATATATATATATATATATATATATATATATATATATATATATATATATATATCTGATGTGGTTCTCCTTTCATTTGTTTGGTCATTCATGAGATTATGGACTGGTACAACAAACTGCTTCACATTCCTTTAAGACGTAGCCTGAAGGCTGCTCTCCACAGCTACCACTAGGATAGCTTTCTATATAGGTTGTCTTTAAACCTACCATCAATAAGGGTTGTTTGGACTGGTGCAAGGTGCCCAATAGAATAGTTGACAGCATATGCCAGGCCAACTTCTCACAGGGGTGTCCCCTCTGGGCTCTGCCACTGTCCAGGTGCTGGACCGGGCAACTGGGAAACATATCTGTTTGTTTGGGCAGCAGGAGGCAGAAGACTGTGCAGTGCGCTGAGAGTTTGGATAGTTAAGGGGCCCTGCAGAGATCTGGACAATTGTTGGCTGCGGAAAACACAGTGCAACCATTGACTGAATGGGTTGACTGAGACAGCAGTCATTTGCAAACTGTACATGGTCACACTACAATAGAGACGTCGCTCATTAGGGGATCAGTGGGTGTCAGCGTGGGATGCGGCTCGGTCGGGGGGTCCCCCCCATACCCCTCCTACACGGCTTACCTGGTAACGATTGTGTGAGCCGTGATCCAGCAAGATCCCTATGATGGGTAGAACCAATAAGTCCCAGTCCAAGCTCCAATTGGAACCTCGTAAGACCCTCAGACAACTGGACGTGAAAAAAAACGCATTGGAATCTGGGTCAGAGATGGGGGATACAGCTGTGGATTCGGACCTGAAACAGATACTGTTGGCAATGCAGCACAGTCTTACCCAGATTGATGGGAAAATCAATGCCCTCACATTTCGTATGGATAGAATGACTGAGCACCTAGACAAGCACACGGAACAGCTTGGCACAGTCAAGAAAAAGGTGTCAGACACAGAAGACATGCCGACCGCCATCTACAAACAACCATGAGAATGGATAAAATTCTGCACAGTGTACAAGCAAGGGTGGAAGATTTGGAAGCCTGCTCCAGAAGGAATAACATCTGTTTAGTTGGGATTGCACAGTCTAGAAACATACCAAACATGGAGCTTTATGTGGAAGAATTGCTTGTAATACTTCTGGGCAGGGAAATTTTTCCAAGATTTTCATTGTGGAGCACGCACATCGTTCTTTGGCCCCCAGACCAGTACCGGGCGACCCTGTGCCCCATCATTGCGAGAATACACAACTACAGGGACAGAGATGCTGCCCTTCAGAATGCCAGGGAACTACAATCTCTCAGATATGATAATATGGATATTTCCCTCTATCCAGACTTTACGCAACAGTCAAACGTAAGCTGCGTGATCTTCATCTAAAGTAGTGCTGTATCCTGCAAAGCTGAAGGTGCATGAGGATGGAAAAGCATTTCTTTTCATCGACCCGAAGCAAGTGCTGCAATATTTGAAAAAAGAGGGAAAGTTATAAGAGGAGCAGAAATGGATTGATTTTTTTTCTAACGTATAGAGTTTACAGGGAGACACCGAAAGGGCCAGTCTTCCCTTTAATCAACAGGGGGGTTGTTCTCTGATGTCCAGTACGGCTTTAGGCATGCTTTGAATCTTAGTATTTTAATAGGTAAATATACCCACGCGAAACTAGGGAAATTTTATTTAGCATTTGTGGATCTCACAGCTGCTTTTGACTGTGTTATTCATTGTAAACGTTGGGATATCCTGGCGAAATTAAAAGTGGACCCACTATTGATACAGTTTTTAAGACAATTATATAATGGGGCGACCACCAAGGTACGTTCCGGAACTAAGGGGGAATGTACCCCGTCTCTCAAAGTAGAGAGGGGGTCAGCAGGGCTGCGTCCTTGCATCATTCCTGTTTACACTCTATACAAACAACCTGGAACAGGTAATGGTGGCAAGCGCAAGCGACCCACCATATATCAACAAGCGACCGATAGTCTCCCTTCTCTATGCAGATGACGCGGTACCGATGGCCCATACACAATTGGGCCTACAAAGAGCCCTCGCCTCTAATACTACCTTTATGGACACCCTGGGATTAAAATTAAACTCTAAAAAAAACCTATGTTATGAGCTGTGGTAAAGGGAGACAGAAATAAACTAGCCTACTCCTTGGGGAAAGCAGGGTGGAATCCACTAAAATGTTTACATAACTTTGTGCGTGATCCCAGGCATCCAGAGTACTATAATTGCCCTGAGTCAATTAACTGAATATCCAGGAAAGAGTTAAAAAAAACTTTGTATGAGCCATCTGGAAGAAAATAGACTTGCGATGGAAATTAACAGGCAAACTGTTGTACAGCATCAATTGATTTTAACCACATATGAAATACAGCCTTATTTATTATGCTGTCTAAAAGGTTATGATAGATATGTGCTAACACGTTTTAGATTTGGGACTTTCCATCGATTGATCAGCTATCCTAATAGAAATGACTGGTCAAGAGAGCTTTGTTGCTGCCCTTTTTAAGATTTATCCACACAATCTACAATTCATGTGGTCCTTTTTTGTAAATTATATGTAAAAGAAAGAGTGAGATGGATTTTGCCCCGTTTAAAAGCAGGGGTTTGGAGGCAATGACGACCTGCCTTCTTATATCTGCAATTACTGGACAGCTTTTACAGTGTTAGTGCAATGGCTAGCTTTTTAAATAGTGTACTTAGAGTCAGGAAGATTGTTAGGGGCTAATTGTCACAGTTAACCAAAATCGAGTAAACTGTGAGTGATGGTACCACAAGCATTGTAAAATACATACGATTTCATTCCACATCTAAACAGCTGAGTCGCATTTATTTATTGGACCCTTTTTTTTGTAAGATTAATTTTTCGAAATATTGAATAATTTTATGTATGTAAGAGTGTTTTATTAATGTTTTCAACTGTTATATCTGCTTTTGTCATTTTATATGACTAAAATCGAATAAAGCTTATTTTGATTGATTGATTGATTGATAAGACTCGAAAAGGATCACAGAGGTCTCGACTTATGCAGGAGTCCGATGCTCCAGATCAGGAGGAACAGAGAATAATGTCTCTTACTTTATCATTTAGGTACCCAGAGGAAAATTCCTATAAGTGACTCATTGGTTGAGTTTAATAGTCCTCGATTATGTTGCGGGTGGGGTCGAACTACTTATGCAAGTTAAGGTTACTGGTGGGTGAAAAGAAAGTAATATGCTTGTTTTTCTTCTGTATCCACAACTCGTTTTCTTTGGCAGGGCATCTGGGGTACCGTCTTTTACTATTCCAGTAGCCTGCATAACCGGTAACAATGATAAATTAAACTCTGGAATGTATATATACTGGAGAAATGAGTCAGAATGGACATCATTTCTATTGTCCTACAACGGAATGTGCTATAGAAGTCTGTGTGTGTTGGGGTGCACAGGGAGGGGTGACAGCCCAGCAATGAGGAGGTATGCTAGACAAGGTTTGACTGTGTGAGGAAAGCACATTTACGGTTTTGTAATAAGGGCGCAACTCGCTAGGAGCAAGATATAGAGCCGATAATATCTGCCCCCATATGTTACTCACACTGTGTTCTGGTTATTGTTTGTTTTATTGCCCTAAGGGCTTGTTTGATGGGCAAAGAGGGGGAGGATGATGGGTTGACTATGCTCAGTTGGGAATGGCATGGCGTGGGAGGGGGTTGTGAGAGAGACAGGGTTTTATTAGTCGCTGCAAGATACATGTTCGCAAGATCGTCATTACACATGTTTTGAATTTGCACATAATAGGAATATGGCAGGGGTTGCAAGAAAAAATAATAACAAGGTCAGGTTACTGACGTGGAATGTTCGAGGTCTAAACGAACATAGAAAATTACCGAAGGTGGTGGCTTACTTAAAATTACTGAAAAACGTGCTCCTAATGAGACATTAGTTGTATCCCTGTAGGCACTCAGTCGCCCCTCAGCATGAAATGAGGGTTCTAAACACACATTTTGTTTCAAAAGTTTTTTTTCTTGTTTTTATTCACATAGTGTATTTTCTTTTTTTTTATATTCGTATTATTCATCATCAGAAAAACAAAGTGTAAACAATTAATTACTTTAACATATATATCTAATACAACAGAAATCATTCAATTAAAGCTTAGTCCCTTAAAGTAACAGACGAGATGCAAAATATAATTTGAGTACAATTTCCGAGAAAGAAGAGTTGAAAGATCTAAACAATTTTAGCACCGCCAGCTATAATCCCATCAAAATGAGCATGAGTCTATCCCCCTTTTTTTTTTTTAAATTACCCGTCTAATTTAAGTTTCCATTTTTCAACTGGGGCCCATATGCGTTTCCCAAGCTGTTTTGCATTTGCGCCTTTTTTTCATATAAAGCTTCCTCTAGAGTATAGATAGCTAATAATTTTGAGAGCCATTGTTGAAACGAAGCAGGATTAGAGTCTTTCCATACCGTTGCAATGCAAAGCCGACTCAGTGTCATTGCAATAAAAAAAATTCTTGATAGGGTACATCCTGCCCCTCCTTTGCTACCCCAAAAACTATAATCTCATTAGTTAATTTAATAGAAATCTCCAATTCCTCTTTAAAGAATTCTTCCATAGCTTGTTTAAAGGGATCTAGATTAGGACAAGCTGCAAAGATGTGTATCGTGTCTGCCTCCATACTCTGACATCTTGGGCAGAAGATCCCACTCGTAACCCCCCAGCGGGCTATTCTATGCGGTGTATAACATAGTTCATATAAAGTCTTGTAGTGTTGTGCCTGCAGATTTGCAACCTTTAAGATAGTGTTTCCTAACCTAAGCAATTCTCCATTAATCAAATACCTTTCCTCTATCATCCTCATTATACTGGCATAATGCACCATAAAGTTGAGAGATTGACCATCCCTCCTCATCTCGAACAGATTCCATCAAGTCCACCCTAGTAAACTTACAATTACCAGCTTGTTTTCTCTGCAGGACTGATCTTATCTGTAAGTATTTAACACCTTGGCTGCTAGGCGTTTTCCCCCCCTGTGCTGGAAATTGCTTTATTTATGACGAGCTCAGCTCATCATCAGCACAGCTCAACTGTGCATCATGACGAGCTGAGCTCGTCATGAGCATCGAAAGGGTTAAAGAAGTCTCTCCGATCCAAATTGTATAGCTGTTGCGCCCTTTCAAATGCTATTAACCCTGATTGATCTATGATGTCTCCAATTGTACCGACCCCAAGATTATCCCACCGCCTCATCACTTGATCATGGAATACATCTGGGAGAAGTTCATTCATATATAAAGGGGTATAGAAGGTCATTCTCCCTAATTTAATTTTCTTCCGGATAATAGACCAAACTGAAATGGCCGCACCCAACAGCTTGAACTTTGTTCTTTTATAGTAGTTTAACTCCTTGAATGTAAGAAGTCCCTAATTAGAATCCGGAACCAGCAGATCATATATATCCAGAATGCCAGCGTTACCCCTCCAGATATCTTTTATATTCCCACGAGGAGTCCTTTACAATGCTGAAGGAGTGAAACAAAATAATATGTCTTAAAGTCAGGTACTGCAAGGCCCCCCCGTTCTTTAGATAGTGCCAGCATCTTTATGGATCTTTGGGTTCTGCCCTTGGCCCATATGAAGCGATTACAAATCCCCTCTATTTCCTTAAACCACTTATTAGTAACTAATAGAGGAATCGTACGGAATAAATATAAGATCTTGGGCAGAAACTGCATCTTTATAACATTACAGCGGCCTATAACTGTTAAGTGTAAATTGTCCATCCTATCCAAGTCTAGTTTTGCCTTTTTGATTAATGGGGTCAGATTTTCCTCCACAACCTTCATCAGGGAACAGTACTAAGAAAAGGAAAAATACACGATAAACCATAGTAAACATATATCATATGATCTTGGATGTGGCAATAACGCTTGTATAACCTAATATCCCGTGCTTGTTTGTGGATTTTAAAATGTCACCTTGTAACCATGATACTCCCGTGGAGTCCATAAAACCAACTCTATGTAACATGCTGTGAAAAACAAAAGGGGCGTATTACCATCCGTTCTTGAATTTAATTTGGCACCCTTAATAACCTTAAGACCCGTGCAGTACACAGCCTTCAGAATTACAACACACTTACATGCCGATTCAGTCGCGTTTAAATCGTCCGTGTATCAGAAAGCTAACAAGAAACAACAAATTAGGGACCAGGTTTTAGTACCATGTTTCATCTTGTGTGTTGCATTCACTGTCTCCATCTATCCCGTTCTGGTCAAACTAACCTGATTTGTACTCGCATGTCAGACTTCCTCATGCTCCCGAAAGTTCCAACCATTGAAAGCACCATAGTTGCTTCCTTCAATATACCTGGGCGCATGTTCATTCAAGAAACACTCAAGAGACATAAATGAAAGAAAAGTACGTAAATTCAAGAGGGATACCCTCGACTACAAACTCGGGGAAGTGTATACCTGGGCAGAGATATATGCCCAAAAAAGAAGGAACTGGCCATATTCACAACCTACCGATACGTCATCATCTGGTAGTGATACATCACATACAACACAAAGAACACAACCGTCAGCTGGAACTCGAGATACCTCCCAACAAGAACAACCCACTACAAGCGCTACCACCGAGACAAGTCCTTTTTTAGATCAGGGCCAAGCCCAAAAGGGAGACCCAGGAGGGGAAAAACAAAGGAAAAAGAAAAGGAACATACAAACACCAGGAGCACAACGGTGCCGAAAAAAGACAAAGAATGGAAGAAAACACAGGTACAGACCAACTAGTTATCAACATCAGTGACTATGAATTGAGAAAACATGAAAAAGATCTTTTACAAAGTGACGTAAATAATTAATTTACTCTCTTAATTTCTATGCAGGTAAGTACTTAATCAATAATAACTCAGATCGGATGAAAAAAGACAGAGTCCGTGGTGTTAGAGTTTCTAAGGGTTTTATTCCTCATAAAGGAATGGTCTGATCAGGATATCATGTTCTGACCACCACAGGGATGTCAGAAGGGATAGAGCGCTCTCGTTTATTGACAATACATAGCTTATATACTTGATTTATACCATAAGAATCAATGTAAGAGGCGTAACAGCTGAGAGAAGACAAGATAACAGTATACACGTGTTACTAGTACGTAATCAAGAGGCGTAAACTAGGCGTGAATCAGAGGTGTGTGCTAGAAACGTCACTGATAGGTGACGCAAGTGGGTGGCACCAAGGGGTGGTGCTAACAGAATTGTTGCAGTGTCAGCAGAAATCGGAAGCTTGGATGCGCGCGCAGCTGCATGACGTGTGATTGACGGGGTGCAGGGGTCTTGACATTTACACTGACGGAAAGAGACAGAAGTCTGGCATGTCAGATCAACTTGTACTTCTATCATATCTGATATCTGATGTTTAGGAACTATACTATCTGGACGGAAAGGTCTCTGGGGCAGAAGCTATTCTATGCTAACTGTGGATGCGTGTATGAGCGCCTAAGTGTCTACATGTGAAGCGTGGGGGCACGGGGCCTTCCATGGAAGCATGGTAACAGAGGCTATGAATTACTTGCATTGAGACAGGTCGGCCCTTTGGCTCTGCAGCTGGGGAGGATGTTTACAGGATCTAGTAGGCAGGAATGTATTCTCGAGGAGCGGAACAGATAACTCGAAGGTTATAGTCAGTCTTGGCAGAGAGCAGGCTTGAGCTGAGCGCGAGGGGCCGCGCTGAAAGTAAGTCAGAGTTCACGGGTACAGAGGTAGCCTGGGCAGAGGCTGCCAGAGTCAGGAGCCACAAAAGAGGCTCGATTGCAGAAATTCAGGGCCTACTCTGCTGGAGCAGGAAAACACGTAAAGTGTACTACAAAAAGACGGTGGCATAGCATACTTAGGAACGGACTATATAATCCATTCAGGGTGGATCTGAAAGAGGACAAGTTAACGTTGGACGCAAATGTATTTGCGTCTTCATAGCTGGCACAGGAGGGAAGTTACATGCACTTTAAGCTGGTACATGGAGTCGGTGGGGTACGCGCTAGGGAACATAACATGACCTAAAATTTAATTTTCCTCATTCCCTCCTTGTTCCCTACGGACCCTTCATGAAATATCGATCCTCATGAATCGATCAGTCTGTTCTTGTAACATCATTTGTTCTTCTTTCTTTCGGTTACGTTTTGAGAGAAAACTGGAGTGTTCAATACAAGAAGTGGCACACAGTCCACAAATCGCTGGCCCACACTGTAGGCACAGGCAGCAACTGAATACTAGGACTAGGCCAATGCCTAGGAAGGATAGGATCTTCCATCCCCAAGCTGTTAACGTTGTCCAGAACCAACCGGACCAAGTCCAGGTGCCTGGATTCTGATGTATCTGATTTGCAATTTTATGAAGACGGGTGATAGCTTGATATACAGATGGTGCATTTTGTGGAATGAAAACACAGCAACTTGACCCGATGACCTTACAGGCTCCACCTCTATCTGCCAAGATGACGTCAATTACAAGACGGTTCTGAAGGACAACAACCCGCATGGCGGACTGCTCTTCTGTTAAGTTACCTAAGGCGGAGGCAGTTTCATTCACTACTGCTTCGAGTGTCCTAGTTAATCTGCGTATTAATTTACTATTCTGAACAGGGCCTAAAAAGAAAAAGAATCCTTTATTAAAATCGGTGTACTGTTCCCATGCCGTTTCTGTATAGTCGACAAGTGGGACATCTCTTCTGGGTCTATTCTTTATTAGATTGGTATTTCTATGATAATCAGGAGGAGCTAGAAAAACAGGTGGCAGAAGGAATGCAATGTAACAGGTACCATCCCAATCTGGAGGTAGACGTGTGTATGCGGTATGACCACAAACAAAGTAAGAATGACTGATAGCTTTGAAAGACGATTTTCCATGATCACTGAATTCGACCACAGTAGTGCATTTACTATGACCTAAGTGTACTGAACCTTTCTTCTTGATACATAATTCACCAGTGACTGGCAATACTGACATAATGGGTAGAACTGGTGTGGCTTCGGATTCGACAGTGAGAATCATAAGGCTAATTGTATAATTACCTAATCCATATACTTCATTTTCTAGATCAGTTCCTATTCTAGTGGGGAGTCCCTCCTTATCTGGGTAACAGACGTCTAGCAGGACCAAGTTCAGGTTTCCCCAAACCCAACCCCCATCGAAAACAGCAATATCAGGATCTAAAGAATTAATTATTTTAAACCATGCTCCGCAGGAGCCATTGTGAGTGAACGGATACGGAAAGAGAGGCAGAGCTCCCTTGTAATTCTGATAGGGAGGGAGTCGGCCACATATCCAGCAATTTGTAGCATTGTTAGTTTGATGAGAATGATGTAACATACTAATGAATGTATTGTTGCGCAGCGCAAGTCTGTAGGAAAGCTCGTGAGGAGGTAACTCACTAAAAGTGTGTTCAGCAGATACATTAGAGGCAGAATGTTCATGCTTGAAAATAGGGTAATAGATAGGCAATAGGATGCTAGTAATGATAATTAAAACACTGAGAATAAACATGATTATTAGTGTCACTATGCAGTGACTACGAAGTGATTTGCAGTATGTACGTTTCTTTGCTTCTCTCTCTCTCTCTCTATCTCGATCTAGGGGATACATGTCAGAAACTATTTAACCGATTCACCTAGGGGAGGACTTAAACAATTAAACTGTCTGACTTGTTAGATCGTAATTTCATGCGATATTGTTCTTGAGGAGTCTTTTCTCGTTCAGATTCTGTAAAGTCTTTCTGTTTGACACAGTCTTTGGTGGGGGTGGACGAGTCTTGCTCAGGTTTCAGTCCAGAAATTTTTTTTATATGACTCGTGTGAACCCACCCCTTTCTTCCTTCCAGTTTCACTGCGGTCCTCGTTGTTAGAAGAACGGTCTTCGGAGACTTCCAGCGGGGCTCCAGCGGACTTTTTCTGTCGAAGTTTCGGACGAGTACCGTATCACCAGGACGGACGTCGTGTGGCTTTACATCAGTGTTGTCAGGGAAGGCTGCGGCAACCTGTGAACGACATGATTGGAGTGCAGACATCAAGGAGGCAAGGTAATCTGTCAACATGTTAGAATCAACATCAGTAATCTTTTTTGGAATGGGCGTCCCCCACATATTCGGTGGTCTTCCAAAGACCACCTCGTACGGAGATAGCCCTGATCTTGAATGGGCGACCATTCTCATGTAGAATAGTGCCACTGGCAGGGCGACTATCCAGTCGACCCCTTTCTCCTGACATATTTTAGCAAGGCGGATCTTTAGTGTCTGGTTATGCCTCTCAACAAGGCCTGCGGCTTCTGGATGTCGGACACAATGGAACTTCCACTGGTATCCCAGTAATAAGGAAACTTCTTTCATTAAGGCAGACGAGAATGGCTGACCGTTATCTGAGTACACGACACGAGGCAGGCCGTATCGTGGGAAGAATTCACGAACCAACTGCTTGGCAGTGGTCGGAGCAGTGTAATCTGAGACTGGGTATGCTTCGGTCCAGCGGGACAGAGCACAGACAACTACGAGAACATATTTAAATCCTCGACAACGGTCCATCTGGATATAATCCATCTGGAGGACTTCAAAAGGGTGATCGGGAGGATGAAATCCACCTTGCTCTACAGGGACGCTTTTACCTGGATTGAACTGACAACAGATCATGCAAGTACGCACTTTCTGTTTTGCGGCTGCTCGTAAGTGTTTATTGTTCCAGATATTTTGCAAACTGTCTAACATTGCTTTCTCTCCTAGATGTGCAGGACTATGTGCTGTATTTATCATAACTTGAACCATAGAGTCAGGGAGAAACCATGTAGATTTTCCCTTCGTCATCCAACCTTGATCTGTCTGGATCCCTCCTAGTTCGATCCATCTCTTTATTTCTTCTGGAGTAGCATGTGTCTGAATGTCAATAACATCTAGTGTGGGATCCCTGACTGTCATACATTTTGTCGGATCTGTTGTCTTTGTCGTATCATTTGTCTGAGTGTGAGTCAGTGCTGTATGTTTTGCTGTCTGGTCTGCCAGGTCGTTACCCTGGGAAACAGAATCTGTGACTTTAGTATGTGCTTTACACTTCATGACGGATATGGCTGAAGGCAGATGTATTGCTTCTAACAGTGCTTGAATGAGAGGACCATGTTGGATTTTGGCACCATGAGAGGTCAGAAAACCTCGTTCTTGCCACAGCATGCCGAAGTCGTGTACGACTCCGAACGCATAACGGGAATCTGTGTATATGTTGACATTTCTGTTCTTGGCTAGAATACAGGCTCGGGTCAGAGCGATGAGCTCTGCTGCTTGAGCAGACAGTGTATCAATACGATGTGTTTCTTTAACTTCAGTTTCAGTGGTCACTGCATATGCGGCCACTAACTCTCCTGTACTTGTTCTCATGCATGAACCGTCCACATAAAGTGTCAGGTCTGGGTTTGTCAATGGAACATCGGTTAAATCTCGTCGGGGCTTTGTTACTGCATTAATGATCTCTATGCAATCATGCGGAGCTGGATCTGTCATAACTGTAGGTAACAGTGTTGCTGGGTTCAGGATACTGCAGCGTCTGATTTCTATGTGTGGCTGGAATAGTGTCAATTCGTAACCCGTCAGTCGTGCTATAGTCAAGTGTTGAGTCTGGGTTCTGTTTAACAGAACCTCTACAGAATGTGGGACTTGTACTGTTAACTGATGACCTAGAACAATTGAATCGCTTTGTCTGATTGCTAACGCTGTTGCTGCTACTGACTTTAAGCACGCAGGGAGTGCCTGGGCTACTGAATCCAATGTACTTGAAAAATAAGCGCAAGGCTTATGTGAACCTGCTTGATCTTGAGTGAGGACAGACAATGCTGTACCATCACGTTCTGTAACAAAAAGTGTAAACGGTTTGCTGTAACATGGTGTCGCTAAAACTGGTGCTTGGCATAAAGCTTTCTTTAATTCCTCAAAGGCTTGTGTGTGTTCCTGAGTCCAAGGGAGGGCAGGCGAAGTTGCTGCCTCCTGCGTCGTTAACTGGATGAGTGGTTTAGCTAGAAATGCATATTGAGGAATCCATTGTCTGCAGTACGAGGTGAGGCCTATGAAGGCCCGCACTTCTTTTTGTGTCTGGGGTTGTGGCATATTTACAATTAACTGAATGCGATCGGGAGTGAGCTGTCTCCCCACTTTGGACAGCAAGTGACCCAAGTACACAACTTGCTGAACACAGAATTGTAGCTTCGAAGGAGACACCTTGTGTCCCTTGTCGGCCAGGAAATGCAAAACTGTCAATGATGCTTGTTCACATTCGGGCTCACTTCGTGCGGTGATCAGTAGATCATCGACGTATTGCAGTAAAGTGGTATTAACTGGCATTTGAATACAATCTAGTTGTCTTTTCAGTGCTTGACTATAGATGCTGGGGCTTTCTGTAAATCCTTGAGGTGCGCGGGAAAATTTGAAACTTCGTCCATTTAAACTGAATCCGAAGAGATATTGGCTCTCCGGGTCAATAGGTACACTGAAGAAAGCGTTCTTGAGATCAATTACAGTAAAGAACGTTGCTTCTGAATCAATAGCAGTCAATAGGGAGGAGATATCGGGGACCACAGGATACTGTGGTACAATGCATTTGTTCAGCTCTCGAAGATCAATCACCAGCCGATATACTGGCGGTGCATTGCGGTCTGTACGTTTAAGAATTGGAATGATAGGTGAATTACAGATATTGGAGTCGGTCTCTACGACCACCCCCTGGGCAATAAGCTCTTCAATGATTTTCAGTAAAGCCACTACAGCATCGGGTGGTAACTTGTATTGTCTGATTCTGGGTAAGACAACTCCTGTCTTGAGTGTAACACGGTATGGAGTGATATGCATACAACCTACATCAGCTGGGCCTTTTGCCCATAAGTGATCTGGTACATTTTTCAATCTAACATCAAAATCACGTAAAACATAATGACCCTTGAAATCCCGTAGAAAGAGTCTGACTCCCTCCGGGGAACAGCATATTATAGCTCCTAGAGCCTTCAGTGTTTTAATTCCTAACAGATTTTCTGGACATGATTTCGTAAGTAACAAGTCTGTAACTCGGGATAATGGACCTACAGCTAATGGTACTGGTTCCGATACTTCATTTACAATAGGCTGTCCTGAAAAACCAAGGGAAACATTCTGTGAGCCTGAGAGGGGTGCCCCTGGGACTTCATTGTGACTGATTGTAGTGCGACTTGCCCCTGTGTCGATTAAAAACTTTCTGTCTTTTCCTAATACGTGACTGTGTACATAAGGACCTTCTTGATCTACAGGAATTTCAATAAGAGGCAAACCACCTTCCCTCTCTAGGCTGTTTCATGTATAACGGGGATAATCTGGATATGCAGACTGGGCATACTGGTACATCTGTTGTGAAACTTGCTGAGTCGCGGCAATGGGCTGTGGCTGCGGTACTGCTACTGTCTGTGCTGTGTGTGGCTGAACATGCATAGGCTGTGTATTCTGCATTGGCTGTACATTTTGTGAGGTCTGTTGCTGAACCTGATCGTGTCTAGGCGGATGCGGTCTTTCTTTAGTTTTACCTGTCGCGATGTTGTGTTTCAGGACTGGGCATTCATGTACATAATGACCTGGCTGCTTGCAGTAATTACATGTCCCTTTAACGGGAGCTGTATTGTGATTGGTGTGGGCCCCACCTTTTCTCTGACCGTCGGATGGGACCGTCTGAGCTACTAACATTTTCATTTTCGTGTCTTTCATACGTTTCTGTTCCTGATCTTGTTCTTCTCTAATTCTGTTCTGATGATATTGTAGCATTTGTAACATCTGGGACGGCGTATTTGCTTGCCAAGTACTTTCAACTTTGTACACTCTATTTTTGACTAATGGTAGGGAATTCTCTACTAACTTTGATACGAAAAGGTGTGGATATGACTCGCTACTTGGTTGTAGGCCTGAATTTATAATAAAACACTTCTCGAATCTTGAATAAAAGTCACTAGTATCTTCATCTAGTTTCTGTTTACAGGACGAGATTGCGTCCCAATCTTCCTTTCTAGTTGTCAATAATCTTGGCAAGACCTGTACTATTAAACCTGGTAATGCTTTAGTCTTATCCCCAAGGCCTAACCCTGGGATTCGTTTGCTTTCTTCGTCTTCTATTTCTGTCCATGCTATCTTAGACTCTCCCACCTCCCAATCCTTTTCCTTTAATTTCTCGTAAATGCCCGTGGGCAACAGTACCTTTAACATTTTCATAATATCATCATACGTGTAATCCCCCATTAGTAACATGTCTTTGAGCTCTCTGTGAAAACCTGCAGGGTCTTTATCATGACACGGGACTAATTTCTTCATTTCTAACAGTTCTAACTTAGTCAGTGGTGTGTGAACATACACACGCCTCAGGACTTGATCCGTACCCATAACTGGGTGTACTTCTCGTAAGGGGTTCTGACTTTCAATGCCACTACCGCATTGCATGTGGTACGTTTTTCTTTCTGGAGGCGGGGCGGGAACATATTCAGAGCTTATGAAGGTGTTATACTTACGTCGTTGTTCTAGAATTATTTGTATTAATTTGGTACTGAAACCTCTCCATCTATCCATGAGTAGTGCTTCTAATGTTTCGTGTAAGGGACCTGGATCAGAATGATGGTTTCTGAACTTGATGAGGAGGTGCTGAATCATGTATACACCCGCTATTTTCTGCTCTTCTGGGGAAAGGTTCAAGAATGTCTGCACTAACGTATCATCATTATATATGTCTGGGTTTTCGGCCCATAACACGGCTGACCGGGCTAGTTCCTGTTCATCCATAGAATTGAGTACATGGTACCCCACTCGGTCTCGAAGCCTTTTATCAGTTTCCTGGAACTGATGCTCAGAAGAATTCGGATTTGTTAAAGCAGAGAAAAGAACTCTCTTGCTTTCCGGACGGATACCTTTCCTAAGGTAATTTCCCTTACCTACATACGCTATAGTATCTGTAGACCTTCCTGGTGCTGTAAGTTCTTCTTCCTCCTCGGAGGAAGCTTTATCATTCCCTTCCTGGTGTGCAGTTAATACTGCCTTTCTAATTTTCTGGGACATACTGGCTATGCAAGTCCCCTTATCATGTTTTCCATCGGCTATATTTTGACCCCACTTGTTTAATGCGTCTAATTCACTTTGATCTGTCTCGGGCCTGTCTCGTTCTCTTATTACACAATTTATGAAAAATCGTAATATCTGTGCTTGAATGTCAACTTTCTGTTTATGCATGGCATCTTTGACACTGTCAGGGTCTTTCCCTGTCTGTATAAACTCATATAGTCTGTCGAGGCGTTCCTTCATTCCTACATAGCATAGCAAGCTATCAGTGGCAGATCTTAACCGAAGTGATGCCAATATCATTAGATCGTTTCTTCCGGGTACTGGATCATATCTGCAAACTGACATCTTTTCTTTGAATGCGTCAAGACGCGACGAGTGGGGAGACTGGAAAGGATTCTGCGTGTCCCTTAAATTGAATCTGTGTGTTGGTGGCGGGGTCTGAGGACCCGCAGTCGCACCTCCTGCGGCGGATGCTTGGGCATTATCTCTCCGCGGAGTCTGTATCTGAACTTGAATTTGTCGTTTAGTAGGATCAGGTAGGACTTGTTTCGGTAGGTCAATCTTGAGTGCGGGAAGTGGCGGAGCTGGCGGAACAGGGGAAGTCTGTCGCGGTACTGGCGGAACATGATCTGGGGGCGTAGTGCCACCCCCATCCCTGTCAGTAGGCAGGGCACGAACAGGCAGATTGGTGTAAGCTGGTGCTACATCCTCTAAATATGAATTTAGGAATATGTCTTTAGTAGTTTTATGCATTACTTTAGTCGGAACCAATGGTGTCGGTAAGTTTTTCAGTATTTCTGATAGGGCTTCAGATGTGCCATCTGCTGCAAGATACATACCGTTTACAAGGTTATTTCGGGCACGGTCTATTTGTTCTGTTTTTACTCGGATCCCTTCAGTAACTAATTCGTTTTCTTGGTCTTTCTCTGATTCTTTAAGTCTGTCTTCTCTACGGAGTGCTTTGTCAGCACGCTTACGTGATTCCTTATGCCAAAATTCTATGGCGTCCTTCTGAGATTGTCTAGCTTTCTTTTTCCATAATGCTTCTTCTACCCTCATGATGCACTCGGCATCCCATGTTCCGGTGACAGGCCATCTTTGTCTTTCGTCTAGGTGTTTGGTGTAATCGGCCCATAAATCTAGATATAATATGGCATCTATGCCATGCTTCTGGTACATAAAATTGCCTGGAGTGTCCCTAGGGGGAATAGGAATTTCTTCCTCCAGTATCCCTTTCCTAGTTCCTATCTGCTTTAATTTGTTGAAAAACGGCATTTTGCTTACTTATTACTGAATGCTTAATCCTTATACCTGAGTACTCTTGACAGCTAGGTTATACTAAGAACACAATAATACACATTTAAACAGTCACATTCATACCACAACATTAATCACATAAGAACATTGAAGACATAGATGACTACCCCCCTATACTGGATGTACTGCTCAACAGTACAGATACACTGGTGTAACAGTGCAGAAATTCGGAATACTAGATATACTGCTAAACAGTACAGATACACTGCCTAAAACAGTGCAGACCGGACTTGCGTACCCAAACCCGTCTAGATACGACCCAGCAATGGTACTCACCGGGAAGCACGGAAACAGAAGGCCTCGGAAAACTTCGACTGGACTCGACTCGGTACTTCGGAATACTTCGGAAAACTTCGGAAAACTTCGGAAACCTGGTGGGCCTCTTAACACCTCGGACCTTGCTTCTTTCGGCTAGGCTCTGGTCGGGATCCTCCGCACTCCTCACCGCCTCGTCTGGGCACTGATCGCAGTCTTCGTCACCTCCGTGGGTCAGAGGGAGATGCAGGAAATCCTGCCAGTACGCGTAGGTTCCTTCTAACTGATGGCAGGGGACATAGCTTGCAACGCACCAACCGGCGCGTGAGGTGGGGGAGGGGTCCCTATTCGGGCGCCAAAATGACGTAAATAATTAATTTACTCTCTTAATTTCTATGCAGGTAAGTACTTAATCAATAATAACTCAGATCGGATGAAAAAAGACAGAGTCCGTGGTGTTAGAGTTTCTAAGGGTTTTATTCCTCATAAAGGAATGGTCTGATCAGGATATCATGTTCTGACCACCACAGGGATGTCAGAAGGGATAGAGCGCTCTCGTTTATTGACAATACATAGCTTATATACTTGATTTATACCATAAGAATCAATGTAAGAGGCGTAACAGCTGAGAGAAGACAAGATAACAGTATACACGTGTTACTAGTACGTAATCAAGAGGCGTAAACTAGGCGTGAATCAGAGGTGTGTGCTAGAAACGTCACTGATAGGTGACGCAAGTGGGTGGCACCAAGGGGTGGTGCTAACAGTGTGGTAAAATCGATTACCTATGCATAATTTATAATCAATAATCAATAAGAATAACTCAGAAAAATAAGAGGCAAAATCCGGGATATTGAGGTTAACTCAAAAGGGTTTAATTCCTGTAAAAGGAATTGGGTTATTGGCTCGAGCCAAGGTGGCATAACCATTCCGTCACCACACGGGTTCGGGAAGGGGCAGACAGACAACATATTATTTACAGAAGTACATATATATAGTCAATGCATTACATTAAGCGAATAGGCAGTAGGCGTAACAGCTGGAAAAAGGGAGATAAAACATGAATACATCATAATAAAGGCGTTACAATAGGCGTGCATGAAGGCGTGTACTAGAGACGTCATTAATCATGAGGTCACAAAATGGGAGGATACATAGGAGAATCTTGCAATGTCAGCAGAAAATCATGACACAGATGCGCGCGCAGCAGATTGACGTGAATCTGACGTGTAGCTGGAGGGTGAAGGGGGCTTGACACTTAGCACTACAAGTGTAGACATAAGTCTGGGATGTCAGATCAACCTGATCCCAATATTGTATCTAATATCATATGTTTTAAGAACTGTAGTGTCTGGAAGGAAGGTCTCTCGGGCAGAGACTACTCTATACTGTCTGCGTGTATATGCGTCTACGTGTCGGCATGCGGGGTGAGGGGGCATGGGCCTACCATGGCAATGGAGTCTATGAGTTACTTGCACGGAGACAGAAAGACCGGGCCCATGCTCCTGCAGCTGGGAGGATGTTTACTTGAGCTACGAGACAGGAATGTATTTTCGAGGAGTGGAGCAGATAATTCGAAGGTTGAATACAGTCTTGGCAGGCAGAAGGCTGGGCTGGGCTGGAGCCGCGCAAGGAGTAAGGCAGGGGTGACTGGTACAGAGGCAGCCTGGGTTGAGGCCCTTAGAGTCGGGAAACAGGGAAAAAGGTTTCATGGCAGAATCAGGGCCTACTCTCGCCAGAGCTGAAAAACGTGTAAAGTGTACCACAAAAAGACGGTGGCACGGTATATATAGGAACTGAATATTCAATCCAATTATGGCGGATCTGAAAGAGGACATGTTAAAGATGGACGCAAATGTATTTGCGTCTTCATAGCTGGCACAGGAGGGAAATTACATGCACTGCAAGCTAGTACATGGAGACGGTGGGGTACTCGCTGGGGAACACTACTCGATCAAGAATTATATTTCCTCATTCCCTCCTTGTTCCCCACGGACCCTTCATGATACATCAATTCTCATCAATTGATCAATCTGTTCACTTAACATCAATTGCTCTTCTTGCTTCTCGTGTTTTGAATGGGAACTTGGACGTGGAATACATGAAGTGGCACACAGGCCGCAAATCGCCGGTCCACATTGGAGACACAGGCAACAACTGAGTACTATGAGTAGGCCAATACCCAGGAGGGATAGGATCTTCCACCCCCAAGCTGACAGCGTTGTCCAGAACCAACCGGACCAAGTCCAGGTGCCTGGAGTCTGATGTATCAAACTTGCAATTTTATGGAGACGTGTAATAGCTTTGTACACGGTTGGCGCATTATTTGGGATGAAAACACAGCAACTTGACCCGATGACCTTACAAGCTCCACCCCTATCTGCCAAGATGACGTCAATAACGAGACGATTTTGAAGAACAACAACCCGCATAGCGGACTGCTCCTCTGTTAAGTTACCTAGGGCTGAAGTGGTCTCAAGCACCACTGCTTCGAGGGTTCTGGTTAATCTACGGATTAGTTTACTATTCGAAACAGTACCTAGGTAGGGGAAGAAACCTTTGTTGAAATCTGTGTATTGTTCCCATGTGGTTTCAGTATAATCGACAAGTGGGAGATCTCTTCGGAGTCTATGCTTGACCAGATTAGTGTTTCTATGATAGTCAGGAGGGGCTAGGAAAACAGGTGGCAGAAGGAATGCAATGTAACAGGTTCCATCCCAATCTAGAGGCAAACGGACATATGCAGTATGGCCGCAAACAAAATAGGAATGACGTAAAGCCCTAAACGTGGATCTACCATGATCACTGAAATCGACCACAGTAGTACATTTACTATGACCCAAGTGTATGGAACCATTCTTGCGAACACATAGTTCACCAGTAACTGGCAATACTGCCATAGCAGGTAGAACAGGAGCAGCTTCAGATTCGACAGATAAAATCATGAATGTAACTGTGTAATTATCTAATCCGTATACTTCATTTTCTAGATCAGTTCCAGTACCAACGGGGAGTCCCTCCTTGTCAGGGTAACATACTTTAAGCAAGGCTGAGTTCAGGTTTCCCCAAACCCAGTTACCTTCGTAAATAGCAGCATCAGAAACTAGGGCATTGAGCATTTTAAACCATGCACCACATGTGCCATTGTGAGTGAACGGGTACGGAAAAAGGGGAAGAACTCCCTTGTTTTCTTGGTAGGGAGGGAGTCGACCACATATCCAACAGTTTGTAGCATTGGTAATCTGATGGGAGTGATGTAACATACTATTGAAAGTGTTGTTGCGCAGCGCAAGCCTATAGGATAACTCGTGTGGGGGTAATTCACTAAAAGAATGTTCGTCAGTAACATTATAAGCAGATTGTGCACGCTTGAATATAGGGTAATATATGTGTAACAAAACACTAGCAGTAATGACCAGCAAACTTAAGAAAAACATGATAAGTAGTGTCACTATACAGCGACTGCGAAGTGATTTACAATATGCATTCCTTTTATGTTGTCTTTGTCTATCTCTCTCTCTATCTCGATCTAGGGGATACATGTCAGAAACTAATTTAACCGATTCACCTAGGGGAGGACTTAAACAATTAAACTGTCTGACTTGCTAGATCGCAACTTTGTTCTGTATTCTTCAGAAGCAGATTTCTCAACCAAAGGGAGCTTTGAGTCTGAGTCAGTTTGTGTAGGAGGGCAGGGCTTAGAAACCAAGTCCGAAGGAAGTCCGTGAAATTTTTTGATGTGGCTGGAATGCAGCCATCCCTTCCTGCCCTCTAGTTTAACAGCTGTCCTCGTCGTAAGCAGGACCAATTTCGGGGCTTGCCAGCGGGGCTCCAATGGACTTCTCCGATCAAAGTTGCGGGTGTACACGTAGTCACCCGGGACCACCTCGTGGGGCTTCACTTCGGTGTTGTCGGGAAAGGCTGCAGCTACCTGTGAACGACAAGATTGTAGTGCAGACATCAAGGAGGCAAGGTAATCTGTCAGCATAAGACAATCAACATCAGTTATCTTTCGTGGAATGGGCGTCCCCCACATATTCGGTGGTCTACCAAAAACCACTTCGTACGGGGATAGCCCAGATCGGGAATGGACCACCATCCTCATATAGAAGAGGGCGACCGGCAAGGCAACTATCCAGTCCACACCCTTCTCTCTACAGATCTTGGAAAGTCGGATCTTTAATGTCTGATTATGGCGCTCCACGAGACCTGCTGCCTCGGGATGCCGGACACAATGGAACTTCCACTGATAACCTAACAGAAGTGTAATGTGTTTCACAAGTTCGGATGAGAATGGCTGACCATTATCTGAGTACACGATACGGGGCAAACCATACCGCGGGAAGTATTCACGAACCAGCTGCTTGGCAGTGGTCGGAGCAGTGTAATCAGGAACTGGGTATGCTTCTATCCATCGGGAAAGAGCACATACGACTACGAGGACATACTTGAATCCTCGACAGCGTTCCATCTGGATATAATCCATCTGGAGTATTTCAAAAGGGTAATCGGGAGGTTGAAATCCACCTTGTTCTACGGGAATGCTTTTACCTGGATTGAACTGACCACAAATCATGCAAGTACGCACTTTCTGCTTGGCTGCTGCCCGTAAGTTTTTATTCGACCATATGTGTTGAATACTGTCTAGCATTGCCCTCTCTCCTAGGTGTGCGGGACTATGTATCGTGTTAATGATGACTTGTACCATAGAGTCGGGGAGAAACCATGTAGATTTTCCCTTCGTCATCCAACCCTGGTCTGTTTGGATCCCTCCTAGTTTAGTCCATTCCTTAATTTCATCTGGTGTTGCATGTGATTGTATGTCGATTACATCATGTGCGGGATCCCTGACTGTCATACAGTGCGATGGTAACACTAATTGTGTCTGATCAATTACATGAGTTCGGTTCTGAGCAGTTTGCTTTGCTGTTCGGTCTGCCAGGTCGTTACCCTGGGAGATGATATCAGTAACCTTGGTATGTGCCTTACATTTCATGATAGAGATTGCAGTGGGTAGATGTATGGCATCTAACAGGGCTTGAATAAGGGGACCGTGCTGGATGTTGGCCCCATGAGAAGTTAAGTAACCTCTCTCTCGCCAGAGGACTCCAAAGTCGTGAACGACTCCGAATGCATAACGTGAATCAGTATATATGTTGACTTTCTTATTTCGGGCTTGAATACATGCTCGTGTCAGAGCAATAAGCTCTGCGGCTTGAGCTGACAAAGTGTCAATACAATTGGTCTCAATAACTTCAGTATCTGTCGTGACAGCATAGGCTGCCACTAATTCACCTGTCCTTGTTCTCATACATGAACCATCCACATAAAGTGTCAGGTCTGGATCTGGTAACGGGACATCTGTCAAGTCTTGTCTGGGTTTTGTTGTGATAGTAATGACTTCAATACAATCATGTGCCAATGGATCTACTCCATTTACTGGCAATAACGTGGCAGGATTTAATGTGCTGCAGCGTCTGATTTCAATGTGTGGTTGAAACAATGTCAGTTCGTAACCTGTCAATCTTGCTATGGTCAGGTGTTGGGTCTGAGTTCGATTTAAAAGGACTTCTACAGAATGTGGAACCTGTACTGTCAAAGGATGTCCTAACACAATAGCATCACTCTGTCTAATAGCTAAAGCTGTTGCTGCAACTGATTTCAAACATGCCGGAAGGGCCTGGGCTACTGGGTCTAATGTGCTAGAAAAGTAAGCACAAGGCTTGTGTGAACCTGCTTGTTCCTGAGTGAGGACTGACAAGGCAGTACCCTCACGTTCTGTGACAAAAAGTGTAAAAGGCTTACTGTAACATGGTGTTGCTAAGACAGGTGCTTGACATAAGGCTTTCTTCAAGTCTTCGAAAGCTTGTGTATGTTCCTGAGTCCAAGGGAGGACAGTCGAAGTCGCTGCCTCCTGTGTCGTTAACTGAATGAGTGGTTTCGCTAGAAATGCATATTGGGGAATCCATTGTCTGCAGTATGAAGTTAGGCCTATGAAAGCCCGCACTTCCTTTTGTGTTCTGGGTGGTGACATGTTTGCAATTAACTGAATGCGATCAGGTGTGAGCTGTCTCCCCACTTTGGACAGCAAGTGACCCAGGTACACAACTTGCTGAACACAGAATTGTAGCTTCGA
The DNA here is from genome assembly GCF_964263255.1 of Lissotriton vulgaris. NCBI lineage: Eukaryota > Metazoa > Chordata > Amphibia > Caudata > Salamandridae > Lissotriton > Lissotriton vulgaris. Next base: position 345,119,126 of record NC_141699.1, read on the forward strand.
AGGAGACACCTTGTGTCCCTTGTCGGCCAGAAAGTTCAAAACAGTCAGTGAAGCATTTTCACATTCGGGTTCGCTTCGAGCGGTGATCAGCAGATCATCGACATATTGAAGCAGGGCAGTGTGAACTGGCATGTGGATACAATCAAGTTGCTTTTTCAATGCTTGACTATAGATGCTGGGGCTTTCTGTGAATCCTTGAGGTGCACGGGCAAATTTGAAAGATCGTCCATTTAAACTGAATCCGAACAAATATTGGCTCTCTGGGTCAATAGGGACACTGAAGAAGGCGTTCTTGAGGTCTATTACAGTAAAGAACGTCGCTTCTGAATCAATAGCAGTCAGCAATGAAGAGATATCTGGGACCACAGGGTACTGCGGTACAATACATTTATTCAATTCGCGCAGATCAATAATTAATCGATAAACAGGTGGAGCATTTGGGTCAGTACGTTTAAGAACAGGAATGATAGGAGAATTACACACATTGGAGTCAGTTTCCACAACCACTCCTTGTGCAATGAGCTCGTCAATGATTCTCAGTAAAGCCACTACAGCATCTGGTGGTAATTTGTATTGTCGGATTCGTGGTAATACCACTCCTGCCTTGAGTGTGACTCGATATGGGGTAATGTGCATGCAACCTACATCAGTGGGGCCTTGTGCCCACAAGTGTGCAGGGACGTTCTGTAGCCGGGGATCCATATCTCTTAATACATAATGGCCTTTGAAATCTCGCAAAAAACAATCGTACTCCCTCCGGAGAACAGCATATAATAGCTCCTAGAGCCTTCAGTGTTTTTATACCTAACAGGTTTTCTGGACATGATTTCGTGAGCAATAAATCTGTAGTCCGTGTCAGAGGACCTACTGCAAGAGGGAGGGGTTGTGATACTTCATTAATAATGGGTTTTCCTGAAAACCCAAGGGACACGTTCTGTGAGCCTGAGAGGGGTGCCCCTGGTACTTCATTGTGACTTATCGTGGTTCTGCTTGCCCCTGTGTCAATGAGAAACTTTCTGTCTTTCCCTAATACTTGACTATGTACATAAGGACCATTTTGATCTACAGGAACTTCAATAAGAGGCAAGCGGAATTCCCTCTCTAGGCTGTTTCATGTGTATCGCTGATAATCAGGGTAATCGTTCTGCGCATACTGGTACATCTGCTGTGTTGTGTTTTGTGTTGCGGTAATAGGCTGTTGTTGGGGTATCGCTACGGTCTGTGTAGTTGCTGGCATGGGTGCAATATGTTGTATATTCTGGGGTACTTGTTGTGAGGTCTGATCTTGTCTAGGAGGACGCGGTCTCTCTTTAGTCTTACCCGTGGCGATATTGTGTTTCAGAACTGCACAATCGTTTATATAATGACCTGGCTGTTTGCAATAATTACATACACCCTTGACAGGAACTGTTGAATTACTGGGATGGGTCGCACCCTTTTTCTGACCGTCGGCAGGAACCGACTGAGCAACTAACATTTTCATTTTTGTATCCTTCATACGTCTTTGTTCATGTTCTTGTTCTTCTCTAAGTCTATTCTGGTGGTACTGTAACATTTGTAACATTTGTGAAGGAGTATTAGCTTGCCAAGTACTTTCTACTTTCAGTACTCTATTCTTGACCTGGGGCAGAGAATTCTCGACTAATTTCGTTACAAAAAGATGTGGATATGACTCGCTACTTGCTTTCAGACCGCTATTTATACCAAAACATTTCTCAAATCGTGTATAAAAGTCACTAGTGTCTTCATCAGGTTTCTGTTTGCATGCTGAAATAGCACCCCAATCTTCCTTTTTCGTACTCAATAAACGTGGCAACACTTGTACTAATAAACCTGGTAACACTTTAACTTTATCTCCAAGCCCTAGGCCTGGCACTCGGGTATCTTCTTCATTTTGTAATGCAGCCCAATCAATCTTTGCGTCTCCCACCTCCCACTCTTTTTCCTTGAGTTTCTCGTATATACCTGGAGGTAGTAGTACTTTCAGTATTTTCATAAGGTCGGGATAAGTATAATCACCCATTAATAACATATCCTTTATTTCGCGGTGAAAACCTGCAGGGTCTTTATCGTGACTAGGTACTAATTTCTTCATTTCCAACAATTCGATTTTAGTTACAGGTGTATACACGAATACACGTCTAAGCGTGTGGTCTGCATTCTGTACGGGGTGCACTTCTCGCAACGGATTCTGTCTATCCATATAATACATGGTTTTACGTTCCATAACGGGTGCAGACTTGACATGTGGACATAAGAACGTACTATACTTGTGGCGGTGTTCTAGTATTGCTTTAATTAGATCAGTACTTCGACCTTTCCATCTGTTCGTGACTAGTTCTATTAGTATATCAGGCAGAGGACCTGGATCAGAACGTTGGCTTTTATACAAGAAGAGCAGATGTTGTATCATGTACATACCAGCTAAACGCTGATCACTCGGTGTCAAGTTCAAGAACGTATGTGCTAACGCATCATCACCATATTTCTCAGAGCTATCAGCCCATTGCACGGCTGACCTGGCTAATTCTTGTTCATCCATAGAATCGAGTACATGGTACCCCATTCGTTCTTGAAGTATTCTGTCAGTGGCTTGGAACAAGTGTTCGGGTGTTCTAGGATTACACATGGCTTCCTGATATATCCTTTTACTTTCTGGGCGCACTGGGCGCATCGAATTATTAAACGGTCTTCCTTTACCTACGTAAGCTATCATTTCCCTAACCGGCAACTGTGAGTGTTCCGGTGTCTCGACTTCCGCCTCTGGCTCCTCCTCTGAGGATTCATGTTTGTCGGAATCTACTTCCGGTACGGGCTGTCTTCTCTCATGCATCTTATTAATCGCAGTTCTGATTCTTCGGTACATATTATCTATACAGGCCTCTTTGTCATGCTGTCCATCTGTTATATTCTGACCCCATCTGTGGAGTGCTTTTACGTCGTCCGGGTTCATACCCGGCCTATCCACTTCTCTAATAAAGCAGTTTATAAGAAACCGCAATATCTTGGCTTTAGTATCCACTTTCTGGTACGTCATGGCCTCCTTAATACTGTCAGGCCCTACTCCTGTCTGAACAAACTGATATATTCTATCTAGGTGCTCCGTCATTCCAGGTAATGTCATTAGGAAGTTCGTGACTCGCCGTAAACGTATTGACGCGAGTAACATTCTCTCGTCATTCTTTCTACCGGGTACAGGATCATACCTACAGTCTGCAAGGCGATCTCCAAGAATTGTAATATCTGTTCTAGGTGTACGCTGTTGCGCTATTTCTCTGAAACTCATGCGATGGGCAGCTGGCGGAGTCTGGAAACCTATCGCTCCTCCGGACGCACCTCCTGAGGCGCCGGCTCCGAAGGGGTTAGTCGGATTCGTATCAAGGGAAGTAGGTACAGTAAGAGGTGGAAGGAGTGCTGGAAGACCAGGAGGAATCGGGGGAGTAGCTTGTCGGGGAGGAAGAGCATAATTGTCCTGACCATCAGGTGCAGGCACTTGTGGCAATGCAGCATTAACGTATGCGGGAGCTACATCGTCTAAATAGGAAGAGAGGAAAATGTCCTTTGCTGTCTTCTGGTGCGTTTTAGTCGGGAGAAATGGGGGTGGTAGGTCCTTCGGTACTTCCGGAGAGGCCTTTGGCAAGCCCTTTGACAGGATGGGGAACATGCCATTCATCAGTGTATTTCGCTGTCTGTCTACTTGTTCTAACTTTACTCTGATACCTTCCTCAACTAATGCGTTCTCTTGGATCTTGTCAGACTCTTCCTTACTCTTTTCTTCTAATCTGTGAGCTTTTTCGGTACGCCTATGCGATTCTTTACGCCATAACTCGATGGCATCCTTCTGTGACTGTCTGGCTTTCTTTTTCCACAATGCTTCTTCTACTCTCATGATGCATTCTGCATCCCATGTCCCAGCAGCGGGCCATCTCTGATTCTCTGACAGTTCTTTAGTGTAATCCACCCATAAGTCAAGAAACAAAACGGCATCTAGTCCGTGCTTATGGTACATAAAGTACCCTGGAGTGTCCCTAGGTGGAATGGGAACAGCTTCTTCTAGAACCCCTTTACGGGTTTTTATTTGTCTTAGTTTGGAAAACAACGGCATTCTGAAATCTGGCTACTTGGTTCTTACTCGGATATGAACACACTACACATAAAACACGTGTAAGCACAATAATGAAGATCGAACATTCACTCATACCACGACATCAATACATTTACATTTACATTTACATTGAAAACCTACCAACCACGTGAAACAGGATGTACCGCTAAACGGCACGGATACACCTTACAGATGCAATCTAGATATACTGCTAAACAGTACAGATACACTGCTAAACAGTGCAGACCAGGCTCGTGTACCCGAACCTGTCTTGACCGGCACAAACTAATGCGCACGTCAGGATGCGTCCCTAGCAACGGTACTCACCAGGAAGCACGGAAACAGAAGGCCTCGGAAACCCTGGACTGGACTGGGCTCGGACTGGATTCGGACTCGACTCGCGACGTAGATACTTCGGAACTTCGGAATCTGGTGGGCCTCCGTATACCTCGGATCTTGCTCTCTCAGCTAGGCTCAGGTCGGGATCCTCCGCACTCCTCACCGCCTCGTCTGGGTGTCGATCGCAGCCTCAGTCACCTCCGTTGGCCTGAGGGAGATACAGGAAATCCTGCGGATACGCGTAGTTGTCCGTCCGGCTGTGGCAGGGGGCTAGGCCTGCAACGCACCTCCGGCGCGTGGGGTGGGGGAGGGGTCCCTGTTCGGGCGCCAAAACTGTGGTAAAATCGATTACCTATGCATAATTTATAATCAATAATCAATAAGAATAACTCAGAAAAATAAGAGGCAAAATCCGGGATATTGAGGTTAACTCAAAAGGGTTTTATTCCTGTAAAAGGAATTGGGTTATTGGCTCGAGCCAAGGTGGCATAACCATTCCGTCACCACACGGGTTCGGGAAGGGGCAGACAGACAACATATTATTTACAGAAGTACATATATATAGTCAATGCATTACATTAAGCGAATAGGCAGTAGGCGTAACAGCTGGAAAAAGGGAGATAAAACATGAATACATCATAATAAAGGCGTTACAATAGGCGTGCATGAAGGCGTGTACTAGAGACGTCATTAATCATGAGGTCACAAAATGGGAGGATACATAGGAGAATCTTGCAATGTCAGCAGAAAATCATGACACAGATGCGCGCGCAGCAGATTGACGTGAATCTGACGTGTAGCTGGAGGGTGAAGGGGGCTTGACACTTAGCACTACAAGTGTAGACATAAGTCTGGGATGTCAGATCAACCTGATCCCAATATTGTATCTAATATCATATGTTTTAAGAACTGTAGTGTCTGGAAGGAAGGTCTCTCGGGCAGAGACTACTCTATACTGTCTGCGTGTATATGCGTCTACGTGTCGGCATGCGGGGTGAGGGGGCATGGGCCTACCATGGCAATGGAGTCTATGAGTTACTTGCACGGAGACAGAAAGACCGGGCCCATGCTCCTGCAGCTGGGAGGATGTTTACTTGAGCTACGAGACAGGAATGTATTTTCGAGGAGTGGAGCAGATAATTCGAAGGTTGAATACAGTCTTGGCAGGCAGAAGGCTGGGCTGGGCTGGAGCCGCGCAAGGAGTAAGGCAGGGGTGACTGGTACAGAGGCAGCCTGGGTTGAGGCCCTTAGAGTCGGGAAACAGGGAAAAAGGTTTCATGGCAGAATCAGGGCCTACTCTCGCCAGAGCTGAAAAACGTGTAAAGTGTACCACAAAAAGACGGTGGCACGGTATATATAGGAACTGAATATTCAATCCAATTATGGCGGATCTGAAAGAGGACATGTTAAAGATGGACGCAAATGTATTTGCGTCTTCATAGCTGGCACAGGAGGGAAATTACATGCACTGCAAGCTAGTACATGGAGACGGTGGGGTACTCGCTGGGGAACACTACTCGATCAAGAATTATATTTCCTCAACAGAATTGTTGCAGTGTCAGCAGAAATCGGAAGCTTGGATGCGCGCGCAGCTGCATGACGTGTGATTGACGGGGTGCAGGGGTCTTGACATTTACACTGACGGAAAGAGACAGAAGTCTGGCATGTCAGATCAACTTGTACTTCTATCATATCTGATATCTGATGTTTAGGAACTATACTATCTGGACGGAAAGGTCTCTGGGGCAGAAGCTATTCTATGCTAACTGTGGATGCGTGTATGAGCGCCTAAGTGTCTACATGTGAAGCGTGGGGGCACGGGGCCTTCCATGGAAGCATGGTAACAGAGGCTATGAATTACTTGCATTGAGACAGGTCGGCCCTTTGGCTCTGCAGCTGGGGAGGATGTTTACAGGATCTAGTAGGCAGGAATGTATTCTCGAGGAGCGGAACAGATAACTCGAAGGTTATAGTCAGTCTTGGCAGAGAGCAGGCTTGAGCTGAGCGCGAGGGGCCGCGCTGAAAGTAAGTCAGAGTTCACGGGTACAGAGGTAGCCTGGGCAGAGGCTGCCAGAGTCAGGAGCCACAAAAGAGGCTCGATTGCAGAAATTCAGGGCCTACTCTGCTGGAGCAGGAAAACACGTAAAGTGTACTACAAAAAGACGGTGGCATAGCATACTTAGGAACGGACTATATAATCCATTCAGGGTGGATCTGAAAGAGGACAAGTTAACGTTGGACGCAAATGTATTTGCGTCTTCATAGCTGGCACAGGAGGGAAGTTACATGCACTTTAAGCTGGTACATGGAGTCGGTGGGGTACGCGCTAGGGAACATAACATGACCTAAAATTTAATTTTCCTCAAAAGGGGTACATCATTTGTACCGACAACCACGACCAATGCTTTAGAACTTGAAGTAAGCTTTTTTCAAACTAGTGCGCAAATTGGATTATGGATTCTGTAAAGGCATGCCTTCCTTTATCTTTTAAAAAACTGAATAACCATCGCCCTCCTGCCCCATGGTTCACGGAAGACCTAAAGTTTGAAAACACTAGGTGCAAAGCTCTCGAAAGACACTAGTGAAAGGATTACGCCTCTAAATTCAAACAAATTACAACTCCCTATGTAAAGCCACATGTGCTGAGTATGTAAATTATTCCATACTATCTGCTCAGATCAATTCCAAACTATTGTTCAAACTAGTTGGCAAACTTTCGGGAGCTTCTTGTCAACAGGCACCCCAGGCACTTGATGAAGCACATGGTGAAGTTGTAGCTACATTTTTGATTGAGAAGGTTGAAAAGATCTATACGGAACTGGAGATGGCAACTACTAAGGGGGAACAACAAAAGAATAAGACACCTTATAACTCTAATGATAATAAGTCAGAGGAGACCCCTGCTTTTGTTTCTATGGTATTCTGAATGGCCTGAAATTGGGCTCACGTAAGGAGCCTTTACCAGTCCATATCCTTCTAAAAATAAAGCCCATCATTCTACAGCCCATTATGGAACTCCTTAATGCCTCCTTGAAAGAGGCCATTCTTCCTGCAAAGTGGAAACATGCAATGGTGGTTCCCCTGTTGAAGAAATCTAAAGCTGATCCAGCAGAACCGTCTAATTTCCGACCGATTTCTCTTCTCCCCGTGTTTTCTAAGATATTAGAAGAACATGTGAACCAACAGCTCGTTCAATTTTTGGAAACTAAGAAAATCCTGCACGGATCCCAATCAGGTTTCAGAGCCAGATACTCTACAGAAACTACTCTTTTGGGAGTAACTGAAACAATCCGCCAGCTACTTGATAAAGGGGAAACGGCTGCACTTATCTTGTTACATTTAATGCCGCTTTTGATACGGTGTCACACCATACCTTTCTAAAAGTTTTACAATTGCTGGGAATTGCAGGCTTAGCTTTGGACTGGATCAAAGACTTCCTTACCGGAAGAACCTTCCAGGTTTTCTCCTCTTCAGCCAGTTCAAAGATCTATGGATCCCCCTATGGAGTACGGCAGTGTTCGATTCTGAGCCCTGTATTATACAACCTTTATGTCAGCCCGCTGGCCACTATAGCGGAGGAAGCTGGGTTGTCTATCTATCTTTTCTTATGCTGTTGACACCCAGCTTCTTTTTTCCCTGTGTGCTAATGATACCTCTAAAGTTTCTTCCTTACAGTCAGGGCTGCTTAAAATAGCCAGTTGGATGCACAACAACTGGCTGAAACTCAATGGGGGTAAAACAGAGGCCATGATCATAGGGAAAGAAAAAGATCTTTGGGGCGCACGTCATTGGCCCCCGGAAATGGGCCCTCTCCCTCACCCAGTCCAATCCGCTCGCAGCCTGGGTGTAATGATCGATGATCAACTTTCCAAGAAGCAGCAGGCCATCAAAACTGCTTCCATCTGCTTTACCATCTTGAGGTGGCTCCGGAAGATACTATGGATGCTGCCGGGACCTACTCAAAGAACTGTAATCCAAGCATTGATAATGTCAAGACTGGACTATGGCAACATCCTTTATCTAGGAGCCAACAAGGAGGTAATTTGAAGATTACAGGTTGTACAGCTCACCATTGTTCCCTGGTTCAGACTTATCACCCAACACGCCTGCTCAGATCATCTCCCCAGGTAAAAAAATCAGTCCCAAGATTCATATTTACTCGCATGGGGGGCCGTTCCTTCTCTTATATGGCACCCATGTTGTGGAACACTCTCCCTATCCCTCTTCGGCATGAAAACAGTCATATAAGCTTCCGCAAAAACCTTAAGACCTGGCTATTTAACCAGTAACTTCGTTCTTTCTGTTACTCTTGTCCTTGGCACCGGGAAACCTTCGGGTAGCTGTGTGCCCTACAAACTTAATTATAATAATAATAATGGTGGCTTATGCACACAAGGAACAAAAAACCTTGCAACAAATGGAAACAAAAATCCATTCTGCGTGTAAAAAGGGGAACAAAACCCTGTAAGTTAACCCTCATGTAAGGGTACAGTGGCGTACCATGTGGACATGGGAATAAAACCCATTCCTAGCGTGAAAGAGAAACAACCCCTTATGCCAAGCCTCGTGTAAGGGTTCAATGGCTTACAGTGAGGAAATGGGACTAAAACCCATTCCTGTGTAAAAGGGAAATAAAACCCTCAACCCGGCTTCTTGTAAGGGTACTGTGTTATAAAGTGTAGATATGGGACTGAAACCCATTCCTATCCCAAAGTAATGGACACAACATTTGGAAAAGACAAGTCAAACACAATAAAAATATACATCACTCCTGTATGGCCTGTTACTACTACCCTACGTATAGAAATGGGATACATTAGTGAATAATAATTTGAAGGCATAAACATATGCAACACACTGTTTTGCGCATAACTCAACTACCTCTTCACTGGTGAGAGGCCACTCACCTGAGTGTACTAGGCAAGACACAACTTTGCGTAAAGGAAACCAAATGCTAAACGTGCCTATACAGAACATAATACAGTTGGCATACAACTAAAACATGTCACTGAAAACAGATATTCTTTAAAAAAAAAAACATAATGTGCATATATTTCTAAATATGCACCTAAAGCATAGGATATGTTATCAGTTGAATAACTTTATCTCAGTTTAGGAAACCATTAAAGTACACTGTCAATCACTAATAAATAAAATACAAAAAGAAGCGCAATCACAAAATGCATCTCAGTATTGCAATAAAAACACAACAAATAAACCATGTTGTTCGAACTCGAGCATGCACCACCTTTCAAGATGGCCCCCTGAGCTCAGAGCACCGCGCTGAGTTGGGAGATCCCTAACGGATATTGGTGGTATAAGTGCCATGTTCTAGCTCTCATGGGGAGTTCACTGATGCAGCACGTCCCCTGAATATGAGGGTACCTTCCATTTCCTTCTTCCTATCTTTGGCCATGTAATATATTGTGGGACAGTTTTTCATGCCTTCTGGATGCCATTTTGTCTTTTTTCCTGACTGGAACAAGTCTTCTCAGCACAATTTAATGCACAAGGTACTATCTCTTCATATTGGCTTTTAATACTTGCGGTTTAACACATTGTGACTTACTCAAGCTATTCTCAAGGGATATTTCACGCCACTGGTCTTTTCTATTTTTTCATTAAAGGGAGAATTTATTCATTTTTTCATGCTGGTTTGATTAAATCTTTTTCCTTTTTAAATGGGTAGATCTAAACATTTGTTACACTCTAGTAAAAAGTCTACTACTGCTCTGCCTGTGATGCACTCAGCCTCCCTGGTGCCCCCTATGGAGGATTTGCATAACAATGTCAATATGGCACATTCTACCTCCTCCAGGGCAGCAACTTCGTCCATTGTGCCTTCAAAATTAAATTTGCTCTCCTCTGCCAACAAAAGACTTAAACAAGATCCTCCTTCTCTGCTGAAACCTGCTACACCTGTTTCTCTAGACACTGTTTAAAGGAATACATGCATTGTGCCCATTTATTGAGGAAACCCATACACGCCTGCAGGTTTCGAACACTAAATGGTCTACTCTCGACTCCAGGTTATCCACGGTCGAACAACATGTCAGTGACCTTCAAGATACTTCTACAAAAATGTCTTCTCTGGAGAGGGAGGTGATTCACTTGAAGAGACCTGCTGAGGACCTGTAAAAAAGAAATAGGCGCAATAACCTTAGTTTGTGTGTTCTTCCTGAGGGTATCGAGGGAGATGACTCAGTGAACTTTTTCACCTCTTTTCGTCTGAAGCTCTTGGACCTCCCTGTTTCAATTTCTTAGAATATTCAGCATGCCCACAGGCTAAGCCCTCACCTCTCTTCCACAGTTGCTCCTCAAGACCTCATGGCTTAATCCTTCTTTTTTTTTAAATTCAAAGGGTTCATATCTCGGGGCGTCTCCCTGGTAACAGCTCGACGTCAGAAGCAGTTTCTGGATCTCAGACCAGCTTTACGTGCCATTGGCGCCCAATATGGCTTATTTCATCCATGCTCGTCCAATGTAAGTTTTGAGAACAGTACTTCTTCTTTTGAAGATCCCGCAGAATTTTGGAAATGTCTTCACTCACACTCCACAGCATCCATGGATACAGGTGGTCCTCCTTCCATAACTTGACTCTTATGTGAAAGTCTCTCCAACTTTTGAAAGTTACATGTATCGTTCACTCTAACCTCATTGATTATTTCCTTTACAGGTTATATCTTGGTGTTTGTATCAGTCTATAGTCACCCATGTGTATTTCCTGTTCTTATTATTATTATATATTTCCATAACCCTGCTCTTTTTTGATCTCCTGACGTGGCTCGTCTCCCCTGTTGGAAGTGCTGTCTTTCTTGTCTGTCGCCAGACCTAGTCATTCAATTGTTTTGTTTTCCCTTGTAGGTATATTTTGCAGTCATCATTTTTTATATGACATGTACTGTCTCCTCTTACTGTCTTACTGGATCACTCTCTTTTTCCCCTTCTTTATTTTCTTTTTCTTTTTTCTTATTGACCTAACTGCCTATATCATCCTTTTCTCAATGTTCCTTTTCTCTGTCTACATCAATGTTGATCGTGTGATCTTATACCTAATTTACTTTCTTTACATTCAGAGTTGTTTCATGGGATATGAAATGTTTTATTAATCCTATAAAGAATACCATCCCATTTTGCCTCATATAATCCTGACTTAGTTTTATTGCAAAAGACTTACTTGACAGACTCAGAGGCGTATAACTTAAAGGGCTTCTTGCGGGTTTAGTCTTAACGTCTCCTACGAATAGGGGTGGGCAGAATTTGCGTAACGGTAGAAAATCTCCGCGAACACGCACAAATTCTTCGAACACACGGAATTGCTTGTTCGCGATGCTTTTATTACTGTTCCCAGTTGCTGTTTGCGTGCTCTGGGGGAAATATCTTGCGAGCATGCATTTGACAACACAAACAAGCGAAAAATTTCACAAAGTCGCGGAATGCAGAATTTTGGTCAATTTCGCGTACTCCGCTGAACGCAAAATTATCCAAATTCTGCAAATTCCGTGAGCAGAACAGAATTTACCGCCCAGGCCTACCTACGACCACTAAGAAAAATGGGGTCATTATTCTAGGTCATAAACGTTTGAAATGCTCTGTTATATCTCAGGAAACTGATTTAGAAGGCAGATGGTTATTAGTTAAGTTGCTCTTTAACAATATTTGTCATACAGTGTTTAATATTTATGGCCCAACTCAACTGGATTATTCCTTTTGGCATAATATTAAAAACAAATGCATTCAACACAAAGACAAATGTTTTATTTTAGGAGGTGATTGTGATCGACAATCCCGAATTCATTTTATTCCTCACAGGACTCACAAACAATTTCAAAGTACAATTTCTCAGACATACTTTGTGGATGCTTGGAGGCCCTGTAACCCTGACACTGCTGGATTCTCTTTTTCTCTCCCCCACATGGCTCTCTGACACTATTGGACTACATCTTTCTTTCTTCTGTCTTGACACAGAACCTCATTTCCTTCTCAATTGAACCTACTGTTATCTCTGACCATGCCCCAGTTGTCGCTGATTTTGACTAGCTCTGCTCATACCCCAAATCCTCTAAATGGAGATTTAATCATTCTCTTTGGAAGATCCACTTTTGTTCCTTTTTTTTTTTTTTAACTTTATTGCAGCATTCATAAAATACAAGTATGGGCCTAAAACCGCAGGGGCCGGCCGCTAAACCTAATTAGAACCCATTATATCGCGGTACAACACAGCTCATCAGCCGACAACCCTGAGGTCCGGCAGCGATTCAGGATAGAACTTGTATTAGAACGCCTCAATAAGTCACAGGATGTAATAGAGGTTTTATTTTATATTAATTAAATAAACGGATCAGGTGCCATACAATCAAACAAAAGGATATGGGGGACAGGCCAAAAGACAGGATATGCATCTAGAAATAGCCATATTTGGAACTCTGGCTCCAAAGCTTATGAATCGGAGTAAACGACAATACAATATATTTTTTCGTGAGCGCCAGTTCTCAGGGCCTGCACACCCGTAAGTCCGACTAACGTAAGAAGCATGAGCACTAAATTCCACAACACAGTGAAATCAGAATACATCACAAACTATACTGATCCTAAAGGAAAGAAAGGGAAGGGAGAAAAGGCCATAGAAAATAAAAAAGGCAAAATAAAAAACAACTCCAACCCCCCCACCCTGCACCCCTCCCGATGGCTATAGCCTAACCCCACTAGCAGCGTGCCTGTCGCCCTTAATAACTAAAACCCTAAAAGAAGGAAAAAGAAGAATGGAGGAGTGCCTATTCATATGTGCTCCCAGCCCCTTAGTCCCCCACCAGAAACATACACCCCCTGTCGCAGAAAGACGGATGTAGAGCAAACGTAATAAAAGAAACTAGGGGGCACCGTGATACACCGCCCAGCCTCTTAAATCAAAAAATTGCAGATTGAACGTCTATAATAGCCATTCCAAACCGTCCCGATCAAATTGATCTTAACCTTGACCCTTTCGAACCAGCACACGAACCCTCCCCAGTGAGACCCAAAAGCACACAAACGAGTCATAGAGGAGAAGGAAGTCATCGAGAGTCAATCCGTTACCACTTGTAGTTAGTAAGTCCACGAGAACTTCAGGCGCAGAAAGTCTCCCTCTCTTAGCTGGACAGTCCCGATGATTCTTGCCCCGGGGTCGTAAAATCTCAAAAAAGGGGGAAGACGACCACAAGATGAGAGAAGAGTCTACAACACAAGTCTACGGGGGGGGGGGAACGCCATTCGATACCTCCAAAGTCAATAGTGATGGAAGATGCGGTGGAACACTCACGACCTCGGGGACACCATCTTCCAGGGCACCATCCGATGGTTTCAATTCTCGCTCCCCCACAGGGTCCTCGCACGGAGTCAAAATTGCCACTGCTTGAATGGCTGCAGATTGCTGTTCCAACAGTGGGGCAGGGTCCGGTACCATAAGTAGCATCCCAGATAGGCTTGCATCCTTTTTATTCAATAAAACATCCTCTTGTGAGTGAAACGCCCAAAGTTCTGCCAATATTGACCTCAGCGATGGCTCAGACAACGCTCGATCCATAGTCTCACGCCCGATACCAATCACAATCATCTCCCCGAGTGAATCTGGCATCTCCGGGGGGTACAAACAGGATCACGAAAGGGCAAACGTGGACGGTGACCTGTCCTTCTCTACAGTCGGGTTCACCTGGCTTAACGCCGCAGGCCGGGGCCCGACCTGCCTTACCCGGGCATGGAACAACACCAGGTACGCGGACGGGGTCCCCCACCCACAGTCAATAGCAAGCAAGGTCACCTCTCCAGCCATGCTGAGCAAAGAAAACAATCACCGACAAATTCGGGCGCAAAAGAAGCCTCCACTACGATTGACCGGACCCTGCCTGGGTCTCTCAGCCGATGTTGTAGCACTGCAGCCAGGCCTTGCAGATACTCCAGGCCCCGGCTTCACCGCTGGAATAGGCCACAATCTTCAACTCGATGTAACTTCGTCAAACCAGCCGATAAAATTTTTTGGATTTCACCATCAGAATGAGGAACAGTTCATTCACGCAGGGGCTGGGCGTAAAATCAGGATAATGTACAGGATCTTGAGGCGGGATACGGAGGTCGGTGGAGCCGGGAGCCTAAGCAGCCATCTTGTTTGCCGTCGTGGCTCCTCCCTTTTGTTCCTTTTTCAATTCTTTAATGGTAGAATTATTTTCTCTTAATGAGGGTCAAGATATTTCTCCTTCATTGCTATGGGACACTTTTAAAGCTACTGCACGTGGCTTTATTATAGACTTTGTTTCCAGGAAAAAGAAGCACTTACTTAATCAACAAAAAATTTGTTAGCCCATATCAAACACTTAGAACACCAATTTTATAATTCTTCATCTGATTCTGCCTTACAGGAGCTTGTTCGTTCGAAGCTAGATTTTAAATAAAAAAAAACACAGATAATGTTTCATCTATTCTTTTTCGTACAAGCGCTGGGCACTATGGTGGACAAAATAAGGTTGGAAAACTTCTAGCTAATTATCTTAAATCTCGGAAGGAACATATTTTAATAGAATCTACTAATTCCTCTGATGGAAAAGTACTTTTTATGACAGATATTCCAAAATCCTCTTTGCGTTCCTCTTATATCGATACCTAGCTGACTCGTGTTCCACCCCCATCTAAGGTTAACCTAGACTTCGACCCTCTAGAAGCCGATCTATACATCCTGGAACTATCTAATTCTTTAAGTCTTCAAAACAAAAAATAACTCCAGGCCCAGATGGTTTCACTGTAGAATTTTATCTGCACTTCTCTAACCTTCTTATCCCAAAACTTCTACAACTCTTCATTACTTTCATAATACCGGCGAGGCACAGGGCACTTTTTTAGAGCTACAATCTGTTAAATCCATAAAGATGGTTGCGATCCTAAACAGTGTAAAACTATTGTTCTATTTCCCTAGTGAATATAGACTAAAAAATCTTTGCCTAATTGCTCGCTTTGCGTCTTGAGCCTCTTTCACCATATGCAATTGGTCTAGAGCAATGGTTTTGTTAAAGGCAGACTAACTTCTGATAACTCTGGTTTACTATTTAATGTTTTGAATAAGGCCCTAACTCTTTCCTATCCTCTAGCTGCAGTCTCTTTTGAAGCAGAGAAAGCTTTTGATAAAGTTAACTGGTCCTATTTATTTTAAGCTCTTCAATGGCATGGTTTTGGTCCTAAATTTATTTCTTTGACATCTCGTTATACTCGGTTCCGAAGGCCTCTGTTGTAGTTAATGTTCTTGTTTATTAATTTTTTAATTTACAACGGGATGTGCAATAAGGTTGCTCTCTTGCCCCACTCTAATTTATTTTATCACTTGAACTCTTTCTATGTCATATTCGCCAGAATACGTATATTTCTGGTTTTAATTATGGTGATCAACATTTGAAATTATCTGCATATGCAGACAATATTTTACTCTTTAGATCTCACCCCATAACTTCGATCCCTCCTCTTTTGTAAGAATTTTTTGATTTTTCCCTTGTCTCAGGTTATAAGATCAATTCTGACAAAATAGAATTTCTCCCCATCACAAAATTTTGTTTCAAAAAACATCTTGACACCGCTGGGTTCTGTTGGAACAGCTCTAAAATCAAGTACCTAGGCATTTGGTTTAATAATTCCATATTAGATTCTGTTAAAATTAATAATAAGGAACTACTGGATCGTATTTCTAAACTTCTCTCCTCATAGAATCCTTTTTTTCTCTCTTGCTGGGGACGTCTTAATTCTATTAAAATTATGATAACTTCTATTTTACTGTATATTTTCTCTATGATTCCCATTCACATCCCGAATGTTTATTTTTTTAAAATTGATTCCTTTCTTTCTAAATTTTTATGGAACAATAGGAAATCTAGGATATCCCTATCACATCTTCGTAAACCTAAATCTACTGGAGGAGTAAATTTTCCTGATTTTAGACTCTTATCACATGGCCTTTTCCCTTTGACTTGCTTCTACATGGCTTCTTACTGAAGTCTCTCCTTTTACGCCTTTATGGGTCAAAGTTGAACGATCCTTACTTACAGCCTTTTCATTAAGGAAGTTCTTGCCGTTACCACAAAGGTCAGTGTTGCCTCCCTCACGTTGCTTAAACACACTTGTTCATTACTAAAACCCCGCTGTCAATTGGAAATTATTTCTAGGGATGCTTTCCTTCAATCCCCCATTTGGTATAACTGTCTCATCACCATTAATAATAGACCTCTTTACTGGAAATCCTGGAGACTTAAGGGGATTGCTTGGGTACAGGGCATGTTTGATGGTTAATTTTTCCTAAATTTCAGGATACTTTTAATTGTCCACGCTCGTTCTGGCACACATTTTCAACTCTTTTGGGCATACTTCTAGATCTCTTTTATTCTCTACCCTCTATCGAGCTTGCTCCCATAGAGGATCCACTTATCAGAGTATTGACTGTGCTTCCTAAAGCATTCTTGATCTATAAACGTCTCTGGACACCGAGATGTAGCCGGTCCTAATTCTAAGATTAAGGTTGCCTGGGGGACGGATCTGGGCTGTGATTGGAGTATCGATTCTTGGGACAAATTATGGGGTAGATCTTTGAAAATTTCTAGGTCTGCCTCTACTACTCAATCCATGTCCTTTCTATACCATAGATTATATTTTACCCCTCATCTATAGCTATTTTACACATACTAATAATAAGGCTTGTTGGCCTTGTCTTTTTCCTTTGGCTGATTTGATGCACCTACTATTTTACTGTACCATTGTCTCCTTCTTTTGGATGAATGTTTGGAAGTACCGCTCAGCTATTTTTAACCTGCATTCTCTTACTCAAATATTGTTCTTTTTACAGGAAGTTTATCCGTGTCATTTAGATTGTCTTTAAATGAAAACGGTTTATTTGACTTGATGTTGGCTTTAGCCTACCAGCAAATTTCACTAAACTGATAATGTTCAACTAAACTCTCAGTGAAATCCTGGTGGAACAATGTTTGTCATTATCATAGATTGGATATTGCTTTTGCCTCCTCTGTCATACCATTTGTAAATAGGGATTTATTTTGGCCATCATTAACCAATTACTTAACTACAATTTCCATTCATGTGTCACAAAAAACGTTTTGAGAATTTCCAACCCCCATAAATCATTATAGTCTCTGCTTTCTTCCCTACATAGTTTTTTTCTTTTCTCCTTTTCACTATTGAATTGCATTTCAAATATTTTCAAGTATTTATTTTCTTCTCAAATAGGTTTCTAATTTTCTTACGATCCTCAATTATAATGTTGTATTATATCCCCCATTCTTTCCTCCGTCCCTTTCCTCATATGTCATTGTAAATTGAAAATAGCTTTTTACTCTGCTTTATTGCTTGTTTTTCCATTTTTATTATATTGCAGATATTTGTATTTTCATGGCCCATTCTTATGTAGTTGTTATTTACTTATTAAAGCTTTTTAAACACAAAAAAACATGTTGTCCAATAAAGCACAGTGCTTCTCCACCATAAAACAGTTCCTATATAAATGTATAAAATATATTCAAATAGAAGCTAAGAACCAATCTAAAACTATTACCGCTGATAGAAATAAGACACTTTTTGTATAGCACCCCCTTAGGACAAATGTCATGAGATAAAAACCTCCAGCAGAACCTTTAACTAATTCCAAAGGGGTCTGCAATGTACATCATATTGTCCAGGGAAGGGAATTAGTTCACAGAACATTCAAGTGTTATCCTGTTGCTTTATCTAAAGTGCACAGTACTACAATATATATATATTTTTTAAATCAATAATTCACATCTAATTACCTAGATATACCAGAGTGGGCACGGGAGGGGGAAGGATAGTTATACTTTTTATATGAACCGCACATCCTCCTATAATTCTCAGAGATGACTCTCAAACTATCATTTTAATTATAGCGATTTGGTCACACTATTTATCCAACTGAGCACAAAGATTGATTGGTTTCTAGAGCTGGAATGCCTGGCCATGCTGACACTCAATACATCAATCCTTCCAGCTTTTTCTTGTGTTTCGTCCTGAACATAATGCAGTAGACTCAGTAAACAGACAATGTTCATCCTGCAGTCCTCAGCTTATTTTTTATTTTGATGGTCCCTTATCTTTGTCTGGATTTTCTGAACTACAGATTTGCATCACTCATGCACAGAGTATATCCTCAAGCTGGTCAGCCAAACAGTTCTTGGAATGGGGGGCATTAGCTCTCTCTTTTACTCCAGAGAAGCTTCTTTCCTCTCAAGATACTCAATATCCACTTTCTACAAGCAGAGGGTGAGTGTATTCTTGGCAGTGTCTGCCTGACCTAAGTGTAATCTCAGCCTTCAAGGTTAAAAAGCAATGTTGTGTCTCTCATACATCATCATTCAATCAATGTTCCAGATCTCCTTGAAAATCAAAATTAGTTCAACAACGTGGTAACAAGGGCACCAGTGTTTTTTTTTTAAGTGAGGGCAGTGGTGAGTCAGTCCGAAGGGGTGCCACCTACAATATATCCCTAATCAACTACAGCAAGAGCATCCTTGTGAACATTGTCCAGGACTCCTACACTAGATCTGTGGGGAGCAGCAGACAGTCAATGAAATGTTTTTTCAGAGTAAGGCCACTGATGGGTAGAGAGCTGTGATATCTTGTAAACATTTTGGGCACTCTCGAGTAACTCATTGTTTGTTTTTCAAAGCAGTCCTGCATCTCTACATGTGTATGCGGTGCTCCCATGACTTAATACAAGAGAGTTCAGCAATGTGAGCAAAGTGAAGGAGTGGGTTAATGCGAGTCTTCACATTTTTGACATGCACACTACACAAGAAAGATGGATAGATTCAGAACAGACTGCAATTCAAAGGGAGCCATAGGACTCTCACACGACTTGCAATGGTGGCTGCCATCTTGGATATATAAAGTAAAAGTTACACATACTTCAGAGTGTTCTTTGCTTGGCAATCAAGATACTTAGTACTGTAACTGGATTCCTATTGCCAGCAATGAAGTGCAAACAGTACTCTCAGAGTTATCAAAGACTTACATATTCTGAGTAGAATTCTGGGATAACTCCATGGATATGCATTCTAATTTACACTAGTTTCTCAATCAGAGGAGCAAGGGGGATTCTCATTTGTACAGATTTCTTTGTTTTCTTTAGTCGCAGTAGGGTACTAACATATTGACAAAGGAGTGGAAGTGATTGCATTTTGGCTCATAGAAGGTCCAATACTAATGTGCATTCTTTATGTAACAACAAAAGAAATTGTTATGATGAGAATCATTCAGCGTACAGGTTAACAAATCACTGAAAGTGAACAAGTATAGTAGTGCAAGTGTTCTTTTGCATTTATAATAGAGATTCCGCTTATCTTATAGCTCTAGGAAGTCATTGAGTTTCAAGCTCCTGCAGAGAGTCACAAATACAGAGTCTGTCACAATGTATATCATATGTTACATTGAGGTTAGTGCAGTGCAAAGGTGAACTACCGTAAGGTATTTCTTGTTTTTGATGTCAACACTTCTGAAGAGCAGGTTGAGCCCAGCTGTAAGAAAAGGCTGAGTAAAACTACCCAGGGTCTTTGTTTTTCTATCTCATCCCACTCGCCTTTGCCAAGGTCTACTGCTGACACGCATACCACTTCTTGCATGGATTTCAGTTGGTTTGAGAAAGCAAGGAGCTTGCTAACGCTTCTGTCAGATTCAGATTGTCAGAGTAGTGCAAATCTCACAAGTGCCCACTGAGATGTTCCATATGCTACAAGGCTTGGGATAGTCAATAACAAGTTGGCACATCTTTTTGTGTGCTATTGCCTCCCTCCAGTGCAACCAGACCTGGATAAATGCTTGACCTCAGGGATCAGGAGGTTATAGTCGTTCAGTCTTTAGAAGAAACCTTGCAAGATTTGCTTAGATAATGATGTACCAGAAACAGGAAACCATGTAATTGCTTTCTCTGAAAGTGGGACTGAAATTAGAGCCAGTGAGAAGGCTGTAGCTGCTGTACATGCTTGGAAGACTAGAAACTGCCTGATGTGGAAACAAGGTACCTGCACTAACAGGCAGATAGACCACACCAACTTCCAACAAATGGGGGCCAGCTTAGAGGAACAGGAAAAGGAACCTACAAGTTTGATGGCTATTTAACCATTACTCAACCCAAAGGCAAAAATGTGTCACCTGCATACCAAGGGAGAGAGGAGCATGTACCAGATAACCACAGGACTACTTGTTCTAGGGAACATGCACTGGCCCACTGATCTGCCTCCCAATGAATATACATCGTATAAGCCAGTTAGTGACCAATTGTGCCTGTGAGTTTCACTGAATGTATGTTAGGATTCGTGACAACGAACTTGTGGTACCACTGTCCCTTGACTCGGTGGTCAGTCAAAATATTGATTTTTAAATATCAACCTACATTAATATCAAGTTTCTAATATCGTAGGGACAGAATATCAAAGTCAAAAATATTGTTGGCCAGAATATCAACCCCAAGGTAAGTAATATCGTTTTTTTGTAATATCGAAGTAACTAATATTGTAAGCAAAAATATTGTTGTCAATAATATCCATTTTTTTTGTGTTATGTATTTTAGTATGTATTTTATATGTATGTGAAGCATTTTATAATGTATTTTCATACATTTTAAAATAAATGTTTAGAAATGAGTAATTATGTTAAAGTAAATTGTGCGTTTTAGTATCAGAGTGGGTTGTGGGTTATGGGTTTACAGGGGAATAAGGTGGGAAGTAATCTAATTATAATTATTTAATTAATATGTTTTTATTAATTGGTATTGATTAATAAATAACAGTTCATTAAGTATTAATTGGTAATTAATTTATATTATTTAGGTAATTATATTATTTATAATAAATGCTTTCCTAATTTTTATTTGTTGTTATTGTTAATCAATTTATTGTTAATTATTAATTAATTGGTGATTATTGTTTATTAAGTGATTAATTGATAATTAAATTAACTAATGTTATTTTTTATGTGTAGTGGGTTGTGGGTTTATAGGGGAATAGGGTGAGAAGTAATTAAATAAAATAAATTAATGTGATTGATTTTATTTATTAGTATTTGTTATTAATTCATTGTTAATTTATTATTAATTGGTAATACATTTTTATTAGTCAATTATATTAATAATATTTCTTTTATTTATTGGTATTGTTAATTTATTTATTGTTACTTAATAATTAATTGGTGATTATTTATTAATTGGTAATTTATTTTTATTCGTTTGTTTATTTATAATTATATTAATTATAATTAATGTATTATTATTTGTTATTAATTGATTAATTGATGGTTAAAATAATTGTGTTTTTTGTATGTGTAGTGTGTTGTGTGTTAAATGGGGAATAGTGTGGGATGTAATTTAATGTTATTTTTGTAAATATTTATTTTAATCTATTCGTATTTATTAATAATTGTTTTGTAAATTAATTATTAATATGTTATTTTTTATAAAAAATAATTTAATTGATAAGTATGCTAATTTAACCCCTTTGCTATCCAGCGCTTTCCCCACTGTTGCACTCTTTGGAGTTGGAATTGTAATTTTTACACCTACGCTATCCAACGCTTTCCTTACTGTTGCACTCATTGGAGTGGGAATAGTAATTTTTACCCCTACGCTATCCAACGCTTTCCGTACTGTTGCACTCTCTAAAGTGGGAATAGCAATTTTTATCCCTACGCTCTCCAGCGCTTTCCCTACTGTTGCACTCACTGGAGTGGGAATAGTAATTTTTACCCCTACACTATCCAGGGTTTTCCCTACTGTAGAACTCCCTGGAGTGGGAATAGTAATTTTTACCCCTACGCTATCCAATCAATCAATCAATTACTGCATTTCTAAAGCGCGCTACATACCTGTGAGGGTCTCAAGGCGTTGGGGGGGTGGGGAGGGGGGGGGGGGGGGTGGAGTGCTACTGATCGAAGAGCCAGGTCTTGAGAAGTATTCTGAAGGCCAGCAGGTCCTGAGTCTGTCGTAGGCTGGTAGGGAGAGCGTTCCAGGTCTTGGCGGTGAGGTAGGAGAAGGATCTGCCACTGGCAGTGGTTTTTCGGATACGAGGGACTGTGGCGAGGGCGAGGTTGGCTGAGCGGAGGCTTTGGGTGGGGATGTGGCAGGTGAGTCCATTGTTGAGGTATGTAGGTCCGGTGTTGTGTAGTGCTTTGTGTGCGTGGATGAGTAGTTTGAAGGTGATCCTCTTGTTGACAGGGAGCCAGTGCAGGCCTCTCAGGTGGGGTGTGATGTGGCTGCATCAGGGGACGTCGAGGATCAGACGTGCCGAGGCGTTCTGGATTTGTTGTAGTTATCTCAGGAGCTTGGTTGTTGTTCCTGAGTAGAGGGCATTCCCGTAGTCGAGTCTGCTGGTGATGAGGGCCTGGGTGACGGTTTTTCTCGTGTCGGGAGGGATCTACTTGAAGATCCTGTGGAGCATTCGGAGGGTGTTGAAGCAGGATGCAGAGATGGCGTTGACTTGTCTGGTCAAGGAGAGGGTGGAGTCGAGGATGGCCCCCAGGTTGCGTGTGTGGTCTGTGGGTTCCGGGGGTGTGCCTAGCAATGTGGGCCACCAAGAGTCGTCCCAGGCTGATGGGGTGGGTCCGAGAATGAGGACCTCCAACTTGTCTGAATTCAGCTTCAGTCTGCTGTCCTTCATCCAGTCTGCTACGGCCTTGATTCCTCTGTGAAGGTTGGCTTTGGCGGTCTGGTGGTCTTTGGTGAGGGATATGATCAGCTGGGTGTCGTCAGCGTAGGAGATGATGTTGAGGTTATGTTGTCGTGCGACGTGGGCGAGCGGTGCCATGTAGATATTGAACAGTGTCGGGCTGAGGGAGGATCCCTGTTGGACGCCGCAGATGATCTCAGTGGTTTTTGAGCGGAAGGGTGGTAGGAGGACGCTCTGGGTTCTGCTGGAGAGGAAGGAAGTGGTCCAGGCTAGGGCCTTCTCTTGGATTCCGGCGTCATGGAGGCACGCTGATAGGGTGCGGTTGCAGACTGTGTCAAAGGCAGCTGATAAGTCCAGGAGAATGAGGGCCGCTGTTTCTCCTTTGTCCATCAGGATCCTGATGTCGTCGGTGGCGGCGATGAAGGTGGTCTCGGTGCTGTGGTTCCTGCGGAAACTGGATTGGGAGGGGTTTAGGATGTTGTTGTCTTTGAGGTAGCGGGTTAGCTGTTTGTTGACAATCTTCTCTGTCACTTTTGCCGGGAACGGTAGCAGGGCCGGAAGTTCTTGAGGTCCTTGGGATCCGCCTTGGGCTTCTTCAGAAGGGCGTTGATCTCGGCGTGCTTCCAGCTTTCCGGGAAGGGTGCTGTCTCAAAGGAACTGTTGAATGTTTTCTGGAGGTGGGGCGCGATGGTTGTGCTGGCTTTGTTGAAGACGTGGTGAGGGCAGGGGTTGGATGGGGATCCGGAGTGGATGGAGTTCATGGTTTTGATGGTGTCTTTGTCTCTGACGTTGGACCAGGTGGTCAGGCGGCTGGTGCGGGTAGTGGTCGCGGGGGTCGTGGACTCGGTGGCGGGTGCGGTGGTCTCGGAGTTGAAGCTGGCGTGGATGTCGGTGATCTTGGGGTGAATCCAGCGTTTTCCCTACTGTTGCACTCTCTGGAGTTGAAATAGTAATTGTTACCCCTCCGCTATCCAACCCTTTCCCTACTGTTGCGCTCACTGGAGTGGGAATAGTCATTTTTACCCCTACGCTAGCCAGGGTTTTCCCTACTGTTGCACTCCCTGGAGTGGGAATAGTAATTTTTACCCCTACGCTATGCAGCGCTTTCCCTACTGTTGCACTCTCTGGAGTTGGAATCGTGATTTTTACCCCTACGCTATCCAACCCTTTCCCTACTGTTGCACTCACTGGAGTGGGAATAGTCATTTTTACCCCTAATCTATCCAGCTCTCTCCCTACTATTGCACTCTCTGGAGTGGAAATAGTAATTTTTACCCTGACACTATCCAACCCTTTCCCTAATGTTGCAATATGTGGAGTAAGTACATATTGTAATTTATATGTAGATGTTGAATTAATTTTAACATTATGGGGCCGATTCGGATTCGGGAAACTTTACCGTACGGCAATTCGGATTTGTAGCCGTTTCCGTACGAATAGTACAATTCCATCCGAATCGTGTAGTACGATTAGTTTGGAAGAAATCCGTCCAAATGTCTGCGAACCGTACGAATCACGAGGCAAAATCCGTACGACACGGACCCTCACAGTGAATCGTACGATTCGTAGACATGCTGTATGACCCGACAAGTACGATCCGGGCCGGGGTGTCAGACCGCAATTCGTACGGGAAACGTTGTATGTGCGATTCGTACTTAGAGCCACTCACACACATACGCGCCGTATCCCTTCCGACCGTACCTCAGCGATCGCTGGGGTACGGCGCGCACCCCGGCGGCACGGGGAGAACGCACCGTACCCCTGCGATCGCAGGGGTACGCAATGTACACCTGCAGTAATGGGGTGTACGCAGCGTACCCCTGCAATCATGGGTAGTAGGGTGCGTACTCCTCATGATCGCAGGGGTACGCTGCATACACCCAATTACTGCGGGTGTACGTTGCGTACCCCTGCGATCGCAGTGGTATGGTGCGTACTCCGCGTGACCGCAGGGGAGCGCACCGTACCCCAGTGATCGTGGGGAGTACACAACATACCCCTGCAGTTTAGGGGTGTACGCAACATACCCGGGGGGGTCCGTGTCGTACGAGGTTCAAAACGAGATATGTGTTTACGGATGATTAAAAGTGCCATAGGAAAAGAGTCGTACGGAGTGCTGAAAGGATGAATCGTACTTGCCTGGTTGGGAAATTCTTCTTCGATCCGTACTTACGTCGTGTACCGCTTCATCCGAGTGCGATTCGTACGGATTGCTGAATCGTATGGTCATTTCTACGGATCAGTTATGTGTGAGAAGACCACTGCACTCCGAGGTAGTCCAGATCTGCGCTAGATAGATAAATTCAAGTATCAAATTTATCTCTACCAGTTTGTGAAAATTCATAATTGCAACTACGCACCACGGTGCATACTAGAGTGCCCAGGAATTGTCCTTACCCTCTGTAAGGCTTGCTTCTTTCCTAATTTCTACGGATCAGACAGAGGTCTGCTGTGTGTGCGAATCGTACTAGGACGTTCCTACGGTGACGTAGGAGGTGTACGATTCGTACAGGAAAATCGCTCCGTACGGCAATTTGGAGCGATTTTTCCCGAATGGGAATCGACCCCTATATGTATTAGTTATTATTTTTTTAATATTTTTTAAAATATATATCTATATTTTTTTAATGATATGTATTATTTACTTATTTTTACATTATTATTAAAACATTTTAAAAAACAATATTTTTAACATTGATATTTTTGACTACAATATTTTATTCTCATATTTCTGTACTTACCTTTATGTAGATAGGAGTTTGATATTTTTGACTTTGATATTTCTGTGTCAATATTTTGGTATGTCGATTTTCTGTTTGTCGATATTTTGTCAGACATTCCTTTGACTCATAGTGCTTGAGTTATCATGATTTAAAGGTCTGATGCATAGGTACCCTTCCAGTAGGGCATCCCTTGATCACTCTGAGTACCAAACACTCTAGCCAGTGCCCCAGGAAACATGGATTCTGTTGCCACTGAAAAATTGTGGCCAAAAAAACATTCTTGGATCCTGGGCCTCTAAAGCTTTGTGGCACTACTGCCCACTTAGGGCCTTATTTACAAGAAAGTTACCGAGCGCAGCATCACAAGTCGATTGGCTGCATCACTTTCAAACCACAGGGATGCGTGATATTTACAAAGATATGTCGCATCCCTGTGCTTTCGCCGGCACTGGCTCATGATTGGCTGCCATGCGCCAATGCAGGCACCTTTGCGCCATGGTGCAAGGGTGTCTGCATGTAGAGGAGATTGTTTTTGTGCAGAAAGGGACACCTTCCTGTACGAAAAAAATCACATGAGGTATTTTCCTCTTTCTATGTGTGCTGCAGAATGTAGCATGCATAGAAAGAGTAAACAACGAAGAGAAAATATAAGTATTTCTCCTCGCTATGCCTCCTTACACCTCCCCGGGAGAGGCGTAGAATTGTGACGCATTTTCCCAGGTTTACAAAGTGTTGAAAATCGAGGAATATGGCAGAATCCATGGGTGTTGCGTGGGCACACCCACAGCAAGCCGCTTTTACGCAAAGTGATGCGTGAAAGGGGCCATATTTACAAGGCCATGAAAAGCCACATAGGGTGGCTTTAGGTGCCCTTGTAAATGTGGAGCACCACACTGCGCCGTTGGTGAGTCAAAAAAAGAGACAAACCAGTGGCACAAGGGGGTTGTAAATATGCCCCTTAGTGTGGTAATGTTCGATGTTACATCATTTGTGCCTGAATGATTTGTTGGTCTGTGTGCATGGATGCCTCTAGGTTGCTGTGTGTGCAAGTGTGTCTGTATGTATATGGGTATGTTAATTCATCAATTTCTATAGTTATGGTATTGTGTTTGCATGAATGTGTGTATATATCTCCATATGGAACGTGCCCCGTCTGCATGCACTCCTTTATAGCCAAATAGTCTGTTCACTCAGTCAATCTGTGTTTTAAAAAAAATAATATTATGTTTTAACTATGTAGCCCAAGCAACACCTATGTGTTAAGCAATAATTCCCTGTAGCTACTAGTGTCCTGATAAGGAAAGAACCTTAACAGTGTTCTCGCCTGGGGTGCAATTTCTAAAGCAAAGCCTTCTAAGGGCGTGGAGCCTAAGGCAATGCAGGGAACCCTTTCACACACATGGTTTCAACATGTCTCAATCAGAGCACACATGGCAAATACAAGGAATGTGGAAGTACAACAATCCAAGCACGGGGTATGGAAGAGCTGACAGGTTGTGGTAATAATCAATGCTATAAATATACCAAAACTAACTCCAAGCCATACATTATTTGTTTTTTTGTGTTTGAAAGCTTTATTAAGAGCAAAACGTGGTAAACAACAATAGACATCAGCAGGAAATAAAAATACAACAAAATCCGAAGCAGTGTCATTGCTAATGTCATAACAGAAAAATAAAAGCATTTTATGGGATTTTAAAGTTATAAGAGAGGCGGGGGAAGGGGGGGCGAATAGAAAAACAATGTTACAACAGAATATTAATAATATAAAAATAGCGGCAATTCAAACTATGAGAAGAAACATTTGATCAAATAACAGTATACATATGTAAAAGGTGGTATAAAATAGGGAAGTTTCAAAAACATCAAGTGAACAAGTAAGGAGATAAAAGAAGTCCTTCAAGGGGGTTTGAAATTCTCTGAGGTGGTATGATTGGGTAATGTACGGGCTAATTGGTCTATATATGTGGTAAGGGGTAACCAGTAAAGATCCACATTACGTCGTGGATTACAAGAAGAAGCAAAGGCAACATCAAGTCTGTGAAAATTACATAATGAGTTCCACCAATGTTGTACTGAAATGTTTGAGAGGGATTTCCAGTTGGAAGAAATGTGTTGGAATGTGAGTGCTAGCATGAGATCATAAAGACCATGTGAATGTGGAGGAAGATCTAAAGAGTCTGATAGACTGCCCAGAAAGAGATGAATGTTTGAACAAGGAATAGAAAGTGTGAAAATGCGAGAAAGATAAGACCATATTGTATTCCAAAAAGAAGAGACAGGAAGGCAGAGAAAGAATAGATGAAAGAGATCAGCATTTAAAGAGCCAGCATTTAGAATCAGAGGAGGAAGAGAATCGAGATAGAGAGGGAGGAGAAATAAAGTCTATGGTATAGAAAAAATACGGATTGAGTGAGAGAAGCAGAACAAGAAATCTTCAAAGATCTAGACCAAAGTTTGTCCCAAAGAGCAACAGACCAAGTACAATCAAAATCATGTTCCCAAGAAAGTTCCACTTTGGTTTTGGAAGGTTCCAGGTTGGGAGAGGAAAATAACTTATAAATTAAAGAAGCTTTAGGAAGGGTAGAAAGAATAATAAAAAGAGGAGATTGAGGAGGTAATGAGGTCAAAGAAGGAAGAGAGTAATAACGATCAAGAATTGTCTCCATGAGAATAGTAAATTTATGTAAGAAAGAGTGAGGACAGCGGAACAAAAGCTGAAATTGGGGGAAAGACGAGGTGAAACACCGTCAAAGAGATTATTGACCCATATAATACCTTTTAATATCCAAGATGTCCAACAAATGGGTCTATTGTTAAAAAGTATAAGAGAATTATGCCAAATTGGAGTATTTAGATTCCTGTGAAATATCACACGGAAAGAGCAAAGGTTTTAAAAGAGAAGAAGCATGCTTAAACAGAGGAAGAGAAGTATAAGGAGTTTTGGTAGAAAATCCCAATATTTCTTTAAAAGAAAAGGGTAGCAACAGGTTTGTTCAATGTCGAGCCAAAGAGGAGAAAAGGGGGAATTGTCGGAAGAAAGCCATCAGGAAGCTTGTCGCAAAGAAAAGGATTTATAATAAAGACGAAAGTCCGGCGAATTAACACCAACATTCAATTTGGATCTACGAAGAGTAACCAAAGAAACTCTAGACTTTTTATCTTTCGAGAGGAATTTGGAAAGAGAAGAATCAATGAGTGTAAAATAAAGAGCAGGGATATAAACAGGTAACAGAGAAAAAATATAAATAAGAATAGGGCCGATCATCATCTCGATAGAGTCGAGTCGACCCCACTGGGAAAGGAAAAGGGGGTTCCATGAGGAAAATAATCTCTCAATTTGGGATAAAACTGAAGACATATTTAATGTGACGGAGGAAAAAATAGACTTGGAAAACAAAATTCCAAGATATTTGATCTTTGTGCTATTTCAAGTAAAGCCGGTCAAGGAGAACATATGTGGGAGACAACTATTGGTCAGGGGGATAATTTTGGTTTTGTAGGAATTGATCTTATAGCCCGAGAGGGAGGAAAAGTCATCAAATTCAGATAGTAAGGGGGGGAGAGATGATTCTGAGTTGGAGATAAACAAAAGGATATCATCTGCGTATGTAGAGAGCTTTAAGTGATCATCACCGTAAGGAAAGCCAGAAATAGACTTATTATTGTGAATGGAAGTAAGAAATGGTTCAAGGGCTAAAATAAAAAGAAGCGGAGAGAGTGGGCAACCTTGACGTACACCTCTTTGGAGGTTGTGGGAGGAAGAAAGCTGACCATTTACAAGGACTGAAGCTTTGGGAGCAGAATATAACAAAGAAATAAGAGAAATAAATTTTGGGCCGAAACCATGCCAGCGTAACGAAGCAAACAAAAGGGAACAATCAACTCTATCACAGGCCTTCTACGCATCAACAGAAATAGCAGCTAAGGGAATTGAAAGGGAAGAGTATTTATTAAAAACATTAAGAAAGAGCCGGGAGTTGTCAGAGGTAAGTCTACCCTTAACAAAACGCACTGTTCTTTACCGATAATATGAGGCATAAAGGGGTCTAAACGCAAGGCAAGTAATTTAGCAAAAAGTTTATAGTCAACATTAACTAATGAGATTGGTCGGTAATACTTACAATATTGGGGGTCACAGCCATCTTTTGGAATCAATCAAATGGTAGCATCTTGAAAAGAGCCTTCAGCCTTTCCAGTAGAATAAAATGATTGGAAAAGTGACAGACGTTTGGCCAATAAAAGATCAGTGAAGTGTAGATAAAACTCGACAGGAAAAACATCAGCAAGAGAAGATAAAGCAGCAGAAAGTTCTTGTAGTGAGAGATCAAGTGCAAGAGCAGGAACATTGAGATGGGAAGTAGTAGGTTTGGGTAGTTTCTCAAAGTAAGATTGAAAAAGGGAAGAGGAAGGAGGAGATTCTGGAGTATAGAGCTGTTGATAAAACAATTGGAATTGATCAAGTATGTCTTTATCTTTATGAAGAAGAATATTGTCAAAAGAATAAATGGAGTCTATAAGATTGCGTTCTTTTCGGGATTTAAGATAGTTAGCCAAGAGTTTACCAGATTTATTGCGACCACCATAATAACGGGCGCTACTGAAAAGAAGAATAGAAGAGGCATTATCAGTCATGAGTCTAATAAAGTCAATTTTGGCACGGAGAAGTTCTGGTGGAATACATTTATCTGAAGAGGTGTAAAATTGATGTTCTAGTCATTTTATATGTGTTAGGGAAAGTTTTTGTTTCTAAAGAAACTGTTTCTTCTTCCTGGAAACAAAATCAATAATAAAACCCCTTGCAGTAGCTTTATAGGAATCCCAGAGGATATAAGGAGGCATATTAGGGTCAGAATTAAGTTGAAAGAAATCATCAGTAAAGGAGCGAAATAAGGAAGAAAAGTTAGGATCGGAAAGGAGAGCACAATTAAAACACCAACGAGATGATTTGGGAAGAGGAAATCCAGGTCTGTCACAATGGGAGCATGGTCAGAAATAACTATAGGTTTAATTGAGGAAGAGAGGAAGCTCTGAGATAAGGATTGAGAGAGAAAAATATAGTCCAGTCAAGAAAAAGACGCATGAGGAGGAGGAAAGAAAGAGTAGTCCAAAGTGTCTGGATGTAAGAGTCTCCAAGAGTCAGTGAGATGTGTTTGCGAAATGGTATCAAGAAATTGTTTATGAGACTTGTGGGGGGTAAATTGAACCGTGGATTTGCGGTCAAGAAATGGGTCCATAATTTTATTACAGTGTCCACCTAAGATAAATAGGTCATTTTTATGCTGAATACATTTGCTCGTAACTAAAGGCCAAAATTTACAATCAGGTTGGGTAGGGCCATAGACGTTAAAAACAGTTAAAGGAATTGAGTTAATTAGTAGATTAGCAAGGATCCATCTGCCATCAGCATCCATTTCTTCCGACAAAACCTTACATTTCAACTTTTTATGCAATAGGATGGCAACTCCATTCTTCTTTTTATTAGAGGGGGAAAAGAGAACTGTACCAACCCAGTTCCGTATTAATTTGAGGGATTCAAGTTCATTAAGGTGAGTCTCTTGTAGAAGGACAATGTCAGGGGCATAGGAAGCTAAATGAGAGAGAACTCTCTGCCGTTTAATGGGATTAACAAAATCTTTCACATTCCAAGAAATAACGCTAAATGTTAAATAGGAGGACGTTAATTATAACAACAAATGCTAAACAATATGTATACATCATATAGTCAAAACAAACGATTAAGACAAAGAAACATACATGCCAAATGGAGCCTAAGAGAAAAAGGATAAGGAGAGAAAAGAGGATGAAACAGAGAGGGTCAAAAAGGGAAGTAGAGGGGAAAGCAGGAAAGGAAGGGGGAGTGAAAGAAGAGAGTAGACAGTACATATCCAAAGGATGACTGAGAGGGACATACCTGAGGGGGACAAACAAGCGGGGAGTGGGGCGATGTCGACACTCAACAAGAACGATCGCTCGTAGAGCGGAAATCCAACCAAACCAGAACAGGGAAGTCGAAGAAAAGAAGCCACACGGAATGAGAAAACAAATATCAGGAACCTGTGTGAAAAATAAAAGAAGGAAATAAATAAAAATAAATGCACTACAATAATACAATGAAAATGTATAACAAAGAATATAGAACAACAAGAGTTACATCATAACATCTTCAAAATAAACCAGGAGCAGATAAGTAAAGAGATGAAACATTATCAGAACCATTCAAAAAGTACCATAAGTGAGTAATCAACAAATATAAACGACCAATGAATCAACCACTAGAAGAGGTGGAAGTATCCATGGTACTGTTAGACTGAATGTGAATAAAGTTCTTAAGTTCTCCAGGATCTTGAAAAGTCCATGTTCGATTCTGATGAGTGACCTTAAAAATACATGGATGAAACAGGCCATATCTTGCACCTAGAGATCATAATGGCGCACGAAGAC
The DNA here is from genome assembly GCF_964263255.1 of Lissotriton vulgaris. Taxonomy (NCBI): domain Eukaryota; kingdom Metazoa; phylum Chordata; class Amphibia; order Caudata; family Salamandridae; genus Lissotriton; species Lissotriton vulgaris. The sequence goes on from NC_141699.1 coordinate 345,151,426, forward strand.
TGAGCAACTCCATTCTTCTGGCTGCCATGGCATTGGAAACATCTTGAGAGAGGAACACTCTCTGGCCCAACCAGGAAACTCGATGCTTGGATTTAGCTGCAGAAAGGACTGAGAGAAGATCCGTGAATTTCAAGAAGAGGATGATGACTTATCGTGGTTTTGGTGAAGTGGAAGAATGAGGACCAAGTCTATGTGCTTTTTGGATGATAAGAGAAGTGGTGGGTGGCATATCCAGTAATTGTGGAAGAAAAGAGGTAAAGAAAGTAACGGGATCATCACCTTCCAAAGATTCAGGAAGACCATGAATACGGAGATTATTTCTCCTGTTTCTGTTTTCCAAATCCTCTGTCTGCTGCTGAAGAGCAACAAAGGACTTCTCCAAAGAAGAGATGCGTTGATATTGGGTTGGTATTTCCGCAACTTGTTGTTCCACCGATGTAATTCTTTTGTTCATAACTGACCACTTCTCTTTTAGAAACTTTAATTCATTGTTAGTATCTTCAACAAACGGATGTAGATCACGAATCTCCTCTAAAACTAGTTCCATGGAGTAAGGAGAGTATGATTTATCTGGAGAAGGAGGATCCTGCTTCAATCGCTTGGACAAGGTGACAGGAGGAGAGGATTTGGATGACGTGGACTGCGATGCAGAAGATCGATTAGGAGGAGCACCAGCCATTTGAGTTGAAGAAGTAGGGGCAGGAGTGATTGGAGAAGCCAGATCCTCAACACAGCAACGGGAAGGAACAAAGATAAATTATGGTTTGCGCAGTTCGCAGATATAGCGTCAGCCAGGAGTGAGGTATAAAAAGGAGAGTTTAGGATGATGACAAAAACGTGGTATAAACCTCCAACGTGAGAAAGCCCACGAAGTAATGTATACTGTGGTCAACACCTCAATGCAAAACATTTGGAAAAAACAATAGCCACAAAGGGAACAGTGCATAGGAAGTTCTGTAGTTCAAAGTAGTAGACATCAGGGCGCAGAAGGTGCCACTTTGCAGCAAAAAATAAAAAAAGGCGCATTGCTCAAATATCAAAGAACAGTAGAGAAGGTCTCCCTTCATGTAACATACGAAGGGAGTAGAGAAAGGCATTCACAGGACATCTCAATTCACAGCATTGAAATTTTGAAGACGTGTGCAGATGCATAAAAGAAAGTGCACTCCAGAGAGATAGCAGGTGTCATATTGCTCCAAAGTCAACAAAGCACAGGTTAATAGATGAAGCAAACATCCGTAGAACATGCCAGGGTTAAATGCCAGAGGAACATGTCAAATATGCAAAATATGAATGCCAGACTAACAAGCCAGTCACAAATTGTAAATGAAGTGTTGAAATAACTAAAACTTCATGGTGCAGCAGATTCCATTTTGTTATGAGGATGCATGAGGGAACAGAAAAAACGAGCAAAATAGAACTGAAGAATCCACAAAGAGTTCCATATGAATGGCAAACGTATGGCAGCAGGAGAGAAAAACAGTCAAAAAAGTTACCAGGAGGTGCAATTCAGCATGGCAGTAATGCGGTGTAGTTCGTGAGGAGAACCGCACGTCGTGGAAATGGCGGCCGGCACAGCTCAGTTGAAGGACGTGGCAGCTGCAAAACCAGGAATATTTTGCGCGGCAGGTGAAAAAAATGGGCTCACCCTGCGGCGTTTACATTCCGATGGAGAAACGTCGCTATGGAAGCTCAGGGCATGCCGTGAGGAAAGTAGAAAAAACGACGAAAAGGTCCGGCTCTGCGGAGGTGCGCTCTCAAGCCGCCATCCTGCGTGGTGCCGTAGCCACAACCCCATACATTATTTTTTAAGTAAGATTGACATTCATTTTGGCCCAGTTTAGGGTTTATGTATTTTGTAACTCTGTAGTCCTATACTGAAGCCTAATAAGGTGACATGTGACATGGACCTATCAGCAACCAATGTTATTCTTCGGAGTTAGAGATTGCTTGTTCGCTATATTCTCTCTATAACATTTTCTGCTTTTGTTGGTTAGGTGCCGGTAGAAATAAGTCTTCAAAGAACTTTTGTGAATCGGGCAGTACACTGTTTGATGAGGATAAGGTTAAGCGACTTTCCTGTATAAACAATAGTTGGCATATGTCCAGAAGAGCAGAGCAAAATAGTCTTTGCCCAGAATGAAGGCCACCAAAAGAGCAGACAAAACTTTAAGGCAGAAAACAAAAATTTTGACGAACTAACATGCAGACCACCTAAAACGCATAGAAAATATTGAAGCAGAAAACAAATCATCTTGCACAGAAAAAGTACTATTCGGGGTTGATTTACAAACCCCCTGCGCCACCAGTACGTCACTTTTTGTGACGTAATGGTGGCGTATCTTACTGCTCCATATTTAGAAGGACAGGAAAAGCCACCCAGTGTGGCTTTTCCTGTCCTTCTAAATATGGCCCCTTTACACGCAGCACTTTGCGTGAAAGGGGCGTTCCATGGGTGTTGCTGTGGTGTTCCCACGCAACACCCATGGAACGAGACACATTTCCAGATTTACAAGGAATAGTAAATCTGGAAATGCGTGTGAGGCGTAGGAGGCGCAATGAGGAGAAATGTTTTCATTTCTCCTCGCTAATTCCTCTTTCAATGTGTTTTGCATTCTACAGCACAAATGAAAGAGGAAAATGCCTGTAGTGATTGTTTTTGTGCAGGAAGGTGCCCCTTCCTGCACAAAAACAATCTCCCCACGACGCAGGCATCCTTGCAACATGCTGCAAGGGTACCTGCGCTGGCGCATAGCAGGAGTTTGTGCGCCAGCGCAGGAGAGAGCACAGAGATGCAACATATTGTTGTAAAAATGTTGCATCCCTGTGCTTTGAAAGTGACTCAGTGCAGCGCAGGGAAATGGCTTACGGAATGCACTAAGTCACTTTCATTGTAAATCTGGCCCTTGGTTTTTTTACATACTCAATCCAGGTCTCAAGCGGCCGAGTGACTCACATCAGGTGTTACCAGTTCAAGCAGTTCCAGTTTTTCAGCTAACAAAACTTTTCATATCCCTGTCTTGCACCCTTACCTGTATACGTGCTATTACAAAGGTCACTGGAATTATGCGATTGAGCAGTCAAGGCGTTTTTGCATAACTATACGTTTGATACATTTGCCATATGATCCACCATCTGCTGCATAATCTGCAGATGTTACCCCAAAAATTGTTTTTTCCAGAAATGGTTTAAAAGTTACTAAAAAGCAGTGAACTGTGTTGCTACGCAGTTGAGGGTCCTGTGCAGAGGTTGATCGATCACCTTTCTGTTGCTTATTGCTATTTTTGGGTGGTAAACTGGTATTTATGAGCTGCAACCAATGCTCAGACAGTGTTAAGAATTGTAAAAATGTCAAAATAATAAAGTAATACTATCACATAATGTGACGCATTACGCAGCATAATTTTGCTTTTTTTGCCAAACAATTCAGTGGCCCTGGCTATAACTCACTGAGTGCTCATCTGATGCACAACAGTCTGTATGTTTGTTTTACTTTGAGAAAATGAATGCCTGTGGGTGTTTTCGTCTATATGCTTCTGTGTATGCTCTATGTGCACATTTGCACCCATACCCTCGAACTACACAAAAGCCAAAACGTTTTCCTTTAACAATATATTTTTTAAGTAATTATGGACTAAAAGTGAAATATAAAGAATAGACATTAAGACAGAGAAACTGTTCACCTTGCGGCACGAGATCTAGCCTTTTTGTTTTTAATTGAACCCACATACTGGGGCTGCTCCTAGATAATACTGCTTTCCAAATTTTTCAAAATGAATGAGTTGCCCAATTTAACCAGATGATAGAATTTCATGAGAGATATTTTCCTTTTTGTCTTCTTACGGATCACGGTCTGTACCCTACCCTATATCTCTCTCTCTCTCACCCCCTCATCTTACCCCCCTCCACCCACTGTGGTGAGTCAAAGCTTCAGTCGCCACTTGTTTCCTCTCTCTCTTTCTTTCCTATGTCTCCTATACTTAGCAACTTTTGACCTCCGTCTCACTTCCTCTCTGGTTTATCCTCTCAGATTAATATATAGTCTGGCTCAACAGTGCAGCTGTCATCAGTCAATTATGTGAGAATCACTAGGAGAGGGGCTTTGGCCCCGCCCACGTGGAACTAGGATTACATGTTTTGATTGGGCAGAAGTAGTGTGCTTCCACACAAAAAGTGCTCGCCCTCCATGCAGATGTGGTACTTTTGTTTATTTATCCAGTTGCCTGAGTTTAACATTCCAAGGGCATACATGACATTGTAAAGCTATTAAAGTGTCATAGGCAACTAGCTAATTTTTCTCTGGCAGTACCACAGAAGAGAGGAGGGCAGACATAGGCAAGGATTTTTTAGTCTGGTTTGACAAAGAAACTGTCACTAGACCATATGTGATCGACAAAAAAGAGCCTTCAGTGTCATACTGAGCGAGAGAACTTCGGTTCGATTTATGTTTGTCCCTCTACGTACAGAATTGGATTGGGGCGAATCTGTGTCCTTCCTCTATAAAGACTGCATGTATTACACTTTTTGGCTTGTGGCAAAAAGTTTATTATGAAATGTTATGATAAAAGCACTATGCCTGAAATATTTATTATGAAAAGCATATGTTAAAGTTGCTAAGCATTTAGGTATGAATTGCTATTACTCTATGTTAAAGCCTGCCAATGCTTATTTTATTGCAAGGAATCTCACAGATTACTGCAATAGACAGGAGTTATGACATTGGCCCCTCTTTCTGACAAACTCTTGAGGGTTTCGCTGTGTTGATTCTTGTTGGGCCCTGTTGAGATACATATAACTGTATGCATGACGATTGCCAGTGTATATGTACTTGAATAGGCCTGTGTTGGATAAAGTGTAAAGTCTCAGTACAATGGGCTTAAGTTGGTTACAGTGACAAGTGAATTATAAAGGCTGCTGGACAAAGGCCTATTTTTTGTTACATGTAATCTCATTGATTACCTTAGTAGTAAATAGTTTTGGTGCCGGTTACCCCCTTTGACAAACCCTGAATATAGAAGATTGTGAGAATTCTTGTCTAGGTACTAAATTGCTGTGCAAACTGCAATTTGGTATACATTTGGAAATGTATGACTGTCTGCCTGATGGGTTCCTTGTGAGAAAGAATATGCTTAGCACAGTAGGACTGAGTTGGTTATGGTGACAAGTCAATGATAACAGCAACAGGCTTAATTGGTGTGCAGGGAAATGTTATGCCCAATTCCATATACCTCACCTGTTTATTATGAAACATTATTACAAAGTCAGTAGGCATGGCTTATTTATTGTGAAACACATATGCTGAAACCAGTAGACCTCTAAAAGTGAATAGTTGTCACATTACATTAAATGTTGCAGAAAGGCATTTGACTGCATGTAATCTCACTATTTACCTTTATAGGTAAGAGTTATGGTGTCGGTCACACACTCTGACAAACCCTGAGAGTAGAATTTCACTGTGATGATTCTTGTTATGTCCCTTTAAGAGGGGCTGGATATTGTTTTGCCAACTGTAATTTTTTACATATTTGTAATTTTATAAATGTACACTTGATGGCTGTCAGGTCCTACTCACATTTGTAGGCCTGGGATATATAGTGTGTCAAACCATTGGTAATGGGCAGAGGCCTTGTCAGTTCACTGGGATAAGTTGTGTAAGATTCCTTAGGTGTGATTTGTTTATAATGAAAAATTATGACAAAGCAAGTATATCTACGTTATCGTGAAAAGTATGTTAAAGGCTAACAGCTTTTAAGGGTGGATTGGTATTATACTGTGCTAAATCCCACAGGCAGGCATTTTGTTGCATGGAATCTCACAGATTACTTTGATAGAAAAGGGTTTTGCCTGCCATAACCACTAGTAAGGCTCCAGGACACATTCAGACCTGCAATGCTGGGACTGGACAAACAAACTGCACTTAACAAATGTCCTGCTTGATGCACATCATTCAATTTGGAAAATTTGCAGTATTGTCCACTGTATTCTGCAGCACACATAGGAAGAGGAATATGAGACAAAGCTTTACAGCCTACCTACCTTTCTTGGACATGAAGAGGTGTGATTTTCTAATGTAACTAAAGCATTGATTGGATAGACATTGTCATTTACAGACAGCACCTTTTCAATTGAAATTACCATTCACTTTGCATAGATATCCAGTTTTACTGATAAAACTATAGCACACAAATGATAAAGTGTGGAAACTGGATATGGATATTTATCATTTGTACATCACCAACTAAAGCGTCTTGATTTATTTCTATCCTAATAAAAATCTCTGTTTACAGCACACTACAGTATGACAAAAATAAATGCTTAATTGGTGCTTTCTTTACTGCTGAATGCATATTTTATTTATAGGTACTTATATTTTGTTGTGCCATGCAAAGAAGCAGTATCCTGCAACCTTTCCTTTCATGCACCTTGTATTCTAGCAAGATTATTCCTTAAAAAATGCCTTTCACTTTGCAGTCAGAGAAAGAAAGGTAAACACCAATCCCATGTTAAAAGAAAAAGCAGCAACTTCTTAGAAGTTTTTAAAATTACGCAAACACCTGTATGGGCAATAGGGCCTACACCAGTATATTTAATTCTAATGTGTATATAGTGAGAATGCTCAACATCCTGTGACCCCACCGCTAAGAAGTCACGAATAAAACAGAAAATAATTTTTCTCAAAATAATTAGATTCTGAAAAGGAGCATACAATTAAATGTGATTGAATCCTTCCATCAATTATGCAGAAGCATGTAATTAGACATCTTTCATTGACAAACTACACATAATTTTTAAGATCCACAAAATCCAAGCAAAGTAGTGCGCAAGGAGTCTTGAGATTTCCTTTTTCCAATTATTCTTTAACCCCTTCGATGCGGATGACAAAGCCAGCTCGTCATGGGCGTTACCTGCGCTGCATGCATGACGAGCTGGCTTTGTCACAAAAGCCGCGATTTTCAAATTTCAGCGCACAGCAGAAAAACCCGCTAGCGCGCATGCGGTTAAACCACTTCTGCTTACAAGAATAAAGCATTTTGGTGATTCTCAATAAGATAATTTCAACCCTGAGATAGTCCTTGTTATATGAAACGTGTTTCCAGGGCTGATGCATTTGACTACAAATAAAGAATAATTGGAAAAAAATAAATTTACCAAAAAGTCACAAGTAAAGTGGACATTGTTTGCCAGACCCTGTAAATCAAATGCTACTAGTGGGCTTGCCGCACTGGTTGTGCCACCCACATGAGTGTCCCTGTATATGTGTCTCTGTAGTGTCTGCCTGCACAGTTGTAAACTGCAATGTTGTCCTGGCAAGTGAACTCACTTACTGGGCCAAAACCTTCCCTTTCCTTACATGTAAGGTACCCCTAAGGTAGGCCCAAGGTACCCCCACGGGCAGGGTGCAGTGTTTGTGAAAGGTAGGACATGTTCTGGTGTGTGTGGAATGTCCTGATAGTGAAATAGTGTGTATTTGTTGTTTCACTATTGAAAGGCTGTCTTCCCCATAGGCTTAGAATCTGGGTTGCACTGTAACATTTTTACATGTGTAACTTGCAAAAGAGACACGTTAGAAAAATTGAGTTTATGGCCTCTGAACTCAGAATTTATTAACACACTTTTTGGTAAAGGTGATTTTTAAATTCTGTGTTAAATAAAATGCCACTGTTGAAAAAGGGGCATTTTCTTACTTTACCATTCTGTGTGCCTCTGTCTGTTTGTGTATTCTGCATTGATGTTTGAGAGACAGGAGCTGGGATGTGCGTTCACTCTAGAAAGTCACTGGGGTGGGAGATGAGGTGTGTCCTGCCTTGCCTAGGTGACTCATTGCTGGACTGAATAGACCAGTTCTTCATTTAGAGTGGTGGGAGGAGTTTCACTTGCACCTGAATTGCTGTGTCTTCTTTTTCATAATGCTGTCTCCACCCCCTGTGATGACAATTGACTAGTTAACAAAGTGATTTATGATCCATGCATTTTTTATGACAAGTGTCTGGCACAATGATTTATGTGTTGTGGTCTTATGTGTTTTTTTATATAAAACAAGTGATATTTTTAATATAACCATGTGTGGAGTCTTTCTTTTGTGGTGTGCCTAGTGTATCATTGGTGTGTGTGTCTGTTGCGCAAACGCTCCACACATTGCCTCTGGGATAAACCTGGCTGCTCCGCCAAGTTACCAAGGGGTGAGCAGGGGTTATCTTGTGTGTGTGTAACTTCCTTACTCTGAAAAGAGTGGTGGGTTATGCCTGCCTTAGGTGCATACATTAGCCAACCAGAAACTCAATTTCTAACAGCCTTGCAATATGGTGCATGGGTGCCTGCATTTACTTTATTCAGCACACAGTGCACCAGCATGCCTCATATCTTTGGAAATATGGACATTTCTGCCCTCACTCTTTCACACAACGTGGTACAGCAAGTTGCCTTGCTGCATTGCATTACATGAACTAATGGTAAACCTGCACCCTCATGTGCTTTAGAATTACCCTCAGAGCAGCAGCCTGCAGGGGTTGGGGAGGCTTATTGTTTATCAGCTCCATCTGGGTCCAACCCAAATGCCCCTCCAAAGGTGTAATCAGCACTCCGTTTGTTGGGGTCTTTCAAGCTCCTGTTCGGGAGCCAGAGGGAGCCTGGCATTTTGATGTCAGTGCCATCGAGGAAACAAAGACGCTCACGGCTTGTTATTATTTTACAAGTACTTATGAGATAAACTCTATTCTCTATATTCTATTATTTATAGAGAGCATGGCTACCCACAAGGGTTGTCCAGTGCTAGCTAAAAACACATGATAACTGTCCAGCGGATGCTATTCAAACAGTCTAGACTAGTTTCCTAAATTTCAATTCTGATTCGGTTTGTTTCATAACCTCAGGCGATAAAAGCAAAAGAGTTACCTCCGGCTCTCCTTATTCTAGGGACAGCGAGCAGTAATTGATTAGAAGAATGCAGTGAGCTCACAGGCTTATATAAAGGTAATAAAGTCTGAATCAATTTAGAGCCTTTTTTGTGGATCACTTTATGTACAAGACATGGAGACTTAAATTGGACTCTCTTGTAAACAGGGTGCCAATGCAAGGCTACTACTGCTGCCCTTGCTGACTGATGTTTAGGTATTCTTAGGATGATGTGTGCTGCGGCGTTTTGTACAACCTCCAATATTTTGAAGACTGCATAAAGACTTCCAAGATATATGGAATTTCCGTAGTCCAGTAGTGAAGTTACAAGGCCTTGTACCACCAGTCTGCGTGTTGAGTTTGTTAGCCATTTTAGCAGTCTTCTTAGGGTGCGAAGCAGGCTGAAACAGGAGGCTGCTAGTTTCTTGACCTGGACTTCTATTGTCAATTTCTCATCCAGCCATTCTTCCAGACTTTTTACCTCTGGTTTGGAGTAGGCTGGTTATCCAATTCTGCTGGCCATTTCATTTACGTATATAAGAGAGGAGTTAAGAAGAGATGAGGTTTTTTCCTGTTTGATTGGATAGACTAATGATCATTTATGAGTTGTCTGCATTAGAGCTTGAGGTAATACCAGAGGATTTTATAATCTCTGCTATATTAGGTATATGATTTTGAGGCAGGTTTTTGACTTTTCCAATCTATCTACGTAAGAGATATGCATCTACTGTATGAATATCAGATGCATCTGTGTATGTGAGTACTTTCACTAACAGCCATTTAGAACACTTAAATAATAAGTGTTTTTACTATGGAAAGTAACCCTTTCTAGCTACCTAATGCTAACGAGTAATTGATAAAAACAGCAAGGTTCTTCACATGAGCCTGGCAGTTTGTCTGTAGGTCCTTGATGCCAGATAATAACTCACTAAGCTATACTTGCAGGATAGTAACTTGTGGCCTGCAGGCAACACAATCATCTCTGCCACAAAAGCAGTGACCCAGTAAGATTGATATAGAAAAAAACATCTGGGACCATCTGGGACCAGCATGTTACATGCGAGTGTCAGCTTATTGCACCTCAGCCCACCAAGCAGATTCCAACTGGACTGGTGTGGATCCCTGCCGGATTCAGGACCCCACTGCACCCCCTCTTTTCCAGCACTGTTGAAGTTCTACCTCTGCTATTTATATTTAATAACCTTATCACATGAACTATGGGTAACACAAGATCAGAGCGCAAAGGCAATGTACATAAGGAACTGACCTATTTGCCAGACCTGCTGTGCCTTTTATCTATGCTGAAACTCTCTAGTCTTATATCTCAGGGTTGTATGCGGAGACTGGTTTCTGGGAATGGTGGCCATTGTCCTTCTCCATGAGGCTCTGGCACTAGGGTAAGTTTGGGAGTTATGTTTGGTCTGGCTAAGTCATGTCTGATCTCTCCTTGCATAATTCTCTGCATTGAGCCATGTAAAGATTTTCTTTATGTATTGCCACTGCGGATAGACATTTAAGCCAAATATGTCATTGAGAGTATCGGCCTTCTAATTCAGAAAGTTTTTGTGCATATTAAAATCCACCTACGGCTTTTGTCAACCCACCCTCCGCACCAGCTAGGGCACTAATGTTAAACCTTCAGGGAAAATGTGTCGGAAAGTTTCCAGATTACCATTTCGGCAGCCAGTTTTTGTCTTAATGGACGGTTGACTAGAATGATTGGGGAATTAGTCACACAGTTTCTGTGGGTCTTCACCAAGAGAACCTGATGCACGTCCTTCCAGACATGAATGTATAGTATTTCCGGCACCCGTACTCGTAATTTTTAGAAATGTTTGTGATGTCTGCTGAGAAGACATCCGCGTTCCCCTAGCAGCTGAGAATGCGTCAACGTGTTTTACTTCATTCGTTGCTACAAGGAAGTACCTCTCGCGCCAGGGAAGCCCTGGTAGTCTTTACTTACGTTTATAAACAGATAGTGCCACAGAAAAATACAATTTCCAAAATTCATTGATTCTGTAACAGATATTGTCTGAATCAGACACACACATTAAAAGCATTTTAAAAAGAATCTTTCACTTAAAAAAACATAGGTTTTAACAGTGGTCAGAAGATTTACTGATATCAAAGAGCTCTGCGTAAAACACGTATTTAGAAAGGGACAAAAGGCAGTCAACCTCTCCCAAATATAGTCCACATTTGTTTATGCTGACGATCACCATATGTATATTTCATTCAGCCTTGGACGACAAAGACAGATGGTATTAGGACAATATGTGGGATTACATGACAAACAGCTCTGTGTCTAGAACCTGTGCCCTGCACTGCAGGCTGTTCATGCTAGACTGGAAACCAAAATCATCCCTGGAAAAACAAATCCAAGACCCGTCCCGCAATTCAGAAGACTGATACTGAAAGGAAAGCATAATGGCATGGTTGGGTCATGGCAGTCATTCCTGCTCTGAAAGCAGCCCCTTCACTTGCACTCTACCGGGAAACGTCAGAATGGAAGAATAGCCAATCTGGCAGTCACCATCAGCCAGGGGTTTAGCTACCAGTGGTGCAGCCGGTGCAATGCTGGGCTGAGAGGTGGGAGGGGGCAAACTAGAACAGCCCTCTGAGTCCTGACAGGGCACATAAATAACCATGCTGGAGTATGGAAGGGGGAAGAGCATTGGTGATGTCTTTAAATTGTTCTTTTATGCTGTCTTATTTGCTGTAAGTTCAAAGACAGATATCAAATGTCAGTCTAGTCATCTGACAAATTGTTGGTTATTATTTAACATGGACACTGGCGTTTACTTTTCTTTCTCTTACTGCTAAGTGTGAGAGTTTGTGAAGTGAACTGTGTGACAATATTGCTGGTGAGAAAGGAAAGGCTGTATGATATTGCTTTCTTCTAACATAAAACAACTTTTAAATACCTACAAATTAACTGTACAAATATTTCAAAAATAAATAAACAGTTAGGAATGCACAAGTTAAATGCTTTTTTTCTAAAATGTGGGAAGAGTTTAATAGAATCAAAACAAATCACGACACTTTACTTGGTGATGTACGAATGATGAATATTCACAGAAGCTCAATTTCCTCACAACTATGTCTGGGCAAATTTAGTAGTCATATCAATGAAAAATGTGCTGTCTGTAAATGAAAGTGGCTACCACGCTATGCTTTAGTAGTAAATTGGTGACAGTGTGCTCCTAAACGCAACATTAGCTACATATCATGGGTCATGTTTGCGCTATATAAAACTTTATAAATAAATAAATACTGCACCCTTCTCACTCTCCTGCTGAATGGGTGTGGCTCATTTGCAACACTTGATCTTTGTGATGTATGCATTTGGAAGAACCCCTATAAGTTCAGTGATGTAAGATTGACAGCAACTCCACCAGTCTGAAAATTGTCCCAGGACCACTGCCTACTATGGCCACAGGAGCTCTTACAGCAGTGGGAGCTTGCTGTTAGCTCAGTCCGATTCTCTGAGCAGCAGGAGTCAGACTTCAAGCAGCAGAAGCTACTAAAGGACCTGCGGAGCACTGCAAACGCCTTATTGCAAATGCATTGAATGACCAAGCTGTTTGGATGCTCACTTCAGAAAATGCAGAGTGCACAATCGTCCATGGCATACCGCTGCCAGCAGAGGTCAAAGAAGAAGTTATGCCTATGGCTTCTCATGACTAACCCCAGGCGGAGCTGGCGTAGTGTCACTACGCAGAGGTCCACGGAGTTGGGGAAAAAATCAGTGGAACTCAGCTCCGGCACCCGCCGCCGCCAACCCCTAAATGAAAAATACTTTAAAAGTAATTTAAAAAGAAATAAAGTCACTTAACTGTACTGCGGCGTGCCCGGGCTGCCCTCCTCCTCCTCACTGTACATCTTGCAAGAATTTTGCATGCGCACGCGCATGTACATTTCTCGCAAGATGTCTTTCGAGAACTGCGAATGTGCGCGCGCAGTTCTCGCAAGATGTATGGCGAGGAGGAGGAGGGCAGCCCAGGGAAGCCGCAGTACAGGTAAGTGACTTTTTTTCTTTTTAAATTAATTTTTAAGTATTTTAAATTAGGGGGTGGAGCCGATGAGCTAATTTAGCAAGGGGGGGTTGGCTAACTCCGCTCCATGGCGGAGTCAGAGTTTTGCCCTATTATCTGCGTTCTCAGTGGAGCGCGGAGTAGGCAAATCTCCAGACACTCCGCTGGTGGAGCGGAGTTCTCTGCCCACCCTTACTCAAGACAAGACAGTCACAGTAATCAATGCGTTCAGTCTGATGGGTGGACAGCAGATGACAGCACTTAGTGATAGAACATAGAATTACTTAGGCAGAGTGCTGGAACTAGGAAAATGAACGATTTGAGCATAGTTTCATTTTATGGTGAAATACACATGTAACTTTAAAACAACTTGTTGGGTTTCCTAATGCACAATTCTTCCTTTTTAAAACCTGAAGTAGCGATAGTTATCCTTCTGAGACTTGTGGGCACTGGCCAGAATCTCGGAAAGCATGATGTTACTGTCCTGAACGAGCTAATGAAAGAGGACGAACTTCAGTAACTGTTATACACTGTACTGTAAGGTGGGCAACTGAACAAACTAACACGGAGAGCCGAGTTAAGGGTCTATCTTGGTTCTAAGAGCACTTCATGGCTATAACAGGCCAGACATGAGCTGAGCTAAAAGAACATTTGGCATGGAAATCGTGTAACAAATATTATGTATAAATATGATAAAGTGTCTTCAAATTTAAAAAAGTATATTATTTTGACAAGTATTTCAACTTACAACATAAGATTAAATTACTGCATTCATGCCTTTATCAAAAGGGATAGTTTTCAAACATGAATTTAGAAATATTCATGCCCAACACCACACTCTGACAATAATAATAGTACCATTAATGAACTAAGTGGCAAGTCAGTTGTTCGTGCCGCCTATTTGTGTGCTGTATTATTATTTTACATGGAGCAACATTATCGTCCACTCAGTCAAACACAAGAGAGATTTGTATACAGAACACATCCTTATGTATTTTAAGGTTTTGTCATATGCAATAATGGAGAAAATAGGAGGCACAATAAAATAAAATAATTTGGTCAAGTGGCCAAACCCATTGGGTACTTGAGCCACTAGATTGGTATACCTTTCTCACTCCTGTGTGAAATGAAAGTTTAATGCTTTGTCTTCCATTATTTGTGCATGAGGTTGGAGCATTTGTAGCAGACAGTAGCCATAAGAAAGCTCAGCTCATGTTTAGCTCGATGGCTCATGTGAACATCGAACTGAACCTGGCTCGAGCCTTCAGTGGTTCATCCACCTCAGCAGCCCTATACTTTACTCTGGGTTGTCTGTGCCTGAAATCAGCTTACATGCTGCTGCCAGAGTGATACCAGTTTTGTATGTAAGAATGTCTTAGCTTGTAATGCTTATGACCATCTTATACCTGTGCTGCAAGAAAGAGGAACTTACACTGCAGCCATATGCAGCTCATTGTGTGTGCGTGTCTACACAGAGGCTTGGACTGCTGCAGAAGATGCTGTGCACGTTTTGTGTATGCAAGGGATGCTTGCAATTTTCTGCCCATATCGGCTTGTGTTCTATGAGTGCGAGGGAAGCATGTACTCTTGCCTGCTGCTGTACCCGTTTTGTGCTGCGAAATCTTGCTATACATGTGAACCAAGCTTGCACCCATTGCACCCAAGTGCTGTTCCATACACTTGTACCAAATCTGAAATTCAGCTTTTTCATGGTATCTAAGGGAGGCATAAATGGTGCTTCTCATTGCCACACTTGTTCAATGTCTTTGCGGGAAGCTGCAGTGGCCCTGCAATACCACACATGTTCTGTGTCTTTGAAGCAAACTTGCACTGGCCCTGAGTACTGCACTTGTTCCATGCTTTGAAGGAAGCTTCCACTGGCCCTGCAGTGCCACTTGTTCCATGCTTTGAATGAAGCTTGCACTGGCCTTGGAGTACCCCATTTGTTCCATGTCTATGAACGAAGCTTGCACTGACAGGTCCTTTAGTAGTATACCTGTTTCATGACTTTGAAGGAAGCTTGAACCGGCTGGCACTGCAGTAACACACTTGTACCATGTCTGTGAAGGAAACCTGCCCTCTTCCTGCAGTACCGCACTTGTCCATGTCTTTCAGGGAACATTGTGATGTTCTTGGCCAGTTCTGCATGTATTATGCATATGGGCCAAGGACACCCTAAGCTTCTGCTTCCTGTGCTCTATTTCTGTGTGTATTAGGTATCACCAAAAGACTATTTTAGCTTTCTTTCTTTCTTTGTTTCTTTCTTTATAGTAACATATACTTTCACTTCAAAGAAAACCACAACCATATTTTTAGAAGGCAAGTGGGACTTTGTTGATGCCATTACTTTCCTCCTGAAAAAGTCCACAAAGATTAGACTCACATTGGCCTAAGTGTGGCTGACGCAAGAGTAGATAACTTCAGTGGACATTCAGGCTTCAGTGTAGCTTAATGTGAATTGCACTAGTGGAGAGATGCATCAGATACTCAAACTGTGCTTCCTATACCATCATCTGTCCAAACTCTGCTCCTTTCTAGTAAGCAGTGTACGTGTGTGAGTGCAAGATAGCCACCATGTCTGGTAGGTGCATTGTACAGGGTGTGCCTGCGTGAAGGCAGGATTAACATAGTCTTTTGTAAGTGCAGGATAAGTGGTGTGCAGGTTGAACTTTGTGCCTGTTTGAGTGCAGAGGGAGGCATATGCATGTAAGAGTGCAGCATGAGGGATGTGCCTATGTGCAACAGCGTGAGTGTCAACAACAGGATCACCTTCAAACTCCTCACCAATGCACATAAAGAACTCCACAACACCGGACCGACATACCTCAACAGACGACTCACCTTCTACACCGAACTGCCAGCTCCGCTCCGCCCACCTCGCCCTCACCACTGTCCGCCGCATCCAAAGAGCGACCACCAGCGGCAGATCATTCTCCCACCTCCCTGGCAAAACCTGGAACATCCTCCCCATCCTCCTAAGGCAGACCCAGGACCTACGTAACTTCAGGAGGTTACTCAAGACCTGGCTATTCGAGCAGTAGCAGCACCCCTCCCCCCAGCGCTTTGAGACCCTCACGGGTGAGTAGTAGGCTTTACAAATGTTATGATTGATTGATTGATTGATTGAGGGTGAGGTCCATGCATGCTATGCTTTTTGGTGCATGCACTTTACAAGGGCCACACCTATTTTCTTTGGCAATGCTTTGCAGGGTCATAGCTTTGACTTGACAAATGAAGTGCAGGGAGTTGGAATACAACAGTGCATGCATGAAAATGTTTGTGAGTTTTGGCAGATGCAGTCTATGTTGAAAGAGGTTGAGGAGTGTCAGGGCAAGTTGACGGACTGAGATGTCACTCTAGTGAAGAGGCGCAGTTACTTTGCTTGCACTAGAACCAATGACACCCTATCTATGCCAATACCATCAAGAACTGTTCGCCAAGCAGCAAGATGAAGTGCTAACAAAAAAAACAGAAGGTCACTTAACATCTTGTGATCCGCGCATAGATGCTTCATAACCACATGGTGCTTTTCTGTTCTCCCAATTTTACTCATACACCCGGAAGACTGACCACTTAAAGAGGACAAACAGTGTTGAGGACTACAAACAACAATCACAATTAAACCCAAAAAGAGCAAACTTGACAACTTGGCAATGTATACCAAATTCTATTCCAACCACACTTGGTTGGAATAGAATTTGGTAAAGATGGTAATTATAACTGTATTTCTTGTTCTATGCTTGGGCTCCCCTTGACAAATACAGAAGAGTGGGAGAGTAATTTGATGCTGATACAGAGGTTTTCACATACTGTAAAACTTAATAAAGTTACTGATCCCATTAACTCAATATAGAGAAAAGTCTTATTTTTGTACTTAAAAGAATACCTCTGCCGGAATTTTGTTTGACCAATGCATTTGTTACCTGAACCAGACATTCTATCTTACACTTCCCTCCAAGAGCTAGTCTCACTGTTCGCCTTTTCAACCCTCTTACAATCAAGGCCATAATAGGAGGTATTTAGCAATTGAGCGAGCTTGCAATACTACCTGCTCCTTGTGTCTCCTGTGACAACAGCAATATATGTCATAACATTTCCTAATTGTTCGAGTAATGGAGTCTCTGACAAACCAGTCTGACACTGCTTTTAAGCGGTGCTGGCTCTAGGCTCCAGGTCCCGGAAAGCTAGTGCTTATTTTATATAAGAATAAGTGTCAGGGTCCAAGAACGCAGCCAGCACTGTCGAAGGTGAGGGTGCCGAACACCAAGGCTGTGCAGGCTTCATTCCATCCTGTATCTCCTTAATACACAACCACACACTCCCTGCCTCTTTATCTTACTCTTGCAGGATCTTGATTCATTTCTGCTTTTTTCCTTTGTCCCTTTTATTTACGTATTTCTCTTCCTCCTGCTTTCCTCCTTTAGTGTTCTGTTCCTTCTTGATCAAAGTTTGGTGAGGAAAGATAAGTGCATGTCCGTATTTGTACCACCTGCCCAACTAAGAACTGAAGAGAGCACAGTAAACCAAGAAACTAGTCCAAATAATGTATTATTAAGTGCTTGGATAAGTCCCTAAGATCAAACGTACACGCATGGGTGGCCGGTGTTTCTCATTTCATGCAGCTAAATTCTGGAATCAGCTACCCGAATGTATTCGGCTTGAACCTAACCATCTTGCCTTCAGGAAACGGTTGAAGACCTTTCTGTTTCGCTGAGCGGTGATTACTTGTCCTTGGTCTAAAAGCGCTGGGATGCCCCCGGGTAGCCATGCGCTATATAAGCACGTAATCATTCATTCATTCATTCATTGGTAAAGACCGCAGAGAACCACTGCTTAGAGGAAGCTGAGTGTCAGGCTCTGAAATCATACGATAGAGGATGGGGTCAAATACACTGATTTGCATAAAATACTGACTGAGTTTTTGAGATCGCAAAAGGCCCACTTGGAGGATACCGCTGATACTTTATGCAAGTGGGCCGATCATGGACTGATCCCTTACGCTCGCCCCTGCTTTCCAACGTTTGCACCCTTTATTCTCCCTGTGAGCCACATCCTGGGTCTTGAAGTCGACTCTATGTTCACCCAGCCAACTGCAGCTCACAATACCAAGGCTTGAGCTAGAGATGGAGCTGGAAAACACCTCAGGCTAAAACAAGAGACAACCTGCAGATACGAGGCAAATTTGGGAGGCAGAAATTAAGTTGAGAAGAAGAATCTTGACAAATGGTGACGCTCAATGAAGCTAGCATTAGAAATAGTTTAGTAATCCCTTCACCAGTAGTGAGCATTGCGTAACAGAGAAGTTCCCAACTATACCCTCTGGGGTGTAGCCACTTAGATGAACTGCTTTGAATTATCATGTGCAATGCAGGTAGCAAGGGATGCAGGGAGGGCAGCGGCTTTCCCGACCAGATTAAAACTAACAGGTGTTGAAACTGTGATGGGGCTGAATGAGGGCAAAGAAGAGCATAAGCGAGGAAAGAGTCAGTTGATTAGGGGAGCTGCACTCACCTTCGCTCACTACCGCAAAACCTTTCCCTTTGTGATGGTGACGAAGGTGAACTGGGAGACATGTATGCATGGCATTTATAAGCATTTGAGTGGTTACGTGAAAGGGTAAGGCCTCAATTCTTGATCAACTTTTAGGTGTTAGCCCACTAGAGTGGTGTCAGAATCTGGTTGCTTCTAAGATTGCTGAGCCTATGAAATCTGAAGGTTATTTTTCCGCAGTTTTATGTAGCACAAACTTGGCCTGCATGCATTGGAGCACTTTACACAAGGTCATATTTATGGGTTTTTTTTAAAGCACAGGGAGGTTAAGTACTTTGCCCAGAATCACAGGGTCTTGAACCTGGTTCTCCTGTTCCTAAGTGGAAGGTCAGGCCGTTATGGCACATGTCAGGTTACTTAGATGTTGAAATAAAGTATACTTTATAGCAGGTCCAAGCCCCTAACGGTAACCATAGTGGCTCCCAGGTGACTCTGAAAGAAAACGGATCATTTTCTAGGGGTCACAAGGTTGCGAATGGTGCAGAGAACTGTTCCTGGACAAATCCGGGGTTGGATGTTATCATTATGGGACAAGGTCACATAAAGGATAAGTGCCCAAACAAACCCCCCCCCCCCCATACCACAGTTGGCTAACTTGCTTTTTAGTATGGATGTGGGTTGCTGGAGCGGCCCATCAGTGCTATGGATGGCTTTGAGGACAAGAGAAGAATCAAACCTCACATGGCTCCCAAGCGTCGGGGCTATCAGGAACCTATCAGGGTAGATGGTTCCATGGGGACCGGCACGCAGGGTACCATGCCTAGTCGAACTATATTCGAGCCTTGTGCAGTAGATCAGATAATTCCTGTAGTCTGTTCCCAATGGATCACTGTGACTGGCAGGGATTTAGAGCAATTGGTCACCAATGTAAAGCTACAGACATGTTGGAAAGCTAGAGAGGTCACAGCTGAACAAAGGGATGTCCTTAATGGTTGTGATTCAGTAGCGGATGTGACTACTACAGCACAGCCTACGACCACAGTGCACTTTACAGACGTTCCTCAGAGGATGACCCATCCAGTGACACAGAGGTATCTCTGGCAGGTTTAAATGTGTCAAATTTGCTATGCAACCTGAACTGCCTACTGGCCCAGAATAGGAGACACTGCCCCAGGACGTGAAACAGGTTCCAGGGCCGGCTCTAGGCTCATGGTGGCCCTGTGCAGGGAGCGTAGGTGGGGGCCCCGGAAGAGGAGGTCCGGACGGGGCGGAGCTCACTCCGCGGTCCACCGAGGCCCGCGCCTGGCTGTGTCAAACTGAAAGCGCTCGGGTTGGCCCGGTCGCTCCCCTGACCCCCGAGCTCTAGGGGCCCCCAGGAGTCGCTGGGACTTGGAGCCATATTTCAACTGTCTGCCGCTTAATAGTGCAGAAATACCCTTTCTCTCCACCTTTATTGGCACAGTCGGAGCAGGGGGCCTAAAGAAATCAATCACCACCAGTTTACATGGGAGGCCGCGCCCGCTTCCAGTGCCACTGACGGGAAGACAGACAGCGGCCTACGAGTCGATGGATGCGGCACCTGCAAATTGAATGCGGCGGGCCTCCTGTCCCTAGGAGAAAGTGTCAGTTATTCCGAAATGTAATACTCGGCAATGATTAGGCCTTCCACTGGCTGGGACTCGAGCCATATACTGCCGCTTAATTTAATGCAAAATAGTACCCCCGAGGCCCCGACTCCACCTTTATTATAGGCCCTGCAGGCACACAGGCGGAGAGGGGCCTAAAGGAAATCAGTGGCCGGCGCTGCCACTGGAAGACAGGCAGCGGGCGGCCTACCTCGATGCGGCAAAACTCCTGGCTGCAGTGCAGTAAATTCGCCCCTCCGACCTCAAGCATTAACAGCTACACTCACGCCCGGCTACCTATCTTCATATGACTCGCTTGCTTGCCATGACGCGTCGCGATAGTCAGTCAGTGCCACAAAGAGTGTGCAGAAATATCATTATCAATCATCTGAGAGAATGGATCTATTCTGCCCTTACCCGGCAGGTGCGTTCACACTTCTTCACTTTATTCTCAGTCTGAGCTCAGGGGCCGCTCAGCTTTTGTCCGACTCCGACGTCGACGACCACCAAATGGCTGGGCTGTGCACTGCAGAGAGAGTCATACACCACCAGTCCCACAAGTTAGTTACGCACGCGGGGAAGTCAAGCAGCGGGTTAGTTTGAGTCTGCTCGCTGCCACAGATCACTCTATCCTGGCTACCGGCGTCTGTGCCAGCCAGACGGGTGACAGTCATGATTATTTGAAAGACTCTGGCCCCCCTGCTGCCCAATCAGGAACGAGGTCGGTGCGGACTCGGAGCCAGAGGCCAGGGAAGTTAAAGGGAGGAGGAGGGGGGGGGGATGACTCACTGTGTCAGGGCTTGGAACTGTGACTGTCGGACTCAGAACTTAGTATTGGAAGCCGGGGTCGGAGCCGGAGGCCGCCAAATCCTGCCAGGGGGCCACCAGTGCCACAATCTATCATTGATCCTTCCCAGTGGCGTCACTAGGGTTGGTGTCACCCGGTGCGGGTAACTCATGGTATCACCCCCCTCACGACTTACCGCATGGGCTTGAGTCTCGGCAATGACGCTGAACATCCTGTGATTCTATGCAAATAACTTAATTTCCCTGTGCTTAACAAAAAATGAATGTGTCTTCATGTAATGCAACTGATGCTATGTAAAGCACTCTGATGCCCTATTCGGGTCAAGTTTGCGCTATACAAAACTCTGTATGATATCCGATTCGGGTCAAGTTTGCACTATATAAAACTCTGTAAAATAAAAAAACTTAAATGTAATATTATTGAACCCGTAGTCTGTCGGCTTCCACCACCCCGCCCCCCTGGTCATACATGTGCAAGCCGGTACTGGGTCTAACTCGTGAATGCACAGTACTTCCACATCTGGCAAACCGCTGCAGGAGTCCTACTACTCTTATACGTTGAGCCTGTGAATATTTTGTTTGTTGGCCTGAGTTCCCTCTCTTTTGGATTTCCAGGAAAAGTGACATTTTTGCTAGAGCAGTACCGATGGTGTCCTCGACGAGCGGCCTCATCTAACAGACTTTGCTCCTCCATCTTGGACAAGTATATTTATAAGATTTGGGTAGTTGCTTCCAGAACATGTTCTTTGTTTTGTCCCACCTAAAATCTCCACTTGCCGCTGACGTATGCACTTAGCAAGAAAACACAAGAAGCTTGTGAACCTCACATCGACGGTGCTTAGGTCATGCACAGAATAGTAGACAGTCTGTCCCTACCACAAAGATGACCCCGACGGCATTACATACATTGAGCACTGGCAAGGGGACCAGTCAGCACCGTCAATTTGAAAAACTGATTACAATCATTGATCAGTATTTACTACTAAAAAAAACCAAAAATGTGCACTGTTGACCAGCTAAGTCCTGCACCAGGAAAAAGCAAGGATTATTAACTCGGTGCAGCCCAGGACACACGTCATGAATGTAAAAAGAGACGGGCCTATTGTTATAACAGGTTACAGATGCGATGCTTAAACAAATGGCAGTAAAGTGCCTGTGCAGAGAGGTTAGCAATGATGAAAATTATGTCTAAAAACGCTGTCAATCATAATGAACACATGTTGTATTCGCAGGTTTACAAATGATAAAATCACAGTCAATTCAAGGGAGACTCACAAATATATGCATTGCAATGAATTGGGCTAGGTCTGAAATACAGCAAATTGCTGGTGCTAGAGTCCAATTTATCTGAAATTAAGAAACAAAGGTTGTGCAGTGTGTTATAGATACGTAAAATTCACTTATGGGAGTCATCCAGCCATATTGCATAATACTTAAGAAACAATCACAGGTGCTGACTCACTGTGTGTCCAAACTCAGATTGAATGTGGAATCCTTGACAGGTGGCAACATTGCTAAATGACTGGACTAGTGTGGTAAGGTGCTTGTGCAAGAAGTTATGTATAAAAAATACCTGTCGACCGTGTTACATAACATTGAACTCTCCCACTTGAGAAGCGCACATTATTTTCAAATAGATTAAGGAGTAGTGAAGTCTCAAATCAGTTCATTGTGCATTCACTGGAAGATTCATCACAGTGAACTTGATTGACATTTCTAAGTGAAAGTGTAAGAACCCAAATGATCTACCATGAAAAAGTGCGGGTGCGATTCTTAAAAGGTACCAAACCTGTAACTGGCTGGAGGGAACTGTCCACCTTCATTGCCTAACACTGAGGTCACCAGCACATATTTAAAGGACACACTGAAATTCTCAGATCTCGCTATTTTTCAAATATCAGAGCTAATGCATACGTTTTTTGCACAGTCACTTTAAATGCACATGTTTACATTTTCTATGCTCTACTCAGATTTAGACTAGGAAGTAGCCAATTATGTTGTGGACAACTTAATCAAATGTTAAGCAAAAAAACATTTAGATAAAATCGATAGTATGCATAATTAACATTTCAACTGTATGATTCTTTGTTTGTCATATGCATACTGTTATCTGCATTTGTGCTTTTGAAAGATCATTAATGGATTTAACCAGGAATCTTTGTTTGTTTTTTAACGGTTTTATTTAAAAATGATTTAAAAACCATTTGAAAACTGTTTACCCCATGCTGCTATATGTATTGATTATTTGTGTAAACATCACCTAGCCTTGTTAATATGCTTTTCAGCTGAGTTTTTTTTCATTTTCGCTAAGTCACATGACACTTGCATGGTGATGGTGCTTTAAAAACGAAAAAAGATTGTAATCTTATCATGTGATCAAGCCCAGTCATTTGGTGTAAACTCATGCACAGTACTGGCAAAAAGAATTCTGCATACGTTGGACGCAAGGAGGCAATTTAAATTACTTATACACATTAACATCCATTTAGGGCCCGATGTAGGTAAACGCGATTTTCCGATTTCAAAATACCGAGGCGGGCCGAATCGGTATTCTGAAATCGGAAAACGAGATGTAGGAAAAAAATACCGAATGAAAACCGATTCGGTCGGCATCGGTAATGAGATTCGGTACGTTCCGATTCAGCTCGGTCCGAATCGGAAATTACCGAATCGGCCAACAACGAATCGGAAAACACCGAATCGGCTACCACCGAATCGGATATTTCCGATTCGGCGAATACCGATTCGGTAAAAGCCGAATCGGTAAAAACCGAATCGGCAATCATAGACCCATGGCGAAAAAGCCCATAGGAATGCATTGCATGAACCGATTCGGCTTTTACCGAATCGGATAATACCGAATCGGATTTTACCGAATCGGATATTACCGAATCGGTAAAAGCCGACTCGGCAATAGGCGATTCAGCCAATGAGGTGGCTCCCCCTCCCCCACCCAAACAGGGAGTGGCAACCCTGGCAGGTGCAGCCAATTAAGAAGTTTCTAGAAGTTTCTGGAAAGCCTGCCTGAGCCCAACACACAGTTAGCAGCAGTGGGAGAAGGAGGTTGCAAACTGAGCAGGAGAGAATGGCAGATCAGGCAGGAAGCCAGAAGTCCTCCCAAAAGAGGAAGCCCAAGTTCACCACCACCGAACTTCAGGTGCTGGTTGAGGAGGTGGTGAGGGTGCACCGCCAGCTCTTTGGCAAGCTGTCCCTCAACGTGCCAGACAGCACCAAGAGGAGATTGTGGGCCGACATCGCCCAGAAGGTCAATGCTGCTGGTGTCACCCCCAGGTCCATTGAGGAACTCAAGAAAAGGTTTTACGACCTCCGCAGCCTCACCAAGAGGAAGCTTGCTGACCTTCAAAGGCAGGCTGATCTCACCGGAGGAGGCAAGAACCCGGCGGCACCCCTCACCGAGCTGGAGGAAATTGTCTCCAGCACCATCGAGAGGGAGAGCATCGTAGGGATCGGGACCCTGGACAGCACTGCGAGAGCCACAGCTACAGGTAAGAAGCATGCGCATCATGACACACCCTACCAGACACCTCCCCATTAGACACAATGCATAGGCAAACACCAGCACTGTACTGTCACCAACATACAAGAGACAAGCATCATGGTACATGTAGTCAGCAGAAGTTAGCCAAATATGTCAGTGCAGAATCACAAGACAGGAAACAGTGTGACACGGTGTAAGGAGATGCAAGGACATGTGGAATGCCATAATTGTACTGACTGTAATACATCGGCACTCAGTTTACAAATGCTTCTTTGTACCTAGGGGCACCATCAGGCGGCAACACTGTGACAGCAGAGGGAGCAGCAACATCAGGCACTGCAGTCACAGGGCCGAGCACCAGCCAGGCTGCCCAGGAGGAGGAGGATGAGGATGAGGAAGGAGACACCCCAGGGCTTGGAATGGAGGGAGTCCTGGTGATTGATTACCAAGCAGTGCACTCCCCAGTACTGGCCAGCACACCCCCCTTGCAATTTTCACCTGAAAACTCCCCTACAAGGCAGACCATTCCGCCGACACCAGCACCTGCCACAACCGTGGCCTTGCCACCCGTCCTACCTGTCCTGGGAGCAGGGGCTCCGGGACCGGCCAGCACCACACCCCCACCAGTGGCACCCCTGCCCACTCAGCAGGCCGGAGGCAGCAGTGCCAGACGCCGTGCCACCACCACCACCACTGCTGCACCACCACGGGAGGGCAGTGTGTTCCTGGGCCTGGAGGGCCAGATGGTCAAAATCCAGCGCCAACAGGCCAGATCCACCATGGCCTGCCAACGCCAGCTCCTGCAGCACAACCTGCAGATGGGGGAGTTGGTGAAGGGTTTCCAGGCTGTTGTGGACAGCAACAAGGAGGTGGCAGCAGGGTTGGGCAGGCTGACCACTGCCATCACCCACTCCTCTGCCAGGCAGGAGGAGCATGAGGTTGCGCGCAGGAGGGATGCCCGGGTGCTCAACCGGGCCATGGCCCGCCTTGCAGCGGCGACCGCACAGCTGTGCCATCGCAGCTCAAATCAGGAATCGGTGCTCAGTCAGCATACAGCTGAGCTGACTAGGGGGATGGCCAGGATCACCACGGCCATGGAGGCCATGTTAATATCAAACGCCGCCTCCAATCCTGCCCTGGACCTGGGTGATGCTGGAGACAGCAGCAGCCGCAGCAGCCCGGCCAGCGCTGCATCAGAGCCAAGGAGGAGCACCAGGCGATCCGCTGATGCTGCTGGCCATTCGGAGGGGGCCGAGGGACACCCCAGTGGGTCTGGAAAGCGGGCCAAAAAATAGGCTGGCAAGGGGGGATGAGCAAACCAGAACCCTGGACTTTATTTGAGTTAACAATCTCCATTATTTGATGCACATCAGTGCTGTAACTGTGGTGCATCATTATTAAAACTTTTTTTTTCCAAGCAACATTTAGCTGTCTTTGCATCTGTACTCAGTCAGAAATAGTTCTCAGTGATCTCCTCACGTCTGTATCTGCCATCACATGGCGTACACACCCCAGCTGGCTGTGTCAGTGGCACAGCTTCGTCGTCGTCATAGTCCTCGTAGTCAGACAACTCCACCTCAGTGCCCTTCTTGACCGCAAGGTTGTGTAACATTGCACATACAGCTATGATCTTGCAGCAGGTGATGGGGGTATACTGCCTTGCGCCTCCACTCTTGTGCAGGCATCTGAATCTACTTTTCCAGATGCCAAAGGTCCGTTCAACAACATTCCTGGTGCGTATGTGGGCCCGGTTATACCTCCTTTGGCTGGGTGTGGAGGGGTTGAGGTAGGGGGTGAGTATGAATGAGCGGAGGGCATATGCACTGTCGCCTGGAAGAGAAAGGGGTCACATTAGACACATGCATACATGTATTACACCTACCTACTATGTGTTATGGGGGTCTGATGATGTGGCTCACCTAGGAGGTATCCTTCTCCAAAATCGCCAGCCATCAGCCGTGCATATATGCCGCTCTGTTGGAATATATAGGAGTCATGGGTACTTCCTGGAAATTTTGCTACCAGGTCTGTGATGGTGCACTTGGCATTGCAGATCACCTGCACGTTGATGGTGTGTGTAGATTTCCGATTGCGGTATATGTATTCGGTGTCCGCTGGTGGGCAAATCGGAATATGCGTGCCATCTATGCAACCGATGATTTGGGGAAAGTGTGCCATCTGGTAGAAGTCCGCTTTGGTTTGTAGCAGTTCTGCGTGGGTTGCAGGGAATGAGATGTATTGGTCCATCCTGTCTATCATGGCGTCAAGGAATATGTGGAAGAACCTTGACAGGCTGCTCTGGCTCACCCCTCCTGCTGCTGCTACTCCACTTTGATAGCTGCCAGACGCTACCAGGTGTAGGCTGCATAGCACCTGGACGTGCGCAGGGATGGCGTGTGCCCTTGGGGTGTGGTGGTCCAAGTATGGCTTAAGGTCCCTGATGAGCTCAAGTATGGTGTCAGAGTCCAGCCTGTATCTCTGTAGGATCTCAGCCTCAGTGAGCATGAACAGGGTTATCCTCTGTCTGTAGACCTGTTCATTTCTTAGCCATTCCCTCTGTCCTTCCTGCTGTAGCCGTAGCCGCCTCGCAATGACATAGAAAGCTGCCATCCTGCAAGTTGCAATGCATTTTGGGACTGTTTATATGGGTTGGAGTTGGTTACCACCTGATTGCAATCCATGGTAAATACCGAGTGAATTCTACCGATTTTGAGCCGATTTCGGTGTTTCTGTGCCTCCCTACATCTCCCCAACTGTCGGAATCGGGGAATTTCCCGATCGGAGATTCATACGAATCGGCATGTTTTCCGATTCGGCTCATGTCCGATTCGGTATTTTTTCCGATTCGGTACATGGACCGAATCGGTGATTTTCCGATTCGGTGTCACTAACGAATCGGTACAAGGACCGATTCGGTGATTTTCCGATTCGGTGTCACTAACGAATCGGTACAAGGACCGATTCGGTGATTTTCCGATTCGGTGTCACTAACGAATCGGTACAAGGACCGATTCGGTGATTTTCCGATTCGGTGTCACTAACGAATCGGTACAAGGACCGATTCGGTCTTTGTAACCGATTCGGTGTTTTTCCGATTCGTTACATATCCGATTTTCGGTATGTACGTATCGGATTCTTTCCCATTCGGTACTCATTCCGATTCGGTTTTCTATCCGATTCGTTCTGTTTTTGGTTCCCTACATCTCGCTGGCTGTTTACCGATCGGTAAGGGCCAAAAATCGGTATTTTCGGCCAATACCGATCGGTAAAGCCCTACCTACATCGGGCCCTTAGAGAGGAGGGGCTTGGAAAAATGGAAATTGGTGTAAATCTAAATTATCATAAATCACGTTTCACCATCCTTATGAATTAAAGGAAAACAATTAAGACTTCTTTCTGAGGATCAGTACAAAGAATATAATATAAGAACTAGCCTTTATCTTCCATGAATGCACGGGATAGAAATTAATTTGTTCTTATTTGAATTTGCTCACAACTGAATTTGTATTAATTTAGGAAAAGCACTTTGCACTTTTCTTTACAAAGTAAAGCAAAGCACTCAGCACTTTATTTGTGGATCAGTGCAATAAAATGTAAAAGTAAGCTTTGAGCTTCTTTAACTAGGTGCAATAGGAATGAATCCAAATGGTGCAATAAGAGTAACATCACTCTCTTTTTTATGAGAGCATTGTGCACTTTTTGGGCTTTTTTAAGTACGTGAAATAGGAATTAATCTTTCTGCTTTTTAATTTTTCAGTTTTTCAATTCTAAATCTTGTTTCTCCTTTTCCTTAATGTAGTGCTATAATAGTAAATCACTCTCTCTCCCCCTTTTAGGATAGCAAGGCGGCACTTTAATTAAGGATGAAGGTCATCAAGCTGAATAAGGGTATATGGAGGTGAAGTTGGAAAATGGATACCAAAAATTGCACAGTGGGAAAGTGTTAAACGTTTTAGTCGTCAATGGGCTTACACACATTGCAGTGATTGGGATGGAAAACGGATGCTAAAAAGTTCCCTAGCAGAAATAACATTAACATTCCAGTAGCTAAGGGGCTGTGGAAAGCAAGAATGGAGAGAAACTCGAAATTTGTATACATATATACAAAATTTATGTAAGTTAGGCCCAGTGGCATTTTGCCGATACATGTCCGCCTTAATTTATATCTTTGTTTGCACAGTTTTACACATTATCACATTATCGAAAAAGTGCTGGTGTGATTGCTCATAGCATGCGTGTGCAGCGCTGCTATACATTGTCACCTCTGTCGGTGTTTGAAATCGCGCGCCGGCCGTCGCATTCTCTTCATCCGGTAATGGGTCTGGTCTGGTGGCCAAGGTGAGAAATATTTATATAATGAAGTTTACTTAAATGTGCACACAACAATCAGATCGCATCTGCTGCTATGAGCAATCGCACCAGCACTTTTTGGATAAGAGCACTTTATTACACTGAAATGTCAGCACAGCCTATGTTTTCACCCGGGAATGCTCTCTACGAAGGCATGGACTGCGAGACCGAAGACCCAGTACATGATGAACAAAGGGAAATGTATTCCATGTAAGTGATAATGTGTAAAACGGTGCAAACAAAGGTATAAATTACGGCGGACATGTTTCGGCAAAATGCCTTCCACTGGGCCCAACTTACATTAATTTTGTATACATGTATACAAATTTCGAGTTTCTGTCCATTCTTGCTTTCCACATCCCCTCAGCTACTGGAATGTTAATGTTATTTCTGCTAGGGAACTTTTTAGCATCCGTTTTCCATCCCAATCACTGCAATGTGTGTAAGCCCCATGACGACTAAAGCGTTTAACACTTTCCCACTGTGCAATTTTTGGTATCCATTTTCCAACTTCACCTCCATATACCCTTATTCAGCTTGATGACCTTCATCCTTAATTAAAGTGCCCCTTGCTATCCTAAAAGTGGGAGAGAGAGTGATTTACTATTATAGCACTACATTAAGGAAAAGGAGAGACAAGATTTATAATTGAAAAACTGAAAAATTAAAAAGCAGAAAGATTAATTCCTATTTCACGTACTTAAAAAAGCCCAAAAAGTGCACAATGCTCTCATAAAAAAGAGAGTGATGTTACTCTTATTTCACCGTTTGGATTCATTCCTATTGCACCTAGTTAAAGAAGCTCAAAGCTTACTTTTACATTTTATTGCACTGATTCACAAATAAAGTGCTGAGTGCTTTGCTTTACTTTGTAAAGAAAAGTGCAAAGTGCTTTTCCTAAATTATTACAAATTCAGTTGTAAGCAAATTCAAATAAGAACAAATTAATTTCTATCCCGTGCATTCATGGAAGATAAAGGCTAGTTCTTATATTATATTCTTTGTACTGATCCTCAGAAAGAAGTCCTAATTGTTTTCCTTTAATTCATAAGGATGGTGAAACGTGACTTATGATAATTTAGATTTACACCAATTTCCACTTTTCCAAGTCCCTCCCCTCTAAATGTTTAGTGTAGTACGGATGTTAATGTGTATAAGTAATTTAAATTGCTTCCTTGCATCCAACGTATGCAGAATACTTTTTGCGAGTACTGTGCATGAGTTTACACCCAACGACTGGGCTTGATCACATGATAAGATTACAATCTTTTTCGTTTTTTAAGCACCATCACCATGCAAGTGTCATGTGACTTAGTGAAAATGAAAAAATACTCCGCCGAAAAGCATATTAACAAGGCTAGGTGATGTTTACACAAATAGTCAATACATATAGCAGCATGGGGTAAACAGTTTTTAAATGGTTTTTAAATCATTTTTAAATAAAACTGTTAAAAAACAAACAAAGATTCCTGGTTAAATCCATTAATGATCTATCAAAAGCACAAATGCAGATAACAGTAACAAAGAATCATACAGTTGAAATGTTAATTATGCATACTATCGATTTTATCTAAATGTTTTTTTGCTTAACATTTGATTAAGTTGTTCCCAACATAATTGGCTACTTCCTAGTCTAAATCTGATTGGAGCATAGAAAATGTAAACATGTGCATTTAAAGTGACTGTGCAAAAAACATATGCATTTGCTCTGATATTTGAAAAATAGCGAGACCTGAGAATTTCAGTGTGTCCTTTAAATATGTGCTGGTGACCTCAGTGTTAGGCAATGATAGTGGACAGTTCCCTCCAGCCAGTTACAGGTTTGGAACCTTTTAAGAATCGCACAAGCACTTTTTCATGGTAGATCATTTGGGTTCTTACACTTTCACTTAGAAATGTCAATCAAGTTCACTGTGAAGAAACTTCCAGTGAATGCACAATGAACTGATTTGAGACTTCACCACTCCTTAATCTATTTGAAAATAATGTGCGCTTCTCAAGTGGGAGAGTTCAATGTTATGTAACACGGTCGACAGGTATTTTTTATACATAACTTCTTGCACAAGCACCTTACCACACTAGTCCAGTCATTTAGCAATTATGCCACCTGTCAAGGATTCCACATTCAATCTGAGTTGGACACACAGTGAGTCAGCACCTGTGATTGTTTCTTAAGTATTATGCAATATGGCTGGATGACTCCCATAAGTGAATTTTACGTATCTATAACAAACTGCACAACCTTTGTTTCTTAATTTCAGATAAATTGGACTCTAGCACCAACAATTTGCTGTATTTCAGACCTAGCCCAATTCATTGCGATGTATATATTTGTGAGTCTCCCTTGAATTGACTGTGATTTTATCATTTGTAAACCTGCGAATACAACATGTGTTCATTATGATTGACAGCGTTTTTAGACATAATTTTCATCATTGCTAACCTCTCTGCACAGGCACTTTACTGCCATTAGTTTAAGCATCGCATCTGTAACCTGTTATAACAATAGACCCGTCTCTTTTTACATTCATGACGTGCGTCCTGGGCTGCACCGAGTTAATAATCCTTGCTTTTTCCTGGTGCAGGACTTAGCTAGTCAACAGCGCACATTTTTGTTTTTTTTTGTAGTAAATACTGATCAATGATTGTAATCAGTTTTTCAAATTGACGGTGCTGACTGGTCCCCTTGCCAGTGCTCAATGTTTGTAATGTCCGTCGGGGTCACCTTTGTGGTAGGGACAGACTGTCTACTATTCTGTGCATGACCTAAGCACAGTCGATGTGAGGTTCACAAGCTTCTTGTGTTTTTCTTGCTTTGTGCATATGTCAGCGGCAAGTGGAGATTTTAGGTGGGACAAAACAAAGAACATCTTCTGGAAGCAACTACCCAAATCTAATAAATATACTTGTCCAAGATGGAGGAGCAAAGTCTGTTAGATGAGGCCGCTCGTCGAGGACACCATCGGTACTGCTCTAGCAAAAATGTCACTTTTCCTGGAAATCCAAAAGAGAGGGAACTCAGGCAAAAAAAATAATTATTCACAGGCTCAACGTATAAGAGTAGTAGGACTCCTGCAGCGGTTTGCCAGATGTGGAAGTACTGTGCATTCACGAGTTAGACCCAGTACCGGCTTCCACATATATGACCAAGGGGGCGGGGTGGTGGAAGACGACAGACTACGGGTTCAATAATATTACATTTAATTTTTTTATTTTACAGAGTTTTATATAGTGCAAACTTGACCCGAATCGGATATCATACAGAGTTTTGTATAGCGCGAACTTGACCCGAATAGGGCATCAGAGTCCTTTACATAGCACCAGTTGCATTACATGAAGACACATTCATTTTTTTTGTTAGGCACGGAGAGATTAAGTTATTTACATAGAATCACAGGATGTTCAGCGCCATTGCTGAGACTCGAGCCCATGCGGTAAGTCGTGAGGGGGGTGACACCATGAGTTACCCGCACCGGGTGACACCAACCCTAGTGACGCCCTTGGGAAGGATCAATGATACATCGTGGCACTGGCGGCCCCGTGGCAGGATTTGGCGGCCTCCGGCTCCGACCCCGGCTTCCAATACTAAGTTCTGAGTCCGACAGTCACAGTTCCAAGCCCTGACACCCCCCCCCCCCTCCTCCCTTTAACCTCCCTGGCCTCTAGCTCCGAGTCCGCACCGACCTCGTTCCTGATTGGGCAGCAGGGGCGCCTGGGTGTTTCAAATCATCATGACTGTCACCCGCCTGGCTGGCACTGACGCCAGAAGCCAGGATAGAGTGATCATCGGCAGCGCGCAGACTCAAACTAACCTCCTGCTTGCCTTCCTGGAGTGCGTAACTAACTTGTGGGACTGGTGGCGTATGACTCTCTCTGCAGTGCACAGCCCAGCCATTTGGTGGTCGTCGACGTCGGAGTCGGACAAAAGCTGAGGGGCCCCTGAGCTCAGACTGAGAATAAAGTGAAGAAGTGTGAACGCACCTGCTGAGTAAGGGCAGAATAGATCCATTCTCTCAGATGATTGATAATGATATTTCTGCACACTGTTTGTGGCACTGATTGACTATCGCGACGCGTCATGGCAAGCAAGCGAGTCATATGAAGATAGGTAGCCGGGCGTGAGTGTAGCTGTTAATGCTTGAGGTCGGAGGGGCAAATTTACTGCACTGCAGCCGCATCGAGGTAGGCCGCCCGCTGTCTGTCTTCCAGTGGCAGCGCCGGCCACTGATTTCCTTTAGGCCCCTCTCCGCCTGTGTGCCTGCAGGGCTTCTAATAAAGGTGGAGTCGGGGGTACTATTTTGCATTAAATTAAGCGGCAGTATATGGCTCGAGTCCCAGCCAGCAAAAGGACTAATCATTGCCGAGTATTACATTTCGGAATCACTGACACTTTCTCCAAGGGGCAGGGGGCCCGCCGCATTCAATTTGCCGGTGCCGCATCCATCGACTCGTAGGCCGCTGTCTGTCTTCCAGTCAGTGGCACTGGAGGCGGGCGCGGCCTCCCATGTAAACTGATGGTGATTGATTTCTTTAGGCCCCCTGCTCCGCCTGTGCCAATAAAGGTGGGGAGAAAGGGTATTTCTGCACTATTAAGCGGCAGACAGTTGAAATATGGCTCCAAGTCCCAGCGACTCCTGGGGGCCCCTAGAGCTCGGGGGCAGGGGTGCGACCGGGCCAACTTGAGCGCTCTCAGTTTGACACAGCCAGGCGCGGGCCCCGGTGGAGCGCGGAGTGAGCTCCGCCCCGTCCGGACCCCCTCTTCCGGGGCCCCCACCTACGCTCCCTGCACAGGGCCAGCATGAGCCTAGAGCCGGCCCTGTCCCACAGGTGCACTGTAATTTCAGGATGCATATTCAGTGAATGAGACACAAATAGTTTTTAGTGCTCCCTGGGTATGGACAAAGGCATTCCCAAAGGTTCAGCTGTGTCCTGATGAGAACAATACTTGAACAATAAAGCATCCAAATACGTGGCCAAGGCTGCATACCTGGCACAAAGAGAAGGGCTAGATACTCATCTCCCACATACTTTCAGAGAAAAGGCCCCGGAAACAGTGCTCATTTTTTCAGAGAATTGTCTGAAATTCAAGACAGCAAAAAAAGAGTGACAGCTCCAACATGGCAAGTTGGCTTGGAGCTGCGACACACCTGAAAAGAAAACACAGTCTGTCAGGATTAGTTCCTCCCTTAAGTTTGGGGCTAACTTTGAATCAGAGTGGACAACTGAATACATGTCAATTGCTATAGTACTGGATATATCCTGACCATTTATGCTTATCCACTCTTTAATCTTTTACTCATGGAGATGAGCACACCTGTGTAGAGAAAGGGGATAGCCAGAAACAGAATCTTAGCATGCAACAGTGTGAGGGATAAGGTCTATCTCCCTAGGGCTAAGGACAAGATCCGTGCTGCTTTGGAAAGCCTAAGCCTTAGATCATGTTTTGCCTTGTACTTCCATGAAGTATTTAAAGTCACTAAGGCAGACCAAGATCAATATCACAAAAGAAGCCTTGAGTGGTGTGCACGAAAACAAAGGTGCAAGGCTGGCCTGGGTAGCCACATTGGAGTCCCATTATTTCATGGTGTCTCCATTACCTGCAAAAGCCCCAGAACCCCTAGTTTAAAACCCTTAGCATTGCACTCGACTTAAGATAACTACTGGAGGCCCGAAGCTTGCATGTGGGGCCATGTCCTTGGCCTAATTCTCCCTTGGAATACCATCACCGGCTCTCAGTCAGTGCACCGGACCAAAACCAACTGAGTGCTGAGTGCCTCCAGACAATCCCTCTCTGGTTTAGAGCTGGTTTTCATTTCATTAATGTCTGAACATATTTGTTTATGTAGTGTCTCTTTACTCTTCTGATTATTTTGATCTCTAGATATTGAAGTATTACTGTTTTCAGAAAATGTTGATTTGGACATGTGTGTAATTGAGATTGCTGTTTCCTTGCACCCTTGCCTCTCTGAGATACTGAGTCTTGTTCTCTGCCTGCGCTACCGAAATGTGAGCCTGACTGCCTCTAAGGTCTCCCAGGCCAATTTTCAATTCATGTCTGCAGAATAAATTGGACCAAGCAGAACACAATTGTTCAACTCAGTTCTGCTGATTACAGCGGGGCAGGCAGGGTACTCATTTATGACAGGCCTTTTAAAGAGGTGGAGTTTTAACCTTGCTTTTTTCAAGCCTTGTCTAAAACTTTAATTGGTTTATCTATAATATACCAGGAATCCTCCTTTGACGGGCATCTGAAATAAATAGTGACTAGTTGTGGTGACCTCCTGATTGGGCATTGCAGGACTTGGTACAGAGCCCTCTCATTGGCAATGACTCACCACACAATTACCAGCAAGAGACCATTGCTCAAAACTTTATTTCTGTAAACCCCAGTTACAGCAGTCTAACAGTTAAAATAAAATTACTCCTGAAGCATAATAAATATACAGGGTAAAACTTGTACAATCTATTCACATCAAATCCATCTGAAATCATTTCATTTCAAAATGACATAATTGCCTATAAACATGATATATAGTGTTCAAACCTGTAAGCAACTTCAATCATTTTGAATACAGGAATTATATTTACTTCATTAACCTTAAATCAGCCCCACTCTCTAAATAAAATAGATATTTATTCACACAAAATGAGGTCATCTTGAGGAAATAATAGTGTACAAAATGAGTTGTATTTGGAGGCTTGCAGATATTAAAATGCAAAGTACAAATCGGTTAACCTATTACATCTATCCCCTTCGCAGCCCACATTCATTTAGATAGTCTGTCACCTTTTTCCAAAGAACAAGTGGCTAAAGCCATGATAGAGGTTAAGGCAGGATCTCCATTAGACCCATGTCCACACATCTGGTGAAAGTATTCTGCCCCTGGTCACCAAAGCCCTTAACCAATATTTAGAGCTTGCATCTTTCCCAGGTATAAGGAAAAAGCAGTTGTTTTCCCCCTTTTAAAGAAACCAGGTCTTGAAATCTATGATCCTGCCAACTATAGGCCAATCTCCCAACTACCATACCTGTCTAAAGTTTTTGATAAATTGGTCAATAAACAACTCACAACTTTTATTGAAACCAATAGCCTATTGGATACTTCACAAACCGGATTTAGGGCAAACAACAGCACCGAGGCCACTCTGCTAGCTGTGTCGGATAATATTAGGTCATTAGTTGATCAAGGCAAACCTGTAGCACTGATCCTTTTGGACCTCACTGAGGCTTTCGACACTGTATCCCACAGCAAACTACTATAAATCCTCTATGAAAAAGGGCTTTGTTCAAAAGCCTCAGCATGGTTTGCGTCTATTCTCAAATACCAAACCCAGATAATTCAAATGGGTCCCTACTCCTCCACTGCAAAAAGAATTGATTATGGAGTTTAGCAGGGAGCTACCTTGAGCCCTACTTAACATATATGTTTCTTCCCTAGCAGATATCAGCAGGAAAAGGGGCTTCGACATATGTTCCTATGCTGATGACACACAATTTATAATTCCCCTGTTTGATAGGCTGACAAAAGTTGACACTAAAGACAATCTCATCCACTGCCTTACAGAAATTGCAAGTTGGATGTCTGGACATTGCTTAAAACGAAATGCCGGAAAATCAGAGATCCTACTTTTCGGAGGCGCACATGCAATTTGGGATAATAGTTGGTGGCCCCAAGCATTGGGCACTGCCCCTGAACCGAGGCAGGCTGCTAAGAATTTGGGCATCATCTTTGATGACGCCCTATCCTTGCAGAATCAAGTATGCCTATTGTGCGGGAAAAGCTTTGCTACATTAAAACTCTTTAGAAGACTCTTTCACTGGATCCCTTTAAACTGTTGGAAAACGGTGACACAGGAACTTCTTGTGAGCAGGCTGGACTATGGCAATGCCCTGTATGTTGGCATGGCTGATTATCTTTTCCCCAGACTCCCAGTGGTCCAAAACGTTGCTGCTAAACTGATATGTAATAAGAGCAGATACAGTTCAGCCTCCTTCTGTATGAAGGAGTTACCTTGGCTACCAGTACGCCAAAGAGCCAACTTTAAGCTCATGTGCTATGCACATAGAAAGCTATTTAAAACAGGCCCACTAATCCTACATGGCAAATTAGATTTTCATGTACCTTCGAGCAATCTGAGATCCCGCCATCAGGCACTGGCATCAGTCAAGCGTACGACAAAAGTCAGAATAGGTGACCGATCTTTCTCAAAATCAACAGCGGTCCTCTGGAATAAACTCCCACCGGAACTTCATCTGACTGAAGATTACCTAGGGGCCCATTCCGATTCGGTAAAATCCTGTACGAATAGCCGTACGGAGCATTTTTCCCATACGAATCGTATCCTCGAACATCCTTGTAAGTACCATGTAGTACGATGAGCACCCAAAGTAGTTCTCCGTCGGAATCGTACCAAAGCCTGTACGACTCAATAATCCGTATGAATCGCATTTGGAATGCGCAGTACGCGATGTCCGTACGGATCGAAGCATCATTTTCCGACCCAGCAAGTACGATTCATCCAGTCAACACTCTGTACAACTCTTTTTTTACGTGAGCTCAAAACGTCCGGAAAAGCAAAACGGACCCCCGTAAGGTTCGTACACCCCATGATCATAGGGGTACGGTTCGTACACCCCATGATCGTAGGGGTACGGTTCGTAAACCTATGATCATGGGGTACGGTTCGTACACCCCATGATCACAGGCTAATGTTTAGGATAAAGCTAAAAACCCACCTATTCCCCAGTTATTAACCTGACAATTAGAATTTTTACACTCTTACATTTGCCTGCACTCTGCTTTGTCTTAGCGCTGTGATGTCCCTTGGGATGAATGTTGCGCTCTACAGGTACTTATAAATAAATAAACATGGAGACCATGGGAACGTTTTCTATATAAATATGATAAAACAAGAATGATATACCCTCTAGCCTACCAGCTGCAACCATTCACACCTCCAGTTTAATCAGTGCCAAAGATATTGCTTGCCTTAAGACTCCTTAATTTTGTCATGTTATATGTTCAAATTAAAAATAAAAACTGGAGCTACACACAGTAACAAGGAGGTAGCTTCTACATGATTGACATTCAATACAAGTTTTGCTCGTGATAACCCACTAGCAGCCACATGCATCATCCCGGCCTTTAGCGAATTCCAAATTGCGAAAAATAGCGAATCGCAATTTGGAATTCGCAAAATGGGATGCATGCAGGCCCATAGGGATCCATGGGAAGGCTTCAACAAATTGCGAGTTTCTTTTTGGAAATCGCAATTTGTTAATGCATTCCAAGGGTGCACCCCAGAAATGTAATTTGAAGTGCATGTTTCACACACACATGTCCTAAGGACATGTGTGTCTGAAACATGAACGTTTAAATTTGCAATTAGAAAAACAATCATGCATTGCTTTTAAGGAATCGCAAATTTGCGATTCCTTAAAAGCAATTGCATTTTTGGAAATCGATAAAAATAGCGATTTTACCAAAAATGCATGATTCACCCCAAAAACGTATTTAGGAAGTGCAAACGGCCGATTTTGCCGATTCGCACCGTTTGCACTTCCTAAATAGGTTGATGCATGTGGGTGTAGATACTGACAATGCTTTTCCATCTAAGATACTCTGAATGATCCAATAATTCAAGATATGTGAAATTGTAACTCCCAGATACGTTTATGTCTTTACCACTTCAGTTTTTAAACCAGTCATTTCCCATGATTTTAATTTCTTTCTCACCATATTTAACATTTTCCGTCTTATTTAGATGACTATTCAACAAACTCAAGTGACTATGCTTAGCAAACTGGATCAGCTTTTTGTGATCAAACAAGAGTCTGCTCTAGACCAGTAGATCTAAGCAATACATTAATATATGGATACAGATCCATTTGCATCACCCATTGAGGGAATGAATGGATTAGCTTAAGATAAGCAGGAATGTCAGCAAATTATGGACTAAATAAAGTTGCTGCAAGGATGCATCCTTCTTTTAAAGCAATTTCCCATGACGACCTTTCAATTGAAAGTAGACCCCCACATGGATGTGGAGGAACACATTTCAGCATCACGGTGGGGGCAGACATTTGCGGCAGTAAGGGATTTATTCTTCATTTTGAGAGCCTTACTGGTGGAAGGGCAATGGTTATTTGTTTGCTCACGCCAAGGCAGTGATTGTTTCTGCGCAGTAGGCGATCCTCATGCTACCGCTGACATATTACCTAGTGTGCAGCAGGAGCTCACCCCAGGAAGCTTTGTGCGAGTGCAGTGTGTGTTGGCTTCAGTGCACCAGAGCGCCACCTGGCATTGGACCTTCGACGTGCATATGATATCAGTTGTCGGTGGCCATTCTGGTTTGTGCCCTTTATCATTTGGTGATGATTTGACACTGTTAGCCTTCAGGTCTTGATCCAGCGGTTAGGCGAAATCAGTCTTGAAGATCCAGCTCTCAGCCTCCTGTCTTCTTTCCTTTAAGAGAGAACGCATTCAGTCCCCTTAGGAGATTGTATTTCTAACTCTTTCTCTTTACCATGAGGGGTTCTGCAGGGGTCCTCTTTAAGCCCCACACTAGTTAATATTTATGCAGCTCAATTGCAGCACTGATTAGGTCTTTCGGTTTTAGTACAATATCCTACGCTGACCACACATAAATTGTCATGTCCATCCGTTCCAGTGTCGAAGAGGTTGCTAGGAGATCTAATAGCTGTATCTCGACAATAGTCAACTGGATGAACAACCATTGCTTAAAGTCAAATTCCGACAAGACAGAAGTACTCCTTTTGGGCTCAAACCATCCATCCTGGTGGCCTTCTAAGCTAGGCCCTCTGTCTTTGCCTGTCACCAAGTCTAAAAACCTTGGTGTGATCTTTGACACAAATTTCACATTCAAAGATCAGATAAATCTTCTGATCTCATCCTGTTTCTTCTTGTAGAAATATTTACTAGTCAGTCAGTCAAAGTTCTTTATTGCGATAACTTAATATCATACAAAGACAATGGCATAAAATCACAAACAACAAATAGCATGAATAAAAACGGTTAAAAACATTTAAAAAGAACATTTTAGATAAAAATCAATGTACCATATTACAAATCATTAAAACTTTGTAATTACATAGTATTAAAGTGCAATAGTACTAAAGTGCATAATAAAGTGCAATATTCCAAGGGTGGGTCCCCGCATAAATATTGTAATAAGGTAACTACAAGCCCTGATACACTGTGATCTAGAATTCATTAACCAGAAGTTGCCAACAGCCAGACTAGTTGATAAGCGAGTCTGCACTTTTAAGTCTGATATTCCTGCTTCTTATTGCTCTCACCAGGAAATTTGCCACAAAAAACATGATCCTGGGGGTTTGCAACATTTGTAGGTAAATAAGAGCAGGTCGGACCAAAATAAATCCCGCTTCCTTAAGTATAGGAACGAGAAACAACCTCCGGGCATCATTATAATAGCTGCAGAACATTGTAAAGTGCATTGTGCTCTGTTCTGAAAAAAGATCACAAGGACAGGGCGGGGCCTTTTCAGGGGTACTCCACTCAGAGTAAAAACCCAAGTTAAAATGAATCAGGTTAAGTCTAAAACGGGTTAAAATGAACCTATGATAAGGATTAGTCACCACATTGAGATAGTTGTCAGGACCACTAGGTATAGCCAGCAGAAGGCTGGCCCTAACACAGGGTTTCTTTAGCTCTATTTCCTCCCTCTCCAAGGAGAGGAGCTCCTTCATAGCAACCTTGGTAAGGACGACGTCATTGGATGTTATGGAGTCAGTGGCTGTGTATAATTCAGGCCTCCCCAACCTACAAAAACTGTCCTTGATGTACTTTAACCATCCAATCCAATGTACATTGTCTAGGGTCAGACAGTCCCTTATTATGGAATGGTTTAAGGGGATTTCAGGATTGAGCCACATCTTAAGCCATGCGATTAATGGTGCTGTTCTAACCAAATCGCTAATGAAGCCTTCTCCTAACTCCTGGTGGACAGTATAAGATGGGGTTGACTGCGGAACGCCCAAAACAGATCTAAAAAATTTGTTTTCCGCGGTCTGGATGGGATCAACTCTTTTATACCCCCAGAGGGAGCCACCATATGAGGCTACAGAGATACATTTAGCTTTGTATATTTTGCTAATAGCTTCAAAAGGCCTACCCCCCAGTCTTTTTGAAAAGCCATGAAGGGCAGCGGAAGTTCTGGCCAGTGTAGCTGCTCTACTTTTTACATGAGGACCCCAGCTACCTTTCTCGTCAAAGGTGATCCCCAGGTAAGGGAAAGAAGTGACCCGAACAAGTTTTTCCCTTCCACAGAAAAAAGTTTTATGGAGGGATTTCCTTGAAGCCCGACCCATGAGCATGACCTGAGATTTTTTTGCATTTATTTTCAGGTCTAAAGAACCCATGAAGGATTCGAAAGCATCCAAAAGCCGTTGAAGCCCCACACCTGTTCGGGCCAGTAGCACCGCGTCATCCGCGTACAGAAGAACTGGTATACCCTGTTCCCCTGCACGTGGAATGTCGCTTGTAACCCCACTTAGGGCGGGCTCTAAAGCATTCACATACAACGTGAACAGTAGTGGTGCCAAAATGCATCCCTGACGGACTCCCCTTTCAGATGCAAACACTTCAGTACACCTTCCATCAGTGGAGACTCTAACTTTAGCAGACAGGCCAGAGTGGAGGTCGGACAGTAAGTTGACTATAGATCTGTCCAGGCCCATGTCGACCAGTTTACCCCAGAGCTTGGATCTATTGACCATATCAAATTCGGAGGAGAGGTCCATGAACCCTAGGTACATGGACCCATCCTTGGCTCTGGTGTATTTCTCAATCAATAGGTGAAGATTGAGACACTGGTCCAAAGTGCTTCTCTTGGGTCTAAACCCGTATTGCACGTTGCTCAAGATATTATTCTCAGAGGCCCATTCATTCAGTTTCGCTAATAAGACTCTCCCTAGAATCTTGACTGAGGAGTCTATCAATGAGATGGGCCTATAGCATGCAGGGTCCTGCCTATTGCCTTTTTTGAAAACCGGGATAATAGTTGAGGTTTTCCAAGACTCAGGAATATTGTCACGTTTTAAGGCGTTAAAAACCCTGCAAAGCAGTCTTTTTGTTTTTTTATTTCACAAAATTTTTATTGAGAGAGTTTGGTAGTGATATGAACAGAACAAATAATAGCAGATAAAGACCATGGTACAAGTACATAATAAATCGAGAAGCGGTGAAGTAACATAATATGGAGTAAACATAACATGCGGGGGGGAAAAAAGTAAACAGGTAAATAAAGAAAATGTCAATTAAGCATCAAGTCCGTACAACACGAAGGGATATGTCAGCAGGCAGATAGATCGGTCATATAGCACAGCAGGGTGAATCACAACCATCAAATGACATATTGAGAGATTGCTTGCCACAACAAAGTTTTAGGTGTCTCACGGAGGTTTGAAGAGATCAAAGTGAGCGTCAAGTGAGACCCATATTTTCCTGTGTTGTGGGCGCCAGGGGTGAGAGGCAAGTGCAATGGTATCGGCACCCCTGAGGTTAGAAACCCAGTTGAGCCAATGGGGGAAGGAGGCTTTGGCTGTATTTTTCCAGTTGGACGTTATGACTTTAACCGCCGCCGTCAGTAAAAGATCAAGTAGGGCTTTGTCATTTTCATTTAAAGTGACAGCTTTGGAAGAACCCATAACTAGAGTAGCAAATTCTCTCGGGAGAGAAACGTGCAGGGCTTTGTTAACAAAGTCAAATATCCTGTCCCAGTATGTGGCAACCCGGGGGCATTTAAATATTAGATGTTCAAGGTCTCCTCCCGCTTCCAAACAGTTCCAGCAGGAGTCATTGTCTTTGATGTTGTGCAGAAAAAGTCTCCTGGGGGTCCAAAAGGCTTTGTGTAGGAGCCAGAATTTAGTTTGGGATAGAGTTGGGCTAATTTTGTGTCTTGTGGTCGATTCCCAAATTCTGGCCCACTCGTTATCAGATGTGGGAGTGGAGCAGCATGAAAAAGCTACGACTAGATAAATCCTTGGGTGGCGTCAATCTGGCCGACTTTAGGCTCTACCAGACCGCCTTACTGGCCAGGCAAGGTGCGATCTGGCTCACACCACAGCCTGATTACACACCTGTGTGGTTACACATCGAAAAATCCCTAGTGGAAGGCCTTGACCCCTCCTCCCTCCTTACCATCAAAGTGCGTCCCGATATCGACTCTAATATCATATTTAAAAACACTAAGAACTCCCTCCTCCATATAAGTAAATCTCTACCCCATCAATTTCGCAATTCAAAGTGGGAATCTCTATGGCGGAATAACACTATAACTTACAAAGGTAAACCGCTGTATAATCCTTCTTGGATCAGGAAGGGAATACACTTCCCTCACCACCTCTACGAGGGCCAAACACCACTCACATTCAAGGAATTACAGGATAGATTTCAACTCGAGAACATTGACTTCTACTATTTTCTACAAGTTAAGGTGGCCCTAACCAAAGCAAACTTGGGCAACACATCCCCCTCACTCCCTGGCCTTTTATCCACCCTTAATAGACTTGGCCACCAGGTATCCAGAATGTACAAAATGATCAAACCACAGACATCTAACCTGGTCTCTGCATTGCAAAGCAGTCTTGACCAGAAGTTAGGGAAGCATTTAAAGGCATCAGCCGGAACACCATCCGGTCCCGGTGCCTTTTTTGTCAAAGTGCGGTTAATAGCGACTAAGACTTCCTCAACTTCAAAGTGCAAATGGTTTCCCAATATAGTAGTAGACTCTTCATAAGCACTATTCTCGGCTAAAGACTGGCCTGAGTATATGTCTCTAAAGTGTTGGATCCAATCCTGATCTGGGATATTTGTTTCTAGGGGAGAGTTATCCTCGCCTGTAAGAAGGGGTTGGTTAACGATCCTCCAGAACTCCCCGCTATTTTTTATTATGGCTGGGTCTGTAAGTTGCGCCCAAGCTTCGTCTTTAAGCTCTTTCTTTCTGGCTGCAATGGCTTTTTTGTATAAGGCCCTGCTAGTCCTAATAAGGTCACGATCCTTTGGATCGGATTTAAGAGCGTTAAGCAGCACAGAATGTGCTAGGGAACAACTATGATCAAACCATCTTTTAAGAGGTTTTGTCTTGGTCTTGCTGATCACAGAGAGCCTACCGTTTATCTTACAGCATATGTTAGTAAATGCGAGAATTACATCCCCGTCATTAGCATCGTTCGATAGGCACACCCCAACCTCTTCCTCAGCCTCTAACAAAACTTCCTGAATAAACGGTTCTGGGGTTATACTATCCCATTTGAGTCTGCGTCTTTGGTCCTTAACTTTGAGTGGTCCATCCATAAAAATTGAGCCATGGATGCGTCCTAATAATTCACCCTCGCCTAGGTCCAGAGAAACTGGGTTATGGTCACTAAAAGCAGATACCACAGTTCTATACATAAAAACTTTAGATAAAAAACATGCAGAAATAAAAATGTAATCAATGATAGAGCCATTGTCTGAGCCCTTAAAAGTAGGGGCCCTAACCTCCCCCTCCCCACAACTAGATTCATATAGGTTCCATCTGGCAAGAAAATTTTCTAGACAATCCCCCTGCTTGTTGTGCACCAGATGGACCATTGCACTATTCGGGGGGGAATCTACGTCATCACAAACACATGATAGTAAACAAGGATGTATGTTAAAATCCCC
The DNA here is from genome assembly GCF_964263255.1 of Lissotriton vulgaris. Taxonomy (NCBI): domain Eukaryota; kingdom Metazoa; phylum Chordata; class Amphibia; order Caudata; family Salamandridae; genus Lissotriton; species Lissotriton vulgaris. The sequence goes on from NC_141699.1 coordinate 345,195,812, forward strand.
TAAAAAGATGATTTCGAATGCATTAACATCCTCACTATAGACTGACAGAAAATCATCCAATCTACCGAGACTGTATGACGTGCAATCGGTAGCATTGGAGTTATAAAAATTAATAAACAAAATATTAGGAGACTCAGCACGAGACAATTCAACGATAAGGCAATGTTCGGAACCTGAGGCTAGTAACTTGAGACAACCCTTAATATCAAGTTTAAACAGGCTAATCAGGCCCCCCTTAGCCCTTCCTGCTGAGCTAGCCACGGCAGGGATACTAAAGTAGCTAAAGCCATCAAGAGAAAAGCTGTTGTTAGTGTCCCAGGTTTCCTGAAAGGCGATAATGTCATACTTGGATATAAAATTTAGCCAGGTTGCATTATCTGCCTTTGACTTAATGCCAGCAATATTCCAGGTAAGAATGCTAAAAACAGGCACATTGGTCCTAGACTTTACAAGGTGTTCTGGCTGATGTCAATCATTATGATCTAAAAAGGAAAGGGGTGCAAAACGGTTGGACAATAAGAGGGGTTGAGCAAAAGGATTCTGAAACCCTTGGGGTACTGAATGATTCACAGTGTTGCGAGTGTGTTCAAAACCCCATCTGTGGTGTGTATCAGAGTTAGAATCCCATCCAAAGGCAGGTGTTTTAGGGTATGTGTTATTCTGTTGTTCACCATAGAAGAATTTAAGTGTCAGTGGTACAACAGAACCCTGCCTACGTTGTGGTGGGAGTAAGTTAATTAGGATGTTAGGTAACACCCCTGTGTGTGTAAAACTTACTGCTACACAATCCCCCTTGAATTTTTTAGGGCGATTGCCCAGCCATGAGACCCTTTTAGCTGTTTTGATTTCCTGGGCCAGCTGCCGGCCACCCCCTGGAGCTAATCTCATATTTGTTGTAAGCCACTGTAGGGGTTTGTTAGACAGGGAGGATGAGGATTCCTCAATACCAGCTTCTAATGGTGGAACGTTAGCCAGAACTAAAACGACAGGAGAGGCTTCAACTATAAATTGAAGTGGATCGGTTGGCTGAGCTTGAACAGGGGGTATCTCAACCATTAAAGAGCCCTCCCCTCTGCCAGTACCAGAACCGCTAATGGTTTGGTCAAGAAGCTGGGGTGGTGGATTACTTGGGGCTACAACTGAATTCACCCTCTCTTGGTCATCATCCTGCCTACTGCTATTACCCATATTTGCCACAGCTGTCATAACACAATCAACACCCTCAGTTAATTTGTTCATCTGCCCTCCCAACTTTTTAATCTCGGATTGAAGTTTGTCAATTTTAGAGAGCAGAGGCTTGACAATGGTTTTAATTTTCGTATCAATTAACTCAGTGAGTCTATCGAATAAATCCTCGTCAAAACTATTGGTAGGCTTAGCACGCCCCCCTCTAGTTTCCTTAGGAGGAGCTTTTGGGGTATTTACCCTCTTCCTCCTAGTCCCAGATCTTAGTCCACCCCGCCTAGGCGGGTTTTTATTTTTCCCGGAATCCGAGCGGGAAGGTAGTTCAGTGATTGAGGTGTCTTCATCAGTGGGGGATACAAGAATTTCCTGGTCCTCATCACTGTCCACTTTATTCCCAAGGTCCACTATAAGAACCTCAGAACCAGATCCGGATGGTACATTACTTGTCACAAGGCCGGATTCCAGTGTTGTAGGGCACATGAAACTAGCATCAGGGAAGGTCTGTAAAGAGACTGTATCCTCAGGTGATGGGGTTAAGGAGGGGGATAAGCAACGTAAGTCAGGTGACTGACTAAGACCCAATGATTCTCTCCTTTGTGAGTTAATTTTTTCCACAGTCTGCACCAAATAGTTCTTCATGTTGTTTGCTTGTGGTACTGGGTTCTTTTTAGACATTATGGCTAGTATATCGCAAAGCCTAGGCAGCTAAGGGTAAACAAGGGGCTGTTAAAAACTGGTCAGTCTTACTTGGTCCGTAGAATGCCTCGTATGCTTCTAACAGGATTTCTGGCCCTGCCCCTGCCTCCTCGTGCCGCTGAGGGCCGTAGAGGGCCCGCCCTTTGCCCGGGCTTCGCCCCGGGCGTCCCGCTCGCGTCCCGCGGAGCTGGTCCTGATGCGCTTATGAGCACCTCCCCTGGCGCCCTCGCGGTGTCAGTGCGTGCGCCGCCGCGTAGGCTGCCGGGATTCGTAGTCCCGGAGCGGCGGCGCTTCCTGTGCCCAGAGAAGGTGACTCTCGGCGGTGGCGGCGTGGACAATGGCGCCTGGCTGGCTGTGGCGTCCTGTGCGTTGCGTTGCGGCGGCTCAGGTAGGTTTCCCGCTGTCTCCCAGAGCTCCGCCGGTCCTGGTGCGCTTATGAGCACCTCCCCTGGCGCCCTCGCGGTGTCAGTGCGTGCGCCGCCGCGTAGGCTGCCGGGATTCGTAGTCCCGGAGCGGCGGCGCTTCCTGTGCCCAGAGAAGGTGACTCTCGGCGGTGGCGGCGTGGACAATGGCGCCTGGCTGGCTGTGGCGTCCTGTGCGTTGCGTTGCGGCGGCTCAGGTAGGTTTCCCGCTGTCTCCCAGCAATATTTACTATTTTTCTGACCTTTTATCCCTAACAAGCTGCAAATTACTGTGGTAGTCTTCCTGGTGCTATCATGTTTGGATTATTGCAATGCCATCTACTTAGATGCCAAACAAGGCCTATTAAAAACGCTACAGAGGCTGCAATGTACTGCTGTTCGCCTAAAAGAAACAGAAAAAACATGAATCTGCAACAAATGGGCTCAAAGAGGGAGACAACCTTTACTAGACAGGAGTTTCACCGCAGCAGGTTTACAACGCGGGATTTACAACCCAAGTTGTTTCAACGACTTGCGCTGGAGGACACTGCAAGCTAAGGAATAGTACGATTTACTTTCCAACACCTTCCCTACTGTACGTAGACTGGTGTTGGAATAGTAAATAGTACTGTCCCTAAGTGGAGCTCCCTCCAGCGCAAGTCGTTGAAACGACTTGCGTTGTAAAACCCACGTTGTAAGATACCACAATCAACATGATCGCGTTATATCATCATACATTCGCTCACAGAATTCATTGGTTGTCACTCAAGCGCAGAAGTGCCTTGAAATCTATTTGAGGGCACACAATGCCCTTCAAGGAACTGGCTCCAAGTACTTGCAAAACAAAATGAGATGGTAGTCTCCCTATAGCAGCCTACATTCAGCTTCATACAAGACCATGGTAGTGCCCAGGATACATAAATCTTCAGGGAGTGGCATAAGTTTTGTATATGCCACAGCCAAGCTCAGAAAACAAATGTCACATCACCTCAGATTTCAGGCAAACTTGCAAAATTTTAGGAAACAGTTGAAATCCTGGCTGTTTTCTCATCCTTACTAGTTGTTTCTTACTCTTTCCTCTTATCTCTGTTTATAACCGCTGTAGTTCCTGGCGCCAGTGCCAAGATGCCCTTCTGGTCAGTCGGTTGCGTTTTACAAATGTTATCTTATCTTAGTTAACCATGTGAGCACTTTTAGAATTCTTACATATGCTGGATGAGCAGCGATCGCAGTAGCCATCTCAGGCATCTTTGTGAAATGAATTTCTCTTTAACACGAGTGTTTGACTCTACTCAAGAACTTCTACCGTGGAATGTGTGTCTTTTGCTTGTGTATTGTGGTTTGGAAAGGCTACGAGTCAAGGAGGGGTGCAGCCACTATCTTTCCTTCAGAGAGCTGGCAAACCAGAAATTAAATGGAAAGAGTGGTTGCACATCTTTGAGAACTACATTGCTGCAATTGATGCCAGTAATTTTGAACCTGTGAGAAAAATTGCACTTTTATTTAATATCTTGGGTTTCGAAGGGCAAAGAGTATTTGATACTTTACCGATAGCGCCAGAGCCTACAGAGGAAACTATGCCTTGCGATGTGTATTTGGAAGTAAAGGAAAGGACGTGCAGACAATATTCTGAGGAGTCAAGGGTGCTCTTCAAAAGACATAATTTTTTCAAATTCAAGCAATACCATTAGGAAACTGTGGAGGAGTATATTGCAAAGTAGGGTTTTGGCCTTGACATGCAAATTTGAAAACTGCTTCAGAAATTTATGACTGACCAATTTGTGTTTAGTTGTTTTTCCCAAACAAATACAGGAGCGACTATTGACATGCAGAAACCATACATTGGTAAAAACCATTGACATTGCGAAAAGCATTGAAAGGGCTATTATCATTACATAGGTTATGTCCAATCAGGGAGGTCTATCCCCAGTGAGCTAAGTCTCTGAGGATATTCTTAACTGTGCTATCAGTACAAACAAAAGAGGTAGGAGAGGGCAAAATACATGTTATAAGTGCAGATCCAGGAACCACATGGGAAACTGTCCCTCCGTTCCCACTGTCGGAAAGAAATGTAATCGATGCCACAAGATTGGGCACCTTTTGGCAGTTTGTGGGCGTTCTACCAATGGCTCAGACAAGGTTATTATTAGCATTTCAGCGTTTATGACAATAATGAGTTGGTATAGAAGTGTGCAGAATGATTTACCAATGTCCTCTTAACAATATATATGCCAAGTCTGCAAACATTCAAGAAAATGTTGCAAAAAAAAGTAAAAATCAAAGGAGCTTTGGGTCATGCCACTATTGTTCGTAAACAGGTGACTGTTATGGCAGATTCTGTGGCACGTGTCACAATTCTGCCTTTTGGAATGCACTTCAAAAATCAAAATATGATTGAACAGCATGAGTCTTGAGCCACCAGATATCATCCAAAGGCTTTAGGGGTACTAGATACCAAACTACTGAGTTCTCTTATGTCATCTTTAGAATGTCTAGGAGGAGAAATTTGGACAAAGGTGTATGTGGCTTTGAAAGGTTGGGATATTATAGGGCGAATGGATTTAGCTAAATTAGGTATTATCTTGCGCCACAGACATGAGATTCCATTTGTGTTAGGTGATATGCCAATTCTGTCTGGGGTACTGATGAAGACATGGAACAGTTAATGTTATCTAAATGCCTGAATGTTTTAAAAAACAAGATTGGTACAATCAAAGGATATAAACATGCTATCAAATTTAAAACAAATGCCACTTTGGTTATATATAAGGTTAGAACAGTGTCAATGAGTGTGAAAGATGATTTCAAATGTTTCCAGAGGAAACTATCTTCTGAAGGGGTAATCACACCCACTGATTCCTCTGCATGGGTCTCGCCAGTGGTCTTGACTAAAAAAAACGCTTATTGAGTTGAGATTGTTGGTTTAAGATCTTTTAATCAGAACACCTTATTGGATTGTCACCCACTACCACACATCGCATCCCAGAGATGATTGGTAATGTTGGAGAAGCAAAATATTTTTCAATGATTGATCTGCATTCAGCGCACCACCAGATTCCTTTAAACCAAAATTTGCAAACACTCATAACATTTGTCATCCATTTGTGGGCATACCAAGACTTATGGTTGCCATTAGGTCTTGCATCGGTAGCCAGTGTGTTTCAGAAAATGATGTATGTGCTGTTTGGTTGCCTGACACATGTACAAGCATTTCAAGATGATATCTTGAAATTCACTAGGAGTAAAGAGCAACATATTGGAACTCTTGAAAAAGTGTTGCAAATTTTGGGGAAAGCGGTATGATAGTGAAATATGAGAAGTGCAATTTGTGGTAACTTGAGATAACGATTCTTTACGGTCATTTCTGAGATATGCTTTCACTATACAACCTTTGTGGTCCTTGCTTAAAAAGGTGCTACATTTGTGTGGTCTGTTCAGGTCAACAAAGCTTTTGAAAACATCCCAGATTCGGTGTTGAATGTTGCAGCCCTGAGGCCATATGTTACGAGTAGTAAATCCTTCATCACTGTTGATGCAAGTCTTACAGAGATTGGAGCAGTTTTTGGTCAGTGGATTGGTGTTAAAGAAAATACTGTTGTTTTCAATTCCAGAATGTTGAATAAAGTGAAAGCAAACTACAACACAATTGAGCATGAGACGTTAGCATGTGTTTGGGCAGTTGAAAAATTTAAGTCATATATTTGGGGAACATCTTTTGATGTTTACACTGACCATAAACCTTTAGGGCCAGATTTACGAACATCATGTGTCATAGCGGCACCACGCTTGTGGTACTACCTTTCCACAAAATGCTAGTAGATATTTACAAAGCCATGCAAGGGATGATTAGAGCTGCAATGCGAGGATTTGTAAAATTAAACGTGACACAATGCAGCGGAATGCATTACATTTAATTCTGGGAGGCATTCCGTGGGTGATACGTGGGCATTCCCATGCATCCATACACAGATTTCACACAATCCTATATTTACAAAAGTTTGTAAACCTGGGATTGAGTGAAATCGATACACAGAGAATTGTGTAACAAGTAGAAAAATATATGCTTCTCTTCGTTATTTCCACTTTCTATGTGTGCTGCAACCTGCCTTGAGAGATTGTTTTTGTGCATGAAGGTATTCCTTCCTGTATAAAAACAATTCTCCTTGTAACACAGGCACCCTTGCACTGAGGTGCAAGGGTGCCTGCATTGGTGCTAGGATGTCTGAAGTTCACCTGGCTTTGAGAGAGCAGAAGGGTGCCATGTCTTTGTAGATATGGGACATTTCTGCTCTCTCATCTTCACGCAGTGCAGCAAATTGCCTTGCTGCACTACATTGTGTGAAAAGTTAGTAAATATTTCCCTGAGTGTATCACTGAAGTGGCAATGGTTTAGTAAAGCATTGGCTTGATTGGCACGACTGCTCTCTAAACTGCAAAAATAAGACATAACTTTAAAATACATAGAAGGGGAAAAAAAGGTTTGCTCTGATTATTTGTCACATTATTTGTTTTATTTGTTTCTCATTGAGGGTTCCACACAGTACTTCGTGACAGACAATGATATGCATTATGTGACTAGATTGGATGTAGAGCATTTGAAGGTTGCCATATACAGTCCTTCTTCCAATGGCCTTGTAGAAAGCGTCAATCACAATCTCAAGGAAGGTATTCAAACAGAGCTGCCTGCTCACACGGATGAGTCTAAATTTCTGGAAGATAAGATGTGGGCATCCTCTTTCTACAACTGGTGTGTCACCTTTCAAGTTGCAAGAAGGATGAGAGGCTAACACTAAGTTAATTCCAGTGTGGCAGCAGAGTGCTAGTTTGCCAAGTGTCAATGTGAGGAGTGGAGAAGAATGTGATATATATAATAAAGACAGGTCCTTGAGAGAGATACTACGATGTGGAAATAAAACATAGAGAAACGACTCTATGATTTGAAGACGAATGTGAAGAACATTGAAAATAATGTGAATGATGGGGTTTTGATCAAGAAACCATTTAGGGTTGTGAAAGGAGAATCAAAATTGTAATTACCGGTCAAAGTAGTTTAAACAAGTAAAGCTTCTGTTCTGTTACAGGGAAAAGGGTGGTGGAATAAGCACAGAGTGGTTTCCATTTCTGACACCCAAGCTGAAATTGACCATCATACTTGTGCTAGCGGTGTGGTAAGTGATTCTATGTTATCTACGATTCGTCTTGTCATTGTGAGGATGCAAAAAATTTGCCAACAAGAGTTTCTGATGTACCCACTGGAGAAATTGAGTCTGGATCCTTCCTAGAAAAGCCAACCACAGCTGGTGGTAATGCAGAAAGGGAGTGTGAGATTGTTAAAACTAGCAGTTCGTGCTAAACTGCAGGATTATGAGTTATCCTAATTTCTTATTTTATTGGGGGGTTAGTCATCTTTGGGTTTGTTTCTGTAAGGAAAGGGGTGATGTCGTTTTGGGGTATTTATGGTGATGCGGCATTGGATATATTATTTTTACGTGTTGATTATGCAGAATGTTAATAGGTCATATGTCATTTTTTTCGTTGGAACACTGGGTTGGTTCTAAAATGGTCATGTGAAACCAGCAGCCTGCTGTTCCTGGACTGACTTGGATGTTCCTGCTGGTGTAGGTTTCTACAATTGAAATAATGGTATCTACTTGCCAACAACTCATTGCTTTGTGAAATTTTGTGTTCCACCTCTTCTTACTACACTGTGCTTTTAAACACCGGCGCACAGAATGCCACAGCTAGGTCTTTTATTGTCATCATGCCTCTTCTGTCCACTATAAAACACTCTATGGCCCTTTATCTCACTCACTCAGGATCCTGCTTTTTCCGTCTTCCTATTTCTACTTCTTTGCCCTTTGTGTGTTTTGCCTCTCTTGCTCGTGGTCAATGTCGTGGAAAAATAAGTGCTGGCCCCCAAAAATACACATTACTGGCCTTTTGTATACAAACATTCTCCAGAAAGTGAGTATCCCTCTATTTTCCTTGTGAACCTATTGGGAAAGAAACTCAAAAACACTCCAGCTATATGCATCAAACACTATGGGGCCGATTCCGATCCTGGAAAAAGCGCTCCGAATAGCCGTACAGAGCGTTTTTCCCGTACGAATCGTACCTTGCAACGTCCCCCGTACGTACGACGAAGTACGATTTGTACCAGGAGCAGGACTCCGTACGAATCGTACAAAGACTGTACGACTCGATTCTCCGCACGATTCTCCTTCAGAACCCGCTGTACGCAACATCTGTACGGATCGTGGCTGCTTTTTACGACCCGGCAAGTACGATTCGTGTCGGGTACGCACCGTACGACCCTTTTCCTACTAGAGCTGCAAACAGCCATAAAAGCAGAGTTCGCCCAGAAACAGGTACGGAAAGGCCCCCCCAGGTACGGCGCGTACCCCCATGATCACAGGGGTACAGTGCGTACCCCTTGTGATCATGGGGGTACGCACCGTAACCCGCGATCTCAGGGTGTACGCACCGTACCCCATGTTCGCTGGGTGTACGGTGCATACACCCTGCGATCGCGGGGTACGGCGCGTACCCCCATGATCGCAGGGGTAGGGCGCGTACCCCTTGCAATCATGGGGGGTATGCGCCCTACCCCTGCGATCATGGGGGGGTACGCGCCGTACGGGGTGTATGTAATTGTGTGTGCTTTTCCGTACGAATCGCCCTTACCTGACATGGACCATACAAATCGCGTCCTGATTCCCCATTCCGGATCGTACTCGTCGGGTCGTACGGCGTGTGTACGAGTCGTACGGTTCACGGTTTCAGCCTTGCAATAAGTACGGATCGCGACGATTCGAACGGATTCACGGAATGCGGATAGTACTACGCGACTCGGTCGGACGGGTACGATTCGTACGGAAAGGGCTCCGGATACGAATCGTACGGACGTTTTTTTTACCAGGATCGGAATCGACCCCTATAAGTCACTGGCATATCAATAATTATGATACGCTTACCAGAAACAGTAAATCAACTACTAATACACCACCAATAATGATCTAGTTTCACAAACCAAATCATGCTCATTGGAAACCTCAAAATCAAGACTGGGAGAAGCACAGGCCCTGTTAGATATTCAAGGACAAAACAGTGCCCCCCCCCCCCGCCCCCAGTCCCCAAGTCACAGCAGAAGGCCATAGAGAACACACCTGTAGTGCTTTCTCCGTGCTACCAGCCAAAAATTGTGATCTTTTGTCACTTTATTTACTTTAATTATTAGTCAGAGGCCAGTAAGTACCCTCTAGAACACATTTTAATATGTATTGTTGTTTTAATTACTGTTTTAAATTGTACTAATAAGGAGAAAAAATACTGGCTTTAGGTGATTTTCTTTATTTTTGTACTGGCTGAGACATCAAAATACTGGTCATGCCAGTAGAAAAACACAGCCAGGTTGCAACCCTAGCTCCTGTCTGAGGTAAGCTGCAATTGGGTGATGTGTGTTTGGGACGTGAGTGTAGGGTTTACAGGTCAATTATGCAGCAGATGTAGTGGCACCAGTGCTCAAGGCTGCAAATGGATTTCCTCACCTCAATTATGACTTTTTCTATGTGGGAGATCTGGGAGTGTTTACGTATTTAAGTCTTTGTATGATGCATGCAATAATATACTGATGGATATATAGGATGGGGGCATGTACTATATTATTCAGATAGTGGCATACAGGCATCATTGGATGAGCAGCCACAAGGGAATCATACATCTCTGCCTATTATCTAAGAAATAATACTGTATTTCAATGCCTACTAGAGTATATGTGTTTATCTGTTCTCTGTCAGATGCTGTGGTAAACTAAATGATTCAGAAAAGGGGGTGGCGATGAACAGAGTGTCTGAATTAAGGAGAGCACTCTTACCCAGTCCAAAGATCAGGGCTTGATCCATCACCGTTTTTTAGCTCACTGCACCATCCCAGCTCAGAACTTGGCTATATGCAAATTAGTCTGACCCTGGCCCAGTGCATCATGGGAACAGGGCAGACCAAACTACCAAGCCAATTCTTATACTGGGAAGGAAACAAGCTTCCAAGGACCGGTTTCTGGCATTTCAGCCGTCTTCGGCCTGGCTTGCTTGAATCCTGATGGTGCAATGAGCAAGGGACTCACATCTGAGTATACCCTTCCACGCTTATGGTGGACAAAAATGATTCAGAAAAGGGGGTGGTGATGAACAGAGTGTCTGAATTAAGCAGACCACTCTTACCCAGTCCAAAGATCAGGGCTTGATCCATCACCGTTTTTTAGCTCACTGCACCATCCCAGCTCAGAACTTGGCTATATGCAAATTAGTCTGACCCTGGCCCAGTGCATCATGGGAACAGGGCAGACCAAACTACCAAGCCAATTCTTATACTGGGAAGGAAACAAGCTTCCGGGGACCGGTTTCTGGCATTTCTGTATCGTTTTTGGCCACTACAGGTGTGGCAGGGTATACTCAGACTTGAGTCCCTTGCTCACTGCACCACCAGTATTCAAGCAAGCAGGGCCGACGACGGCTGAAATGCCAGAAACCGGTCCCCGGAAGCTTGTCTCCTTTCTGGTGAAGAATTGGCTTGGTAGTTTGGTCCTCCCTGTTCCCATGAGGCACTGGGTCAGACTAATTTGCATATAGCCAGGTTCTGAACTGGGGTGATGCAGTGAGCTAAATAACGGTGATGGATTCAGCCCTGTTCTCTTGACTGGGTAAGAGCGGTCTGATTAATTCAGACACTCTGTTCATCACCACCCCCTTTTCTGTATCGTGGTAAACTAAATAGCATTGTTTTCTCAAGTGAGATGGATGTTTTTCGATCATCCTTCTGCAAAGGAAGTGGCATCACTGAATTTCCCATAATCCATCCGCACATAAAGTGACATCCCATCATCTATCTGCATAGGAAGTGACATCACGCCTCCCCCTTCCCTGGAGCTATTTAATGGCTGCCACAGCATGGTTGCACAGCAGACGTTCTCAGCGGTGCACAGACAGAATATCGAGTTTTAAATATCGACATACACAAATAATGAGTTGGAAATATCGACAGCAAGAATATCGTGGTCTAGAACATCGACTTTAAGGTAAGAAATATCGTTTTTGAAAATATCGAAGTCGGTCACACCGTTTGCAAAAATATTGTTGTTTAAAACATCAATGGTTAAATTAGTTTTATGAATTTTAGTAGGTATTTGAAAGTATGTGAGCTATTTTTAGGTTTCGACCTGGCTGTAGCACTGTGAAGCAGTGCTCCGCCCAGGCGAAAACTTTTGTTTACAGTATGGGGGACTTGAATCCGCCCCTTCTTCCATTTGCTAGCTCCATAAATGGAGGCTAGCCATTGGAAGAGAGTGGCTGTCAATCATTCTTTCCCCGTCGGAACGCGATTCGGGGGCGTTTCTCTGTCTTTTTTTAAGTCCCGCCCTCTCCTCTTCCCATTGGCTGGAATTTTACCTTCCAGCCAATGGGAAGGGGAGAGGGCGAAAAACACGCCCACAAGGAGTTATTATGCCGTTGTTGAGCCTTCTTTATCCCCCGTCCTCCCTCCCCTTGTCCGTGCCTTCGCCGTTGTGGGGCAGAATCGAGTGCTTGTTATTTTTATTTTCTGTTATTTTCTCCATTTGAAATTCATATAGATCGTGCACAGTGCCAAGTGCAACAGGAAACAAACAAACGACCTACGCGTCATGGCTTTGCATGGTCGAAATGTGATTGTTGTAGTTTTCTTATGACTGCTGGGAGAACAAAGTAGAGCCAGTTGATCACATAATCTTCGTTTCTGTGTCCCTAGTAGAATAAAAATGTTCCCTCAGACTAGCTACGAAATTGTTCAAAATCTTTTCCTGGAAAGGGGGGGGCAATGAGCATCAGTCACAGCTGTACAACCAACAACAAGAGGGCGGAGTCGCTGACCAAAATTAATGCAGCCTAAGACGAAGAGGAGCTGCAGTGATTAGAGTATTTCTATTATGGCGCAGCACATGGCCACCCCAGCAGGAGGTCTGCAGCGGCTTAAGGAGAGGGTTTCGGAGCCCATTGACCAAGCGGCGGAGCGGCCTGGCCGACCGAGCCACGAAATCTGGAGCCAGCCCGAGCTGGCTTATGAGGAGCGCCGGGCGCACAACACGCTGACTGGCTTCTTCATGGAGGAAGGCTGGTCGGTGCAGCCCCACTACAAGCTGGAGACCGCCTTACTAGCCGAGTGGCAGAGCGACGGTGGCGAGAGCGCCCGGCGGCCGCTGACAGTGGGCTTCCTCTGCGAGTACGACGCCCTGCCTGGCATCGGGCACTCCTGCGGGCACAACCTTATCGCCGAGGTGGGGGCGGCCGCGGCCCTGGGACTCCGAGCTGCTTACGAGAAACTTCCAGAGCCTGCGATAAGACTCCAGGTGCGGTGCGCTTGGTCCACTTAATGTGCCCCCCCCCTACTGAATGTACCCCTCCCTCATATGTCCCATCAACCCCTACCCTCATTCTGCTTACTCTTATGCGCCGATACACCTAACATTCTTACAGCGCATACGTATCACTTCCCTAGATAGTTGGAAAAGTAAAAACAAAAAAACTGGCAGCAAATCGTCTTCTTAAGCACATGAAGTGACACCAAGTTGAGTGTCCTTGTTATTACCTTGATGGCGTCACGCAGCAAGGTGTTATCCTCCAGCGAGGATTAGACTGATGGGCATTTAAATTAGACGTTTGGTTGTGTCCAGCTGAAAATGAAAAATAGGTGCCTCCCTCGCCCTATTCTGTTACCTCTCTGAACATAAAGCACCCCAAGTGCGTGTGCTGGCAAAGTGCACCCATAAACATCCATCAAATTTTTCTAGGGCCAGCAGTGATCTAGTCCAGTAGTAACTGCCAGATCTGGAATCCCCTATTTTACAGGACTGTCCTGGGGCGTAGAAAACGTCGAGGGTACTGCCATACACTCTGCACAGGAAGCATTTTCTGCCACATGGCCCTGACCACGTGAATTTCCCTTATCTGGCTCCTCCTCACTTCCGATCATGGGTACTCAAGCATTTCGCTCACAAATTTGGTTGGTGATATGACCGAAAACCACATTGATCCCATCAAATTGGCGGTTGGGGTTTGGGCAGAAGTTTGTGGTAAGGTGGGTGTAAGGGAAGCTAGGCGTATACATCTAGTGCCTGAATTGCACAATATGAAACCAAAAACTTGGGATTAATCCTCGCTTCTCCGGATCACCAAACTGTGTGATCCTAGGCAATTATTTTATTTCACTTCCCTCATTTTTCTTCATTAGCTCATAAAGGCACATAAAGACCACAAAATGCAAGACTTAAGGATGTGTCAGCTGTACAAAGCCTTCTCCAGTGTTTGATTTAACAAACGATGTGTTTTTCATGTATAATAGAAACCCCAGCCCCCAAAAGGTGCACATGACAACTGACTTGCCTCTTCGTACACTATTGGCATTATCAGGCTTTTATGAAAGATTGAATGCTTCTCAATTCATGTTTGAAAACAATCTCTTAAACAAGCATTTACAATGCAACGGTTTCGCCTTTGGAAAAGTTAAAGCTATTGGCAATGTAAATGACAATGCCATTTATTTATCTGTTTTCAAAACCAACACATAAATACAAATTTTGTCATTTACAATGCCAATAGCTCAAACCTTTCCAATGGCGAAACCGTTGCATTGTAAATGCTTGTTTTGTATAAGTATTGCTTTTGTTTGTTGATATAGGTGTTAAATTTTGAGTAGTGATAAATTTTATGTTAATTAAATTTTGCCTTTAGTTCTGTAGCGGGAAGTGGGTTCATATGGGAATAGGATGGGAAGTAATTTAATTATAATAAATTATTTAATATATACTACTTAGTATTTATTTAATTTATATTTCATAGTATTAACTGTGGGAAATCATGTATTATTAAATAATTAATAATTAGTTCTTGATTATTATTAATTAATTGATAATTATGTTAATTGTTTCATTTTTGTAGGAGAGGGATGGGGGTTTATAGGGGAATAGGGTGGGAAGTAATTTAATTTTAATACATTTCATAATAACTTTTAAATATTAATATTTATTTAATTTATTATGGTGTTAATTGTGGGAATTGATGTATTAATAAATATGTATCACTTGTGTGTTAATTAATAATAATAATAATAATAATAATAATAATAATAATAATAATAATAATAATAATAATAATAATAATTAATTAATTGGTCATTAATTATGTTAATTGTGTAATTGTCTAGGGATGGGTGGTGGGGTTTACAGGGGAATAGGGTGGGAAGTCATGTATTTAAAAATAATTAATAATTAATTGTTAAATAATGGTAATTAATTAATTACAAATTAAATATGGCAATTGGGTAATTAATTTGAATTGTGAGATGTGGGGTTTAATAGTGATAAAAAGTGGGAAGTTAATTAATACGTTGGTGAGTAAATACATTTTTAACTGTTTTAATTAGTTTTTTCATTACTAACTTTTTTATTTGCTAATTGATTATGTTAATTATGGAGGTACACTTTTTTAGAAATGTAGATGCATGTTGTTAATTGTGTGGTGTTATAGGGTAGGAAATAAAAAATATTCATTTTATGTAACAATTAATATATATTTTTTTTTCCACAAGAAATGTTATTGTTGACAGGCAATATGAGCCCAGGAGCCGCCACAGCAATACATCATATACATAAAATGGCATTGATAAAGATGTCAACATTTTACAATAAGTTTGGTTAAGAATAAAAGATACATGTGTCCGAATCAAACAAAAGAAAACATCATAAGCCATGAACAGCAGTGTCACCGCGTACAACCATGTAATTTGTGGTAGTGATTCCAATCGCGACATATCAATGTATGAGCAATGAATCTAAATGTGCATGCCTAGTTTCTGATCAGTACGGCAAATATTCAGCACAGTGGGCTTGAGGGAGAGGTTCAAGATATATACCTCAGTAGTCGGCCCATCGCTTCCATATTTTGGGATGTTTCTGGAGACATCCCCCTGCTTTGAAAATCGGAAGTTCCAGCCTCATGGAGAAATCGAGGCCTCTCTTCCATGCCCCGATAGATGGTGGGAGGGTCGCCTTCCAAGCCAAAGCAATATCGCGTTTCGCCTTAGTAAACCCCAGAAGCAGCAGATGCCTTTTGTACCTATTACCTCTGATTCCATCGGTAATATGGAGCATGGTTAGGCGTGGACACTGCGGAATATCCCACCCCAAGACCTCAGAGAGACAAGTCAATACCCAGCGCCAGAACCGCAATAAGGTGGTGCAGTCCCATATAGTGTGAAGGAACGTACCTTCCGCCTGTCCACAGCGCAGGCACATGGGGGCCTGCATGCCAAAGTCTGTAACGTGTAAAGTAGACCCTATGGAGGTATTTAAATTGTATAAAGCATAGGCGCGCTGCCATGGCCGCACCCCGTGGGGATGTGAGAGCCTCCATTCAGTCATCTTCATCGAGCAGACCTAGGTCTTCCTGCCAGGCCTCTCTAGTCCTGTGTAGTGTGTTGTGGCTATTAGTGACCAGGGTGCGGTATAGCGCTGTGATTTTGTGTGTGCCCATCGTACCCATTAGCACTTTGGTCTCAATGGGGTTGAAATCGGGGATGGTGTCTTGTCGCGCAAGATAAGGAGATAGCAAGTAGCAAATTTGAAGATACTTGCAAAATTGGAATCGGGGCATTTGGAATTCGGATTGTATTTGTTGAAAGGATTTAACAGTCTGGCTTTAGAGAATAGCCACAATCATTGAGATGCCTATGGCATCCCAGCCCGCAAAAACAGAAAGGTCAATCAATTGTGGTAGGAGGCCATCGCGCCAAAGTGGGGTCTCCTTTGTAAGTTTGCCCCACCGCCCGGTCCTGCGCAGAGTCTGCCACCAAGTCACAAAGACGGTCCGGTCGCAGGTGACAGCAACTTGTGAGTCGTGCTGGCATGCAGAAGCATGTGCCACAATTTCTAGCCCATCAGCCAATGTTCGAGCGGATAGGCAGGGTCACCGAGATCCCCAAACCACCAATTATTAAGGATATGGAGATGTGATGGGGCGTGATACGACTGAATATCTGGGGTCGCAAGGCCCCCGCAGTATGTGGATTGATAGCATGTTCATAGCGCGACCTGCATAGTGCCCTCCCCCCCAGAGTAAATGACTGAGGGTTGAGTTTAAGTGCAGAAACCAGGCATGTGGTTTAGTGTAGGGATGATTTTGGGGTTGATATAGTAAATAGGGCAATGAAACCCTTTTGAAGATGGCCTATCTGCCAAGCAGCGTCAGTGGCAACTACGACCAGGAGCTCACCTGTTTAATCAGGGGTAGCAGTGGGGCCAGGTTTTTACCCAGGAGCAGGATTGGGATGAGGACAGGAACACCCCAAGATATTTAAAGCCATCTGGGGCTACTGTGACCTGCTGCACCCAGGTTCCGAGTTGCTCACCACCACATAGAGGACGCAAATAGTATTTGGAGGCATTCATGTATAGACCAGAGCTTTTGCCAAATATTTCCATTATACGAAGCAGGCGTGGACCAAATCGATTTGGACGTGTAACAAAGAACAGCACATCGTCGGCATAGAGTGCTATGCAGTTGGATACCTCACACGACCACTTAAAACCATATATTTGGGCGTCGATTCCCACCCATGCCGTGAGTGGTTTTATAGCAAGTGCAAACAAGTACGGAGAAAGAGGGCATTCCTGCAGAGTACCTCTTCCGATACGGAACAGCCGTGAAGTTGCAACAGAGATTCTTACGGAGCCTCTAATGTCGGTGTACAGGAGGCGAATATATCTAAGAAGTTTAGGCCAATATTCAGGCGGTCCAGGAGTGCAAACAGGTAGGTCCAGCTAAGGGAGTTGAATACCTTGTCCATGTCTGTGAGAAGGAGTACAGCAGGTTCCTGCAGTCGGTCGACAAAGGCAATCGCATTATGCGTGCAACGAATATTGTGACGGGTGGCACGGCCGGGCATGAAACCGGCCTGGAGTTTTGAATCGCACATGTCAGTCTGCTACTTGCGCTGCACCATCTGTCCATGGAGGGGTGTAAAATATTGTTCCAGTCACCCAGTCAACAGTAGACCCTGTAGAAGCTCAGCCCAAAGGGAAGCTATCTGTTCCACCAAGGACGGCGATAAAGGAGGGGGGTCAAACACACAGACCAGAGGGAGACCCTCACCATAAAGCGTGCCGGACACCGCTAAGTACCTGCCCTGAGAGTCAAACCAGGACAGGTCATGAAAAAATATCAGTCTGCGGTGGATTAATATCGCCACTCCACGAGAGCCTTTAGTATATCCAGAGTGGTAGGTCTGAGCGAACTCAAAGCGCGTTAGGCAGGGCGTCTAATTACCTAATAGGTGTGTCTCTTGCAGCATTAGGATGTCAGCCTCGTGTTGCTTAGACTGGCGGAGCACCGCTCCTCTCTTAATCTTATCTAGAAAGCCATGAACATTCCAACTAATAATTGTCAAGTGCCTTACCTGAACGTCTGTCATGTTGGGTGTATGTCAGGCAACTGGACCAGCAGGCGGGTACAGTGTGTGCGGAGCCTAAGAAAGATGTATAGCACTGTGACCAAACAGAAAACATATGTTTCCCCAAAACCCAAACCGCCCTTCCTTCCCCCATACCTCAATAAGTATGAAGCATCTGTCGCATCAAACGAGCCTCCTACCCCCAACGGGGGGTACGGTCAGCTCCAAGACAATGGATCCCAATAAAACATAACATGTACATTAGACCGTCCACAGTCTTGCCCCAATGTACAGGAATCTAAGTAGCCCACATATGAGTTGTCATTGAAGGAGCTATGACACAGGTACGATTCAAGATCATTTCTTTCTCATGTAGGCGACTGGGATTGGCGAACCTTCGTCGCGCGTTGGCGAGAACTATTATGAGGTTGTGATTTCCGTCTCAAACCTGACCTGCACTGTTGCTTCACGTTGAGTCTGGACGGTCCCGTCTGGAACCCACCCTTGAGGCGTCCGGGTCTGCGCCAGGAGGGGTGTTGGCCTTGCCGGGAATGGATTCGTCCGTCCAGTTAAAGACTTCTTCAGGTGCAACAAAAAAGTAGGTTCGCGAGTTGTATGAGACATGGAGACGGGCTGGGAATAGCAAGGAGTACTGAATTTTCAGGCCGGATAGGCGGGCCTTGGCATCAGTGAATGATTGCTGCCGCTGCGGCACCAGTTTAGTGTAGTCAGGGGAGATCATGATGGACTTTGAGCCGAGTTGGATAATCATATCCCTGTCTCTGTGGTTGAGAAAGCAGGCAATCAGTGGACGGGGACGTGCCCATGGTGGCAGCTTCTGCTGTAACACACAATGTGCCTGTTCAATGATAAAACAAGAAAAAAGGGTGGCAACCGGAAGCCACTCTGTAAACCATTTAGTTAGGAAGGCCGCAGCATTGTTGGTCTTACAGCCCTCCGGAGAGCCCACGAAGCAGAGGTTATTTTGTCGAGCATGGCCCTCCATGTCCTCCACTCTAGCCGCCAGGCCTCACGTCAATGATTCCAGGTTGGACACCTTCTTTTGAAGGGTGGTCACGGTATCCTCTGTCGCGGATATTCGCGTTCCTGCTTCAGTAATTTGTTGAACTGCATTGCGAAGGCCCTGGTGAAGGACCATGACATCGGACCCCACTGCACTAATTTTGACCTCCAAGGCGTCTCTCGACTGTGTAATGGCAGCCCGGAGTGCAGTGCTGTCAGGGATAGGCACTGCGGCCATCTCAGGACCCGGTAGCTGGCCAGCAGCCCCCGTGTATTTATCCATGGTTGACTGCTTGGAGGTGGCCCCAGTAGGCTTATCCTTGGCCATTATGAAGCAGGCTGAGGAGGAAGAATTAAGGATTCCTGTCCAGAACAGGTGGTGTGCCAGTAGGTCTCAGACCTCAACTCGAAGCACAGGAGAATATCCCAGGGCAGCCGGGAGTAGCAACCAGGGGGATGACCCGACACCCACAAACCGTACCAGGACCTAGCCCAGCCGCTTTGGTAGGTGGTGACCCCCACGCCCCCCTACCGGGTGTCTCCAGCCCTCCGTCAAGCAGCAGGCTCCAAGCCGGAGTCACCCCCATCCAGGCATGTGAGGAGGTCCGTGGGATGCACTACAAAAAGCAGGGGGTGGTGTCATCCAGCCCCAGGCGGGCCACCAAACACGTAGGCCAGGAGTTCCCGGGGCAGCACACCAACTGAGAGGCATCCCGGTTTCCTGGCAGGAAGAGACAGCAGCAGAGGAAGCGCAGGCCCCATACCGTGCACACACTCCACACCGGGCCACCACTGCAGCATTGGTGAGCAGAGGGCACAGCCAGGACACCCCTGAGGATCTGGAGAGGCCACTCAACACCATCGAGAAGTGCGCAGTCCCAGCCGGGGCCTTCAGGGTGGCATTCAGTCAGCGCAAGGCAAGGCAGGTGGGCCGGGAGGCGACAGGCTGCACACTCAGGACCCCACTGCAGGTGAGAAGGAGGGAGGTGGGAGGGGGTCTCGCACACCCAGGCCCACCACAGCACATCTCACAAAGAACTTGGCCGCCCGAGGCAAGTCCGCGATTCTGGAATCCGCACCCGGAAATGAGGAGCAGGGCAGCTGGTTAGCAGTCCGATCTGACCACCGCCGACCAGCCGGCATGCCTCGGGCTTGGCTGGGCAGCGGCAATGCAAGAGGTGCGGCTGGCGGCTCGCACAGCCCCAGAGTAGGCCGTCCCCATTAATCCGTGGCTCGCTCAACACACAGACGGAGTACGGTAGGATCTCCGGGCCGCAGGCAACCACATCTGCAATTAGGGACGCCTCAGGTAAAGCCTAGAGACACGCACAGCCCACACCACCCCACCGCTCGTGGTGGCAGGTTGTCGTCTGGGTACAGGATGCACGCAGGCCGGCTCCCGGGCCCAGGCCCACACATCAGGACATCCGCACCACGACGGGAGCGGCACCCATAGTCAACGGCACCGGTGTCCCCCAGCTGCGCCACGTCTCCCTGATGCTCAGCGTAGTGTAGTGGCTGCCGGATGGCAAGTTTAATGGAGGATTATTGATGGACTGCAGAGACCGACATTACAGCACGTCCGCCATGTCCGACCGCTTGGCCACGCCCTGAACAAACAGCAATTAATGTGTTTGATTATAATTAATTTCTATTAAACATAGTTATTTGTTTGAAAATTATTTTTTTAAGTTTTATAAAATAATGTTTGCAGGTAATATTTTAGATTTTTTTACCATTATAAAATGTTTATATCTTTTGTAAGTTTTATTATTTTTATTTAAGTTTTCTTTTTTTGATTTTGAATTTTTTGTTTTGTAATTGATATTTTGTTTATTTTTAACATTTATTTACTTTATTGGGAATATCAATTTTTACTCCTTTGCTATCCAACACTTTCCCTATTGTTGCACTCACTGGAGTTGGAATAGTAATTTGTACCCCTCGCTATTCAACAATTTCCCTACTGTTGCTCTCACTGGAGTGGTAATAGTAATTTGTACCCCTCTGCTATCCAACACTTTCCCTACTATTGCACTCACTAGAGTGGGAATAGTCATTTATACCCCTCCGCTATCGTACACTTTCCCTACTGTTGCACTCGCTGGAGTGGGAATGGTAATTTTTTACATTTGCGCTATCCAACACTTTCCCTACTGTTGCACTCAATGGAGAGGGAATAGTAATTTGTACCCCTCTGCTATCCAACACTTTCCCTACTGCGGCACGCACTGGAGTGGGAATAGACATTTATACATGTTCGCTATCCAACACTTTCCCTACTGTTGCACTCACTGGAGTGGGAATGGTAATTTTTACCCCTCCACTATGCAACACTTTCCCTGCTGTTGCACTCACTGGAGTGGAAATAGTAATTTGTACCCCTCCACTATCCAACACTTTCGCTACTGTTGCACTCACTGGAGTGGGAATAGTAATTGGTTCCCATCCGCTAGCCAACAATTTCCCTACTGTTGCACTCAATGGAGAGGGAATAGTAATTTGTACCCCTCTGCTATCCAACACTTTCCCTACTGCGGCACGCACTGGAGTGGGAATAGACATTTATACATGTTCGCTATCCAACACTTTCCCTACTGTTGCACTCACTGGAGTGGGAATGGTAATTTTTACCCCTCCACTATGCAACACTTTCCCTGCTGTTGCACTCACTGGAGTGGAAATAGTAATTTGTACCCCTCCACTATCCAACACTTTCGCTACTGTTGCACTCACTGGAGTGGGAATAGGAATTTGTACCCCTCCGCTATCCAACACTTTCCCTAATGTTGCAGTAATTGGAATGGGAATAGTAATTTTTACCCTTACGTTATCCAACACTTTCCCTACTGTTGCACTCACTGGAGTGGGAATAGTAATTTGTTCCCCTCCTCTATCCAACAGTTTCTCTACTGCTCCACTCACTGGAGTGGGAATAGTAACTTGTTCCCCTACGCTATCCAATATTTTCCCTACTGTTGCACTCAATGGAGTGGAAAATGTAAGGAAAAAAAATTCTTAAATATTTTAATGTTTTAAATTATAATCAATGTTTTTTATTAGATTCTATGTTATAGGTTTATGTATATATATATATATATATATATATATATATATATATGTTTATTTGTAAATATTTATATATTTATAACATTTTAAAATATACTAAAATTATTAGTTTATTAATTGTTTAAAGTAAATATACATTTATGTGTTACTTTTTATATAAGTATGTTTACATTTTTTTTATTACATTTATTTATTATATTTGTTAAAAGGTACATTACATCTAAATAATTTTTTTAATTAATTTTATTATTGCATTTATTTAATATGATTTTTAATATATAGAAAAAATGATATTTTTGACATCAAAATTTTTTCCATAAATAGTTTTTTCTCTCGATATTTTAGTTATTTACATTATACAGAGAGGATGTCGATATTTTGGCTATCGATATTTGTGTGTCGTTCTTTGTGTATGAGGATATTTTTGCAATCAATATTATGTCAGTGATCCGTGCTCAGAGGGTGCCCCCCTGGTATGCCAAAGGCAAGCCCATCTGCGCGCATCTGCACCTGGACCATGCAAATGGAGAATGAGTCATGACAATGCAGACGGAAGCACATTAAAATCCACTCTAAGACATTACCACCAAATGATATGGACCATCAAACGTGCTGCTCTGGTGGACCACATCAATGCCAACATGAACATAAGGAAAGAAATCTTTGCCATTTTGAAAGATTTCACCTCACCATCGGCCTCGTCAAACTCAATCACCCCCTCTCAATTCTCTAGGAACAAAATAACCATAATTTACAGTAACTTCAGCCCGCAACCAGACTCGACAGACCACGCCAAACACCTACCGATTTTATACAAATAACCGTTTCTAACCACATGTGCCATCACCAATCTAGGAGAAACTGCTACCACCATCAAGTCCATCACTCAGGGGCCCCAACGGACCCCTTCCCCCACCACGCATACTCCAGAGGACTACAGCCCATCAACGCCATTCTCACACCCATTCTGAATGCTTCCACCTCTTCTGTGACCTTGCCATATGCTTGGGAACATGCAACAGTCCTCCCATTGCTGAAGAAACCTAGGGGCCTATTAGGATGGTGGACGGACCTGCGTACGTCCGCCACCCCAGAGGAGGAGGGACCGTCCGCAGGGGCAGCGGCGGTCCCTCCGTGCTAATTAGGATGTGACCGCCACCCTGGCGGTCACATCCTGTATTTTTAACATTGCGGCGGGTGCTGCTTGAAGCAGCACACGCCGCAATGTTAAAAAAATGCATGTTTACCTTTGCATGCACGAAGCTGCAGGCACCGTGAGGTCCTGCCGCTTCGTGCATGCAAAGGCAGGGGGGTACCATAGGTACCCCCCATGTGCACCCCCCTTCACCCCTGGGGGCCCGCAACGGGCCCCCGAAGACAACACCGTATGCCTTTCCACTGCAGAAATGCCGCCGTGGAAAGGCATATGACCGCAGCTATCCTAATATGGCTGGCGGTGTCTGATAGACACCGCCAGCCATGTTAGTGCTTTTCCGCCGAGGTCGGAAGGCGACCGCGGCGGAAAAGCGGCGGACGGAAAATAGATCCCCCAGCCATCCTAATCTGGTGGGGGGTCTTTTTCCAGTCCACAGCGGATAATCTGCATCCTCCGGGCCGGCGGGGGCTTCCGCCGGCCCGAAGGATGCAGATTATCCGCAATCATAATCGGCCCCCAAGTGCGAACCCTTCAACAACTACTGTTACCATTCTCAACCAAGGTCTTAAGGAAAAACATTAACAGACAGCTCACTGAATACCGCAATGATAACCAACCCCTCAATATTTATTTATTTTTTATTTATTTTTATTTATATCATTTGTAGAGCGCGCTGTAACCCTGCGGGCATCCTGGTGCTGAAGAAAGGTGCAACGAAGAACAGTCAGTCTTGAAAGCAAGAGGAGGGTGTCTCGATGAAGGTCTGTTACTACTACCCCTGGGGGGGGTTATACCCTTGGAAAGAGCCAGGTCTTGATTTTTTTACGGAACAGCAGTAATTCGCTGATTTTCCTGATTTCAATTGGAAGGCTATTCCAGAGGTGGGCCACTGCTACGCTAAAAGCTCTGCCACCCTGGGTCGCTTTTCTAATCCTAGGTATTCTGACAAGGTTAGTGGAAGAGGAGCGAAGGGCCCGTGTGGGCTCGTACCACTGGAACTTGCCTTGAAGTGGTTTAGGGCCCTGACATGTACTGCTTTGAAGACGGTGCATAGGGACTTGAAGGGATCCTCTGAGGCACTGGGTGCCAGTGCAGGTCAGCCAACCCTTGAGTTGTAGAAGATCGGCGGGCTCGTGAGAGTGCCAACTTAGCTGCTGCCGCCTGGATATTCGCAGTCTGGAAATCAGATATCCAGGTGATTCCAGTAACAAGGCATTGCAGTAGTCCAGGCGGCTGAGGATGGTACTCCGGACTACAGTTGTTCTTGCCTGTACCGGTAGAAAAGGCAGCAGCTTTCGGAGACCTCGCATTAAAGTGAAGCAACTGCCCACCAGTTTATTGACGTTGGTCTCCAGATTTAAATTTTCATTAAAGCGGACCCCCACATTCCGCACCGTCTTCATCGGTGTTAGCGGTCCATCCGAGGCTAAAGGCCCAAAGTCTGCAGGCAGGCTTCTGGCAATTCTCCCCACCTTGCACTGCATGATCTCTGTTTTTCCGCTGTTAAACTAGAGCGAGTTTCCCTTTAGCCATGCCGCCATTTCATGCATGCAGGCATGGAAACTCTCTAGTGAATCCGCCTGAGCACCATTGAGGGAGATCATAAGCTGTGTGTCATCAGCGTAGTTGATCACGCTGATGTCATAAGCCTTAATGATGCCCATCAGGGGTTGCATGTAAGCATTAAACAGGATGGGACTGATGGATGATCCCTGCGGAACCCCATGTGGCACTTTGGCAAATTCAGATTGGTATGGAGGGAGTGCCACTGCCTGCCACCTATCTGACAAATACGAACGCAACCAGTTAAGCAGCATTCCCTTCACTCCAAAGGTTTCCAGCCTTGTCAGCATAATGTCATGGCTCACTGTATCGAATGCGGCGGACAGGTCCAGCAGGATTAGAATTGCTGATTCGCCCATGCCCGCCCTCATTTGCAGGTTGTCCAGTACCATCACCAGTGCTGACTCGGTCCCATTGGCTGTTCTAAGCCCAAACTGTTCCTCCTCTAGAATGTTATTCGTCTCCAAGAAGAGGGACAGGGACTTACTAACCAGACGTTCCGTGATCTTAATTGGATAGGGCAGGAGCAAAATAGGTCGATAGTTCTTGTGGCAGCTAGGGTCGAGATTTGGTTTCTTCAGCAGAGGTGTGATAACAGCCTGCTTCCATCCAACCGGTACGGTGCCTGTGCTGAGGGATTGACCACATAACTGGCAGAGAATAGGAAAGAATTCGTACCCGAATTCCTTCACAATTTTGTGGGGTAGAGGATCCAGCGGAGATCCCGAGGAGATGCCAAGGGCTACTTGAAGAAACTCTTTCTCAGAAGGGATTGCAAAATTGTACAGGAAGGCACTGGGGGGCAGATACCTGGCCATTCCTTCTTCACCCTTCTTGCTTGTCCCTGTGCTCTGATGTGGGTGTATGAGCGAAGGAGAGTCCTCCATACTCTCCACTATTTTATTTATTTTGTCCTGGAAAAAGGAGGCCAGTCCATCACACAGCTCCTCTGAGGGTTTGATGTTACTACTAGGGCAATCAAGGTGCGTCATTTCTCTCACTATTTTAAAGATGTCTCTTGATTTATTGGTGCTTTTCAGTATGATGGCTGCAAAATGTTCTGCTTTGGCCGTCACTATTTCCTTTTTATATTTTATTATTGACAGTCTCCAATGTAATCTATTCTGCTCTGTGTAATCCCTCCTCCGGTGTCTTTCGGCCTTTTTACAGGCGATTTCTCAGGCTTTCCGTGTACCAAGGCGTGGAAGGGCTGTCTCTTTTCCTGATCACTTTCAGCGGGGCAATTTGCTCAAGTTTCTGGGTCACATGTTCACAGAGCGTGCAGTAGTTCTCTGTGATGTTACTCTCTGGATTAAAGAGGGCTTCTAACTGAAACAGGGGCTCCCCTGTTTTCCCCTTTTTTGATAGCCCTTTCCAGTCACGACGAAGGTCCTGATTTGTTTGGCCATAGGCCTTGCGTTGTTCAAGGCTTGGACATCGAATATCATTAAATGGTGGTCTGACCATCCCACTGATAGGATTTTTCCCATGACCATGACATCCTCTTCTGCGAAGATTAAGTCTAAAATGTGGCCTTCCCTATGTGTTGGTATGGTCACCCATTGTTTTAGTCCTAGATTGGCACAGGACTGTGTAATATTGTGAAAGGCCGTGTCTAATTTACCATTGGTCCATAAGTTAAAATCCCCCAGCACTAAAAGTCTGGTATGTGTGAGTTTCATATTGTTAATAATGTCAATCAGTTCCTGCTGTTGCGTGGCATTGATGGCCCCTGGTGGTCTGTAACACACCATGCCGGTTAGGCAGTGACCTAAATCATATTTTATCGAGAATCCAAGGAACTCTGCACAGGATATTTCATCTATGTCCAGCATAGTAATATTCAGTTCTTACCTGAAAATGATTCCAGTTCCTCCCCCCGTCTCCTGAGCCTGGGGTTGTGGAGGACCTTGTATCCCACAGGGCAGGCTGGACCCAGCTCTGACTTTAGCCCAGCCACCGTCCATGTTTCTGTCAGAAACAGGACATCCAGGTTGTTAGACTCGATCAATAGCTGTGTCTCGGTTGCATATTTGGGAAGGGATCTAACGTTGAGCAGGCCACAAATCAAGCCGCCCTTACTCCTTACGGTGTGTACTGGCTTGAGCGTGTTATCCGACAAAGTATGGCGGTATTGAACTTCCCTATGTGTTGCAGCTACCTCATTTACTGGTGGTTTAGACTGGTCAGCTCGTGCCAGTAACCTTATTGGAAGAGGGTTTATATGCGGCAGGCAGGTCAGACAGTTTGGACAGGGGTTTCCATCCGTGCATTTTGTGTTTGGTGTAGCTCGTGGGCAGGTTGCCTTTCTTCTTAGACGGATCAAGCTCCAAAAGTGACTCCCTATTGTAACAGATGACCCGTTTGTCCGGGATGGATCGAACAGGGGGGTGGCCCTGAGCCTGGTCCGAGCGCGGACGGGCGCAGATGGGCTTGCCAGTTAAAAACCAGTGAAGCTAAAAATAAAATACTTTTTAAAAGCAGAGTGCTTACTAGCCTTCTAGCGTGCTGTTTCAAGCACACGGGTAACAGAGAGCTACGTTTTTGCCACCACGCATCCTTCTACTCACATGCTGCTGATTTCACAGTTAACAGCTTTCTGTTGCGGCAGCGCAGAGCTGATCTTTTATGTCAGCCGGAGTCTGCCGGACACTAGAGCGCTACCCCCAAAATGGCCGCCAAACTCGGGCCACAGGCAGTGAGGGCACGATGTGAGCTCGGTCGCCAAGACTCCCTCCACACAAACAGCACAAGCTGCGGTGGACCGGGGAGAAGCGACGCTCAACACCAGGTGAGAAGGGAGTGAATGATTGCCAGTTAAAAACCAGTGAAGCTAAAAATAAAATACTTTTTAAAAGCAGAGTGCTTACGAGCCTTCTAGCATGCTGTTTCAAGCACACGGGTAACAGAGAGCTATGTTTTTGCCACCACACATCCTTCTACTCACATGCTGCTGATTTCACAGTTAGCAGCTTTCCACTCAATCCGGTTTCAGACCTAACCATAGCACAGAAACTGCCCTCATCACCACCACGTATGACATCCACATGACTCTGGACAGAGAAGACATGGTGGTCCTCATCCTCCTGGACCTCTGAGCAGCATTTGACACAGTCTCCCACACCTTCCTCATTCAACGCCTACGCAACATTGGAATCCACAGACACACACTCCAATGGATTTGCTCCATACTGACTGGAAATACCCACTCAGCCTGGCACCATACATTTCAGACGCCTGCTGCTTATCTGCGGAGTTCTGCAAAGATCATCTCTGAACCCGAAACTCTTTAGCGCATACATATCCACTCTCACAACATCAATGTAATTTCCTTTGATGAGGACACACAACTCATTCGCTCCCTCACAGACTGGATGCCTGGTACTCGGATCAAGTTCAATGCCTGCATGACTGAAATCACCTATTGGATGAAAAACAACTGTTTAACTCTAAACACTGACAAGACCAAAATCATGATCTTTGGAAAGAGCACATAAATGTGGGACTCCACCTGGAGGCCCACAGAGGTAACATAGACACCCAACCCCCATGCCAAGAAGCTCAGGAACATCATCAACAGCAAACTCGACATGACATCTGAAGTCAATGCAGTCATCGTCTTATGCTTCCCTACCCTGAAGATGCTGAAGATAATTTACAAATGGCTTCAAATCAACACCCCGAAAACTACCACACATGCCCAGGTCACAATCAAGCTGGACTCCAGGAACTCGCGCTATGCCGGGACCAACAAAACACTCACCAGAAGGCTGCGAAACCATTCTGAACTTGGTGGCCAGAATCTCTCTCAACCTCCCACACTACGTTCACATCACACCACACCTGAAGGAGCTCCACCGGCTCCCCTGTCACAAACAAGCACAAATCAAAATCCCCACCCACACTTTCACAGCGCTACATAACACTGGCCCAACATGCCTCAACAATCACATATGCTTTCACAAACCTTCCAGACACCTTCACTCATCCAGACTCCAACTTGCACGAATACCAAGCATACGGCAAACCAGATCTGGCAGTCGAGTCTTCTCATACATCTCTCCTAAAGCGTGAAATGACCTGCCCCTACACGAGAGCCTCTTCCTCACTTCTTGAACTCTGCAAGAAGCCGAACAACTCACTATTTGAATAGTCCCACTAGGCCCTGTGTGTGGCTAGACTAAGACCTTTTCAGTGCCAAGATACCCTCCCGGGAAACAGTGTGATTTAAAAATCTGCATAACATAAGATATTGAGCTGGGCTGAACTTCTACTCTTCAGTTATGCACAGTTACAAAGGTGAGCATTTCATATTCTCATATCCTGTTACAGTACATTGCACTTTACCATGTTATAGTCAGGGCCACAGGAATTATGAAATTTTGCGACTGTGGTATTTTCCATATCATTGTGGATTTCCCGCAGTTACCACATAATCCATGATCTGCTGCATATTCTGCAGATTTAAAAAAAATTGTTTTGATCTCATACAGTTTAAAAGTTGCTAAAAATGCAGCAACACGCGTTGCGCAAAGGTTGACTAGTCACCTTTTGGTTGCCTATTGCTATACTTGGGGGTTTAACCTGAACTGAGGTGCAACCTATGCCCAGACAGTGTTAACAAGTGTAAAAAATGACAAAATGAAGAGAAATGTCACAAAATGTGCAGCATCAAAAATACAGGAACCCACTTTAAAGGGTTCAGAGACCTAGTTGGTGTATATGGTTACTGTCAATTATGTCACACCCACTCCACCATCACCACACTTTACACCACACATAGTCATCTCACAAACAAGTGAACCTGCGTAGTCCGCTAGTCGCAGCACGCCCCTTTTCGTAGAGAACTGGGATGGCCCCAATGATGAAGCAGGTATACACCCGTTACAACGCAACTTTTACAACGACCTACCATTACAACGCAGGCACTACAACGCATACCATTACAACACCTTCCCTAGTGTCCACGGGGACTGGAGTTGGAATATAAAATTATACTTACCACTATCCAGCACCTCTAAGCGCTATGCGTTGTAACGGTATTCGTTGTAAATACCGCGTTGTAATGGTATGCGTTGTAATGGTATGCGTTGTAACGTCATACATCCGATGAAGCATGTCACCGTGGGGCAACCCCGGTGAGTGAGGGGACTCTAGAAAGAAATTTTTCTTTCTCATTTTTTGGTACACACTGACATAATTGACAGTAACCATATACACCAGCTAGGTCTCTGAACCCTTTAAAGTGGGTTCCTGTATTTTCGATACTGACTGGAGGCTGACCTAGTTTGGTTTAACCTCCTTCTCCCTCCTATTTCTTGTTTTACAAAATGTGCAGCCTTATGCCACATCATTTGCCTTTTCTTGTTGGATAATTTTGTTGATTCTACCGCATACTTTGGTCCTCCCCTTCTGCGTTATTTTAGTGGCCCTGGTTATAGTGACCTTGCTCTTTGTCTAATCACATCTACTTGCAATGGGACTGATCCTAATTCTGTTCAATAAAGGGCTGCCACATGTTATGCAATGTGGCATGATACACACACAGTAGCATTCATGAAATTGGCCATAGATAGAACAGTTGGGCCCACCTACAAAGGCTCTTGTAAATACTGTGGGGCATATTTATGAATATTTCACGCAGGACAATGTAGTAAGCCACCTTGCTGAGCTGTGCTGCGTGAAAGGGAGAGGGCAGGAATGCACCATAATTAAGATTATATGGCAGATGACTGACATCTCCTTGCATTGCTGCACTTTGGGCTGCCTAGAACAAATGCAGGCCCCCTGCCGGCATGGTGCAATGGTGCCTGCATTGCAGGCAGGATTGTTTTTGTGCAGGTTTGACACCTTCCTGCTCAAAAATAATCTTATGTGGCTTTTACCTCTTTCTATGGGTGCTGCACAACGCAGCACACATAGAAAGAGGAAAAAACAAGGAGCAATAAAGATATTTCTCTCTATTACGCCTCCCTGGGAAGGCGTAGCATTTTGACGGATTGCCAGGCCTACCACTCATGGAAAATCTGGGAATACGCCAAAATCCATGGGTGGATGCGTGCGAACACCCACGCTCTACCCATGTAATGCTTTCCGGGGCAGATTAATGCAAGGCAGCGACTTGCTTTACTCCAATGTTCCAAGCACCGCAGATAAATATGACTTTAGTGTCGTGTTGCCCTTGGGTTAGCTTGCGTGATGCAAGGTCAACGAAACACCATCATACATCTGGCCCTGTGTGTGTATGAGTGTTTTTGCATGTGTATAAACACATACACACACACACACACACACACACACACAACAATCACTTCTTTGCTGTTAAAGGTATTTAGACAAATTAATTGTGTGCGGCATTGTATTTTACTTTTATCTGTTTTGGCACCCAGCACGGCAGCTGTGGCGGTGGTGCCCAGAGGTGGGTGCAGGGCAGATGGAGCTGGGTCACGGCCCCCTTCTGGCTTTCTCTAGAAACGCCAGTGTAAACTGCTGATGTTTGACAACCGTAGGACAATATGACCCTACCAGTGTCTGCAGGCGATCAGGCAGCCCTTCCAAATGTGGAACTATTTCACAAGTTCCAAACTACCAGGAAGTATCTTTCTCTGTTTATCTTTGCTGGCCAGGTGCCAGTGCATTGCATACATTGCATCATATCAAGGCCGGAAAAAGGCCTCAACAACTTTCTCAGCCTACTTTTATTTGTCAGGAGTACACTGCAGTGCTCCCTTCCAACAAAAGCACAGGGTGTACTTGATTTCCCTGAGAGGCGTGCACCAGCGTTGTCCCGTTTCTGTGGAATTTGCTGTGTCTTTCTTCCTGTTCCTGTGAATTTGATTATTCAAAACAGTTGCAAGAAATAGTTGAAAATCAGGAAGAGAGAGGTGCTGTACATGTGGAAAAATAACCTGAACTGAAAAATAGTAAGCTGTTGTTGTTTTAGAGCTTTCCAAAGTGAATGACAAGGCAGTAGTCCCCAGATTGTAAACCAAGATACATTTTGTGCAGGGGATTTGCCTACAGTAATTGCGTCAGTCCCACACCCTGGCACATTGGCAAGCCCTAAAATGTGAAGAAATACACAGGAATCTTTCTCAGAGCTGCTCCCACTTATGATGGGCATTTGGGTTGCGGCTTCAGCCTGCCTAAACCACTGTCAGGATGACAGGATACCTTGCCATGGTGAGACTGCAAACCCACTGACTTACAGAACAAATGTACCGCTTAATGTTCATAATGCAGTTTACAAAATTATCCCACTGCCTTCAACACTAGAGGAGAAGGAATAATTGTGACCATTTTGCAAATTGCGGGCCAGATTTACAGACCTTTTGCCAGTGGCAGCCGGCACGGGTAAGAGCAGTGGGCAGAGTGAGGGCGCCAGAAGTCAACAGTCGAGGTAAATTTTAATATTACAAAAAACACTTATCTGGCACTCACGAGAGCCAGGTGAGTGGTCTTATTTATTTAATTGTGCCTCTTCTGTCGAGTGTTGACTTCTCTGCGCCCGAGCCCTGCTTCACCACTCTTACCTGTGCCAGCTGCCACTCTCTTTTGCACTGGGATTGTATCACAAACGTGATGCAAACCTGCGCAAAAAGTATTCTGTTGGGTTTACAAGTTTTGCACTGGAATGTTGACGAAAGGTAATTTGCGATGCTTTGTGTTATTGTGCGTGATAGGGGCATTACATTGGTGGTACATGGGCGTTCCTGTGCTACCTCCCACTCTTTTTGATGCAATACCCTTCTACTAATGAGCCAAAATATAACGTCACTTTGAAGCAAGCGTTAAAAGGAGAAATACTTTTGTTTCTCCATTCTCTTCCACCTTTGCATGTGGCTGCCCTGTAGAGAGCACATACAAAGTAAGAAAACGTTTAAAATGTGTCTAAGCATAGTATTTTGTACTGGAAGGGTGACCTTGCAGTACAGAACCTACACTAGACTCACACAGACACCTTTGCACTATGGTGCAAAGGTGTGTGCATGGCGCTCGGCAGACTGATTTTGCTCCGGAGCTAGGGAGAGAGGAGGAGTGTGTTATATCTCTGTAGATATGGCGCTTTCCTCCTGTCTCGCTGTCACGCAGTGCAGATTTGTGTGCTGTGCTGTGCTGAGTTGTGTAACTGGGTCCTAAATCTAGCCCTGCATCTGTATGAAGATTTAGGCAATGTTTTTTGACCCCTCATGTACACGTTAACATCTGCTGTGAACCCTCCCCTCTTCCCTTCTAGAATGTCTCTTTAAAATCAAAAAAAGATTACAGAATGTTTTTCCACCAATATATTTGTAGATGACCTACTTGCCACTATGTTTGCGTCCAGCTTGTTCTGGTTTGCTCCAGGAGCCCTGCACCTCCCATTTCCTTCCAGGATGACCACCAAAGCTATTAAAATAGTTCGATTCAGGGGGCGTGGCCAAGATGGCGGGGTGAGCGGACGCTTCTTCCCGCAGCTCCTCCGGCCCGACTAGGCCTGACCCCTTTATCGACAGCTTCTCTCCCCCCCTCTGGAGCTCAGCGGCCGAGAGAAGGGTGGCGGAGACCTTGGTGCATGCACGGGTGTTACCATTTGGTCCTGAGCGCCGTTGTAGAAGACTACTTGAGCGATGGCAAATTGACTGCGGAGCACCACTGAGCCAAGGCGGAGCGAGTTGCCGGACGCAAGGCCTGGGCGAGCGCCGGCACGGGGGCTTTGGCTGAACAGCATGGCGTCTGTTTGCCTATTTGCAGCTGCTCTGTGCCTTTGAAGCTGGTGAGCCGGACGACCAGCCTGCGAGAGGCACTGCGGGGAGAGACGGTCGCTGCCTGAGCATAGTGACACTCGAGACCGCGGCTGCGGCCTGGTACGCTACACGCTCTCCGGTCCCGTATCAAGTTTGGAGAGGAGTACGGAACGGAGTGACAGGACACTCGACCCTCCTACGGATCGAAGGGCCCCGGAGGGGACTCATTGTTGTGGCCCTGAGACTGTGTGCAATCCGGGCAGTGGCCATCGGAATCGGAGGGTCTTCTTGGAAACGCCCAGCTGCCATTTTGTCCCCGAGAAGGCGATGGAGAAGATCCCCTGAGGTGGCGGCCTGGATTACTTCGCGCCCCCACGGCCCGAGCAAAGCGCACGGCAAAGGTGTGGTTCAATTGGCGGTGCCACGGACCGGGGGGTCTCTGAATTGGCCGGCGGTCCGGACATTGGTTGGAGATGTAGGAGGGTCTATACAGTGGCGCCTGGCCGCCATTTTGTTCTCGAAAGTATGGAATACACGACGGCCCTCCTATATCGGATTCTCCCCTCGTTAGCGCCTTGCCCATAAGTGGAGATCCAGCAACGCCGGGACCTGCTGTCTACAGCCCGGTATTACCTCTTCCATTGAGCGGCGTGCTGTGGTCCACGGTGTGCAAATGTCGGGCGGCCGGAGCGTGAAGAAAGGAGATCGCACGCTCCCGGACATGCTCAGCAGGGCCCAGCAACAGCGTGATAGGGCGCAACCGTCTCCGAGCTCTTCCGGAAACTCAGGAGAACCGGCTGGGGGGGAGCCCCCGGTCACGAGATCCTTCATGGAGGCCCTGTTTAGTTCGCTCAAAGAGGACTTCCAGACGCTAAAGCAGGAAGTGGCCAGCGAGGTGCGCGAGGTTCGCAAGGAGGTGGAGGGCCTTGGTGAGCGGATGAAAACGGTGGAGGCAGCGGCCCAACGGAGGGATGAGGAGATTGTCCACCTACAGCAGGATGTACTCCGCCTCAGGGAACAGCATGTGGACCTCCAAGCGCACAATGAAGACCTGGAGAACAGGTCGAGACGGAATAACATACGGGTCCGGGGAGTCCCGTCCACTGAAGAGGGAGCTGATGTTGCTGGCTACCTGAGGGACATGCTCAGAGAGATCCTGGGTGAACCAGCGGACTTCCCGATCCGGATTGATAGGGCCCACAGGGTCGGCCGTCAGCGACAATCGGCGGCGCCTCCTCCGGACATTTTGGCCTACCTTCCGGATTTCCTAGTAAAGGAGCGCATAATGGCGGAGGCCCGCAAGAAGCAACCGCTGACCTTCCGTGAACGGCCCGTCGCGCTGTTTCAAGACTTGTCTGCCATCACGTTGCAAAAACGGAGAGCCTTCAAGATTGCGACGGACTTTCTGAGGGAGAATGAAACACCATACTCTTGGGGGCATCCCTTTCGCCTTATCTTTCGCTGGAACAGCGTGATGCACCAATTGCGCTCCTTGCAGGACTTCTGTGGGGTCCTGGGTCTCACAGCTACGGAGGAGGGTGAAGTGACGCCGGGCCAGAGACGCCCAGAGCGAGGAGTACGACGGCGAACGGCAAGAAGGAGGTCGGTGGCAAGCGCCGGGAGGCCGGATTCACCTACCATCAGAGCGGAAATGGCCAACGCGTTGAGAGAGGCGGTCAGGGGCTCTACTGCCACGAACGGTGTAGCCTTGACGGCATAGAAACGCTGCGGGGGGAGAAGGACATAGCTTCTGATGATGACAGGTTTGGGGCTGGAGGGGGGTTGAGGGGGAGGCGGGAAGAACGAGTGGCCGGACGTCCACTTTCTGTACTTTCCACGGACTTGTCCGTTTTGGGACATGACCGGGACAATGGGTTGTTCGAGTTTGGGTAGGGGGTTGGCCAGTTGCCACGGGGTTGGTTTGGGGGAAGTTGGGGGGAGGGGGGGACATCGTCCAGTGTCTTATATATTATTGCATTATTTCACTTTAACTCCCCTGCGCTGCCGTCCCGTGCCCTACCCTCCCCGATTGGGTGCCCACGGCTTAGCGCACACTGTCCTTTAGGAATATGGCGACACTGAAAGTAGTAACCCTTAATGTTAAGGGATTGAACAATCCGGTCAAACGGAGGGCAATCTTGTCTTTGTTGGAGGGGACACAAGCAGACATTTGTCTCCTGCAGGAAACCCACTTGTTAACACATTACTGTCATAGGATGCGTTCTCGCAAGTTTCCCACACAGTTTTTCTCTTCCACTGCCTCTAAGAAAGCGGGGGTGGCCATCTTGATAGCAAGTTCCTTCAGGGGGGAGGTGCTGTACAAATTCGCAGAACAAAAGGGGAGATTGTTGGCGTATCGCCTTAAGCTGGGAGATGTGACATTCACTATTGGCTCTTTGTACAGCCCAAACGACCACCAGGAGCGCTTTCTAGACTCGGCGCAGGTGGACGTGACTGCCTCCCCGGACAGACATGTCATTTTAGGGGGGGATTTGAACATAGTTTTTGATTCCACGCTTGATAGGTCCGCGCAGAGACACCCGCAAACTGGGGAACTTTCACAGGCAGGAAAGGCTCGACTCGCTGATCTGGACCTGCATGACCTTTGGCGCACACTGCACCCCACGAGTAGGGACTATTCTTACTATTCACATGCACACCGGACGTATGCACGGTTGGACCACTTGTTGGTCAGCGGACCGATGTGTGCCTCCGCTACGACGGCGGACATAGGGGTCCTCTCATTATCAGATCACGCGCCGGTCGCGGGTACATTTGTGCTCCCACCGGTCTCCCCCTCCCGCGGTGTCTGGCGCCTTAGGGACACCCTCTTACATAAAAAAACTGTTGTGAAACACATTGAGGAGTCGATCCGGGAGTACCAAACACATAACGATAACTCAGACACCTCGCTAGCGACACAGTGGGCGGCGTTGAAGGCAGTCCTAAGGGGGGAGTTTGTAGTATATGGTTATTGTTAGGAATGACGCGCGTGAACGCACGCGCGTCATTCACAACAATAAAACATCGTGTTGTGATTTGAATGTGGAATCGCTGTGTGTAGTGTTCGCGTGAGGTGTGTGTGTGGGTTGGTACCGCGTGTCTGTATGTTGTTCTTTGAATGTTGATGCGTGCATGCAGGTCTATAAATCTACTTTCTGGAGTGTTTATTCATCTTCTCAACAGAGTTCATTTCTATCTCCTCGGCGGAGAACAGGGAGAGACAGCGCAAGAGGGAGGAGCTGACTTCCAAAGTTAGAGAACTGGAGCATGTACATCGCCGTACGGGGGCCCCTAGGATATGGAAACAGTTGAAGGCTGCTAGGAAACTCTTATCAGCGTTAGACATGGACAGGGCGGAATATGCGGCGCTGCGCCTGAAACACGCGTTTTACACGGGAGGGGATAGGTGTGGCAAACTCCTGGCGAATAGGCTTCGTATGGCGCATCAGCGTAACGTGGTAAAGGAACTGCTAGATTCTGATGGGGTGGCGGTCTCTGAAGACGCAGCGGTAGCGGAGGTGTTCCGTAGGTTCTATGAAGACCTTTACACAGGGGAGCCCCCTTTGCCGCAAGATACTGCGGACTATCTGGAGTCGGTGGCCCTTCCGGCCCTGGACCCGACACAGGCAGAGCACCTGGAACGTAGTATTCATGTAGAGGAGGTGATATCCGCCATCTCCAGGCTCAAGCATGGGAAGGCCCCGGGCCCGGACGGTTACACGTCCTTGTTTTATAAGACCTTTTGCCCGGTTGTGGCACCTATCCTTGCCCGCTTATTCAACTCCTTCTCTGCACCGGGAGCCATTCCGCCGGACCTCTTAAGAGCAACGGTCTCGGTAATTCCGAAACCAGGGAAGGACCGGACCCTCTGCGGCTCGTACAGGCCAATATCCCTCCTGAATGTTGACCTAAAGCTATATACAGGGATTCTGGCGTCTAGACTGGCTTTACATCTGCCGGGCCTAGTAGAGGCTGATCAGGCTGGATTTGTCCCAGGTCGACAAACAGTCGATAACACCAAGAGAGTGGTGCACGTCTTGGAGAAGGCCTCACGGATACAGGGAGAGAGAATGTTGCTGGCGGTGGACGTGGAGAAAGCATTTGATCGCGTTCATTGGCCCTATCTTGAACAGGTGCTCCGGAAGATGGGTATTGGAGAGAAATTCTGTTCGATGGTTTTTAATTGTTACAAGTCCCCTTCGGCTACAGTTAGAGTTAATGGCTGCAGCTCCCGCAGCTTCGAGATAGAAAGGGGTACTAGACAAGGGTGCCCGCTTTCCCCTCTTCTCTTTGCCCTTTATATGGAGCCGTTTGCCCAGAAGATTCGCCAGAACCCGGATGCGATAGGGGTTAAAATGGGGCGATATGTCCATACGATTAGTCTCTATGCGGACGATGTCCTATTGACCCTGGATGACCCGACGCGGGCCCTCCCGGCATGCATTAAGGAACTGGATGATTTCTCGAAAGTGGCGGGCTTCAAGATGAACATGGGCAAGTCAGCGGCCCTAGATGTGTCCCTGACTGCGGATACGAGACGAGATCTGCAGAGGCTTTTTCCTATGAAGTGGTCGTCATCCCTGGTACCTTACCTGGGGATTCTGTTAGCACCGACGTTGCCAGCAATGGTAGCGGCCAATTACGCATCTCTAGGCAGGAAAATCAAGGAAGAGCTAACCCGCTGGGGTAAAGGAATGTTGTCCTGGCTCGGCAGAATAGCTGCGGTCAGGATGACGGTCTTGCCCCAGATCTTGCATCTCTTTCGGACCTTGCCGCTCCAACCGCCTACGGGATGGATCAGACAGACGCAAGCAGATATTGCACGTTTCATCTGGCAGGGTCGCAAGCCGAGAATGAAGAGGGTTCTCTCCATGCTGGCCCCGGAGGCGGGAGGCCTTGGCATCCCAGATCTCCAGAAATACTTTCAGGCAGCGCAGTTGCGCTACATGGTGGAATGGAGCAAATGGGAATCTGACAAGCATTGGCTCTTTCAGGACCAGGCGGTGGCGGGGCGTCCCTTACAGGAAGTGCCATTCTTGCGACGGATCCACCGTCCCCCCAACTTATACGCTTCCTATGTCACGCGAGTCCCCTTGAGGGTGTGGGACGCTGTTAATGAAGTTCACGACCTCACCACATTCCCCTCGCCTTTCACGCCGATAGTGGAGAACCCTGATTTCTCCCCAGGTCTAGAACCGGGCGCGTTCACGCAATGGAGGGCAGCGGGTTGCCGTGCGCTCTTCCAGATGTATGACTCGGAGGGGGTGGTCCCTTTTCAGCATTTGAAGCAGGAATTCCACCTGACTGAGGCAGAGAGGTTAAGGTACATGCAGGTTAGGCATTGGGCGCTTCAGCCGCAGGTGCGAGACACTGCAGATCGTCAAATGAGGCCGTACAAGAGGTGGTTAATAACTCGCACCTCTGACGCCAAACTGATCACGGACCTCTATAAATTCCTGCAGCCCCCCCATTTCATTTTTATAACCCTGGCAGGGAACGCTGGAATAAAGAGCTGGGGAAGACGCTCAGTCACAAGGAATGGGATCAGATTGCATACCGCGCGAGACACTCAGCATACCACACAGGACTCACAGAAACATTCACAAAGGTGTCCACGTATTGGTATTATACCCCGGAGAGACTACATGAAATGAATAGGAATATTGGGAAGGCGTGTTGGAGGGAATGTGGACAGACGGGGACTCTCACGCATGTGCTTTGGGATTGCCCCCTGTTGAGGGAATACTGGACGGAGATTATTGATGAGATAGATGCTCACTTTGAGGTAGAATTGCCACGCTTCCCGGCGTATGTTCTGTTGGGCCTCCCGAATGGGCTAATGTACCCGCTGAAGTCACACAGAGGTCGGCAAATAGCAATAGCACTGGGATCGGCGATCCAGAACATATTGATACATTGGCGCACTACCACAGTCCCCTCCATCATGGGCTGGCTCCACAGACTTTGGCATGTTTTAGGCATGGAAAAACTATCGCTTATGGTGGCGGGGAACGTGGAGCAATTTGATGAGTTGTGGCAACCCTTTCATGCGCTCTTGACCACAGAATTTAGAGAACTTACCTGTCCGAGGTACCTTAGACTCCTGAGACTAACACCTCCTGTAGACCCAACCAACTAAACGGACATGAGATGGGGACTCATGGGGTGGGGGGGTGGGGTGGGGCAGCAGGACGCATCACTACTTAGGCACTGGACGGGGGGAGGTTGGGAGGGAGTTGGGGGGAGTTGGGGTGTTTGGGGGGAGGGTTCAGGGGGGAGGGAGGGTTGGCTTTTTGCTTTTCCTTCCTTTAGCTTTTCAACCTCACCGACAGTGGCAAACATGTTTAGCTTTTTCTCAACGGAACCTTATCTTCGGTAGCCACTGTCCATTATCATGCTTTAATTACTTTCGCTTTGACATTTTGTTTGTAATGTGCATACCCCTCCCTTCTTTGTCCCCTTTCCTCCTATGTTTTGCCTTAATAAAAAGCTTTAAAGCTAAAATAGTTCGATTCAGTCCTTCCACACCAGCTACATCCCTCAAAGTACGTGTCTGCTTTCTCCAGATAAATTATGCAGCTAACATTGCACTTCATTTCAGTGGTAAATGAGACTATATCAGCCAGCACCTTTTCTTTTTTGCAGGCAGCGGTCATTTGGCAAGCCAAGGCAAAGCCACAGTGAAGAGTTAACTTTGTGACCAATACTCTTCTGGTGACAGAAACACAGTATATTGCAAGGATAGCTTGAGGGTGATGGAGCAGGGTTTTGAGAAAATAAAACCTGCTCGGATTAACTCCTCAGTAACATATACTAACAGTGTGCTGTAAAAATAATGTGCACAAACACGAAAACACTGGTAAATGTTTGCGCAGGCGTGTGCTAATGTGAAT
This sequence comes from Lissotriton vulgaris, assembly GCF_964263255.1. Classification (NCBI taxonomy): domain Eukaryota; kingdom Metazoa; phylum Chordata; class Amphibia; order Caudata; family Salamandridae; genus Lissotriton; species Lissotriton vulgaris. The sequence goes on from NC_141699.1 coordinate 345,236,001, forward strand.
GCATGCCATACCAGGCCGCATTTGCATTCTGCTTCAAAATAAAATTAAAATAATGCTATTTTTGCACAATAATGCTCTTGCTAGGAACATAACATGGGATAGTGCAATAGTGGGTGGTAAACAGTGAAAAGTACATTTCGTGAAATTAATAATGTCTGTGTTCTGTTCATTGTACTGAAAAGAGTTTGGGCCTACATTTTTGCATGCCTGTAGTGGGTTAAAAGAAAATAAATAAGAATAAATAAGTTGAAAATCGAGCTCTGAGAGAGGATGGAGAAGGTTTAGGCTGATAACCTTCAAGGAACATTTGTATGTCTGCCAAGTAATGGAAGAATGGCCATGAGACTGAGAAGAAATGTACAAATTTCTTCTGCAGAAGTGGCAATGCTGAGCAATGAAAGTGTAGAGATTTTTAACATGTTGCTTACTAGAGGAAATGTGTATTCATAAAATGTGGTTAACGTAATGTGAAATGTATTAGACAAAGAGCGCTATGAAAATATGAATGTGACTATGGTGGGGTGATAGAACACCCCCCGAATCAGCCAATGAGAGACCGAGTGTCTGTAAATGTTTCAACAAGTGTGGGTTGGACATGTAGTTTTAGGGTATAATTGAGGTACCCTATTGGGTGTGGTTTAGAAGCATTGAGACGAGTGCGAGGAAACTTGGAGGGAGATCGTCGCTGTCCGTCGGTTTGCTGAGGCCTACCTGTTCCTGTCCTGTATCCAGTATCCTGATAATATTTGTTCCCTGAATCTGTCTCAGGGGACCCCTACTATCCCGGTGGCCAGGGGGTGGTATTTCTCTATTTCCTTAGGTTAGTATTAGATAATAATTCATGATTTGCATAATAATTTGCAAATGTATTTTGTCTCTGAAACTTTTGTCTCCACGCCTATCCACTCCTTCATTTGCATTTATTCATTTGATCTGAGTGTGACACTGTTTGCATTGATAAATATTTTTTCTCTCTGCGATTAATGCATTGTTTGCCTTGTGAATCTGTACATGTTAAGTTCTTATTTACTACATTATTTGGTGATATACATTATTAACATTACACCAAGTTTGTGGTTATTTAGAAATATAGATAGATAGATAGTTATTATTATTACCATCAGCTTCTTAAGTTTACATCCATTGACCAGAGGAAAGAAGCTGATAATGCAGACTCAGTTATGTATTTAGAGTGTAAGTTACGAGTCTGTATACTGAACAACTGATTTAGAGTGTTCATTAGTCTTGAAACTCACCCAGCGTCATTTCAGCGGATTTTGGGTAAATGTGTATGGGACTGTGTGTATGTGTTGTTATTGATTATCGATCCCTGATTGGCGCTGGATCAGGGGCAGACATTTTGGAACTCAGTGTGTGTGGCAGGAATGGGGGCGTAGTCTGGGCTATATATCCCCTTGAAACACTTTTGCTGCCTCCCCCATCTGACAAGGTATTCCTTTTCCCATTTTCAAACCCTTTTATAAAGCTTTGAGGTGTTATATCCACTAGTGGCATAGGTGTGACTGTAACACAAGTTCAAGTCAAGTCAAGTCAGAGAATTTATATAGCGCACTACATACCCAGAGGGTCTCAAGGCGCTTAAGGAGGGGTAGGGAATCACTTGTCAAATATCCACGTTTTAAGTTGCTTTCTGAATGCTAGGTGATTCTGGGTAAGGCGAAGGTAGGTGGGAAGTGAGTTCCAGGTTTTAGCTGCCAGGTAGGAGAAGGATCTACCTCCCATGGTGGTCTTGTTGATGCGAGGTACATTGGCAAGGGCTTGGTTCGAAGATCGAAGCTGGCGGGAGGGGGCGTAGAAGGACAGTCGTGTGTTGAGGCATTCTGGTCCGATTTCGTAGAGTGCTTTGTGTGCGTGGGTAAGGAGCCGGAAAGTGATTCTCTTATTGACTGGAAGCCAGTGGAGGTTTTTCAGGTGACCAGAGATATGTTCTTTACGCGGGATGTCTAATATGAGCCTGGCTGAGGCGTTTTGGATTCGTTGGAGTTTTTTCTGGAGTTTAGCGGTAGTCCCGGTGTAGAGGGTGTTTCCATAGTCCAGTCGGCTCGTGACCAGAGCGTGGGTGACCGTTTTCCTAGTTTCGGTGGGGATCCAACAAAATGTTTTTTTGAGCATGCAAAGAATGTTGAAGCAGGATGAGGAGACGGCGTTGACTTGTCTGTTCATTGAAAGTGAGGAATCCAGGATGACGCCCAGGTTCCGTGCATGGTCTGTCGGGATGGGTGCTTTTCCAAGGGCTTCTGGCCACCAAGAGTCGTCCCATGCGGAGGGGGAGGTACCTAAGATGAGGACTTCTGTTTTATCTGAGTTCAGTTTCAGACGGCTGTGTTTCATCCATTCGGCTACTTCTTTCATTCCTTCGTGTAGGTTCGTTTTGGCGGTGCTAGGGTCATTGGTGAGTGATAGGATCAGTTGAGTGTCATCCGCGTAGGAGATGATGTTGAGGTTGTGTTGGCGGGCGATGGCCGCGAGGGGGCTCATGTATACGTTGAAAAGGGTGGGGCTGAGTGAGGATCCTTGTGGTACGCCGCAGATGACTTCAGTGGCCACTGATTTGAATGGTGGAAGGCGGACTCTCTGGGTTCTTCCGGTGAGGAACGAGGTGATCCATTCCAGAGCTTTTCCTTGGATTCCGATGTTTCTGAGGCGCTGTAGAAGGGTGCTATGGCAGACTGTGTCGAAGGCTGCTGAGAGGTCGAGGAGGATGAGGGCGACTGTGTCTCCATTGTCCAGTAGAGTTCGAATGTCGTCTGTTGCTGCGATGAGGGCGGTCTCAGTGCTGTGTTTTGCTCGGAAGCCGGACTGTGAGGAGTCGAGGGATTTGTTGGCTTCGAGGAAGGCGGCGAGCTGGTTGTTGACAGCTTTCTCGATGACTTTGGCCGGGAATGGAAGGAGCGAGATGGGGCGGTAGTTTTTGAGTTCGGTGGGGTCCGCTGTGGGTTTCTTCAGAAGGGCGCTGAGTTCAGCGTGTTTCCAGCTTTCCGGGAAGGTGGCGGATTTGAAGGAGCAGTTGATGATGTCTCGGAGGTGCGGTGCTATGATGGAGTCTGCTTTGTTGAAGATGTGGTGAGGGCATGGGTCTGTGGGGGATCCTGAGTGGATGGAGTTCATCAGGCGGATGGTATCCTCAGTGGAGATTGGGTTCCAGTCATTAAGGATGTTCGAGGGGGGTGGAGGTTCAGTAGATGGTTGGGTGGGTTGGTCTTCGGGTTGGTTGTCGAAGCTGTTGTGGATGTCTGCAATTTTGTTGTGGAAGAATGAGGCTAGGGAGTCGCAGAGTGCTTGAGAGGGGGTGATGTCGTTAGAGTTGGCCGAGGGATTGGTAAATTCCTTGACGATGTTGAAAAGTTCCTTGCTGTTGTGGGCGTTGTTATCCAGTCGTTCCTTGAAGGCGGTTTTCTTGGCTTTTCGGATCAGTTGGTGGTGTATGCGGGTGGCGTTTTTGAAGGCGTCCTTGGTGCTGGTGGTTGGGTCTTTTTTCCAGGCCTTCTCAAGGGAGCGGCAATGTTTCTTGGATTTCTTAAGATCATCGTTGAACCATGATGCCTTCTTGCTGCCAAGTTTGCTTTGTCGTTTTTTCAGTGGTGCTAGGATGTCGGCGCTTTTGGAAAGCCAAAGGGTGAGATTGGTGGCGGCTTGGTCGGGGTTTGAGGAGTGGGCTGGGGGGTTTAGAAGAAGCGATGAGGAGATCTGGTCGATGGTGATTTTGTTCCAGTTTCTTTGCAGAGTTGGTTGGGGTTGGTTGTTGGGTTTGGGCTTGTTGTAGGTAAAGTGAACGCAGCTGTGGTCAGTCCAGAGGAGAGCCGTAGTGTGGCTGAAGGAGACATGATTGCTGGAGGTGAAGATAGGGTCGAGAGTGTGACCTGCGATGTGGGTGGGGGAAGTGACCAATTGATTAAGTCCGAGGTTGGCGAGGTTGTCCAGAAGGGTGGTGGAGTTGCGGTCGTTGTTCTTTTCAAGGTGAAAGTTGAGGTCTCCCAGAAGGATGTAATCTTTGGAGGGGAGGGCGTGTGGGGTGATGAAGTCCGTGATGTCCTCACTAAATTGTGCGCGGGGTCCTGGTGGCCTGTAAAGGAGGGTGCCTCTGAGTGTAGTCTTGGGGTCGATGTGGATCTGGAAGTGAAGGTGTTCAGAGTTGGCGAGATTGATGTCAGAGCTGGTTGAGATGTGGATGGATTTCTTATGGACGATAGCGATTCCTCCTCCTGTGTGGCCGGTACGGTCCTTGCGTATGATCTTATAATCTTCTGGGATGGCAATGGTGATGTCTGGGGCGGAGGAGGCGTTCATCCATGTTTCTGTAAGGAAGGCGACGTCCGGAGAGATGGTGTCTAGTAGATTATATAGGTCAATGGCGTGCCTGTGGACCGATCGGGTGTTGAGCAAGATGCATTGTAGGTGGTTGGGGTCGGGAATCTGAGGTGTGATCGTAGCGGAGATGTTGACGGTGCCGATGAATCTGCAGGAGTAGCATGAGAAAGGTCCATGGGTGTGTCCAGGAGCGGCTTGGACGCAGGTGGGGGGACGTCCGGGGTTAAGGGCTAGGAGGGTGGAGGCATCGTAGGTAATGCGGGAGGGCTGGGCAATGCGAGGGCCAGGGGGTCTGGCGCTGGGCGCGGTCCAGGCGCGGACGGGCGTAGACGGGCTTACCTTTGGCGCACCTTCGGCGCGAATTGGGAGCGGTCGCTGCGCGTGAACGCTGCGCGCGGGAGTAGCTGTCATATATGGATGGTGGAGGGGGAGGGGCGAGGGCGGCTCAGCTGGGAGGCGGGGCGGGCTACAGATGACCACAACAACAACAAAATGGAGGCGGAGGGGGGAGCAGAGCGGAGCGCTAGGGCAAACGTGCAAACACAGTCAAAGCAGCAAATTAAAAATCGAAAAGTGCAAATAAATCAAAGCGGCAACCAGGCACACAGCAGGCAACAATAATTAGGCACTTTGACAAAGTAATGCAGCACAACGATACCGAGTGTCACAGAGGGACACTGGGGAGCGACCACTCAGCCCGAGGGAGAGGAGCGAGTCACGGCGCTTTCAGGTAAGGGAGCGCTGTTCTAGTTAGTGCGAGGGCGGCTCAGATGGGAGGCGGGGCGGGCTACAGATGACCACAACAACAACAAAATGGAGGCGGAGGGGGGAGCAGAGCGGAGCGCTAGGGCAAACGCGCAAACACAGTCAAAGCAGCAAATTAAAAATCGAAAAGTGCAAATAAATCAAAGCGGCAACCAGGCACACAGCAGGCAACAATAATTAGGCACTTTGACAAAGTAATGCAGCACAACGATACCGAGTGTCACAGAGGGACACTGGGGAGCGACCACTCAGCCCGAGGGAGAGGAGCGAGTCACGGCGCTTTCAGGTAAGGGAGCGCTGTTCTAGTTAGTGGGAGGGCGGCTCAGCTGGGAGGCGGGGCGGGCTACAGATGACCACAACAACAACAAAATGGAGGCGGAGGGGGGAGCAGAGCGGAGCGCTAGGGCAAACGCGCAAACACAGTCAAAGCAGCAAATTAAAAATCGAAAAGTGCAAATAAATCAAAGCGGCAACCAGGCACACAGCAGGCAACAATAATTAGGCACTTTGACAAAGTAATGCAGCACAACGATACCGAGTGTCACAGAGGGACACTGGGGAGCGACCACTCAGCCCGAGGGAGAGGAGCGAGTCACGGCGCTTTCAGGTAAGGGAGCGCTGTTCTAGTTAGTGGGAGGGCGGCTCAGCTGGGAGGCGGGGCGGGCTACAGATGACCACAACAACAACAAAATGGAGGCAAAGGGGGGAGCAGAGCGGAGCGCTAGGGCAAACGCGCAAACACAGTCAAAGCAGCAAATTAAAAATCGAAAAGTGCAAATAAATCAAAGCGGCAACCAGGCACACAGCAGGCAACAATAATTAGGCACTTTGACAAAGTAATGCAGCACAACGATATCGAGCGATTTAGTGTACAGCAGGGAACTCCAGCACTTATCATAATGTTTGTGGCTTTTCTCTGTTCTGCAACTGTCTTGTTTTATAACTCAAGATTGCATGGCGGTTGGTTTGTGGGCAGGGGTGGTTAAATCGCCCCAGGGACAGCCATCTGACCCCAGGGACAACAATCTGACCCCAGGGACGGCCATCTGACCCCAGGGACGATCATCTGACACCAGGGACAGCCATCTGACCCCAGGGACGACAATCTGACTCCAGGGACGACCATCTGACCCCAGGAACGACCGGCTGACTCCAGAGACGGCCATCTTAGCCCACGGACGACCATCTGACCCCAGGGACGACCGTCTGACTCCAGAGACGGCCATCTTAGCCCAGGGATGGCCATCTGACCCCAGGGATGGCCATTTGACCCCAGGGACGACCATCTGACCCCAGGGACAGCCATTTGAGCCAATGGAGTAAGTTTGGGAGTCGTGGGTGGTCGATGTGGGTCATGAATGCTGAACATGTATACTATTTTGTGCTGACAGATGCTCTGCTTCATCCATTGTAAAGATATGATTTATCTACTGCCAATTCAACTCAATTTGTATAACTGAATTGCATAATTGGCTGTCCTTTCATTCTCCTCCTGAAACTTAGGGCAGTGTAAGCCCACAGAATGTTCATCTTTAGAGGGCCATCCACTGAGGAGAAAGAAGAGTTATCTTTTCCCAGTTCCTCATCACATGCTATCACCAGCAATAACCATTCAAAAGCGTTGCTTTGTTGGATGACGTCTGCTTGGGTTGTGAGTCATTTTCTGATCTCATTCGCCCAATGGCCTCTTTAGGCCACGACGGGTCTCTGCCCTGACTGGTGCTTCAGTGTTAAAACGTCTCGTGAAATATAAGGGAAATGCCATGTCCGAGATTATTGCTTCTGGATCCGTTTCTTACATATTTTGAAGGTCTCTGGTATGGTGGGAAGTAGCTGACAGAAACATTGCTACTGTGGGTCATTAATAGATGGATTTCTGGAAATCAACGAAAGGTGTGCAGGTTACCGACGCAACTGCTCGTAATTTCTAGACATGTTTGTGATGCTACGCAAAAAAAACATTGGTGGTAACCCAGTTACCGATTTTTACCTCCCGCAGTATTATCAGGAAGTTAAAAAGAAGAAACATAAGTATTCATTTTCTAATGTTTAAGACGCTGTAGCTGTAGCAGTGTTTCCTAGCACCGTGGGCGTTCCCTATGCAGAGAATGCACTGCTTTGCACGACTGCATTGTTTGCCTTGAGGAAGCACATCTTACAAGTAATGTACCGGTCCTCATGTCGCGCCCCAGCAAAAGTGCTGAGTGACAGAGTTTACACTGTTAATGTTCACCATTTTGTTTTTCGAGGCCTATGTCTCAGCTCATTTCTCCATAAACTTAGAATGGATACACCAGGCACTTACAACAAGATTTGGTAAAGGCATTAGGTTTCGCCTATGTGATTAATACTTTTTTGTTGAGGTAAATTTTAGCATGCTGAGCAGTTGTGCAATATAAGTTACTGAAACTTCATAAGAGTGTTATGAATTGTTTATATACAGTGCAATTAGCATGAACAAATTGTAAAAGAAAAACACAGCATACACAGTGTGCTGTAAAAACACACTATGCTTGTGCACAGAGTTGGAACACAAGATACTGTACAGTCATCTAAATGCATACAACACAGATAAAAAAAATGCACAAGCAGTACAATGTAAAACACATCATATATACTCTATACTGTAAACATATAGCAGGCACATGTCATTCGAGCAGACTATGCTGTTTAAAAACAGCATGCAGACGCGCTAAACACACAAGGCATGCACACATAATATACTCTAAACACACAGTAGTCACGCGTAATGTAACCATCAGATGTGGAATGCATACAATTTATGCTTTACATCAGCGACATCTGGCTACATCATTTTGTAAATTAATAGAATGCTCAAATAAAATAGTTAAACTACAGAAACACAACCTACTGTCCACCAAGTGGCATGTATTCACCATATCACGTGCATAGAAAACATACTCTCGCAATACACTGGACACTAAAAACTATGATCTGTATACCATGTATTAAATGTATATGGTTTACATGTTGAGTTGGCGCAGACTCAATGTAATGCTCACACATGTAGTTGACACTATATATTATACACAAAGTGCAAGAACGTTCTTTTGAACATTTACCATGCAGACAAGAGACTCTGTAGAAACAGGAGTATCAAGTTTTAAGGTGTGAATATGCCTAATGCACAACATACAATACATGGACACAAGTATATTGTTTTACAGTATATACAAATACAATATACACTTAATAAACTGAACAGAACTGAAATGCACTTACATAATACTGAACTCACAGTACACTAAACACAGTCTGCACACGTCCTATACAATATACAGGCATGGCATCAAAATAACTGTACATGAATAGTATCCACACATTAAACTTGACTCATGCACAGCTCATACATAAAATATAGTGTACACAAAGAGTGTTAATGCACGCATGTGATAACGCCGGATTTTTATCTCTTTTATCGGATCTTATCACTCATAAGAATCCTCAGCCGACTGGATCTTTATTATCTGCTAAGAAGTGTAAAGGGGAGAAAACCAATACATTCACCACCACCAGCATGAAATAGTCAATTAAGGCTCAGAAAGAAAAACTGCATCCGATCTCTATTTTAAGGTTTTTATTACAAAGCCAGAAACAACTGAACATGCAAGCACTTCATGGCGAGGTTGAAAAGATACATGGGCACTAGTACAAAATTTATCCCACGCTCTAAATGAATTTGGTGCAACATTAAAAGGATAAGGATTTCTAAAAAAAATAAACAAGCAACCACTGCTCCAATATCCAAATCAGTGTTCATCTATATTTGCAGAAAAGGAAAAAATAATCAATTAGTTCTGTCCCTACTCTAGGACTAAGGTGACATTCCTACTTAGCATTTTCCCTAGGCACGATCGAGAAAAGGTGTCAGCTCATGAGGACTTCCTAAGAAATACACTCACTCTTCAAGGGTCAGTAACTAAGGCTAAGTCTACCATCTATGTATCGATCTTTTCTCATCTGCCCTCTCTGCCACGTCTGCCTCTCCTCCCTCGGGGCACTGTCCCTAATACAAAATGGACAATACAGAAGACATGCCTCTGTAACACATCTTCTAGCTGGGCACTTCCTGCAGGTGATTTTCCACAAACGATGCTTCGTCCAGTAACAGTTGGTACGACATTGGGTCCCAGGCTCCTCCAGCAGACTTCCAATTATCACATGCTTTAGACACTATGTTGCAGGTCTCCTCCATACCTAACTCCTGAAACAAAGAGCATCAGTCTAACTAACGAGGACGGTATCCTTGCACCTGCAACGGAAAGCATGTGAATGAAGCAACCTTGCACACACACGAAAACTGCTGACTACTTTAAACTGAGAGCCTTCCCAAGGAGAAAATAAATTTCGGACCTACAATATTCAGCTAACAGAAGAAATCACAAATAGGTCTTTCATAGCAAATCGTGAACAATCATTTAGGCCTTTACACCCCTAAACTATACGCATTAAAAATATTACTCTCATAAGCAATATATTTCTTCACCTTAAGGAACATATAGTCATCTCTACATGTGCAGACTTTATGATGTACATTTAAATCTAATGCATTTCAATACACATGAACTGATTCGTGAAACATTGCAATAAGCAGTGACTTTTAAATGTTGTTTTACCCTTTTTACTATCATGACCTAATTTCCTAGCATTGCACATACATTGTTCATTATTACGTCCACATTTTCTAATGATTAACACTTAAATCACACAGGACTACACATATGGATGCGGACTATCAGTGATTATAATGCACCCCTACAATTTTCAGACTATCATGACGCTCTATCAGTTCCCCCCTTTGATGACTAGTGTCATCACCAAAATCAGAATTCCCTGGAGAAAGAATCGACCTAAACAGAGCTTGTAGCCACTCTTCCCTGTTGGAACTTTTCCAGATTCCTGATATTCTGATAGTGACTGTCCTGCAGTATTTCCTTGCTCCTCTTTTGCTCTTTAAGTGACCTCTCAACCTGGTTTGCCTTATGACACTTGTAAGCTCTTACTACTCCCCGCAAAATGATCACGCAAACCACTCCTATGATAATGGGCTTCAAGATGTAACCAAGAATTCCCTTCCATAGGGATGCAAAATATTTTCCTACCTTGTCCCAAACTCCCTCTGTAGCCAATTCATGTACCTCATGATGAATCTCAGTGATGTTACTTATATATTTCTTCAGATCTTTGCACTTATCTGGTATATTAGTACAGCACTCTTGAACCTTCAACATTTTACAGACTCCTCCCTCTTTTGCTAATTAGACATCTTAAGCAAGACGGTTTTGCATCACCATTGTCCTTATCATAACATCTCTCCATCAATTAATGATTTAGTTGTATTTGTCAACAATCGATCCACAACAGTTGCCAACTTTTTTATATTCACATCATTCAAAATCAATCCAAATCACTCCAAAGCATGGTATTAGCGCTCTGAATGTTAATGTGACTAAGACTTCTAGAGCTCTGTTACCCTGGGGTGTCCTGGCGCTGGGCACTGCCTACCTGGATATAGAAAGATAAAGTTGTTCATGTAAAAAGCCATGTTTTCAATCCCTTCCTGAACGGGAGGAGCTCGGTTGAGTTTCTAATGTGCAGAGGCAAGCTGTTCCAGGCCTCTGTAGCACAATGAAGGAAGCCCCTGCCACCCCAACTGGCTTTTTTGTAGCGCGGAACAATCACTTGTTTTGCTTCCGAGGAGCACTTGCACCGACCCTTGCAGAAAGTCCTTTGCATAGTGAAGACATGATCACACAAAGTCTGTCCCACATAGACCTTATCGTAATAGGTCTGCACACATTTCAGACACAACTTCCCTTCCTGCACTATGTCCAATGCTATAGGGCCATAGCTTCCCTTCACTCTATGACTTCTCTCCGTATCTGTCCAATCTACTGGACTATCTCCGGTATGACGTGTTTGGGTTAGCTGTCTATAGCTGTCCTCTATTTGATCTACAATCTTCTTTTCTACATCAGTTAGTGAACAGGTCAGGTTATGTCTATGAGCATAAGAGGTATCTAACGTTGTAGCTGGTATGATGTACTTCCCAACCCTATCTTCTTGCTTGTTCAGGTGCTTGTAAGCTGGCACCTCAGAAAACACTGGATCATAATTGGAAAAGAAGTACTCATAATGGCCTCTCCCATAGAATATACTAAGCATCAAACTACATGTAATTCCATAAGTCAGTGGAAGATGGTGATACTTAATACCCTCATCCACTGAGGCAGGCAACTGCATACACACATAACAATCTTCCACAACCATCGCCTCAACATACTCATATAGCAGCTTGGCATATGATTTAAGCTTGAACTCACCTCTAGACAAATCTACATGCAATCTATGATTATTCTGATCTAGCAAAGCCTTCTCAGCTTCTATGAAGCCATCTTTCTTGGTTGAAGCACTAGGTGTAGGGGTTCCCTTCACCTCTCCGACTTCTACCTCATGAGGAATAGCAACTGGCACTATGATAACTACGACTATTGAAACTATCACTCCTACAATGAGTGTGCCTATCATAAGTTTGGACAAATGGTTCGGATTTCTAGCCTCCATTCTCGTTGTCAGTTTAATTTCAGCAAATAAACACTTAGAGTCTCTTTCTCCACCACAAGTTGACGCTTTAACCAGTTCAAACACCACTTCTGATATGCTGGAAATCCCATTTACAGTACTTTTGGTTCCTTATTTACACAGTTCACAGAATACTTCCTTAACCCACTTTCTTCTTCTAATGAAAGTCCCTAAATGTATTCTTCTTCCACTCAGGCCTAGGTTATCTTCTTTGAATACTTATTTACAAACACAGTTCATTCACAATCTACAATGAGTTCAGATCCAATTGCAACTAAAACATGTTACAAAATTTCAAGATGAACATTTACCAGTTCTTGAGCTGATGGTTCAAATCCAAACGTCGTAAAAACTAATCAGTTTAAAACCAGGATTCACACCTTACTCAGGACTGGGGGTTTCGGAACCGTGATTGTCAATACCCCTTCAATTTCAAGTCCGGACACCAACAGTATCACTTTGATCTTGAGTAGCGGATTACTGATGACCACACTCACGGACCGCAGCCTCCCGGAACTCACTACTCCCGGCATCAGTTACTGCGTAGGTCCACTCCCGGGTAGCATATCTCTGAAAAGGCACCCTTGCCTTCCTTGATCTCCTCAAGCCTTTATACTGCTCTTCTTCGCTCCCTTCCGATTCAGAGAACTCAGACACAGGAGCAAGATCTCTTTTGGAAGCCAGCCGCAGATTCAGCCTTCTCTGTCTTTTCAGCCATGCTTCTCTGTGCTTCTGGCCCTTCTGCTGTCCTCTCAATTACTCTGCTCACCACTTCCTTCTGCTGATTCTGACTCTGGACCACTCCTGCAGTGACTTTCTTCCTCCAAATCAATGTCTGGGGTATGGGCAGTGTAACCCTCCTCAGCTTGATCTGGTGAGCACCCAGCTTCGTCATCGACCCTCACAGCTTGACTTGTCCCCTCTTGTAGCCCTGCCACCACAGCTGGATTTTCATTCGTGAGAGAAGCTGTTTCTTCCAAGAGTGTTTAAACTCTGCGGTGTGGCGTGTACCCAGTTTGGCAATCCTCCACACTTCACTGCAATGTTTGTTACCAGTATCACTTGAAAAGGGCCTCTCCACCGAGCATCCAGGCAGCTCTTCCTCACATGCTTGCAGATAAGCACCCAATCCCCTGGGCACAGGTCATGGCAAAGATCACTTGAAGCGGGAACAGTGGCAGCCTGCACCTGCTGAGACACAGAACGGACCACATCAGCTAGTCCTTTGCAATAATCAAGGACTAAGTAATCTGTGGTGTTTATCAAAGCTGTGGCTGGTAGCCCTGGCAACCGCATCGCCCCCCCCCCCTCCCCCATTAAGATCTCATGTGGGGAAAGACCGGTCCTCCTGTCTGGGACATTGTGAACACTCATCAACACCAAAGGCAATGCATCAGGCAACTTCAGAGATGTATATGAACACACTTTCGCCATCCGTGCCTTCAAAGCCCCATTAATCGGCTTCACTATCTCAGAAGCCTCTGGTCGATAAGTACAATGGAGTCTCTGATCAACACTAAAAGTGGTGCATCTTCATGATCTCGCTGTGGAAGTGAGTCCCTCTATACGCCCCCAAAGAGGTTGGAAAACCGAACCTAGGAATCAACTCCCTCAATAGCAGCTTTGCTACAGTGAGGGTGTCACATCTCCGTGTTGGGTATGCTTCCACCCACCGTGAGAACACACACACCACCACTAGAATGTACCTCAGCCCGTTGCACCAAGGCATCTCTAAGAAATCCAACTGCATCCTATCGAAATTTCCCGCCGACCACCCAATGTGACTCAATGCAACCACAGTCTTTTTCCCAGAATTAATTTGTTGACAAGTAACACATCTCTGACACACAGCTTCAGCAACCGCACAAAATCGTGGATTGTACCACATTTGTCTGAACACTCGCACCATCGCATATCTGCATAGGTGCACCGCACCATGAATCTGCCTCACCATCAGGTTTAAAAGGTCATCTGGTAACACTACTCGACCATCATTCGAAACCCAAATGTCAACAACCCCTTTCTCACATCCTGATTTGATCCATACACCTTTTTCCTGCTTTGAAACCTCTTCCTGTAGGCGCTTGAGCTCATCCCAAGTGTCTGCCATGGCTAACATCATGTTGAGCTCGGTTCTTTCTTGGCTCTCCCCTGTGTAATCTCCAGTGAATATACACCCTTGTTCAGCACAAAAACGTGCAATTTCATCGGTGTACTTGTTGCCAAGAGAAACAAAATCCATTCCCCTCCCATGTGCTGCACATTTCACCACAGAACTTTCCTTCAGACACAGTAAAGCTTCCAACAACTGTCTCACATATTCTCCACTCCTGATGGGACATCCAGATGATGTCATATAACCCATCTGGGCCCATTACTGTTCAAAATCATGAACCACACCAAACCCATACTGGCTGTCGGTGTAAATGGTGATCCGAATCTGAGAAGCTGCCAAACAGGCGCAAGTCAAAGCAATGATTTCAGCCACCTGTGCGGACTATACTCCTGCTAGACAAGCAGCTTCAACCACCCCCGTTAATGGTACATACAGCAAAAGCTGCTCTCAACTGACCAACACTGTCTCTTAAGCATAAACCATCCACAAAGAAAATTTCATCAAGGTGAGCCAGAGGTTCATCAACAATGTCAGGTCTCGGTTTGGTGCAAAGTTCATGAGGTTCCGTGAGGAATCGTAACGACGTTTTTGGCATGTTCAGATATGGACGAGTTTGGTATCTATGAACTGCAAATGACGAGTTTAGTAGGTGTACGCGTTTTCGTTACACTACCTGAAAGGGCTCGTCTTATTTGTGGGTCTCTCCATCTGAACCCTCGGGTTCCATTTTAGATACGGCATCCATTTTGTTTCTTGCCCTCACGTAGCCGGCAAATGTCCGCTTCATGACCCTGGGTTTCCCAAGCTCTTGCGGAAGATGCATATTCCTTTGAGTGTGTCTTTACGACTAGGGGGATGACACGGCAAAGGCAGATGGCTCCGCTCGAGGCTCATCTTGCCGTGCCGGTTTATTGTTTCAGCCTTGCATGTATTAGGCTCGAATCTTTTGATCCTGTGATTACGCTTCCCATATTGCCCCTACACTCTTTTCAATCTGTTGTTTGTCTTTGTCTTCCTTGCACCTGTTTCTGTCTCTTCTCTTAGCTCGTTTACAGCTAGAATGGAATGTGCCTAATGGTGAGATAACTTGCATTTACGGTTGGGAACCGGCAATGTTACTGTAATTATGTTCCGGGCTTCTGAAAACATGAATGCAGTCCTTTTGAAGTTTACTGTGGGAACTGAGTTGTAACCTTTTGTTCGCCATGTTGTGCAATGACGTAAATGTGTATAAAAGGAGCGATCCACTTTTGCAATTCGAAGCAGACTCTCAGAACCTACACTCTGTTGTATTTCTAGCGATTTCTGTATCCCTGCAGTAAATAAACGCTGATCTTTGACGCCGAAGGAAGTGTCCCGTGTCTCTGTGATTTGTACGCCGGAACAGGTAACCCACGAAGGTTTCAGGTGTTGTCCCCTGGCACCGCTGGGCCTTAGAATAGCCCAGTCCTTCAGTTGGCGCCCAGCGTGGGGCGACATCAGCGGTACCGTTCCAAAGCCTGACGATCGTGAGGAACTTCGTGTGAAATCTCCGAGGGAAGGTGCACCCCGCTTCATCGATCCTGTTGTCGAAATAAGTGGTCCGAAGATTTTTCCTGCGAAGATTCCCGCCTCCTGACGGCTGCAACGGACTGATGCCCTGACTGTCGACCTGTTTTGGCGCCTGGCGTAGTCCTTTGTACGGCGAGACGATAGACGGGCCTTCCTGGTGACACCATTGTTCTTTCAGTTAAGTATTTGTGGGTCGCTCCCAGTCCTTAGGTTAACTCTTTGGTTAACATTTGTTGCTTCGTATTCTGATACTTGGTTGTTGTTGTTGAAACTTGGTTGTTTGCATGGTTCCATTGCATTTGTGGTTCTTAGTTGTTGGTTCTCTCCTTTAAGTTTTTCTTTGACAATTGCAATTGCCAAAAACCGAGGGTCTCGTATTTTTGCGAGGATATCGTAATTCGATAACCCTTGAAGTTTGTAAACTCGGTTAGTGTGCACGATGCCTGTCCGTAGTATTTTGTTTGGTTTCCTTAAATGTTGCAACACGGATTCCCGGTTGGAGGACTCATGTCCGATACCTCCAGTTGGAACTCCGATTTATGAGCTCTATAGTCGACACGGAGTGGGCCCTATTGTATATAATGAATGTTGGATCCGTTATACGAGAAACGATGGTGTCCTCAGTTGGCCACCCCATGGTAGTTTTGAAACTGAGATTTTAGATAATCTCGAAGCAAAATTGTTTAAAAAGAAAGCTAGGCCAGCAATGTTTGATTCCTTTCGGTTATGGCGCAAAGAGACCAGACAGAAAGAAATCAAACAGATTAAGAAAAATAGGAGAGACAGTATCATTACGATGATGCAAAGTGCAGAACAGTATCAGCGAGACAAAGAAGAGAAGGAAAAGGATGTTTCTACCAGATTGCATCGTATGGCGGTGGATAAATGTTATCCGGTTTTACCGTCAAGTTCTGAAAAGAAGGGAGAAGAATTGAAAGAGGATCCTTTGTTATCCTATTTATTAAAATCACCACCTCCTTATGTACAGGGTACTACAGCCCTTGTAGTTCCTCCTGTTCTTCCGCCTGTTGTTCCGGCGGCTGCTAGTCAGCCTGCACTTGGTCCTGTTCCTCCAAATCCCCTTGTTCCTCAAGTGGGCCCTGCTCCTTTACCTGCCCTTCTTCCTACTGCTCCTTTGCCTGTACCTTCTCAGTCTATTGTTACTACTACTCCTGCTATCTTGGCTACTCCCACTGTTTCTACGTTTACTCCTAATATTGTTGCTCCTGTACTTCTCTCCTCTTCTCCTTCTGTTCGTAGCCGTATACCTAATACTGTTGCTACTCTCTATTCTCCACTTTTCGGATCGTTATTCGAGTCCGATGCCTCTGAAATCTCCCAGAGACGGAGTCAAATGCCTGGTGGTAGGGAGAGTGAGACGTTAGTGACTATGGTGCGTAGGTGGATTAGACATCCTGCTAAGTACACTCCGCGCATAGTTTTCGATACGTTTTCTCAGTTTAATGAGCCCACACAAAGATTTGTGTTCGAGGAGATGTGCAAATCCTTGAAGGAAGAGTGGGATAATGATGACCTAGATAACGTACCGCCCGATTTGACTGAACCCCAGAGTCAGTTTTGGAACGGTATGATTGTAGGCGGTGATGTACGACGTGCATTAGAGCGTTTGTTAGCTTTTAGATTTACAGTGCCTCCTCGAGTGTCGTTTGACGACGACTCTGATGATCCGAAAGCGAAATCTGGTCAGTATCCTATGCGAGAAGTTCCCCCAGTGTGGATGCCAGGTGATGCTGCTGCTAACCCTGCAATTCCGCCACACTTCCAGAGAGTTTGGATACATCTCCCGTGGTAGCGATCAGAAGTTTTGCAGGTGAAACAATCTTTGCCTGACCCCCGGAAGAATCCGGCAGGTTATTACAAGGAGTTATTACAACTCGTGGATGCTTCTATTATGAACCTTGCTGATATTGATATGTTGTTTGGTAATGTTGTACCGCAACCAATTTGGGCGAAAATTCGTCAAGAGAATCATACAGCTGAGTTAGGTGGTGATTGGGCTGCTCTTGTAGCGGCTGACGGACGGCAAGTTGGTGGGGCTAAGCCTGAACAATTAATTACGGACCTGCCCCAGAGGATCATTACGCTCATGAAAACACTTATGCCAGCGATGAGGGTGAACTGGTATAAATTGTCTGCTTGCAAACAAAAGAAAGATGAGAGTGTCTCCGATTTCTTTACTAGATTTGAGGAGGCATTTATCGATCATAGTGGTCAGGATATGAGCACTGAGGGAGGTCAGCGACTGTTTGTCGATAAGTTTGTGTTAAATTTGTTGCCTGAGCTATGGAACAAATTGAAAAATTCTGAAAGTGCATGGGCTGTTTCGACCACAGCTCAAATATTAGCAACGGCTCAATATTATGAAAATAGAGAAAAAGAAGAGAATGATCGTGCAGATAAGAAAACGAAAGAGCTAAAAACTAAGGTCTTATTGCAGCAAGCGTATCCTCCGCGCTCAAATCAAAATGACTCACAACAGCAATATCGTCCACAAGCGCAGCCTTCTAGGATGCAGTCGTGCTCTGACTCTTCTGCATCCAGATCTATGCTTGGGTATAATCAGTGTGCATATTGTAGGGGTGAGGGCCATTTGAAGTTTAATTGCCCTGTTTTACGTGACCGAACGGATGGTGTCTCGGGTCGAGGAGGTCGTGGTGGTCATCAGCAGGCCTCTCGAGGTAGAGGTTGTGGCACCTCTCGAAATCAAAACAAGCGTTCTGCTCCTTCATCGGACGCGGACAATTGTTTTGATCAACGAAATACATCGTCTGGTAGATCTGCACAGTATCATGTGGATGACTATTATGTCGAGCATGAGATTGGTGCAGATGGCAATTACTAGGACAGCCACAGACAAAGAGAGGGAGTAGTATCAGTTCCGGTTGATCAGAGAGGGCCTTACGTCGCAGTTGCCACATCGGGCGTAGTTGAGCCTTTTCTGTTGGACACTGGTGCAGCAAAAAGTTCCATCATGCATTCGAAACTCCCTGGCGCACCTTTGTCTGGCTTAACAAATGTTTCCGTTGGATTCTCTGGCGCCCCGGTTAGCAATCCAGTTTCTAGCCCTTTGTCCCTTACGATCGGGCCACGTGAGCTAGAGGCTCCTTTGATTTTAACTACTGGTTGTGGTGAGAATCTTTTGGGTCTGGATTTGTTGAAGCGGTTATATGCGACTCTGTACTGCTCTCCTACGGGAGTGGAGCTTACATTAGGTCAGAGAGTGATCTCTCCTATGTACTTGTCAACTGATAAGCTCCCACCGGAATTGAGTTGCCTTCCTGAGTCTTTATGGGCAACAGGTCCCAATGATGTGGGCCTACTGGACATTCCACCTTATGTCGTCCAATTGAAATTGAATGTGCGATTACCACGTATTCCCCAGTATCGTATCTCTCTTGATGGCGAGCGAGGCTCTTAGCGATCATTTATGATCTGATCGGAAAGGATGTCATCGAAGAAACTCGGGGAAATGTGTGTAATAGTCCTGTGTTACCTATTTTGAAACGAACTGACCCATCCAAGCCTCCTGTGTACCGTTTTGTTATTGATTTGAGAGAAGTAAATAAAATAGTGATCCCACAGTTTCCAGTGGTGCCTGACATTACAGCTTTGCTGACCTTGATTCCAGCCTCTGCCTCCTGGTTTTCGGTGATCGACCTAAAGAATGCTTTCTTTAGCATTCCGATTGCTGAGGAAAGCAGAGATCTATTCGGCTTCTCATTAGGTGGTCGCAGTTTTAGATTTAAACGCGCACCTCAGGGTTACTGTGAGAGTCCATCGATCTACAGTCAAGCCCTTAGGAGTCAACTTGATGCGTTTGTGTTACCCGCTGGTGCGGCCTTGATTCAGTACGTTGATGATCTGTTAGTGGCTGCTGATACTGAGCAAATTTGCAAAACTGCTACAGTATCGCTGTTAAAGCATCTATGTGACTTACATCACAAGGTGTCACCTTCTAAGCTGCAGTATTGTTGTCAAGAAGTAACCTATTTAGGTCACTTATTGTCAAAGGAGGGAAGAAGGTTGACCCCAGAAAGAATTGCAGCGATTGCTCGAATAACTGTGCCGACAACTCAGAGAGATGTACGTGCCTTTCTAGGTATCACGTCATACTGCAGACAATGGATTCCAAACTTTTCATGGTTAGCGAAGCCATTGTTAGCTCTCACGTGCAAGGATGTTCCGACTCCTTTGCCTTGGACTGAAGAGTGTCAGAAAAGTTTTTCTGAATTGCGTGATGCGTTGTGTTCGGCTCCTGTGTTAGGCACTCCTGATTACAGTAAGCCGTTTACACTATACGCTCACGAGAGAGAAGGTTGTGCGTTGAGTGTTTTGACGCAACAATTTGGCGGCAAACAGCGTCCATGTGCATATTTTTCCTCGACCTTAGACCCAGTAGCTAGAGCATTGCTGAGTTGTCTAAGAGCGACAGCGGCGGCTGCGGTGTCCATTCGACAGTCCGCAGGTCTGGTCATGGATAATATGCTTACAGTGATGGTTCCGCATGCAGTTGACACTCTCTTGAATCGAACGAAAACTCAACACTTGACGAGCGCAAGGTTGTCCGGTTATGAGTTGACACTTTTGGCAAGTCATATACAGATAAAACGTTGTAATATGCTGAATCCAGCGACATTGTTGCCGATTAATGTGGAATCAGGTGATGTAGCACCACATGACTGTTACTTAAGAACTGAAGAAGAAACGGAGGGTCGTATTGACCTGAAAAACACTCCATTGGTAGATCCCGATGGTACTTTGTATGTTGATGGTTCATGCTTCAAGTTGCCGAATGGCGATGTGACGACTGCGTATGCTGTAGTGACGTTGAGTACGGTTGTGGAAACTGCGAGATTGAGTCAGAATTCAGCGCAAGCAGCAGAGTTGATTGCGTTAACGAGAGCGTGTGTTTTGTCTAAAGGAAAGCGAGTGAATGTGTTTGCCGATAGCCAGTATGCATTTGGCGTAGCGCATAGCTTTGGTCGATTGTGGAGAGAAAGAGGATTTATGACGTCGCATGGCACGAAGATCCAACACGGACAGCTCGTGAACGATCTTTTGGACGCACTTACATTGCCTAAGCAGGTGGCAATCATTAAATGCAGCGCGCATCGAAAGATTACGGATGATGTTGGTCGTAGTAACGCGTTTGCGGATGATATTGCTAAGGAAACGGCTAAGAATCTGACAACTCGAATGTATGTTACGAGTTCAGTGAGGTGGCCGACGGAGACTGGTATGTGTGAGGACACAGTTGAGAGTGTGAAAGCGATTCAGAATGAGGCCACGAGACTGAAAAGACTAAGTGGAAAGAAAGCACGGGGAAGTTAGATGTGAATGGATGTTGGGTTGATTTGTCAGAATATCAGAGATGGATGTTACCGGATGCGTATGTGCTTGCCGTTGTTACTATGGCCCACGGCATGTCACATATTAGCGCGAAAGGTATATGTAAGTTGTTGTCTCCTGTATGGAAGAACGATGGGATTGCTAAGTGTGCTGAGAGAGTGGTCAAGAACTGTATGGTATGTTTGATGTATAATCCTGGCAAGGGCACCCCCACTCCACCTGGTCATTTTGCTCCTCCTACATGTCCCTTTGAAGTTATCCAGTTGGACTTCATCCATATGGAGAGATGCAATAACCTGAAATATGTCTTGGTTGTGGTTTGTGCGTTCTCTAGATGGATCGAGGCCTACCCTCTTAAGGATAATACTGCCCTGTCCACAACAAAAGTTCTACTCAAGGAATATTTTCCCAGGTACGGCATGCCACGGATTGTATGGTCGGATAATGGAAGTGAGTTTGTGGGAAGTGTGATGAAGAGTGTGTGTAAGGGCCTGGGAATCCGTCAGAAATTTCATAGTGCTAACCATCCCCAGTCGGCGGGTTTAGTGGAAGTGTACAATGGTACTCTGAAACTGAAACTTGCCAAAATCCAAGCAACGACTGGTTTATCATGGCCTGATGCACTGCCTCTAGCTCTCTTATCGACCAGGGCGACTGTGCACTCTCGAGTAGGGCTTAGCCCATATGAGATTGTGTTCGGCAGTCCTGCAAACATTTGGGGAGTTCCGAGGCCTAAAGAGTTTGACAGTCTTGAATATCCAATGTTGATTGACTATCTTTACGATCTGACTGCTAAATTGAGTTTGATTCATCAACAGGTTTTTGAAGCTCTACCGGCACAAACAGAGGGTCCTGGTCATCGGCTCCAACCTGGCGACTGGGTGGTAACCCGCAACTTTGGGAGAAAGCGTAATCTCGAGCCAAGGTTTGTGGGACCCTACCAAGTCTTGCTGGCAACGAGGACTGCAGTTCGGCTGGACGGCAGGAAGCATTGGGTGCATGCCACCCATACGAAGAAAGTCCCGCTTTCTTTGCCAGCAGATCAGTGGGTGAAGAAAGGATTTGCCCCAACGGAGACCGATGCCCTTCCACGCTACGTGCCATTCAGTGATGCTCAACCTGTAGAGAACGATTCAGTTCAGTCAGATACACCTGTTGAATCGTCTGGAACTGTACCTTTGTCTTCAGCATTGGAGAATTCAAGTTCTGAACTGTCATCTGAACAATCGAACACTGTTTTGCCATCTGAACCGTTGTTTGAAGAGCAGACTCGACCTGGAAAAAGTCGATATTTTCTTCGATCGCGTGACAAGGACTAATAAAAGTTCCTTTTTTGTTTTTAAATTCACATTACCCCCCTCACTGTTGCTATGAACATTGTGGACATTTGCATTTTTTCCTGATTTTTGAGTTCTTTTTATATATCACGTGTGTTCCTTTTCTGTGCAGCTAGGAGACTTATATTAAACTGAATGTTCAATTGATTAAAACCTACCATCTGGGTTGGCCGTAGGGCCGTACGGGTACCTACTTCTGTTTAACAGGTTTCTGACACTAGGTCGGTTACTTTTGTTGGTTTCTGGGAACTCCTGGGAATCGATAATCGCTACTCAGAACGAGGTGCGTCAAGAACGTTACGGACGGTCTTTAAAGGATGGAGTTCTCTAAGCTGTCGGAAGTAGAGAGGATGTCGGCGCAAAGATCCAAATTGCATAAGGTTTTGCGAACAAAATGTTTTTTGTTTCAGGTTTTCATGTTATTCCTAACTGTTTCTATGCTACTGGTGGGTGGAGTGTATTTTGGGATTCAGTCACTATTGCCTTCCACTTCACCTACTTCTTCTTCTCATGATCTGAATTCTGTTCCCACTATTTCTCCACATTCCTTTCATCTTCTGCCCCAA
Source organism: Lissotriton vulgaris (assembly GCF_964263255.1). NCBI lineage: Eukaryota > Metazoa > Chordata > Amphibia > Caudata > Salamandridae > Lissotriton > Lissotriton vulgaris. The sequence goes on from NC_141699.1 coordinate 345,258,638, forward strand.
CATGAACAGGTCAGACGTGCTGAATTTATGAACAACTCCTTTGTCCAACTTCTGCATCAGCATCAGTTGGTGATGAATACTACTAACTGTTGGGTGTGTGGGTTAATGCCACATACCATGGACAAGGGTATTGCGTATCTGGTTCTTCCCTACAGCTCCCAGGGATCAGCTCGAGCATTACAAGCTATGTTCCGTAGTGCACTAGAATCCTACCCCCGTCGAGAGCCACTCTCAACAGACCTTGGTCCTGGCCCGTACCACAAGTCATTGGCGATAGCGATTGCTGATCTAGATAGAGATATTTTTGATGCATCGCTTATTCCAGAGGAAGAGGTTCGAGCATACAAGGATCTGAGTGAGGTTGATTATAGTATGTCAGTGGGTGATAGACAGCTTAAGAGCTTGTCTCCAATCTGGATCGTACCCCACCTTGGTCATTTCTGCCTGCAGGGTCTTGGTCGAAATCCGAGAGCTCAGCTTGGGAAGAGTGCTTGTACTGAAACGTACATTTTACCGATGCTCTTTTCCCCTGTCTCCTGACTGCCAAGGGTACCTATTTTGTATGTTATGATTGCGCTTATACGTGGTTGCCCCGTGACTTCTCGGGCACATGTTATATTGCGAATCTTTTGCCACCGACTTTTACAGTTGCCTCAGACTATCACAAGACTAGAGTTGTGAGAGGGGTTATTAGCAAAGAGGACACTGCCGGTCAAGAAGCAGGAGACTTCTTTAAGGGTTTCCTGCCGTTTTGGGGACCTATGGTTAATAGTAGGAACCTGAGACAGTTGACTCGTGTGGTAGAATCGACTGCTAACATAACTGCAAGTGCTCTTGGTAACCTGACAGCAGAGCTTCAAGCGGATAGACTTATGACGTTGCAGAACCGTATGGTTCTAGACGTTGTACTTGCAGATAGAGGTGGTGTGTGCAAGGTGATCCATTCGAGCTGCTGTATTTTCATACCTGATAACGCTCCAACTGTTTATCAAGCCATTTCGAAGTTGCATAAAATCTCCGAGTCCATACACGTGGACAAAGGTGATTGGACGCTTCTAGGATGGTTTTGGGGTCTGATGTCGACTTGGGGTTGGAAGATTCTGATGATTGTAGGGGTTGTTGTGACGTTTCTGTTCACGTGTTGTCTTTGTGTACAGTGTGGTCCAGCCTTATGTGGCCTCTGTGCTACAACGTGTATAAGAAGGCCATCTGTTACCAAAGAGACATTGATGGATAGAATACTGTTCCAGCAACAACTGAACGATCTGATGAATATTGATTCTGATTTCGACTAGTGCTTGCCTACATGAGGGCAAAAGGAGCGTCTGAGGTTCCGTGAGGAATCGTAACGACGTTTTTGGCATGTTCAGATATGGACGAGTTTGGTATCTATGAACCACAAATGACGAGTTTAGTAGGTGAACGCGTTTTCGTTACACTACCTGAAAGGGTTCGTCTTATTTGTGGGTCTCTCCATCTGAACCCTCGGGTTTCATTTTAGATACGGCATCCATTTTGTTTCTTGCCCTCACGTAGCCGGCGAACGGACAAATGTCCGCTTCATGACCCTGGGTTTCCCAAGCTCTTGCGGAAGATGCATATTCCTTTGAGTGTGTCTTTACGACTAGGGGGGTGACACAGCAAAGGCAGATGGCTCCGCTCGAGGCTCATCTTGCCGTGCCGGTTTATTGTTTCAGCCTTGCATGTATTAGGCTCGAATCTTTTGATCCTGTGATTACGCTTCCCATATTGCCCCTACACTCTTTTCAATCTGTTGTTTGTCTTTGTCTTCCTTGCACCTGTTTCTGTCTCTTCTCTTAGCTCGTTTACAGCTAGAATGGAATGTGCCTAATGGTGAGATAACGTGCTTTTACGGTTGGGAACAGGCAATGTTACTGTAATTATGTTCCGGGCTTCTGAAAACATGAATGCAGTCCTTTTGAAGTTTACTGTGGGAACTGAGTTGTAACCTTTTGTTCGCCATGTTGTGCAATGACGAAAATGTGTATAAAAGGAGCGATCCACTTTTGCAATTCGAAGCAGACTCTCAGAACCTACACTCTGTTGTACTTCTAGCGATTTCTGTATCCCTGCAGTAAATAAAGGCTGATCTTTGACGCCGAAGGAAGTGTCCCGTGTCTCTGTGATTTGTACGCCGGAACAGGTAACCCACGAAGGTTTCAGGTGTTGTCCCCTGGCACCGCTGGGCCTTAGAACAGTCATGATCCTCACAATCTTCATCATCTGCATTTGGTAAAGGCATCAATGTAGCTGGATTTAAAGCAGAACACCTTCTCAGATTCACACTCTCCGCAGCAAGTATGACCTGTTCATAGAGTGTGAGTCTATTGTTTGTCAGGTGCTGTGCTTTAGTCATTGTCATGAACAGTTCAACAGAATGTGGAATGTACACAATCAAAGGGTGACCCACCCATAACAATGCTTTCACACTTTTCAATGCTGCCACCTGTTGCAGCAACGGATTTGAGACATCCGGGCAACACTGAAGCTACTAGATCTAAAGTAGCTGAGAAGTAGGCAATTGGTCTACGGACACCTCCATGACTCTGAGTCAGAACTCACAATGCGCAACCTTCTCGCTCACAGTAGAACAATGAAAAAGACTTGTTGTAGTCAGGCATTCCTAGAACCGGAGCACGACACAGGTCCTCTGTCATCTCCAAGAACGCCATCAGACAGTCGCTGTCCCATGGTACCGGATCACTCACATCCTTGTGCGTCAGCCTCTGCAAAGGATTCGCTTTCAGAGAGAAATTGGGAATCCATTGGCGATAATAGCCAACCATCCCTAGGAACATTCTGACTTCCCTCTGAATGGTAGGTATAGCCATATTCGTGATCGCCTCAGTTCGATCAGGTGACACCTTTCTCTTGTCTTTCCCTATCCGGTGTCCCAAGTATTGTACTTCACTCAAACAGTATTGCAACTTGTTTGGGGAACCTTGTGTCCATTCTCTGCCAGATGATTCAATAATGCGATGGTGTCAATCCTGCAAACATCTTCCGTCTGCGACTCAATGAGGAGGACGTCGATATAGTGCACAAAATCAGAATTCAGTGGCAACACGAGACTCTTAAGATTCTTAAAAATCAAGGGATACAACACCATGTTAACACACAGTGTTCCAGCCGGAAGGCAAATGAAAATTGGCTCTCCTCATGAAGAGGTATCGAAAAGAATGCTTAACACAAATCAGTCACCGTAAACCACTCTGCTTTGCATGGAATCTGGAAAAGTATCACTGATAGATTCGATACCACTGGACAACATGGAGCCACTATCATGTTAAACTTTCGCAGGTCCTGCACGATTCTGAATTTCCCATTCGGCTTCTGTAATCCCATAATGGGTAAATTGCCTGTACTGCCCATTATTTCCTTCAGGATTCCCTGCTTGATCATAGAGTCCATTACAGGTTTGATCCCTGTGATCCTCTCTGGTGACAGATTATACTGGTGTGTCCTTAGAAACTCAACATTCTATTTAATCTGAATCTTAACTAGTACAACATCCTGGATCAATCTGATCTCTTCTGCCATAAAGTGCACACTCCTAATGAGACCGAGTCTCTAAAGTCAAGTGGAAGTTCTTCCACTGTTAACACAGGGCATCTCAATGCACAAATGCTGATTTGCAACCTTAATGCTGGTATCATCATCGTTGGTCTGCAATTCCACTCCCTTGGGGGTGCACACAATGGTGCAATTGAGCTTGCACAAGAGATCTCGTCCTAGCAGGTAGACTGGACTTGAATTGCACACCACGAACTGGTGTCGATCTAGGAAAGTTCCTATTTTCACAGGAATCGGTTTTGGTCAATGGGCTATCTTCTTATTTACCGCTCCTATGACATGGATTGATCATCCCAAGAGGGGTAGGTTGGGAACTACTGCAGATCTCACAGTAGAATGGATAGCACCAGTATGAACCAAAAAGGTGGTAGGATGACCATCAACATCTGCCTCTACAAACGGTCCCCTCTGGTCTACCTCTAAGACTTCCTCAAGAGGGCAGTCTTCCTCCGCCTCAGGCACCATCATTTCAACGGGTCTGAGCTGTACTCATTGAAGTTCTCAAAGAGGGGCATCTGCTGGTTCGTTCTAACTCCATGCGGAATTCTCGGATGTAGCGGAACTTGCACCTGTGGGACCAATGTCCCCCCTTGCATGGACTGGGTCTTGTCACTGTATTTATGACCTCAGGTACCTGCACTATCTCCTCCTCCAGTTGGACCTGGTTTGCTGGGTTCAACCTAAACTCGCGTTTCCAATGCCCGATTTTGTGACAAAGGTGACATGCAGTGGTCTTTTTCAATGTCACCACATCCATCCCTGTCTTTGGGTCTACAAGTTTTCCCATTCCTTGGCCCTGAACATTCTGAGTTCATCCCTGATTGTGCCCCTGTCTTCTCCCTAACGTTCCTCCACTAGGCTGTATCTGGATTTCCCTATCAGCGGTTTGCATTTGGACTAACATCAGCTTATCTTTAATCTTTCTGTGTTTCAAGCCCACCTCATCGCTGCAGTACCTGGCATACCATAGTATTTCATCCACCGATGATCAGATGCTGCTGAATCATGAATATCATTTCTGGTCTCAGGCCCAAGATGAACTTTGAAACAAACTGTCCCATATCTTTGGGGTCTAATATGTCTAGCCCACTGTACTGCTTAAAGGCTTGTAGGAGCCTCTCGTAGTACTCATGCACAGATTCCTTTGGTTCCTGAATGGTTTGATCTATCTTAACCCAATCAATATCCTGCAGCGATATCTTTCATTTCAGCCATGTAATTACCTGTTCAACTTTTTCATGACAATAGGTGAAGGGCCATTAGTAGCAGAATCCCTATCTGGTTCATAGGTAGGCCAATCAACTGCAACTTTATATGCTGCCCACAAGTCGCTTGGAACTACAATGTACAACAATATATTCAAATCAACTCACAGCACTTTCGAGATCTTGACGAAACGATCAACCTGCTTGTACCATTCAACTGGTTTCTCCCTCACTCGAGGAAATTCGTTTGTAAATACTGCCAGATAACCTCTACTCCAAGGCACATGCACATACCCTCAGCTAGATACCTCAAGCAAAGGATAATTCTCTACTCCTACGATTCCCCCTCCTGGAGGTGGTGTCTATCCTACACTCATTTTGGTGCTCTTCTTTTTGGACCATCTTTCCTCCCACTTGTCAAACATGCTCCATGCGCGTATCCCTATGATCAATTCTCAAATGTGAGCTTTCAGTCCTATGACCCTCTTCTCTTCCAATTCCTGGTCACCGTACTGCAATCTGTGACTTCCCTGTAACATCTTTGTTTTGGACAAATCCACCTCATATCTTTTTGCCAAATCTGTCAGTTTCTAATGTGCTGACCTTGCCTTACGAGTCACATCCTACAAACAGCAACTCGTCTGGTTTGTAAACTTCCACTCTCTCCAAAGGCAGGTTCCCATTAACTATCTCATCTACCTCGGCTTTCAATCTAACTGCATCCAACTTCTTTGCCCTTATTGCAACTTTCACAGTCTCTTGACTAGATGCACCACTCGAGTCTTCATTTTCACTGCTCTGCTCTCTACATTGGTTCCTTTCGGCTATGTCCCTAAGGACTGGTTTGTTCATTGCATTTCCGTGGTCCCAACCTCCTGTCATCCCATCATTCTGATTCCTCACTGGTGGTTCCCACAGCATTAGGTCAGATCTCGAATCGGCAATGGATTTTGGTCTTGCCGTCCTTACATCCACCTGTACCCTTGACGAGCCTGCAGTGGCTTGCAATGGTGTACCCGATTCTATGGGTTTCGGTAGATGAGCCATCCCACTCACTGTGCCGTTCCCTCAAGTGATGGTTCCCTCTCCTGCTTCTGACTGTGGCAAATTGTCATTTCTCACTTGATCTGGATCATACACTGACTCTATGGGGCCAAAGGTAACCAGCACCGTGAGAGCATCCGGCAACCTCCTAGCACCTGAAACTTCCCTAGCTTCTGTACCTACTGGAGTCTGCATTCCCATCCCTTCTGTTCCCGTTGAGATTTTCCCAACTACTCTTGCATTAGGTTAAGCCTGTGATTCTCCAATCCCCTCTGTCGGCAATGACTTTCCATCTTCCGAGTCTGGATTATCTGGAGGTGGTCCCTCTGACAGTAACCTTTCTAACAAGCTGTCATCTGTGTCACTGTCGTCTTCCTCTACTCCCTTCTTATGGGTGTCTCTCACCTTCACCATCAACGAGAATAGCCTATTCCCCTCTATAGTTGCTACTCTCCACCTCTTTTCCAATGCATCCCATCGCGCATCTTGAAATGCCCTGATCAAATTTTTCACCCTTTCCTGGCTTCGTTCTCTCTTCCTGTCATGAGCTGCTCTAATCCCGCATGTAGAGCCTCAAACTGTGTTGGTCTAGGTAAAGGTCGTAAGGAAGACATCACTGTTTTCAATTGATACACCGCCTCCAACCTAAAAGTACCATAACGTGGGAAGGTCAATTCTTCCTTTCCTTCAGTCATTTCATGTCAATTTTCAAGCCAAAGTATAGTATGCAATCCTACATTCGTAGCCATGTAATGGGCTGGGGTATCCTCGGGCGGAGCTTCTTCTCCTCCTTGAGTAAGCATCCTTTTATCTCCTCTACAATTATCTCGTAAACTTTAAATCATTTCATGATAAACTCGACTCCTAATTACACACAGAGTTTTGTCTCACTTCCTGATGTGAATCCACCAATACCAGCGCAGTTTCACACCAACTGACCTATCACAGCGTGGCACTCCCTGATGACACTCTTCCTCTGTTTTCAGCAGTTCCCCTCCTTTACAATTTTTCTCTTGCACACGTCACTCACGCATCTCTTTCATACAATGAAATAACTGTTTGTCCTCGAAACGTCTGAACTGTTACCTCTCTGACTGTCTGTCCATCAAACGACCGGACAGTCTCTCACAATTGTCGACCTCAACTCTGGCAACCTGCCTGTCCGCGAAACGACCGGACAATTGCCTCAGACTATCTGCCCACAACAACCGGACAGTCATGTACTTTAATCTATAGGATCCAAATACTCGATGTTCCACATACAGTAACCCACGACCTGCGTTGGTTACTCACGCACTCACATACTAATTTCCCTATTACCGGTGGGTCAGTCAATGACCTCTCATGACTCCCACAATCTCTAGTCAGATCATTTTAACTCTGGGCGTCTTCTACACCGCTATTTTTTTATCCCGGGATATCAAACTCAAATCTCATGGACTGCACGCGCTCACAGTCCGAAAACACAATCACTCGACACTCACTCCAACTATGCAAGACATCACAAAATCAAAACAACACCGTAATCTAACAAACACACAACCCTGTTCATACTCGCCCTCCCTCGAACTGCTGCTTCCGCCGCACCATCACTCTCTGACGATTTCCATCAAACACCGTCGTCCTCTACTCACGATCTGCCAGACAATCATCACTTGGTCTCTATGGGCTATGGGGACTCAATGACTACCCTTCTCTACGTCTCCCCTTACTCCAGAGATAACCATCCTATTCTGCTTTCAACTGATGATGCCGGATTCTTATTTTGTTTTTCTGATCTTACCACTCCTAAAAATCCTTGGTCGACTGGATCTTTATTTTCTGCTAAGAAGTGTAAAGGGGAGAAAACCAATATATTCTCCAACACCAGCATGAAATAGTCAATTAAGGTTCAGAAAGAACCACTGAATCCAATCTCTAATTTTATTACAAAGCCAGAAACAACTGAACATACAAGCACCTCATAAAGAGGTTTGAAAAGATACATGGGCACAAGTACAAAATTCATCCTACGCACTAAACAAATTCGATGTAACATTAAAAGGATAAGGATTTCTAAAAATATTAAACAAGCTACCATGTCTCCAATATCCAAATCAGTCTTGATCTATCGTTGCAGAAAAGGAAAAAAATAAACAATTAGTTCTGTCCTTACTCTAGGACTAAGGTGACATCCCTACTTAGCATTTTCCCCAGGCACGATCGAGAAAAGGTGTCAGCTCATGCGGACTTCCGAAGAAATACACTCACTCTCCAAGGGTCAGTAACTAAGGCTAAGTCTATCTTCTATGTATTGATCCTTTCTCATCTGCCCTCTCTGCCTCGTCTGCCTCTCCTCCCTCGGGGCACTGTCCCTAATACAAAATGGACAATGCAGAAGGCACGTCTCTGTAATATCTCTTCTAGCTGAGCACCTCCTGCAGGTGATTTTCTACAAACTTGTGCTTCATCCAGTAACAGTTGGTACTACCTTGGGCCCAGGCTTGAAGAACCGTGTTTTAGAACCCAGAGGCGCCAGGGGCACGCCCAAAGTCTTCGGGTTCACCTGTCTTAGAATACAGAGACACGGGATACTTCTCGGTGACGTCAAAGATCAAATTTATTGGCTGCAACCAGGAACAGAAGTCTATGAAGTACGACACAAGTAGGTTTGTCAGAGACTGCTCAAATTCGAAAGGCGAGACATCGTCTTTTATGCCAAAAATCACATTCTGGACAAACACTCATTATTCACAATTTGTCCAATCACAGGTAACATTGCAAAAGGTATCGCATGACGACAAACCCACTTTTCAGTTGTCCAGCCCACCATTAATTACATGGGAAAGACCAACATTCTTTCTCGAACAGGCCGGACAAACCCATAATAAAGGACCACAACCCATACCATAAATAGGTCATAAAAGAAGGAACAGAAACAGATGAGAAGTAGGATAAGGTGTGTGTGTGTGCATATCAAACTTTACAACGTCCTGTACTCTGATCCTTAATCTCGATCAGCTACCGGGCAAGGAACTGGCTTAACAAGGTCAGCTTCAGGCAAAGAGGTCAGTTCACTCAGGTCACCTAGAAGTCAGCTAAAGTGTACGTGTACTAAAGACTCGTTCAGCCGTAGTCATCGGCCTATGTGAGGGCAACCACAAAATGGCTGCCATGCACAAAATGGAACCCAAGAGTTCAGAACGAAATCCCTAAATACGTAGTGAATCCATGGGTCTAACATAGCGAAATCACTCGTACTTGCCGCACTCGCTAGTTACAGTTCGCTACTATAAAATCCGTAAGGAAACCATGACCTTTATAAAACGGGTTCAGAATTCATGGAACCTCAGGCTCCTCCAGCAGACTTCCAATTATCACATTCTTAAGACACTATGTTGCAGGTCTCCTCCATACCTAACTCCTGAAACAAAGAGCATCAGTCTAACTAATGAGGACGGTATCCTTGCACCTGCACCGGAAAGCATGTGAATGAAGCAACCTTGCAAGTACACGAAAACTGCTGACTGCTTTCAACTGAGAACCTTCCCAAGGAGGAAATACATTTCGGGCCTACAATATTTAGCTAACATAAGAAATCACAAATAGGCCTTTCATAGCAAAACGTGAACAATCATTTTGGCCTTTACACACCTAAACTATACGTGTTAATAAACATTACTCTCATAAGCAATACATTTCTTCACCTTAAGGCACATTTAGTCATCTCTACACGTGCAGACTTCATAATGCACATTTAAATCTAATGCATTTCAATACACATGAACTGATTTGTGAAACATTGCAATAAGCAGTTACATTTTAAATGTCGTTTTACCCTTTTTACTCACAACCTAATTTCTGCACATACATTGTTCATTATTACGTCCACATTTTCTAATGATTAATACCTAAATCATACAGGAATACATATAAGGATGCAGACTATCAGTGAATATAATGCTCCCCTACAATTTTCAGAGTATCATGATGCTCTAGCACATGCCTTTTGTTAACATATGCGTACACTATTCGGAACGCAAACAGAATTGTCATAATATGTACTCTGGAAACCTCCTCCAAAAGCTAATAATGCACATTATATGCTGAGCGGGGAATGCAAACACACAGCTTGCCCACACAACATGAAGGATACTTTTTAGCATACAATCCCCAACTTCTGCTGAATGAACACTTACTGCTCATCAGGCAGTGGATGGGTCCTGAAGGGAGCAAGATACTTGAGAAAAATAATATGTAAAGCTGACAAATATATTACCTTTATCTCTACAGCCAAAACTTTAGACAAAGAAGACTGCACTATTACAGAAACCAACGAAGAAGAGATGGAGTAAAGGCGGCTATGGCAAGTCTACATTTCTGCAGGCCTAGGGCTGTGCCTTCATTCATCAGTGGGATCTTAATACTACATTTTATATACCTATATATTCAAGGCAGCGACAGTGTATGCGCTGTCCGAGCAGTGTTCTCAGGTCTAGAACTATTTGTCCTTTAGAAAACAAATCAAAACCTGGTTGTTGTCCTCTACCTAGGGTATCTAAGAGGCGCCACACGTCACTTCTATGGGCTAGGTTGCCTTGTTTTTAAGCATGTCTGCAAGCGCTGGGACACCCCGTTGCTGGGGTAGCCATGCTCTATATAAGTTAAATTAACATAACATAACATAACATAGAGCCTCAGGGCAAGTTGCTGAGTGAGGACATGGGAGGCTCTGGGAACCCTGGAAACCATTCTCCAGTCCACCAGAGATGTCTGTGGAGGTAACTTTGTGGAGTCACCCTTCCTTGCTTTAAATAAAATCCGATAGTGTAATGCAACATACGTACATCGAATGCTCAGCAGTTTTCTTTCAGTATTTTTGTATTTGGTGTGTTTGCCTCTTCTTTGGGAAGGTATACTTGCTCAGTTTCTACATTAAGTATCCATACAAGCCAGGAACGTTTTCCAATTGTTTTCCTGGTGTGGGTGGCCGAAAATAGAGTTGTATGGAAGTGGGCGTCTAGAATTTTCTCTCCTTTTGGGGTGTAGACGCTTTAGCAGGAATGTATTTGATGACTTCAAACTGTTTATGGCTGGATGGTGTTTGAAGATTTGATGCAGCAAGTGTGTGCGGGTGCTCTTGGACGAAGAAAGAATGCTCATCCACTGCACAGCGCTTAGACTCAGCATAAACATGGTAAGCAAAGCTACATAAAAATAAGTTACTTTTATTTTAATGCACACATATAACTTGCGTCCACAACAAGTTAAGTCTGGGACCAACAGAAAGTCAAACATCTCCACCAGGATAGTGTCTGGGAGGCATGCAATTACAGTAGCTACCAAGTCTCCAAAGGAACAGAGATGCAAAATACCTTCCATCTCCTCCTCGCAGTGCATCAACATGTCCTCCAGGGCTTTAAGTGGGATGAAAAAACTGGGAGGTCTCTCAAAGGGCCGTGGTCAATGTAATTAGGGCGTGGCTTCAAAATACGTAAGCTAAAAATCTGTGTTTAGCACAGTGTGCCGCCCGACTTGTATTTTGCTGTTCCTGTCATTGCGTCCAGATATATGATACAAGAAGTCACATCATACCTACAAGTCAGGACTATTGACTTTGTCGATGGTTGCTAGTTGCAAAAGATATACAAGCATAATATTGAAAACACTTCCACTTAAGCCCTGGTGGTGACAACACGGCAATGTTGCTCCACCTGAGATTCAAAAAGAGAAGGGAAATCCAGAGAGAAAATTACTCTCTTTAAAGTATTTCCCTTGCCCTTCAACGCTCACCACGCGCACATCAATGTGCCTGCTGTCACTGCAGTCCGGAATAAAAAAACGGACCGCATGTGCCAGGGCACAAAACAGAGCCCAATTGAGACTAGTTTTGAGGCCCCCTTAAAAGAAATGCCGGTGCTCAGACTCGGTGAGACCTGGCACACTTAAAGCCCTGACGTCCACAATCTTGGTACAGGCTCACTGCTGTTCACCATGGAAGATTTAGGTCAATGACACAGGGTTCATATTTAAATATTAAGGCAGACAGTGTCAAGATCGTTTCCATCATGGAACGGGCTATTACATTGTGAAAGTGTCACAATTGAACTCAGGGCAAACCACAAATGCATATTGTTCGAGGTTTGGGTGGTTTCATTTGACGAAGGTGTCCACAAATTTAACAAAGCAGTTTCACCGATGCCTTGTTTCAAAGGAAGAAATAATCTAGGCAAAAAGTTAAGGGTTTTAAAAGTAATATTATGCAACTGCTGCCTGACCCCCAGAAGGTGGCAGTCCAAGACAGGTATGTGTTGGGTTGATGTTATTAAAGTGGTGACATTGTGAAAGCATCACAACTGAACTTGAGGGGAACCGCCAATACCGAATGTGAAGTTTGTTTGGCTTTATGTGACTAAGGTGTCAGCAAAGTTTAACAAAGCAATTTCACTGCTGTCTCGTTTCAAGGGACGAAGTAATGTGGGCAACAAGTTAGGAGTTTTAAAAGTAATCTTATGCAACTGATGCCTGACAGGGCAAGCGCTGTGCAGGCAAAAGCTTGAGAAAAGTCCCACAAAGGATATGAATTCAGTACTTGGGCCCAGGGAAACTGATATAAGAAAGACATGAGGAGCAACAGGAAATAGTATGCTACAGCCTTTAGAAACAGAGGAAAAGTAAGTGACAAGCATAGGAACCAATGAAAAGTAAGTGGGCAGGATGTAAGCCCTTTTAAAATTTATAATAACAATAGATTTCACAAGCACAGCACAAGTGCTGTGCAGGCAAACCCTAAAAATGCAGACTAGAAATGACAACTACATCTCGAAGAGAGTGAACTTGACAGTAAGACAAATCTACTCTGTCTTCTAAAGGCAGATGCTGTGCTTGCCTACAATATCATAAATTCTTTACTTTCTTCACAACTTCAAATTTATGCAAGAGTATTGTGGTGCCAATAAAACGGCTTAAAGTCCTGAGCAAATTAACTTAACATGAGTAAACATCTTACTTCTGTCAGTTAAAAAATAATACTGCTTGGACATTATAGATATTGTGTTCGATACATGTGCTGCCTGAACTCCTGTACTCCACCCTTTGCAGTAAGCCTTGACTTCGTTCCCCCTCAGCCTAAGAGCAGTTACTACCTGGATCCTGTGTTTCCAAGGACAGCAGAAATACGTGTCACATTGATTAGCAAACTGCCCTTGAGTCACACAATGTTGTAATTTGGCAGCAATTGTGTTAGCATTAGCAGAAGCCATCCTGTATTTAGAGGCTATCTTGTCTGTTTTGTGGAATCCATTTTGTATTTCTGTCAGCCATTTTGTATGCCATGTGCTATCACGTGCTCACCATGTGCTCTGTCCTACCTTGCTGTTGTCTGCTCTTGAAATATGCCTATAGACCGGTTATATTTAGCCTCTTTCACTTTGCACATGCTCAGTTGAACTTGCAGCTGTCCTTGCAGCTGTCCCTAGTCTGTAAATGTCAGGATGTGTTCACCAGAATTAGCAGCTGTTAGCTCCTCCCACTTGTTGACTGTGCATTTTCTGTATGACCGTATATGTGCCTAAAACCTACTTCTTGTACTTTTACCGCCTTCTTTTGAGCCCCTGTGTGGGTATAAAAGGACCATGCTCCTTCAGTTCAGGGTGCTACTTCATACATTGCCGAAAGGTGTTGTGTGAATGTAGTTCCACCTCAAGAGGTTTAATAAATTTTGTATTCTCTATTCCAGTTTCTGTGCCAACTTCTTCCTAGTGGTCTGAGGACTTGTGCAGAGAAGGGCGAACCGCTTGCACTGGTAGACCTTGCTGAGGCTCTCCACACAACAAGCCCTAGAGAACTGACCTGACACTATTGGCAAGTGGTGATGGACACCTATAGATCCCAGAGAGCACTAGACATCAAGTAACAGGTACAAGTCTTTTATTATTAAGTGCTTAGTAACGATTGCAGAAGCCCATCGCTTTGAGAAAGACGAGTGGGTGCTACGTTCACAGGGGAAATGAGAGCAGCCTGTACAGTCAGGCACATTTGTTATCCAATACTTCTAGATATTCCCTCCCTATTAACAATGACCTTGTTGCCCCCGTCCCTCCAGGTTCCCCAGGTTTGTACTATACATTTTCACTGACTATTTAATATCTGGAGGTGGAGGTAGCAGCAGCGCTTTCAGGAAGGGCAGTGCCACTTTATACGTTGTGAATCATTAGGGGTGAGTGTGAGAAGCAGTGATTTTGCTGCAGTCCTGCGATTAGTGCATGAACAGCAACTACAGCACTGGTTGTTGTGGTGTAACACGAAGCTGGGGCAGCAGCAGCACCAGTCAAAAAGCCTGCAGGGAAGTCACAGAGCTTACCGTGCATATTTGGTTCTTCTTCATGCTCTAATACAAAACCCACCACCCAAACAAGTTAGGTGCCCACCACTGGTTGCAAAGTTGAGTGCTTAGGTCATGATGTGGGCTTCTCTGTCAACATTCTACTCCTCCCAAACTTTTGGCTTTTTTTCAGGGTAACTGTGGACTGCTATTATTATTATTATTATTATTATAGGGGTTTGTAAAGCGCCTAGTGACGCCTCCCGGCGTGTCCCCGCGCTGTGGAGAGAGAGTACTTTTAGGAGGAGAGACAGAGAGCCTACATCTAAAGAGTAAATAGATGGGTTTTCAATAACTTTCTGAAAGTTGACTCATTTGTTTCTTGCCTGATGTTCGTGGGGAGGGCATTCCACTTCCTAGCAGCAAGAGTGCGAAAGGACCTACCTCCCATTCTAGCCTTTTTTGAGAGCGACGTTTTGAGCAGGCCCATTCCTTTAGATCTGAGAGATCTGTTGGGCTCGTACGGTACTGCTAAATCGGCCAGATATGAAGGGGCTTTTTGGTGGATAATCCTATGGCACCAGAGGAGAGCTTTAAAATGTATACTCTTGCTAATTGGCAACCAGTGAAGGGTGGCCAGGGAAGGTCTGGAGGGAGCTCTACGAGGAAGTCTTAGTACTAGGCGAGCTGCTGAGTTTTGCAGGACCTGTAGTCGTTTAATGTTTTTTTCTGATGTGCCCAGCAGCAGCACATTCCCATAATCTATTCGGGAAGTGATCAGTGCCTGTGTCATAGTACGTCTGGAATTCAGCGGGAGCAAATCCAGAGTACGATTGAGGGTTTTCATGACCCCAAAGCACTTGCCTACTGTCTTTTTGACATGGCTGTCGAAGGAGAGCTTGTTGTCTATCCAGACACCCAAGTTTTTTGCTTCCTGATTGGGGGTAGGTAGGGGACCCAGACAGATAGGCCACCAGTCCTTCGTCCATTTAGTGTCATTTCCACCTATTTTTAGAACCTCCGTTTTTGTACCATTTACTTTGAGACAGTGTTCCGTCATCCACGCAGCAAGCTTGCACATGCAGGATTTGAAATTTTCAGCTTCGGAGGAGGGGGCTTGAGACAGGGAGATTAAAAGTTGAGTATCGTCGGTGTAGGAGACAAGCTCTACGCCGAACGATTGTACCACTCCTGCCAGCGGTGCCATGTACAAGTTGAACAGGGTGGGACTCAGGGCAGAGCCCTGAGGTACCCCCTGTTCTAACGTCATACTGTCCGAGAGGAAGGTTCCTCTTTGGACCTGAAAGCTCCTGTTCGTAAGAAAGGCTTTCAGCCATCCCAGTGCCTTTTTTGTGACCCCCGCTCTGTTTAGACACTGTAGCAAGATGGAATGTGCTACAGTGTCAAACGCGGCACTGCGGTCCAGCATGATGAGGGCCATGGTCTTGCCCTCATCCGCTCCTTCCCGTAAGGTTTCAGTTGCTCTCAACAGAGCTGTCTCGGTAGAGAAGCTGGATCTGAAGCCTGACTGTGAAGTAGGGAAAGCATTCTGGGCTTCAAGATGAGCCATGAGTTGGACATTGGCCACTTTCTCCGCTACTTTTGCTAAATAAGGTAGCAAAGAGATTGGGCGTAAGTTCTCCAGTATGTCCTGGCTCATACTAGGCTTTTTTTTTATTGGGAGCACTATGGCTTGTTTCCAATCAGTAGGTAGACAGGCAGTTGAGAAAGAGACTTGAAGCATGTGTCTAAAATGGGGCTCTAACACGGAGATGGTCTCTGCCAAGATTTTAGGTGGTGCAGGATCTCGTGGAGAGCCAGATTTAATGCTTTTGCACAATTTAGCCAGAGTTTCAACGGGGGGAACAATGAATGCACATAGACATTCTTGAGTACATACAAGGTCTTCACTCTCTATGAATTCGGTGCCAGGTATTATGTTATTGGAGAAGCTGGCATAGATGTTGGTAATTTTTCCTGAAAAATATTTAGCAATCTTATTACAGGTTGCTACAGAATCATTCTGAGAGGTGGAGTTGGAGTCAATTATTGAAATTTCTTTATAAATCTGATAGAGCTCCTTAGAGGAGTTTTCCGCCTCCAAGATACGGTTGTTATAGTGAGCTGCCTTGGATAATCGTACTTTTTTATTGTACTCTTTTTGCGCTGCTTTATACTGGGCTTTGATTTCAGGACAGAAATTGTGACGCCATCCTCTTTCGAGCTTTTTACATGCTGTTTTAAGAATCTGAAGCTCCTTACTAAACCAGGAAGCTTCTTCATGCTGCTTAGTAGTTTGATGCCCAGACTCGCAACAGAACTCAATAGGTCACAAGCCGCCAGTAATCGCATCCTTAGAGAGATCGTAATTTCATTTGTACAGAGGGGTCACTTCAGGATTCTTAAGCCTACCCCTCACATAGTGGTGTAGAGCCTAAGCTTTTGCGTCAGTGGAAGTCTGAAGTTGGACCATCCTTGGCTCTTATATGGCAACATATTTCCAAGACATTTCTCGTGTGTGGGCTGTTAGAGTCAAGCCAGACCCTTGGCTCAGTTCCGGCTCATCTCTCCCTATTAAGTTGGCTGTTCACCAACCTCTACTCAGTGTGCAGCAACAGTGAATTTATATCACTTCTGCTCCAGTTAGCTGGTCCCACTGTCACTGTGAGGACCCGAATATTAATTTATTAGGGCGATCTCATATACCTCATACAAGTCCCCTCATCCAGCCACCTCTGAACATATATCCCTGTTCGGAGGAGTTAGATTTACTATTTGTGCTCCAATCTAATCAACAGAATAGAAAGGTTTGGAATTCAGAGGGGTTAGATATACTATTTCCACTCCTCTTTAAGCAACAGTAGGGAAAGTGTTGGACTTCAGATGCTTAGATTTAGTATCTCTACTCCAGTCTAAACAGTTGGTAAAGTTTTTGATTTTGGAGGAGTTAGACTTACTATTTCTCCTCCAATCTAAGCAACAGAAAGTGTTGGAAATTGGAGGGGTTACACTTACTCTTCGCACTACAGTATTATCAAAAGTAGAGAAATCGTAGTATGTCAGACAGATTACATACATCATTTCAACATTCAATCACTATTTATAACATACATAAAAATCTTACAACAAAAAATGAATACATATTTAAATTATAAACAAATGCTATGTAAAAAAATGAATGGCTTTTTTACAGAAAATAAACATCCATAAATACATTTTACGTACATACAGGAATATTCTTGACTTCAATATTCTGCTACTTAATATTTTTGCATTGTGCTGTGACGATATTTTTGACACATGACCCAGGTCATATAATATTTATGATTCAATATGTGTGTCATTCAGCTTGCTAGTCACATGGAGAATTTTGCAGTTAGTCCTGAGAGTGCTACGTTAACACTTTGATGGCCAGATCTAGAAATGGAAGAAGGGAAGGTTAGGGGAGAGGATGAGCTTCAGATAGAGAAACTTGGACTAGAAGAAGAAGACAATTTAAAGAGGAAGACATTAATTTTGAATAGAAGAATGTTGACAAAGTGACAGAACCTAGAAATAGAGACAGCTAATGTAACTGCTGCATGAGTAATGAGAAATGAGTAATGCGCAAAGAGCCTTTTCAGTTATCGCCCAAAGATTTGGAACCCTCTGCCTCCAGAAATCTGCCTGATTCCGTCTACCGCCTCCTTCAAAAAGAACTGAAAACACTTCTGATGAACACATTTTTGCCCTAAGATCACTCCTTTTGTCTCTTGATCTTATCCATGATTATTTTAATTTGTTGATCATGATTACTATATTGCTGACTTCCTAGGGATGTCTAGTTCATCATCTGGTTAATCTTCTGTTTGCACCTCTCTCGTATATGTGACTGTTGATCTTGTCTCTTACTTATCTCTTACTTCCCCTCATGTAAAGCGCTCTGAAACGCTGACGGGTCAAATTCGCACCATATAAAACTCTATAAACAAGTTAAATGAATATCTCATCCCAAGTGAATTTCCATTTATTTTTTATACGAGGTGCTAGGACTCAGTGACTCGCTGCTGAAATGGATCACAAATATAGCCAATGCTTCCCTAACTGCTGAAATACTAGGATTCAGGTTCTTTGATGGCATTTAATATGCTCTATGGGATTCTTAAATACAAATATAAGTCAAGTTAACAAAAGATCATAACAGTCTCATAATTTTCAGTACAGAGCCAATCGGAGAAATTCCAATAAAGAGCTAGCACATGTTATGACATGTTCTTTTCAAGGCAAATGTAACTCACAGTAAAAATCTTCAAAGTTGGACAATAATCCAGATAGTCCGTCCATAGCAATGCGTGAGAGCAAGATAAAAGCTGGTGGTGGTTTAGCGTACAGGACTGCTCACACACACAGTCAGTAGCGCACCAACCGGAGCTAATATCAGGAATGACCCTTTCCATTTTATTCACAATCCGTGGTGTACCCTCCAATAGCCAGTGACTTTTTTTTCAGGCACACCCTTGCACATCATTTAACCCACAATTGCGTATCTTCCAGCCTTTTTCGCATAGTATTTTTTTGCACAATTTTTTACATAGTTAATTAGGAGCTTGCTTCAGGTGTAAGATGGCACAAGTGCTGCTCAGATGGAAAACAAGTTTCGGGTGAGCCATGAGCCAACTCACCCAATGGTATGGCCAAAAAGAGAAGGTCAATGGGTACAAGGGCAGATAAGTTGTCCTAGCCATGGAGCATGTTCATGGACAAGTGGAACAGATCCATTCGTGTCCTGAGGAAGATCAGGGAGGTCAAATATTTAATAGCATTTGTTGCCAGTCGTGGACCCTACCTAATTTATTGTGCACGTAGACTGAAGTCTTAATGCCATAGAATGGAGATGGCGGTAATTTTGGTAGACAAGAAGAAGAATGAAGAGGACAGTGAGCTCCTCCTCGACTTCCTGTGTCAAGATTAAAAGGATGGTTCAGTGGTGGGAATTCACAAAAAGAAGAGTGCAGGTCTTTTGTAGAACAATTCTAAGGACCCCAGACTACACACCAGTGAGTACACATTTCAAAAACATTGGAACAAACATGCTGTGAAAAGTCACATACACTGGAAGTTAGACAAGGTTATGATTCTAGACGTTAAGATGGCTTTTAACATCTTGTACTCGTAAGGCAAAACTAGACAATGATTGAGAAAAGGGCGTAGGCCATAATCTAGGCATTGGAGAGGGTCAATTTCTGTCTCTTTTGCAGTACTTGACAAGCCATCCCATGGCCAAGAGCCATGAATGCTGCCAACTCAAAGTTGCTTCTGTGGTCTATTTTCTTGAAAAGATTAGACTTTAGCATATCCGAACGCTGATGGACTTTCTTAAAGGGGTAGCCAACAGGTGACAGGGATTCACCTAATCAACAGTAGTCTCTCAGGGGCTCCTGGTTATATGTAGTGTACAAGAGAGATTGTGCTTGAGTGCATGAGTGGTGGGGTACCCCACGCCTTGATGTCCCATCTGGTTAAATTAAGCAACTTCAGTTGTAGGGTGGTCTTGATGTTTAGAGGGAGTTTGTGGTGCTGTCTCCCACTTCTCTTTCCACGTCTCCCTGTGCTGCTCCTCTGATTCCCCCTCCCGCTGAAGAAACCTTGAGCAGCCCAGTGTATGTGTTTGATTTCGATATGCGCCAAGTGAATAAAGCAAGAACAGGGCCATCACAGGAGGGCAGAAGAGGGCATCGTGCCCCAGGCCCTGGTACTTTCCCCGGACCCTGCGTCCATCAGCAACAATATTTATAGATGTAATTGCAAATAAGCTTACTGTCTTCAATAATAAAGATATAGTTACATGATCAGACGTCCATTAAGCACCAAAAAGCCATGTTTCGCTAATTTTTCATTCATTTTAATACTTAGAAAGAGGTGCTTGTGGCACCTTATAAAAAGGCTGAAGCCTCCAGTGGGCCCCCCATTAAGTTTTAGCCCAAGGCCTCATAAAAACATCTAACATGCCTAAGTACAAAGTTACTTGTGTTGTTCAATGAGACGGGACAAAACCAGTTCCATAGGGGCAACTTATGGCCTGAAGAGAGCAACACTTGGACAAGGTTGTCATCAAAGTATGGTTAAGGCTGCACGCCTTTTCCTGAGAGATTAGCTACCTGTCCATTCGACACATCTTTTGTCCTGTTTGGTTGGAAAGAGAGACTCCATCAACTACATCCAATTGGCCAGTGAGTTGTCTGGAAGCCAGCACACACATGAGAGCGGCAGCTCCCCTGTGGCTGGGTGCCATCGAGCTTAGGCATGCCTAAAAAGGAAATTCACTTTGTTTGGCTTGGTACGCCTATAAGGCTTGGACTAACTTTAGATGTGCATGGACAATTGCATTCAAGTCAGCTGCCACAAGACTGAACATATGCGGACCCTTTGGGCTTATTCAGGGCTGACTTTTTATTCACGGGGATCTGAACACCTGTGCAGACGAAGGCGAGGACCTGAGGTAGAATCTTAGGCTGTTTCCATTTCAAGAGTAAGGCAGATGAGCATAGTGTACTAATGTGGAGCCTATAAGCAGTTTGTCTTTTTTGCACATCAACTGTTTTGTGACAACCACCTTTGTTGTGTAGTTTGATTATGTACAAAATAAAACACAGTGCAAAAGCCCATTCATAGAGAGTCACAAAATCTCCTGCTTCATTGCTATTTAGGAGGCAACATTTTTTTGGTGACTCATAACTAATGGATGCATATATGGGGATCGAGGATGTGGCAGACAGCAGACCTAGATCACTGCATTCAAATTCATAGAATGCCCACATATTTCTAAAGCAGCCCCAGCTCCTCTGAAAGGGCAGGAGACACTTTCAAACATAAAAGTTGTCATGCAGTAAGTGACATCGGGGAACATACAGCATTCCCCCGGACAACTCTCTTCTCTGGTACTCGCACACATCCATACACACAAGTCAAAGCATAAAGAGGTTCTTCTGCAGAAACAGTTCCCTGAAACGAGCTTGACATGTAAAAATCAAACTATGACAGAAACATTACCAATGGCTTCTACTTTGTCACTACCTAACCACTGCTTTTCAGGAAACAGTAACAGATTAATGGCTTGCAACTGCATTGTTGTTCCAAAGCACGGATACATTGAGTAGATAATTGAAAAGGAGAGGGCAACACCCATTACAAGCCCCTTTTCTTAACAATTCGTTATGTGTCTTTTGTACATTGCAACCGGAATTTTTGCTGGCACTAAGCCTGTAATTTAGTACCTGCAGCCGATATCATATGTCACATTGCTAGATGGCAGTTGGCCTTTCTGTATTCCTTTCAATCAATCAGTATCACAATAAAGGGTCTGGGTGTTGACAGGATGGGCCATTCTGAACTGATGAGGGGGCAGAACAGTCACCTGTCACACTTGCACTTCAAAAGACACTACTCAGCTCAAACACGAAAAGCTTCCCCTAGCATATTGTGCCTGCAGACAGGCTGGGACCAGGGCAGGGAAAGCAGGACATTCATACACGTTTGTGGGAGGAAAACTCCAGAAGCTTCTCCCACTTCAAAGGAAACACCATGTATAAAAATACGATCCTGGACCTGTGGATACACCAAGGTAAGGACTGCCCCACTGCAATCCTGCTGCCTGAGGCCTTCCCTGCTGTCTGAGAAGGAAGACTGGGCCGTCACCCTATATCTCAGGCTGAAATGACTTCCAGAGTCAACTGACTGGCCTCCTGTTCTGAGCTACAGGGACACAGAAAGCTCCTGGGGCCTCTCTGCAACTTCCCAGCAGACCTGCTGCAACTGGACCTACCTAGACCTAAAACGGGTCCTGCTTGAGCCTTGCTGGGCTCTGCTAGAGTGAGTTCCTGATCCCCAAGAGGTTCCTCCCAGGTTCTAGACCCATAATGTGGCATCAGTTGAGTTCGTCCTGGAAGAAAAGAAGAAATCCTGAAGTTTTGAGCTCTTTGTGACTGTGAAAAGACCTGTTCATGCCAACATCTTGCTGAACGTCAACAGGAAGCTCCGGTGTACTCTATTCTTTGCACTACAGCGACCGCCAGCGATGACCAGCAACATGAGATCTGCACTTCACTCTACAGCATCGACAGCCTGCAGTGACCCCCAACTTGAAGCTCCAGCAAAAACCATCCACAACACTTGACAGGATCTTAACACTACAGTGACAGCCGTCCTGTGAAGCCCGGCTTTCACGTCTAATTTTTTTTTTAATTGGTGTGATATCAGTTGCTTTACTTTTCACTTTATTGCTGTTGGTATGCATCATGAATACTTTGCACATTTCCTCTAATTTAAGCCTGACTGCTTTTGTGCCAAGCTACCAGAGGTTCAAATGCAGGTTAATTTAGTGATTTTTTGTGGTTCACCCTGACAAGGACTGTGGCTTTTGCTTGAGAAAGGCTTTACCCACCTCAACCAGCAACCCAAATTCTCACATCCCATAACACTAAAACTGAGTAGAAACTGAGAATATGTGTGCTGCTGAGCACTGTTGAAGAAAGAGAGAGACTGCCTAGAGCACCATAGATTGAGATCCTGCCATGCCCTGTACTGCTGTGAGGTACTTAAGTGTCATTAAGTCCATCTAAGTCCATCCAAAAACCCTAGTCTCTGTTTTGCTGCCCAGAGTGACACAATGAATCTGATCCTCTCGAGCTGTGCACTCAGAAAAGAAAACAATGCTATAGGCATGGAGTTCGATTGTGTGACCACATCTGTGGCCCCATAGTTTCTTGGAAATCCTGTCATTAACTATGAGCTCCTGCACCAAAAGAACCATAAGTGTTGCACTCAGTGGTGGCTCCTCCTTTATGGTGAAGGAGCATTGCCCCACTGCTCAAAAATAAAAATAAAATGATAATAATATATAGTTATTATCATTTTAGTTTTCCTATTGAGTCAGTGGCTCTCACGCAGGGTGGGGTTGTCCAGAGCAGAGGGAGGAGTGGTTGCACTCCCTAAGTGCGTCATCTTGGGCCAGCCAAACAGTCATGTGCACTTTGCACCTTCTCCACCAGGGTGTGATGCACAGCCTGGTGAGGAACATGCCTAGCCTCCCCTTACCCATCTGAGCACCAATCCACAGCGCTCTGACCATCTCAATGCTGCATTGCAGCGTTGTGATTACCTCGGGGAGCCTGGCAGCCCGGGTGCTTCCTGCTACTGGACCAGAGAGGATTGAGCAGTGGTAGCAGCTGACCATTTTCAGGAAAGGGTTTTTGTCCTTCTTTTTTCATCCTCCCCCATCTCTCCATCTGGGTCTGGTAGCAGCCACTTCTGGTTGCGCTTTACCATACAAAACCATCATATTTGGGAGGCTGGCATGAGTGACCACATTATCAGCTTCATTGTTCCTTGGAAGCTGTCACTTAAAGAGTCCCTGCACCTGGCCAGAAGCTGCTGACCCTATCTCATCTCATTAATAGCCTCCACAGGCTGCAAGAAGCTAGAGAAGGTGTCTAGAGCCACCAAGCTCATTATGTGCTGCAGCTGTGAGCCTACATCTATGGACCATAAGTTCCCTGAGGAGTAAGCAGAAGTACTCATACCACATGTGCAGGACGTCAAACATCCTGTGGCCCTTGAAACATTGCCCCAGACCCACAAAGCAATATCCACATTCCTCAGAAGTCTGGCAAACCAACCTCTGACTCAGGTCAAATATGTCAGGCTACAAACAACTGCAGCCATTTCAAAGTGAGTGAACCAAAATCAAAATAAGTGGGTAGCTTATGCAGTGTTACAAAAGCAAATGCTGTGCTTGATTATACACTCATGGTAATTGTAACTGTAACCCTTCTTCAGTGAGTGTCCTCCCCCTGCAGAACATAACAGAGTTACAAGGTAACTCAATATGTATTTAGACGTTTTGTAATGCCTTAAATATGTCTTAAAGTTGATGAGCATATTAACTTAATAAACAAAAAGGTTGGATATCTTTTACTTATGAGAAAAACGCTGCTTGGGAATAATATTTATTGTGAATGATACATGCTGCTTAAACTAGATGTTATACCCTCCACCAGTGGTCAAAGTAGGCGGGATCTGAGGGGCACAACATGTCCATACTTTTTTTTTTTAAGTTTGATTTTATTGAAGAAATAAAAGGTCAGAGAGGGAAAAAATAAGAAACATGAAAATGGATAAGGCAATAATGTACATCATAGAGGGAAGACATTAGAAAATATGAAATATACATAAGAGAAATAAGCAATATAAATAAAGTCGCATAAAAGGCAAATGTAGCAAGCATGATAAACTACATGAACAAATTAAAATAGGTAAAATAACATTTTAAATTAAATATTGAAGAGAAAGGCAACAGGGAAGTCATGGCGGTTTGCGTACTTCAACCGAATCAGGATCCAGGGAGGTGATTACGGGAGCAGAAGAGGAGAGATAATTTACCAAAGGAAGCCAAATGAGGTCTCGTTTAATTGCCAGGGAGATGGGGGAGACATAGTTGGTGTCTAAACGATGATGAAAACAGACTGCATTCCACCAGGAGAGATATGAAACATTGGCGACTTGTTTCCAATTAGAAGTGATGGTGTGGAAAGCAACAGCTATCAAAAGGTCAAGGAGTAGGTAGTGAAGGTGAGATTGAGGGAGATCAGGGGAAAGAGAGCCTAGGAAAATATGAGAAAGGGAAAGGGGGATCTGAAATTGGAAAATCTTTTGTATTTGAGTCCAAACTGAGTTCCAGAACTGAGAAACAAGGGGGCAATCAAACAACATGTGTTTTAAATCCGCAGACCGACAGGGCAAGACCAACAAGTAAGAGCAGTGTCTGGTGAAAAACTTGACAGAGCAAGTGGGGTAAATAAAATTCTATTGTAAATAAAATGAAGAGTTTGGGTAGTATGAGCAGCTCTAGAGGTCTTATGAAGTTCAGCCAAAATTTTATCCCAGAAAAGAACCGACCAATCTTGAGAGAGATCAAATTCCCAGGCAACTTCAATTTTGGTTTTTAGTCTATCAACCGTAAAGCGAAAGGAATTATAAAGGGAAGAAGCAGAGGGAGCGGACTCCAATATTGAGGAAGTGGATTTGTGAACAGGAGGAATATCATTGGAAGGTGGTAACGATTGGAGGTAAAGAGTGAGAACAGGATATAGCAAATTTATATTGTGAGCGAGCACTAGGAAGTAAATAGAATGAGGATTGAAGTTCCGAAAAGAGAGAGGAGTACCGTGAGAAAGTAGTTGAGAGATCCAACGTAATCCACGAGAGTGCCAGGTCTTCCAATACAAGGTACGGTTGCGAATTTTAAGTTGTGTGTTATACCAGATAGGTTGTTCATGCGTCAAAAGAAGGGAAGGATAAGACAAAGATAAGAAAGGAAGGAGAAGTTTATGAGAATGAGAAATGATAGGATTATGAAGTCGAGCTAGGTTGGACGTGAAGGATAAAATTTCATGGAAATTGAATGGAGAAATAAAAGAGGATTCCATGTTTAACCAGATAGGAGGATGAAAAGGAAGATCAGAAGAGAGCCAGCGAGTTGATTGTTTCAGAGGAAAAGCGCAGTGATATTCTTTCAAATCAGGAAAACGGACACCAGCCTCAGCCTTATCTCTCCGTAAGGAGGCAATAGCTATACGAGGACGTTTACCATTCTATAAAAATTTTAATAATAAAGAGTCAATTTTTTTGAAGTAAAAAAACGGAATGCGCATTGGAATCATAGAGATAGTATAAAGGAGAAGAGGAGAAAGCATCATTTTTATAGAATTGAGACGACCTTACCAAGACAAAAAGAGTGGGTGCCAACGTGTGATAGCTGCCTCCATTTTCTTAGAAATATAATCAAAATTTAATTTGAGAGTATCGGGTAAGAGAGGTGCAAACCAAACACCTAGATATTTAATTTTGGAGGGTTGCCATGAGAAACGAGATTGGGAAAAAAGATGTTTCTGGCAAAGTGGATTCAAAGGGAGAATTTCACATTCATCAGCATTTAGGCGGTAACCAGATACCGCGGAAAAGGAGGAAACTTGCTGAAGAAAAGAAGGAAGAGAAGAGAGAGGGTCGAAGCAGTAAAAAAGGATGTCATCAGCATATACCGAAAGTTTAATCTGACGAGAACCAAAGTGAAAACCAGATATGTTATCATCTTGATGAATTTTAGTAAGAAAGGGTTCCAAGGCTAAAACAAATAGTAAAGGGGATAATGGGCAACCTTGTTGAACACCTCTGTGGAGAGAGAAATAGTCCGAGATCATACCATTAACAAAAATGGATGCTTAGGGGTCTGAATAAAGTAATGAGATAATAGAAATGAATTTGGGAGGAAAGCCAGCCCATAGGAGAGCCTGGAACATAAAGTCCCAGCCGATCCTGTCAAAAGCTTTCTCCGCATTTAGGGAGATAGCGGCAAGAGGGAGATCCAAAGACAAAGCTTTGCTAAGAATGCTAAAGAAGACTTGAGAATTATCAGAGGAAAGACGGCCTTTGACAAAAACCGATTGTTCAGGACCAATTAAATCGGGCAAAAGGGGATCCATTCGTACAGCTATAATCTTGGCTAGTATCTTATAATCAGTGTTAACCAAAGAGATCGGGCGATAGTTCTTGCATAAAGAATGGTCTTTGTCTACCTTAGGAATTGAGCAGATTAAAGACTGTTGAAAGGAACCGCTCAAAGAACCTGCGGCAAGAAAAGATTAAAATAAGAGTAAGAGTTTTGGTAAGAGAAGAGAGGCAAAATGACTATAAAACTCGATAGTGAATCCATCTGGACCGGGAGCTTTACTGTGACGCAATTTAGAAACAGCGTGGGAAATTTCAGAAAGCGATATGTCCAATTCCAAAGAACTAAAATTAACATTGGACGATGGAGGGGAAGGGAGGGAATGAAAGTAAGAAAGAAGGTCTGTCGAGGTTGGGATGTGCTCTGGGGTATAGAGAGTTTTGTAAAAATTGACAAATTCGTTAAGAATATCCTTCTCTTTAAATCGAGATTCACCGGAGGAAGTTTTTATAGATTCGATTTTGGTACGTTCTTTCCTTATTTTTAAGTAGTTAGCAAGAAGTTTCCCCATTTTATTTCTACCACCATAATATCGAGAATTACATTTTAATAGGAGGTTAGAGGCAGCATCAGTTGTGAATTTATTGAAAGAAAGTTTGGAATCAATAAGTTCTTTCAGGGAGGCTTCCGAATTGGAAGAGTGATAAGCGAGTTCTAAGCGTTTAATATCAGTGAGTATTTGAGCCGATGTGGCGTCTCTAAGTTTTTTCCCTCGCGCCACAAAGTTGATGAGAAAGCCCCTAGAGGCTGCTTTGAAAGAATCCCAAACCATAACAAAGGAAGAGTCAGGGGTGTGATTGACAAGGAAAAATTCAGTGGCAAAGTAGTGAATTCAGAACAAAAGGTGGGGTCAAGAAGTAAAGTGTTTTTGAATCTCCATCTGCCGGAATGAGGGGAAAATGGAAGGAGATCTATGTCAACTAGGACAGGGGTGTGGTCAGAAATTAAAATGGAGCCTATTTCAGAACGGATGGCATGCTGGGACAGAGATTTACTGAGGAAAATATGATCAATGCAGGATTGGGAGCGGTGGGGTGGGGAGAAAAAACTATACTCTCTGAGTTCAGGATTGCATAGTCTCCAGATATCAACTAAAGCGTTATTCTGAATAGTTTTGATATATTGGGAATGCATCTTAGAGGGCACAAATTTAACTTTCGAGTGACGGTCAAGGAAGGGGTCCATAATTTGATTGCAATCACCACCAAAAATAATGTAATCACCAGAGAGGGAAGATAGTTTGTCAGAGATAGAGGGCCAAAAAGATCTATTGATTCCGGTTGGAGCATACACATTAAAGAGAATCAGAGGAATATTATCTATAAGCAGTTTAACAATAACCCAACGACCATTAACATCACATTCATGAGAAAATGAGGAAACATTTAACTTTTTGTGAAACAAAATCAATTTTTCTTGTCAACCGTGGGAGAACAGAAAGCATGACCTACCCAACAACGTTTAAGCTTTAAAGCCTCTGCCTCCGAGAGATGAGACTCCTGAAGGTGGGCAACATCAGTTTTAAGTCTGGCTAAGTGTGATAACACCCGTTGCCTTTTAATTGGATTATTTAATCCTTTAACATTCCAAGTCGTAACACGGAATGGAATGGCGAAAGAAAACAACTAGCAACAACATGCTCGCTAAGTTCAAAGGGAGAGAAGAACAAAGAATAATGCATAGTCAATGACGAGGAAGAAGAGGAGAAGAGAAGATAAGAAGGAAGAATAGAAGAGGAAGAAAGAGAGGAAAAAGAGTAAAGAAAAGCAAAAAGAAAAGGGGAAGAAAAGATCAGAAAGAAGAGCAAGAAAGAAGAAAAGAAGAAACATATGAAGAATAAAGAGACAGTGCACGTCTGGCACAGACGACTGAGAAACATACTTACGAAAACAAAAACACAAAACGAGAACGAGGGTGGCGGCATCAAAAGACGACGGAGACACCATACAAAAAACATTGTGACACATCAGGATAAAGGGATATGGAAGGAATCTGTGAGGAAGAGAAAAATAAAGTAATGCGTAATAAGATAGAAGAGAAACTAGAAGTGGAAAAGATTACAATATAGGGTAAATATAAGTAGGAAGAGACATCAACAGTGAGAGGGACCCTGAATGCAGAACAGAAACAGTACAACAAAGATAACGTTAGGTCCAGTTAGGCATGTCTGGAATCATCCATTGCAACTGTCCCATGCTGGCGAAGGAAAGCTTGTAGGGCCGCAGGATCTTCATAGGTGGTAGCTTTATCCTGATAAGTGACCTTGAAAAGACATGGATGGAGAAGTCCATATCTGCCATTGAGGGCTCTGAGCTGGGGACGTAAGTCAAGAAACTTCTTCCGTCGGTCGGCAGTGGCTTTGGAAACATCTTGTGACAAGTAAAGATGATGACCTTCCCAGAAAATTTGTTTTTTGAGTTTGGCAGCTGAGAGAACTCGTAAGAGATCCGTGTATTGCAGTAACAACATCATGACTCCTCTGGGTTTATTGGACACCTTGGGACCAAGGTGGTGAGCTCTTTGAATATTGATAGAGGCTAACTGAGGAGCATCCAGGATCTTCGAGAGAAATTATTGGAAAAAAGTGGTGGGATTGGAACCTTCTGTGAGTTCAGGAAGTCCATATAGGATAGATTATTTCTACGATTCCTGTTTTCCAAATCTTCGATCTGTCTCTTGAGCAGTGAAATTTCAGCTTGCAGCGAAGGAATGTGAGCGCAAGAGGAGTGAAGGGATTCAGAAGATTGTTCCAAAATGAGAACACGTGAGTCCAGGGACGACCATTTGTCGTGCATAGTTTGTAACTTCTTAGTAGTGGCTTCCATGAAGCGCTTGAGAGCTTGTAATTCCTCTAAAATGAGATCCATGGATGAAGGAGAGGAAGATTTCTCTGGGGAAGGGGGATCTTTTTTGAGACGTTTAGAGGAGGTTAAAGTTGACGGTAACTTAATACCATTGAATGATTTAGGAATAGCGCCAGGCATGGTATCAGAATTAGACATAGTGTTATCGTCCATATCCTGAGGAGGAGAATCCGAATCCGAGTGAGCAGGCACCTTAGAGGCTGTAGATAATTTCAGGTTGTGAAGAGTACCCATGAAGTGGCTCAAAGAGGAGGTTATGAGTGAAACAAACTGCCACTAATAGGTAACCAAAATTTATTGAGATGAGACTTGAGAATGAAAATGGGCAGATATGTAGAGAAATGTCCTCTGAGTGGATGAATATAGATGAATATAGATGCTATACAATGAGGAACTGTAGTCCGAACATCCACAAGTCAGTAAAGTGATATAGGGAGAAGGTGGTGTAATGAGATACATCGTGTAGGAAACAAAATGGCGATCAGATTCAAGGAGTTGAAGAGCGAAGTGAGAGAATGAAAACAGCAATATCCAAAGAGCGATGGAGGGATTGAGCGCGCTCCATGGGTTAATATGAGCCAAGTAAAGTCAGTAGGGGAAGTCCAGTGAAGTAAAAAGGGCAGAGCAGTTCAGTAGGAGAAGCACAATATAAGCGCAAAATGGTGGCTGGGTTCGTGAATCCTAATCGTCACGGAACCGTCTGGAGAAATATAGGACTTAAAACAAAGTAGGCGTAGGGCTCAGCTCACCAGCAAAGGAAGATTCAAACATCAGGTAAAGCAGCCCACCTCCTCAAATGGCACAGGTACACTTCAGCGGAGAAACGCGAAGATTGCAGTGGTCATGCAAAATGTCGGCTGGATCCGTGAATCCTAGTCGTCACAAAACCGCCTGGTGAGGTATAGGTTCCAAAATAAAGTAGGCATAGGGCTCAGGACAGCAGCAAAGGAAGAATCATGCAGCAGGAAAGGCAGCCCACATCTTTAAAAAGGCTTAGGAACAGTTCGGCGGAGGAACACGATAATTGTAGTAATCGCGCAAAATGGTGGCTGAGTCTGAGGGACCCAAACCGCGGTGAATTCCGACCAGAAATCTGCATGAATTGGAGAAGCAATGAGGGTGCTGGGTTCACCTCATGTTCCGGAGTGTAGATGTAGCATCATAGGTGCTGGAGATGCCTGGAAGCTGCAGAAAAGTGAAAAAGATCGGCGGTTGGTGCCGGGGCTCGGAAGCTAAGCCGCCATCTTGGCTGACGCGCAAGCCACGCCCCCATGTCCATACTTTTTAAATTTATGAAAAACAGTTCCTCTAATTTTTGTGAAAAGATAGCTGTTCCTTGGAAGGTTAATTTCAAGAGTTGAAATGTTTTGGCTGCAGTGTAAGGCAAGGGGTCCCTGCGCTGTGAAACCGAAGGAGGGGCAGACAGCTAAACATGCCTTCCTGCCAGGGTACCTGCTTGCCTGAAAGAAATGTAAATGTGCGTAAATGTAAAGAGAGCTTGGAAGTGTTATTGGCTTTAATTAATTGATGGATTCACTTGAAACTTCCTGACAACACAGATGTATTCTTTTTGAGTTATATTGCAAGGCTGAACTGTGAAGTGTTTGCTTTTAAAGGACCTTTATAAGAAAAATGCACAACACATCGTCTGGGTATTAATAAAACCTTTATTTTGGAAGTACTTTTTTATTTTAAACTTTTTTACGCATTTTGTAGCAGCCTATCTTATTGAGTGTGTAGTGTAAGTTTAACACAATGACTTAGATGTTCGCAGTGATTTCTATCACAGACGGGGACCTCATAGCACTAATGGTACACAAGTCACTATTCTACACTACACCAACTAGGATTCAATTCTGTGGCTCTCTGGTTGCACACACAGACCTATGCAGTGTATGAACTAATAGAGATTTCATAACGTACGATAGTTAATTTCCCACTGATTAATTTAACTTGCATTTATTTTTGGTTTAAGCTCTGCATTATTTGATATGTAGTTACCTGAAGGTGAAAGACTGAAAAAAGTTCCTGAATATTTAGATTTTTTAGCGATGCACTTGACCCCGCCCCCAAGCTCAATTAGCTCATCCCCATTGCGTACAGCATGGACATCTTAAGGATTTTGAGGGCCCTATGCCAAACGTATTACGGGGTCCCTGGTCGGAACAGCTTTGAATTTAGGATTCAGTTTCAGCTTTTTTCAGGCCCTCTTTGGTCAGGTCATTGATACTGCACAGGCGCACCAGTCCAAAATTCTAAATGTGTTTACATCTAATATTCAGGGATAGTGATGTGTGTTTTCAATATTGTAACACAGCAAGCAACTCACTAATAATCTCTGTGCCCCCCTCCCATTTCCCACATGCCCTCTTCTTAGCTAAAAGAAACGTTTTTATGGATGTTGCTTGAAACATAAACACATTATCTCTTCAAAATGACAATAATAGACTCTTGCACATCTCCCACATTAAAAATAAATTAAAGTAAAACAGTATTTAACACAATCTGTTTTAGAATTATTCAAGGGCATCAGGGCAAGCCTCTCAGCAGACCAGAGCTGGCTCTATCAGGGCCCCCCTGAAAAGCTGGGGGCCGAGGCCAGGGCCCACTATTCCCATGACTTAAAACAAATACAGTTCCCCTACTTTTTTAATGCACTTCAACCGCTGCCCTCCACCAGAGTTCAGGACAGGAGTAAGGCTTGACTGTTCGACTTCGCTATCAAGTGACAGATAAAGCTGAAAGTGGATGCTGCTAAAACAATTTCCTAAAATAAGCGTGAAGCGCAGAAATGTCACCATGACAAAAACATTACCACTGCCTATGCAGCTGCACAGATGTTGCTGATAGCCTTCAAAACAACCTTAGAGGCTCATTCTTAATCCTGTGCAAATTCGGTATGGTAATACTATTACACTTGTAATTTGCAATGTCGCAGGGTGTAGCGTTAAGTAAACTACCCCATTTCACATTTTGGACATTCCGATAGGGCGTGTAATATTGTTATTGCTCATGTGTGACTTCCTATCTGAGGTGCACAAAATCAGAATGAGCAATTGTTTGCCCACGGGATTTACACTGGTTGTTTTTTTGTTGCTTTGTTTTTGCTCCAAACATGCAAGCGAAACCTCCTAGATTCACAATCAGCATGGCAGTTATAATAGTGAAATGCCAGCAAACTCCGCTGGTGCCCGCCTAAAAATCATTCCTTAATGTGGTCAAGGATAAAAAAAATGCTGTATGATTCCTTCTTCTAAATTGTTATTAATTGACCCTTAGGCGTGGAAAGCCTGTTTACTTTGGCCCTGTAGTTCGGCTTTGTACAGTTTTTGAGCCATATTCGCGAACCCTTCATGATCTTAAGCTGCTGCCCAAAATTATAACACAAATGAACATTCATTTATTTTACGTGCTCTGTGTGAAAATTTAGCCCAAATGGATGCACCGGACGCTGGCATGGGTAAATATAAGCAAAAAATTCTGCAGAGCTACAAAAATACAAACAACTAGCAGCCCGCCCCAGCGTTGCCTGGGGCAGAAAGGGGCTCGGGGCAGCATTTGAGGCTTGCGTGCACTCCCGCCCCGGCCCCCGCCCGCCACGACATTGTCTGTGTCCCGGAGCCTGCGCCCAACCTCCCGCCCCCCTCCGCCTCCCGCCCCGGCCAGGCCAGCCCCCCTCCCCCCCCCGGCCCGGCCCAGCCCCCTCCCGCCCGTGTCCCGGAGAGCCTGATTCTTACCATCACCACCCCCTTTTGTACCGCTTTTGGCCGCCATAAGTGTGGCAGGGTATGCTCAGACGTGATACCCTTGCTCACTTTGCCACTGGATTCAAGCAAGCCGGGCTGAAGACAGCTGGAATGCCAGAAACCGGTCCTCTGAAGCTTGTTTCCGGTCCAGGGAAAACATGGCTTGGCAGTTTGGGCTGGACTGTTCCCATGAGGCACAGGGTCAGACTGATTTGCATATAGCCATGTCTGAACTGGGGTGGCAGAGTGGGCTAAAGAACGGTGATGAATTAAACCCAGATCTTTTGACTGGGTGTGAGTGTTTGATTGATTCAGATGCTCCGTCCATCACCACCCCCTTTTGTACTGATTCTTACCTCAGCCACCGGTCCGGATCCAGGCGGCCCGCCCGCACAGTCTGCCACTTCGCCCAGCAGCAAGCAGGGCCGCGGCAGTCCTCCCAGCAGATCGCGATCTTCGCCGCCATTTCAGGAAGTGTTCAGGAAGTGTTGGGAGCGCAAATGATGTCATCACGCAGACGTCACGGCCGGCGCTACTTGCAAGGGACTACTTTATTTTTATTTCTAAATTTTTTAAACAACGTATATTTTTTATTTTTAATAGCCTATGTCCTTCTGCTTGCCGTGAGGTTTTCAAAGATGTGTTGGGTGTTTTGATTGGTGGTGTACTTTTCGAGTTTACCTGGCTCAAAGGACAGAGTTCTCTCTTTATAATAGTAGTATAGATAACATCGCAATTAACGGCAAGACATGCAGGAACGCCTCCAAAAACACCATCAAAGATAAAGTCTTCACCCCTCTCTGTAACCAAGCACATTATTATCGGCAACGTGTAATGAATTTTCATACTTATTCTGCCATCATCTTTGTGAGACATCAAAGATGATGGCAGAATAAATATTCAATATTACAATGAAAGGCAAAATCGAATTTAAAACCTTGTGGTGGCCACCATTAGGTATTTATAGTTACGTCTGCTTTTCCATAGAAAGAACGTTTTTTGGTTTGCTAATAACTTTTGCCCCGTTTGACGAATCTTCACAAAACTTTTCCAAAAAGAAGTTCATCTCTCTCAGTTCCTTCTTGGAAAGTGTTGGGTGATCCGTTGTTAGACTTGGCATCCTTGGCGGGGTCTCCCCTGACTTTTTGCCTCTACCACCTGCATTTTTGTTGGTATGCTGGATTATATTTTTGCTGGCTTCAATGCTTTGGCCACTTTGCCTCTGCTGTTCAGTGTAAAAGTGCAAAGGCTCCCTGTGTAAATTGTTATCATGATTAGTTGTCCATGATTGGCATATTTAATTTACTGGTAAGTCCCTAGCAAAGTGCACCGAGTTTGCAAGGGCCTGTAAATCAAATGCTACTAGCTCTGTAAATGTGTCTCAGAACTACCACAACAGTGCCTGCACATGCTGTTTTAAACTGATATGTCGACCTGGCAAGTGCACCTACTTGCCAGACCCTAACTTTCCATTTTTTTACATGTGAGGAACCCCTAAGGAAGGCCCAAGGTACCCCCCGAGGGCAGCGTGCAGTATATGTGAAAGGTAGGACATGTACTGGTGTGTTTTACATGTCCTGATAGTGAAATACTGCCTATTTCGTTTTCACTATTGAAAGGCTACCTGTCTTTTCAGCCAACCCCTCACATGCAGCCAAGTCCACGAGGCCACGAGGCCATCCCCCACATCATGTTAAAAATAAATTAATGTAATGCCTGTGGTATCTACTGCCTAGGAAAGTTTTTCTCTTTGGCCAGCCCCTGTAAAGGCAGCCAATCCCACACTGTGCAAGACCTTCGGTCGTGCATAGCTGGGGATTGGCTACAGGGCCTAACCTATGACCAGATTCTGTGGCCAACCTCCTGCTATGCAACCAACTCCACGCTGCCCTTGGCCTTCCCTTGTGCATGGTGGGGGTTTGCCTTGTGGCCAAACCCCTCAAAGGCAGCCAACCCCACACTGCACATGTCCTTAAATGCACAGTGCGCGGTGGGGGGTTGGAAATAGGACCTAGTCCTGGTAACCACATCACCCAGGAACTTATTTGTTTATTAAAGGGGAGGGGGCCGTGCCCCTCCTCCTGAGACGTTACTGGCACCAATAATCCCATCCCCCGGGGCCACTTATTTAAATAAAAGGGAGGTGAGCCATGTGGCCCCCTCCCTGTCCCTTGTCAGACCCTGGGGAACCAAATCCACTAGGGCCATCCTTTTAAATAAAAGGGAGGGGTGAATGTGGCCACCTTCCGGGCCTATTTTGACCCCAGGTACTCCATCCCGGGGGGCCCTGATACCATAGTCTTGGGGATGCATGAGGAGCCCCCACTTCACCAGCTGGTTCCCTGCATTGAGCGGGAGCTGGCATTTCCCCACAGTGAGCAGCACTTCACAATGCTCCCTCTGGGCAATAGCAATCTTTTGATCTGTTTCCATGCCCACTGCAGTGCAGGCATGGAAAGTGATCAAAAGTCCACTCCAGTGGGGGAGAGCATTTTTGAAGCTCCTGAACTTGGTGTTTGCTCCCACTGGGTGGGAGACTCAAACATGCTCCCGTGTGGCCCCCCTCTTCATATAAACTACTTTAAGCCCGGGACTGGACTCCCTGGGGCTACCACAGACTCTGGGAGGGTGGTCTCACACACCCCCTTCCCCTTTATGATTACAGCTGCAGGGCTTGGCTCCCTGGGGCTTACATACATTAAATACTGTCCAGGCTATATTTTTGGGGGGTTTCGATCCCGTGGGAGTCTTGTAGGATTGTGGGTATTTTGTTGATTTTCTTTTCTTTGTGGCTCGGGGGAGGGTCTCTCTGGGTCCCCCCTGATGGGGACTGGGGATCAGGGTATCCCTACCCTGCCTCTGTAAATTATTTTTCTTATAACTTCAGGACAGGGGACTAAGTCCCAGTGTCCTATATTGGCTGGCAGCAAACAATTTTCTATGCTGCTGGCAGCCAATCAGAGCATTCACTCCCACAGGAGTCTGACTTCCGCAGGAGCCAGATGGCCCAAGAGAAATAAAGCTCCCCGGGCCAATCAGAATGCTCTATTTTTTAATTGGTGCTCCCGTGAGAGTTTCTCGAGATTCTCGGGCACCCAACCGTTCAGAATCACAATTTTTATCCCTTACTTTCTGAAAAACTACTGACCCGATTTACACAAAAAGCACAATCTGCGAACCAAGCTATAGCTTCCTGTCAAATATATTGTAATTCAGTTAAGCAGTTTTTGGTGAAGCCTTGTCTAAAAAAGTCTTTGGAAAATGCATTGGGGTTTTGTGTTTTGAGACCCCTCTTTTGTCTTGCGTTCTCCCCCTCCTCCCTTCACTTGACGGATGTTAGAAATTGAGGTCTCTAATTGGCAGAGATTTGCACCTTTGTCCAAATGGGGACCCTTGATTCTAGTCAGGATAAGTGAGTTTCAAACTTTAGTTAACCCCTGCTCACCCCTTGGTAGCTTGGCACGAGCAAACAGACTAAACCCAAAGGCAATGTGTAAAGTATTTGTACCCAAACATACAGTAACACAGTGAAAACACCACAAATGGATACCACACCAGTTTAGAAAAATAAAGTATCTTTATCTAAACCAAACAAGACTAAAACATCAAAAATCCAACATACTTGTACTAAGATATCACTTTTAGAACAGTTATTTCAGAATTTCAGAAATAGTACTTGTAGAAACAAATAGCTCCACCTGGGGCTATTACGACATTGTGACAGGGAAAAATACAAAGTAAGGCACAGACCACGAGGTGCGTGGCGTCGGGCACGGAGTCGCAAGGACCCCCCCAAACAAAAGTACCTGGAAACAAAGTCAGTGAACGATGCACGGCGTAGTGGAGGTAAGGCGCTGGTGCCAAGGCATCGCATCCGTAAGGAGGCAAGGCATTGAATCCAGGACAAGGGAAGCTGGGGGCCTCAGTAGTGAGGCGTTGGTTCTGGTGAGGTATAGTGAAGTCGAAGATTTGAGAAGTCACCTTCATCAGTTATCAACTCTACAATAACAGGATGCAGACGCTGGTGGGACGACGACGGTGCAAATGCTGGTGTCGGGAAGGCCGATTACTGCATGTACCAGCAGGCTTCGAAGGGCATCGAAGCTACGGTGCAGGCTGGGCAGTTTGTCGTGCACTTCACAAGAGGTGCCCCTGGCTTCAGTGCAGGTCGCTGTGTCATTGGTGGCATCACTGACGTGTCGGAGTTGTTTTTCTCGCTTTGGAGCACCAACCACACAGTTCTTAGGGCCCAGGAACTGGAATTGGTGACTTTTTGAATGCTGGAGTCCACAGAGGAGTCCGGGGGCTGGTCAGTGGGTTACAGGTGAAGCCTTTGTGGGTGGCCCTGAGACTTCAGAACAGGAAGCAAGTAAACACAAGCTCTTGCAGATTCATCTTCAAGCAGGTTCCTAGCAAAGTTCCAGTCTTTGTCCTCTCCTTGGCAGAAGCAGCAACTGCAGACCAACCTAGCAAAGCACAAACAGCAAATGGGACATTACTCCTCCTTACAGTCTAGCTGTGCACAGCTGTGCACAGCTGGGGGTTGTATTTACATATGGTAATTAACTATTACTTTACATTTTAAAAAACCCTAGAAATTCACTGGAAAAACCAAAGGTTAAAGTAACGTTATAGTTAGGTGTGATGACTATTCACTAAAAAAACAGTTAGGTTAGGTGTATTGTTCTGGAACAACATTAAAGTTTTGAACTAAAAAAAACAGAAATTTACCAGTTATAGTTAGCAGGGCTAAATTTAACTTGTGCCCCTGCCATGCACTGCTAATGACCTCACATATTACATCACTCATGACGTTCTATGCGATCACTAATGACATCTCACATGACATAATTGATGACATCACTAATGACATCATTCAAACTTCTTTTGCACACATTGCTCCATAAAGTACTATAGCATTAGAGGCCTGAAAGTAAATGCAAAATTGTTCAGAATAATGTAAAACACAATTAATGTAATATACAATACAACTCCTTTGGGTGTAGTAAGCGGTTATGTGCAACATTAACCCTATACCATGCACTTCACAGATAGCTTGGTTCACATTAACAATCAAGCACAGATATATGGGAAACCCTTATTGCACACAGTGTTCAATCTGTATACAAGTGGTCAGAGAAAGCCAACTCCCTCAAGATACTAAAAGTCTCTTCCAAAATTAATAATCTACTACAGACATCCTTTATCTGCAACAAACGTCTCACAGTCACCGAACCTACAATGAGAAATTAACTGCATATGAGTAGAAAAGTGGGTACTGTAAACAGTGTTTGCTCTAGGGAGAGAGTTTACTCTATACCACAATGTTTGCAGACAATGAAACCTCCATGAGAAATACACCACAGAGTATTAAAAAGTATTTGCTAAGAACAGTGTACACTCTATACAAAACTTGTCCAAAGACACACTATTAACTTAAAATAACGAAGGTCTGAACTTGCTAAACCTTATACTACATGCAGCCTCATATTGTACTGAAAACTTTATAGCTACGCCATCTTCTAAAGCTAAAAAAGCACAAATACACAGGTTAACACATGATGCACACAGTCTTCCATTTTATGTCATGATGAGATGATTCTGTCTAATAACTCAAGGCTGCTAATAATACGTGGGGCAGGATTTAGTTCTAGATGGATGGGTTACTCCTTCACAACGGTGACACATATCTCCTCTGCCAAAATATAAATCCTATCAGTAGCAGGGATTTATGTTTTGGTGGACGGGATATCCTTCACAGTTGTGGCAGAGTAATCTGCCTACCAAGAACTAAAACAGACCATTAGAATCTAATATGTAGAACCTTTGCCCTGTTGGAAACATTTTCATCACCTCCAAAAATGTATGTGGAACACACTGGACAGAAGTTGTCAACTGTCATCCACAAACAGAGTGACTCTGCACTATATCTCAGGGGCCTAGACAAAATTGAATGGTGGAGGTGAACCATGCGGTCCCCATCCCCGGGCTGATTTCGGCCCCAGGGACCCCATCCCCTGGGGCCGACCACATGTCAATGGATGCCTTGCTCACTCCTAGGACAACCAGTGTGCGTGCTGGGGACCACGGGGAGCCTCAAGGACCCCGTAGTCCCAGTCGGCTCCCCACCTGCTACGGGAGCCAGCATAGCTCTTGTACACAGGGAGCTGCTGCAAAAGCAACTCCCTTAATGCAAGAACAAGACTTTCATCTCTTTCCCTGTCTGCATGTCTGCAGGCAGGGAAAGAGATGAAAACTGTGCTTCCAGCAAGCGCGAGCACTTTGACAGCTCCCGCTTGCTGAAAGCAAAGTGTTTGCTTTTGCTTGGCAGATGCTGTCACAGCTCCCACTAAGCAAAAGCAAACAGCTGTCTCTTGAGGGAGGGCACCTCAGGAGATAGCAGGAGCTGCTCCTGGGGGGTGACGGTCTTCTGGGCCATATACGGCTCCAGGAGGGAGGCTGCGTGGGCCCTCCTTATTTGTTCTACACTGGCCGACCCCAGGGAGGTGGTGGTCCCCATGGCGGAAACATGGTCCCACTAGCAGGATCATTTAGATATATAGTTCCAAAAAGGAAAACTGAGCACTCTGGGGGTAAAAGTAGATACTTAACCCCTTCGATGCTCATGACGAGCTCAGCTCGTCATGAGGCACGGTTGAGCTGTGCTCATGACGAGCTGAGCTTGTCATGAACAATGGGATTTACAGATCGCTTAGCACAAGAGGGGAATACCATCAGCAGCGATGGTGTTAATTTAATCATCAAACAGAAGCTTTGGGACAAGGACACCCTTTCTCATTGTTGGTGTGCGTGAGGAATATAATTACAGATTTTAAATAGCTTTCTGATCACTCCCAATGGATTATACATCATAGACAGCAAAATCAGACAGCTTTGACTTTGTCAAACTTCACACCCAACATGCCGAAATTACAGCTTGTCCTTTGATTGCTTGTTACTGTCTATAATGGTGTCAATGCGCTTGTTAAAACTTGGTAGCTCTTTTTACCACAGTGGATATCTACTGCACGGCACATGATACACCAGTTCTCACACACAGGCTGTGTCATTGTACAGTTGCCAGTATTCCCCAAGGGGTTGATCAGTACTTCCGGCAATAAATCGAAAACATGCAGCAATGAGGGACGTAGATTTCAACAATGCAAGTCTCCACTATGTGTG
Source organism: Lissotriton vulgaris (assembly GCF_964263255.1). NCBI lineage: Eukaryota > Metazoa > Chordata > Amphibia > Caudata > Salamandridae > Lissotriton > Lissotriton vulgaris. The sequence goes on from NC_141699.1 coordinate 345,299,116, forward strand.
CTTTCAATCGTGAGTGAGATTTACTGCCCTTCGGCAGACGCAAGAGGTCAGAGAGGGCGTCCATTCAACTATATTTGCTGCTGCTTGAGTAGATTTTCTACTCGAGTAGCAGCATAATTAACTCGAATGGTGAAGTACTCTTGCACAACGCATGGTGCAATTCATGCATATTTTCAGCGCTGCTTGCGCTACCGGTGCTAAATTGCAATGTGAACAGCAAATGTTCTGCCCTTTGGCAGAATTCATCTGAATCTTGCACAGATTTTCTGTAACTCCACAGAGTGAAAATCTGTGAGTTCAACCCAACTTCACTAAATTAAGTGTGACAGCTACACAGGAATGTCTTCAATTCATCCCTGAAAGTAGTGTGTGATATAGTAATTCTTAGTAGAAGAGGTAGGTTATTCCACAAGTTAGGCCCTACAAACTGAGAGAGGGCCAGACTGGGAACCTAAAGCAGCCCTGGCAAATATGGTCAGACCAGCCCCTGTTTGATCCTGACCATTACAATTGGGGTTTGCAGGGGGAGTTCCGCCCAAAATACTCTAGGGACAAATGGCAAAAATGGTGCATTCTGCAACACATACTTCATTATATATTCAATTGTATTAGCTTTTAAGGCATAGTAAAGGATGACCTTATTGTGCATCATGATACACAGACATTCTTATGAAACTCTCAGAAAATAAGATGTCAAGCATGAAACGTGAATTTGATGTCCACCGCATGTCCTGCCATTTTAATGGCATCAACTTTGATTCAATATTGCCTCTCTTTCTCTCCTGTGAGGCCACGCAGGGGTTAGCAACTGTTACCAATCGAGCTAGTATACTCGTCTACCTTCCAGTACTAATTGCCAGCAATTGGCTTCTAACATTAACTTAACAAAATAGCAAGCAGCCAAGCAAAACACCAAGTGGCATTTGTCAATTCAACAGACCAGAGCATCCTCTAAAAAATCCAGTTGGAGCACATAATGCTAAATTCTATTCAATGTACACACATTAGTATTTACACATAATTCCTAATATAAGTCAACTGGAACATGAAATGTTATCTCAATAAAATTAACTAATGAGCAGGAGGCAAATTCTTTTCACAAGAAGAATACAAGGAGCCCTTTAAATGCAGATAGTACTACATAAACATACTACTGAACACACTCTGTTCTGAAAATCAAGCTTCTGATCAGCATTATTGAAAGCAATACTAGGTTTTACTATTTGATGCAGAAAATGCACAACGCTAAATACAACAGCTTCTGGGTCTTCCAGAATCAAGAAGCTTAGCATGTATATTAAGGCTAATGAACACTTCCAAATGATATAATAACTTCATTCTTAGATATATTCATCTTTTATACTCTCAGCCTTTCACTTCAATTTTCGTTAATGGTAAACAATCTTCATATTTCCCTCTTTTCTGAGGCACTATACAAGGCTGTCCTTTATCCCCTCTTCGTTTTATTTTATTTTCTCCTTGGATCCCTTCATAGAGAAAATTCGTAGATCGCCAGCTTTTTCCAGATTCCAATATAATCATTTGGAAGTAAAATTCACTGGGTATGTGGATGAAGTGTTACTATATGTGTCAAACCCACAAAATATGCTTCCTTTCTTTTTCGTCTATTAAATGAGTATTCCTCAGTATCTGGATATAAACACAACACAAAGAAATCAGAGGTACTGCCATTAAATAAGTACTGCTCCCTGATATGTTTAATGATACAGGTTTTACCTGGACTTCCAAACCCATCAAATGTTCAGGCATTCTCTATTCTAACACTATTAAATAAACCATTCAAATTAATTTAGATCAGGTTAAGTCAAAAATTTCTAGTACGTCACTTAATTGGTCTCCGCTGTATCTGTCCTTGTGGAGGAGATTATCTACAATAAAATGATGATGTTACCAATAATAACTTTGTATTTGGCCATGCTTCGTGTTAAACTCCCCCTTGCATATTTTGACGCTGTCAATCGTTTACTTGAATCTTTTCATGGATCAAACGTAAATCAAGAATTTCTTTATTAAGGCTCTAAAAGGCTAAGAATAATGGAGAGGTTAATTTCCCTAATCTCAGACGATACCACTGCACTTCTTCTCTCAAGCAAATATGGGCCTCCTTTTCAGTTCCATCCTTGGATGAATGTACAGTCTGGGAACAACTAGAAGAAGCCCGTATTGCTCCTTTTTCACTTATGGAGACGGCCCATGTTTCTCAAGCTCCCAGGACTTTCTTAACACCCCTACTTCTACATTACCTTTCTATTGTCACTCCTTTACTTCTTAAGTCTAATTCCCTATTAGAAAGTTTTTTACAAACCCCGTTATGGTACAATAGGCATATTAAATTAAATAATCGGGCTCGCTATTGGTAGGAATGTATTGACAAAGAAATAATAGAAATTGCGCATATAGTTTCAAATGATTCTGTGTTAGAATTTAGGGACATCCAACTTAAATATGATGTCTCATTCTTTTAAGTGGTTAATTATCACCGTCTTAGGCCTGCCTTTCTTCAGCTTTTTTACAATCTTCCTCCTCTTCAATCCCGCTTTACCTCCCTCTTCCCCCATTGATTTTTCCTCATGAGTAAAGGCATCTTTTATATACAAATTTATATGAGTCTCTCACGTGAGAATAGACCAAAATCTAAAATTGAGTTACATTGGGAGTCAGACTTCAATCAAGAATTTTCTCAATATACTTGGAAAACAGTTTGGGCCAAGATACACACTACCTCTCGCACTACTGCCACTACTCAAACTTGATTTTATTTTTATAATAGATTATATTATACCCCCCTCAACTACATAAGCTTCACCTTATTACAGACACTAACTGCTCGTTTTGTGCCCAAGAAAATAGTGATTTTGTGCACATGTTTTTCAAACATCCTCAAGTTGGAGTTTTTGGTTACTAGTTTGGGATAAGATTAATGACATTTTATCTACAGATATTACGTTTAATATCGTTCAGCTTTTCTTGGGTGGTTTGTCCCCTCTCTGGCATACTCAAAAGACAATTTAGAAATGTATTATTTTGATGATAACCCTTGTTTTACAAATTATCACATGCAATTGGAAGGACACTTCAAAACTAACTTCTATTGCCTGGTGAAATTTACTTTGTCACCCTCAAAGGTTAGGCAGAGCCTACGCTAATACACTAAACCTACTCATCAAAAGAGATTTGTTATGGTATCCTCTTATTTCATACTTATCCAGGAATGTTATCTCTTCCAGACCAGTTTGCACCGCTTCAAACCTCCCATGAGGTAGCTGCTATTTTGTTTGGTTATTTAGGTATAATAGATTTTTGTTAGATATGTTGGGCCTCATTTATGAAAAGTGACGCATCGATGTGAGAAAACAGTGATGCATCACTTTTCAATGCGCCCTCCTTGCGACACCAATGATGCATCATATTTACAGTATGACACATCATGGTGCAAGGAGTTACAGATACGTCAGTATTTCTGCCATACCTGTAGGCGCAAAAAAGACGCATTGCTTGAGTGTGTCACAAAAGTGACGCAACTCCAGCAATGGGTCATTACACGTGGGCAAGTCTCATTTTAAATGCACCTGCATCACTCCATGGCAGGCGTAAGATATTGACGCATTCGCATCCCAGAAGTGGTGCAGTAAAATCTCATCGATTTTACTACGTCACTTCTACGAGCCTTTCTTGCGTTGGAACGCCCCCCTGCATGCATTATACCTTGCGCAGGTATAATGTGGCGCAGGGGTTTACAAAGGGACGCATCTACCTAGATGTGTCAATTTGTAAATATGACGCAACAAGGCGCATTTTTTTACACTGCTTGTGCGTCACAAAAAGTGATGCACCAGTGGCGTAAAAGTGATGCAAGGCCTCATAAATAAGGCCCGAAATGTATACCTTGTGATAGACTTTCTTCTTTTTCTCCTTTCCTTTCTTCTTCTTTTCCTTCTTTCTACACCCTTAATATTTTTTAAAATTCTACAGTTTTATACATGTTTTTATTTTTCGACTCTAGGCAGTATGGTTTCCATTGGCTGTTTACTATGATTTACAAATCCTTTCTATGCAAGTTGTTTCATTGTTTTATATCTTATGTTTACATAATGCTTGAGCTGATGTATATCATTTTACTCTGTATTGTTTCACAATTTTCTTCAATAAAGCATCCTTAACAAACAAAAAAATAGTAATATAATACCTTTAAATCTTGGTTATGTAATATATCAATGCACATTAAGTGATACGTGTATAAATATACATTGATATTAATGCAAAGAATATATGGGGTTGTGCTTTCTCATGCTACATCCAGTTTGCAAGATGGGTCACATTTGGTGATCAAGTGTTGACTGGAAAGAACGCCTTTTTCTTGAGGCTGGGAATGTTTGGTTCATTTCCTGTTCTAGCAGACTTCACATTAACAAGTGACCTTCCCAGTGCCTGCGCCTCCATAGGAATAGAAAGCCGTGATATAAAAAAAGTTGTATGTCAGAATACCTATAACAAAAATAACGTCTGACACTAATATTTGGCCCTAAATATTGTATGCAAAAATATTACTTGATTGAAATGAATAAAGAAAATCTATGCCCAACTGAGCTATATTTTTGTAAACGATATTTAGGACGCAATATTTTTGTCAGGGGATATTCCGACACAATATTTTGGTACTAGGCCTGCTGAATATTTTTACACACTGCTGCTGAATATGTTACCCACTATTTTCAGACCCTGTTGCACCTAATGATATTGGCACACACTGAATTATTTAATGCCACTTGGTGCAATTTTACTTACATTGACTTTTCATTTCATAATCTTCTGTGTCTTGCTGGAAAGGAGTGAGTACTTGCTGGAAACCCATGCTTCTTGAGACTCTCTGTCCTCATGGAAGACCCTAGTACTGTAGCGGCTAGAGGATATTGATTTCGGTGCCCCAGTTGATTAGAACAACCTCGTTTTCCATGCCATATCTGGCTTGTGGTCCTGTGTATTTTTTTAGGTCGAGCCTGGGCAGTGCATGCCCTACTCTGCGAAGCATACTGTATTTGAGTGTGGACTTGAAGCTTCGCACACTCTCTGCCCATATTTATCATTGGTTTGTGTCATTGTCTTTGCATATTCTGGTTTCTGATTAGTTAACAGGATTGTTAGTTTCTCCTTAGTATAACGTTCTCTTCATTTGTAACCTCCCATGAGGACTGACCCTTTTACTTCACTTGTTACATGGTATGTCTTATTTAGTCTGTAAGCACTATTTTCTTTAATGCGTTTCTCCTACTGCAGACATGACATACTTTCCTGCAACTTTCAGCGCGCCATGCGCGCTTTCACTTTCCAAGCAGCCCAGGACAATGGTGGCTGAGGTTTTCGCATTTGCAAAAGTTTGAGCTATTGGCATTGTAAATGACAATGCCTTTTATGTATGTGTTAATTATCAAAACAGATAAATAAAAGGCATTCTCGTTTACAATGCCAATAACTTAAACTCTCGAAATGCGAGACCTATTGTATACAGAAAACGTTCAGTGCGCCATCAGTCCACGCCCTTCCAAGAAGCTGAGATTGTTCAGAGGGTTGAATGTTGCTGGATCTAACATCAAGGCAGAAAAGGATTCCCAAAGACACCTGATTTGCGCATGTCCGTATTTCTTGTAAAACCTGCAGACAGTAGTTATCTGCAAACCTACTCTGGCTTACAGTAAATTATTACTCATCTCTCTTTGTCCCATGTTGCTTTAAGATGCTTCGGAGCAGCTGAAGAAGTTAGTCTCAATGATAATAGGCCCTCCCAGGGCTAAAACATTTTTAATAGCTAACCTCAGTGGTCCGCTGGAGATTGCTGGTGCCCCACAGGCATCCCAGTGACGTCACCTTCATGTCAACAGCAGTACCCTTTCCAGCCGGGCCTCTACCACAGACAAAACAGAATGTCAACACACCTGCAATGTTGCCGCCTAACTAACTGAATGCTCTTATAACCTTTAACACATGCACGCGGCTTAAATCTGGTCGTGAAACATCTGCTCTGTAATTATGGGGCAGGATTAGGCCTCTTAGCTTATAGGATAGATCTTCGGAAACCAGACAAAAATTTTAGGTATTCGTTAAATGTTTAAACAACTGGGACAGGAACACGTACGCTTTGTTTTTGCCAATGGTAGTTGAATTTGTCGTTAGATATTGATACCGTTTTTTCATTTTTCATTTACTATTCTTCATTGTCGGAAGGACACGTGGCAGCAGCACGCTCACAATTTATTTGGGGGGCTCACAATTTTTAAGGTTACAAATGGCTTTGATTTAGATTCCTCCCACTTAAAATATCGTCCTCTATGGAAATATAAGCAACACAAAGAGGCTTGGTGAAATATCGAATCTCTGCCAAGAAATGACTTTCACAAGAAGAAGTTTAAATTATAAACAGATATATGCAGTGAAATTTCTGAAATCTCCACAGAGCATAGCACAGTCATTGCACAAGTTAAAACACGACAGACATATCTGGCAACAAATGCAATTTAAAAGTGTACAGAATCTTTAACAAACTAAGCAGAAACAAGAGCCAACACATAAAGACATAAAAACAGAATTAATGTTGTTAGGCACACATTCGCACGCTATGCATGCGACATACAGCACACCGCAGGCAAATAAATGTGATGATGAGGGAATTCACAGTTTCGAGTGCGAAATTAAAAACAAATACAAGTAGCAGAACAATCCATGAGCATGTTTAACATTCTAAACATATTTAAACAATTCTTTTAATAAGTGTAAAATACATTCAACACTGGCTACTTCGTAAAACTTGTATATAATGAGCATCATCTACATAGAACCATTGCCTGCCTGGAACAAACATTAACCAAGCAAGAAGTGCGCCAACAACACCATAAAAAATTGCAGCCGTGACACTTGCACGACTAATACAGCAGCTTAAAAGAAGTAATTACAGCATGCGGTAAAAAGGCAGGGACAGCCTGCGAATAATGAGATCGGGCCTCTGGAAAGCCCACAGAAGGTGTGGATGGCATGGAATGTCCATCTGTCCTGACAGCAGGGCTCATCTCTTGTGATCCACACCTTAATCTTTCCAAGTCTCCTCGCCCTCCACTAATCCTATTACCAAGCACTCCCTGCAGCTCGGTGTCTGGCCAGGGTCAGACTGGCCTATAGGGCAATCAGACAGTGCCTGACAGGCTGGTCCGACAGGTTAATGTGTGGGTCCTGATTTGAGCTGCTTTTGGCCGTTTTATGGTCTGCTGGGCCGCTTGGTAATGTTGAATTCCCTGATAGTAAAACAAACACTTCCTATGGCAAACTCAAATCCATGCAGCCTTCCATATCTGGCAAAACACTTTTAGAGACTGTTAGACTTGTCAGCCTTGGGGTGGTCTTCCCCCCAAACTTTTAGTCTTACTCCTCAATGTTTGCTGATCTTGTTTTGTTGGCCTTAGGACTGTGCACTTTACCACTGCTAACCAGTGCTAAAGTGCTTGTGCTCTCACCTTTAAACCTGCAAAAATTGTCTTACACTCAACTGGCACATTTACTTTAATAGTAAGTCCCTGGTAAAGTCGTATTACAAGTGCCCAGGGCCTGTAAATGTAATGCTACTAGTGGGCCTGCAGCACGTATTGTACCACCCACTTAAGTAGCCTTTTAAACAAGTATCACACCTGCCATTGCAGCGGTATATGCATTTTTTAACAGTTTGCCATGCCTAAACCTTCCTTTTTAATACATATACGTCACCCCTGGGTAGGCCCTAAACAGTCCAGATGGCAAGGTGCACTGCATTTAAAATGTTGGACATGTACGTTTAGGTTTTACATGTCCTGGTAGTGAAAAACTCCTAAAATCGTTTTTTCACCACTGCAAGGCCTAACTCTCCCTTAGGATAACATTGGGTTACCTTGTAACATATAATAACTGCTAAGGTTAAATCAGGAACAAGTAGTAGGGGGCCATATTTTTAGAACAAAAACCTGACAACCATTGACACAGAAATAGGACTAAATGTTGGCACTGGTCAGTGTAGGTCAACATGTAGTCCTATTTTATGTCAATGGCTGACTCAATTAAAAAATCTATCTATCTATCTATCTATCAATCTATCTATCTATCTATCTATCTATCTATCTATCTATCTATCTATCTATCTATCTATCTATCTATCTATCTATCTATCTATCTATCTATCTTTCCTGAATCGATCTATCTAACTAGATAGATAGATTCAGGAAAATTCCAAAGGTTACAGAGACTTTCTAGTTAGGCTCAGATTTCACTCTTAAAAAAACAGTGAAATTCAGCAGTTATAGTTACCTGAGCTAACTATTACTTATTCACCTACAGTGCACTGCTTATGACCTCACATATTACGCCATTCATGACATGGTCAATGACATCACTAATGATATTATCCACAAAACCACTCCCACTCACACACCCATACAACCACTCACACACCATTACAGCCATGAATACTCCTATAGAAAAGACAACAAGGCTACGAAGAGGTGAATCCCCACCAAACAAGGGTACTTCCTCTTAGCTATATGAAGCTAGTGCTTCTTTGTTTGGTGTAGATGTCCTCATATTCTTTGGCATCAAGAAGGCATCACCAAAATCCGCAGGAATCACGCTGGGAGGCCTTTTGGTAAGGTGTCCATCATTTTGGTAAAAGGCGGGAATTCTTTGCATACTACTAAGGTGGATGGGCTGGAGCCAAACCGGTGTAGTTTCAGGTGATTTTGCACATGTGAATACTCATACAGGTACATGCATCATTGGTGCTGTTTGCGATTCCTTAATTGCGAAAATTAAGGAATCGCAATTAAGGAATCTCAAACGGCAATGCATCAAAAAATCGCACATTTTTTAGCGATTCCTTATTTTTCCTTAATTGCGATTCACAATTTGCGAATCGCAATTAGGGAATCCCTTCCCATTGATTCCTATGGGCCAAAAGGCCCATATGAATGAATGGGAAGACAATCTCAATTTGCGATTCGCAATTAGCTAATTGCAAATTTAGATTGCGATCTCAAGGGTGCAGGGGTGTCCAAAGGACACCCTGTTGCACCCCTGAAATCAATCTATGCACATATGTTGTGAACACACATGCCCTAAGGGCATGTGTGTGCACAACATGACAGTTTGAAAAATGCACAAATTTGCATTTTTCAGAAATTTCACAAATTACCATGAGGTCCAACCTCATGGTAATTTTATCTTCCTAATTTCGAATTTGCAATTTTTTTAGGTGTCATGCATTGCATTTAAGGAATCGCAAATTGCGATTCCTTAAATGCAATCGCATTTTAAGATATTGCAAAAAATAGCGATTTCATGTATTTTTAATTGATGCATCCCAAATAGTGATTTAGGAATCGCAAACGGCCGAATTTTGTGATTCGCACCGTTTGCCATTCCTAAATCACTTGATGCATGTGGCTGATAGTCATTTAAAAGGAAAACCATCAACTTTGAACTCACCAGGACAGGCCCAGAAAGAACCCACTTGTCACAGTCAATACAGATTGCACTCTGTTAGATCAACAATGCATTCACCTTCATCAAGGATTTCCGATCGTTTTTCAATGTGGAAGTTCCAAGAAAACACACTTGCTTTGCATTCGCCAACTCCAGGAAGTTAGGATCATTTGTCCTTTACAGAAGTGAAGCTTCAACTGGCGCACCTGCTATGTTTTCAGATTTCTAAGTGCCTTCCGTTGAGGTTTAATTTCTGTGATATGAGCACCAGTGCCAGAATGACCTGGCCAAAACGTAATGGGGGAGAGTGGCACCCTCCCGGGCCAATTTCAGCCCCAGGGACGCTATCCCTTGGGCCCAGCCAAAATTTAATTGGGAGGGAAAACCTCACGGCCCCCCTCTCTGGGCAGATTTCAGCCCCAGGAACCCATCCCCTGGGGCCTGGCTTCTTTACATGGGTGCCCTGGAGTCCTCCCAGTGCACCCAGTTTTCAATGTTGGGGACCAAGGGGGGAGCTTCAATGCCCTCACTGTCCCTGTCGGCTACCCGCCTCCAGACGGCATTGCTCCCACATATGGGGGGCAGCAAAAAATGCTGCTCCCTGTGTCTGAGAGCAATCCTTTAATCCAAAGGAAAAGTTCACACCAAGCTGGTGGGAGCAGTTTTCCTGCTCCGGCCCGCTGGGAGCAGACTTAGTTTGTTCTCGCTTGGCGGAAGCTATCAAAGCATCCACGAAGTGAAATCAAACTGCTATCTCCGGAGATAGCATGAGCCAGCCGTGAAGGTTGGCGGTCCCAAAGGCCATTGGTGGCTCCAGCCAGGGGGACGCACTGCCGCCTGCCTTTATTTTTAAGGAACTATCTAGGGGAGGCGGTGGTCCCTAGGGCCGTAAATGACCCAGGCCCTTAAAGGGTCAGCGCAACTTCCTCCAATATATTTGTAAAGCCCTGGGGACTTGGTGGTCCCTGGGGCTCTTAAGAGCTGCAGGAGGAGAACAGCACCCCCCCTACAATATATCAATAAATCCCAAGGAAGGTGGTGAACCCTGAGGCTCTTAAGAGCTGCAGGAGGGTGGCCACGTGTGCCCCCTCCCAATTTTTAAGCATGACCCCTGGACCTGGCCCACTTGGGGCTAAAGTGTACACAAGGGCGGAAGACGACACTTTCTTTTTTAAATGTTTGCCATAAATTCAAAATCCCCGTGATTTTGCTGCAAATGATTTTTCTTTAAACTCTTTTTTTCCCTTGTGGAGTCCCTGCCCCCTTTTCTTTCGTTTTTTTTGGGAGGGGGTGGGGGGAGGGACAAGTACCAAGGTGTCTGGCAACATTTCCAGTTGAAGTGTTGGTAGCCAATCAGATCTCTGCGGAAGATCAAGAGTATTCAGGAAGTCTCTGCACCTCTATACATCCAACATTTTTTCTTTATATTTCTCAAAAACTACTGAATGAGTTTACACTAAGTAACAAAAAGCAGTCTATCTAAACCAAGAGCTATCTTTCTGACAAATTTGGTGTAATTCCGTCCAGGGGTTCAGGCTGTAGTCGTGTTCAAATTCAATTAACATGGGACACACACTTTTTTTGCCACTCTTCCCCACCCCCCTATTCTCGGCTCCTGCTTGACAGATCAACTCTGAAAGTTTCCAAGCAGAAATAGTCAAAGTGAACCTCTTTTTTGGGAAAGGTTCATGAAGGTTCATCAAATGTGCCAAAGTTATTAGCAAACCAAAAAATGTTTTTCTAAGGAAACTAGGTCCTAACTATAACAAAGATATACATATCTTGTAGCTTGAATATTAAAGACTCATTTGGCCATTGTGAGAAGCTGAGCCCTCCGGTGCGGTGGAGGGGCTTGTAGTCTCTACAATTTTGCCTGTACCTGCAAAGCACCGCCAAGGGGATTACAATGTGCCTTTTCATGACGCTTAACCCGCCATGAAAAGGCTACCGGAAAGGGACTTTGGGGGACCGTAATAGGCCACACTATCCCCTGACCCTTGATCGCATGGTGCCTGCCTTGTGGTGCAGGGATACGTTTCCGGTCCATTATTTGTACTGCGGCGGTGGCTGCAGCACGTAGCACCGACCGCAATACAAAAGATGGACAGTGCGACCGCCTTGGAAGCAGTCACATTGTAATTTGGTTGACGGGACCGTCAACAGTATGTCGGCCAGTCCCGTTGTCCTAATCAGGCCCTTAGGTAGGAATCAGATATGATTCTCAGATTTCTAACATGTTCGGCAGGGGATGGTAAAGGACTGAGGAGGTGGGTCTCCAATCAGTTGTCCATATGCTGCACTCTTGAAAAAAATAAGGACTTCCGTTTTGTCGCCATTGAGTAACAGACAGCTGTTTCTCATCCAGTTGGTGAATTCACTAAGGCAGAATGAAAACTGATGAGATTTAACTGTACTATGTACATCCAGCCTTAAGATCAATTGAGTGTTATAAACATAGGCATAGAGATTAAACCTGAAGGAATCAATCAATCTGACCAAGGAGACAATATTCAAATTGAATAGTGTCAGACTAAGGGCAGAGCCCTGAGGATCACTAGTTTGAATTGCCTTACTTGGGGATTTGAAATTGGTTATTATGTCAGTTTAAGTAAGGCCTTTTAAAAACTAGTCAAACTAACTGTGAACATTGTATGTGATACCGATAGCTGCCAATCGTTCCAACTGTATTTCTTATGCGAAAGTGGCTGACAGGTGTAACAAGACCAAGACTGCCAGATGTCTGTCACCCAGAATAGGGCAGTGATCGTTAGTGGCTTTACCCAGGATGGCATCTGTACGGAAACCCTTCCAAACGCTCAAGTGAACCAGGTGAAGGAGCCAGTGCATGTCTATGAAACTCGAGAGCTGACCATTTACTATGGATTCTGTACTTTAGTGCTGAGAGGGAGAAGATAGATGGTATGATAAGAGGAAGAGATATAATTACTAGACTTTCCATTGGATTCCACACCACAATAGATCTGAAGCATATAAATCCCTGTTGATATTTGAGAAAGGGCTAGTACTAAAAGATATTAATAAGAAATTAATTGCAGGAATATACAGAATGCTTATTGACTCCAGCAAGAAGAGTTCCACATGGCAAAAATGTTGGGAGGCTGAACTGAAAAAGATGAATGGAAGAGATAGTCATGAAAATGAATTTAACTGTTGGAAGTGCCGCCAGAAAAAAGGCAACGCCAAAACTGTCTAGTACTTCTACTACACACCTACTCAAAATCAGAAAAGTGTTTGTGGGCTTCTGTTCAGATGGACTGTTTAGCCCTCTTTCTAAGGCACTGCCCAATTCTTCATACGTTTTTGAAGAAAGTTATGCATTCCATGTACAAGATGTTGGATAGCGATGTCCCCCGGTTCCCTGTATAGACATTGTTTGGTTTAGCCTTGTACCAAACATTCCCTTTGCATTCATTGAGAAGAAAACTAATGGTGCAGATGATATGCTAAGCCAGACAAACTGCCACTGCACTCAGGGGGGGGAACAAAAGCCCCAGATTTCAGAGAGTGGTGCCATGGAGTACGGAGCCCATTGGGAATAGTAAACATCACCTTATCACTTAAACACAAGGGTACCACTTTTGTGGAGGGCTGGGGACCACTTTAGTGGTATCTCTCCACTTAAGTCAGGGAACTCACATGCCACAATATTTAAGGGTTCTGAAAATCATCATCTGGAATGGTACCAGATATATAAACTGGAGAAATGACTCCACCTAAAAGGTAGGACACGTTCCTTTATGGTTCAACGTTGAATTGAAGATAAGCAGCATAGAGGATGGATACCTAGAACACCATTAAATGACAGACCTATGTTCTGGCACACTTTGGGGGAGGGGAGGGAGAGGTAGAAGATTTTTTTTATTAAGTGTTGTTTCTGAACTTCTGTTCTAGTACTACTAACTTTTCTTGCTGGCCTATGGCTGTGGGCGGGCGGGCATGTGAATGAATGAATGAATAGGGTTTTGAAAGCGTGCTATCTTGTCCTAGAGCATCCTGGCACTCCCACAGCAGACTTCTAGCATGGGAGGGTTGAGAAGAGAACAGCCAAGTCTTCAGTTTCTGAAGACATATTCAGAAGGGGCGTGGTGGATTTCATCTGGACGTTTATTATTACATGAATCAGGTGCTAGGTAGCTGAAAGAACAACTGCAGTGTCTTACCGTGAATATGCGGGTTGTGACGACCACCTTGCTGTGAGAGAAGCGCAGGTATCTCGTTGGTTGATGGAACCTGACCAGGTTACATAAGGAAGTGGTGCCATAATTGTGAAGGACACGGTAGAGAAGGTGGAGTGATTCGAATTTGGACCCCATTCGGCCACTAGATGATGGTGATGGGGCAAACGTGGCCAAATATGGATTGGCTGTGAGGAATTTTTTATAGAACTCTATGCATTACAAATAAAAATAACCTAGTGAACCCAGTGAAAGGGAGGGGTCCCCTGTCCTGCGTTATCTTCAGTATTTACTCTCTGACCTGGCCTGCTCATTTGGTTTTCAAGGCATACTCAATTACTGTTGTGATTGGACGAGGCAGTTTCACGAATCGTCTAGTAAAGTACATTCAGGCTGTTCAGAGTTGGATGTCCAACGATGCCCTACGATTGAATTTGAATGACAAGAAAACAAGGGTCCAGCGGTAAAAATCCCCTTTGCGATAATGGGTGTGGCTTGTTTAGGTCTACCTAGGTCCCAAGCTAGTACCTTCTAATTAGATAAAACATCTTGGTGTAATATTTGATAGCTCTCTCTCTTGAGAGCCACATACACAATTTCTTGTTGGTAGGCTTTCTCCAGTTCCGGTTTTTGTACAAAATAATAATGTTTAGTTGTTCAACAGACATGGCAGAGATGACTGGAGCCTACATACTTGGACATCATGCCTATGAGAAAATGCTATATTTCAGTCTGTCAGGGGTTGCGGTCAACAGCTGCAAGTTTCATTACACCAGTGGCTCACCCCCCCTAAACTTACTGACGCTACACCCCTGAATTCATCCTGTCCTTTAATAACCACTAGAACATTGGTTCAAGCGGCTTCCTCGTGCTTGACGGCAACCAATACATGTGCATCATTGTAGGTTCAAAAGACCCAGGGGCAGTGTTCATGCAACACCAAGCTCCTCCTTTCATCTGATTTCATGTGCAGAAGACATGTCTCATAGTTGCCCCGAGAGGGGGGCTACCTTTTGTTCCTTTGTGTTGCTCGCAAACAGGTTGGTGATATCTGTTGGGTGATGGGGGTTACATCCAGAATGGTACTCCTTTCAACACATGGTAGGAGCTCTGTCTGCCTCTGAAGAGGTAAAAAAAAAAGGGGACTAGAGGCAGTAAGTTTGACTGACGCCCCTGGTGGGGAGTTGAATATACTCCGCCCAGTGTGGAGAGGAAGTGCATTGCTTTTGGGATCCAGCCTGAGTCCATGGATCCTGAGCGGGGCTTTGAGATGCTTCATGAACTGGTGGCCAGCGACTGCTGCCCGGCAATGACCAAGAACTCAAACCGCAGTGCAATAGGAAAGTGAGTACCCATGTTCCTCTGCACCCACCACTATGCCTTTATTTCTCCAGGTGCAACACTGAAAGAGTGTGAGGGCCCTTTTGCTACCACACCTACAGGTGCACCTTTGTTTCCCTAGGTGAGTGGCACTGAGAGAGCATGGGGCCCACTTGCCCCCACATTTTTCCCTGCACCTATGTTTCCCTGACAAGCAGGGCTGAAAGGAAGGGGAGGGCTTGTTGCCTCCACATCTCACCAGCACCCCCTGTCCTTTATTTGTTCTTCAGCCAGCGGTCGATGGCCCCTATTTGCGGATCTGCTCAATGCGAGCACCAGATCCTCTGTCCCATTGCCCGTGCAGCCAACTTTGTGCCACTACCTATGCTGATGCCTTCTTGAACCTTCTTCCCGACAAAAAGTATCTGCACCTTCCTCAGAACAATGGAGACAATCTGAAGAGACAGAGAGAGAGAGACAGACTAAGAGATAAACACCAATGCCAGCAAGGATTTAGACCCTTCCCACGCAGTCTGGAGAAAGCCACGTCTGCTCCAACCACAGAACCGAGTAAAAAAATAGTTGCAAAACTGTGAGCTGTCTCATCATGATTGCATTTGAAGCAACAGGATCTTGTCACTGATGTGCACAGAACCCACAAGTGCACACAATGTAGAATAACCACCAGTAAATTATTCAGCATGGAGACTGATGG
The DNA here is from genome assembly GCF_964263255.1 of Lissotriton vulgaris. Lineage (NCBI taxonomy): Eukaryota > Metazoa > Chordata > Amphibia > Caudata > Salamandridae > Lissotriton > Lissotriton vulgaris. Next base: position 345,314,857 of record NC_141699.1, read on the forward strand.
TAAATATTTTCGCAAAGATGTTGTGCATATTTCCTCAGTGTGTAAATAAAGTTACTATAAACAAAAACGCTCTTTATGAACATTAATTCTCAGTGATAAATATGGCCACTAAAATGGGCATTCGACCCCATGAACCTTGGTTAGTCCTGTGTCCTTAAAGTACCATCTTCTAACAATAGGCCCGTCTACCGAAGCTCACCACCTGATTTCTCTTAACATTTATGGATGGTTCTGAGTATTGGTATGGGCATTCAATCATCCTAAATCAATAGGGTTGTGACTACAGCAAATGTTGTTATCCACATAGCACAGTGACAAAAAGCAAGAAAAGCCCAATTTAGAGGCATCCCGACAGCAGAAAGCTAGATCATTAGAGACATCACATAAATATAGTTTAAATATCAACTGTGCGAGCACACTGAAATGTAGTGCTCCACTTTGAAAGCTTGGTGACAACCCAATTCAGTCTAGCCATCATTGCCATGTGGTGTTTGCCTACAATTAGATACTACAATACAAAATGTGTAGAAAAACAATAATAAAACACGAAGTACAATGACACCTTCATTAGACAAAAGTCAGGAAATAAACAGCAATAAAAGAATTCCTCAACGCAACACGATATGGACGTAAAAAGTAAAACAAAACACGTGAATTGAGACTAGAACATAATAAAAACATTTCTTACTTTGCTTCCAAGCTCTGGAGAGAAACTGTGAAACAGCAAAGACCATTACTGGGCTGATTGTGCAGGATTTTTCATTCATATGAAAGAAAGGTGTGACTGACAAACAAGGACACCAACCAGCACAAATATAAACATTTGTCAATAGGTACTGTTTATCTTAAAGGAGTGATTTACATTTTTTATTTCAAATCTAAATATTACATTCTCATACAAAAAGTATACTAAACAAAAGAAAAATGTATTTTCTCAAAAATAAATGGAAATGTTAAAGCGCTTGCTTCTTCATGTGTACGGGATTCAATAAATCAACATGTGTAAGACGGTTGAGACATTTATTTTGCAGAGAAGTGGAGCTTCTTTTTAATATTCGCTATGGTCATAATATCAAGAGAGATATCGCTGTTTTTTCGGCACATAGCGCTGAAAAAGCAGCGATTTTTGAATCTCAATATCATCAAGGACACACTAACAAGCTGTAGCGCGTGTTTCCTGGCGACTTTGCATGTCAGCGATCAATATCACTAATGACATGCCAAGTCAAGTCAAAAGGTATGTTTATTATGACCTTAGTCATTTAAACAGGTGCAAGAGAGTATCAAAAAGTTAAAACGTTCACTAATGACATGCAAAGTAGGCATTCCTTTGTAAAACAACATGTGAATGCTCGCTAACACGCTTCGTGATATTAGCAAGCCATGCAGCAGACCCACGAAGCGATATAAATAACCGCGCTAACCGCGAGTATCGCAGGAATGTAACACCTGCTTTAAAAGTGACTTAGGCATACCGATAATGGCAGGTGGATTGCCAGGTTAGGTCCACACTCCCCTATCAGCAAGCTTCTCCGTAGCGCTTTGAAATCATTGATGGATTTCACACGCTATTCCTTTAGAAGCGACCTCTATCTCTGGAATTACACTGCCTGTTAGCAAAACATTGATGATTCGTCACTACCATGGCGATGTAATCCAGCGATAGATTAATACGCCCCTATGTCTCTAAAATTCTCCTCTTACAAGATGGTGACTACACATGCACTCCTGTGGCCTATTGTCTAACATGGCAGCTCTCACTGAACAACAGGAGGTAGAAAGGATCATCTGTACTGACTCTCAAGGGACTGTGAAGGTGTAGGGTTGGTAAAGTAAGGGTCTGTGGTAAAGGTTACTCTAAGTTTGCCAGCGATGCAACAGGGATGGGTGCAAGTGGGAGGGGGCAAGAAGCAACAGGGATGGGGGCAGGTGAGAGGGGAAAGAAACAACAAGAATGGTTTAGCGAGCAAGTGAAAGCACAAGCATTAGTATGGAGTGCTTAAACACAATTAACAAAGTAGCCCCAAAAAACGGGAGCAGTGGATGGACAGAAGTACGTGGTCTATGGTCTAGATGAGGGCCAAACACAAGGAGAGGCATGGTGCATTCATGCCTGACAATGGGAACAAAGGATATGAGAGCGACATGTATGCAAACAAATGGGAAGCCTGTGGGTGGGCTTGTGGTAATCGTGAAAGAAAAATGAAGTGACTCTGGTGAGTTTTCAGCTGTGATAGAGTGCCATGTTATTCTGTAATTTGTAGGGGTGCATCATAATTACAGATGGTCAGCACCCGCATATTTAGCGGAATGTATTAACTTGTGGTCATTAGAATTGCAATACTGAAGCTGCATATATTAAACAAATAGAAATGTAACCATGTTATTTATGAAGAGTAATCTAGTGTTTAGTCGAAATGTACTTTGAATGATGCTTAGTAAATTAGTATTAGTATAAAGGCGATGCATTAGGGTGAAATGTTCACCATAATAAAGTTTGCACATGTAGTTTGTTTATTCATGTGTTTAAAGTAACAAAGCACCATATTAGAGTTTGCACATGTAGTTTGTTTATCCATGTGTTTAAAGTAACAAAATTAATGCTTATAATGTGCTTAGGAAATGTATTCCTAAACATGTAAAAGCCTAAATGATTTTCTATGCTTGCTATGAAAGGCCTTTTCGTGATTTCTTATGTTAGCTGAGTCGAGTCTTACTGGCCTGAAATTTATTTTTCCTTGGGAAGGCTCTTAGTCGAATGTATTCAATAGATTTTGTGTACGTGCAAGGTTGCCTCATTCACATGCTTTCTGTTGCAGGTGTTATGTTATGTTATGTTATGTTATGTTATGTTATGTTATGTTATGTTATGTTATGTTATGTTATAAGGTATTTTATAGCGCATGGCTGCCCCAGCAAAGGGGCGTCCTGGCGCTTTACAGAAAGAAAGGAAAGTAAGCCACAGCAGATGGAAACCTAGAATTCACACACATAGATGATTTAGCAGAAGAGGTGGGTTTTTATGGCCTTTCTAAATGACAGCAGGTCATTGAGACCACGAATTTGGAAAGGTAAAGCATTCCAGAGATTAGCTGCGAGGTACCGGAAGGAGCGGCCGCCCATCCGGGCCAACTTGAAATGGGGGACAACTGCCAAGTTATGGCCTTCCGATCGGAGGACACGTCGGGGTGTGTATGTTGTTAAAAGTGGGCTCAGCATAGGTGTAGAGGCAGTTTTCAAGACCTTGAATGCGAGACATAAGGTCTTGAAATGAATCCTCTTCTCTACCGGGAGCCAGTGGAGTTTAGTGAGCGTGCTTGTCACTGATTTAAATCGAGGGAGACCTGTCAAGGCTCTTGCCGCTGCATTCTGGACTCGTTGCAGTCTTGATTTTTCAGCCTGGTTCACCTCTAAAAGTAGGGAGTTTGTGTAGTCCAGCCGTGAGAGAATGGCTGACTGCACCACAAGCTGGCGCGTCTGGGGGTCGAAAAACTTTAGGATCGGCTTGAGGTTCCGAAGGATCCCAAAGCACGTTGCCGCAACCTTTTTGGTCTCATGGGTAAAGTTAAAGGCAGAGTCCATCCAGACTCCAAGGTTTTTCACCTGGCTTTTAGGCTCAGGCAAATTGCCAAGTGCCTCGGGCCACCATTTGTCACCCCAGGCCGCCGTCTCTTTGCCCACCAGTAAGACCTCAGTCTTGCCAGCGTTAAGCTGTAAGTAGTTTGATGTCATCCAGCTTGTAATGTCAGTGAGGCCCTGTTTAAAGCTCTGTGCACTCAGTCCATCCTCCTCACTTAATGTTACCACTAGCTGGGTGTCGTCAGCATACGATACTAACGATAACCCCCATCTCTTGGCCACCTCAGCCAGTGGTTGGACATAAATGTTGAATAAGGTCGGACTGAGTGCAGACCCCTGCGGCACTCCTTGACTGATAGGGCACTCTTTAGACAGGAACGGGGGAGTGGAAACCCGGAATGACCTGTCTGACAGAAATGCCTTAAGCCAGTTCAGGGCCTGTCCCGATACTCCTGCCTCCTCTAGCCGCAATAGCAACACTTCATGTGACACCGTGTCGAAGGCAGCACTGAGATCTAAAAGTATCAGTGCTGCCGTCTTGCCGGAATCCAAAATGGACCAGAGATGTTCTGTGACACTCAAGAGGGCCGTCTCGGTGCTATGTCCTGCAGGGAAGCCATGCTGGGATTTGTCTAGGATGGAATTAGACATAAGGAATTTCGTCAGAATGGTATTGACGTGGGACTCGGCCACTTTGGCTGGCCAGGGGAGCAGCGAGATGGGTCTAAAGGACACACCTCTCCTTAAGCAGAATAACCCTTTATTTTAGGAGTTAGGATGGTAGGAGAAGCTGCCATGGGTGTGTACAGGAATGCAGATATGATACATTCAGCGGAGAAGGTGCCTGGGACCCAAGGACCCTTCAACGGTTTTTGGATGGAGTCACAGTTTTGGTGGAATAGTACACGAAGGAAGACCTGTCCGAAGGGGCGTGAGAAGGGAGGGTTCCAATGTTTTGGGATTTTGTATAAGGGATAGTGCCCAAAGGGAGGAGAGTCAGAGAGAAGCAGAGAAGGATTGAGAGGGGTGATGAGGACAAGAGGGGAAGGTAGAAGGAGAATCTTCCAACGAGCTCTGTAGCTTTGGCTACTTACCTATGCAAAGTGACTGTACTTCTGAGGAAGTCTTTACTACTGACACCTTTTCTCTCTTGCCTGGGGACGATCCTAAGAATGGATGTCACTTTAGCGACAGTGTAGGGACAGATTAATTGCTTTTCTTTTTAGGTTAATGAATACTAAGATAGAAGCGGAGCGATTATCACATGCCTAATGCTTCTGGAACTCACAATGCTTCTCATTCTGAGTCGGATGAGACTCTTGTGTAGGATTATGTTTGTATTAGTGCCCATTTATTTTCTTAACCTCATGTTGAGGTGCTTGTATGTTCAGTTATTTTTGGCTTTGTAATAAATCCTCAAACACAATATTTGTAGTCAGTGATTCTTTGAATTTGAATTAATTGGTCAGTTGTAAATTGCAATTGGAAATGGTTTCTCCCCATTACACTTCTTAGCATATAAAAAGGTCCAGAAAAGAATGGATTCTTAAGACTGGTAAACTAGATAAAAGATAAGATAAGAATCGGGCGTTAATAGTTGCGATATTTAATACGTCCACTGCGCCAACTCTTCATACCATAATCCCCTCAACCATCACCCAACCCCAACCTCCTAGCACCAACATTCCAACAGGAGCCCTATGACCAATGGGTAGAGGGGAAGGAAGGACAGGGTGACGGAAAGGGAAAAAGGAGCAGGGTAGAAAACAGGGGAAAATACATCAAATGAAAAGCATGAAAACATAACAGGGCTGTCGCCCACTTACTTTAAACAACATTCCTCGAAGAGACAGAGCATTCGCTGTCTAGCCGAGACCTTTAAAGGATAGACTGTAGACCCTGAATAATATGTGCAGCCTGATTTTCCTCTCAAAATGTCCATTACCTTCTGATTGGGCTCTGGGCATAAAGTCTTTGGAAAGTACAACCAGGAGCATAAGTTCAGATGGCCTAAAAGATAGCAAATGGGCAAACCAATGAGCCTGGTCTAGCTGATGAACCTCATACATGGTGTGTCTAAAGAAGTACAAATTTCAGTACTCTAGAGCAGAGGTCTTCAAACTTTTTTTTCCAAGCCCCCCTAAGCAAAACATTTTGAAGTCTGGCTCCTCACCAAAATTTTAGGGCAAGAATTGGGGGAGCAGGCGAGGCAGAGCTGGATGGAGGGGGGGGGGACGTTTGAGATCGTTTCAGGGAAACCTTTTCTGTACTTCATAATCCACACTAAGGGGTCCATTGGAATGGCGTGCGGACTTTGTCTTGCTGGCCTGAAATTTATTTTTCCTTCGGAAGGCTCTTAGTCGAATGTATTCAATAGATTTTGTGTGTGTGCAAGGTTGCTTCGTTCACATGCTCTCTGTTGCAGGTGCAAGGACACTTGTCTCATTAGGCAGAATAACCCTTTGTTTTAGGAGTTAGGATGGTAGGAGAAGCTGCCATTGGAGTGTACAGGAATACAGATATGGTACTTTCAGCGGAGAAGGTGCCTGGGACCCAAGGACGCTTCAACTTTTTTTGGATGGAGTCACAGTTCCGATGGAATACTACACAAAGGAAGACCTGTCTGAAGGGGCGTGAGAAGGGCGGGTTCCAATGTTTTGGGATTTTGTATAAGGGATGGTGCTCCGAGGGAGGAGAGTCAGAGAGAAGCAGAGAAGGATTGAGAGAGGTGATGAGGACAAGAGGGGAAAGTAGACGGAGCATCTTAGAACAAGTTCTGTAGCTTTGGCTACTTACCTATGCAAAGTGTGTGTACTTCTGAGGAAGTCTTCGCGACTGACACCTTTTCTGTCTTGCCTGGGGACGATGCTAAGTAGGGATGTCACTTTAGCGACAGTGTATGGACAGATTAATTGCTTTTCTTTTTAGGTTAATGAATACTAAGATAGAAGTTGGAGCGATTATCGCATGCCTAATGCTTCTGGAGCTCACAATTCGTCTCATTCTGAGTCAGATGAGACTCCTGGGTAGGATAATGTTCGTATTAGTGCCCATTTATTTTCTTAACCTCGTGATGAGGTGCTTGTATGTTCAGTTATTTTTGGCTTTGTAATAAATCCTCGTAAACTTTATTTGTAGTCAGTGATCCTGTGAATTTGAATTAATTGGCCAGTTGAAAATTGCAATTGGAAACAATGTCTCCCCTTTACACTTCTTAGCAGATAAAAAGGTCCAGAAAAGAATGGATTCTTAAGACTGGTAAATTAGATAAAAGATAAGATAAGAATCTGGTGTTAACAGTTGCGATATTTAATAAGTCCAGCTGCGCCAACACTTCACATCAAAATCCCCTCAAACATCACCCACCCCAACCTCCTAGCACCAACATTCCAACACGAGCCCTATGACCAATGGGTATAGGGGAAGGAAGGACAGGGTGAGGGAAAGGGAAAAAGGAGCAGGGTAGAAAACAGGGGAAAATACATCAAATGAAAAGCATGAAAACATAACAGGGCTGTCGCCCACTTATTGTAAACACCATGCCTCGAAGAGACAGAGCATTCGCTGTCTAGCCGAGACCTATAATGGATCGACTCTAGACCTTGAATATTATAGGCAGCCTAACTTTCCTCTCAAAGTGTCAATTACCTTATGCTTGGGCTCTGGGCATAAAGTATTTGGAAAGTACAACCAGGAGCATAAGTGCAGATGGCCTAAAAGATAGCAAATGGGCAAACCAATGAGCCTGGTCTAGCTGAAGAACCTCATACATGGTGTGTCTAAAGAAGTACAAATTTCAGTACTCTAGAGCAGAGGTCTTCAAACTTTTTTCTCCAAGCCCTCCTAAGCAAAACATTTTGAAGTCTGGCCCCTCACCAAAATTTTAAGGCAAATAATTGGGGGAGCAGGCGAGGCAGAGCTGGATGGAGGGGGGGCTTATGAGATCATTTCAGGGAAACCTTTTCTGTACTTCATAATCCACACTAAGAGGTCGATTATGATGGCGGACGGATTGCCTTCGCAGGGCTGGTGGGGGCAATCCGTCCGCCATTCTCCCTGCAATGACCCGCCACCACATTAGGGTGGCTGGGTGGTCCGCGGCGGACGGCAAGACCGTCCGCCGCTTTTCCGCCGGTCGCCTTTGCGACTGGCGGAAAAAGTGCTCACATATGGTGGCGTGTCTGCGAGACACCGCCAACCATATTATGATGCTGGCGGTCCAATGCCTTTCCACGGCGGCATCGCCGCCGTGGAAAGGCATACGGTCTTTTCTTTGGGGGCCCTTTGTGAGCCACCAGGGTGAAGGGGGTTAGGGGGTGCACATGGTGGGTACCTATGGTACCCCGCTGCAGTTGCATGCACAATGCGGCAGGCACCGCTCGGTGCCTGCCACTTTGTGCATGCAAATGCACATCATGCATTTTTAACTTTGCAGCGGGTGCTGCTTACAGCAGCACCCGCCGCAATGTTAAATATACGGGATGTGACCGCCAGGGTGGCGGTCACATCCTAATTCCAACGGAGGGAACGCCGCTGCCCCTACGGATGGTCCCTCCACCTCGGGCGTGGCGGATGGACGCAGGTCCGTCCGCCATCATAATCGACCCCTATATGTGAGACTTATAAAAGACAAATGTATCCAACAAAAACAGATATCAATTGAAAACACTACTCCCCATAATTGGGGTGAAGTGAGCCTGTCACTCCCCTGGACCCCAATGCAACTGTACCTGCTGCACTAATGATAGCCGCAGCCCTGAGTAGCATGCTGTCTTTCACCCTTTCCCACCATACCTAGCCATCACTCCAGTTTTGAAACAGTCTATATGAACCGTTCAGAAAAAAAATTAGCTCCCATGTGTTGCTATTAACTAATGGTATGCTGTTCCTCCAGGTGTAGTGCCTAGTCAATAAAAGTCAGGGAACCAACCGCTATCATCGATGAATGGTAGCGGAGGTGGAACCTGGTGATGGAAAGGTATAAGGAGGAGATTCCACTATTGCGGAACTAGGGCCCTTACACACCCAGCAAGCTAGGTGTCATGCTTCATCATCTGGACCTGGGTCGGTGCTGCAATACCCAACGGGCACCTGTGTAGGTGCTCTTTAATGGAGATCTTTTGTTCCTTGCCGTATGATGAAGTGGGGGGGTGCCCCTTTCTGTGTAGATATTGTGAAGAGAGTGAGTGAGTTAAAATAGGTGGGATAGTCCAAAAAACAAGTTTATTCTAGCTGGTTATCCACCTTGATTAGAAAAAGGTGTGGCAGCTTCCCTGACGTTAAGGTTCAGTTGGAGCTATGCTCATCTCTGGAGGTCGACATGTTTCTTGCGTAGTGGTTCTATCAATCCGTGGCAACTCCTCAGGACTCCCATGTGTTGCCCCCTCTTTGTGGCAAGGGTGCACTTTGCCCTATTACTATCATGAAAAAAGACACCATGCCCTCTTTGTAGTTAGGCCATCATATCACCAAACATTCATACATACACGCATGCATGCCTCAAACACCAAACAGTTTCAAACTAAAACAAACACTTACCTGCAGCCAGATCTGCCTCAGAGGTTCCAGAAGGCTTGGGACTGCTACCTTCGCTCATTGTCTGGCCTAAGATCAGCCAATGAGCGAAGGCAACAGTCCCAACATTATCACAGAGTGGGATGGGGTCAGTGAGACTGCTGACCCCATCTCACTCTGTGGTGAAGTGTCACTGATTGACACTCGACCCTGGGCGCTTCAGGGCTAAAAACTGCAGGGCCCAGGTGCGAGACAATCAGTGCCGCCACCCCTCGTCACTGAGGGGAGGCCTCAGGGACCTTTACTAAGCTGAGGACGTCACACCCACAGTGACTTCCTCAGCCCAGCAAAGTTCAGCTCAGGCAGCCAGGAGCCTGCACTAAATGCACATGTCTGGCTCCTGGCTGTTTGAACTGAAAGAGAACAGTGTCTGTCAGGCTGACCTTTGTGAAGCCAGACAGACACTGTTCATGAGGGGCGAAAGGTGGAGGGGTGTGGCCTCTTAGCCCCAATGGACCAGCCACTCCTGCTCTTCCTGTTTCTTCTTCCTCACTGCTGTCTCTCTGAAACCCAGCTAAGCTATCTCCTCTGCTTAAATATTCCCCTCCGTTGGGCAACTGGTCAAAGACCCAAAGCAAACCTGGCATAGCAAAGGTGTAAGCAAAGAAGGATAGCTAATGAGACATAATTGAGCTTTAATTGGCCCCTGACACCCTGGAACATAATTGTACTGCACCTGCGGAGCCAAGGATACCTACAGCCTTGTGAAGCAGGCTGTAGGGTCTGCCCATCCCACTGGGCCGTTACTCCTAGGCCTGAGGCACTTTGTGTAAAAGAAAGCAGGAGAAAGCCACATATTTCACCCCATGTTGTTTGGATTTTGCTCCCTGCATAACAAAGGTGACCTGGCACTGATGCAGGCAAGGAAAATGGGCCCCACCCTCCTTTTGCCAATAATACAGCCATAATTCCGGTGCAGTTGCCCCTCTAACCTTTGGTCTCCATGCCACTCTCCTGATGCAGTAATGGCAGAGCTTGCCTTTTAAAAAGAATGAGCCCCTTTACTCCATCTCCCTCAGGGTATTCCTCTAAGAACACTATCTCTGTCCTTTTGTAAACAAAACATTGCTCCACTATTTTTTGCGGCTGTCTGGTAACCCGGACCTGTTTCTGGGGAAGCTGAACTGGACAATGGTCCTAAAACTTAGGCGCCATTTGGATTGGTTGGTCGAAATTCGGTCGCCATTTTATCCTCCTTCCTCAATCCTGGAATCGACCCTCCCTGTTCCTGTTGCTTCACTAAGTGGGGAAAGAGAAAAAGGACTCTCTCCACCCCACTCCTACGATGGCCATCTTGAAAGGGAGTCAGTAATGAGGTTTGGCTATTGTAACACGCACCTCTTTACGGTTATTCTAGGCTCAAGTCTTTTTGTCCTTGAACTTCATTAGCTATTCATCCTGCCCTTCTCCATGCTAATTACCTGTCCCCCCTTATACGAGTCTGTACTGTTAAATGAAATTCCAAACCTTATTTAGAGGAGCTGTCATAACCAGCCCACTTCACTTTGGTTGCATAATATTTTGATTTCCATGGTATTCATACTCTACCTTGCTGACTAAGTTGGTACCCTCCTTACTTTTAAAAGAGTCTTTTTTGGCCGAATGACTATCCTATAATTTTTTAACCTGAAAAGCTGCTGGATACTACTAATCTAATGCGCTATCTGCACCCAATCATACTTACCGCTATTTATAACATTATGCTCATCCTCACTGATTTACCTAATTTTGCTATTTTCATTTTTCGATTGTCTGTGTTGTTCATAATTTATTCTGAATAGTTACTAGTTGTTATTTATCATTGCTCTATATGCACTCATACTCGTCTACCTCATTTTGTTTTTTTGTTTTTAATTTTTCTGAATGTTATATAGCCTACCATTGAAGAAGACGCACAGCTGCACTCAGTACTTTCATCTCCTTGTACTCTACTGATCTGTTTATTATTAGTGTTTCATTGATCTGTTTATTATTATTGATCCCCTCTGTTTCATTCTTCCCCCTTCCTTTTCCCAATCTCACTCTATTGTTCTATCTCCCAACTGGTTCTACCTTTCCATACTCCTCTATCTCATGATATTGACCCTGTCCATTGTCTCTACTCCTGGACTCCCCCCTTCTTCCATCTTCCTGCCCTCTAACACCTACCACTTGAGCCACCTCATCGCACGGCCATCGCCCTTACCTGGGGATTTTACGTTTCTCTGACTTCCACCCGGCCCCCCCTTTTTATTCCCCCTCCCCTCTGTGCCCCACCCCAATCTCCCTCCCACACATCTCCTCATCGCCCCCTGACCACTCCAGTTGAACCACCATGCCTCCCCTCAACCATACTCTTGCGAAACTGGACTCACCCATCAACAGACATGGCCCTAACTTTTGGTCCATCCTTTACTCCTCCGACCTTTGCAAAAATGGCAAGAAAAACTTTAAACACAAACTTCTAATATGCCATCAAGAAACCTTATTTGTTGACAACTACATTAGCCTAACCTCCATCATAAAAACTAACTACATCTTCTACTCCAAACGCCCCTCTAAATGGAAAAGTATCTTCCTCCACCACCTTCCTATCACAAATTCCTGCAAAATCCCATATGGTTTGAAACTATACACCACTCCTTCCCCCACTTTGCTTGGAGAAATCAACTTCTGTATTTTCAAATCAGGAAATATCCTTATACAAGCCTCCAAAAACCACCTCACCATCTTTAAACACCACTTCAGCACCTTATCCCATTACCTACTACCTACACTTACCTCTAACCTTTCAGCCTCCCAATCGCAGGGTGCCCTTTCGTCCTCTCCCTTCTCGACCCCAACCCAACTTCTCCCTGACTCATCAACCATCAATGAAATCCCTGAATACAGATGTATTTTACCCCTGCCTTGTTAGCATCTCCCCTCCTCCTGACATTCCAACAACTTCCTCAGCCACCCAAACCCTCCCTCCTCCTCTTGTAACCCCTCTCCCCGATCCCCCGACGGCTCCACTAATAACTCCAAACTCCTTCTCTCCTAGTAAACTTCTCCCCATAACCAAATTAACAGCCCTCACCCCCATGCCCTCTTTTCTTCTCATGAAACCCAGTTGACCCCTGAGAATGCACTCTCACACGCTTCAATTCCACCTCTATTTTGTTCTACTCATGCCCCTCCTGTGTTGGTTTCCACTGCACTGGTGCCCCCCTTCTTCTCCTTTCACACGTACCTGTGACCACTTATTTTTATCATTTTATCATTTTTTGCTTTCTATTATTTTCTTATAGCCCTGAAGATTCACAGCCACATGCTGCGATGAAACACGTGTAGGCTAAGTGAATAAACAGAGTGATTCCCAAGTGGGGAACACTGATGACAATAAAAACTTTTTGAGAAAATACATTTGGTTGATCTATCCTTAATGAGAGAAGAGTTAAACAGATGACCGATATCTAATTGTACATAGTGTGCTCTGGATTCTTGCCCAGTCATAATAAGATAGAGGTTCTCATACCTCTTTCTTCACAGAGGTTAAGGTTTTCCTCTGTCCAAGAAGCACCTACTTTGACACCAAACCAATTTAATATTCTACCGTGATAAGTTGAGCGCCAAAAATTTCTGAACATTTCAAAAACCTACTCTTTGACGTTTCAAAAATCTTTAAACACCACTTCAGCACCTTATCCCATTACCTACTACCTACACTTACCTCTAACCTTTCAGCCTCCCAATCGCAGGGTGCCCTTTCGTCCTCTCCCTTCTCGACCCCAACCCAACTTCTCCCTGACTCATCAACCATCAATGAAATCCCTGAATACAGATGTATTTTACCCCTGCCTCGTTAGCATCTCCCCTCCTCCTGACATTCCAACAACTTCCTCAGCCACCCAAACCCTCCCTCCTCCTCTTGTAACCCCTCTCCCCGATCCCCCGACGGCTCCACTAATAACTCCAAACTCCTTCTCTCCTAGTAAACTTCTCCCCATAACCAAATTAACAGCCCTCACCCCCATGCCCTCTTTTCTTCTCATGAAACCCAGTTGACCCCTGAGAATGCACTCTCACACGCTTCAATTCCACCTCTATCTTGCAACCTAAACACCCCTCACTTCCCTCCACCTGGCTTCCCACCCTGTCCACACCCTAGACCTCCCTCCCCGACCAACATGGAAAACCTACTCTTCCCCCGACCTCATAGCCCCCTTCCCTATCTCGCTTCTTACCCAATCACTCCTCAATATAGAACTCGACCTCTCAACCCTCGTGTTAGAACTTTCTTCTCTCAGAAATGACTTTAACTCCCTCTCCTTAAGGAACCTCCGCAATCATGCCTATCCCTTGGATTCCGGACAAACTAATACCACACTCCCTACCCTAGGGAATATTTCCCCTTGCGGCAATTCTCTACCTAGACCGCCTTGGGGTAATTGTTTACTCAGTCCACCCTTTCCCCCCGAGCCATCTTCCCTCCTCCGACCTCCTTGACCTCAATAATGCCCACACCCTAATCGCCTCGACTACAAACTCCCTTTCACCTCATTCATCTAAGTATGGGTGAATTTTCCAGATCTGCAGTCCGCGAATTCACACGAAATCGCAAAAAAGTCCGCAAATTCGTGGATTTTCCAGCAAAATCGCAGCTTTTTTTGTGATTTCCATCTACTCAACTGGAGTACTTTCTACTGGCTAGTCCAGTAAGTGCTACCTCGTTGGGTAAATGCTTTTCCTTCACTGCAGCTGCGTGGGCCCAGAAGATTTGTCTCCACGGACCATGTGTGCCTGTAATTTTGTGACAGCGTCAAAAGGCGCCAAGGTCCCTTGAGTGAGCTGTCCATCATAGTTGGGAAAGGGCGGGAAGACATTTGATACCAATAGTGTGTGGTGCGGGGCTTCTATGCGTGTCAACATGCCTCGTGTATAAAGGGTCAGAGAGCGAGCAGGGCAGCAGATGAGGAGAAAGCATCCTCCTGGTCACAGGATCGGGGATTGCGCTTGAGAAACTCAGGGATGCAAAGACCTCTCTCGGGTATTACAGCTAATTTGTGACTGCAGATATGGGGTTAAAGCACACTTTCCCAGCCTAGACCATGCTCACTAATGCTTTTGGGCTGATTAAAACGTTACTGAATTTGAGCTTCAACTCGGGCACCTGCTTTATTTATATCTGTAAGTGCTTCCTGTTAAGGTTTAAGTTTTGTGACAGGAGCCTCGTGCCAGAATAAATCCAGCCCTGCATAGTTATCCACGAAGATGCCACCGTTTTGTGCAATGCCTCTACTCAACTGGAGTACTTTCTACTGGCTAATCCAGTAAGTGCTACCTCGTTGGGTAAATGACAGTGCTTTTCCTACACTGCAGCTGCGTAGGGCCAGAGGATTTGTCTCCACTGACTATGTGTGCCTGTAACTTTGCCACAGCGCCAAAAGGCGCTGAGGTCCCTTGAGTGAGATGTCCATCATAGTTGGGAAACGGTGGGAAGACGTTTGATACCGCTAGTGTGTGGTGCGGGGCTTCTATGTGTGCAACATGCCTCGTGTATAAAGGGTCAGAGAGCGAGCAGGGCAGCAGATGAGGAGAAAGCAGCCTCCTGGTCACAGGAACAGGGATTGCGCTCGAGAAACTTAGGGATGCAAAGTCCTCCCTCGGGTATTACAGATAATTTTCGAATGCAGATATGGGGTTAAAGCACACTTGCCCTGCCTCGACCGTGCTCACTAATGTTTTGGGCTGATTAAAACGTTACTGAATTTGAGCTTCAACTCGGGCACCTGCTTTATTTATATCTGTAAGTGCTTCCTGTTGAGGTTTAATTTTTGGCCCACAGGAAGCACTTACAGAGTTAAGGCAGGTGCCCAAGTTGAAGCT
Source organism: Lissotriton vulgaris (assembly GCF_964263255.1). Taxonomy (NCBI): domain Eukaryota; kingdom Metazoa; phylum Chordata; class Amphibia; order Caudata; family Salamandridae; genus Lissotriton; species Lissotriton vulgaris. The sequence continues at coordinate 345,329,857 of NC_141699.1, forward strand.
AACTTTGCAACCATTTTAGAATGGCGCCAGCAAGCACTCTGGCAGCTTGCCGCTGCCATTCTAAAATGGTTACAAAGTTAGCTTCAACTCGAGCACCTGCCTTAACTGTGCTTCCTGTGGGCCAAAAAAAAAAATCCACCCGCTCGCGAATTCGCAAATTTTTCGGCAATTTTGCGATATTCGCGGATCGCGAAATTGCCAAAAATTCGCAAATTTCGCGAGCGGAGCAGATTCATCTATCCCTGTGATCCTGGGGACAAGTAGGATCCCTTCCTCCTCAGTCTCGCCCAGACCCCGTCAACAGCTCACCACTATCCATTCCTGTTCCCCCACAAAAAACGACCCTAAACCCCTCACCTGCATGCTGGTTAGCTGCCAATCGGCAGCCTGTCATGCAACAGAAATTGCGGAAACTATCCTTAGTGAAGCCATTGACATCACCTTTCTTACTGAAACCTGGCTCAATGCACACTCATCATCAATCCTTGACCTGCTCTCTCTCCCTGGTTACTCTATCCTTAGAAAAGCCAGGCTTGACAAAATAGGAGGGGGCCTTGCCATAATCTATAAAGAAGAACTTCAATTCTTACCTGTCCAGCACTCCGACCATACTACTTTTGAATAGCTTGGTGCTGAACTTATAGTTCAGGGCCCCCCCCATTCGTCTACATGACATCTATCATCCCCCCTGGTGACCCTCTTTCCTTTGTGGAGGAGTTGTTCGATCTTCTTACCCAATCCTCAATTTCCAATTCTAGAAACCTCTTCCTCAGAGACTTTAACCTCCACTGAAACACAAATGACAATCCCTTGGTTAGTCTCATCAATGACTTACTCGAATTCAGTGACGTGAAACAACTATTCCAACAAACTCCAAAGGTGCCTCTCTTGATGCTATCATCACTAGCAAAGAACTGGCATCTCTTTCCCACATTGCCCCCATTGACTGGTCCGACTGGTCCGACCACCACCTCATCCTTTTCACGATCACCAGCTTTGTGCCGCCCCGTCCACAACAACCATCAAACATAAGAAATTGACCAGAAATCTTCACCTTATTCCTCCGGGCGAACTGGAGACTAAGATTGAAGTACATATACAGCTTACTCCTCTCTCCCAAAGTGCTAATGCCCTTACTGAACACTACAACAAAATCCACTGTTGAAGTCCTTGACCAAATTGCCTCAGCCAAATTAAAACTGCAAAAACCTAATCCCTCCAAATCCTGGTTCAACACCGACCTCAACAATGAGAGACGCGCTCTTATACTGACAACGCATGTGGAGGCACCACCCTTCCCCTCAAATCTTGTCCTCCTCAGAGCCGCAAGGGCCAACTACGAAAATGAAAAGGCCTACTTTTTCCGTTCACACTTGACCAGGCAAGAAATCGACCCAGGGAATTATTTAGCATTGTCATAAACCAAACTGCTTCAGCACCCCCCCCCCCCCCCACCCCCCCAAACAAATGGTTACGTTCGAGAGATGTGAAGAATTGCTAGCTTCTTCTCGGATAAAATCGCTAAGATTGATCAATCCTTCATCTTAACTCCCCTCCCGCATAGCCTACCACCCCTCATTAACATTCCCCCTAAGTCTTCATCCACACCTACCCTTCCCCCGGACTCTTCCCAACTCGCCCCCATTGTCACCCCTTCTGAACCGTACTACACTAGCCCCCAGCTGAAAAACAATGCATCCTGGAATAACTTTTGCCCAGTTTCAGAACGGGAAGTCCTCAACATCATCACCAAGCTTAAACCATCCTCGCATCCTAGAGATCCCCTCCCTGCCTATCTTGTCCAAGACTTAAAACACATTATCGCCCCATATTGAACCACTATCATCAACTCCTCCCTAGCCACCGGTAGTGTCCCTGCTTCCCTCCAACTTGGACAAACACCCCCACCATCAAAAACGCTACAGCTGACCCTAATGACTTAAATAATCTGTGCCCTATTTCTGACCTTCCCTTCCTATCTAAGGCCATGGAAAAATGCGCCCTGCTCTAGTTGGACAAACACATCGACTCATTAAACCTCTTGGACGCATTACAGTCAGGCTTTCGAAAGGGCTGCAGCACTGAAACTGTCATGCTCATCATTATTGATGACATACACCACTCCTTAGACAAGGGTGAATCCTCCCTTCTGATTCTCCTTGACCTCTCTGCCGCTTTTGATACTGTTAACCACACTACCTTACTTAATATTCTCAAAGACTGTTATGGCTTCAATGGTGCTGTTCTCAAATGGTTCATCTCCTTTTTCCAACACAGAACCCAACAAATTAAAGTCATCGATTGCCTTTCTGAACCTTTGCCGGTCTCCTTGAGCGTCCCCCAGGTCTCTATTCTCTTGCCCACTCTATTCAACCTCTTCTTGGAACCCCTCAATGATGAGACCCAACTTTACTGTAGGATCAAATCCCAGATAACGTTCTACACCTCAATGATGCCTTGACTACGATTCAATTTTGATTCCATCATAACCACCTTAAACTCAACCCTAAAAAAACGGAAATCATTCTATTCTCTCCTAAAAACAACTCTCTCCCTATTCAACACTGGATCTCTGACATCAAAACTCTTAGCTGTTCTCTTTCTATCTCTAACTCAGTTAAATCCCTCAGCATCAGCGTTGACCAGAGCCTCAGTCTTACTCCCCACATAAAAAATTCGGCCAAAGGTGCTCTCTTCACACTGCATCATCTCAAGAAAATGAAACCCTTCATTCCTGGTGATGACTTTAAATCAGTGGTGCAATCACTGGTCCTGTCTAGACTTGACTATGGTGATGCCGTTCTCTCTGGAACTCCGAAAGTCCACCTAGCCCCTATCAAATCCATACTTAACTTTGCTGCCAGGTTTATTACCGACTGTAAGCGGTTTGATCACATCTCGCCCGTCCTCAAAGACCTTAAATGGCTTCCCATCGAAGGCAGATCCACTTATAAGACTGCTTGCAGCACGCACAAAGCCCTTCATAAAAACGCCTCATCTTACCTCTCTGATAAACTCCACAAAGCGGACTGCAATAGAACAATGAGGAGCACTACTGCTCTCGTCCTAGTACCTCCCTTGCTAAAAAAGAAATCAACAGAGTCACGCTCTTTCTCTGGAAACACGCCCTCCGTCTGGAACGCCCTCCCTAAAGATCTACGTTGCAACCCCTCTTACTTCAGCTTCAAAAAAGACCTCAAGCTGCAACTTCTGCACAAATACTGGGATCCTTAATACCTTGTCACTGGACACTAATTCTTACCCCTGCCCTGACTGTATAGGTACCCTCTACTTATTGTGTTACCCCCTTTCCCCACACCCTCCTTTCAACTCTTTCATTAATGACCACCTCCCCCCCTTTTATTTTTCGGGTAGTACCCACCTACTCCCACCTGCTGTCCCTTACCCTTCACTCTACACAGTCGCCCTTCACTTTCACGCCCTCCCCCTCTTCATTCACTAACTAACTTTGATTTCTACCAGTCCTACTATCTACGATCTGTTATTTAACTTATGTTTTCCTAGTTATTTTACCTCATTTAAAAAGAATGCTGTTTGAAATTTTCAGATTGCCTTGTTTATTACCTCATTGTACAAATGTTATATTGCAATTCTGCATTACCAAACCTTGTAAAGCGCTCTAATACTCTTGGGTCCAGCCAGCGCTATATAAAACCTTTTAAATAAATGAATAAATAAATTGTCCATTCAACTGGACCACCTGTTTGACACATTGAGTGGATCGTGCTCTTTTCCTCTTGCTACTGGGACTATGAGGCCCCTGGGGTTCAGACTATCAGAGGCTTGGGTCTGAATGTGACCCTGCTGGTCTCCTCACTGCCATCATTCCCCTCAACACAATTCAAAGGACATCTGGACAGAGGTCGCAGTGGACGGAATCTATGCAGATGCTTTTACATTTTACAAAAACAATTCTCATACTTTTTCTTAAAAAACATTAATCAATGGTGAATACAGACCTTTAGATATCTCTGGGTGAAAGTGAAACAAGGGTGGGTGGGAGAGAGTTTGGGGATCTCCTGTGCTGTGAAACTAAAGGAACAGAGAGCTACAGAAGAAACCGGTCTTCTCAGCAGGGTGCCTGCTACCTGAAAGAAATGTAAATACAAATGCAAAAGATGCTTGGGAGCGAATCTAGGTTTTAATCAATTGAGTCACATGAAGTTTCATGGTGACAAAGGTTTATTTTTACTTTTGAGAATTAATGTAAAAGTGTTGTCGGCTCAGTTCTGAAAATCTTACTTATACTGTGTAATACAATTTTAAAACAATGACTCACATATTTATAGTGCTTTTACTTACAATGTGGAACCTCACAGCGCTATAAATACACAAGTTAATATTCCCCACTGCGCCATTCAGAATTCAGTTGTCTCTCTGACACACATATAGGCAACTGCAGAGATCACACTAACCAGCAGAGGTGGCATAATATAAAAGACGGGTATGCTCAGACGTGAGTCCCGTGCTCTCCATGCCACTGGAGTCAAACTATCCTGGCTGATGAGGGATGAAAGCCCGAAACTGGTCCTAGGATGCTTGTTTCCAGTCCAGGGAGGACCTGGCAGTCCGGGCTGGACTGTTCCCATTGGGTGCAGGGTCTAGACTGATTTTCATATGGCTGGGTCCAAACTGGAATGGCATGGTGAGCAAAAAAACGATGGATTTCGGCACAGGTCTCTGACTGGGGTGAATGTATGACATTGTTCTGAATTCTGTCCATCAATTGTTGTTTTTGCATTTGTCACCCCGAGTGGGACGGGTATGCTCAGACGTGAGTACCGTGCTCTCCATGCCACTGAAGTCAAGCTATCCTGGCTGATGAGGGCTGAAAGCCCGAAACTGGTCCTAGGATGCTTGTTTCCAGTCCAGGAAGGATCTGGCCTGGCAGTTCGGGCTGGACTGTTCCCATTGGGCGCAGGGTCAAGACTGATTTGCATATGGCTGGGTCCAAACTGGAATGCATGGTGAGCAAAAAAACGATGGATTTAAGCCCAGATCTCTGTACTGGGGTGAATGTATGACATTGTTCTGCATTCTGTCCATCAATTGTTGTTTTTGCATAATATAAAAGACTGCATTTCCCACTGATTTAACTTGCATTTACTACGCATCTAAGGATTATGTGTTTATTATATGCAGTTATGTGAAGGTGGAAATTAACAAGACACAAAATAATGACCATGCCACAATGGTACAAATCATAGTTCCCAATTTTTTAATGCACTTCAACCCTGCATGTACACAGAGGTAGCATGGAAAAAAGCTGCACTTCCAGGCCACCTTCATTTACAAATACTTACAGAGGCATTTCTCCCCCCATGGTAATGCAGCCACAGATCCTGGAAGTGGGGGAGTCGCTCCACAGTCTGAAGGCCTGTGCTAAATAAATATAGAAGAGCTCTTACTCTAGTTGCTTGCTCATTTATGGAAAACCTCCCAAATCAGTAATAAACACGAGAGTGGCAGTCAGAACATCTACCACAGTAGACAGTAACATCGCTGTTATACATTGTCCATCAAGCTGGCCAACACCTCACAACTAAGCCACATAAATCACCCTTGCTACATGCTTGATGTGATAAACAAAGATCATCACCACTTAGTGGTAGTTTGAGACATCATAATGGATATAGAGTGTGAGAAATCCAAAGTGGATATCCACACTGATCATATCACGTTGATGTGGATTACTTACAGGATGCACGCACCAACCTCAGATCTCTGATGAGAAGTGATCATCTGTGGCTGTGGATTGTCAGCCTCATATGTTACTCATCTTTACAAAACTTGACTGTGTCTGCATGTTAAGACATCTAATTTAAATTGTCATTTATGTCTTCCACCACCTCATCTATTGTGAGCCTTGCCACTTACCTGAAGCCCAGGGGTTCCACGAGGTGATGAGGTGCCACCCGCTCCTTCCATGGATGCCTCTCAGAATAATGGAGAGGCATCTCTCTAGTGAAAATCTTTTCACCAACATAGATGAAAGATTGGATCAGAGACAAAAATCTTTGCTATCCGTGCAAAGATTTGGGACAGGACTTCAAGAGTGAGAAAAAGGCATGCTCTGGGGCTGATCTGAAGAAGGGAGAGTGTCCATTGTGATTAGAATTTGCCATAGTCCATTCAAGAACTGAGGCCCATCCAATAAGCATGCTAGCATAAGCACTGCCAGTGAGAGACATGTATTGGAGACTGGATTATTGAGGGCACTGCCCAACCAACTCAAGGATCAACACAATTGTAAGCGCTCTACTTTTTCCAGCTCTCCCCAAAAGAGAGAGGTTGTCACTATACTGTGCCATCTTTAGGTGTCATACAGATATAACAATGTTGGATATGGTAGTTGTGCACCATTCACGGTACATGCTATTTCTATACAAGACTCTAAACCTCCATCAACCCCTGTTGGTAAACCTTAACTGTCCCCACTTGCTGCTTCCTGGTCATCAAAGGGCAAAAGGAGGTTCTTGGTATTTCAGCGAGATTGCATTAGTATCTGGCTGCCGAGGTCCAAGGGACAACAGTCAGTACTTGTTACAATGAATGCCTAGTTGCTCCCAAGGCCCCAAAGAACTGACCTGGCATGGGCTTACAGGGAAAGTGAAGGGGTTTCTTCTCTGTGGCTTACGAATGTCTTCTCTTTCTGCCTGCTTGCACAGTGCATTGATTATTAATGATCTTTTGGCTCCCTGTTTAAGGTCATGGTGTTACTTTAAGAGTGGAGGTAACATGATGATTCTGCACAAGCCCGATCTTTAGCAAGGTAAGGGCTACTAAAGAAGATAGGGGTGAATGATGAGCTCCTTTAAACTGGTTATCAGAGTAAGGTGCTAATGTGCACACCATGCTGAGCTATATTTGATAGATATATCACCCACAAATTATATAAGGTGGGCTGTTGGGCAACTTAGGTTTCAAACACTAGAGAACCTTCAGCTCATTTGTTCACCTGGGCCTTGCAGTTGATGCCGGGGGCCTCATTTATGAGGCTTTGCGTCATTTTTACGCCGCCGGCGCGTCACTTTTTGTGATGCACAAGTGGCGTAAAAACTGCGCCTTGTTGCGCCATATTTACAAAGTGACGCATCTAGGTAGATGCGTCACTTTGTAAACCCCTGCGCCACATTATACCTGCGCCAGGTATAATGTATGCAAGGGGGTGTTTTGACATGACGCAGTGAAATCTATCAAATTTCGCTGCGCCACTTCTAGGACATTAATGCGTCAATTTCTTACGCCTGCCTCACAGCAGGCGTAAGACTGACGCAGGCCCTTTCACATGGGGCTTGCCCCATGGGAAAGGACACATTGCTGGAGTTGCGTCACTTTTGTGACACACTCCAGCAATGCGTCACTTTTGCGCCATACTGATACGTCAGAAATACTGACGTATCTGTAACTCCTTGCGCCATGATGCGTCATACTGTAAATATGATGCATCATTGGTGTCGCACAGAGGGCACAGTGAAAAGTGACGCATCGCTGTTTTCACGCAGCGATGCGTCACTTTTCATAAATGAGGCCCCAGGTATTTTCAGTGGTTGGGAATATCAGAAGTGGAGAAGACAGACCTGTATAACAGAAATATTATTACCAGGATGGTTTGCTATATAAAATGGAAGCAAATAGACAGAAAACGTGGTGTTGTGTAGACATTATGTATGTATGTATGTATGGTAGATATGTGCTACAGCGCTCTCTCGGCCCACTTTTGTACCCTTGGCCCGCCGATGGAACGTTTCCCCCCACTGAAAGCTGATGGACACTAACATCACATCAAACTATTTTAAATAACAGGGTAACCCATTTGGCTACCCAATAAGGACCAAGAATCAATAGCTATGGATTTATTAAAAATGAATAATCAAGTTGAAATACACAGCTCTAAGCACCATGCTATAAAGATACGGAATAACCACAGGCAAGCCTAAAGATGTTTAGGCAAACAGAATCAAGCAGTTCAGTCACAGCAATGCAAAAGATAAACAAAAGTATTGGATGCTCAGAGAAGAGTCTCAGGTTTTCTTGTCTATATATGATTAAGTCTAAAACCCCTCAAGTAAATTTCAAGCTAAGAGTATGGTTCTAGACCCTAGGTGATCTAAAAAATCAATAAATTCCATAAAGCAAAATGGAATGGGGCAGGAAATTAAGCAGGAAGGGCTCAGCCTTTCAGAAGCTCGGTCAAGAGTCTTCTTGAGTCAGGTAAGTAAGTGTTAGCCTAAGCCACACTTAGGTAAGAATCAAAGAAAACAAAGAGGTCTGAACCTTTCAAAATCCAAAGGGACAGTGCTCTCTCATCAGACATTGTAGACTCCAGTTATTCACACTAAAGTCCTTCGCATCATCAGGGATCCATTGTCTTTCTCCCTTCTCACGTAGCAGACTACATTTGCAAAGTGTCCTACTCTGGACATGGGAACAATATTGTCTTCTCACACTCAGGTTAATATAGCTGAATTGGCCTTTCAGTTAACACTCAGCTCTCCATGTTCTTTTGTCAAGGTCATGTTTTCAGGCTCTCTCTCTATATCACTAGTACAGTAATGTATCTATTTTCAAACTTACAATGTGTGTGAATACCTGCAAGAAACGTGCTAATTTAAACATGAGTAAATGTAAAATGTCATTACATTAGATTTATATTACATTTGGAATATAGCAAAATCTTTTAATCGTTATATGTAAGTATGTCTAAAAACTACATTTAAAGGCAATATATGAAACCTTAGTGCTTTGTGGAACTCCTTACCCCCGGCAATTCGCGCTATGAGCGATTTGCTTTCTTTTCGTCGCGCCGTGAAAACATTTTTATTCCCTTAGTCATTTTGCTTGTGCTGTTTTTTATTTAGTTGTGTTGTGTAGCTGCCTTGTCGGGCGCCAGGACGCTCCTTAGCTGGAGCATCTGTGCGCCTAATAAAAACCACATAACATAACATAACATAACATAACACATTACATAGACTTTTGCCGTTTCTAGAGTGATCACATTCTACATATAGGAGGATTGTTTCTATTCAATCATGTAACCAGTAATATTATTTAATGTGTTATGGCACACATTATGAAAGTAGACTTCATCCTATAGTAAGTACATACCTACCAAGTAAGGATGAGTTATTAAAATCTCATTTAATGATTCTAGCGATAGCCCTGAGGCAATCGGCCGAGAGATTGGGGATACTGATAGCTGGCACCGAGCATTTAATATCAATATATGCCAATGACATCCTCATTTATCTACGTGATCTAACAGCTGGAGTGGAACCTCTTCCCAGCATATTCACCTCCTTTGAGAGTATCGCGGGCCTGGCAAACAACGAGGGAAAATCAAACACCTTTTATTTCCGAGAAGGACCACGTCCAGATATGCTTCCATTCAGCACCTACAACCTACCTGTAGAGCACAGCACCTTTAAATACTTGGGAATCCAAGTATACAGGGCACAGGCTAAACAACTTGATGGTAACTCAGTGAGGGCAATCACTGCTATACGCTCAAGCGTATCTTTCTGGACATCCCTACCACTGTCAGCAATGGGACGGATTGCCATCTCTAAGATGGTGATGCTCCCCCGGATATTATATTTCTTTGTAAATTTACCCCTGATAGTTCCACAATCCATATTTCGTACCTTAGACACACTACTCCTGGAGCTTATATGGGGGAAGGGCCAACATAGGGTTGGCCTCAAGAAATTACAATTAGTACCCCACCAAGGTGGGTTATGGGTCCCAGACTTCAAGGCATATTACTATGCATGCCAGCTTCAGTGGCTATCCTACGGAACGGCAGGCAGGAACCTGCAGGAAATAGGCTACAAAACACACAACTTAGAGCGTGGAACCCTACACATATTACTGCTCCCCAAAATGAAAATCCCGCAGGATGGGCCTCCCCTGCTATAAACCACACTTCATTGCTGGAAGAAGGCCTTACACTATACTTCAGGTACGACCCCGTATGCGAGAAATATCCCATTACTGGGAATACCACTTCCCGGGGAGGGCTAACGAAGGCGCGACTACAGGATTGGGCGGCGGCTGGCGTGTAGGAGGTCGGGTCGCTCTTTGGCAATGGCACACTAATAGATCATGACACTTTTGTGCTGATCACGGGGGTACCAGACCGACATTATTTACTATATGCTGCAGTCGCCCACTACATTAGGAAGACCTGGGCACCCCAGCGTGTTGATTCTACACAGCATGAGCTAGTACACTTGCTTTATTATATGGGGGAGGGCGGCCATCTAGTAAAATGGCTATACACTGATATTAGGGCACAAGCAGCTATTAACCCTTTCGATGCTGATGACGAGCTCAGCTCGTCATCACCCACGGGTGTCGTGTGCTGATGACGAGCTGAGCTCGTCATGACAACAGCAAAATGGTCATTTGCAGCACAGCGCAAAAATCACTGCAGCAGCGATGCGGTTAAGCTCATTGACCTTTGAGAAAAATGGGCAGAAGCACATACACGGATATAACTGATAAAGCCTGGGCCAGTATCCTAGAACATCCCAAACGGCTATCCCGTAATGCCAGACTTAAATGTATACAAACTATGGTCCTACATAGGTCCTACTTAACCCCCAAAAAAATAGAGTGTATGTTCCCGGAGGCCCAGCACTGCTGCCAGCACTGCTGCCCTAGATGCAAGGCAGACGAAGCGGGCTTTTCCACATGCTATGGGCCTGCCCCCACCTCATTGTCCATTGGGGAGAGATCCAGAGAGTACTTGGGGAGGACACACATATAACAATGAACCTGTACCCCCACTGGCGGTACTAGACAAGACAGCACCATGTAGCTGAGGTTTCAAGAACAACGCTTCCTGGGACACCTTTACCCCCCTCAATGAAAATTATATCAAAAAGGTTCTTCGGATTATAAACCCATCTAATCACTTCAGTGACCTGTTACCACCTACCATCTTCATACTAATTAAAGATGAAATCGCCCCTTCTGGACAAAGATCGTCAATGCGTCTCTGTCACAAGGCACGATCCCAGAATGCCTAAAAGAGGCTCAAGTAATACTTATATTAAAAAAAAACACAGCTGACAGCACAGATCTTAACAACTTCTGACCTATATCCAGCATATCCACTCTAGCCAAACTCCTTGAAAAATGCGTTGAGTCACAATTATGAGACCACATCGAAAATTTCCATCTCCTGGCCCAACACCAATCTGGCTTTCGTAGTGTGCACAGCATTGAATCAGCTCTCACCTACGTGATGGATAACATGTTAATAATGCTTGATCAAAATGAATCCTGCCTCCTTATCCTACTTGACCATTCCTCCGCATTTGACACTGTCAATGACGACAACCTCCTATTCATTCTGGAGCATAAAATGGGCCTTTCGGGTCAGGTGCAGCATTGGTTCTCATCCTTCCTGCAGCACAGAACCCAAAGAGTTAAAGCAAACCACTCACTCTCACAGCCCTCATCAGTCAGCATGGGGGTTCCCCAAGGGCCCTCCTTTTCTCACATTCTCTTCAATTTGTTCCTGGAACCATTAGCTAATGTTCTAAAATCCTTGGACATTCGCTTCCATATGTATGCAGACGACACCCAACTCTATCTGAAAATCTCCTCTCCGGATGACATCACTTCACTCAACTCCACCCTACTGACTACCCAAAACTGGTTAACTGCGAACCACATCCTGCTAAATACCTCCAAAACAGAATTCCTCCTAATTTCTCCCCCGAAACATACTCCTAAAATCGACCTATGGATAAACCAACTCACCGCCTTCAACTGTTCCCTCCGCATTATCGACTCAGCTAATTCTCTAGGAATTACCCTGGATAAGCATCTGATTATGAAGACTCACATTAGCAATGTGTGCAATGGAGCTAACCACCTTCTGAGAACACTCAGGAATCTCAAACCTTTCCTACCTCAAGCAGATTTCAAGCAAGTGGTCCAAGCACTTGTTTTGCCTGGACTTGACTATGGCAGTGCTACGCTGTGTGGCCTCCCCAAATACCCTTTGGCCCCCCTAAAGGCTTCACTGAATGCGGTGGCCTGACTGATCATGGGCACCAAGCGAAATGCACACATCTCCCCGGTTTGAAAATCGCTGAACTGGCTACCCTACGAAGCTAGAATTCAACTGAAGATTGCCTGCCTATCACACAAAGCCCTCCACTTCAAAACCCCCATCTACCTTGCACAAAAACTAGAACTATCCGGAGGGGGTAGACTGTCAAGGAGTACTAATTCCCTCCTCTTGAAACCACAGATCTTCCACAAAAAGAGAACATGCCATTGAGCCTTCTCTGGCTCTGCTCCTAAAATTTGGAACTCTCTTCCACCAGAAATTCGGAGGATCTCTTCCAAGGCTGCTTTCAAACTGGAAGCAAAAAGATTCCTCATGAATAAGTTCTTACCGTAACAGGAGGGGCAATTAGCTCTAAGCGTATCGTACATACTATAGTATCGGTTATTATTCCAGTATATGATTATTATTTAGTTTTTGGTTATTATTCCTGTACATGATTTTTGTATTTACTCCCCTTAAGTCATTATGCTCCATCATCTAGCCCATTCTTCGTTCACCCGGTGTATAAATGGTCTGTTAGATGTTCACTACTTGATTCAATGCCTATTAGACTCCCCATTTGACTCATGTTTTGATTATTGTTCCTTATTGGTTATTATTCCTGTATATGATTATTGTACTTACTCCCCTAATATCACTATGCTCCATCATATAGCCCATTCCTCGTTCACTCAGGTTTTATAAATGAGCTGTTATGTGTGCACTATTTGATTCAATGCCTATTAGATTCCCCATGTTAGATTCATGTTTTGATTTGTTACCTTTCCCTCAAATTGTAAAGCGCTCTGATATCCTTTTGGATCAAGTTTGCGCATATAAAAAAGTTATAAATAAATAAATAAGACAACACTCTGGAATGTCTACTGGGTCTTCGCAAGAGGACCAACGCCCTTAAGGTCCAACTGCGCTTTCTAGACCTTGCCCTTATATTGGCCATAAGAGCGATCACCATGAGATGGAAATCCCCTAGATGCCCCCCAATAAATATGTGGCAAGAAGATGTGATCCGATGGTGTGGGGCCGAGAACGTGCCACTTAGACGTGAGGAAGCGAAAAGGTTAAGGAAACATCCCATTTCCATGGACTGGGATCTCATGTTGGAAGATTTTAGAAAGATAGATTTTTTACCCATACACATTACCCCTACTCCATAACGTAGCCAATTAAACATATAACATGAGACGCAGGCTTCTTATGGGCCCCATCAGCACCCAAATCGCACACCAACAGCAAGGGGTAGAAAAAGCTAGTTATACAAATGTAATAGCTGAGAGTCATATATGAAACCACAGACCAGGAGGGAGGGTGGAGGGAGGGAAGTGGGGGTTTGTTAATGGAACTGTTCAGAATGTACTATAAAATGCAAATACCCGAAGTGATAATATTGTACCTTATAAGCACACACTACTTGTTTCACAGTTGTATTGACTGTAATATGGTGTATTGATATCCGCACCCAGATGAGCAAGTCTGCAAAAAGAAGATATTTGTTTACGATTGTAAAACAAAAAAGAAAATGCCATAATGTACTTGGCAAGACACATTGCACTCATTTTCTGGTACTCAATAAAGTTTGTATAAAAATAAAAAAAAATCTCATTTGATGATGATAAAACACATAGTTTAAGTTCACTATGCCTACAGTAAATGCACTCTAGAAATAATTTTAAGTGAATATCATTAGAGCACACGAGAAACGGGCTAAATGCACGTTCATGTTATGACATTGTAAAATGTACAGGTGGAGCCAAAATGGCGCAGCACCATATGTATGTATGTACTGTGTATGCATTGGTATTTATATAGCGCAAACCTAGCCAGGAAGCAGTGGAGCGCTGTACAAAAGGCATGAGGCAGCCATAATCACATAGTCTGTGACTCAGCCACGGCCTGCAGAGACTCCAGCTTCTCAGAAAATTATTGAAAGGAAAAATAACTGGACTAGTAAAGAAACTGTGGAACATTATATGTGGCAGATTTAACTAAACTATGCTAATATGCTACAAATGAAGGCACAATATGCATCCGCAAAAGGAAAATATGCAGTGCATTGAACTATTAAAGGAACATTATGCTGCACATTCTGTAACATTGTTTTGCAGATAGTTTGGCATTTAACAAATATCCACAACAAAGGGGGTGCACATGCTTTAAAAAAAATAGATAGCTTTTCCGAGAAAGAAAACTACATATTCAGCAGACCTGTTAAACATGTAATCCACCAACAATTAATGCTTATGTCTTGTAAGGAAGCTCAGGATCGCCATTTTATTAACATTGTGCTTTCTATCTCAGAGAGTAAATTGCTTGTGTTTTAACGGATACACAATGTTTTTTTGTCTTCATTGTGCAATAAACTGGTTGAGATAAGAGAATAGGATTTTTTGTAGATTGGAGGCCGTAGACATCAACCTTTACTTTCAGGCCCTGTCCCTGGACATACACCTACATTTGAAGGATTGGAGGATTTAGTGTATGTGGGGTATACTTTCGGCCTCGCGGCCCCCCTTCCACACCTCTTCTCACTCTACCAAGTGGGAGTTATATCTGCACCAGCAGATCCCACTTAATTTTATTGCTTGGTTGCTTAATCATTAGACTTTCCAGATTACCTAGGCATAGCTGTTTCACTGTTACAATGTTCCCCATGCTGTTCCCATACTTCCCAAAACTCGTGTCTCTTGATATGTACTCCCAGCCGATCTAGCCTGTTTGTCGTACGAACTGACCCCAGCCATCCTGCTAGGGTTGGAGGATTATGATGAATCCAGTTAATGCGAATTTCCCGCCTAGCTAATAATATCAAGAGGAAAAGTAAGTTGTTCAGCTTTTTACTTAACTTGGGACTTCCCCTACTGTAAATTCCACTTCTAGCCCCAAACATGACTAGCTCCAGGCTTAACTCTATTTCCTGGTATGGAACTTCTGAGAGAATCTTACCCACTTCTTTCCAGAAATCCTGTAGTTGGGGGCATCTCTGGAACATGTGGACATCGTCTGCTCTCTCCTCCCCACATTTTGGACACTTTTTGACCTCTCCTCTGCTTAATTTGGACAATTTCATTGAAGTCCAGTATACCCTATGTACGTGAAAACATTTTTCTTCCTGAAAGGTGCAGACTTGATTATGTGCCAACATGTAGACAGTGATACTTGCCATAAACTCTGTACATCCACCGTCGGCAAATCTTTCCCCCAGATCTCCATAGGTAAGCTGAATGCCTCCTCTCCTGCCGTTATAAATGATCAGTACCACTGTGCTACTTCTTTCTTCATTAAATATGTTTGAATATTCTTCTCTAAGTCTCTATTTCCTGTGCCTTCCTTCGCCAGTGACTTTGTCCAGTTCAGCAGTTGATAAAATTTAAACTTGGAAAGTGCCCCTTTAGACACTAAGGAGAGTTGGTCCCAACTGACTAGTGAATTCTTGCTTATTAGCTGTCCCCATCTTGTTACCCCTCCACCTCTCAAGGGGATTGATAATACATTGGCTAAACATTCTGGTGTTCCTGGTGAATCCCAGATTGGGGCATTCTCACTATAGTATGGGATTTTCCATAACCGTCTAGCATGGTACCATAACTTAGCGGCGGACCCTAAAATCTTTAATTTCACTTTTCACAAAAATTTGGGATGTCCAAATTTGTATAGAAATTAACTTCCTTCCGAGGTAGTCATAGCTTGCAGGTAAGGTGGATATAACTAATGTTCTTTAAATAAAACTCTAAAGTTCTTGAAGTGGAAAGCCCTATAGTATAGAAACAGATCCGGGCTGGCGATCCCGCCATGCTCCTTTTTTCTCCCGATCTTCTTCCAAGCTATTCTATCTCCTCTTGATGCCTAGATAAAACTGATAATATCTCCCTGTATTTTATTGAACCACTCTCTCCTAAATTCTAGAGGTGTAGAATTAAAGATATAAGTGAATTTTTGCAGTATCATCATCTTCAGCAAATTTGAGCGGCCCAGGGGCGATAACAGGAGGCTTTTACATGCATTAGGTTTCTTGTTTCAGCTAGGACCTTGTTAAAGTTTACTTGGGCTATTTTCCCTATATCCCCCACTACCTTTATACCCAAATACCGTATTTGTTGCTTCACCAAGGGGTTGTTAGTCTCCCAAACTGCTCCAGTACATTTATTTTGCTAGGAAGCGAGCCTAGTAAATCATCTGTGTATATCATTAAGTCATCTGCATATAGTGCGACCTTTTTAGCCCAGTTTTTATATTTAAAGGCAGTTATCTGTTGGGTAAATCTCAAGGCATTTGCTAAGGGCTCTATATACAAGTTGAACAACAGTGGTGAGAGGGGGCATCCCTGCCTAGTACCCCATCCAATGATTATATTATCCGTTAGAGTTCCATTTCCTAATATGCGTGCAGATGGGTTCTTGTATATGGACTTTACTGCCCCTGCAAAGCTATTTCCCAGGTTATACATTACAATCACTTTGTATAAAAAAGCCCAACTAACCCTATCAAACACCTTTGCAGCGTCGAACATGATTACAAATAAGGGGATT
Source organism: Lissotriton vulgaris (assembly GCF_964263255.1). Classification (NCBI taxonomy): domain Eukaryota; kingdom Metazoa; phylum Chordata; class Amphibia; order Caudata; family Salamandridae; genus Lissotriton; species Lissotriton vulgaris. Next base: position 345,346,489 of record NC_141699.1, read on the forward strand.
TTCTCCTGAGTAGCCACATTAATTGCTCCCACTAATTCATGTGTTAATTCTTGAATCATTCTGCCCTTTACAAACCCTTTCTGATCCTCATGAATCAAACTACCCACCACTTTACCCAATCTTTTTGCCAAAATGTGGGTGTAAATCTTGTAGTCACTGTTTAGCATAGAAATTGGCCTATAAGATTCACACCGTTTTGGATCATTCCCTGGTTTTAGTAAAACACGAATTTTTGCCTCTTCCCAAGACCTTGGTAAGCCCTGTCCTTTAACAATAACTCATTAAATAGTTCAGTTAGTCGAGGAAAGAGCTCGTTTCTCAGAGATCTATATAGCTTGTTTGGCAGGGAATCTGGACCTGTAGCTTTTGATGTTTTCAGTTTTTTACCACTCCCATACTTCTTCCTCTATTATTTTGGAGTTTAAATCCCCTCTATACTTTCCTGTTAGGGTCTGTTTTATCCAAGTCTTGAGATGTCTACTATTTGTTGTTCACTAGCCCGAGTATCTTCTGTATATAAATTCTTAAAGAAACTACTGAAATCCCTCCCAATCGCGGTTTCATCTAGACTTGCTTCTGCTTGGTTTTCCTCTTAGATACATAAAATGTTATTGCAGCTTTGCTCAGTCTTTGCCTTCCAGGCAAATTATTTACCGCAGCCCTCTCCATATTGATAGTGCGCTAGTTTACTTGCCTCCCATTTTTCCTTGATTACAACTTCTAATATATTACAGAGCTCCTCCTTCATTGCATTCATTTCCTGTTTTATCTTATCCTTTCCTTGTATCGTATTCTCCTCTTCGTTCTCTTTTCTAGAGCTAGGATTCCCTTTTCCAAGTTGCTAATCTTATTCTTGAAAGTCTTGTGCCTAAAAGCAGCTGCACTGGTTAGAATCCCTCTTATTATAGCCTTAAAGCATCCCACCGAAACTGCCATGAAGTCTTGTTTGTTTTCACTAAGAAAAAGGAATTGTTTCACTTTTCAGGCTTTCAACTATTTTGGGGTCAAGAAGCAGGGTGCTATCCAAGGTCCACCTGTTTTCACACTGTGGCTTCTGGAGACATATCTCCATCTGGACCGCTGAGTGGTCAGAGGGGTGCACTGGGAGGTGTTTCACCGTTTTTACCTTGTTACATAGTGCCCTGTCTACTAAAAAGTGATCGATTCTCGATGAGTGGCCTAATTTTTTATTCTTGAAGTTCAATTTTGGATGTGTTGCTCCCTTTTTGCGCCAGATATCTACCAGGCCTAGATCCTCTAGATAAAGTTTAGCCAACTCCTCATTCTGGGCAGGGTAGAATTATTTCTGATTGGTAATCTATCATTTCTAGGTCTATTACAAAGAAAATATCCGCTGATTATAGCTTGGGCTGAAATATCTAAGAGATGTGTATACAAGTCCTGCACTGCGGCAGGATCATCCATATTGGGGCCGTAGTACCCTGCTAATACATACATTCGCTCAGATATGCGTACTTTTGCCATGGCCCATCTCCCTTTTGACTCACTGCTAGATGAAACTATTATTGCATTTGCTGATCTCTTAAACAGAATGCTCACTCCCTTGACACAACAAGCCTGATCTGTGCATATATATGAGTCTACCCACTCTTTCTTCTTCAATATTTCTTCCCAGTCTACATTTAAGAGATGAGTTTCTTGGAGAATTATTATATCACAGTTGGTGCTCTTTAGATATAAAACATTTTTTTGGCTTCTGCTTCTGACTCTCAATCCGTTTACATTCCATGGTATTATATTATATTAACTCCCATGTCCTTTAGTGGCACCTTTAATGTTTCTCTTGTTATTGCACAAGTTGGACCAATTTTGTTTCCCCATATGCTCCCACACCATTAGTGAACATAGTCTTACACACCCTTTTACCCAACCTCCCCGTGCTCCTAACCCACACATGGAGAGCCCTCCCTCTTACTCTTTGGTGAGACGGTCTCACCAGTTTGAGCCCCTTGCTCCATTGGCATTCCTTACACTTAATGCACCTTAATCTTATTTATTAGGGATTCTACTTCTTTAAACTCCCTCAGATTGTGCATCTAGTTTCCCCACATAATTCACAGGGACGCAGGGAAGCACATCTCTACTGACGCCCCCAGAGATCTCAGCTCCTGTATGTACTGCCCCGGTTCCCATTGTCTATCCTGTGTTGCTTTTGAGATGTCCGATCTTATTCTAAAAGTCCAGTCGCTTTTCGTGTGGGATCCACCTCTTATTGCTTCCCCTAGAATTTTCTCCTTTAGGGTATATGTTCTGAAATGTATTAGTATCTTCCTTGGGTTCTTCCTTGGTTTGCCTTTTCTGAATGGGTCCCTGTGTACCCTCTGTATATCTTCTGTCAATACCTTCGTTTCTATCAATGAGAAGAACTTTTTGAGATACATTTAGGATTCTCTGGTTATTTCGCCTAGCTTGAATTTCCAAAGACTTGATTTTTCCCCAGAGGTCCTTCTCATTCCCCTTCAAAACCCGGATTTCCTCTTTGTTGATTTCCACACATTTTCCCAGCTCCTCCACGGTAGCCTCCACTACGTTAATACAATCCACTATTGAGTCAATTTTTATCTCCAAAGCTTCACAGGTTCCCTGAATTTTAATTTTTCTCCGAAGTTGCAAAATTTGTTCTTATTTCTGAGATCAACGTCTCTATTAAGCTCGCTGTTCCTCTTGTTCCTTCCTGGCTTTTCCTACGCGTCTCATGAACTTGTCCGCCTGTTTCTATGGAGCTCTGGGAGGGGAGCACTTGTGACATCGACATATCCAGACCCCACGCAGGTAATCCGCTGCTGCAATGTTCTGTATTGTGCGCCTCTTGCTTCAAAAATCCATAATTGCCAACGGAGCTCGTGAGCTCACGACCGGTCCACTAGCCGACCACCATGTTCTCCTGGTAGCTCACTAACACTTTCCAACGGATACACAATGTTGCCCCAAACAACAAACATGCTTTGGTGTACACACTTCTTGTAATAAAAGGAGTGTCTCTTTCATTATGCACATCCCAATTATGTTCTAACATTTGGCTTGCGTTCCATAAATATCTCGTCTTCACTTTATAAGACAACTGGAAGCGTATTTTCCATCAATAAATAGCACCGTAAATATTTATTAAGTATTTCATATTTATCAAGTGCATATCTCACTTGGGGGAGCTTACGGATTCTGTGGGGCCCTCGTGAAATACCTGCTGATTTGAGAAAAATGTCCAGATACATACGTAGTCAAGACAAGAGCCCCTTTTGACATTTCTAATGAAAAAAGAAATGTATGACTGCGCAAGAGAACAGGGTTGTCATAGTTACAGATCATAAGGAAATCCTTATGTGAATGTAATCTTTAAAGTTCATACTCTAACCCAAGGAGCCCTCCGAAAGGGTTTCCAAAAGAGGAGCATGTGAATTATATGTATAATAAGGTGCTGTTTAATATGACTACAGCGCAGAGATTTAGGACCCTTTCCGCCATGAAGGTTAAAGAGCCGAATAAAGAAATCGCCCTTTTTGCAGGGAGTTTAAATTCAAAACTTAAAATTGCGGACAAATCTACTCACCTTTTATCAAACTAGATATTGAGGTGAGATAAAAATGTTTTAACTCAATAAAGCTCGTGCCCATGTGGTTTGCAGATGGAGGAAAATATTGTAAACTTTCTTTTATTATGTGCCCATTACAGGAGACTAAGAAACAATCTTATACTTACAAAGAACAGATTCTACATCCCACATAGGGCGTATCAAACGCCAGCGCGTCTCCAACGATGTTACCCAGACACCCAGTTCCTCTGCCCCAGATGCCGACCACAGGAGGCAGATTTCCACCACATGTTCTGGAGTTGCCCTACACTACAGCCGTATTGGAGCAATGTTCACAAGACACTCAGGGATCTCACAGAGCTTTCACATATGAACCCCTGGGAGTCCTGTGCATTAGGAATCTTTCGGAAGCATGTACGGAGTGTCAGTGCTTGGAGTGTATCTGAGCATCTTCAGCACACAATGGATCTGTTGCAGATATCGAACGTGTTTGGTGTTGCTGTTTCACGACAATGTGACATGTTGGCGTCTAAGACACAGCATTGGTAAATCCTAAACCTTTGGCTTTCCAATATTGCGTGAAGAAAGCGCAACACGAAAGAAACGGAGCATTCACAAAGGCAACACGTGCAGTCACGTGCAGTCACCCATGCACATGTGCAGCCACACACGTGCGGTGCACACAGTCTGGTCATTTTGTGTTGGGGATGCGGTGTCACTGCAGTACACACATATCTGCCCGTGGGGTTGTCACTGCTTTCCCTCTAGGAAAGCCACAATTGTTGCAATTGCCAGTGCTTGATCTCACTTGCATTTAGTGTATCTGGATACTATGTTATAAAACGCTTTGGTCAGGGCGCACTATACAAGGACTGAAAATTGTTGCAATTGCCAGTGCTTGATCTCACTTGCATTTAGTGTACCTGGATCCTATGTTGTAAAACGCTCTGGTCAGGGCGCACTATACAAGGACTGAAAATAAATTAACGAGAATGTCTCATTCTTTGTCAAAACCGGGCCTGTGCCATCTGAGAGCGCTTGCACTTTTAGTGGCAGGTGAAACAAACACGACGCCTTCCCAGACGGGATGCCCTTCGATTCAAGTTTAACTCTAACCCCTCTTGCACTGCCCTTCCCCCTGCCTCGCTGGGTCCAGCCGCATTCCAGCTGTTTCCTTCACACACGCCCTGCCCCTGGCTATCTAACACGCCCCTGCTTCTTTCACGCCCGCCCCCGCTCTGATTAAACAAGTCTTGTGTGTTTATCACGCCGGATAACAGAGGCTATATTTAAGGAAAGGCGCGGGGGCCTTCAGGGCGAGGCCTGTCTCCGGGCATCCCTGGGGGCGGGTCGTGCAGCTGTCAGAGTGGGTGTGTGCCCTGTCTGCACAGACCGGTCAGTCTTGTCTGCAGCACAATGAGATTCCTCGGGACCACAAGTCCAGGCACATCGAGCAGGAGGCAAAACCTGCCTAGCAGAGATGCCAGGGTGCCTCGTGTCAGGGGAGGCGATCAGAGGGGTTCACCCTGCATTCTGGTGTTTGTAGTTTTGTTTTGATATTGTGGACAATGTGTATGGGGGTGGTGACGTTTAGAAGATGCAACAAAGTGCATGCAGAAGTGAGTGTTAAGGCTGTAGTGAACAGGAAAGAGGTGAGATGTGACATATGCAGAGAGAGGATGTCACAAAGATGCAGAGATAATAATGGCGCAAGTTCCTAATGTAGACTGCAGAGGAAAGTGATGCAAAGGGAAGAACAGGAGAGCAAGAGGCTCTGAAGGACACTACTCCTGTTACAGATCATAGTAATGTTTAATTTACTTATATTTTCAGAATTGAAAATTTTCCGATTCTAATTAATCACAAGAAAATCATTGTTGTTACTTATTTATCTTAAGCAGCTAACATGCATTGGCAAAGCCAACAGTTCTGGCTTGTTTCAGGCGTAGCTCAGTTGCGGTGTTATGAATCTGGATGCTTTGCTATGACAGAAAGTTCACAGACAGGCAGCAAACTGCTGGTCAGATGGCACACTATGGGATGCACAGGATTTTAGTTTACAATCTTAAGCCATTCCCTTTATTACAAAGGTCAAGACGCTTGGAAAGGATTCCTAGTAACACATGCTGGGCCACACCCCTTTTTGAGGCGTCCCACTTTTTTCATACATAAAGACCTGGGTTTTTGGAAACTGTCATGAGGTAGAATCAAGACTAGGATCCATTGTATTAAGCTTGCGCCCCAAGCATTTGGCGGCAGCAGGCTGCTGTGAAAAACTCTGGGACTCACACTTATTCTGCTTTTATTTGAACTAAAGCTACTGATATTATTTCCACAACAAATATAAGGACTTGATAAGCTACTCATAGCTGATATGGGGCATTTTGAGAGTTCTTAAAACGGCATAAAGTGGGGGCTCTAATTTGGTAGGATGAAAAAGGTGGGTGCCTCTAAAAGGGATGTGGCCTAAGAGCCATAACAATGATGCCTTTCCAAGAGTGATGTGTGTGAATGAAAACTGAAAAACGCCATTGGAGCAAACCAAATCATGGAAAACCAATTTCAAGGAAAGACAAGTTTAATGAAATACAAAAAAAATCGAAAAATAAAGAGCATTTAAATGCAAGATAGTTGTAAGGAAAAATTTAAAAACTTGGGGTGAGTTTAGGACTACTTTGTGTTTTTAGGTTCAGGGATAGTTAATGTTTAGGGTGACTGGCATCTTCTGAAATGCCCTGGGGGAACATTCCAATAGGCAGGGTGCTCATTTAAAAAGGTGCTTTTTAGGGTTACGGGTGTTGAGGATAATCACTATTACTGAGCGAGGAGTGTCAATGCCACTGATAAATTTCTCTTACCTAACAGGAAGGTGGGGCTGGGCGTATACCAAAGTAAGCACAATCAAGTCAACATGTAGAATAACAAGTGCAATGGATCACCAAGAACTCACTCTGGTCTCCTGTTTGGAAAGTCAAGAGTTGGCAACACAGGGTGGTCTGCCAAAGAAACTGGATATCCTGGACTGTGCTTGTCAGTAACCCAACGTTGGAAGAAACGGCAACAAAGTGAAACAAATCAAGCATGTGTGTTTATTTCTGCAAATCCCAAGAAGTGAATGAAGAGTAGTTGTAGTGTCACTGTCCACTGTACCCTAAGCTTCATCAGCGGGGCACCAGAAATGCAAAGCACTGAAATAGAAATTACTTGTTTTTATGCAGCACGTTTGCCATTTCTAAGTGCCGTAAATAACAGATTTTACCATTACTGTACATGTGATACTGAGGGCCAGAATTAGGCCAAAAAGTAGACCTGGCAAACAAGTTCAAACCAACTCCACTCCCTTCCTTCTCTCTCAGCTCTCTCCACGGTCGGACTGAGACATAAAATAGGTCTGGGCACCAAAATAAAAGTGGACCCCATTAGCGAACCACAAATTTAAAAAGTGGCCCACATTTGCAAATCAGGACAGTTTTGAACTTGTAAAGTCATGCTGTATGGGTATTTTGCAAAGAATGGGACACTGCGTGCATGTGAGTTTGATGCAGGGAATCTTAATGGTAACATCAGGAAACTCATTGTAATGGAAAGAACAACCTAGGCGGAAATCTTAAATTGCCTACATAATGGTCACAGGACAAAAAATGGGAAAGGGGGCAGTTTCCAATAAAATTTGTACTATTGTTATGTATACTAAATAAAATTTATTTTTAAACAGAAAAATATAAAAATGCATATATTTCAATACAGAATAAAATCACATTTCATAAACACAAATGCACAATAAAAAACATATGATTTCTTTCACAAAGTTACGAAAAGATGGTGTGTCAAGTTGTATGTCAACGCGTTTCGGCGTCCAGCACCTTTATCAAGACAGAAGACACTCTCTGAAAATAAAAAAGCATTTTAGTATAAAATATAAAAGAATTTATAGCTACTTTCTAATCCTAAGGTTTGCATTTATCAAATTGTTATAACAAAATACATTCTAGTTAAAACAAAGGAAACTGCGAAGAAGGAAAGGGATATTTTGTCCTGCTATTTAAGGCAATATTTACGCCCTAACGATAAGAGCAAAGGTTAATACTTGCCTCTACTTTAGCTCATAAACTTATATTTCCACAAAACAATGTCTGACATGATTTATATCACACATATTTCTATTTCCTCTGCTGGCAGTTCTAAGTTCATCGATATTGAGAACCAACATCGTGCGATACACAAGAAATCATACTGGCATGCTTTCAAATAGATTCAAATATGAACCAATTCTTATTATTTAAGAAACAATCTAAGGTTTGAAAATTCGACGATAATAGAGACAATCAATTATATAAATAAAAAAACCATTTCAGTATGTCACATGAACAAAGATACATATTTCAAAGAACATATCTTGCTATCTGTCATGTAGTGAACAGAATTCTAAGAATGCGGTTCCACTTTTTAGTAAGAAAATACCTAATACTAGGGGTACATTAATGATGACAACACTGTACTATATATATGGGAGTACATATTTCAATAGACCTGTACCGCTTTTCTCCCTTGTGGATAGGCAATATAAGGATGTAGTAATAATAAAAACGATATATCATATAGACATAGATCCACATTTCATTAGACATGCACTACTCTCTCCTTTACGATAGAAAAATTATAAGAATTCTAATTCAGTTAACCCTTGATTGTACTCTGAGTCACTAGCATAGTTGCTCCGGATGGTTGAAAACGATTTAAATAAAATCAGAAGGTAATAGTAAAGGAAAGAAATGTGATGAGATGGTATAAGAGGACTGTCTAAACTTGATGGCCCTATAATAGTATCTTATTATTACAAATAGAACCCCTTTTTTCTTTTATTAGAAACTGTTATTTGTATATAAAAATGGCAGATCTTATTTGTCTAAATAAGAGAACAGTATTATTAAGATATAGATCTTATAGTCTATGTAGCATTATTATATACATTATCTAATTTTGGACATTATTAGGTCCGCTTACCTATGGCTGTGAACAGATCAAAAACAGCTTGTAAAAGGAATCACGCGGTATTATCAGCGGAATTCTGCATTAGTTAATAAGAGAACACATAAGAATTACATGTAATTTTCAATTTATATAATTCTATTCAAAGGCTGTAAATTTATATTCAAGTGAAATTTCACATACCTAATATCTATTTAGTTCTTGTCTATTATATTTTCCATACTTTGGTTCAATAATTAGGCTCAGCGCTTGATAATTCGATAAACCTAAAAGAGATGTCTGAAAGAATTGATATTATGAGAATAACATACCATTTCATTTCGTTGTTTATTTTACCTATGCTCAAACATTAAAGTTCGTGGCTGGTTTACCTGATATTTAAAAACGATGAGACGCCGCCTCCACGGAAAGTTTCAGTTCGTAACGGATTAACGGAGTGCCTTTCAGTTGCACCTGTATTGAAATTGTGTGTAAGAAGTGCGTGTCAATCATTTGAGGGTTACTATTACCTTCTGATTTTATTTAAATCGTTTTCAACCATCCGGAGCAACTATGCTAGTGACTCAGAGTACAATCAAGGGTTAACTGAATTAGAATTCTTATAATTTTTCTATCGTAAAGGAGAGAGTAGTGCATGTCTAATGAAATGTGGATCTATGTCTATATGATATATCGTTTTTATTATTACTACATCCTTATATTGCCTATCCACAAGGGAGAAAAGCGGTACAGGTCTATTGAAATATGTACTTCCATATATATAGTACAGTGTTGTCATCATTAATGTACCCCTAGTATTAGGTATTTTCTTACTAAAAAGTGGAACCGCATTCTTAGAATTCTGTTCACTACATGACAGATAGCAAGATATGTTCTTTGAAATATGTATCTTTGTTCATGTGACATACTGAAATGGGTTTTTTATTCATATAATTGATTGTCTCTATTATCATCGAATTTTCAAACCTTAGATTGTTTCTTAAATAATAAGAATTGGTTCATATTTGAATCTATTTGAAAGCATGCCAGTATGATTTCTTGTGTATCGCACGATGTTGGTTCTCAATATCGATGAACTTAGAACTGCCAGCAGAGGAAATAGAAATATGTGTGATATAAATCATGTCAGACATTGTTTTGTGGAAATATAAGTTTATGAGCTAAAGTAGAGGCAAGTATTAACCTTTGCTCTTATCGTTAGGGCGTAAATATTGCCTTAAATAGCAGGACAAAATATCCCTTTCCTTCTTCGCAGTTTCCTTTGTTTTAACTAGAATGTATTTTGTTATAACAATTTGATAAATGCAAACCTTAGGATTAGAAAGTAGCTATAAATTCTTTTATATTTTATACTAAAATGCTTTTTTATTTTCAGAGTGTCTTCTGTCTTGATAAAGGCGCTGGACGCCGAAACGCGTTGACATACAACTTGACACACCATCTTTTCGTAACTTTGTGAAAGAAATCATATGTTTTTTATTGTGCATTTGTGTTTATGAAATGTGATTTTATTCTGTATTGAAATATATGCATTTTTATATTTTTCTGTTTAAAAATAAAATTTATTTAGTATACATAACAATAGTACAAATTTTAATGGAAACTGCCCCCTTTCCCATTTTTTGTCCTGTGAACATTGTGTAGGCAATTTAAGATTTCCGCCTAGGTTGTTCTTTCCATTATGTTTTTTCCCTGACCTAGGGGTATACGTTTTATCTATGTGTACAGGGAGCCCTTGTTTGATGCAAGTGAACATCAGGAAACTCAACATTAAAAAACACCCCGGGGTTGCCATAAAACAGGCCACCGAACTGCTTAAAAACCAGCTCATAGATTGATCTGTTGGACCAGCCCATTGGACATCGCCTGATGGCTCTATAAGCTAGTCCAACTCCGGCTCTCTCTCTTTCCCTCCTCACTTTATTGCCCCTCTCTCTCTCTACTGAAGACCCCCTTACCTCCTGTAAATACCAGAGGAATATCCTGGAGAGGTTGAAGCACTAGCTTCCTACCTTAAAAATCTGCATCCAGTAGCTTCAGCAAACAGGACAAATGGTAGTCCAGTTCAGTGCTTAATTTGTGCCGGTGCTTTCAGGTGCTAAGCACCAGCACCTATTACTCAGGGCCGGGTCTATAGAATTGAGAGCCATGGGTATGCTCCAGAGCCTGAGGAGTGATGCAGGTGCCGACTTTTTCATGGTGAAGCTTCCTTCATTGTTTGAGGCTTGATCGGAGTCCGTCAGCTGCGGAGCAAGTAGTGAAGCAGTGAGGGGGGCTGTGGTCAGAGGCAGCTTCAAGGCTCTGCAGGGACAGGCAGGCCTCAGTGCAGATGGAACAGGCAGTCCTCGTGCGAATCGACTGCTGGAGCACTCCTGGCAGAGTGAGGGCTGGTTCGCTGTCCCCATCCAAGCACCGGGGCGCAGCCGCGAAGGAATCTTCCGGAATAGAGAAGGAGCAGTTGAGTTTCATGAGAGGCCGTGGTGCAAGCAGAGGAAGTGGCAGAGGAAACCCTTGTGAATCCCCTAAAACCTCCCGGCAGGAGAGCGCTGGGTAAAAGGTCAGTGCAGTTGGAGGTGAGAGATTTAAGACAAGCAATGTTAGTACCAGAAATGGATACACCCTGCCTAAGAACTAAAAAACATCTGATGGTCAGTTTCTTTATAAAATAGGGTCCATATTAAAATTATATACATTTTCAGTTTTTCCCAAGGTGACACATTGACACTTTTCTAACAAACGTGCAGAATGCTGCTGGGGCTTATTTATGGTAGGAATATAAACAGCAATGAATAGCAGAGAGTCAAATGCCATATTTTGTGTGCGCATTAGGAAAAAATGTTGCCAAGAGGCAGGGATGGAGAAGAGTGCTGGGTGCTAGGGGAGTGTCTTTACTTGAGCAAAAGGAGAAAAAAAGACCTCTTGCCAGATCTTTACTGATACAGAAGTAGTCTCTGCCAAGAGCCTGGTTTTCCCCCAAAAGATCTGTTTCTGAATATTTGAAAAGGAAAAAGGCGCACACAGGCCAGTTCAAGCTCAGCGTTTCTAACTGCCACCCCCAGTTGGTCATTCCTGTCATTCTCCGTATAGGCAGTTTGCCCTCAGGTCACATGTTGTGAGCGGTCTGTCAGAGACGGTGCTTGGCGCTGGTGGAGGCAAATGTGTGCCGAGGACTCCAGGCTACCTTTCACTACCGCTTATACTCTGTGCACAAGGCAGGGGTGGCCTTAGGCATGTGCAAGCTGTGCACTTGCACAGGGCCGCCAAACCCCAGGGGCCGCCACACCAATATATATCCTTAATATATTAATCCTCTGAGGATGGATACATATTTGAGTGGCGGCCCCTGGCAGAGATTTGGCGGCCTCCGGCTCTGTTCCACATCCAAGTTCCAAACACCCTGACTCCCCCCCTCTTCACTGGCCTCCCCGCTCCGCCCCACCCGGACCACCTCTACCGGGGCCCCTACCTACGCTCCCTGCCCAGGGCCGTCATGAGCCTAGAGTTGCCCCTGCACAAGTGGGCGGTGCAGGACCCATGCTTCACAGAACAGCGCCATGAGTGCACGGCCAGTCATTCACGCTGCAATTACGAGCATTATTAGCACGCCACCGTGGCCACCACAGGAACGTGCATCCCACAGAGAGCAGTGTTACACTGTAAAACAAGCACCACACAGGCACAGCCTCCTCCCCCTCTCACTCAGACTCTTAACTCCCAGGTCCAGTGACTCCTCAGCGAGGAGCTTTCACGAAGTTATGATTCTGTTGCGGTGACACGGAGGGATATTTGTGTCTCAGTCTTATCAAAGGACCTAACAGAGTATTTATTTAGGATTTTACTTGCAGGGGCTGATCTTATGACTACTTTTCTTGGTTTCGAATTAACCAGGAGCGTAGTTTCCATTGATGCAGCACGTGCAGTGGCACTGAGGCTCATTCAGTTGGCCTACTGCTATTGTTTACATTCAAAACAGCAGCTAGGAGTGGGGTATGGGTAGGGGCATTTTCTGATTTGCACTAGGGCCCATGACACACTGGGTACGCTATTGGAAGAAAATGTTCTAAAATCAAATCTTGGCTTCCCATTCCCAAAAAGGCTAGTACCTTGATCAAGCTGCTCAACCTCCGTGTCCCACTTCTGTTTGCCATGGTCAGGATTCATACACTTTGCTCTCCTTCTGTACCAGTTTGCACCGACATTTGCACTTCTGCCTGATATGCAAAAACAGCTATTTACTGAATGATGTGTGAGAATTTAAGGCTGCAACAGTTAACAGGTTCAAAAGATATTGATTACACAGTGGACAATCTATAGAAATGTAAGCGGAAAACTCTATTGCATCAGTACCAAACTGCGTAATTTGGACACAAGAACAGAAGAATGACCAATCATGGCAGGAGAAAAAGTTATTCTCACAGAAGTTGATTTTTTTTTAAACCTTACCAGCTATGTTCCTTTAAAACTGACAAAACAATGCATTGGCAAAAGAAAGTGAAAAGGATGGAGTACAGTTTGTGCGTATTAGGCAAAAATTAAGTTGACATTCTGGCCACGTCAATAAATAAACACTCAGGCGTGACTTCACACAGTGCTTGACACTCAAAATCATAATCACTAGCTTTTTGTAATCACTGAGTCTGCAACTCAGCACTTTAAACAATATATTCTTTAAAACTGAATATAGAAGTTAATATTTCATCAATAAAAGCTTGGCCATATCTTGGCGTTAATATTTGCTAAGTGCTATAGAGTGTTTCAAGAAAGAAACACAGCAGGTTTTGTGTTTACATCCTGGCAGCCACGCCAGCCTCCATCACCGCTGAAGACTCCTCGCGGTAGGTTGGCAGTCACTTAGCCATCAAACAATCTTCCCACACAACTCGACCTTCGGTTATACACAGAACCAGGCGCACCATAGCCTTGTTTCCATATATAATATTATGTTATGTTATATTAATTTGTACAGTGCACTAATTACTCAAGAGGCTATCCAGGTGCTTGCACAGGTGTGTGGCCCTTGAGGTGCTTATGTGAAGAGCCAGGGCTTCAGCTTCTTGCAGAATTCAAGAAGTGAGGAGGCGGCTCTGAAGTGTTGAGGGTAATGGGTGTGTGGGAGCTAATACATGCAGTGGGAGGAGCAACAGGAGGTGAGGGCGGAGCAGGGGGAAGTGGGTGTAGCGTCCGAAAAGAATGTGAGCACCTGCACTTAATATTTTACAAATTTTCTGCTGGCACTCGGTTTTCCCTTTTAAGAATGCTGGATGACTAACTATGCCTTGTCGGGGTTTGTACTTGGCATTTCTACACATTGAGCCTTTCTACCAACATACACTACTCATCTATGTTTCTGGTTTAGTAGATTTGTTATGTCTAACTCCAGTATGTATTCTACCAGCACTGATGTTGCAGTCTAGGAAGAAGCCCTCCTTCTAATTGTATAGATATGACCTCAAACATGCACTAGACACCAACACAGTGTCTGCGCTTCATTCATGAAGCCTTTTGACATCAATTTAACTTATTTATTTAGAATATATTGACATCGTTTTATAAAGCACAAACCAGGCTTGAAAAGTGCCTCAATGCTTTAGATGATTTTTAAATTTTGTATAAATTTTTATATGTAATGCTTTTATGACTATGTCGAATAATGCTTGTTTGACTGACTGACTTGCTTTAGATGAGTTTTAATGGAAATATGTATTTAAAATGTTTCATACAATACAGAGAGATAACTAAAACAACAGACATCACAGTCACAGTTTCTTCCCAAGCAATACCAGATGCAAACATTATCTGCAGTGCCCACTGAGTTAAATTAGGGGCATTGGGATCTGTACTCCTCGTCAATACCAATCAGATATCACAATGAATAGCTGTACAAAACCTATCACACCAACAGAGATTATTCAGCAAAACAATTATTGCATTAATTCAATTCACAAAAACAATGAAAGTATGTTGAGAATTCGGATTCATTTAATCTTTGAGGCTTTCCCCAAGTCCAGCCAACACGTGTTTCGTCGATTGGGCAGGAACCCACGACTTCATCAGGGCTGATATTAGACGCTTGTCAACATATTATGCCTTCTGGCTGGTTGTATTTCCGACCCAGCCTAATGTGGCATGGGTAATAGTTTCTTATTTGGTCCTGGTCTTAGTATCTTTTCGAGTTCTTTATCAGATGTGAATAGAAGACTTCCCAAACTCGGAAGGACGCGCTACACACCAAGCCGATTACGTTGTCCCAGGACTCCATAATAATAGGAGCGGAGACTTACTTCTCTTCAATAATATCACTGAAGGAAGTTATTTATACAATAACCTTTGGATCCGAATAATATACACAGATCAAGATGAAGATTGATATTCACATCTGATAAAGAACTCGAAAAGATACTAAGACCAGGACCAAATAAGAAACTATTACCCATGCCACATTAGGCTGGGTCGGAAATACAACCCGCCAGAAGGCATAATATGTTGACAAGCGTCTAATATCAGCCCTGATGAAGTCGTGGGTTCCTGCCCAATCGACGAAACACGTGTTGGCTGGACTTGGGGAAAGCCTCAAAGATTAAATTAATCCGAATTCTCAACATACTTTCATTGTTTTTGTGAATTGAATTAATGCAATATTTGTTTTGCTGAATAATCTCTGTTGGTGTGATAGGTTTTGTACATATATACCTTAATCTTTGGATTATCGGTGGGTAAGGATGACAACCCACACCTAGGCACCCAACGACACAAAAAACTACTAGTGTAGGTGAAGATACTAGCCTATATACTGTGAAGCGCCATATACCACCAAGATCAGTCATCCTCCTATTCTTCATAATCACAATGAATAGCATTCACTTTAATAAAACAATGGAGATAACACGTTATTAATCAACAATGCACTTAGATTATATCTGGGCTTCCCCATCTAATGAAAACTCCTAAAATACATTTTGAACCTCTGGATGGTCAGCCTCTGCAAAATTCTTCATCAGCTCAAGTGCTGTAGATGAGTTTGGTGGTGTTTTGCAACTTCGAAGAAAATGATCCATTGATACCTGGCATACATGGACACAGTAAACAAACAACATCGAGGAACTTCAATAACATTACAGTCAAGCTTTTGCTCTATGAAGGAATTTGTCCGCAATGGAGGTTGAATACATCAGCAGTATAATGAACAGCCTATCCAACACTGTATGGCACAGTTAATAACATACATGAGTGCTGCATACCACTGCAACAAAATAGCAGGTAAAATAAAAATATATACAATTGTACATTCAATGTCAATAAGCATGTTACCTGTTATCAAAAGAGTAAAAGACAGTTAGACCGCATGGGCAAACTAACTTAACTTTTCCCTTTCTGCTAAGACTGTCCATACACCTTATTATTAAAGACAAAGGAATGTTAGCTATATGCAGTAGTCTTCTTTGTCACTATTGGGAACAGTACCGGTGCCATTATGAATTCCCACTCTAGAAGCTACAGCGCTGGTGGGGTGGGAGGAAGGTCCCACTCTTTCAAATGGCTGATGAGCTGGGTCGTACTAAAACATTAATCAGACCTTTAGGGGCAAGCAAAGACCATGACAGGACAGAGTGATGTGGACCATTGGCATTCAAATCAGTTGAGTTTGGTAAAGGAGACAAAAGAAAGAGAAATTATTAGAATTTGTTAAACAAAATATAGTGATGCAAATAGAGTGAGTGGAATAGAGAAAGATAAGAAAAAAATCAAGGTGATGAAATTAAAAAATTATGTCTTGATAGAAATGGGAAAGAAGGAGAAGAGGAAGAATGGAAGGTAGGATAGATGGATGGATGGGTGGGTGGGTGGGTGGATGGATGGATGGAAGAATCAGTCCTTATTGTGAGCCTTTGGTTGCAAGTGGAGCCCAACGACACTCATTCTTGAGGACTGGAACTTATTTCAGACTTTGATCCAGGTCAAGAAAGACAAAAACATAAAAAGGGGAACATAAAAGGAAGAGAAAATGCAAAAAACACATGTCAAAGGGGGAAAGCAGGGTGAAAGGGAACCTGTAAAAGTGGGCTAAAGTGGCAGAGTGTGTCTTGTGGTAGGTTACTGAGGAATGAAATGGACTCAAAACTACACAGCCTTAGTATTCGGCACTCCGGCCATCAATAACGCCGGACACAGACTTCTGAGTATCACTTTGAGTCCTCACACTTACACTTTTATGAATTAGGCACAGGGGTGAAATAATCAATGAATGAAAGGATAAGGGCTAGAAGGTTGGATGGATGGAAGGATAACTAAAGTGTGAAAGGATGAATGCATGGAAGATGGGAGTGATGACCAAAATAATGAACGGGTGGTTGAGAGATGGATGGCTAGAAGAAGGAGACATTGGATTGGAGGGTTTGTGAATTAAAAGCTGAAAAGATGGATGTGTTGGTGGATGGATGGCTAGAAGGATGGATGGATGAAGGGATGTCTTTTCGACAGGGTCAGACTGGGACAGGACATTGGCCAGGTCACCAAATTAAAAAAAGCTCACGTTATGTTGAGGATTTTACAGTGGCTATGGCTATGGAGTTAACACGTTGGAATGATGCAACAAGTGGTAATGGAAAGAAGTAGGAGATAAACTGAACAGGGCGAATCAGATATCTAAAAAAGTGTCCCACATTTGCAAATCAGGGTAGTTTTAAACGTGTAAGGGGCAAGCTGTACAGCGGTTTTGTAAGGCATTGGAGACTGCTTGCATTTGTGCTTGCTGAAGGCAATGTTTGTGGTTAAATCGGAGACATCTACAGTACAGCCGGTCCACCAACCATATAACAGGCCAGCAATGTCAGGGGCCCTAGTGCAACAGGCATAACGGCCCTCCATCCATCCTATGGTTGGTTACTGTAATACAGCTATATTTAGGGTGCAGCTCAGTTTTTCCTTTGTGTATGTAAAGCGCTCTGATACCCACGGGTCGAGCTAGCGCTACATACAACTTTATAAATAAATAAGGAGGCAGGAGTCACTGCACCGATCCCCAACTAATAACTACGCCCTCTGGAAACATAGGGCACAAAAGCATGCGTAACCATACTAAATTTAAATCTAAACATGCTTAAATGTCCTAAAACAGTTCAGCCCTTTGCTCAAACCCCCGACCCTTTGACAATTCTGAATGTGGACAGTTCTCATGGTTTACTTCACATCATGCCTCAACCCGCGTGCTGAAGAATCCGGCTTCGATTGCCCCATACAGCCCCTCCTCTCCCCCAGGCAAACAGGATCTAGGCTTTGCAGGGGAGGATCTTGGCATGGGGCCGCCTGCCACCTGTAAACCTTCATAGGCTTCCCCACCCCCCTGAGCGCAAGGCGCAGGAACTGTCAATGATGACATCTGAGCATTCTCTTTCACTATCTCGCGGTCCAATCAGAGGCCAGAAGCCATGACGTCAGACCTGCTTGGCCTATAGGGATCGAACACGATCCTAGATATGGCTAAGACGCAGGAATTGCTGATCATTTACTAAGAATTAGAGCCGGGGAACGTTAAGCTCCCGGGTCCGAGCGTTCCGGACAACCGAACGTTCACGGAGGGATACGTAGTATCCGGCCAGCCCAGGATGCTGCTCATCTCCGGGAACCCCGGCGCAGGCAGCCGGCCCATATCCGTCATGGTCCCGGCGATTCACAGCGCCCCCTCCAGCCCGGAGCCCAGCGATCTGCCCCCGCGCAAGAGACAGCGGCTCACCCACCTCAGCCCGGAGGAGAAGGCGCTCAGGAGGTGAGGCATGCAGGCGGTAGTGAGGCAGACAAGCCACCCCGCCCCCCCCCCCCCCCCCCCCCCCCAGCGGTCATGGGATTCCTGGACTAGGACATGGTCTACCCGGGCAATCATGGCGTTGCCTAACTTCTCGAGGGCTCTGATCACATGAAATTTCTGTCCACCCGGAGGTCTGGGATTACGTTTAAGCAGATCGACTTTTGATCGATCACCCCAGTCCCCCCCCCCACCCCTCCGCCGCATCACCCCTAGCCTCCAAGGCAACGCCCATGTTGCAGGGTCTTTACTCAATGATCTGGTGCCAGGCTCGAGGCAATAGTCTGCATTTCACAATCCCAGGCTCCCAGCCGTGGGCAGGGACCTGGTAACATCTGGCAGATCAGCAGCAGACTAACTATATCCGGGCTCTTGGGATGGGGGTTTAAAAGTTCCAAAGTCAACCGGTTTCAACAGCGCTAGATAACCCTTCATAGGAATTCTCTTCAGTGGACATATTATGGGGTTTACCTGATATTTGCTATTATGGTCAAATGCTCTGTGCCCCAGGGTTGAACATAGACCAGCCTTATTGTTCAAATATCATCCCCAAACAAACTATACCAGTTAATATTTACACACGAACTGTAGCAGAAGGTTCCATTGCAGTCAATGTAGTTTTGCTCATGGTTGATTAAACGACAGGGTTCTTTTTATGGACGTTTTTTCTAATTTCAGATATGATATTATAGCGAGATGTTTAATAATGCTCCCTGATGTGCAGCTGTGTTTTCTAAAGTAGGCTTCTTTTGGGGGCGGGGGTCTTAAATGACAGTGATGCTGCTCTAGAGATTACATCCACCCGAGCCCTGTGATGAAACTATTCCACTAACTCGTGGTATGCAACTAACGATTTGCAGATGTCCGTGCCCCACGGCACCAGCTTCTTACTACGATGTATAGCACCTCTGTGGAAAGACAGTTTCGAAGACTGCCCTGCCCCCTGTCGAGACCCCGAGTGCCTGTTCCTGCCCCTCCGCCCCTCTCCCTGGCTGACTCAGCCCGGTCAGCCTGTGTGGGCGGCCCCCTCCCTCCGGGGAGACTCGGTCCGCCCCTGCTCTGCTTGCCACGGTGGCAGATCAGCTGAACTAACATGGCCGGGTTGACGCAAGTTCCTGCATTTAAAACGACACTCTCGGGAGGGGGCGAGAGGCCAGTTTAGATAAACGATACCAGCCACGCACTTTTTCTGATTCCTGAATAAGAATCAACCATTTCGTCCTCAAATTAAAAATAAAAGGTGCTAATTAATACTAGATAGTTCGGCAGACTGGGCGTGGGCATTAGTAGGGGCACGGTGCCAAATTCTCAAAGCTGTCTGGAGGGACAAGCGCCGGAATGAAGGGTTGGAGCAGGGTGCGGGACAGAGCCCGAGGCGTAGGGAAGGGTCAGAGGAGTGGTTTGTAGTGGGGTGTAGGGCAAGGGGAGAGGCCCTAAAGCTTAGTGTGTGAGGAGTTTGACGCAAAAGGGATGTCTGGATCACTGTTTGGGGGAGGGTCTGGAGCTTATTGACAGAATGAATGAATGTTGCACTTACAGAGCGCACTGTCACTCTTGATTGAGCGTCCTGCATAGCTATGCTGGGGATCAATAGTGTCATACTGTCATATGTGATATGGGACCCGGTCTGCACAACTACAACTAAGAACTAACAAACGACCCACCTAACCACACCCAATTGATTCCCTATTGTGTCACAGTTTATTTTTCTTGGAAGTTTCTCCAAAACATACCTTTTAATCCCAAAAGCTGGGTCACCGAGAAAGGGGAAATACTTTCCTAGTTTCGTGGTAAAATATGTTGTTATCAACCTGTGGCTGTCAACGTCGTTTGATTTAGGCACTGAGGGAAGTATAGCTGTTATAGAATTCTGGAGAAGCTCGTAGAATCTGGTGCTTCGGACATCAAGGAGGCGTGCAGTATGTCGCAGCTGATATATCAAGGAAGCCTGTAAAACGTGGTTGTTCAGATCTTTTATCGTGGTGCGATTTTGACATTAAGGGAGCTGTTAGGACCTCGCCGTTCAGACACCGAAGGCTCTTGCAGTGTTGTTCAGTTGGAACAAGAGGAAGCTTCTTGGCCTCGTGGTACTTCAAACACGGAAGAGTGGTTGTAGTGTCAGGAGAGAGGTTTGAAGATTATATCTTGGAGGCACAGAGGAAACTTACACCATGACTTCTTGAAGACCGTATGATGTGGCTCGATTCAAGCACTGATACAGTTCTTAGTATGGCTTAGTAAAACACCGGCCAGCTAATATTCATTTTTTGCACCAGTGAAGCTCATCTTTTTCCTTGGTTCTGACAGCTGTACCATCTGTTCACTATAACCCTTTGGTGCCATTGCGATAAAGCGCTACAATCTGGCATGGCTTGATGGTATTCTACTCGGTTTTCTTTTCACCTTCCTTGCTTGGCAGTAAGGAGTTCAGTACATGGTATTTCTGTGCCATTCGTGCTTTATGGTTTCAGCAGGAAGTACTGACATTAAAACGCCTCGCGTACATCCCAGTTATCCTCTTTGCACACCCTTTCCCAGCGCCTGACTCAGTCTTGACAGTAACTGAAGCCATCCCGCCCCCGTTGCTGGCAGGGCTCCCAGTTGCCAAAGACCTGTTGGCTGTGCTGATTATGTGCACCTGATGCAATGTGCAGCAATACCGCAGTGCTCTGAGAGTGCCAGCAGCCCACGTGTTTTCAGTGCCACCCATGCCTGACAGCAGATGCATATTTCTTGAGCAAGCCATGCCTCTACAGCATCATGTGCCGTGCAAAACACTCTATATTCCCTGGTGCCCTCAAGAGACTGCTTGCCTTTCACTGACTGTCTTACATGACACTCTCAAAATATCAGGGGCCTTTCAGGCAGTCCGAGCCACCCTCTAACAAACCACATGGTCGCAGCAGAATGTTTTCTGTGCCTTACAACAGGCTCCAAACCTACACCAGAGCCTGACCCTTGTACTCTTTCCCCAACACAAACGTATATCTTTGGGGCAGTGCAAACGCATCTAAGCGAGGAGTAGGCCAGTCAGGCAGCGCCGACAAGTCTTCGGCCTTATAGATGAAGGGAATCAGAAGTACGCCATAGGTGGTCGCCGAACCAGCAGCACAGACAAGTCCTTGTTGGTAACTGGGTCTTGGACACCCCTCCATTGGAGACGGGATGCATGGCCAAGTGTTCAGTGAGCATGATGGCAATGAGGGTGTGGGTGACGGGCAGCAGGGCAAGTCTTCAGTGGTATCAGAAAAGCATCCCAATCAGGACTTCCGGGGTAACTGGGCCAGGAATTTTAGAAAAGCCCTTAATGTTGACTTTGTGAGGCATCTTACGCACTCCTTTGGGGTCAGCCAACATGGACACAAGCCACAAGCGCTGACTTGGACAGTCAGGGCAGCCAAGCCTTTAGTGGAGTGGGTCCATGCGAATCATATGTCCTTAGCTGATGTTCAGACACAAATGGGGACTCCCTTAGACTTTGACAGTGGAAAGCCACAGCAGCAAGTGTAAAGAGGACATGGAGGGCGGCAAGTTGTTGGTGGCAGAAGATTCTCCCATTAGAAATCAGCAGCAAGTACAGGCCTTGATGAATGTGCTGTTGATGGCAATGGGAACAGGCACAATAGACCTGTCTTCAGCAGGGACGGTGTCAGCCGTTCTTAGAAAAAAATAATAGTGAACGTTGACTAATCTGTGCTGAAAACATGAGTGTGCAGTGTGGTAAAGGATTTGACAGCAAGTGAGATGGGCAGTATGGTCAGCGGCATCTTTTTACCACATGGTGTTCTCTTAGTTTAAGGTCTCCTGGAAGCCTCTGCAGCAGTTGGAACGGATGACCTGTGTATGTAGCGCTTTCAATGTGCACTACACCGTGCAGAGCACAGTAAACTCTATACAAAGCAATCTACCAGGACACAGTCCATTTTACACCAGGAAAGGCTCGACCCAAACTAGCTTGACAGGTGTGCAGCTAGAAGTGATCGAGGGTAGTCTTAGGATGGACTTATGGCATTACACCACTCGTTGTGCTCTGTTCACAATCCGCTCTCTGTCCCTCCTGCCATGCGAAGGCCTTCATCAGGAACACCTGTGTGCCTCCACTGAAGGCAGCTTGGTAAGGAGTGCCATTTTAAGCACGTGGTTTAGGCTTCCAGGGCAGTGCCATCTTCCTCGTTTCAGAAGCATCTAGAGCCCTCTCCTGCACACAGGAGCAACGTATTTAGCTTCATGCACATCATCCGCACACATGTATGAAATTAACAGTATTTTAGTAAAGAAAAAGCTTGCCGTGTGCTTTGTTTCCGTGGGTAAACGTGACTCTAATGATTGAGGGGGGGACTCTGTCAGAGGGGTCACAGCAGTAAATGTAAGGGCAAAACCAATCATAGCCTGCCTTTACCCCCCAAAGTCTCTCTTCGTATATATCTCTTTCTCATAGTGTGCTCACTCGTGCAATGGTGATGGGGTCAACCACCCTTACAAACTGTGTGGTAATCTCTTCCGCCACAAAGGCAACAGACTCGGCTTCTTGGTTTAGGTCGCAGCAGATGTGTTGACATTTTTATTGAATTTTACAGTGAACATACAGCACGAGAATAAGGATACAAAAGGCAATATTATATTGTTATATATAAATAAAAGATTCTATAAAAGGTACAAAATAACAGTGAATATATGACATTTGTTAATGAATAAAAGCATATAGATATGAAGTACATAAAGAACATGAAACAAGGTGGTATAACAACCACTGCAACCAATAAAATGACACAGTAGAAAATATAGCAAAATACACAACAAACCTGAACATGAAATTACACATATCCTATTTACATCCCCTTTTGGGGTCAGCAAAGTACAGAAAGACCAGGTGAAATAAATTGATACATGAAACATTTGTAACAGCACCTGAGACTGCATAGAGCATTTTCCCTGCTAGGGCATCCTGTGACTCTTGGTCACGCCACACATAATCTCTGGGATACCCGAGGTTGGGCTAGAAGTGTAGGGCCACCAGAAGGTACGCCACCCCCTTCTAACCAGCCTCACCCCTGAAAGGCTTCTCCCGAAAGAGGCGGCCAATTGGCCCATGTAGTGGCCTCAAGAATCGTTGTCGTTATTCAGCTAAAATGCTGCAACGGCCTGTGCAGGTAAGAGCGGTGTGACGGGTGGGGGGATTTCGACAGCGACCGCAAGGGGAAATTAAATACATAGTGAATTTTCCCTAATCTTCGTCTATCGAACCCCCCACCTTGCACAGCCCCATTGCTTTTACCTGCACGGGCCGCTGCTAAAATGGTGGGCTCTAAGGTAGCCATGTTGGGGTGATTTGGTGTCAAAATTCAGTCACCGACCTCAGCACATCAGAGGACAAAGAGGGGGCCACCAGGTGCCAGCCCACTTTTAAAGGGTCTTACTCTGCCCCCTCACATACCCCTTGACCACCTCCAGTCATAACCCACTTCCTCGGGCCCCCACCCCTCTACAGTGGAGCGACTTATGATGTCCTCCAGCAAATGGTGATGGGCTGGTACCCGTTCTCCGCGCCTCTCTTCTGCTCTCCTCCCCATATCTCCAAAATTGTTTCCTGTATCACACAAAATAACATGTGTAACTGATGTGCATTTACTGTAAACTTTAATGTCAACACATCTCTCGTAAAATAATTTGTATGTTTTAGATAAACAAATTGAATGGTCAAATCACAAATGGCGAACGTGGTTAATGTTGGGGTGTCCAATATCTTGCTTCAGAGGGCCTTTTGATTTTGAATAAATCCCACCCATTCCGCGTTTGTAAACCACGGCCCTCTTCCCCATGCTTGTGTAGATGTTTCTGCAGTGTTCAAACGTCTTCCGGTGTTAATGGCGCTCCCTTTGCCTCCACAGGAAATTGAAGAACCGGGTGGCCGCACAGACAGCAAGAGACCGGAAGAAGGCTCGAATGGGGGAGCTGGAACTGCAGGTCGTGGAGCTGGAGTTGGAGGTAAAGGCTGCATTCCTATAAGGGGGTCACTAGGAGTTCTTCTTTCCAGAGTCATTGTGTGTGAGGTGCGCATGCAGGGACACTCACAACTGTGTACAACCCGGTTAGCAGGCCACTTGTACATGCCCGGGCCTGAAGGGGTACACATGGGCAATGGGTACACTATGGATATGGGAACAGTTTAGACCATGGGCACTCATAAACTTTCTTTCGGGGGGCCAAATTTACAGTGTGGTTTGTGGCCGAGGGCCACACCGGTGGGGGCAGGGTGAAGGGGGGGGGGGGGGGGGGGGGCGGCGTAGGGCTAGAGCAAAAAAGACTGTGACCAAGAGGTTGAACACAGGCCCCTGCAGCGGAAGCATTAGTCCACTGAGCCACCAGACCCGACATACACACGTCTGTCAGTGTGTCTCTCTCTGTCTGTGTGTCTATGGCTGTGTGTGTCTGTCTGTTTGTGTGTCTCTGTATGTCTCCGTCTGTGTCTCTGTGTCTCTGTCTGGTTGTCTCTGTGTTTCTCTGTGTCTCTGCCTGTGTGCCTGTGCCTCTGTGTCCAAACAGGAAGCTTCCCAAAAGGCCTTTTAAAAGTGAGCTGTGAAAGGGCTTACAGCTGACTTCTAAAGGGTCTTTTGGGAAGCTTTCCGACGGTGCCATGACCTCACAGACGCTGGCAGTAAACACAGAAGATGGCCGCAGGAGCACACGTAGGAAATACCTATTTCATATGTATTCACAACGTATGTTCCTGCGGTCATCTTCTATGTTTACTGTCGGCCTTACTTGAAACTTAAAAACTGCCATGCAAGGTCCGCGGGCCGCCAATGAAGGCCTGCCGGGCCGCACTATGAGTACCAATGGTTTAGACCTCCCTTCATCTAGGTTGTGGTGGGGGGGTGGGTGGGTGGGTGAAGTTTGTGTGCACACCAGCAGTGCCCCCTACAATCCCTCCATGGTCAGCGTGATTTGGGCGCTCAGTAGAGGGCGAGGCCTGTAGGCAGTGTGTACAGATCTATAACTGTTGCATGTTCATCCTAGGGACGGTCAAGTATTTGTGTGGCCATTTCTGATGGGTCTTTCTCTTGTCTAGAATCAGAGACTCCTGCTTCAGAACGACCACTTAAGAGAAAAAACACAGCGCCTCTCAGTGGAGAACCAGGAACTCCGAGAGAGGCTGGGCTTGGATGCCCTGAAGGTGGAAGAAGATAATGAAGAAGCCAAGGTGAGCGGGTCCTTCGGGCTGGGAGGGGAACGGATCACCGACAGATTTGCTGGGGCTGTATACTAGGACTCTCTCCTCAGGGAAAAAGGTTCTCCAACCTGAGCGGAAAAATTGCACTTTTTTTACGTTCGTCTACCCTTTCCACTGCAGAATGTTATGCTTTGTAAATTCTTCAGGGAGGGAATAGGCATATACTATGTGCTAGTACACCTGGAAATCACTCCTGGGGTGACGTTTGATGCGTACGATTCAACCCTATGTGAATAGCAAAAAAGTGTAAAGGAGTTAAGGCAGTGCAGTAGAAATCTGCATGCACTCTTCCACTCAGTTTTTGGTGCATCGGGCAGATATTCCCCATTAGCGATTAGAGGCTTTCTGGTGAGACCCCTCTGTTCTGGAAACGCATTACCATGTGCGAGTAAGCCGATGGCTGCAAGGAAGGTTGTGCCGCAGTTGGTCATTTGTGAGTCTCAATATCTACGAGGTTTACTCTTTCTCCCCCACCCGTCACCATTGCTGGTGACCTCCCCATCAGTGCTTAATTTGTAAAGGAATAAGTGTCAGGGCCACCTTGTTTTCTTATACGCCTGCTGATGTCGCTGCCAAATGTCGTGGTTGCCTAATACCAGGATGTGTCTTGATTTCTCTCACGCCGGTTGTGTCCACAAACATACTCTTCCTGCCTCTTTATCTAGCTCCAGCAAGTTCTTTATCTCACCCCTGCTGTCGCGATTTCTCACTGTTCTGTGTTTCTCTTCCCCTTTTGCTGCTTTTCTCTCTTGTTTTTGTCTGTCTGATGATGAAAAATAAGTCCTGGTCCCCAAAAAAGAGTGCTGGTAGGCCCCACCTGCTACCCTTGGCTCAAATTAAGCACTGCGCACTCCCCTTCTGCCCCCAGTGGCGTCGTGAACCACACACCTTTGCAGTTTAAGTTCCATTCCCACTAACCTCTTAAGCTGAGTCTCACCAAAATGTTTATTAGTTTTATTGGCCTTTTTCTGGAGGTATACAGACAAAACCTCAAGCGCTTTAAGGAAATATACCAGGGCAGGGCTGAGGGTTGGGAGGCGAGGGCTGCTAAGTGAACCAGGAAATAAATGGAATGGTGAAAATATTGCATAAGGGCAGGGAGCAGCAACTAGAGTGAGTTCAAGGGAGAGAAAGAAAGGTAGATAGAAAGTGGAAAGAAGAAAGTATAGAAGGAAAGGTGGAAAAAAACATGGAAGAAAGGAAGGGTGGAAAAAATGGAGGTAAAAAGAACAAGTGAAGGAAGGGTACATGGATGAAAGAATGGATGAAAGGATGGCTATGGGTGGATGAATGTGCTGATATGCAAATAGAATGGTCAGTGGATGAATGAAATGGTGAAAGAATGGATGGAATAATGAAGGATAGAATATAGGTGCTGGGAGGGTGCAGGCGTGAATGTGTCACCAGATAGTTGGAATGGTGACAGGATGGACTGAAGGATGAAAGGATGTGAACATGGATGAATAGAGTGAAGGTTTGGAGGATGTATGGATAGATAGACAGACAGGAAAAGGGTGAACAAAACTATTCTAAGAAGGATCAGGCTTACTTGTTTCACCCACTTGGTGTCATTAGAGGTTTGGAGGGAGTTATAGTTACCTGGCAACTCTGTTGCCTGTCCTCTTCTAATTTGCTCACAAGGGATCCAATAGGACTTGTCCTATGTTGCTGCTGATCAGAGAGGTCCTCACTGTTACAGTGAACTTTCCCTTGCCTTGGGTTACCTAAATTAAACATATAGGAGATTAAAGTGGATGTTAATTGTTAAACAGTAGCATTGATAACGTGAAAACCGAGGCTTTGGCGGGGGCCCAGGAGTCCTTGAAGTGTGGGCGGCCTCTCACAGAAGGCAAGGAATGCTTCAAGTGCCATAGGCAGGGTACAGAAAATAACACCTGTGCTGCTGGTCGAAGGGAGGGTTTGTGTCTCTGGAAAGGGGCAGTGATCATCTTGCTGAAACATGTTGGTTCCGTAGCGCCAGGTGTGTTCCTAGCTTGACGCCAGCGACTTCAGAGCACAGATCGCTCTCGGAGAGACCACTGAGGTGCAGTCCCAAGGGATCCTCAGATTGGCATCTCTGATCCATCCCCACAATGTTTCCCAACCCTAGGCCGCTGGTCTCCCATCAGCCCATCGTGTAAACGTGTGATGCAGTTTTTATTGCACAATCCATGGGGTTTATCCGTGATAACTCATCTACCACCTGATCAGGATATTTCCTGCTGTGTGGGGAGGGATTCTGTTGGATGTTTTTGTAACTGAAGTGGTCTCCATCTCTGATTTCAAGCCTGACTACAAGTTCTGCATGCAGCTGAGTCTGGGACAATGTTCCCTCTTTTTGGTTTGAAAGCATGTAACCCATAGCTACGTGTGCAGTGAGGTCTAACGCGTTACCTTTTTGCTTTAAAAGGGTGTGTGCCACTTGCCTTGTGTGCAGTGAGGTTCTTTCTTTGAGAATCCATGTGTTGAACACGGTTCCCTGCAGCAGGGTCATATCTTTGAGAGGCTGGCCACCCAGCCTGTACATTGAGACACTGTGCCTGTATAGCTTTGGAAGCCTGTGACCATTGACTGTGTACACATTGGGGTCCAACCGTCATTCTTCCTCTTTTTTGAGTGTGCGCACATCTGCAAGGCCTGCAGTGAGACCTAAACAGTCCTATCTCTCTTTCTGTGCAGGTCTTGATCCAGTCCCGCGTGGAAGACTTGGGTATGGTGACCGGGTCCGCTGAGTCCGCAGCACTCAGACTATGTGCTCCTCTGCAGCAGGTGCAGGCCCAGACGTCATCACGCCTGATCATCTCCACGTTGATGATGGCAGCGCTGACGACTCCGACGCTGAGGTGAGACGCGAGCCCCCTACACCCCTTCACTGCCAGCAACACAAACCGCTGCGCTCCGCGGCCGGCCAGAGGGGAGGCGCTGAGCACAGCAGCTGTTCTTTATCACCCAAACCCTCCCGACACACACACGCGAGACATCACAGCACTTTACAAAGTATTTGATGTGAATTGAAGAAACACGGTAACGTCAACAGGCCTTAAGAGCAAGGAATATTACACTAACATTTTATCTTATAAAATGATCGTGGAAATTGAAAATAATTACATAAAGGATGAAGAACGATCAAGCTATAAATAACATGACTCACTCTGTTTATTAGGAAGGCCAAGTATTGTTAGCTATAGAAATGTCATGAAACATTTCTATAGCTAACAATACTTGGCCTTCCTAATAAACAGAGAAAGCCTTTGATCGGGTCTCCTGGCAATTCCTGTGGGCAGTCATAAAGAGAATGGGATTCGGGCCAAAGATCGCGCAGGCAGTTAAGCCCTTTATGTAAGACCAACAGCTTGTGTCTCAGTTAATGGACAACTTACCGGGCAGTTTGATATCTCCCGGGGCACCAGGCAAGGCTGCCCTTGCTCCCCTCTGCTGTTTTCCCTCTATTTGGACCCCTTCATCAAGCAAATAGAGAGAAATAATGAGATTCTCCCAGTCAACTTCCAAGGCAGATGCACCAAGATCATGGCTTACGCCGATGATCTGGCCATCACTTCACCTGATCCCTTAAACACCATGGTGGCTATTGAAAGTGAGGCAAAAACATTTGGGAGGCTCTCTGGCTATGCCATGAACCAAAACAAAACCCAAATATTAACAAATAGCCAAGTACCCTGGACCGATTATAGAGTGGTTTCCAAAGCCAAATATCTGGGAGTCTCCATCTCATCAAATCTGGATGAGATTGTTACAGATAACCTAGTTCCCCTGGCAGCACACACTAAAAAAGCTCTGAACCAAATCAACAACCTACATTTAACTCTTGTTGGCAGATGTAATGTCATAAAAATGACATACTTTCCCAAACTCCTATATTTCTTCCGCACAATACCTCTGGAATTTAGTAAATCAAACCTGCAAAAATTTCAACAAATATTTACACAGTTTATCTGGTCATACTCCCAACCCAGGAGGACATTAAGGCAGCTCTGTTTACCAAAAGAGCGAGGGGGTTGGTCTTTTCCTAACATCACTCTTTACTATTGGGCTTCGGTTTTACAATACAGCGCAGAATTGTTTAGAGAGGCTCCTCCCCCGCGGACAGTAGGGCTTCCTACGCCCTTCCAGCTACTGTTGGGAGAACAGTCCTGAGGCAGTCTTCCCCGGGAAACCGCCTACGGATACTCCAATAGGGGGAGATTTAAGACATTATTAAACTCTTTTAAAACCTTCCGCAGTATCTGCAAATTCTTAGGTCTGGGCAGATTCAACTTTTATACTCCCACTCTGAACAATGGCAGCTTGCATGCTATCTTCGGCAGGACTTATTTCTCAGACTGGCATAAGGCCGGCATATCAAAATTGGGAGACCTTGTCACCTGTGAAGGGGTAGTCCCTTTCTCTGAGTTACTGGCTAAATTTAAACTAAAAAATAAAGACGCATTTAAATATCTTTCCTTATTTGATTTCCTGTCTAGGAAGGCAGGGGGGCCTTAGGATTTAGGGAAATTGACCTCCTTAATACCTTACGTAAACCCTTAACCCCTCAAATAGGCCTGTTATACAATATCTTAAATAAACAGACCCCCGACGACTTACAGAACATAGCTGATAAATGGCACAACATAACTGACACTCCCAGCAGGACTTTTTTTTAACTCACTTGCCCTCTCACAGAACATTCTAATCTCTGCCAAACTACAGGTGCAACATTTTAAAACTTTTTTTTTTCTATATCTCACTCCTAGCAAAATTGCAAAGTGGGGGACCGGTCGAGGCACCCTATGTCCTAGATGTATGGAATATGGGGCCAACTCTATCCATATTTTTTCCACATGCGTAAAACTCTCCATCACTTTAAATCCAATACAGGAATTTTTAAGGGAAGTTACAACGCAACCTATAACACTGAATCCAACTATGATTTTGCTAGGAACGCAGACTGAGACCTCTCAGTGGAAAAGAGATGGTCTAACTTTTATCGCGATGACAGTGTGGCGACTCTGTGTGGTCTCTGCCTGGCTTGAACCGGAGCCCCCATCTTTTTAGGGCTCGTCCTTTCCTATTCAGTAGGAATAGGAAAAGAGCCCTAATGCAGTCAACCCATTTCTTAAGGCCAAGGGCTCTCCCCAGAGGATTTTGGGAAGTGCACGCCTCGTGAACGAGCTTGCATTTCCCCACAGGCTTCCCCCCTGCCAGCAGCATTTGCCACATCAAAGGCTTCAGCTGCCCCGCCCCCCACCGTCACTTATTCGGCAGGGAGCCTCCCTCCCACTGCTTCCCTCCCACAGGCTTCCCCAGCATGCGCAGTGCGCGCTGGCCTCAATTCTCCTCCCCCTAATTGCTTTCACGGCCACATCAAAGGGATCCTTTCCCGGCTGCTTTGCCTCATGCATTTCTGCCAAGAGCTTGTTCTTCGTTTGCCTGCTCCCTCCCTCCCCGTCGGAAGGATGGTTAGCTGCTGCAGACAGCAGACACATCCCGCAGACTTCAAACCACTGTGGTCTTAACAGAATTAAAGCTTACCAAGCGCCCAAGAATCCCTGTCTGTCATTAGGCCTTCCGACGGCTTACGTTACACCTCCCTCGACAAGAGGCATCTACTTCAGTGGGCAAGCGCATCCTCATGCGTATCCCTCAGCCACAGGCCTCTCTCTCTCCCTCATGGATCGCCCTCTCCGTGCCTTACCAAAACACCACCCTCTGTACACTACCAACCCATCGAGCGCCCAACCCTTCTCTCGGAAAATGTACTCACTAGCTCCCACAAAAGTGACCCTGGTCTTCCCTACCTCGTTCAGAGAACAAACACCCATTGCTTCTCCGGTTTGGGGCACCCTCGGGGATTACCGCCGGATTCCTTTACCAAAGCATTCCGTGCACTCACTCCCCGAATCCCATCCCTTCCATTCCCTGTGCACTATCACTTACTCACTCACCGAGTGTCCATTCCTTCCCTCCTTAGGGAACACTCTAGCCCCCTGTGGGATTACCCTCTCCTTCCTTTGATGCGTACTCCCACCCATACCCGTCCCACAGCAGACTCTCTATCTGCACTCTCTGCCCCCACCCCACCGAACCCCCTTCAACTCGTCCACAGAGCACCTCGATCTCTTTCTGAGACAGAGCACTTTAATCTCAGGCACCCCCTACTCCTCTCAGCCCTCCCCCATCCTCTTTTATCCCAGCCACGCAATCTGTCTTTCGCCCCCGTGTCCTAATTGGACATTACACAGCAATTCCGTGCTGATAATTTTGGCGAGTAGACCACAAACTACAACAATAACACCACCCTACACACCCTTGAGAAAACAGGTTAACCTTTTCCTTCGTTCCACATACATGCATAAAAAAAATACGACTTACCATCCACACTCTACATACAAAAATATCGAGTCCTTCTCCCTTTCTACCACAACAGCACCGATAAAACACACTGCCTTGAAGACACAAACCACCAACATGGCAAATCACATCACCTGCTCACAAATCAGAGTCCAACCCACTTGCAAACATATAGCCCAAGCCCCCAAAACAACACCCATTGTATGTGCTCTCTGTGCATTTGTTTTCTCTTTCACTGTGTTTTTATCTCTTCTCTAAATTATTCGTAGTTTTTTCCTTTCATTGGGGGGGGGGGGGGGGTTGCTTTATTGAAATGCTTGAAGTATCATTTATTCACGTTGGCAAATAAAAATTACAACAGAAATGTCATGGACAACGTCCTTTAGAAGTAGTGAAAATGTGCATAGGAAACTAACGGACTGGTTTAGAAGGGCTTCCTTCTGTTAGTCGAGATAATACTCCATAGATGATCGGGTTTTCGGTATCATATCCTGTGGCGGGAGGGGGGGCGGGGGGGTTCTCCGCCATCACAGCTCAGGCTTCTGCAACAGGCCTTGACCCTCGTTCAGAAGTGTGCTGCTCCTCTCTCTGGGATTAAGGCCGTGCCCTCTGCCCCCACCCCCGAATCGTACTACTAAACTCTGTGGCGAAAGCCTGTGCCCCCCCCCCCCCCCCCCCCCCCCAGCTAAAGCTGCTTTCACCTCTCTGGGCAAAGCTAACCCTAACCAACCCACCCCCCAGCTCAACCCACGCACCCCCTCACCCAGCTAAACCATCCACCCACCCCTCCCCCAGCTCAAACACTTTGTAACTCCATGGCCATGGAAAACGGGCTGCAACCTTGGACATTGCGTTGTTGACTTGTTGCAGATATAGCCAAAGCCTACCTGGAGACCTGATAACATAGGACTGTATTTGTCTTGTGTGGGGTTGTGGCGGGGGAATGAGGGTCAACATCTGTAAATAATTCTGTTCTCGAAAAGTCACTTTCCACCCACAAGAAAGATTAGATTAGACGTAAATGGAACATAGGGTATTGTTTACATTTGGCTCCAAAGGGATCTAACCATGTGCCTTTCAGTAGAGCTTGGAACAACCTCCCCAAGCCCTTCACGAGTCTTTCCCCGCCTTAGCGTCACCTTCTGAAAGTCAGAAGAGGTGCATATGTTCTAGCTGCTGCCCAGAGAGGGGCACTTAAAAATACTTTGTGAGGTTACACAGTTGGTATTTTTTCCTCTTCCTGTTGATCAGCACAGGATAATTGCATGGAGTTTGGCAAGCTGGCAGAACGTTTATCTCAGTGCACCTCGTACCTTGGCTCCTCCACATCGTGTACCTGTAACTTCTGATAATATATGCTTGCAGAAGGCACTCAGTGCCATTGTTGTGCCTATGTCCTCTGCCCGCACTCATGCCCATGAGAGACTAGGAATGTGCCAACACTGTTAACCAGTCACACTCATGTAGTTAAGGTTTAAACCACACACGTCCTGGGATTTCTGCGCAGTGTTGGCCCCAAGTGACACTCTTCTCTCAACAGACTGTACTTTAAATGAATTGAAAAATTAATAATTTGCCTCTTTCCTCCCTCTCTGCAGTCTGATATATTACTTGGCATTCTGGACAGCTTGGATCGGCTGGACCCAGAGACGTTCCTCTACGCCAAGGACCTGGAGTCTCGGTGTCTGGAGGAAGAAGTCGGCAGCGACGAGCATACCATACCGGCCTCCCCATCTTCTGCTCTGGGGTCCCCATCAGCAAAGCTGGACGCCATTAATGAACTCATCCGCTTCGACCATGTCTACACGAAGCAGCTAAGCTCGGAGTCTGACGCTTCTGAGCTAAGCAACGAAGCCTGCGTAGTTATTAAAATGGAGGAACCCACTCAGAGCCCCACGGGCGAGGAACTGGCCAGCCCCCTCGCCTGCGTGAAGCAGGAGATCCTGGAAGATCACTTTATCCAGCACTTGTGCATGGAGAGCCTCCTCTCGGTCCCGGAGCCCACCCTGCAGAAGCCTCTCAGCCTGTTGGACACTGCCAGCGACTCCGGGTACGAGGGCTCCCCATCCCCTTTCAGTGACCTCTCATCTCCACTGGACTCAGACCCCTCTTGGGAGTACACTTTTGCCAATGAACTCTTCCCCCAGTTGATCAGTGTCTAACTGGTACAATGCCGTCCCTCCTTTTCTGGGGAGAGACTCACATTTCAGACTGAGACAGAAATGGGTGAAGAACATTTTGCCCCATTATTTTCTTAAATTAAGCCAAAATGTACATAGAAATGCAATTGTTGACTTTCTATTACTAGTCGTTATAGAGAGTCTGCTACTTATTTAAAGACCTGAAAACTCAACATAAGTATTTCTCATTGACATGTGACCACAAAACTATTCAGGCTGCTCCTCTTGCTACAGAAGTGTGTGACCCCTTTTTGACGCAAAAGGGGTCATAGGGCATAATCCAGCTCAATGGAAAGGTGAATAGACAAGCTATCAGCAGCACGTGTGTTATAGCTGACATGGGACATAAGGAGAGTGTTTAGGGCAGGGGCAGTCGATTGAAAGCATAAATCTACCATGTGCATGATCAATGCTTTAACCACTGTGAAAACCACAGTTGCCCTTATATCTGAAAGGTTGTTACTTTTAGGCAAGGTCAGCTCACCAACTGAGTGTGGAGACAGAATACCTCTTGTTTTAATCCTCCCCAAGCTATCCCAGCTGTACCTTTTAGTATTCGCTCTGTCTAAGGGGTCTACCGGCAGCTCAGTGGAGGTAGGTGCCCGGGTAGGTGATAACTGGGCCTTAACACCATACATTTCCTCAGGGGATTGAATGAGGCTAATAACATTTGTATCAATTTATGACCATGGACCTTGAGAGTTATTTTGGGTCATCGGCTCCACGTTTATTCACCAGCCCGACATTCTTTC
This sequence comes from Lissotriton vulgaris, assembly GCF_964263255.1. Lineage (NCBI taxonomy): Eukaryota > Metazoa > Chordata > Amphibia > Caudata > Salamandridae > Lissotriton > Lissotriton vulgaris. The sequence continues at coordinate 345,381,338 of NC_141699.1, forward strand.
CGTTTCAAATGCCAAAAAAGTGCTACATTCAGGCCCAGCTCAATTGAAATCTTAGCATACCGCCTCAGCACAACAAATTGTGTGTTTGTTAACATAGAGAAAATCCTCACCTACCCTTACGTCACATATTTTCTTAACATAGCGTGCACATGCCAGTCCACTGAGGTAGATCCTTGTTAGGATGGTACGGTGACATACGTTTGCTGAGATGGTGATTCTGTTGATGTCTTTGAACGCAAATCACCATTACCCTGTTGAAGACATCGGTGGCATGAGACTTTATAACATTGATTTCAAAGCGACAAGTGAGACCACTGAAGCCTTTTATAGATACTGCAGGTCATTGTGTAAGTGCATGAAACACCCGTTTTACACTCATCCTTCAAGACATGCTGGGATTACTATTCTGCTTCGTTGCATTTAAGGGAGAGCGTCATTTATGGTACCCCACAACAGTGGTTTGCTGTTAGCATCTGGATGTAATGTTTTGTCAACAGTCACTGCCCCTTGTCGGCCTGTACAATTTGACTGCTCTGTCTATGCTGGAATAGGACCTTGTGCTTCACAGAGCCTTACAGTTTATCTGAGAACATAAATCTATTTTGTAAAAGAAACAAATTTACTGTGTAAATGTGTCTACATTTATTAATATTATTGTATTTCCCTTATCCTGGATGCTTTAGCATATGAGTTGCTTCCTCTATTTTAATATTTAATACTACATGTGCAATTAAAAAGTGCAATGCAGCCCGTGTGTGCTTTGGCTTAATTTTATTTGTGAGGGATTACATGCACGGAGCAGTGTGTAATCTGCTTTGGAGCATCTGACAGAAGAGCATATAGAGGGTTTTGTGACACTGAAGCTATGTGTTCACTCTTAAAAGATAAATATAAGAAAAACAAGGAATTGACACATGTTGTGAGACCAGCAGGACTAAACGCAGATGAGGAACAACAAGGTTCACATCGTAATGTACACACAACATCAAAACCTATGATGAGAGTCTTGATAAGAGCATCATATCTTAATGATGTTCAAAAGGCACAAATAAATTTCAACGTTCTGTGAATATCCGAGTGAAGTCATTGACCAATTTTAAGAGCAAAAAAGCTTTTGACAGCTGAGTAATACCAGACCACTAAGATTTCACATACATTTGCAGTGCTTCAAATGAGGAGTTGTTGAGTACCTGTACACTATAATTTGAAAGGTAGAGTATCCGCATCTTTTAACACAGCATATACTTTTTAAAGGAGTAATATCAAGTTCCTAGTTCTATTACAAGCGCTGCAATATATCTACTCTTACAGTGTCTGTTATATTGACTCTGTAGTTCTGTTTAGGTCTGAGCTTTCAACGAAAAAGTACCTTTTTTTTAAAATTTGGTTTAAACGTAGGAAAAATTTGTGCAGATTCATCAAATGGCTCCATTCAGCTAGCGAAATTGACTATGTTTTAGCATGTCGTTACAGGTAGGTCTCGGGTGGTATGGGGCGGGGGGGGGGTGCGAATGAGAGTAAAAGAGGTATCAAAATGAACGTTTCGGTTTTAAATCCCATAGGAAACTGTTTTCCACTACCCCAAAAACGTTGAAAGCAATTACACCAAACTTGATATGGGAGTACAACTTTCCTGTTAGTTGTCACTACTTGCACAACTTCGCAAAGCCATGGCTGATCCGTAGCCCCATAAAAAAATAATAATAAGGACCTGTCATTAGGCTAGGGAGTTTTTTCTCCCCTGTCATCCATGGGATCTGCAAATCTGACTGACTGGCCATTACAGATACAAGCATTTGCAATGAAATAGGTCTCGCAGTTGTGAGAGTTTGAGCTATTGGCATTGTAAATGGCAATGCCTTTTATTTACTTGTTGGTGTTTAAAACATAAATGAAAGGCATGGTCATGTACAATGCCAATAGCTTAAACTCTCGCAAATATGAGACCTATAATTAAGTCTGACAGTAAAGTACGCGCTGGAGTGAAATATTCAGTTCACATTCTGTTGTTTTCGTGTCACGTATACATGCCTGGGTGACCCAGTAAGTAACATATGTTCTTTGACCAGTGTGTTGTCTGTCCTCTTGTGTGAAAGAGGTACACTGGCTAGATCAATCGGTTCATTAAATGGAAACACATTCAAATAAGTATTAGAACTATGTGTAGGCGAGGTCCGTTGAAGCAAGGCACAGAGAGAAAACACAACATGCACAGGTCAAACAACCAGAGAGTGGAGCCGAGACTCAAAGAAGCTCGTAGCTTGGAATTCAGTGCCTCCAGATGAAAAGAATGTCCTCTAGCAGCTTTGGGGGAGACGGTGGGGGGTTAAGGCCCTAAGAGGCCACCACACCATGTGAGATTATGAATGACATTAAACTCTCCAGTGTCCTCCTGTTTCTTCCTTCTCTAGTGTGTTGGGTCACACCCCTCCCCCTCCTAATTTGAAATTCAAAGCCTCTGCCTGTGTCTGTTTGTGACCCTCCCATTGCCTGTAATAGCCACCATATTGCCCCCACCCGCTACCAATTAGCCCACTCTCGGACAGCCTAGATAGTTAGTTGTAAACTGTGGCTGTTATCAAACGCTTGAACCCAGGGCTTTTAAATGGCTGCACTGCTCGAACACGCTGATCTCCTCCAAGGGCCCTGGCCCGTCCAGGGTGCCGCTTCCCTACCAGGTTTCCAGCTTTACCCTTGGGCACCCGGAGACACTAGCTGCGGCGTCTGTCCTGATGGGATGTGAGTGAATTCTCTGCTGTCTGCCCCCTGTCCCAGCCCGGGAGGCAGCATCGCTTGGGTGGGCGGGGGAGGAGGAGGGGTAGGCAGTGACCTCACTGCAGCGGCTTGGAGGGAAGCGAGACTACGTGCCATTCTCTCTCTTCATAAACAGAGGCCCCTGATCCATCCCTACAGGCACAATCAGAGAGCCAGAGTGGCGCGTGCTCCAGCCATGAAGGCAGCATGATGGGGACTCTGATGATAAATCTTTTACGACAGAAGGGAAGCAGGCCATCGTGTCCGGAGGGGCGGTCCAAAAAGCGGACAGGGCGGCAACCAAAAACCCTCTTTTTCAATGGGAAGCCAGCGTTTACCATAAACACTGACGCTACCCAATGAAAAGGAGGGGCAGGGCTTACAGTACCCTTTTTCTAACAATATCACAGAGGTGGGGCAGACCTAAAAAATATGATGGGCTAACGTTAACCAAAGTAAAGAAGTGAGAAGCACTGTGGGAAGGGGGGTAGGTATAAAGGTGAGCACACCTTAACCCCTGTCCTATGTGTGGGCGCCACAAAGATCCCCAGAATTAAAATTAATTTATAAGAAGTACATTTTATCCTGGGTTCCGCAGGTAGCAAACAAGAGCATGGTCTGGCCAATATGCTGACCCTACCGCCAGCCCACACTGCTTACATCAGAGCACCATGTGCAGTGGTGATTAGCAGTCTGTGGAATGTGGAGCCTTTAGATGATTGCTTTTACAGAAGCGGGTTGTAGTAGGTCATCAAAGAAACAAGATATTCACTGAAACGGTTAATGTGAAGTTCAGTTTAGCTTTGGCCATAACTTAATGTAGGTTTCAAAAATGATGAAATTGATGCAAAAATAACCATGGTTCCGAAATGAAAACCAACAAACAACTGAAAAGCCACAGTTGGTGTTAGCTGGGCAAACTGTGGCTCACACACTTACCATACAAAACATAAATGTGCACACCTAATTCAGTGCTTATGAATTACCTTGCAATATTTATAACGGTACATAAGAGAGATTGACACTACAGCTTTAAATTACAGCCCATATACAAAGAGCTCATGGTCTAGCAGAAGTCATGTCATTAACAGTGTTAATGGTGAGGTAATGTGATGTTACCACAGTGGTCATTTGTAATTTGGGAAGTCATCTTTTTCACAAATGGTGCAGTTATGAGTGTTGCATTCGGGTTGCAAGTGTGTGAGTGTGTATAAATATTTTACAAGTTTGGGTACTTTTACTGGACAAGTCGAGCAGTGCAAAAAAAAACATTTCGGATGACGTGACGTCTGGAAAATATATTGCAGGTTCCTGTGAAATATGGAAATAAGGGGTTCAAAGAAAGAATTTTTCCTGGCTTTGTTTTTCTACCGACGACAATAGTCCAGTATTTGACATACTGTTCTAAGTAAAAGATTCTCTGTAGTATAAAAATACAAAATGGGTATTGTGTAATATTGTCCTAGACTGTAATTTCGAGGTTGAAGTGACCATTAGAAACTACTGTGCCTTGGGGGGCGTGGCTTGGATGCCGCGCAAGATGGCCGGCTAGGTACGGAGCTCCGCCGCATCGATCACCTCACGGCGTATTTTTCCCGATGTAAACGGGACCGCTACTGAGCACCGTCGCTGGATTTGGCTGGCGGAACGTTAACGGAATCAGCGGAGCAGCTTTTCACCGCTTGTGGAGCCGTTTTCGCTCCTCTCCGCGATGAAATCCCTGCCCCTCACGGAGCCGCCATTTTGAAGCTCTTCCGAACATCGGAGCCTCTGCTGACAGGAGCTGTCACTACACGACGTGTCACTGGACACCAACGAACTTTCAGACACCGACTTCACTTCAGGGGTGAGATTTATATATCTTGTGCAAGACGCCTTTACTGCATTTTTTCTCTCCTCTTCCACATTAGAGGAAGCGTCCAAATACGCAGTTTTATCGCGCTTCACCCCTGACAACTAGATGTTTCCCGCCCTAACATGCTCACTACTCTGAAATACTTTTTATCCTAAACTTCTTCCTCATGGCGCTATGACAACAACATTCTCAGACTTTTTGTCCGTTTCTCCTGCGCCTCAGCTACTTCAGGATGCTCATTCCTGTGCTTCCATTTTAGTCATCCTCCTCTTTTTTGTACTCGTTATTTAGCACACTCTAATTCCCTGTCGCTTTTTCCACTGAGTTCCGTCTGGGTGCTTCACCTTCTCTTTGGAGATATTTCTGGAACATTTCACATGCACCTTTAGTTGTCTCACAGGGAATTGAGACTCTATTGTCGCACGTTCATTTCTTTCTATGGTCAATTTACGCAAGCCTAAATTTGTCTTCACACCATCGGGGAGTACTTCAGGAGCATCTTCATCTGGTACAAATAGAGCCATTGGTTCTGCAACAATGACGACTCCAAAATCATCATTGGCTCATACTAACACCAGTAAGTCTTCCCCACCCGCTCCGGCGGGCAAGCGCCTCAAGCAAAATTCTCCTACGCCAGAAGACAATCCTTCACATTCTTCTACTGACCAAATTCTAGAGGAACTGCGTGCGCTGCGCCCATTTATTGAAAAAACGAGTACAGATATGCAGCTTTTAAAGGATAAATGGGAAAATATGGATGCCCGTCTTTCTACTGTTGAACAGCACCTTCCTGAAGTTCAGTCCAACACACAACGTATAGACTCTCTAGAAAAAACGGTCCTCTCACTCCAAAAGCATACAGAAGATTTGGAAAATCGAAATAGGAGGAATAACCTCCGTATTTACAATCTGCCGGAAAATCTTGAGGGGGATAATCCAGTCACTTTCTTCACCACTTTCTTGCCGAAACTTCTGGACCTACCACCTTCCACCTCCATTAGTCTACAAAGAGCCCATAGACTAGGTGCCAGAACGGGCTCCTCCTCAAAACCTCGTGGAGTCATCATTTTATTTCTGAAATATACAGATCTTTTATTGACTCTCTCAGCTGCGAGGAGTAAAAAACAAGTGACTTGGCAAGGTCAACGAGTATATCTATCTCAGGATGTCTCTAGCGTCACCGCCTCCAGACGTAAAGAATTTCTGGCTATGCGTCCCTCTCTGCGCGCCTTGGGAGCAAGATATGGCTTGTTTCATCCTTGTACTCTCAGAGTCACCTATCGAGAAAAGTCTTGGTCATTTCAGGAACCTGGAGAATTAAGGAACTTTCTTCTTCTACACAGTGAAGAAGGGATGGACGCCTCCTCTTCTGCTTCGACCAGTGGCTGAAATTGGACTTTTATTGTTTAACTTGTTTGTCTTCCTAATGGCTTGTCTTTGACTTCATGTATTCTCCTTACTTCTCATCTCAGTTCTTACACTCTCTTTTCGTATCTTTTCTTCCCTTTATCTATCTCTGGCATCTCCTATATATCCCTCTATTTTCTTTCTCTACTTTCTGGACTTCTGCTTTTACGTCTACATGTTATGTATGTTAACATTTTTTCCCCTTTTTTCCTCCCCAGACGGATATGTATCGGATACTCCTCTCAACACCTTGTCCCATTCCATGTTCCTTTTGTGCGGTCTCGATGTGGTTCTCCTCCCGATCCTGGTCCGTACGTCTTGTAAAGCATCACCACCTCCCCACCTTCCCTATGTGTATTTTTTCTCTTTCAGGTATGTTTAATACAGTCATTCTTTTGGATTTGTACTGTCTTCTATGCATTCTCTCTTTTCTTCCTTCTTCCTTCCCCACTGATCTTCCTTCCCTTTTCCCGTCCCTCTCCCCCTCCCTTTTCCTTTTTCATCTTCCTTTTCTACCTGTTCTTCCTTCTTCCTTTTTGAAGAGTTTTTTGAAGAGTTCTATGGTTAAAACTTCTATACAGTTTGAATTATTACATGTACAGTATGTTTTTGCACTTCTTGATTTAGATCAGTTTAGTAAGTTTTCACCTTCAAAGTTGTTTCATGGAATGTGAAAGGATTTAATCACCCTATCAAAAGGCAAAGAGTACTCTCCCACCTTTCCTCTTACAATCCAGATATCGTCCTTATCCAAGAAACTCACCTATCTGACATCGAATCTTTAAAGCTAAAGCGATTATGGGTTGGAACTGTTTTATTTTCTCCTGCTTCCCAAAAAAAGAATGGAGTAGCCATTTTGATTCATAAGCGACTCCAGTGTAAAGTACTTCTAGAAGACAAGGATGACGAGGGACGCTGGGTCTTAGCTAAACTACTAATTAACAATATCCCACTTACGATATTCAATGTTTATGGTCCTACATGTTTTGACTCCTCTTTTTGGCCCTCCATTACAGCAAAATGTATTCAACATAAAGATGATGCTTTTCTATTGGGTGGAGATTGTAACCAGATCATTGACCCATTTTTAGACCGAAGATCCTCTGTTCGTTTTTCCCCTACTAAACCACATAAACAATTCCTTGACACTATTACCCAAACTCACCTTGTAGACTCATGGAGACTCACTCACCCAGACGTTATGGATTTCTCCTTCTTCTCTCCTCCTCATGCTTCCTTTTCCCGCTTAGATTATATCTTTCTCTCTTCATCTCTTTCTCAGCACCTTATTTCTTCTTCTATTGAACCAATTGTTATCTCTGACCATGCTCCTATTATTACTGTTTTTGACCTTCTTCCTCCTACTCCTAAATCTTCTCGCTGGCGCTTCAACCCTTCTCTTCTTACTGATCCACTTTTTTCCTCCTCTTTTCGTTCTTTTGCTGCTGAATTTTTTCATCTTAACTCTACACCTGATACCCCACCTCATATTCTTTGGGATTCCTTCAAGGCCACAGCCCGAGGTTTTATTATTGATTTTGTCTCTAAAAAGAAGAAAAAATTCCTTCAAAAACGTAAAATCACCCTTGCACATATTAAATCTCTGGAACATCAATTCTATACTTCCTCTGATAAGATTATGTCTCCTGAATTGCTTAAGGCTAAGATTGCCTTTAACAAACTTACCACAGACTCTGCCTCCTCTTTTCTTCTCCGGACCAGCGCGCGATTTTATGGAGGTCGAAATAAATCAGGTAAACTGTTAGCTAACTATTTAAAATCTCGTAAAGAACGCACTAATATTGATTCTATTTATTCCCCCTCTAATGTACTTCTTCATACCAATGCAGAAATTTTGGAACAATTCCATTCTTTTTATGAGACTTTATATACTCCGGAAAACCCTCCCACCCCAGAACTTATTCAATCCTACTTTGACAACATTCCTCAACCAGATACTTCCCACCTTAATATTTCGGCCGTTGATTCTGATCTTACGATTTCGGAACTGTCCTCTGCTCTATCCTCCCTCACTAAGGGGAAAACCCCAGGACCCGACGGCTTCCCAGTTGAATTTTACCTACATTTCTCAGACCTTCTTTTACCCCACCTTTTATCTCTATTTCAGTTTTTTTGTTCTACTGGATCAGCCCAAGGCTCTTTTCAGGACGCTACCATATGCCTTATCCCTAAAGATGGTAGAGACCCTAAGTTCTGTAAAAATTATCGACCTATATCTCTAGTTAATGTTGACTATAAAATTTTTGCGAAACTATTAGCTCTTCGCCTTGACCCGCTCCTACCACATCTTATAGGGAAAGAACAATGCGGATTTGTTAAGGGCCGCTTGACCTCGGATAATTCTAGACTCTTCCTTAATGTTTTAAGTAAATCCCCTTCACTATCGATTCCCCTTGCAGCCATTTCAGTAGATGCTGAGAAAGCCTTTGACCGGGTCGACTGGTCTTTTCTTCTGGCCTCATTAAAATGGCACGGCTTTAACCCCAAATTCATATCTTATATTTCTTTGATATATTCTATGCCCAAGGCATCTGTTCTTGTTAATGGTCAACTCACTTCCCCATTCACACTCAAACGTGGTGTTCGTCAGGGCTGTCCCTTATCACCTCTTTTATTTATTTTAGCACTTGAACCTTTCCTTACCTCCATACGCAATAATCAGTCCATTTCTGGCTTCCCGTACGGTAAACGTCATCTTAAATTGTCTGCATATGCTGACGATATTCTTTTATTTATTTCTAACCCACCTACCTCAGTCCCCGCATTACTAGACGAATTTCAGAAATTCTCCTTGGTCTCCGGTTACAAAATAAACTCGGACAAAACAGAGATTCTTCCTTTAACAAAATTTTGTCTCCCCCACTTTTTCACGGCCACTGGCTTTGCTTGGAATTCTACAAAAATTAAATATCTCGGTGTTCTTTTTTCTAGCTCTATCTCCTCCTCCATTCAACTTAACATGAATGCAGTCATATCTAGGATAGACTCATTACTCTCCTCTTGGAATCCACTATTTCTTTCCTGGTGGGGCTGTCTTGACTCCATCAGAATGATGATTGCCCCTATTTTAATTTACTTATTATCCATGCTCCCAATTCGTATTCCAAACTCCTATTTCCGTCGCATTGATTCTACGTTGTCCAAATTTCTTTGGAAGCAGAAGAAAGCCCGCATATCGCTCTTCAACTTACGTAAATCTAAACTTAATGGTGGTACCAACTTTCCAGACTTTCGGCTCTATCATAAGTCCTTTTCCCTTCGACAGGCTTCCCGTTGGTTATCTCAGGAACCCTCCCCTTTTTCTCCCCTTTGGCTTTCTGTTGAACAGGAACTACTGCTTCCGTACTCTTTCCAAGAAGTAATTCGTTTTACCTCTAAAGCCCCATGCCTTAATCCCCTTTTATTCAAGCATACTTCTTCTCTTCTGCGCCCTTTAGTTTCACCTTCCTCACTAACGCAGGAATCCTTCCTACTATTGCCTATATGGTACAATTCACTTCTATTAATTAACAACCGACCTATTGCATGGCCCTCATGGAGAGCGAAAGGTATCATTTGGATACGTCATCTTTTTGATGGGTCCTCTCCATGCTCATTTCCTGCATTTAGGTCTCAATTCCACTGCCCTCCTTCTTTTGCAAAGAAGTTCCCTATCCTTATGGAAACCATTCTAGATCGTTATTACTCTCTCCCCTCTGAAGATCTACATACCTCATCTTCCTCTCTACTCACTGTCCTTTCTACAACTCCTAAAGCTTCCATCATTTACCGGTACTTTTCAGCCCCCAATCCAGATCGTCTCAAATCAAAATTAGAATTGTCCTGGGAGACAGACTTACATTCTTCATGGCCGACTTCTCTCTGGGACAAAATATGGGCTCGATCCTTGAAGACTTCTCGTACTGCCTCTCTCACTCAATCCCTATTTTTCTTTTACCATAGACTATACCTTTCTCCTCTTTCTATCTCTCGCTTTCAACCTGATGCTTTATCTAATTGTTGGACCTGTAATGCCCCTTCTGCGGATCTTTTCCACCTCTTCTTCTTCTGTCCTTCAACTCGTATTTTCTGGTCTCAACTATTCTCTCGCCTTTCTCGCATTTTCAACCTCTCTATTCAATTCTCTCCTTCTTTAGTATTTCTTGGTAGCCTTTCAGAGGATTTAGACCTCCCCCCACATTCTCGCGGTCTTTTTGACCTTATGCTGGCTCTGGCATTACAGCATATTGTCTCTAATTGGAAATCTCTGAACAAATTGTCTCTCAATTGTTGGTGGAATCTTGTATGTCACTCACACAGACTTGATGTAGCCTTTGCTTCCTCCTGTAAACCCTCCCGAAATGTTGAATTTTACTGGCTACCTCTTACTCTATACCTTGATCGATCCGCCAAAAAGAGTTACTCTCCACTATCTTTGGGTAATTTCAAGCCCCCCTGAACACATGTACTCTTGCCTGCAGTTTTTCATGATATTTTTCAGTCTCAATATTGTAATTATTTAGCTTTATATTGACCTTCTTCATACTTCTTTTTCATACATGCAATTACTCATATGATGGTTTTTTACTGTACTTTTTGATTACCATTTATTGTATTTCCTATTATTTGCTTATCCATCTTCTACGATAAATACCATGTTTTTGTTTTCTTCTCTCCTCCCTTCCCCCCCCTCCTTCCCTCCCCATAACTTAAAATGCTTTGTTTTTTATTGTGATATTGGCTGCTTATATTTTCTTTGTCCCAACTTATACCTTTTTTCTCATATTTGCTGATGTCACCTTATTGTAATACTAATTTTTCTCTAATAAAGCTTTCAAACATAAAAAAAAAAAGAAACTACTGTGCCTTCAGCTTTATTTATGATATCACCAAAACTCTTGATGGCTCTTTACGACCATATTACAATTGTCCTTTATGTATAGTGCCTGTCCCTCTCTGTTGCCACTGTGTAGCTATCCGCAAGTCAGAGTTTTTATAGTATGAGTGTTTTTTGTTTTGCTAATACCAGTGGTGTAATTTCAGAAATGTTCACGAACCTTTACAAAAAGAGGTTCATTCACCTGAGCTCCACTCTGTAAAGCTTTGGGGGTGATTCTTCAATCGGAGGCTGAGAAAAAGAGGGTTTCCAAAACACCCCCCATGCTTATTCCATAGGGAATTTTAGACAATGATTCAGAAAAAAGGGTTGAACAGAGGCACAATTTAGGCAGAATGCTAGATCTTTACTCGGAACATTTTCATTTTGTGATTTTGTATAATCTTTTCATCTGTTTGGGAAATTAAGGTTAAAAAAAGAGATATCCCTGGCCATGGCCGGATCTGATGGATCAGTGGACTAATACATCCACTACAGGGGTCTGTGTACAACCTCATGGTCACAGGTTAAAATCCCGGCGGGTCTACTCAGCCTTTCATCCATTTGAGGTCAATAAAATGAGTACCATTGAGTTGGTTAACAATATACATCTGTTATTTCAGCGCCAAGATGCCCTGTCGCTGGGGTGAATGTGCGCTTTACAAACACACCTGTTATGTTATGGGACTCTCACAGGAGTTCTGTGATACCAGATGACTTATTGGCTGGACCCACAGGACTGATCACACGGAACCAATCACTCTGATTGGCTGGGTGCAACATGAAGGGAAATGTGGGACAATGCCACTGAGTGCGAGGCATGGTCACAGGCCAGCTCTTTTGACAAAAATCCACTCCTTGCATGCCCTAAGGGTGTGCTCAGTTTGGGGTTGGCCGCAGAGGTATCATAATAAGATCTTACTATAAGTGAACAATAAATTCACTAACAAAAATCAAACTTTAAAGCGGGGTTATAGGTAGTTTTTCTAAAAATAAAAAACTACAGTTTTAAAACGAAGAATACCAGTTATACGAAGCAGACCTATGTATAACTTGCATCCCTATAATGCACTGCTTATGACCTCATATATTATCTCACTATTGACATCTGAAATCTATGGGCGCGCAAGTTATATTTAACTCCGTTTTGAATAACTGGTGAATTTCATAGTTCTTTTGGTTTTGTTTTGAAAAATGCAGATTTAAATCACAATTCAATAAAACTTTATTCAATCTTAAAAAAGATCATAAAAGCACAAGATAAAATAATACAATACAATAGATACATTAATTCATTATCACAAGATATTGGGGTCTCAGTGTAATACAATAAATAGAATATTAAAGCCATAATACTTCATCAAACATGGATAATATAAAACATGATTAAGCAGCTAAAATGCCCTGTTATGTCCCCTCCATTGTTTTCCCATTGCGGATGGCCATCTTAAGAAAGCAACAGACAGTAAGACACATTTCTGGACTGTCCAACATTTGAAGATAGGTTAGTGCAACCCTACAGTTCTGAAAGGCTAATTTAATCAGTATCGGTTTACGGTATGATTGAAAAAAACGCTGGTATAAGCCACAGAAAAACATAAAATGTAGCAAAGACAATTCCTCCTTGCCGTTACAAGGACGTGGGGGCAGCTTCTTAATCCATTCACCTTCCAAATCATAAAAGCATACTAGACGCCAAACCGACCCACACCTACTCCAAATAAGAGTGATCTCTCCCATACGGTTAGTTCAAACGTAAGATACAAAGCTATGTCGCCCATAGCAAACATAGAATAATAATGGCAGACAGTAGGGTTATTAGCGATCTCTTGTAACTGCAGAGAGGAATTGTGTTCTGCAAAGCTCTGCTTAAGCACTTTTTTTGGTGGCTTTACTAATCAAATTGGGGGCATTGAACAATTCTGGAAGGCCAATATCAACTGTGGATTTCCGCACGTAACTCAACCAAGGTATAGAAAGTCCCCCATCCGTATTCAACTATCAGCAATAACAGACTTGTTAAAAGAAGCCTCCCTATTACTACAAATCTTTACCAGAGTTTCAGGGGGGCCAGTCTAATACTATCCTGTATATATTCTAGATTCAATTCGGAATGCAAATTAACATTTGAACTGGATGGCGGTTCAGCAATCTTCCACCTGAACTGGGGTGGAGTTATGAAAATCCCAGCTCCATAGGTAGCAGTGGGAACACATTGCGGGCATATTATCAAGGACCGGTGTTAAAATTATCGACATTTTATCGGCAGGAAACTGCCGATAGAACGGCGATAATGGGCTTGATAATAGGCCGTTGTTAATTCCCATTGAAGCCCATGTTCACATCGGAACATGGGCTTCCATGGGAATTAACAAGGGCGTATTATCAAGCCCATTGTCGCCGTTTTATCGGCAGTTTCCTGCCGATAAAACGGCGATAATTTTAACACCGGTCCTTGATAATATGCCCCCACATCTGTAAATTTTAAGGAAGGGGGAGATTGTAGTACTGATATCCCTAAAAAGCGAGCCAGCTGCCCTCCCAAGTTATAGCCGTGCACTGTTCATTTGTGGCTGCCTTCTTTTATTAGCATCAAACACCAGGCCTAAAAAAACAGAAGTTTGTACTTGTTGTTAACTGCTTTCTGCCGAAATTTAATACGGACAGGGCTTTATTACCTAGGCAACATGCCATAATATGAGATTTCTCATAATTGGTTTTCCTATCTAACATATTCATGGAATAATATAACAGCTAGGTCCGCAATTTTCGGCACGTCCTTAGTTGAGCCTGATAAAGACACACCCAAATCATTATTATACAGGATAAAAAGCAATGATGCTAACACCCACCCTTGGTGTACGGTCTGCCACTGGCTAGAGGGAAAGAATCAGAAAGTTCTCCTGAGCTGCCATATCGTACCTTAGGACTCTGGTTTTATGTAAATCATTCAGAAAATTACCCAATGCATTTTGATTAACATCAACAATAATTTAGTTCAATTGATGCAATCGAAGGCCGTAGAAAGATAAAGGCTAGATACAGCGGGCAGCGCCTGGTGACAGTGTATTTACTTAGTATCAGATGTAGGGTCAGGCACTAATCCACTGTACCTAGCCCAGGTCAAAAACCATATTGATATACAGCTAAAATGTTGTGTATGGCCCATGTCTGCAAGCACTTAAAAAAAACCCTCCCCAATATCTTTACAGAACTATCCACTAAGGAAATGGGCCTATTTCATTTGGGTAAACCCCTATCTCCTGTCTTAAAAATTAGTGCAATTGTAGAAATGGCCCAGGAGTCTGGAATCTTGTAACAGAGGGAGCTATTAAAAATGTTCACAAAAAGGGGTCCCCAGAGATCGGAGTTACATTCAAAAAGATCAATGGGGATCCCATCCGGGCCTCATGCCTTACCACAGACAGTAGCTCATATGGCCACTTCAACCTCCAGAACAGTTGGGAGGGGTGAGAAGCTGCTTCAGTGCACCTTTGCATGCTCTATCACTCTCCAGAGAATACCTATACCTGTAAAACGCTCCACCCAATCCTGACCAGAGATATTACATAATAATAAGACGTTTGGGGGGGGGGGGGGGTCGCTCAAAGATAACCTATTAACTGTTTCCCAAAATGTCGTACTGCTATTTTGCAAAGCGGCCTGCTCCAATGTCTCCCAATCCCTGATAAACAATAAATGCCCCCTCTCTTTAAGAGTTAGTCTATAGAACTTGTTAGCCTCCCGTACCGCCCCTATATCTTGGGGTAGCTGGCTAGCATCATTCTTAGATGGCATTTGCTGCAGAACAATGCCCATCAAATCACAGAGGGTGGTCAATCGTAGGTTCAAGAGGTTTCAATAGGTAGTTCTTGATAATACCACACAGTAGTTCATAGTAATGGAACTACTTTTCAGTAGTTCCATTAGATATACAGCTAAGGAAAGCCGGGAGATTCTTCTTTAATGGAACTTTTAATGTTGCTGAGGGGTCTTTAAGATGCCACACCACCTTCAATCCATCTTTAGAGTTATAAACTAATACCATCATTTGAAAGAGGGCTGCTATCCCTATCTAAACATCGAGACGCCTTGTCCCAGATTCCCTATTGATGCTCGTAAGAGGGTATCTACACATGCCACAGGGAATACTTCTGGTAAGGAGCCTGAAAAGATTGATGCTGCAGGGAAACGGGTGCTACTTGGGGTAGCCACACATTGGTGAATTACGAACTCACTGGGCCTCCTCTCTAGGTACAATCACTACGACTGGGAGGCGAATGGAGGAGTTTATAAAGCATCCACCCGCGGCTCACCTCAGAACAGGATAAGTGCTGGTTACTGAGGGCAGAATGATTAGCCATGCTTATGTATGGTTACCCTGAAAGCAGCAGACACAGTTTCTATAGGGATCAAGCCTAGCATCCTTCTTCGTAATTACACCTGGCTTAGCGTCTGAGGGTTAAGGTCCAAAATCCAATAGAATCTCTTGAGTATATCTTTTAATAGCGAGCATCTGTTGAGCCCACAGGTCAACCAGATGCTCAAGAACATCAAAAGGGATACAAACATAGAAAAGTCTGGTCCAAAGCCTGCTTTTTGTAAGCTGCACACCAGGGATAGTAACAAGCAAGGGACTTGGGGTAGAGACTCATCTATCAGTAGTACCAGCAGCCCTTTTAGGAATCCAAACCATCTAAATCCTTTTAAAGAAGAGTCTAAAGAGAAAATGGGCAGTGGAAAGGTAGAGGTTGTGCTAAAAGGGGCTCCTCTGCTACAAAACTGTGACTTCCCTTGCCCCTGATCACACTACACCTGTAAAGAAAGACTAAGGCACCTCCTCTCAAGCTGGGAAAGCATTGCATCATGCCTTCATATTGAGAGGGAATGGTACCGCCTCAAATTTACCCTCCCAAAATCCTACCCAGCGATCACATACTGAATACAGACATCTTCATTTGCTGGAGGAAGACGTGCAGGTGCTCCTAGCAAAAGGCTCCCTAGAACTGGTATCCATAATCTAGCAAGTGACTGCGGTGTAATTTCTCTATTTTCTCATTCTCAAAAAGGCCGCTCCTTGACCTCCAAACATTGAGCAGGTTAATCTCCTTCACACTTTCACAGTCACCCTACAAGATGTCATCCCGCTGCTCCACCAAGGCAACTTCATGTCTGTTCTGGATCTGAAAGACGTTTATTTTTACGTCCCTGTACAACACCATTACCTTTGCCTAGTGGTAAACACTACCACTTCAAGGTGTTGTCCTTTTGCGGTAGTAGAGCGCCACGGGTGTTTACACAGTGTCTAGCAGTAGTAGCAGCCCATCTGCGCATGAACACCATTCACTTGTTTCCATATTTAGGAGCTTGGCTGATAAAGAGCAGCAGCAAGCAGCAATGCCTAGCATATACTCAGCTGGCAGCCTAAGGTTCACCACAGAGAGTGAAAAAGTTGCATCTTCAACATATTCAGCCTTTACTCCATTCTGTTTTATTCTAAATGCAGAAATAGGCAACATAAACACCAACCAATGGAGGGATAATAACATTCCAACAGCTTCTGCCTTTTTTCTGACATCTATCTGATCACTTCACACTAATGAAGGCGATGTTATTATGGTTTTGTGCATAGTGATTGTACCACACACCAGTTTACACATGCATCCATTACAAGACTGCCTCTCACGGCAGTGGGCACAAGCAGAAGGGCATTGGGAGGGTCTAGTGCTGATAACGACAGGCACTCTCTTATTTGGTGGAACCACAACAAACCATTATTCAGCAGGCCCTTCCTAGTCCCTCTTCCGCAGGTGACCATCGCCACCGAAGCCTCTCTGGTAGGGTGGGGAGCTCACCCACACCAACAATCATTTAAAGCTCATGGGCCCCTTAGAGCAAGTATTGTCACATCAACTACCTGGTGCTTCTGGCCATCAGATTAGTTCTCAGACCGTTTGCCCCACATCTGAGGGCAAAACCAGTACTCATAAAAACAGACAACATGCCAGCTATGTTCTACATCAAGAAGCAGTGAGGGACTCACTCCTGCTTTCCCAACTGGCACGGGAGTCCTGCATTGGGCAGTTCACAAAACGTGCACCTGTTAGCAGAGCATCCCTATGAGCGGAGAATGATTTTGTGAATCAGCTCAGCAGGATAAAACCAGGAAGATCCACAAATAGGAACTCCACCTTCAAGTCTTTCACAGGTATTTGCAACACTGGCTTGCTCTGCCAATACACCTGTTCACCTCCTTTCAAAACTCAAAATGCCAAAGCTTCCACACTAGGTGTCCATATACCGGCAGCCGATGGGCAAAGAACTATGGATGAACAAGCCAGGTATATTTGCCTATACTTTCCACCTCTTCTCCTCATGCCATATAAGGTAAGGAAGATGACGCTACTGTCCATGACCCATATCTTAGCAGTGCCTACTTGGGCTCCTAGAGATATCAATCAGTCCCCACGAGAACCATCCACTCAGGCCAGACCTTCTCACCAAGGTCACCTCAGACACCTAGATCCTAAACTGCTTAATCTCTAGATTGGGCACCTATGTTCCTAGAGTTTGGCTACCTCAAGACTCCCTTAAAATCCCACAAGAATGTATAAATGTTGACCGTGAGGCCTGAGAGCCTTTCACTGCTGCCTACTATGCAGCTACGTAGAAAAGTTTCATGCACTAATGTACTTCTAAATTCCAAAAATTAGATCAGTTTACTGTCCCTGTGCAGGACCTTGTTGTCTATCTTAAACATATTTACAAGGCAGGTCTCACCTACACTTCCATATTCTTGCACTAGACTGCAATTGCAGCGTGTCTTCAATACAGACAACATTGTGTTTTTTTAGAGTTCTTGTAATTATAGTTTCATTGAGGATCTAAAGGGAATAAATTATCCAAACACAGTTTCCAAACCTGTCTGGACCCATATGCTGTCCTGACATGACTTCTGGGCCCTCATTTCAAGCGTTTTCACTCACTTGGGTTGGAAGATGGCCTTTCTAGTAGAAATCACCTCCCTGAGACATGTTAGTGAGTGCCAAGCCCTTACAGCACAGGAACCTTTCATTCAAATTCACAAGTACGGGGTAATGCTTCCTACCAGCCGCAAATCTCTACATAAGGTTGAGTCATCATTGCACATGAACCAAACTTTTGAGTTATCTGTATTGTCCCCCAGAGTCAGTGTCTGTAGAGGAAAGGGCATCTTATATTCTGGATGTTAAGAGGGCGCAGATATGTTATATTGATAGAACTAAACCATTTAGAAAGTCCAATCACCTTTCTTTAGCCTTTGCCAACCCCCCATGGGGTTGTCGTATCTGTATTGCAATATGGATAGTTAAATGTATTTGGGCGTGCTATGCTAAAGACAATAAAACTCTTCCGTTGGCTCCAAAAGCAGAGTCTACACGAAAACAGGAGCCACATTGGCTTTAGCTAACATATCTTTCAAAGACATCTGCAAGACTGCTATCTGGCCAATGCTACAAACCTTCATCAAGCACTACTTAGCGGACATTTTGGCATGACAACAAGTCTTAGTTGACCAAGCTATATTAATAAAACTATTTCAAACATCTGCATGATTTGGTAGCTAGCCACAACTTGTGAGAGGGACTGCTTTATAGTCTATGAAGGGCATGTGCGGCTGCAGCCAAATATGTCAAGAACGGAAAATGTTACTTACCATATATGCCTCTATTCATAGCATGTAGTGACACAGAAGCCATCAATGATCACATATGTTTTCTATCCCTTTTGATTTATTCACTTTACTATGCACAGCACATTTCAGCGTGTTTGAAATTTAAAATAAGCTGGGTGTAATTGAGAACCAGTATTGGTGGTCTACCAGGGCCAGAAGTCTTTGGGGCTTGTGTTGGGAATTTTTGAATCACTTCAAGTCATGCTCATTAGACTCTTTTAAGATCAAATTGCCTCCCACCAAGGGCACTAGTCAACCTGCCTCTTACTACACAGACTTTGGAGAAGCAATCTATAGCGCAGCAATGCAATAGACAATGTGTAACCACAATGGTTTTGAAACCATCTTCAGAGGAGAAAGGAATAGGTTTGGAGAAAATTAATTTGTCAAAGGTGGCCAAAGCAGGGGGTGTGTGGGGGCGTGGCTACCAGTCGAAGATAGTGGACGCTCGTTTCTAAGTTCCGTGCTCTAGCCCTGCACCGTCCGCCATAATAAATGACAACAGTAATACTTTACATTACCCCCAGGATTCAGTCTACAACATATTTTGTTCCGTCTTCCCCCAGGACATGAAGATGATGAAGTTGTACCCCTGCCGGAGGCCATCACAGTAGACCTTACTCCAGCACAGCTGGCCTGCTGAGCGGGTGGTGTGAGTGGTGGAGGGTGCATGACCAACATGAAGAGGCTGCAACGCCCACATGGGAGGATTAGAGAGGAGGTTGCCGTACAACGAGAAGAGGCATGCCCAACCTGTAGAGTGAACCTTGAGACCGGCACGTAGAGCTGGAGGCAGTGGGCACTGTTGACACCAAATAAAAGGGGGGTCTCTTGACCCAGAGAGCGGCTTCTCAATAGAGGCGCTTCAACTGCCTTGTGCCCACCAACGGGGCATAGCAACAAGGTGCTGCGGCACCAACACCAGAGGGTAGCAATGTCTGAGAGATCCTCAGAGGAAAGGTAGCCATCACACAGCACCACCCGGCACTGAATCAGTGTTTAGGGAACTCAGACAAAGGTAGATGCCCCAGGATACCTGATACCAGCAGGGGCAGGTGCAGCTACTGCCACCAAGGGGCACCCAGACTTAGCAGGGAACTGGGGACCCCCTTACAGTGAGTATCTGGTGGGGAGGCCCAGGACACTGAGTGCCAGGAAGGGTAGGTGTAGCCAGTGCCAGCAGATGGTACCCACACCCTGTGGGAGACTGACTGGGGGGCAGCAGCTGCATGCCTGTAAAAGAGACCTATTTGTGCCCCAGAGTCAATTCACACACATAGCCTGCCGTGTGTGTCTGCTTCTCTCCTGCCACTGAACTAAGAGACAGTACCCATAGACGCGATTCCAAGAGATACAGCAGACAGGCCATGGGTAAAAAAAGGTTAACCTCACATTTTACACAAGGTAAAATAGACAAATTTGCCAATGTTGCTCCAACATCGAACAGCAAGACTGTTGAGACCTAGTGGCCCCTGCCCAGAAAGACTCCACACCTTTCAATCTTCAAACCACCCAAGATTCGTGGTCCTCCCTCGAGGGCAAGATTGGAGAGTTGGGTCTAGAGTTATAGTTACTGAGGCAGGACCTGCGCAAAACAGCAGAAAGAGTGACCAAGGCAGAAGGATGCCTCTCAACACACCCATGCAACCTGCGGTAACAGCCCTTCAATGCAAAAGTGTCCGTTCTGGAAGCAAGGGCAGAGGATGCAGAAGGTAGACCCAAGAGAAACAACATCTGCATTGTGGGGATCCTGTGGGGAATGGAGGGCCTCACTCAGTATGCTTCATAGTGGACTGGCCTTGGTCGAGGCTACCAACGGCAGAACTATCAAACTGTTTTATAATATAAAGGGCCCAGAGGTCTCTGGAGGCACAGCTGCCACTGCGGACACTTCCGTGATGGATGTATGTAAGACGTCTCAGTTTCGTCAACAGGGATGTTATCCTCCGAAAAAGTCCAGAAAACACCACTGCAGATCAACCCCAGTCATACTTTTCAAAGACTACACCATTAAATTCCAGCAGCAGCGCCACTTATTTTTGACTGTGAAAGAGAACCAAAGAGATGCGCAAATACAATATATGCTACAGTTCCTGGCTCGTCTCAAAGTTATTGAAAGGATGAAAAGACCGTATTTTTCAACTCACCAGAAAGCTCCTGTTAACGGCTGGAGGAGCATCCGAACCTCCGGCCCCCCACTCCCTCTCTCTCTCTATGAGACTGCCGGGTAGACTGGGGCCACTGAATAGACACAACTTCAGTAGCATGCATACAGAAGTAGAAGGACACACCGCTCAGCGCCCCCCCCCACATGTTACACCTAAACACCTGTGCCCCACAGCCACGGGTGACCCGCAGAGTGCTGTCACTGAAATGGTGGATCCCTGTACTACAGGTGCCCATCGGAAAAACCCATTAACTGAGTGACTCATTGACACCAGCGGGCATACATAGCCCCCTCTCACACTCCTTTAGGTGTATTGGTTTCTGTAGATTGGGATAGTTTTGTTCACTGATGTTGGCGACAGATGCTTCAAGAGGAGAAGTGTGGGAATGGGGAGTGACGGGAATGGGTGGCTACATGTTCTGGCTGATTTTCATGTAAGTGTTTTTTTAGGTCTCGCCTGTGCCAGCGCATGCGTTGCCCTGGCACGACTTTTAGTATGTGGGCTTCATAAAATGCTACCACACGGCGGCGTATAGCTTGCAGTATGGCTTTCCTCACGGCACCCTTCTGTCATGCTCTTTTTTATCTCCCCTCCCATTTTGCATTAGTGCGGCTGCGCGGCCTTGTCACTTTCACGGCCACGCGGCTCTCTCACTGTCTGTGTTCGGGGACACCCGAGCCGCCCCCTTATACCCACCTCTCCTCCTTCGCCTTTTTTCTTCCTCCTGAACGCCCTCTCTCCTCCTCTTCCTGCCCACACTCTTCATTTTCCACCGGTCTCTCCGCCCCTTCACCGCCCCCTAGCATCCTCTTCGCCACCTACTCCACTGGCTTTCCTCTCACAGCCCGCGAGCGATCGAGCTTTTCGTGTCCGTTGTTTGGAAAACACCAGAGGCAGACATTACATTTTCTATGCATTGGCCAAGAAGCTGATTTTCGGATTTCAGTTTTAAGTTTCTTTCTTCACCGCATCAACCCTTGCAGAGAGATTTACAAAAGAATAAGCGGCATGAAATTCTCCATCAACTTTATAAATTATGGTTTGCTAAACATTCCCTTTTAAAGTATTTTAATTAGAACAAAATTTCACGCATCTGTAAAACCTGTTCGTGTAGGACTGCTTAAATGCACGTGCACGTTTAATTAATTTAAACCAATTAGACACATACTGTTCATATTTAAATGCTATAACTGCTCTATAACGGTCTCTAAAAAGTCCCACAAGAAACGACTACGCACTAAAAATGGCAAATACAGAATGAGCTGTTAATACTTACGAGCTACGTATTCTTCCTGACTTTCCTGGGTTGGAGTTGCTGAAAACATCTAATGCGTTTCCATCTGTATTAACAGGTATTGCTTTTAGTGGTATTCCGCTGTGGCATCCATTTCATATTGACGTTTTTTCTATTGAACTCCTGCTCCCAGCCCCCCTAGTCCCAAATTCATGCTACCAGGATGATTTCTCCACTGTGTTTCCGAGATATTACTGCCTGCATTTGTGAACAAGAAACCCACCAGCTTCCCGGAGGTCAGTCGCAGCATGCCTACGTTAATGGGCGGTGCTAATTAACAATGACAACAAAACGTACCCTGGTGTAAGTCATTTATCTCAAAGCATCAGTGGCATTGGCAGCCATGTGACTGCATGAGGCTGACAGACGCCTGTCACAAAAAGCGTCTCCCGTTTTAGGTGTCGTCCTCAGGACATCTGTGTGGTTTGCTGACCATCCCTGCTGACTTATACGGGAGGGGTCAGTTTCCTTCCATCCTAGGGGCCCGATCAAGAGTGAGATGGCAAGCCAGTCCTCACTGTAAACTCCCCTTTGAAGCTGAAAAGGGATTGCATGTTTCTGAGTCATATCGTACATGGGTCACGGGATCAGTGACTGTGCTACACTTCAAGAAGCACAGTTCTAGCTGCGTAAAGCAGGTGGCATTGACTCCTAGTATGGGCTGCAATGGGAAAACAATAACAAGTATTTGCAGTGCAATAGGTCTTGCATTTGTGAGAGTTTAAGCTTATTGGGATTGTAAATGACAATGCCTTTTATTTATCTGTTTTGAAAACCAACACATAGATAAAAGGTTTGTAATTTACAATGCCAATAGCTCAAACTCTTGAAAATGCGAGACCTATTGCATTGCAAATGCTTGTTTGTTCTCGTTTCAGTGCCATATACACCATGGTCCTTTCTCGTTGCATTCCAGCAGTATATATCTCCCCTGATGGCTTGCACTCTGGCCCCAAAATCGGCTATAATCTATTGTCCTGGAACGTCAACGCCTTAATGACAAAATCAAGAAGGGAGCAGTCATATAGTATGTCACTAAATTCCAGCCAGTGGGACGACTATTCCAGGAAACTACTAGGAACAAATTGTTCCTTTCTAGTGCAAAATGGGTACACAAGAGTCTATCCTTCGGGCTACGCCTAAAACTACTTTGCGTCATTCTGAGGAAAACATTTCCACTGACAGTTCACAGGGTGTCTATGGATTGCTCTGGTCATTTCATAATGCTAACAGTACTTTTGGAGGGACAGGCATGGACTCTCATCTGCTTCTATGCCCCCCCCCCTCGGTTACTATA
Source organism: Lissotriton vulgaris (assembly GCF_964263255.1). Classification (NCBI taxonomy): domain Eukaryota; kingdom Metazoa; phylum Chordata; class Amphibia; order Caudata; family Salamandridae; genus Lissotriton; species Lissotriton vulgaris. Next base: position 345,404,703 of record NC_141699.1, read on the forward strand.
CTCCATATTGGAGTCCATATCCCGCCTACTGGCAAACTACTATTGACTATGACTACAATGTAGTGATGGATACCAAACAGGAATCCGACGCCATTTCCGCTGCCCCTAGACACTTGAGCCTGTGGACAAGGGCAGACACCCGGGGTAACGTGGACCTCTGGTGGCTATAACAAAAAAGAGGTAGGCAATACACACATTACTCTCCCTCAAACAGCACTTCCTCCCACATTGACTATCTCTTCAACCCCTCTACAGACATAGATAACATTATCCACTTGAACATACTCCCCAGAGTCTCATTCCCCAGTAATGCTAACACTAGGCAGGCAAGGAGAGGGGAAAGTGACCGAGTCACCTGAACCTCTGGTGGCTCCTGATGACTCCTTCGTGGACTTTCTCCCAACACCATTACTGACAACTTTGCCATCAATAGTGGCACAGTTTCCTCCCTGACTACACTGTGGGAAGCCCTCAATACAGGGATGTGGGGAGGGCCAGTGTCGGACATCTATGGTAAAACCAGAGACTGTGAAGCAAGACACACACAGAACGTGTCATCAACTGACTGGAACCTGCACAAGTGGCCCACTCTACTGCAACAATGCAATGAGAGCTCGATTTGACCCGAGTAGCATTTAGGCAGCAGCTCCTAGACACAGCCCGCCTGAGCTGGTTCCACACCCAGATCAGTGTACGAATTCGGAGACAAGGCTGGGGAGTTGCTCTATTGGGTCGCGAAGACATGCAGTGTCAACTGTTTCATTGCTGAACTGTGTAACTCCGCAGGAGAAGTGAACCCGAAATGCGATTAGAATAGCAGCCGAGGACAGCGACTTCTACACCTGCTGGTGCCCTCCTCCGAGACAGAAAACCCCATAGCGCGCAATCTCTCAATAAGGACTCTCTCGTCTGCTGACAGTGCAGAAGTGAATCATCCCCTTGCTGAGGAAGAGATTCAGTGAGCTATCATGGAGATGCTTTTGGGTAAAACCCCCAGCCCCAATGGGTTCCCCATGGAACTTTTCAAACAGTACTCTTGCCTGCTTGTCCCACATCTACTGGCCCTTATACGAAGCTGCCTGGACCAAGCGAATATTGCCTCACGACCTTACAAGGGTCCTCCTACCACTCCATCTCATTAATCAACATGGAATCTAAAATCCTAGCTAAAGGTATTGGCTTCCTGCATGGTGGGAGTGGTGCGTCCATGATTATTGTGGACCAGAATGGGTCTATGCGCAACAGAAGCATTAGACATTGCCTCCATTGGTGCCACCTAACTCTGGCTCAAGCAGGCAAGCTTATGGATGTCAGTGCACTCTTCCTGGTAGATAGTGAGCGAGCCTTCGATATGGTACATTGTCCCTTCTCAATGGCGGTATTGTACGAAATGGGCTGCAGACCACTTTTCATCCGTTGGACCGAAACCTTTTACTCCAAACTTGCTGTCCTTAGTCACCTTTGTTATTTGCCCTAGTGGTTGAGCCCCCAGCAAAGCTGATTCGTGTTAAAGCCAGGGTACATGGCTTTCTGTGGAGAGGGGGCTTGGAAGGTAGCATCTCCTTATACGCAGTTGGCATGCTCCTCTATATCCAGCAACCCCACTGCACTGTCCCCTGATTAATGGAACGCCTCTGGATCTTTGGTGACGCTTTGTGACTCAAGGTAAATTAGGGGTAGTCAACCATGGTACCAATTCAAGGGGACATTGTGACAGTGGCTGCTGAGGCTGAGCTTTTGTTACCTGTGAATAAGAATTACGGTGTCCCAACAGCAATACTGAGCACGTAATATATTACCTGTACAGCTGAAAACTAAAAACAACTTCAAAGTTTGGACATCTCTCTCGCTTTCCCTGGTGGGCATTGTTTAAATGGTGACCCTGCCTCACTTCTTGTATGTTCTGTAACACATCCCCTTCAAGTCCTATTGTTGAGAAAGTTTCTCGGATCTCCTTGGAACACTGCAGCCAAAGGTCGTACTAGGTGGGGTTGGGCACATACCTACATGTACTACGGGGTATCCCAGATGGTACCAATAAATGACTGGTTTTATGCAGACAGAGAGGACCCTGCCTTACTGCTAGAATGTTAGAAATGGGGTAGCATGGTGCAGAGGGGGCGGGCCAAACTCCAGAGGACATGTGTGAAGCATCCACGCACTACAGACAGGCGACACACCAGGCACACCACAAAAAGAGACCACCCCAGATTAGATGGAAAGAATAACTTTTGTATTGTACCAAACCTACACATGTAATCACAATTATCACTATACTGCGCCAACTGGTGCCAGGGCAATATTCGCAATGGGATTATGTACAGGGCAGGGCCAATCTGTCCGCTGCCAGAACCATTGGGAAAGGATAAGGGATGAATGAAAAAGATAAGTCCATCAGTTGCAATGCTGTAATAGAAAAATATAAATCATTATCATTTGGCATGAAAACTCATTGGGCGTCCGCATTAACAGCAGGCAGGAACTCCATTAACAATGGGCATAACCTTAGTAACCAGTATCAGTATCCCTATGAGGAGAAGCATTAGCATAACCCCATGAGCACAGGCATCATCATCCCCTGCAAAAAGAACATTAGGCCTACAAATAAAGGTTCATCACCTTAAGCATGAGCACATTCCACCTGTGGTCATATGTGAGAAGTTGGCCTGATATATGATGTCTCCAATTCTGGGGGCACCTTGTATCAGCCCAAACAATCCCTTATGGTGATGGTTGTAAGTCAACCTTATAGACAAGCTATCCTAAGGGTAGCATGGACTAAGCAGCCTTAAAGGCTTAACTCAAGAGGTCGTGTTAAGCAAGCTGTTTTACGAATCACAATCCTGTAATATCAAATGAAAGGACACCACACAAGTTATATATTATACAAATATATGTATTTATTACTAGAATAATTCTCTGTACTCTTTATGAGTGCAGAGGCACAAACGTTTAAACAAAAGCACAGTTAAACATATAAAAGTTGCACAATTATGGATGAGGACGGGTGGCCACTCAAACCATATACTAAAATAGTGGTATAAGAGCCACCAATCGAACAGTGGTTAGGCCTAGGGCCTAGGTAATCGCTGGGAGCAGTCGGGACTAGCAATGCTAAAGTCGGGAAAAGCCCGTGAGATTCGGGTGCAGAGCTTAAAGCGCAGGCATGCACCAATGCAAAGTCAATGGTGCGTAAAAGTTATAAAGTTACTGCAAAAGGAGACTTCTGCTTAACCTAGAAGGATGAAACTTTAGACACATACACTAGAGGTGTGTACCAGTAGTTACTTCACCCACAGGAAGCGGGTGCACAGGTGCGAAGTAGTGTCGGGTTTCGTCACGCAGGTTGATGGTACCTGAAGATGAAGATGCTGCAGGCGTCGTGAAGGGAAGTGTCCGGTGTGATCCAAGGGTGGATCGAAGATATAGATGATCTGAAAGCAGAGGGGACAGAGTCTGGGTCACTCAGCAGTGACCAGGGTGGAACCAGGAAGGAACCAGGCAATGTCGGGCGCAATCAGGTCGATGACGGGAAGCTTGTCTCCGCTGCCACGTGGACTCTAGGGCACCGAGGGCATCCAGGAGTGGATCACGAGCTGTCCCACTCAGGCTCTCGCTGTTAGCGGTGTCAGCTTCTGGATTGGAGCAAACAACCCTTGGCAAGCGCAACCCACGCAGGATTCAAAGATCGCTTAATACTCGGACCAGGAGGGTCAGAGTGGGTGCTCCTTTTCAGGGGAGCGAGGGCAACTCTGGAGCAACCAGACTCACAAGTTAGATTTCAAAGTTCGTCGGCACAGGGGCCACAAGCCAACGGGCAAGTGACCGGACCAACGCGTTGAGCCAAAAGATGCAGAAGGGCCCCACGCAGCACTCGGTGAGTGTAGAGGGGTGAGTTTCGGTGCAAGAGAGACTCAGGGCTGGGGCTTCTCAAACCCCAATGCACAGCTTCGAGGGTCACTCGGGGCTGCACGGTCAGCGTCTCGTGGTCTTTCCAAGATGGCGGGCTTCAGGTCGCCGCCACGGGTATCAGCTCTGCAGGGACTGTGGATCGGGCTGTTAGAAGGCAGGCACGCTGGGTCTTGTCGAACTCTGTTGCTCGAGTTCTGGCGGGAACTGCAACAAAGCAAACGTCGAGGTGCTGGATGGTGCCTGTTTGCACAGGGTGGTCACTCCTTGACCACAAGGAAGATTCTTCAGTCTTCTAAGTCGAGTAGGATGTCGAAGGGTCCAGAGTTTCGTTTCATAAGTTTCAGTCAGGATAATCTGAGTGCTTTGGCACTGCTCCCACTCTTATACTAATCTAGTGGGCTGGATCTCCTGCTAGGTCCCTCCTATGGGTGGGACCCAGGAAGGGGGTGGTTACACCCCTTTCCCTTTGTCCAGGCTCGCGCTGGGACTGGGGCAGGTGTGCCCCAGAACCGGTTTGACCGGATTATGCAAGGGGAAGCCTTGTGCGCCCCAGGCACTGTCTCGTTTCTTTCAGCCCTCCCTGCCCCAATACACTATCTCCTGTCTGGGGAGGTGTAGCACCTCCCTGCGACAGGAAACCCTTTGTCCAGGCCTCCTCTGCTAAGTTTCGGTCAGCAGCAGGAGGTCAGACTTGTGTCGGTGGCAGCAGCATCCATTTTGTGATACTGAGGCTCTGGTTAGGATTAACCGCGTTTTAGTAAAGTAACATGTCTTCTCCCTCTAGAAGGGTGGAATGCTATCCCTGTCGACAGGACTGTTGAGGGGATAGTATTCCAAATCGTATGACACCTTACACGACATGTTTTGATAAAGCCAAACCAAAGTTAGCACATAACCGCGATGGATTATAATGCACTTAAGAGTATATGGTATGGCAATATCCCGGAACAGCTAAGGGAGTTGTTTCCGACAGCTGCAGACAGGCTCAGCTCATGCTAGAGCACCATCTCACATAAAACCAAGCACTCTGCCTCCAGGATTGTTAATGCCTGCCATAGGAGTGACGTATAGGTATATATGTGTCCAGTTTTAGGTTTAGATATAGGTATACTCTATCTAAGCAAGAGGTGATTACACCAACTTGCCCCAGCTGAGTGATCAGCCAGTTGTGTCAATTTAAGAACCAGCCAGGGGTGGCAAAAGCTATGCTTCAGCCCCTGGTAGGCCTTGAATGCACCTATGCCCTTGGCACCTATAGTGCACTATATAGGGGCTGACAAGGTGTCCAGTACCAATTTGGTAATGCACCTAAAGGGCATGGAGTCCATTTTAAGTAGTGAGCAGAGAGCCTGGGGCCCTGGTTAGCAGGGACCCAGGCCAACTAAGTCGAAAACCAGCTAAACACAAGGCAAAAAATCTGGGGTAACCATAGTCAGGTGTCCACCTTCCTACAGCATATCATTAGCATAAACACACGGGTAGTCTGGGCATCATGAGGACATATCCAACACAGGTATGCAGTAGCCTCATGGACTGTACATTTCCTAGGTCTGGGTTCAACCTTACAATATCTCCTGGGCATGGGGATCAGAGTTCAAAGAAATATCCCAATATATGTCGAACATTAGCATGAACACATTTCATCTGAGGGCATACTACGGCAGCCTCAATCACCTTAGCAGGGCATAGGATCACGTGTATTATGGGGCAGAAACACCACTTCCAAACATAACAGGCATCCTGCATAGGGAGGCCCTCAAATTAACAATAACCTCAACGATGGCGACACTACTGTCCGGCCAGGCAGTCGTGTGGAAGCAGTCCTGGCTTGACACTGTCACCGGGGAGCCCCTTCTCTGGGACTTAAAGGTCCAGAATACCCCCTCGTTGCAGCTACCCACTTTCTGGCGGGGCAGCTGTGCAGGGCACCAATGTGCCATTCCTGGTGCCTCTCCCAGCACCCGCGATGCTCCCAGGAACCCCCCAAAGGAATCCTAACACCGGGGGCGGGCACCGACAATATGCCCCGATACCACCCCAACACAGACTGATTGAGCCCCCACTCACCGGGCTTTCCTGGGTTCTCACTGGCTCCAATGCGGTAGGGGGGGCAGGCACCGACACTGTGCCTCGAAGCCCCCCTCCGTTCCCTCCAGATAGACGCTAGCTCTGCGGGGCTCTCCTCCTCACGGGAGCCCCGCAGGCTCTCCCCGGCACTCCCTCACTGGCGGAGGCAGGGTAGGCTCCCGCCCTCCACACGGCCTTCCTGCGCTGCTTCCTCCGGGGCTGCAGGCGTTTTCTGGGTTGCTGGGCCAGTGCGAGGTAGGCTCCAGCCTGGCTCCCCTGTCATCACGGGGCTCCCTCTTGGTCACTGGAGCTCCGTCTCCTTCCGGCCTCAGCCGGACATCTTCTTCTCCCCGACGGGCTTCCTGGTGACGGTCCTCGCTTTGTGAACGGGGCTCCCTCCTCACCACGGGAGCCCTGCAACACCTCCTGCTGGCTTCTTCCAGCTTCCCGGCGACGGCTTCCTTCGCGCAGGCCCCGCCCCCCTCCAGGCAGGCTTCCACACTTCCCCGTCTGCGGCGTCTCTTCTCCCCAGGCCACGGCGGTGATTTATGCGGTGCGGGGTAGGCTCCCGCTGCAGTTTTCAACAGGCCGTTGCCCTCGGTGCAACTCGGCCGTGGCGCTTAGTCACGCTGGCAATTATGCGGGGTGGGCACCCGCTGAGTTAATTAAGGCACCATCGTGGGTTAGGCTCCCGCGGCATTTCCCCCACATGCAGAGGCAGTTCTCCCGGGCTGCGGCGGTGACTTGGACAGACGCGGGGTAGCGCTCGCTTTTATTTAAATTGGCATCAGGGGGGCAATAATGCGGGGTAAGCACACAGGCCCAAGTGGCGGTTCCCCCTGGTAGCAGGTCCCCTCACATTTATGTCCCTGCTCTGACTGAGGACATGGTGGCACAACCCCCTTATTTATGCGCCCCTCACCCCACCTACCAGACAGTGTCAGAAGCTTTTAAAAGCTTCTGGGGAACTGGTTCTAACTGGCTCAGGGGGAGGAGTAGAGCACCCTGGGTACCAGGCTTTCCCTCCAAAAGCTGGGATGGCTGAGAACCGATCATCTAGACTGCTAACCTACTGCAGTCAGGTGGCATCACACACAGCCATGACATCTATTTTAAACGCAGCATGTTACCAGGGTACATTTTTACAATGGGGGATTAACAACTGCACACCATTGCATTACATTTAACATGGTGTCTCACACCACACATGGCCTATACAGTTTTCTACCATGGGGAGACATCCTAAAACAGGGGGGTGAAAAGCGAAAAATTTGGGGAAAATGGGCCAAGTCCAACATAGAGCTTGACCTTATTCAACTGCACAGTATCCTTAATCTACTGTATAGCAAGACCCCACCATGCTCTCTAACCCCAGTATCGCGCCCCTGGTCCTTTGCTGGCAGGCTGCATTAAAGCATCTCAAATGGAAAGTCAAAATCACAGCAGCGACACCATTATGGCATGGTACCTGGCTGTCAGACAGCGCAGCTCACCGGATTTGTGAGCTGGGACATAATTGGTTTCTCCACCATGGGGGAACATCAGGAGAGCAGCCATATTTGATCGCCATGGCATTTCAGTCCCAGTACTCACAGTTCTACAGATACTTACACCATGGCCTCTACACATCACCTGAATTCCAGAGTACAATCCGATCAAATGCTACTGTCATTAAACACCATGGGTAAAGGGGGCATTTTATCGATTATTCAAAGCATAGATCCATAATGCTCCTAACCCCTTGTGGCACTCAGAGCCAGCTGGGAGGCATACGTGGGGCTTCTGGAGGATCATGCAGGGGGCAAGGTGAAGATGGCACCCAGAGTGCTGGTCATGTCTATGCGTTCACCCCTCATCCAGTTCAAATTCCTCCATAGATTCTACTATACTCCGTCTAGCCTATGGTGCATGCGTTGACCTCACCAGGTACCTTCTACCACATGATCTGGGAATGTCCAAGTATCAGCACATACTGGTCAGTTGGTAATAGATCAAAAGAACAAAAAGGAGGAGTACTACCCGATGAGGGTATGTGAAGGCTCTTGTCTGAACTCAGGAAGTATTTTTCCTTTGTTAGGAAACCCCTCACTCACCACCTGGTGGTGACTTGCTTCATCATCGGGGCCCACCCAAGTGGCCTAGCGTCACTTGGGTGTGCTTCAACACCTGCAACTGCAGTGGAGCTGGTAGTGAAGTGTGGGGTGCAAAAAAAGAAATGTGAGTGTTAAAAATGTCCTGGTATTCTTTAGTATAGAGTTTTAATAAAAAAGATACTGGACAAAATTAAAAAAATCAGATTGAGATAGAAGTGGGGGAGTTACGGTCCACTTATCTCTAGTTTATGTGTTGGTCGACATGTTTCTACCTTTTGGGGAAAATCCCCGGTATTCCTCAGGACCAAAAACCAAGGAAGTGGGTGGTATGTGCCCCCTAAAAGACACACCCAGTCCTAAATCCTCGGACAACCAGAAGAAAAAAATCAACTTCTGGGATGCACACCTTAAGTGGAGGGTGCTTTAAAACCTGTTGGGAAGGAAAAGAAATGAATAAAATAATTACTATCCTGTTACGTAGTGTAGTGCTAGAGTGCAGGATACGTGCAATTATTCTGGCTTCCCACAGTGGTGTTTTGCACAGTGCCTTCATCGGAGCTGAGCGTGTCTACATGTGTTTGTGCAAACGTGCTCTTAGCTGTTGAGATAGAATGTCTATGGAGTAAGGTCTGGTATTGGCCTTAGTGCGTGCTATCTAGGAAAAAGACATGCTGGCATCAAACTCAGGGGTGCACTATGTAGGAGTGCTCATATTGTGTACCGCCGTGAATTGAGTAATGTGCCAGCTAGGTAACATTAAATTACTTCTGTATGACCTGATCACAGTATATGGTCAATTAAAAACAAAGAGACAAACTCGACTGACAATACACACACAACATGGAATGATACAAAACTTAAGGAATGGCAGGTAGGAACAGGGCTTACAATGCTAAAGCTCAACTCGAGCTGCATCAGGCAGGAGGGGGGCACTACGCCGGTACCAACATAGTCTAACAAAAAAGAGAAGATATGTTGGAAGTGAGGAGGAGGTTCCTTGTTAGGTGCTGGCGTAGGCCTCCGTTGTTGGTCCTGTGTGGAAGAAAAGAATAACTTACAGTTTTCTGGGCGTGATCAGGAAGTTCACCTACTACCCCGTGCTCGCTGCTCGGTAGGAATGAGTCAGCGTGGGTGTGGTGTTTAAATGCGTGAAGTTGCTTCCGGTCCAGGCAGCGAAGGTACGGGTGCCTTGGACGGACAGCGGTAGGCAAGGTTACGGGCAGAAGCCGCGCATGCGTGGTAGCGCGGAAGCCGCGCATGCATGGATGCGCGAGGTTAGGATGCTGGTGGTGGGCGGAGCGGTTGGCATGGCAACGGCCAAAAGGTGCGCCTGCGCACTTGGGATGTAAACAAGGATGGCCGGGGAGTAGCGGTGTGTGCCCCCCGGCGCCGTGTTATGGGAGAATCAGAGAGATCGAGGGGTACAAAATAGCTCTAAGTCTGGGCAAATGAGTATGAAAGTGCCCTGTAGTGGCGGGGTATGTCGCCCAGAGTATCAGATACAGACAGGAGTGGTTGCTACAGTCTGTGGGGGATATAAGCCTATGGCCTATTAGGTGGTGAAAGACGCACAAGGGGGGTATGCCATAAGTGTTATATTAGGAAAACACTAAAAAAGTGTTATATTAGGAAAACACTAGAAAGGGATGGGAAACAGGACAAGGTATATCCTGAGTCGCTTGCTGGAGATCTTGTCAATGGACTGAAGGGGTATCTTCTGTCAGTGGGGCATACTCCGCCCGAGTAGGGAGGAAGAGTGACCGACAGCCATTGGTGTAAGAGTAACTGTGGGAGATGATGATCCGACAGAAAAGAGGGGTTCATCTCAGCACAGAGTTCCAAGGGATATTGTCATTAAGCCCATGGATATGAGTGGAAAGTCTATATATCCATCTTTGTTCCTTTTCAAATAAGCGGGCCTGGATGTTGGGGCCAGCTTGCAGCTGTTCGATGACCGTCCACTTCATGTCGTTTGTAGTGTGGTGAGCCGTTAGAAAATGGTCTGTGAGTTTTGTTATGTTCTTTTTACATCTTATTGTACTTCTGTGTTCACAGATTCGTTGTTTGATCTTTCGCGTCGTCATGCCGATGTACGGTTTGCCACAGGTGCAGGTGATAAGGTAAATAACATTGGAGCTATTGCAGTTAGTGTGGGATCTCTGCTCCCATGTCTTTCCTGGTTCCAAACTGATGGTCTTAGTGTTTTCAGTGAGATGGCATACGCTACAGTCCCCACAACGTGAATGTCCAGTGACTGGTGGTAAACCCCAAATCTGAGTCAATGTTGGTTCGTTGGTGTTATGACTATTTTTGGGTCTAGTGTTCACCAAGGTATTTTTTAGACTGTTCGCCTTTTTGTACGAGAAGAGTGGTTTTTCCCAGTGGAATGATCCGGAGTTGATGATTGACCAATGTTTTTTAATACTTTTACTCACTTCATTTGAAATGATATTGTAGGTCGTGACACATGTCAAAGGTATGTTCTCAGTATCTTTTACAACTTCCTCAAGAAGAGCTTGCCGTGGTTGGTTCCTTGCCCGTTGTCGGCATTTTTTAGTGATCTTAGTCGGGTATCCACGCTGAGACAGTTTGGTGGTCAGGTCATCTGCTTGTTCTTTGAAATCCTGGAGATTGGTACAATTCCTCCGTAGTCTAAGGTATTGGCCGTAAGGGAGGCTAGGCCACTTGGGTGGGCCCCGATGATGAAGCAAGTCACCACCAGGTGGTGAGTGAGGGGTTTCCTAACAAAGGAAAAATACTTCCTGAGTTCAGACAAGAGCCTTCACATACCCTCATCGGGTAGTACTCCTCCTTTTTGTTCTTTTGATCCTTGACCAGGGAATCAGGAGTATTTCCCGTCCGACGTTCACGGACACAACTCCTTACTCTCCTATTTGTTCTCCAACAGTTGGTAATAGAGCCATGAACAGAATCATAGCCAACAGACTGGTATTAGACCATAAGATTGCTTTGTTGGGCATCAAGGATAACCTGGGGTATTCAATAAGCCCCCTAACACTGGTCGTCATGGGATACTTGGTGGCGAAAAGGGACATGACATGCCATTGGCAAGATGCCGCCCCCCTCACACAGGGACAGAAAGGGTCAGTGGGATTCATTTATGCCCTGCAATGGAGATACTGGTATGCAAAGCTTGAGGGACACAGAAGAACTATACAAAGGTCTGGGAACCATGGATCCAGTCAATGGGTGGGAATGAATGAAATTTTCAAAACTGGACTGTGGGGATTAGAAAGACACTGCAACATAATGTATAATTTGAACGATGACCTGCAGATATCTGGTACACTTTTGTTTACTGTAATACAGAATTGTTTTATCGGATAAAATTCAATAAAAAGCATTTTTAAAAAGTGTCCAGATCAGACTCTGATAGCAAAAGAAGATGCAGAAAAACTGTGAAAAGCAGGAAATGGAAAAAGCAATGAGCTCAATGCAAATGGTAAGTCGCTGTGGCCAATAGATTTTCTATTCTAATTTCACCAGTGTTTAATTATTTGGTAGCAGTAATCATTAAAATTGATAACAAAAGTAAAGAAACAGTAAAAAAATTAAATTCACCAGTTATACAAAACTGACCTAAGTATAACTGACACTGCCACAGATTTCAGATGTCAATAGTGAGATAATTTTTTTTGGGGGGGAGCTGTAGTTTCCCTGTGCCCAAGATTGCAGTGAAACAAGCACCAGGAGGTGGTAACAAGGCAGACTCGTACTGTCTCTTACCTGAAATTTAAAAAACCATTTCCCTACCCGGGAATGCATCTTTTTCACCTGTTTTGCTTGTGGTTGTTTTGGTTTAAAAATGTACGTTTTTTTACCCCCCACACCCCTGTGATTGAATCACTTTTCACCTGTTTTGCTTAGAAATTTGTGGTTTTTACTTGCTCTTGACTGTTTCATTTTACCTGTTGAATTGTGGGATTTGCAGTACAACATCTGTTATTTTTTCACATTGCCCGTGACTACCTGTTTTTCCCTCCTAATTTCTCCCTTGCTCTTTACTCAGAGCTATGTGTTAAGTGTCTGAGAGGTGGTCACACATCACTGTGAAAGGAAACCTATTGTTCTACCTCCCCCTGCTGGAGCTTGGCTCAGCAACAGCAGCAGGAGGGCAGAATTGTGTCTGTGGTCTGCAGCAGCCCTAGCTTGCTATCAGACTCTGGAAGGCTGGTAACTGGAGCACGGGGGCTTCCCGGAGGAGCCCCACCGTGCAAGGAATCATACCTCAAAAACCATTTACGGTGTCTGGGTATGATTCCAATATGTTTGATACCAAACATGCCCAGGTTAGTTACAGCCAGTTTATAGTTAGCCATCACATAATGACGCATGGCTACTACATGTATTATAATGACTGATGCAACTACAAGACCTGGAGAATGGACACCAGGTATGTAGGGGTGTCCTGCTCATGCAGGGGCACCCTAACACCTATAACAAAGCATCCTGCGTTCAGGATGGAAAGGCCTGCCTTAGGGGCGACTTCTAGGTTTTGAGTGTAGTGACCTCAGACATAAGAAAACATGTATCTGTCGTAAGTGGTGCTAGCACCAGTTATACAGGTTGCAATGGCAGGCCTGTAGTCACAATTTGAGTGGTCTCCCATGGGTGGCATAATACATGATTCACCCCATGGGTGACCCCTAGTGTACCTATGCCCTGGGGAACTTAGTAGCACACAAAAGGGACTTACAAGGGTACACCAGTAGCCAATCTGGAGGGTGGGGGTACCCAAGTACTCACCATGTAACAATTTAGGGAGGAAGCACAGAGACTGGGGTCCTGATTAGGTGGATCGCAGTCAGACTAGTCAGAAAACAGAATGACACCAGCAAAAAGTGGGGGTAACCATGAAAGCAGTTCCTACTTCCTACAGGTAGCATTTTCTGTTAACTAAAATATACTTTATTTCAATTTCAAAGGAAACTTTTTCAAAGCTCCAAGAATAGCTGAGCATTTAACTGCTTCTGTAACTGACATGAAAAACCAACTGCTTGTGAAATTCCCAAAGTTTAAAATGTCAGTTAACCACCTAACAAACAGCTTCTGTGACCCTTGTGATAGTGTTCATGATGCAAGAACCACTTCCACAATTTGTGATTTGTGTCTATATCGTATTTTGAGTGCTGAAAGACCGCCCCCATCCCCAGCATTTACGAAGTACAATGTACCACAGAATCGTAGTGCAGATCATCTGAACAATAAAAAGAGGCCATGTTGATGCCAAGACCAAGTCTGATTTGCAAAGGACTGGAATGAGGCCTGAGCATTTGCCAATGGCTGAAATGTTTGCAAGCATTCCACCCATAAACTTTGTGTTTCAATGTATTGCCCCGACATAATGTGTGTATTTGTAAAGTGTGTCCACCCAGAAGGGTATCTTGGTTCTGAATAACATTTGTTTATTGTTACCCAACTCAATTGTTTCTCATTTTATCGACCTCAGAAGCAGTGGCGGCCGGTAAGTTTTGGAGGGAGGGGGGGAGAAGGGATACACTCTCACGCTCATGCACACATTCTCATAACACTCAAAGCAATGTATTCACTCACACGCATGCACACAAACGCATCCATTCATAACACTCTTCAGTAAGCATTCACACATACACGCATGCACGCGCATAAACACATACATTCACGCCCCTCTTTACCAAACATTCATACATATACACACGCATGCACCAAATAGTTTAAAAGAAAAACAAACATTTACCTGAGGTGAGCAGTGAGCTATATAAATGCCCGAACTTGAACTTGAACTTGAAGCCAGCTCTGCCTACGAGGTTCCAGGAGTCTTAAGGTCAGCCAATGAGGGTAGGCAGCAGTCCCAACGTCATCACAGAGTGGGATGGGGTCAGTGAGACTGGTGACCCCACCCCACTCTGTGATGAAGTGTCACTGATTGAAACTCGACCCTGGGTGCTTCATGGCTTAAAACTGAAGCTCCCAGGTGCGAGGCAATCAGTGACGCTACCCCTCGTCACTGAGGGGAGGGCCTCAGGGAGCTTTGCTAAGCTGAGGACGTCACGCCCACAGGAGCTGTGACTTCCTCAGCCCAGCAAAGTTCAGCTCAGGCAGCCAGGAGCCTGTGCTAAATGCACATTTGTGGCTCCTGTCTGCCTGCACTGAAAATGAACAGTGTCTGTCAGGCTGACCTTTGTGCAGCCTAACAGACACTGTTCATGAGGGGTGAAAGGTGGAGGGGCGTGGCCCCTCAGGCCCTATGGACCTGCTGCTCCTGCTCAGAAGGATGAAAGGCTGAGTGTACCTGCTAGGATTTGAACCTATGATCATGAGGTCGAACGAAGGCCCCTACAGTGGACGTATTAGTCCACTAAGCCACCAGCCCTAGTGTGACAGGTGTGGTCTTCTGTTGTCATGGTTCTATGGCAACAGAGTGCCACACTCATTGGGTTTCTGTTCCGAATGTAATTGATATTGTGAGTTGGAGATTGAGGTCCTCTGAGCAGGACCTGTTTCTGTCTCTCCCACCCTTATTCTTAAATAAAGTAGTGTCTACTAACCCTTCTGGCTGCCGGTTCTACCTTACAACAGGTATGCCTGGACTTAGGTATTGTGGGCTCTGTGCACCAAAATTCATGCAATATATTACTGAGGAGGTCAAAGCTAGTTTGATGCTGCTTATGTACCAGTTTACAGAGGTCTGGGCATGGAAGCTCAGACTGGACGTTTCGTATTGGGGCAGGACCATATCAGATCGCATTCTGGAGGCGCACAGTGGGCAACAACAATGGCTTAGAACGAGGCTTCAGCAACTACCTGTGGCAAGTAGCCTGTGAATTTTGTGTTTCAGTGTGATGACCTGAGTGTGATGTCAATGTCCAGACAAGTGTCCTGTAATTTCTGTGACAGGGGACTCATGCCACAAGATTCTAGCTGCACCTCCCTGATGAGGTCCAACAAGGATAAAACTATGACTGGATTTGAATGAGTTTCTGTTCAGGCTTTAGACTGGAATGTTTTTATTAGGGAAGGGAAAATAATAGGGCAAGAATCCCCCCGTCATCCTTTGGTTTAACCGTCACTGTCGCTGAGAAAACATTGCTTGGTGAATGATTGTGTGAAATGAATATAAAAATGTATCATCACTGTGATTTGTTGTTCCTATTAATATTACAGCTTTTTAAACACATATGGGACCCATGTAGACACTCAGAGAGAGTGTGTGTGTGTATGTGTGTGCGTCCGTCCGTCCCACCTGGATGCGCATATAAGCCATGACATTTATGCTCTCTGGTCTGACAATCCCAAGATCATTTACATTGTGGAACATCACACCGCAGGTTTAACTGGGTTATACCCATGATGGGGCATTACCAGTGATACAAAACAGTGGTTTTTGCAGTTCTTTCCCCGAACTACTTAACAGAACAAGTCATTCCTCCATCCACATGCCCAACTTCCTCATGACCTGTGCTTTAATGCCTACAGTCTCTCAGGGCGTGAAAAGCACTTCCATAAACGACTGTAAGCTTGGCTAGCTAACAGTTATGCTCATTGTGTTCAGTTGCTCCTCCCACTCTGCCTGAAATAGAAGCAGCACTAAAGGAAAGTCCAGCCTGCCTTCCTTGACATAGATTAGGGGCGATTTAATGCCCCAGCAACCACCACTGAGTCCCTCCCAAACTAGGTGAGGTCCTCTCCAGAAGGGGCAAACCACGTCCGGATTGCTTTTCAGTCTTATTAGGCCTGGTCAGTGAGGTATAGCTTGGATCCTGTGGCATAGTGAGTTTGTTGCTAACAAAGTGGGAGGAAAACTACTTCCTCTGTGAATATTTGTGGTTGATCACACTCGTCACAGAATTCAAAGTGTTTATTTGGGTCAGGTTCCAGAAAGTTTAAGCTGTACAAGAGCGCATGTCATTAAGACACAAAAATATACAAGGAAGCCTTTGGTCCTACCCCTTTTCAGCCATGGTTTGCTTTGGTCATCCCTCTTCATCACCTGCTTGTTTGAAGTATCTTTCACATTCTGGATCAGCCGAAAGGAGTATTGTGCGAATTTACATTTTGCAAGGTTGACTGGCAAAGACGTCTGCCTCATCACATCACATAAGGCATCCACCAGTCAAGCACTGCAGTGGAGTGGATGACTGGGAACCGACTAGAGGCTTCTCTTGCTACAAAACTACCAGCGGTGGACCATAGGTTCTGCACCTCAATCCCCGTCACATAAATTGTATTGCCCTGTACAATCCTCTTCCGGCACTTGCTGCCGTTTGGTGCCATTGGGAACCAGAGAAATCGATAAACTCCGAAATGGAAGGTGCACCAGAATTGATGTCAAGATCGCAAGTTTGAGTCCATCATCTTCCTTTTTTAATCAAAAATAGTTGCATATGAATTAAAATCAGCCAACGCGTTTCATTCCTCTCACAATGGAAGTTCATCAGGGCTTCATATATTAAATAGCGCATTCACGGGGGGCAAATCGGAGCCGGCGACCAAGATGGCCGCTTAGAGCCTCGGCCCCGCCGACCTTCCTCTCCTGCCTCAAGTTCCTGGTGCAAATCCTGAGCTCCCGCCCCGCTCCCGCAAAGAGGAGCAGAAGCTGCGCCCGTGCACCCGACCCGGAGCGGCATCCATATCCAGACGGGCAAGAAACACTGTTGAGAAGATTGCGGCCTACTCCGGCCAAAAGCCGGGGCCTCGAGTGACGGCACGGCCAGCCGAGAGAGTCACAACAGCAGCTGCGGTGGGCAGTGGTGAGCCGGTGGGCCCGGGAGTGAAATCGGGTCCGACCTGAGATATTGGGCGGGTCCCGCGACTTCCTCACAGGCATCGGTGCATGAGTGAGGGACACAGGCTACAGCAATTCTTCCCTGAGGACCCTGCACACATATATCGGGGATAGCTCTGGCTGCTCTGGTGTTGCTCTGGCGAGGGCTGCCATCCGGCTATGAGGACTGGCCCCAGATGTTGTTCGGGGCGAGCCCGGGGCACTTTTTGAGATGGACTGTCTGGGGCATGGTCACAGGGGTTCAGCTGGAGTGCTCCTGAGGCGCGGGTGTAATACTTTGGAGCAGCGTGGCCAGGTACAGTGGTGAATCCTAATCCTGCCGAGGGGTAGAGAGTTTGGTGCGTCTCCCCAACCGTTTCTGGATGGGACCGGATGTTGAGAGCCCCCAGTGGACGGCGTCGGTTGGTAAAGACCCCCGGATCCCGGCAATAATGGCCTCCCTTGGGTCCCCTTGTTGGGGGCGGGGAGGAGCCATCAGTGGAATAAAAACCAGCTGACACATGGTAGGCAGCCCGGGTTTCCATCGTCTTCGCAGCGGCTATGGGCATGGACTGCATCTGAAGCCGCTTTAGGGCCTTCGGAGGACTTGGCACCTCCCCGAGAGCCGGACAGTGCGCGGAGAGCAAATTGGACTGTGAGACTGTGGGTGCCATGGAGCGAGACGCAACTACTGGAGGAGAGTGATCGACCGCTTGAAGGAGCAGCGGGTGTTCCTCCCGGTGGGGGGTGTAGACTGCGTCTCTTAGGAGGCGAGATGGCGACCAAAACGGACTCGGAGAGGGCAGGCACAGAGCCATCAGTCGCTTGGCAGGAGGTGGAGCCAGCATTGTATCAGGCAGGGCAGGCTATCAGCAACTACTCTCCCCCTACTCTCAACGCAAATGTCCCACTCATCCCACACGGACTCATCCAGACCTCTGGAGCCACCCAGCTCCTGTCACACACACGCAAGACCAGCAGAAACCAGAATGGTTAGACAAGAAAATAGACACTTTCTAAAAGTGCTATTTTCGAACCCAGAGTCCAAAAACCATCCACACCAACGGATGCGTAATTAAACCCCGAGTTCAGGGATACCAAACCCGACATTGCACCATGCTCCCCGAGCCAGCTAGGATCATAGCATTAATAATCCCGTCGGCCCATTCTAACTAATGGAGAGCAGGCTACCTCGCAATAGTGAAGGACGAAGAGGGCTGTAATTCACTATTAGGACATGCCAACTTGGTCAGGCGTGTCCTACCTTATACTTACAATGCACCCTGCCCGTGGGCCTACCATAGGGGTGACTAACATGAAGTCAAGGGAAGGTTTGAGGGGCTGGCAAGTAGGTATACTTGCGCAGCCTGTGTGACAGCACCAGGCTGCACGTGGGTCTCGCAATGACCGACCCGTAGACATTCTTTTACGAGGCCGCTCCTGTGGGTGGCACAACACGTGCTGCAAGCCCACGAGCGGCATTTGTATTTACAAGCCCCGGCACTCCTGGTGCACTAGACTAGGGACTGACAGTAAACCAAATAAGCCAAACATGGATACAATCGATACATCAATTTAACATAGGGAGCACTTGCGCTGTGGCACTGATCAGCAGTGGCACGGCGCCCAAAGCATATACCAGCAAAACATCGTAAAACAGTGGAGGCAAACAGAAAAAATGGAGGAGAGACTCAAGCCAATGATGTCAGGTCTAACACTCCCGGTGGGGGGTGTAGACTGCGTCTCTTAGGAGGCGAGATGGCAACCAAAACGGACTCGGAGAGGGCGCTGCCTCGGTCCTCCAAAGGGGCTAGAAATGTTCAAACTAATACACTGGACCGTTACTCTAAGTCCAAGGGGTCCCCAGTGGACGCGAAAAGGGCCTTCGCCGGAGGTGAGGAGACAGTGCCTGTGGGAGACGAACCAACACTGAAGGACCTAATGAGGGCTATTACAGGAGTTCAGTCGTCCCTTGGCCAAATGATGGAGGCCCTAGACGCTAAACATGACACTGTGACTATCGAAATGGGGTTAATAAGAGCGGGCCTTGTGAAAGCAAAGGAAAAGGTCAAGACTCTGGAACTCAAAACTGCCAGCTTAATAGTGAGGTGCATGATCTTAAAGCCTCCTGTGTACAGGTCGATCGCAAGTAAGACGATTATGAAGGGCGGGCACGAAGAAACAACGTCCGAATACTGGGGGTGCCGGAAAAATCAGAAGGCCAGACACCAGACCTGTTTGTGGCGCATCGAGCATCCACAAGCCTACAGTCCTGTTGTCACTAGATGCAACCATGGCATTTGACAGGGTCGAATGGCCATATTTGTTTGCGGTTCTCGCGATGGAGTTTATTGGGTGGGTCCGTCTCCCTTATGCTAGTCCCCTGGTGAGGGTTGTGGTAAACAACCACAAATCCGTAGACTTCCCCCTGGGTAAGGGTACGAGGCAGGGATGCCCCCTTGCTTCATTGCTGTTTGCGTTGGCGCTTGAGCCGCTCGCTGCATGGGTCCGATGGGACCGGTCGATTCGCGGGCTGCGCTGGACGCCTGAGTGGGAGGACACGATCTCCCTCTATGCCGATGACATTCTGCTTTACCTTACCAACCCCCGGGCCTCTGTGGTCGCTTTCATGGACGTCCTGGCTATATTTGGATTCGCCATTAATTGGGCCAAGTCAGTGCTTTTTGTCGTTAGTGGTGACCCCCCGGTTATCCCGAGTTCCATTCCGCTTCGGCTCGAGACCACAGGATTTCGGTATCTGGGCATATTTGTGACCAAAGATCCGAAGTTGAGGTACGATATGAACCTGGAGCCCCCCTGGCCAGATTTCGGAGAGATGTGGTGAGATGGAAATCATTGCCACTCTCTTTGTTGGGCCGTGCAATGTTATTCAAAAGGATGGCTCTCCCCGTTTTTTGTATGCGCTCCAAAATACAATGGATCCAATGCCCCCCTCGTATTTCAGGGATATAGAATCCCTCCAGAGACAACTTCTCTGGGAGGGCAGACCCCGTATTGCTTTTTCCAAACTCACTCTTCCCTGGTACGATGGAGGGATCGGTTTACCGGACCTCGGGAAGTACTATTGGGCTTCCCAGCTGGCGGCGATAAATCACGCGATTTACCGGTCCCCTTTGGACCCCGGCTATGCGATGGATCGTGGGCAGATACCTGGGGGTGATCTTGCTAGGGCACTCTACGCTAAGAATAGACGATTCCCCCACGTTGGACCGACGGCACATGCTGTTCATTTATGGCATGCTGCTAATCGATGTTTGCAGTGGGATGGGAAACTTACTATGGCTACCCCGTTGTGGAATTCGGAGAGGTTAGGCAGCCTATGGAAGACGAAGGGATTAGATAAGTGGGACCTCATTGGGATCTCACAAATAAAGGACCTGTGGGGGTAAGATGGGGACTGACGTTTGAAGCACTGCAGGAACAGTACCAGATGCAGGAATGTGAGCGCTTTCGATATCTTCAGGTCCGACATGCCTTGCTTGCAAATATCCCCCGTGACACTGAGCTCCCGGATGCCTCCCCATTGGAGGACCAAGTATTAGATGGTTTACTACTGACCAAAACCATATCACTGATATATAAGAAATTGATTAATCACATGAGTGACCCCCTGGTGAATATTAGAGAGAAGTGGGGCGAGGATGGCCTAGTCTTGGATGATGAAGACTGGAGAGAGGCCGTTTCCTCCCCCAAAGTTGTAGCCATCCAGATGCAACTTAGACTGGTGCAGTTAAAAGTTTTGCACAAGGTGTATGTCACGGGCCCTCGGTTGGTACAGATGGGTTTGGCTGACAGCGGGGAATGTAGGAAAGGTTGTGGGGTGATCGGAACGTTCATGCACATTCTGTGGCACTGCGGGGCAATACAGGACTACTGCGGTAAAGTTCACGAGAAGATCCGAGAGGTAGTGTGGGTGGAACTGGTGATAGAGACACAACGTTGTATATTGAATGTCTGGGAGCCAACTGATCTGACTTCGCACTGGAAGCAATGGGTGACCCTAGCATGCATGATAGCCAAACGTAATATAGCCCAGTAGTGGGGGGCGGGTCAGGTGCCACAAATTGGGAAATGGATGAAAGACCTTGACTGGTGCATGTTTACGGAAATAGCGGTTTACATGTCCAGGGGCCGGCCCAAGAAATGGGGGAAGATTTGGGGTGCACGGAATGGCTACAGGGGTGATATATGTACTCCACCGAGTTTGGATGAGGAAACAATGGCACTGATGTCCCAGTAACCCTTACATTCGTTCTAAATGTACTCTGACTAATGGAAATGTGTGATCACCTGAGGAGAAAAGAGATGTCACCTGATGCATT
Organism: Lissotriton vulgaris; assembly: GCF_964263255.1. Classification (NCBI taxonomy): domain Eukaryota; kingdom Metazoa; phylum Chordata; class Amphibia; order Caudata; family Salamandridae; genus Lissotriton; species Lissotriton vulgaris. The sequence goes on from NC_141699.1 coordinate 345,425,882, forward strand.
TTGTTTGTTCTAAATAATAAAAAGATTTTTTTTTTTTTAAATAGCGCGTTCACACAGTTTTCCCTGAGAACTGTAGGGTCATCAGTAGGATGGAAACAGGCGATACGACCGATACGACCTGCACCTGGATTCCCTCCGACTCAGATTTCGAGTTGGGATTTATTTGATAATACACCCTTATCCTCGGGTGACCATCCATCAATCACCATTTTATTTTTGGACAATTGGGGAGATCTCTACGCACGTTTTCATAGTAAATGTGGGATGGACAGAGGGGAGTAGATAGACAATGGAGAATACTACTAAATGGAAGGCTTTAGGGAGGAGTAAGAAGGGGAGGGGTTAAATGAAGTTTAGGGAGGGGTTTATACACCCTTCCACAAAAAACAAGCCTCTTCCTGTTCAAAAACTGCCCTTCTACAGTTCCTAGAGCTAAAAAGAACCCACAACTGTTGCACATGCACTCCAGCTCAGAATTGGAGTAAGTCCAGCATCCACATGGCTACTCACAAATACTCCAACACATGCTAAATAAAATAATTGAGTTAGGGAACTCAAATAAAATCCCATGAGAATGAATGCTAACTTAAATTAAATCATTTAAACTGTTTAACAAAATATTACATTTTATTTAATACTAATTAAAAAAAAATGATTACTAATTTATTTTAAAATATATTTTTTTATTTTTAAAAATGGTAACATTAATATTTCTTTAAAAAAGTAAACGAATTGTTAATGCTATACATCACTACTAATCATTTGAAATGCATAAGTACATTTTATTTTTACTCTACATGGGATTTTTTTCAAATTGAACAGAATAAAACTGGATATTAAAGGAAGTATATTAAAGATAATTTTATTTAAATTAAAAAATAGGTTAATAATATAACATTTCATTTCATTATATTATTCTACATTTAAAATAAATATCTAGGGGTATGTGGCCAAGATGGCGGCGGAGTAGGACGTGCTTTCCAGTCCCTCCGGCGCCGCAAAGTTCACCGCATTGTTCAGCGCCCTCTAAGGTGCCCATCCGAGCAAGGAATAGCGGTGCCCGGGGCCCAGGTGCTATTCTACAGGGGTCCGGGGCCCCATTTCACGGTTCCGACCCGGTGATCGGCGGAGACGAACGAAGCGGCCTTCACCCACGAGGAGACCGGGGAGTGGCCTGGGTCCCGCTGCCGGGGTGGCCTGGGGAGAAGTCGCGGTGCGGTGAGTGCATGCGGCAGCCTGATCAACGGCGCCCCGTGCTGTTGGAGGGCACCCCCGAGCTGCCTGCTTAACCTGGCGGCCTGCCCGGGGATCGAAAGCGCCTGGAGGAGAGGCCTTGAGATGAGCGGAGTTGGGAGCTAGGCCTGATACCCCTGAAGCGGTGACACTGGAGTAAGAGCGTTGGAGCAACCGGAGTGACAGCGGAATCGTGGTGCCCGGTGCCCAGGTGCTACTCGATGGGAGGCTGGGGCCCCGTGGTATGTGTCCGACCCGAGTTTCTGCGGTGATAAGCGGTGAGGCCTAGACCCACGAGGAGACCGGGGAGTGCCCTGAGTCCCGCGGCGACCTGGGAAGGAATCGCGGTGCAGTGAGTTTCCGCGCCAGCCTGGTCAACGGTGCCCCGTGCTGCTGGGGGCATCCCTGAACTACCTGCTTTGACTGGCGGCCCACCCGGAAGATCGGAGGTGCCTGAGTATGAGGCCTTGAGGTGAGCAGAGCGGGGAGCGAGGCCAGAATTCCCTGGATGGCAACACTGGCCTGTGTTGGAGCTGCGCCCGGAACGGAAGCGTTGGGGCACCTGGAGTAGCTGCGGCAGTGCTGAAGCACCCCCGCGGATTGGAGGTGACTGGTGGGCGGCCTAGCAAGAACAGAGTGGTGGCTAGTGACCCCTTGTGTGGGGTGGAGAGCTGGATCAGGAGCGTGAAGTGCACCTGGGGTGTGTGGTGGAACAGTGGGAGCTGGAGCCCCGTGCGGCACAATTGCGAGCTATGGACTAAGAAGCGGGTCCTCTAGCTGTAGCCCAAACAGGCCGCCGAGGGTGTCGGGACTGCGGGCTGCATATCGGCGGTCGGTGCTGACTCTGTCTGTCGGACTGGTGGGGGCAAGCGGCCTGGGAGAGGCCTGATACAAGCAGCTGCACTCCTCCCCCACAACCCTGATGTCGCGACCGACTGGGCCCCGAGGCAGAGGGCCCGAGTTTTGAGGATCTTCCCCGCTCTCCCCTCGGCGAGGCCCCTCCAGAGCCTTGCAGGTGTGCGTGGGAGAGTGGACGGAGCGGGCCTTGAAGGGCTGAAAATACTGCGAGGCTGCGGGGCTGTCTGGTAGCAGCGGTAAGGAGGAGGCTGAGATCTGTGAAAACTACGGAGATCTTTGAAGGCTGCGGCGGTGTGGTGCCTCCGGTTGCGTGAGGCAGGTGAGGAAAACTAAACTTTTGCAGACGCTTCCTTCTTCGTCCTGGTGGTTTGCCTGGGGGCCTACACAGAGGGGGACATGGCATCGACCAGACTGAAGAAAGACAAACCTGGAAAAGATGGAACGCCGAAATTAGCGACGCAGCCTCCCTCACCAGTGTCGGATAAGTCCCCGCGACGAGACGAGAATGCGGAACCCGCCACCAAGGCCTTCATGATAGAGCTGTTCGCTGCCATCAAAGAGGACATCGCAGACTTGCGCTCCCAGCTGGCGTCCGATCTCCGTGAGGTGCGGCAGGACGTGGATGGAGTGGGAGAGCGAGTGGCGATGCTGGAGGAACATGATTTGAGTACAGCGGAGGATATACACCGTCTCCAGCAGGATGTGCCCCGTCTGACAGAACAGAACCTGGACCTGCAAGCCCATACCGAAGATTTTGAGAATAGATCCCGCGGCAACAACATTGGGATTCGGGCGGTACCGTGGAAGGGAGAGGGATCCGACCTACGGGACGATGTAGAAGTTCCCTTCAAACATATCTTGAATGAGGAAGACCTGCAGGACATACAGATGGATCGAGTGCATAGAGTCGGGCTGTCACAGGGCCCTAAAGCTCCTCCCCCTGATATATTAGTTTGCGTGCATGACTTTCAGCTTAAGGTACGGATCTTAGGGAAGGCACGCGATTTCGATCCCCTTCAGTTCCGTGGCCATCGCCCTCTGCTCTTTCAGGACCTAGCAACCTCTACTCTAGTGAAGCAGAGGAAATTTAAGCCAGTGACGACCTACCTGTGGGAGCAAGGCATGCCCTATTCCCGGGGTCACCCATTTAGGCTGGTCTTCAGATGGAAGAATAAACTGATCCAAGTTTGTTCCTTGGAGGCGGCCATGGACATTCTGGGGTTGGAAAGGAACTCTCCCTCCTCTGGCAATGGGGGTTCTCCCAGCAGACGAAGGCGGCGCTCTGATGAATGGCAGAGGGTTCGCAAACCTGCTCCAGCTGCTAAACCTGACCTGTCTGTGAGTTTGCAAGAAAGAGGGGCTGCGGTCGCCTCTGTGGCCCTAGTAACGGAGGCAACAGTGGGCACTTGAGGCGCGGTCACGTTGTAAGGCCCTAAGAGGGCTGATTGCTGGTGTCGGAGGGGCCCACCCACAAAAGGTAAATAACAGGGGTTTCTTCGTCCCTGTCTGGTAGTGAGTCCTGTATCAGGAACTGGATGACTGACGGAGGGCGCCATGTCCCCCTGCCTTTCAGGCCTGTTTCAAGAACTGTCATGTGCTCTCTTTTCTTGTATTGTTTTACTCTGTGTTCTTGGGGTTTTTCTGGAATGGGGGGAGGGAGTGCTGGGGGGGTGGAGCGGGGGTTGGGGGGTGGATCCGCGTCAGCTAGGGGGGGAGGGCAGGAGAAATTGGAGGGGGCTTTAGAGGTGCATTGGATTCAGGTATGTTCCGGGGAGGTCCTTAGCTGTATTGTACTACACCAGTAATGGCTGTGTCGCGTTGGGAACTGAGGGTAGTAGGAGCGTTGAGCCCACCGTCTGGCGGTATTGAGAACAGTTGCCCTTATGTGGAGGTCGCTAACGGCCTTTGAACGATGGCTGGTCTGTAAAAAGGATGACCGTAGTCTTATATCGGAACTCTATGCGATAATTTTGTGCTGTCCCCGGAAGCAACGTACGAAGGTGCAGGTGCGTTGGGAGACGGAATTGGGGCGTCCCCTATCGACCAAAGAATGGGAGCATGTGTTCTACTGGGCGCATCACACGACCTCTAACACTGCAGGGACTGAATCGGCCTACAAAACAGCGACCTATTGGTATTATACTCCAGAGCGCATCAAGATGTGGGACAAAGCAAAGTCAGGCCTATGTTGGAGGGGTTGCAGGATGTCTGGGAACTTGGTGAATTTGCTGTGGCGCTGGCCGAAGCTGGAACGTTATTGGGCGACAGTCCTTGATGAGTTGGATGCTGCTTTTCAAATCACACTGCCCCGACTGCCCGAACATACTCTGCTAGGGCTACCTGACCCTAAATGTTTTCCCCTGCGCTCCCTTAGGGGTAAACAAATTGCACTGGCTCTATTGGCGGCGCGGCAAGTCCTTTTAGCACAATGGGGCTCTCCGGTGGTACCTGATACTCGGGATTGGATTCAGAGGCTGTAGCACACCCTTGCTATGGAGCGCCTTTTCTTGGGTATGGATGGGAAAGGTTCTGAATATGCTAACCTTTGGGCACCGTTTTTGCAGCTCTTGTCTAAGGATCTTCGAGAGGTGACATGCCTGAAGTACTTGCAAATACTACAACTTATACCCCTGGAACCTGTTGGCGCTTCAACGCGCTCCTAAAAGGCCCATTACCTGCAGCTATGCAGAGGGAGGTTGAGCCCTGGAGGACACGTGATACTTGGTTAGCTGACACGGAGAGGGTGGGGGCGGGGAGGGGGGAGGGGGTTGTGGGCAGGTGAGGGGTTCGGAGGGATGGGGGGGCCCTGTTTTTTTCTGTTCTTTTGATTCTTCTCTTCTAAAAGCGGACAGTATGCTTCTGGTGAGGTAGTGGTGATTCCTCAACTGCGCGGGGTCGACCTCCGGGATGTAGACCCAAAACACTGTGTTCGCTCATTGTTTGAATCCACCCTGCCGGCGTGTAGATGTAGGCAGCTGGGCTGTGTTCTAAGATGTTTTAACCGCACAATAAAATGTTTGATTCTAAAATAAATATCTAAAATTAACAGTAATATTTAATTTTAATTTAAAAGTGTATAGAAACATTTCCCCATACTTTACCATGTGGAGATCTTCACGCCGATAGCACATCTCTACTAAGTGTCCAGAACATCAAAAACAGTCATAAAGTCACTAAAGGTACTAGCTTTAGAGTCATATTTCATTTTTTAGGGACTGTACCACTTATTTCAAGGTGAAAGGTCATGTAAGTCTACACTTTTGAGTAACTTTGCATTCAGAAATTGAGTATTAAAGTTATTCTAAAGTTTAGGAGTAAACGTACATGTTTAGATCTGTTCACGTGTACAGTTACTTTTCTGAATTATAACAATATTTATTTTTTATTAAATACTATTTGGCAACAATTTTACATTTTAAGGACAATTATATCTTACATATCTGTACAAAAATAAAATAATGTAAACGGTAAGAGTAGCTGGCCCACGTAGTGGCATTGTCAGAACACCAAAGAATGAAAAGCAATTGAAATGGAGTTCAGCTGAGCTTTGTCATCACTGGCCCTTTGCCCCACCCTACAGCCACCCACAACTTTCATTGGAGCCTGCAGCTGGCACTGATCACTGAAACATACCACTGCCGCCAATAGAGAGGTGACAGCAGCTGCAGCTGGGAGGCAGGTGTGTGGATAGAAGGGCGGGGAAGGCTACTGATAATGCACTGAACTGGCATTACAACAGATATGGTAGATATCCTCATGCTTGCCACCACTGCTTAAAGGAAAACCCAGAGGACAGGAACTTCCCACTTAAAAGGGGCACAACCCATTGCATCTCTTTTTGTTATCAAAAGTTAACACATACCCACACTTTTACTTACATTTTTGGGTTTAAGCTGTTACCATAGTTTTGCATTACCCCACTAGGGGCCATATGTAGGTGGCCAAATACCGGTCGGTAAAGCCGAAAATCGGTAACTTTCGGCTTTACCGACCGGTATTTAGCCCTGTGAGATGTACGTATTACCGAATGGCATCGGTAATAACAAATCGGTAAATAATTACCGAATCCTTATTTACCGATCGGAGAACACCAAAACAATGAATACCGAATCGGTAAATAATGAATCGGTAAAAATCCCAAAATGCAATGTAGCAAAAATCGGTATTACCGAATTTGACCAAAATCGGTAATAACGAATAGGTATTTACCACTGATCCTGAGCAGGTGGTAATCAGGTGCAGTGCATAAAAACAGCCCCAAAATGCAACAGTGTGAACACAATGGCGGGCCTCTACCTCATAGCAAGGCGGCTACGCTTGAGAGCAGCAGGAGTGAGGATCTGGAGACGGGAAGAGCGGGTGTACAGACTGCGCATCACATTGTTTCAATTGACTGAACCAGAAATCCATGAAAGGTACAGGCTGCACCCACACACCATCCTTGACCTAATACGGGACCTCAAACCCTATCTTGAGCATCAGACACCAAGGGCGCACGCAATACCAACCCATGTCCAGGTACTCTGTTGCGTGCACCTCCTGGCATCAGGAAGTTACCAGGGTGTGATAGCCGCAGTAGGTGGTGTGTCACAGAGCTGTCTATCTCGTTTTTTCAACACCTTCCTGGATGCCATGATGGACAGAATGGAACATTACATTACCTTCCCCAGTACACAGGCGGAGCTGCAGAGGACCATGCTGGATTTCTACCAACTGGCGCAGTTCCCCCACATCATTGGCTGCGTCGATGGGACCCATATACCAATCTGCCCACCTGCAGCAACAGAATACATTTACCTCAACCGCAAATCCACCCACTCCATTAATGTGCAGGTGATATGTGATGCCAAGTTCATCATAACTGACATTGTGGCCAAATTCCCAGGGAGTACCCACGACTCGTACATATTCCGGAACAGTGGTATCCATACATGTCTGGCTGATGGTGAATTTGGAGAAGGATACCTACTAGGTAAATCAATGTGACACACCCTGATGTACACCTTGGCTCAAGCTATTGGTCACACAAATTAATGGCACTTTCTTTTGTATTTAGGTGACAGCGCATATGCCCTCCGGCCTTACCTACTCACACCATATCTCAACCCAACCACCCCAAGGGAGAGGAGATACAATGTGGCACCTAAGAGCACATGCAACGTGGTGGAGCGCACCTTTGGACTGTTTAAAAGCAGATTCCGTTGCCTCCACAAAAGTGGAGGTGCACGTCAGTACAGCCCCATCAAATGTTGCAAAATTATTGCTACATGTGCAATGCTACACAATCTGGCCACAAAAAAAGGAACAGCAGTGGAACTAACTGACTCTGAGGACGAGGACAACCCTCAGCCAGAGCCCTGCGCAGCTGGTGTTGCAGTTGAACATGATGGGAGACAGAGACGAGCAGAGTAACGAGACAGAGCCAGTAACAGTTTTTTGTAATGGTGTTTAATAAGCACACCACCAGTATTGTAAACAGTGTCCGTTTGGACATGGGTTACATCACCCATCTAATGTTTGGCAATTGGCAGTGGTTCCTACTTCCTGCGTCCACGTGCTGCATGTACACGCTCCCTGCCAACACTGTTTGTAGTGTCAGACTGTTCCTGCGCAGCGCCGTGGCGTTCACTGCGCCTCCTGCCCTCGGTGGGGGATGGCGTAATGCTACCAAAGCTAGTAGCCTCCTCACTGTCCCCCTTCCATTGTGGCCGCCTTCGCATTCTGCAGGAGCTCTAATGCGGAGGTCACTGAAACCATGCCCCTGGCCACATCCCTGCTACAATGCGCCATCTCCTCCTGCATGGCAATGGACCTTCCACACATCAGTGAGGTTGCAGTGGCCAGCCGGTTCACTGCCTTGGTATAGGCCTGGAGCCTCTGCCTCTCCCTGCGCCTGCCAAGACGGTCCTGCTCCAACTGGCTGCAGAGGTTGTCCACAGAGTTGCAACTCTCTGCATTCCTTCACACATGTTGTCTCCCATTGCACTGATGCCCTTTTCCATCCTGTGCATGTATTTGTTAATGTGTGCCACCTCCCTGTGCAGTGATCTCATCTCCCTCCATTGCAGGCGCTGGACCTTCAGCATGTTGCCTTCCAGTCCAGCAAACACACTTCCATCCTGTTCGGATGCTTCAGGACTGTCCGACCTTGCCCTGCGGCGTCTGGATGAACTGTGGGCGCCCTCAGATGGAGTACCAGCCCTCTCCCTGTTGCCCCCCTCATGGACTGGAGACTGTTGGCCCTCTGTGCCCTCCTCTGACGACTCCTCCATCTGCTGGAGGGTGGCCACGGCATGCCTCTTGCCTGACTGTGGTGGTGGTGGTAGTGTTGGTGATCATCGCAGTGGGGACTGGGTATGAGGGGATGGCGGCATTCCCTGGTGCTGTGGTGATGCCTGTGATGGAGGAGTTGGTGGTGGTGGTTACGCGGAGCTTGTGGTCCCTGCAGGCATGCTTTCTTCCTCATGTTGCCTCCCCTCTGGCCTGGCTGTCTTTGCTCCCCTCTGCAGCACTGCGAGATGTCTCGCCTGTAATGACACAAATGTAGATATATTCACTGCTCTGTCTGCATTTGAATTACATTAAACATCATGCCTACAGATCACAGTAATTGTCCTGAGATTGCCAATTACTTTCACATGCTATTGTGTTTGCTAGCCTGACTGTCCTATACATCAGTTCCATCGAACTACATTTCCCACAATGCATAGCAGGTAATGAGTAAGACATGGAGTGGAGTGGGAGCTCCTATGCCACTATGGGGATTGGTGTTGGGGAGGGGGTAGCACAGCATGCTGGGCATGCATCTTAACTTGTTTCCTTGCTGCTCTGGCAGAGCTGTCCGCGTCTCGCACACCACTCACACTCTCCGGCTGGAGGGTGGACTCCACCATCAGTTCCAGTGTTGTTGGTGCTGGTGCTCTGTTCTTTCCTCCACCAGTTTTGCCAGCCTGTCTCTGCCTCTCTGCCATCCTTGCTTTCGCCGTCTTCCTGAGGTCGTACCACCTCTTCTTGATGTCGTCAATGGCACGCTGGGTCACACCTATAGCATTTATTTTGTCCTGTATGTCAATCCAGATCTGTCTCTTTTGAGACTCGGGCACATGGAGGGACTGCCATGGTCCTGACTCACATCCTGGATCAGTACCTCCAGCTCCTTTTCGCTGAACTTCAGCTTTCTTTTCCTCTCACTTTCCTCCCTCTCCCTGTCCTGGCTTGCGATTTCAAAGCAGTTTTTTTCTTCTGGTTTGTAGCTCTGAGCCTCTGTTGCTCCTGGCTCCTCAGCTCACCTGCCTGCCTCACAGTAAGCTCCAGGTTCAGTGGAGCTGCCAGGGCGTGGCCACTTCCTGTTTGGGAGGTGATTGGGTGAAACAGGATTGGCTGATTCATCAAATTACAAATTTTTGAATTACAGATTCGGTATTTACCGATTCGGTAATGAATTTGGTAATTCCGATTCGGTATTGGTTTTTCTGTATTTTTTTTTTACTGATTCTTTACCGATTTTTAACGAATCGGTAATATTTACCGATTTTTTATCTACATCGCATTTTCCGATTCCTTAATACCGAATCGGTAAAATTCGGTATTAAGGAATCGGTATTCATGTTTTACCTACATATGGCCCTTAGTCCTCAGTTGCAAATGGGGCACAAATACCGACTCAGAAGCCAACTTCTATTAGTGCCCACAGTAGGATTCAAACCTGAATGCTTACTGCAGGTAAACTCTTGTACAAATTGTGCAAGCAACAGCAACCATTTCACGTTTGCACCCTTCGGAATATGCAAAAACGTAGTGCTTTTTCTCCCATTCCAAGCTCCATACTTGGAATACAGGGCAAATTTCACGCCTAACAAATGTCTAAGCCAACGGCATAAGTCTTTAAGGGGTGCAACACTTGCACCAAGAATTGTGCCCCACTTGGAATGAGCGCTGTGGCAGGGCTTATTTTATTTTCCCTGGAAGAATTACACATTGAGGTAGCCACAACAAGAGAGAGACCTCATTTCACTTCAGAAAGAACACTGGCCGCTGAACTATCTTACCAACTACATATATTGTTCTTCTGATAAGATGGCTTGTAAGGTTTGGTCGCCTGCTGCATAGGTCCTCATTTAGATATTGTCAGGCTGTTGGTGGGTATTCCACGATTTTAGTTGATTACATTGGTGCAAGTGGTAATTCTGATGCTACTGCAGGATTAGAATTAAATAGTGAATACAACACAGTATGTAGTGTAGTTCCTAGTTTCCCACTAGGCCCTGCGCATTGGAATAACATAAACAGTAGTATTGACGTGGAACTGCGGATATTCCAGGCCTCCACTGACTATGCTAAACTTTATTGGGTTGTGTTACCAACTAGCTCAGAGGTCACTGGAAACTTTCTTCTCTGCATAGGAAGTGATCAGCTTCCTTGGCACAGACAAGAAGGGATTCAGTTTTCCAACAACCGTGCAACATGACAACTTTGCTCCTCAGATCAAGAGTCAATCTCTAGGGTCGTGTGAAACAATAGACATAGATTTCACTCAGTCAGTCTAGTGCAGTTTACTTTCACAGTATGTAGAGAATAGAGAGACGGGCGTTTATCAATAAAGGTTTAACATTTATTGAACAGTCTTTCTTCTCATACAAGAGAAATGTATTGCCACAATTGCAATAACTGTTATTATAAAAAGTACGTACAGTAAGATAAGTATTGCGAAATAGAACTGTAAAAGCATTGATATGGTTTCTTAGCCATACAATGGTTTAAAAGTAATAAAACATATATACAGTCATATATACATTAGGCTAACATACTCAACTGGTGCTTCTAACTAAGCCTACCCCAGTGTGCCTGACCTAAGCCTAACACGTGAAAAGGGAGTAAGTAAGTAGCTTAAGTTGAGTTGGTTTTGCCAAGGTTTGTTTCAAGAATTCTCGTCTAAGGGTTTAGTCAACACCATACCTCTGAATAGAATGATGGAGGATTGGTATCTCCTTCAGGGGTCTCTCTCGATATCCCAGTCACCTGCGAGGGTAAACCGGAAGCGCCGGGACTGGATTTCTCTGCACGAGAAATGCAGCGGCTTCTCTCAGCGCGTCGGGAGGAAGGAGGGGGGACAGCGTCCGCGGGCAGCTGGGCTGGATGTCTTCGCAGAGGACGGCTGCACGGCTCCTCAAGCGTACTGCACCATAGTTCGCGCTGTAGCGGCGATAATGGTAATCAGCAGCTTCACCACCACAGGATAGCAGGCTGCAGCGACAGAGTGCTAGTTTTTACCAACACAGGGTCATGCAGGCAGCTGGCATCAGCAACAGGGAACGAACTCGCAGCTCGTAGCTCTCTCAGCTCACATTGCTTAAGGCAACGTTGGTAATATTTATACCTGACAGGTGCCGGGTTTGACGCAAGTTTGCTGGACATAAGACGTCAATTAAAGATGTCACTAGGAAGTGACAGATATCAGTTGCTCATTAGAGTTCCATTACTAATCAAAACATAGCAAGCGGGGATTTCCAGGTTTGCTAAGTTTTTATCTTGTTGAAGAACTCGGAGTGTTATCTAGGAATATCAGATAGTGACTGCTGCTCTGTCATTGCACTAATTGGTCGCAAAGGAAGTAGCAGAGAGTCATGCTGGAATGTGGCTCTGTTCGTGTGAGGCCAGAGATGACTTTTCAGAAAATCGCACTTGAACGGTTATGCCAATATAGGGAATAAATGGATTTATAGCCGAATAGGGGCATAAGGTCACAGTATCGATCAGGAACCTAGATAAGCACGCAACACCCACTCCACGTTTTCATGTCCATCAAAATTACTAAAACTAAGCAATTAGATGTATGTGTAACATTGCCCACCCCAAAATACATAAATGCATTCGAAATAGGCGTACTTGTAATACATGGAATTTAGGTACTGTACGTTTCTTAAAGCATAGAAATCATTCAAAGGATTATTGCATTTGAAATTAATGAACGATTATGCAAAAGGAATTACACATGAAGTATCTCTGACAGAAGAAATGCGAGATAAATCATCACATAAAAATGCATTGTAATAACATGTGTGCTAGAGGCTGGTGTTATGTTGTTATGTCTCTAGATGTGCTTAGAAATAGAAGTGTGAAGCTTCTGTTCTCTAAGAATAGTTTTTACGTTAAGCAAAGAATTTGTTCGTGCCAAAAAAGGTCAATATTAGAAAAAATTGTCCAATTCAAAGAAAATAGATTTCCAAAGCTCCTGGCAGTTTTTGTTGATCAAAACTGAAGGCCGAATTCAGAGTTCATGGGAACGCTGTGTGTCGGAAAGCTTCTCAAAAGTTATTGTTTCTCTATGGGTGAGAACATCGTATCAGACAGGCTCGCAAAGAATTGGTCTACAAAATCAGGTGATAGTTCAACCAAATTAGATAGCGCTGTAACTTGGCAGGTGTGAGAATGATTGCTGTCATCGAAGGCAGGACCAGCAATGCTCACAGAACGTTGTACCTGGATGATGTTGCTTTTGTCACTCGCTCCACTGTTACCACTTGGCTGTAGTACAGGAGTCTCCGCGAATGCCGTCATCAGGATTGGTAGCCGCTGGGGACAACACAATGCGTGAGCCGTTATTGGACTGAGCAAAGTATCGACGTCCATTGGTACTGCTGATGGAAGTGAAAGACAGATGTCCAACACGCATTCATCGCCGCAAAGCATACACCGTAGCACAGGTAAAATGCAATTTTGCCATATCGGTCTGAATGAAAGGAACCAGGTCATGTTTAGATCTCTCAGCCTGGCCAATCCGAGGACGTTAGTTATCCTGTCCCTGTAGCGCATTGCTAGGATTGTCTCTTCCATTCCCATGGGAGCTATGTCTGAGCCGAGGCTTGCCATAACGTAGCAGGATGGTCAAAAATAGAATCCCTGCAACGAGTCCCAAAAATAGTGGAATGCCGCCAAAAATGGAGTGCACTAAATTAGGAAAGATTCCCAAAATTGCCTGGAAGGGTGTTAGCAGTCCCGTAAAGACTGTCTTAAATATGCCTGGGATGCTTGTTGCACTAGACATGTTAAGGAGTTGGCTGAACATTTCTACGAAATGCACGGGGCAATTTGTTGATAAAAGGTCATGGACTTCAGTAGCCGTCCTTGCGACTAGAAGATCATACGTCTCTTTAGATGACGTTATAGGCACTGTTGTCTGTAAAAGCACAGATTTCATTTTGCTTAATGTATCAATTCGTATAGAATAGAGATTCAGACGAGGCCAGAGAGGAGTCACTATGTCTGGAGGCCCGCTCGGGAACAATGCTTGCATACAACATTTGACCATGGACGTTACTTGTACTAGATAACTTTTCCCGGGCGCGAGGCCACAGCACCTGTGATCCGTTCTAAGAATGTAACTCCCGTTAGAAAGTTGCATAAAGAAGGGCTCTATCTGAGTTGCAGGTGTGACTAGCTGGTGGCATGAAAGGTTGTTTGTATTTCCATCACATGCTCCGTGTAAATTAATACCCTGACACAAAAGTATACCGCTTAGTGAGTGTTTACAGTTGTTACCACTAAGAAATACATTTTTGTCGCTGTCACTATAGCAAGAATGAGTGTATGGTAATTTCCATTCGGATTTAACATATCCTTTACCCAATTGTTCATATTGGCCAGCAGGTATGTACTCAAGGCATTTATGAAATCGGAAAGTTGTAATCGGAATTGTGATAATTCCGTGTATTATCCATTCAATGACAGGACTCTCTGACATTGTCAATGGTAATCTCTCGAGTTTTTCGATGCTCAGGATTGTATAGTCTGCTCCTTTCTGTGCCAAACTGATCTGTTTATCAGTAAGGTTAAAACTGGAAAATAATGACGTTGTGTTGATTAAACGCCAAGGCACATAGCCTGAACGAAGATTTTGCAGCGTCCAGCCTAATTCTATAATAGAGCGTAATTGAGATTGGCCATGTTGTAACATAAGCAAATCTCTGTCTATCACATCAAAGGCAGAGGATACAATATTGTCCAAAGAATATATTCTGGAAGACAGAGTCATTAACCCATTGTCTACCACAGAAAGTGATTTCTCCAAATTAATACGATCAATTTCTCGTATTTTTTCACCAGTTTCAATTTGCTTTACTTTCCAAGCCTTGTTGTAAGCAGCATAGATACTGGTCGCTATGAAACGCTTTTGACGCTGTTTGCGTGGTCCAAGAATGAACCATCTTTTAGTAAAGACAAGTGTTGCTTAATTTCAGCCAGTGTGGACGAAGTTAGCCATTCTAGGCAGAGTTTCCCTACACTGTATGTTGTTATAATCCCTGGATGTTGTCTCTGGGAGTATCTAGGGTCTAATCTGGTCATTTTTAACCCCTGTGTTTTATTCAGGAACCTATCTTGACAGCTATTTGTGTCTGTAGGCCAGATTAACCACTTTTTCCAATCAGGATGTGTTCTGTTGAAATGTAAAATTTGTGACACGTCTAACTCAATATCTGTGGTTGTATTCTCAGGTATTGGCTTTGGTATAGACGGTGTTTTCATTTCTTTGATCTTAGCTAGGCCAAGACAAGATGTTTGGTGTACTGTGTCATTTAAAAATAACATTTGTTCTGGTATCATGCAGGTTCTAAATAGTGCTTCTATGCCTTGCACCTGCCAATCTTTTGTACCCCAAATCGTTTTCGTTTCAATATTATTTTTCCAATAATCAAAACCAAATGTCATCATTTTGTCATAAAATGCTTCTGAATATATCAATTTAGAATTTGTCAGCATTGTTTTCATTCCTGTTTTATCTAACAGTTTATAAAAAAACGTTTCTGCATCACTTGTGTTAAACCCTGAGAAGTATTTGAATTTCTCAAAAAATGCTTTAGAACTGCTTTTAGGTGGTGTAGCACAATGTTCCCATTGATTATACATAAAAACATTTCTAGGCTGTGCAGATTTATGCAAGTAATGATCCCCATAGTGGGTATAACAGAATAACTGCTCATAACTAGATGAACCTTGTAAATAATCATGATCTGTGAATCTAGCTGACATTACTAAATCAGACATCATGTCATTAATACTGTTAAAGTCCCAATCATCAGAGAATGTACTTGGTGTCACAAAGTCACTTAATGAAACCTTTAGTTGATGAGGATACTTCAGGATTTCGACCGGACCATAGATCTCATAGTCTGTTTTCTCCCATACTACCCCACCAGGTATTGGAATTGCTGTGACATTTACTGTTGACAGTTCTCTTTTCTTCACGTGGGATGATCTGTGTGGTTTCAGGACTAGGTTGATGTTCTGACTTGCTGTGTCGATTCAATTGTAATGAACTTCCCTAAAATTAAAACTAAAATTAGGCAGAGTAGGAGTATGAATACCCCTGAGATAATCCAATGCTCAATCAACGGTGAATCCAGATATAGTTCTTTGATCTGTTGAAGGAGTCCTGTTGTATTTTCTTTAGAATACTTTTTTGTTTCTGGCATCACTTCGGGGTCGTTTAAATCTTCAGAGAAGTTGTCGAAGTTGATGAAATAACCAGAGGCAGTTCTGTCAATTGATGGGATTGTTCTTTCAATCTGTCTCTTGGTAGCACTTTCTGATGCCACATCATTGTAGACTGGTGTTGTTTCTTGACGAACTGTTTCAATCTGTGTTTCAAGAGGCACGAGTTCCATGGCATTATTGCATAGTCCTTCATTGTGCACTGCAGGCTGATCGAATGTGATGAGTCTTTCAGTTTGAACCTCTTGGATTGTTGCAAGTTTGGGTATTCTGTTGTTTCTTGGGAGTCCACTGGGCCTACTGTTGATTATAGGCCACATGCTTGTGGTTTTACCAGATCGATAGACACGACTCTGTTCTCCTTTTTACCAGCAAGGGGCGGTAGCACAACTGATCTTGTTCCGGTGACTGCTAAGACAGGTACTGCTTTTCTGTAAGAAGGCCCAAATTCCTTCTTCACCGCGATCTTTTCTCTGACTAGATCCCCAATCTTTGGAATCCAGACAGGCCTTGCTGGGGCTGTTGCGGGTGGTGCCTCGTCAGTGGTACTTGGCTGTTGCTTTAACTTTATGTTGCTTAATGATTTTCTTGTTTCATTCAGTTCCTGTAAAACAGCCAAACGGTCTTTTACATCAAACTGCGTTTTTTCTTCTTGTACCACTGATATCTGACTATCGAGGTCCTGAACGTTCATTCTAATTCCGAACAATAGTTCGTATGGGCTGAAACCTTTTAGAGAATTTCTTGGCATGTTGTTAAGACTAGTTTGGACACTTATTAAATGTTTGACCCACCCAGCGCCTGAACCTAATACCTTCGCTGTTATAGATTGCTTTATGTCACGTTTTTTTCTTTCTACCACACTATTCCCTTCGGGGTGCGACGGACAAGAATACCGCAACCCAATTCCCATGCTGGCCATGGCCTCCTTATAGGCTCGAGAGCTGAAAGCAGGACCCTGGTCAGAATGGAACGTGGTAATTGCGTATGTGCCGATAAAGACTCGCAAATCTTTTATAACCGTTCTAGCGTCAGCCGAGCGCTGGGGCCACATCCATATGAACCTCGTACAGGAATCCACTGCTACCATGATATATCTATAGTTGCCGTCCCTTTGTAGGGGACCACAGTGGTCCAGGTAAACGCATGCAAATGGTTTATCCGAGATGAGAAGGGGTGTCTGCGCTGGTCGTTTCACTGTTGATACTTTTATCCTTTGGCATATGTCGCATTCTAATACATACTTTTTAGTTTGTATTCTCAAGCGAGGCCACCAATATCTTTGTTTTAATAGTGATATTGTTGCGGAAACGCCAGCGTGTGCAGAAGCAAGCCCTTCGTGTGCCGCTTTGATTAGTCCTAGTCTGTGTTCCCTGTTTGGAATTACTTTATCCCCCACTCCAGGGATTCGAGCAAAAGGAACATTATTTTTATCCGTTAAGTACAAGTACTTTTCAGGAAAGCCTTTTGGGAGTGTTTTCTTATCATTTTTTACTGACGTACTGACAGCTTGTAGAATATCGCTGTCTATTTTTGTTTGTGACCGAGTTATCGCAGCTACGGAAGCCGTTTGCACAGCTGCCTTCGCGGCTTCATCAGCCAATGAATTCCCTGCAACGTGAACGCCATCACGTTGATGACTCAGTGTATCGCATTTATCTGCACAGAGGCACTTTGGAGGATTTCTTGGACGCTGACCCTGTGGTATTCCTTGTACCCTTCAGGACACAGCAGGACGACTCGCCGCACCCGCTCCGCGGGTGCCGCTTCACTGTCTTGGACACCGGCCACCGGGTGAGTGCGGTCAGCGGGGCTGCGAGCGTGCAGGGGACTCCATTGCCCAGGAGCCCCTGCGAGACCTTTGATTGACATCCGGTCCGCTCTCCCTGCTGCCGCCCCCCGCCCCTGGCTGTTTTAAAAACCCT
This sequence comes from Lissotriton vulgaris, assembly GCF_964263255.1. Lineage (NCBI taxonomy): Eukaryota > Metazoa > Chordata > Amphibia > Caudata > Salamandridae > Lissotriton > Lissotriton vulgaris. The sequence goes on from NC_141699.1 coordinate 345,443,386, forward strand.
CTTTCTCTCTTCACCTGCGGGACGCATTTATCTGCACAGAGGCACTTTGGAGGATTTCTTGGACGCTGACCCTGTGGTATTCCTTGTACCCTTCAGGACACAGCAGGACGACTCGCCGCACCCGCTCCGCGGGTGCCGCTTCACTGTCTTGGACACCGGCCACCGGGTGAGTGCGGTCAGCGGGGCTGCGAGCGTGCAGGGGACTCCATTGCCCAGGAGCCCCTGCGAGACCTTTGATTGACATCCGGTCCGCTCTCCCTGCTGCCGCCCCCCGCCCCTGGCTGTTTTAAAAACCCTCTTTCTCTCTTCACCTGCGGGACGCATTTATCTGCACAGAGGCACTTTGGAGGATTTCTTGGACGCTGACCCTGTGGTATTCCTTGTACCCTTCAGGACACAGCAGGACGACTCGCCGCACCCGCTCCGCGGGTGCCGCTTCACTGTCTTGGACACCGGCCACCGGGTGAGTGCGGTCAGCGGGGCTGCGAGCGTGCAGGGGACTCCATTGCCCAGGAGCCCCTGCGAGACCTTTGATTGACATCCGGTCCGCTCTCCCTGCTGCCGCCCCCCGCCCCTGGCTGTTTTAAAAACCCTCTTTCTCTCTTCACCTGCGGGACGCATTTATCTGCACAGAGGCACTTTGGAGGATTTCTTGGACGCTGACCCTGTGGTATTCCTTGTACCCTTCAGGACACAGCAGGACGACTCGCCGCACCCGCTCCGCGGGTGCCGCTTCACTGTCTTGGACACCGGCCACCGGGTGAGTGCGGTCAGCGGGGCTGCGAGCGTGCAGGGGACTCCATTGCCCAGGAGCCCCTGCGAGACCTTTGATTGACATCCGGTCCGCTCTCCCTGCTGCCGCCCCCCGCCCCTGGCTGTTTTAAAAACCCTCTTTCTCTCTTCACCTGCGGGACGCATTTATCTGCACAGAGGCACTTTGGAGGATTTCTTGGACGCTGACCCTGTGGTATTCCTTGTACCCTTCAGGACACAGCAGGACGACTCGCCGCACCCGCTCCGCGGGTGCCGCTTCACTGTCTTGGACACCGGCCACCGGGTGAGTGCGGTCAGCGGGGCTGCGAGCGTGCAGGGGACTCCATTGCCCAGGAGCCCCTGCGAGACCTTTGATTGACATCCGGTCCGCTCTCCCTGCTGCCGCCCCCCGCCCCTGGCTGTTTTAAAAACCCTCTTTCTCTCTTCACCTGCGGGACGCATTTATCTGCACAGAGGCACTTTGGAGGATTTCTTGGACGCTGACCCTGTGGTATTCCTTGTACCCTTCAGGACACAGCAGGACGACTCGCCGCACCCGCTCCGCGGGTGCCGCTTCACTGTCTTGGACACCGGCCACCGGGTGAGTGCGGTCAGCGGGGCTGCGAGCGTGCAGGGGACTCCATTGCCCAGGAGCCCCTGCGAGACCTTTGATTGACATCCGGTCCGCTCTCCCTGCTGCCGCCCCCCGCCCCTGGCTGTTTTAAAAACCCTCTTTCTCTCTTCACCTGCGGGACGCATTTATCTGCACAGAGGCACTTTGGAGGATTTCTTGGACGCTGACCCTGTGGTATTCCTTGTACCCTTCAGGACACAGCAGGACGACTCGCCGCACCCGCTCCGCGGGTGCCGCTTCACTGTCTTGGACACCGGCCACCGGGTGAGTGCGGTCAGCGGGGCTGCGAGCGTGCAGGGGACTCCATTGCCCAGGAGCCCCTGCGAGACCTTTGATTGACATCCGGTCCGCTCTCCCTGCTGCCGCCCCCCGCCCCTGGCTGTTTTAAAAACCCTCTTTCTCTCTTCACCTGCGGGACGCATTTATCTGCACAGAGGCACTTTGGAGGATTTCTTGGACGCTGACCCTGTGGTATTCCTTGTACCCTTCAGGACACAGCAGGACGACTCGCCGCACCCGCTCCGCGGGTGCCGCTTCACTGTCTTGGACACCGGCCACCGGGTGAGTGCGGTCAGCGGGGCTGCGAGCGTGCAGGGGACTCCATTGCCCAGGAGCCCCTGCGAGACCTTTGATTGACATCCGGTCCGCTCTCCCTGCTGCCACGCCCCCTAGTCTTACCTGTCCACTTACTTATTGTCCCTTCACTCCCGCAGCGCGGGACGCAGCCCGGGGCGAAGACCGGGCAAAGAGCGGGCCGTTTGAGGCCGTTCGAGGTCTAAGAGGACTGGGCTGGGCCACCCCCCCTTGTTGGTACACTTTACAGTTTTATTGTTGTTTGTATTGTTATTTATCCACTTGTATTCTGTAATATGTGCTCACGGGGTAGTCGGAGCAAAACCCTCATGGCTGCTAGCAACTGTAATCGAACCTTGGATGATTTCTTGGTCAAGACCAATTTGGCCATTGACGAAGAAATTAGCAAAATGCAGCACAAGGTCTCCCTAGAACTTGATGCTGCAAGAAGGCTGTCAGAACATATTGCCAACACAAAAAAATCATCCTTGGGAAATATCGCATCTGCCCGTACTCCTGATCGTACCATAGCTCCTCGGCCCTTAATAGTAACAACGGCAGCTATTCATCCCGCACCGCCATCAACCCTAATAAATTCCCCCCCCATCCCCACTCCACATTCAGTGCAGCAAAGCAAAGCCCTTGCCCCACTAATTAAAGGCATAGGCACTATTTCTTCTTTCTTTTCTAAAACTAACCTAGTTACCAAATCGGGTAGTGCTAAGAAAGCAGCAACCCTTAAAAAGAAATGTTTAGCGAGGTCCATTTATGCACGAAAGAAAGCCAAAATGGCAAGATCACAGTTTTTTAACCACAGACGTACCATGGGCTCTCTTGGGGCGAAAGTTGATAGTCAGAATATAGCTCCTAGCGGTATGGGGGGGGAACACGTTCCCAGTTCTCCTAGCCTGGTGGAAGATACCATCCTTGTCATCTCTCCAGAGTTGAAAAGTGTGGTTAATCCAGAGTGTCGGGAGAGCTGTCCCGTGAAAGGAAGGGAGGGGGATGAAGAATTCCTCAAGTTAGTTTGGGGTACGCTTAAGCAATTACTATCCCCTTTGGAATTAAGACTCTCCCGCATAGAGAACAATCTGTTGGAAATGGACAGGACAATAGTCACCCTGGCTAGTTTAAGCCTAAAAAGCATGGAAGCTAAGCTTCCATGTGTAACTGACCCTGATCTCCAACCTAAGGCACCTGTAACCATACCATCTCTCCCACATGCACCTGTAAGTAATCCTGTGACCGAGTTAGTATCAAAACCAACACCTAAGCCCCGCACCATTATTCCCAATCCTGCAGTACCTACCCCTAGTTTAGTTGTCCCTTTATCTCCTCCTTTGCAAAAATCAGCCATTAGACAGAATCTTGTCCCAAGAGTAGTAGCTCACCAACATTCAAGGCCAGAACGTACGAAACATCTACCTCGACAGGCTACCCGCTCTAACTTTCGTGGAGGGTTTATTGACCTTCCCCCTGAAGCAGGGTCCTATGTCGTCATTTTAGCTGGTGTTCCTGAATTGGACCCTCATTCCCAGGAGAATGATCTTTCCCTAAAAAACAAGGTCATTCACTGGCTTAATACTAATGCCCAGCTCCCTGGTCAGCATAGAAGTAGTGTCCTAATGGTACGGAGAGTGCCTTGGATAGGCCCCACGCATAAGTCTATAGCGGGTGACTGTGTTGTGGTATCCTTTGCCGACCCTCACTCAGCCCAGCTTCTCTGTACATGGCCTTCCCATGGAGCTAATTCCACCATTGTCGTGAGGCCCCTTACTTTTTTCTACCCTCCTAGACATCAACCTATGAAGAACACTCTATGGTCAAATGTTCAGCACCCTAGACAGCCAGCTTATGTGGCTGATGGGTACACCCAGCACAATTGGTGGCAGGGGGTACCGATATCAAATAGGTTTGGTTGTCTGGAGGACGTCGACTGACATGGGGGGTCGGTCGACATATCGCCATTAAATAACCTCCCGCTTACTCAGGATACAGGCTCATTTACCACCCCCGTAAAATCTGGTGTAAGTCCAACTTCTTCCAGAAATTTGACGAATTCTCCCTATACTAGGGAGGTAGCTCAACCCACCATTCTAACCTCGTTAAGTTGTGGACCCATTATGTCTGGAAACCTGTATTCACCGCCAGACCCTAGCGTTGTTCCGGCTATGTCTGGGGTTGACGCGCAGGGACTGGCTTCCATCCACCTAGTAAACGGTATGGATAACCCATTGAGAGTGGTATCATGGAACATTGCAGGGCTAAGGGGACGCCTGGATAATGATGATTGGACTAACTTTATCGACCTGTATGATATCATTATCTTCCAGGAAACTTGGTCAACAGTCCCCTTATATAGGGTGGGTTACCTTAATTTCTCAAAACCCGCCACTCCGAGTATTAAGGGTAGGGCCTCAGGTGGATTAACCATCTGGATTAAAAATAATCTGGGCTTTTATGGCAAGGAAACCTTGGTAGAGAGCCTGGACCTTCTGTGTATCACCTTGAGCAAGGTTAATGCCATCGATCTCTTTTTGGTTAATGTCTATGCTCGTGGCTGCCAGGGTGGGAGGAAACAAACTGTCACATCCCACCTTGACCTGGCACTGAAGAACCTCACTGCCGATAAGATCGTTATGGTAGCGGGCGATTTGAATTCCTCCTTTGAGCCTATACTTACTTTGGCTGAGGACGTGGGCGCTGAGGAGGATACAGCTTGGAATATTCCTCCGTTAACTATCTCTAAGGGAGTCAGGGGTACTGAGGCAGCACTTCATTGGCTGGGCCTCTGTTTGGAACGGGGCCTTCGGGCTGTCAATGGGCGCACGCGCTCTGATAGATTAGGGACACATACTTTTGACAATGGCTTAAGCTCCAGCCGTATCGACTACATTTTGATCAATATTGAATTTTGGTCGATTGTGCGCGATATGGTGGTAGAGCCCCGTCCAGAGAGTGACCACAATCCTCTCTCACTCGAGATTTTGGTCACCGGCCTGGGTGAGCAAGCCTGTGGAACTAATTGCCTGACATCTGACGTGGTCCTGTGTGACAATAGACGACGCGTAAAGTGGACCAGAGTGTTGGATGATCCAGCGCTTATTGCCGAGTTAGAGGAGAAGGTCAGGAGCACGAGGAGTAAGATGCCATCACTATCCTCTTTTGGTGCAGTTGACCCAGCCTTTATCAATCTCCATGAGGAGTGTTTTATGAGTTTAAAAAACCTCCTTACTAAGCCCTCTAAAGCCGCCCCCATTAAGGCGCACAAAAAATGGTATGACAAGAGCTGCAGAGTAGCTCATAGCAGCCTAATAGAGGCTGTCAAGGCTAGGAACACCGCAGATATTAGGGTTGCTAGGCAGCGTTATAAACAAACTCTTTGGGTGGCCAAGAGGGATTGGGACGACTCTTACTGGCTCGCTCTTCTTAGGGCCTGTGAGTCCTCCAATCCAACTGAATTTTGGCTGATTGTGAGGAGGGGAAGGGCTTCAGTCGCCCAAACACCCAATAATCACGTGTCAGCGCAATCTTGGGTTAAATTCTTTGCAGCACAATTTAATGACCCAAATATAGCCCTAGATCACACAATAGCAACCATCCCACAGAGTCCTCTATATTTGCCAGGAGATAGACTTATCTTTCTGGAAACTGATGCCTCACAAGCCTTGGAGTCAGTCCAGTCGGGAAAAGCCCCTGGCCTCGATGTCATTCCCGCTGATCTTTTTAAGCTAAATCCTGGTTTATGGGTCCCTTATATCACGCAATTGGCTAATTACATAGCCGCAGGCGCAGAGATCCCAAAATCCTGGAAAGGTGCGGAAATCCTGCCAGTATATAAGAAGGGTGATCGCTCCATCCCAAATAATTATCGGCCAATCAGTCTGATCGATGCACTTCAGAAGATTGTGTCTAGGATGATTTTAGTAAGAATCCAGGAATGGATCGACAACAATAACATACTTTCTCCTATGCAGGCAGGATTCAGGTTTGGCATTAGTACTATTGACCAGGTTCTGCGGTTCTCACTTCTTTTCTGGAAAGTGGTCTTGCTGGGTGGTGGCGTAATTTACGCCGCGTTTGTCGACCTTAAGTCGGCTTTTGACTTAGTTCCAAGGAAGAAGCTATGGGAAGCTCTTAGATCAATGGGTCTTCCCTTAGAGCTTTTGAGTTTCGTTCAGCGCTTACACGAGGATAATTTCGCCCAGGTAAGATGGGGCAGCCAGGGCCAGGTAACAGAGTGTTTCCCTGTACAACGTGGGGTGCGACAAGGTTGTGTCTTGGCACCCACCCTGTTCCTCTTGTTTATTAATCAGGTCATCGATTATTTTAACAATATCCAGTCCGATGCACCAATGTTGGGTGGTCGCAAATATCCTATGCTTATATTTGCTGACGACACCCTCCTTCTTTCTAAAACAAGAGGAGGGCTCCAGGTTGCCCTGAATAGATTTTCGGAGTTTTGTAATGCAAACGACCTACAAATAAATGTTGAAAAGACCAAATTTATGGTCTTTTGTAAGAAAACCCCCCCAACCTGTACGGTGTCTCTAAACGGGGTCCAACTTGAGCAGGTCAAAGTTATGACTTATCTTGGTGTGACTCTTGATCAGCATCTTGATTGGAACTCCCAACTGGAGACATCTAAATTAAAATTTAATAGGCTGGCCGGTTGTTTGGTTCTTGAGCAAAAGAACTCGTTTACAAAACGTATCACCCCCGCCCTTAAGATCTATGAGGCAAAAGTCCTTTCCGCAACCCTATATGGAGCCGAAGTCTGGGGTCATAAAGATCTATCAGGTTTGGCTGTGGCACAAAATAGGTTCCTACGGAACCTGGTTGGTCTTCCACAGTCTGCACCTATAAAACCTTTGCTACTAGACCTAGGTTGTAGACCAATTAATGATCTGGCCCAGTATCGTATAGTGTCACTCTGGCGTCGCCTTTGGTCCACTCCCGAGCTTAGTCTCTTTGCCCGGGAACTGGACGAGGTTAAATCACTATGGGGCGCGCAAAAACTACACTGGTTTAGGGAAGTTAGAATCACCCTACATATGATGGGCCTTCCAGAGCTCTGGTCAAATCCAGGGGGGTCCACATTTCCATCCAAATCTGAGTTTAAAGCTCTTTTTTGGGCATGGAAAAAATCTATTTTGGTATCCCAATCCCTGGACACTAATCTAACAGGAATATTTCTGTCGCACAAGGTCACTCCTGCACTAGAGCAGTATTGGGATTTGATACCCAAGGTGTTAGATCGTAAGCTTTATCATCAGTTTCGTACTGGCACCTTGCCAGTCAACTCCTTTACTGCTAAATGGGATTCGAAGTCAGGAAGCAAATGTCCTTGGTGTTTGGACCAGGAAGAAAGCATTGGTCATCTCTTCTTTGGTTGCCCTGTTTATCGTGATCCTAGGAATAAGTGGCTAAAACCCATCTGTGCATCCCTGAATTGTAGTGGTTCTCGTGATGCACTTAGGAAAATGCAAGTAATAAGATCTGAAATAGTGGTGATTTGTGTTGCAAGATTCCTGGGATGGTCTTGGCTGATTCGAATTAAGAAACTGAACGCACCCTTGCATTGATCGTTCCATTTTGATGTATTTTATGTATACTGTCATGCTTGTGCTTTTTCAGTACAAGGGATTGCTAGTGAATTTTATAGTGTATATGATTGTGTATTGTCTTTTATGAATTTTTACCATTCGAAATAAAGACTAATCGAAATCGACTCAGTGTATGTATCACGTGAGTCTTTTGTAGTTCTTTCTGTAAAAGAACTACCTGTTCCCAAAGCATTTTATGCTTTATTGTGCCACCTTTTGCATCTTTGAAACCATTTTCCACCCAATTCTGCAAGTATTCATTATAAGATTGTACGCAATAAAAAGAATCGCACACTATTAGTGTGGGGAATTCGTGATCGGTATTTTCTAGCGCCATCTTAAATGCTACTAATTCAGCTCGTTGAGCCGAGCAATCTCCTAGAGATTGTGTTTTAGTGACCATTGGTCTAAATTTTCCTTTGTGCCAACGACCTTTGACAATCGCGCACGCAGCACTGTAAGCTTGCTTACCCCCAACTGCGGGTTGTGCTGATCCGTCAGTATATATAATACTTCCGTATTCTTCGAGAGGCAGGATTTCAATTGGCAGAGGACATTCATATTCATATTGTAAAAATTCCTGTGTTTTTAAGTTAGGATCAAATTCGTAAACTACGTCTGTTGCAGCAAGAGAATTAACCCACTGAATCCATCTCGGATGCAAAGCTTTAGCATTAGGAATGCTTGCTTTAGTTACCGCTTCTAAAGCCGGTATTGGTGTTACGATTATTATTCGTTTACCTTGTGCTAGGGGCCTTTCTTTCGCTACAGCAGTCTGAACCGCAGTTAGAATTTTCTCCGTTGAACTGAATTTTATTTCAGCCTTTGTGTACAAATGTGATTTGTAAGCTATTGGTACCTTTTCTCCCTCATTAGAGGTTAGGTACGTGAATCCGCATCTTCCTGGGATGACTCGGATTACAAGATCACGTGTGTTGTCACGTGTATCTAATTTAGTTTTTGCTAACATGTCTGTTTGCAGTGATCTCAAAATTTCTGTGTGTTTTTGAGTCCAATTGATTTGTTTAAAATCAGGTTTAATTAGTTCGTAGAGAGGTTTAACCCTCTCTGCGTAATTTAGAATGTAAGTTCTTCCGAAATTCAGAAAACCTAGTATTGATTGTAAATTCTTCAGCGTTTTTGGAGCTTGGAGTACAGCGCACTTCTCTAAGAAGTTGTCCGCTAGGCTTTTCTCTTCACTTGATAATTCGTACCCTAAAAATAGTACTGTCAGATGGGCAATTCGGGACTTTTTAAAGTTGAATTTGTAACCCTCTGCTGCGAACCCGAGTATAATGGTGTTCACTCTTTTCAAGTGAGTATCCAAGTCGTCGTCTGTGAGATAAATATCATCTACGTAAGATAATGCTTCATCATCATAGATTTGTAGTAACTCTGTTACCCTAGCTGAGAATAGTCCTGGGCTGTTCTTGAACCCTTGTGGGAGACGACAGAATTTTTTCTGTGACCCAAATGCGGAGAAAGCGGTCAAATATCTGCTTTCTGGTGCAATGTTTTGACAAAAGAAACCATTAGAAATGTCTAATGTCGTTTTATATTTTTTCCTAACTATATTATTCATTAGGGCTGCACTATGCGAGTTTTGTACTGCAAAAGTTTTGCAACATGTATTAAGATGTCTGTAGTCCAAAACTAGACGATATGAATTGTCTGGCTTGGAGACAGGAAACAAAGGATTGTTCATTTGAGAGGTGCATGTTTCAATCACCCCCTGGTACTCAAGTTGATCTAAGATCTCCCTGACTTGTTTTTTAGCTTCTTGCTTTATGGGATACTGCCGTTGGGCAGTTGGTTCACTTTTTAGTTGGATTTTGTGAGGCGGTGAATCCTCATCCCATCCTACATGATTTTTATACAATGCAGGTGCCTGGGCCACTGCCCATTTCCTTGCATATGTGTATTTTTTGTGAATCGGAATGTGATTCGAGAAGGCAGGCATAATCACTATTTCGCCACGAGGGCACTCCCTGACAAACTCTGGGGGCCAATCTTTTTCAGCTAACAGAATATCATAGCCTTTTGAGAGCTTATCCCAAAATAGACCCTTAATTTTCCTAGTCTTATCACCCTCTATACGCAATGTTATTTTGTATATTTTATGGGGCTCGCTAAGTCTGGCGTCGGCAGTTTCAACCTGAATGTATTCATTCGTGTCCACTGTCTCCAGATGACTCATCAAGATCTTGCGCGCTATACTGATTTCTGCTGCACTGTCCAACATTGTCAATGCCCACTCCCCGTTTTTCAACTGTGTCCTCAGTATTCTCGGCATGGTTGATTACTCTAATACTGGCTACCTTCTTTTTCTGAAATTGAGATTTTTTACTCTGAGCAGGTTCCTTGTCTTTGGACTTGGTGTGCTCTCCTGGGTCTGACCGTCCTCTTCTTTCCGAATTCTGTGGAAAAGATCGAGAGGGACGTGTATCAATACTTTGATATCTATCAGGTTTTTTTAGATTATCCCTATTTCTAAGGTTATATCTTTTCTCAGAGGGCTCCCTCTGGGGAGACTGGCGTTCTCGAGTCGGAGTTCTTTCCCTCCGTCGAGGAGACCTTCCTCTGGACTGGAAAACTTTTTCCTTGGGAGTGGATTGTTTATTTCCATCCCAGCTCTTTTTAGGAGTGTTTGAATTATTTTTAATAAATAATTTTTCAGGATTTTCGAGCAGTTGGGGCTTTACCGGTTTTCCACCCAAGCTGTCTCTACCTAATTCTTCATAGCATTTTTCTATGATTTTTGCAAGCTCAACAGGATCTTTTATATCTGTTTCCCTCAACTTCTGGCGGATCGCCACAGATGCTGCTTCTCCTTTTATATTGGCTAATAATATAGCCGTGACCTGCTTGAAGTCTTTCAGTAATTTCATACCTAGATTTAAAGCGGGCTCTGGACCGAATTCATTTTGAATCTGTTTTAGCACTTCTGGTATTACCGCCATAGACGGAACACCGTGTGTTTTTGTGTAAATGGAAGCAAAGACTGTACCCCAAGTGTCACAGTCCTCCACGTGTGGTGCGATTCCCATAGGAAGGCAGATGGTCAAGATTCTGTGTTTCTCAATAGGGGTAGTATCAGGAAATACTGCCTCTATTTGAGTGATTTTCTGTGCTAACCAGAAAGGAATTTGTTCCCGTTTTACGGGTGTTTTACCAAGACATGACTGTATGTTCTGTGGTGTAATTTTATTTGTGTTCCCCTGATGAGGGGTCAGCTGGTGTGAATTAACAGCTGGCTGGACTGTTGCAGTCCGCATTACATATTGGACTAATTGCCTATGTATTTTTATTAATGTGTTTAGCTGTGCTAACAGCTCTTCTCTAGACATTTTTGCAATGTCAGGATGTGGTGTGTAGCTGGCTAGAACCGGCCACGTGGCTCCTGGTCTACCTAGTGGACCGAGCCTAGTTATTTGATCAGTGTGTTTTAGGGCGCCATTAAACCAGAGCAGGTGCTCTTGAAATTTAAGTGGGATTTCAATCTCCTCGAAAGGAGCGTACTCTCCCGGAGGTTCCTCTATTTTGTAATAGTGAAACTCTTTTGTTATAGCGTTTACCGCTGGAAAGTTTATCCATGAATAGAATACCTCTGTCTGCCGATATTCGTGAGCCTCTATCACGAAAATTACTGTTCCACCTTGTGGTGTCAGTCCGTTTTCTATAAGTTTTAAAGTTATAGATCTTCTTAAGTGGACCGGGATGATTATAGCATCCGGGTCTGTGTATTCGGGACCTTGCTGAGTCGCATCTGCTGCGGCCCCAGAGGTTCCGTTTTCTGGCATTGTAAAAATGCGAGGTTTGCAGAGTAGGTCTCCAAGGAGACAAAGATTAGGTGCACAATATTTTGGAACACTGTATCCTTCAACGTTGAATAAACCAGAGCTTTACATAGGAATCTCTTCCTACTAAGGTCGGGCGGATTTTAACCTTTCACCCACTCCAGACGTCTATTGGAGTATTTACGGGAGAAAGGGGTGTGAAATATGCACGACTGAGTTACTCTATAAGTCTTGCGTTAGTTTATCGCCTTACCAAACGTTTGGGCGCCATGTAGTGTAGTTCCTAGTTTCCCACTAGGCCCTGCGCATTGGAATAACATAAACAGTAGTATTGACGTGGAACTGCGGATATTCCAGGCCTCCACTGACTATGCTAAACTTAATTGGGTTGTGTTACCAACTAGCTCAGAGGTCACTGGAAACTTTCTTCTCTGCATAGGAAGTGATCAGCTTCCTTGGCACAGACAAGAAGGGATTCAGTTTTCCAACAACCGTGCAACATGACAACTTTGCTCCTCAGATCAAGAGTCAATCTCTAGGGTCGTGTGAAACAATAGACATAGATTTCACTCAGTCAGTCTAGTGCAGTTTACTTTCACAGTATGTAGAGAATAGAGAGACGGGCGTTTATCAATAAAGGTTTAACATTTATTGAACAGTCTTTCTTCTCATACAAGAGAAATGTATTGCCACAATTGCAATAACTGTTATTATAAAAAGTACGTACAGTAAGATAAGTATTGCGAAATAGAACTGTAAAAGCATTGATATGGTTTCTTAGCCATACAATGGTTTAAAAGTAATAAAACATATATACAGTCATATATACATTAGGCTAACATACTCAACTGGTGCTTCTAACTAAGCCTACCCCAGTGTGCCTGACCTAAGCCTAACACGTGAAAAGGGAGTAAGTAAGTAGCTTAAGTTGAGTTGGTTTTGCCAAGGTTTGTTTCAAGAATTCTCGTCTAAGGGTTTAGTCAACACCATACCTCTGAATAGAATGATGGAGGATTGGTATCTCCTTCAGGGGTCTCTCTCGATATCCCAGTCACCTGCGAGGGTAAACCGGAAGCGCCGGGACTGGATTTCTCTGCACGAGAAATGCAGCGGCTTCTCTCAGCGCGTCGGGAGGAAGGAGGGGGGACAGCGTCCGCGGGCAGCTGGGCTGGATGTCTTCGCAGAGGACGGCTGCACGGCTCCTCAAGCGTACTGCACCATAGTTCGCGCTGTAGCGGCGATAATGGTAATCAGCAGCTTCACCACCACAGGATAGCAGGCTGCAGCGACAGAGTGCTAGTTTTTACCAACACAGGGTCATGCAGGCAGCTGGCATCAGCAACAGGGAACGAACTCGCAGCTCGTAGCTCTCTCAGCTCACATTGCTTAAGGCAACGTTGGTAATATTTATACCTGACAGGTGCCGGGTTTGACGCAAGTTTGCTGGACATAAGACGTCAATTAAAGATGTCACTAGGAAGTGACAGATATCAGTTGCTCATTAGAGTTCCATTACTAATCAAAACATAGCAAGCGGGGATTTCCAGGTTTGCTAAGTTTTTATCTTGTTGAAGAACTCGGAGTGTTATCTAGGAATATCAGATAGTGACTGCTGCTCTGTCATTGCACTAATTGGTCGCAAAGGAAGTAGCAGAGAGTCATGCTGGAATGTGGCTCTGTTCGTGTGAGGCCAGAGATGACTTTTCAGAAAATCGCACTTGAACGGTTATGCCAATATAGGGAATAAATGGATTTATAGCCGAATAGGGGCATAAGGTCACAGTATCGATCAGGAACCTAGATAAGCACGCAACAAGTAGTTCCACGTGTTTTCTGCTTTATAGGTATTTAGTTAGCTCCTTGTTAGACCCAGTGTCTTCAGATTTCTGCTGCACTACAGTGGCATTATCACCTGTTGATGTAGTAATACCATTTTGCTCTAAATACAAAAATAATTTTAAGTTCCCAGAAAAAACAAGTCATACACACTTTTCCTGACTTTTTCCTCAAAACGATAATAGCCAAATGAGGGCCCAAATGCATTATTCTAGCAATATAATTCAGTAGGTGAAAGCGCTTGCTAAATTCACCTTGGTATAATCTGCAAGTCACAGCGTTGTATATTCATAGAATACTTTTGACTTCTGTTTTTTTTTCACTTATTACGTGCCAGTTTTGCAGCCCAAAGCTCGTGTTTGGTCTACAGGGAATGACTAAAGTCCACACAAAAGAGCTCACATCTTGGCAACTTGATTACACTATGTGAATACAGACACTGGTTAAAATCCAGAGGGCTGGCAAGCTCTTATGCACTGTTCTCAAATGAACATTACTCATTTAGAAGTTGTGACCATTTTTGTCAGACCATCCACAACTTGGTCACAACCCTTATGCCAAGCTCAGGTTTCTTTAGCCTCTTTTTCTCTTAAGACGGAAATGGCCTCTAGCTCCATTTCCTCAATGCAGGGACAGCTATCTTGCATCACGTGCTGAAAATGAGATACAACCAAAATGTGTTCTGGTCTTTACTTTTACTTTGCCCGATTATTTATCACTAGGCTACATTACTTAGCAGGGCCACACAGGTCTTTTTTTGACCGGGCATTTCCCTGGTGGGTTGGAGCCCTCGGAGGCCGGTTTTAGAAGCACATGGCGCTGATGGTGCTCCTGTCGATTTCCCCAGCTCCCCAAGGTTATTTGCATCAGGCACAGGGAGGCTTCAAGAGAGAGAGGTAGAGGCAGGTAGAGAAAAAGCGATGAAAGAGGGAAAGAGAAAGAGGTAAGAAAGAGACTGATACAGTGGATGGATGAAAAGAGAGAGGTTGTGTGAGGAGACAAAGGGAGCGGAGTTGGTTTGGGCATTTTTTCCAGGGCTGCTTTGGTTCCCCAGTCTGCCCTGTTTCTCAGGCCCTAAAGTATGTACATCCCACGGAAAGCAACTTTCTTTTGACACCCTGGTAAGCTGTTTTTCTGGAGCTTTCGTTAGTATTATCATACTTTTGGCAGCATCTGCTCTGCCTTTCTGAAAAGGCGCACAAATGCGTAGCAAGGGAGCAGAGGGAAGGCAGTATGATACCCCCTTCCTCGCTTCCCTCCAAACTGAATACTGAAAGGCAGCAATTATTAGAGTGCAGAGAGCGCCTCACACTACTTGACTTCAGTGCTAATTCTGCTCCATTAATGATGGCTCTGATCCTGCTTCACATGGTGAAATACACCTTCAGCTGCTGTCAACATCCCATCCCTGAGGACCTTTCCGGGTGTCCTGGATCACTCATGTCAAGTCTAGGAAGCCCTCTTTTCTGAAGTCATAAATGCACTCGCACCCAAGACCAAGACACATTAGATGGTGTCACTGGCATCGCAGTCTTCACGCCACATCATAACATAGTGCCAAAACCATAAGACAAACTTGTATGCTCCATGTCATGACAGGAACAGCAGAGGGCTGGCCATCAGCTGCACAGGGTTGTAGTAAACCTCTGGAGAGAGAAGGTATTTAAGACAAGGTGTGGGCTGTCAGGATGGTGTCCATGTCCCCCAAAAAACACTTGTCCTCCCCTCAAACATACATGTGTCCAGGAAGAAGTGTGCCATAACACCACATACCTCCATAGCCCTATTTATCAATTGTGGCTGGTGATCTTCGAAAGTGTAGTAGTATAAACAACTATTCCAAGCTGCACTCAGAAAGAAAGCAAAGAGAATAAGACTATGCTGACCAACTTCACGACAAGGATATCCATAGAATGGTAAGAATTAACACCATAATGTCACTTGTGGGCATCATCACAAGGGCAGCCTTAGGCATGTGCAAGCTGTGCACCTGCACAGGGCCACCAAATCCCAGGGGCCACCACGCCAATATATATCCTTAATATAATAATCCTCTGAGGATGGATACATATTTGTGTGGTGGCCCCTGGCTGGGATTTGGTGGCCTCTGGCTCTGTTCCACTTCCAAACACCCTGACCTACCCTCTTCACTGGCCTCCGTGCTCCGCCCCACCCAGACCCCCTCTTCCGGGGCCCCCTACCTACGCTCCCTGCCCAGGGCCACCATGAGCCTAGAGCCGCCCCTGATCATCATGCCTTTGATAGCAAAAAAAAACAATTCAACTATTACCACCATATGGTATACAGCATTATACCAGGTGTAGATAACCTCACACTGAAAATTCCTAAAGCATGTCTGAAATTTTCCCCTTCGTGTTAGGGCTCTGAAAATGCCAGTTGTGGCACCATCACTCTAAGAACGACAACGCTGTGCCAAACATACTTCCATTAGGACATTACACCAACGGTAAGCACATCCATGACAAAGATGGCTACAGTATACCAAGCATTACTACTACTTTTAAGCTCTCGCCAGTATTATTGCAGGAGTGGGCACCACGATGCCAAGAATGCCCACAATAAGCGGATAATTACTGCCATTAAACCAGGGGCAAGATTATGCCAGGAGTGGGCTACATCACGCTAAAGATGGCTACAGTATGCCCTGAACTACCAGTATAATATCAAGAGCATATTTACCAGGGGTAGACCCCTGTAATGCCTAAGAAAGAAGGCACCAGATATCATGGGTGGCTGCTTCTTATCAAGGCAAGTTGGTGCTAGAGAGAGACACTGATGGCAGTTTCATACGTTTTAAAATACCTGGACTGCCATTCACACTGTCCCTGAGAAAACATGGACTGTTATTGGCTTTAGAGCAATGGGTTCGTTATGCTTTACTATCAGCCCAAGCTCTGTAACCGACACCAGGGGCGTAACACAGGCCCCCGCAGCCCATGCGGTGCGGGGGGGCCCGAAGCTCCAGGGGGCCCCCGCGGCACTGCAATCTGTCCAGAGAACTCCTAATTGAGCCCGGAGGGGGCCCCTCTACATACCTTGCAGGGAGGCCCCCTTGATTTTCGTTACGCCATTGACCGACACTAGTGAACCCGCACCTCAAACAAATGTAGCCCATCACACATGCAGTTTTAACTTTTTCCCTTGTTATTCCCAAAGTCTGGACTTGCACAGTCCTAGCTCCCTGAGCTGGCGCTGCACGATTCCAGACCCTCATCATTGCAGGAAGTACTTCTGGTGGTGCTCTGCCCAAAAGCTCACTTATGTCAGCTCTATCATCCTTATTCACTGCAAAATGTTTGTGTGTTCAAGTACAATAGGGTGTGTTGAGGATTTCCTACATTCTTTGGGGTCAACCATCGCTGCCAATGTGTTCAATTGCTGCAAAGTAGTGGGGTAGGTGCCCCTATGCTCCTTCTTGCTTGGTGGCTACACAGTGAGTCTTTTATTCTCCACCACTCCACCACAATCCTTGAGCAGCACACCACTTATTGCAAGTAGATACTATCATCCTGGAAATGTCTGAATGATTCTCCTAGCCCTAACCATTCCAAAGGTGTCCATTTTTAGGTATCGCATAGGCAGCGTATGCCCGCATGCGCTGCCTCTATGAGGCATCAAGTAATCAGTATATTGGGTGAAACTTCGCCCTTTGCCAGGTCATTTCTGTTGCTGCTTGCCATTAGTTTAACTTTGTCATTGCTCTTGTTAGCTGTTTTTTAATTGGCTGTTGATGCAATGTTAATGCCGTACTCACTTCCGTTTAGTCCGGAAGCAGCAGCACCTAACTACTATGTTTCTCTGCTTTTTGGTTGGGTGATCGCACTCTTTCCGTGCGCATATCCACCTTTCATAACCTCTGAGTGCAACACACATTGGGTGTGCCGGAGCCCTTCTTAGTGGGCGTTGTGATGTCACAGAGTTTTCTAGTAATGTATCCTTCCCTGATACAAAGCGGGTTGATGTGTTTGCAGCAGCAGCAGCCTGTTAAACGTGAGTGTCCAAAGCTTCAGTGCGACCAGGCACAGTCCCCTCACACCAGGGGTGCACAAAGTTGTGCTGTTGGAAGCGACCTACCGTACCCTTAGTTAATTCGGGGGCGGCCTTGCGCAAGAATGTGAACTACTCAGACATTTTGTTGAGCCTCCAACCTTCCTGCGATTCAGCCTACCTCACACCCCCAGTGGAGCTGCAGACAGTCACCGGGGGCTAATCAAGCCGGGCACCTCCTTAGCAGTGCAGGGCTTCGCAGTGCGCGATCAACTTTCGCTGTTCAGATCCAGCCTCCCTCACACCCGCAGTGGGGCTGCAGACAGTCCCCGGGTGCCAGATCCAGCCGGGCGCGTCCTTGGCAGTGCAAAGTTGCAGTTGGCACAGCTCTGGCCGGCGGCTGGCTGCCGCCTGGCTGCACAGAGCCGCTGCCTCTAATCCCCCGGGGCCCCGCTTCCCACAATGCAGCTGCACGATGGGGCTAGTGCTACCACTGCCACAGGTTGCCCTTGTGGGGTTGTTGCGGGTGCTACAGGCAGCATGGGGGTGTCCAGGGCGAAGCCGTCATGTGTGGAAGCTCTGGTGTGGGTACCTTGGGCATACCTGCACACAGCCGATGTTGGCGGGGGGCTGAAGGCTTTTCTGACCATGGTGTGACACTATATCTTTGCCAGGTGCTCCAAGTGTGCGTGGCAGCTTTCACAGCCTTATTTGGCTCCCGAGGATTTTCTCACTTTATCCCGTTTCTTTCTGCCTCTACTTTCTCTTTGCTCCCTCACTGTCCCTCCTCACTGTCTCCTGTTATTTCATTTTCTTCTGCCATCGCTCTCTTTCTTTCGTTCGTCTCCATGAGCCACTGGCACTCTGTTGTCCTCCTCTTCCTTTATCGCCCCTCTCTCATTCTTTTTGCTTTTCCTTCTGTATTTCTTGCTCTTGTTTTCTCGCTCCCTCCTACAAACGTAAGTATAAGCCCCTTGCGCTGAGTTCTTCCTGTCTCCCCCTCCCTCTGCACCTCACCAGGTCATTATTTTACCACATTGCAAAATACCTGTTCAACGAATGTTCGAAACTATGGCCTATTGGTGTTGTAAATAACAATGCCTTTTATTATTGCAGGTTTTTTTAACATATAAATGAAAGGCATTGTCATTTACAATGCCAATAGCTCAAAATCTCGCAAATGCAAGACCTATTGCATTGCAAATGCTTGTTAAAGTTACAGTTTCTCATTAACCTTAGATCCCAGTATCCAGTCCCCATTGAACAGGACCATGGGTCCAGTTGATGCCCTGAGTGACAAAAATTATTTGGCCACCGCGCAATTGAAAATCTTGACCATGACTGGGCATACTCCAGTATGGTGCACTTCAGCACGTTTGACTTGACGTCTGGGTATTGGCAGATCACCTTGACTGATGGGGCAAAGGAGAGGTCAGAATTCTCCACACCAGATGGGCATTTCCAGTTCCGGGTTCTGCCCTTTGGGATGAAGAATGCCCCTGCCACCTTTCAGAGGTTGGTCAACCAGGTGTTTGTTGGACTGGATGAGTTCAGTGCTGCCTACCTGGATGACATTGTAGTGTTCAGTGTCACTTGGGAAGAACATCTGCGCCACCTCTGGGAAGAGTTGTTGGCACTGTGGAAGGCAGGCCTCACGATCAAGGCGAGTAAGTGCCAGATTGGGCAGGGTTCTGTGGTGTACTTGAGACACCAAGTTGGGAGCGGCCAAGTGGCGACCCTACAACCGAAGATTGAAACCATCCTGGCTTGGGAACCCCCCAAAACCCAAACAGAGGTGAGGGCCTTTTTGAGACTCACCGGGTACTACAGGAGATTTGTCAAGACGTATGGCAAAATGGTTGCACCCTTGACAGAGCTGACTTCCAAGAAGCAGCCCAATAAAGTGATTTGGACTGATACCTGTCAGAAAGCTTTTGAGGCCCTGAAAGCTGCCATGTGCACGGCGCCCGTGCTCCTGGCACCCAACTTCTCCAAAGAGTTAATCGTTCAAACAGACGCTTCAGAGCATGATGTGGGGGATGTTTTGTCACAGATGAATGAAGAGAGCCTAGATCAACCTGTAGCCTTCATCAGCAGGAGGTTACTTCCACAGGAACAGAGGTGGAGTGCTATTGAGCGTGAGGCATTTGCTGTGGTCTGGGCACTGAAGAAGCTGAGACCATACCTGTTTGGGACTCACTTCTGGGTTCAGACAGACCACAGGCCCCTCAGACGGTTGATGCAGATGAGGGGTGAGAATCCAAAGCTGTTGAGGGGGTCCATTTCCCTACAGGGTATGGACTTCATGGTGGAACACCGCCCTGGCACAGAACACGCCAACGCTGATGGTCTGTCCAGATTTTTACGCCTTAGTGATGAGAACTTCCAGGAGGTAGGGTAGTTCTCCCCAGATTTCAGCTGGAGGGGACACATGTTAGACCTGGCACCATTGGCGTGGGTCTCCCTTCCATTTTTACTGTTGCCTCATGTTTTTGCTGCTGTTAGATGCTTTGGGCACTGTGCCACTGATGTCCAGTGCCACAGTGCGAGTGCTCCCTACTGTGAATTGATGTATTGATTAGTGGTTCCATGATTGGATGTTTGGTTTACTTGTCAGAACCTAGTACAGTGCACTGAGTGTGCCCAGGGTGTGTAAATCCAAATGCTGCTAGTGGGCTTGCAGCACTGGTTGTGCCACCCACAGAAGCGGCCTTGCAAAATGTGTCTAAGGTCTGCCATTGCAGAGCCTGCGTGCAGTCTAGTACTGTCATGCTGACTGGGCAAGTGCACCACTTGCCAGTCCCTAAACCTTCTCCTGACTTCATATTAGTCACCCCTATGGTAGGCCCAAGGGCAGGGTGCATTGTAAGTATAAGGTAGGGCAAGCCCTGATGTGTGTGGCATGTCCTAATAGTGAATTACAGCCATTTTCGTTTTTCACTATTGCAAGGCTATCTGTTCTCCATAGGACAGAATGGACTGCTGGATTGTTACATGCTTATAATCCTAGCAGGCTCAGAGAACATGGTAGAAATTCGAGTTTAGTATGCCTGGACTCAGAATAATAAAATACATCTTTTAGTAAAGTTTATTTTAATATTCTGTGTTTGCGAATACCACTTTTAGAAAGTAGGTATTTGCGTGCCTAACCTTTCAAGCCTGCCTCTGCTAGGTTGTGTATTCCTTTGTCTGGGTTTGTGAGTGACAGGGTTGGGGGATTCCAAGAGACAGGCTGGGGCAGCCCGGTGGTGAATAGGGAGATCTGCATCTAGATGGGTGGGAGGAGTTGCACCTGGGACCTGAATAGGGCTGGGCCTTCCCTTCACAGTGCTGGTTCCACCCCCTGTGGTGCGTCTGATGTCTCTGCCCTGCACACTGAAAGAAGAGAAGGAAGACTGTCAACAAAGTGCTCCAGGACTGTACTTGCCTTCCACAATGCTGGCTCCACCTCCTGTGGGGCGTCTGATGTGCCTGTCCTGCGCTGTGAAAGGAAAGGAGAAGCCTGGTAAACAGAGTGCTTCAGAACTGGCTTGAACTGGGCACAGGCCCCTCTCGCCTCAGAGAACAAAGGATTTTGGGGTATAAGTATTGGGACCCTGATCCCATGAAATTAGATCACCTTTGGACTTACAAGACAAAACCTCTGCTGAGGAGAAGGAACCTGAAGGAACTGAGGAGAGACTATTCCCAAGCTGAAGTGCTGCTTGGGGAATTGGCCTGCAGTGGTTGCCTTGCTGCCAAAGGGAGGAGAAAGAACTTTGTGGACTTTTCTTTCAAACTTGTGAAAAGATCTCCAAGGGCTTGGAAGAGAGCTTGCCCCCTGACCGAAGCCCCAGGACCAGTGGACTTCATCAGCCTTTGTGAATTGCTGCTGGAAACAAGTGGCTACAGAGGCAGGGAGCTGTGACCGACTCTCACGACAGGCCTGGTGCCTACAGGGCACCGCACCAAGTAACGTCTGCCTCGAACAACACAAGCTCTGAGCTCACCAACTCCGTCAATGAGCCATAGGCTGCACCGCGACTGGAAGGACACCGCGACGTGCAACGCCTCGCTAAACTGAATTGAACTGGCCTGACTGACGCGGTCACTGCTGCTGACTTCGAGTCCTGTGATCGCACCGGAGTTGGGCACTGCCTCGCATGCTTTGCGATGCACCGCCCGACTCGCACCGCTGTCCGGATTGATCGACGCCAGCTCCCGAACTGTGGCTTGTTCGCCGCACCGTAAAGCTGAAAGCACCGCAACAAGCAATGTCCGCCTCGAACAACGGAAGCTCTGAGCTCACCAACTCCGTCTCTACGCCATCAACGAGCCAGAGCCTGCACCGCGACCGGAAGGACACCGTGACCTGCAACGCTTTCTTTTTCTACACCGCGACGAACTCCGGAACCGGCTCGCACATGCGTGCCGGTCGCCTCAAGGGAAAGGTACTGTGACTGAGTCTGTCGACATTTGAGTGGGCCCGGACCGCCGCGGTCCACTGGATTTGTTAGACTCTGTGTTCTTTTCAGCAATGCTGTAACCGGACAAAGTTACCGACTCGCACAGAACCTTGAATTAAGCCTTTCTAACCTGAACTCTTAAAATCTAATAGTACTGTGGTTTCTTTTTGTCGTTTATTGGTCTTGTGATAACTCTATATAAAGTATACTTATTTTTTATTTAAAACCTTGTGTGGTGTCCATTTGTAGTGTTGTCACTGGGTTACTGTATGTGGTCACAAATGCTTAACTTACATCGCCTCTGAAATAAGCCTTGACTGCTCGCGCCACGCCGCCTAGAGGGTGAGCAGGTGTTATTTTGATAGAGTAATTCCCTTGCCCTGACTAGAGGAGAGGGTCCCTGCTTGTCACAAGTACCTACCTGTGCCAACCAGAGACCCCCAATTCTAACATGCACCTATACCACAAAGATTGTCAGGACAATTTACAAGGAGCATAATGGATTACATCACAGCAAATAAAAAATTGCTCAAGAAAGTAGCAGTAGCAGAGGAGGATAAGTTGTTAGAGGACAGGGAAGCTAGCAAAGTAACTAGCAAAATAATCGACAGAATTCGAACAATAAGCAATTTTGGGGGGAAAAGTCAACAGAATAAATTCACCTAGAGGTGGAAGGGAAACGTTTTTAGGTATTTCCCAACCATGAGAATGGTAGGTTTAGCTATGATAAGAGAGAACGTTCCAAGCTAAGGTTGCAGCACCAGAGAAGGACTGTTTCTGGGCAAGAGAGATTTTGAGTAATATTTACCCATAGAAAAACATAATAAAAAGCAATTCAAAAATATATATTGAATCATATTTATCGAATCCGAAATAGGTTCTTGCTGCTTTAATAATGCTTTTCAAGCTTACAAATGTGTATAAATATGCGACTATTGCCACTCCAAAAGAGTACGCCTGGAAGCCTTGAAAAATGTCAAGTAATTCAGGAATTAGTTCCAGACTTATAAACATCCCTATGGTAGAAAATATCCATGACACTGTTTCAGATAGTCAGTCTGTTAACTAGTCTTTTGCACCCAACAAATACTTTTGGCTTACTTGAGTAGGGCACCTGTTCCAGTTTTATTGGTGGGATTTTACGTTTGGCTGGTTTTCTGTGCTATTTGTGCTTGTGATTCGGTTACCCCAAAGGAATTAGCATCAAGTTTTAGTTATACAGTAATGCAGGGCTATTTATAGTGAAACATCTAAATGGGCAATACATTTATAATATATCATTGACTGTCTTGCTGTATCTGAGTGTTATATTCATTCCCGGCTCCTAGAATAATCCTTGATAATTTAGCCTCACTGCATCATGTACATACAGGGAGTGGATTAGTTATCAAAATGGAGTGCATTGGTACTTGTTGCCCTGAGACAAATGTAGTAATTACAGTAACCTTCTCTAGATACTGCTAAGAAGTAACCATGAGTTGCCCAAGACCCAAAGAATGGAGCTCAAAACTCCTACTGAAAAAAAAACTTTTTTCATGTAATAAAAATAAGGTCCTGATCAAGCAGTAGCCTGGAACTGTGACTTCTAAATCTCTGCTCTTTGCAGGCTTCAGTCCACGTGTCAGAGCCTAAACCTCTGGTTTTCCATCCTGGAACAGAACCTGGCAGGGGCAGTACTTTCATGGATTACCATTAATATGATATTGGTAGTGCAGATCCACTATTAGCCACCTAACGAAATCCCAGAAAAGGCCTGGTAGAGTCTTATTTTTCCCCTCTACGAATACAAACAAAATATGTACAACAGACTCTTTGATTGTGCCCTCACTAGCTTTCTTTTAGTTCGGGTGCACACATTCAACTTGGGGGAGGCGCTGTCTGCATACTGTTACTCAGAAGGTGATTTCCAATGTCTTATGAGCTGCCATGATGGAGTTGGGGATTCAGCTCTTCGCTCAACTTTGTCCGGCCAAACGCCTTCCACCGTCTGGTCACCACAGCCTCCTGGTATAAGTGCAGAGAGCTCTTGTACTATGATCAAGAGAGCTGGCTTTCCCTTTCAGAGCTATTCTGTGCCACACCTGAGGTTCTTCAGACCGCCCTAGCCTTTTTTTTCTATTTAAATTCTACCTCCCAAAAGACAGATTTAATATGGGGTTACAAATACTGGCCTCCCTATAAGAGGTGGACAGCTTGTACTGTGTAAAATAAAAGGATGTGTATATTTTATTTCTCTACTATAGACCTGCACTATATAGGGCCAACAATTTAGGCCCAATATATATACTGCGTGGCTTCAGTTTAAAAGTTTCTGTGTTCAACACGTTCATGTAAGCAACTGCTGTGGCAAAAAATAAGACAAACAAAAAATAAGCCAATACGTTTTTTTAGAGCTAATAATACAATAGTACAATCCACGTCAGGCTACATTGTCCATCAGGAGTTTGGAGCTGGCTTTCTGGAGGATTTAATTGCTATTGCACTTCTCCTGAAGTGGATCTCTACTTGGTTAAACCCTGAATTAGAGTTGAACCGTAACGACTTAAGAGACTGCCTGGCTCTTGATCAAGCGAATCGTATCCCCTGGCTGAGTTATGTCCATTGGGTCGACCAGAGGTATTTAACTCGCCTGATAAGTTGGTGAAAGGGGATAGGAAATGGGCGAAGGATTCATATTTGTTAATGGCTGCCACAGATAGAGAAGAAAAGGAGTTGGTAAAACCAACCGTAAGAGCTCACCAATTGTTAATCACATCTTGTGCTATTGAACCAAACCTGAATACTGTTACAAACCCCAACCACCGTTTTCTTCTGGTCAAATTCAGGTTGAATCAACTTCATTTCCTCCTCGCTGATCCTCTGGGATGAAAAAGGTTGGAGGATTTGGGGGTATGTTCCTGTGACAACTTTTCTACCCAGGACACAATGCACTTTATCTTTTTTTGTGAGCATTTTTTGCACATTCGGAAGCGTTTTATTCTCCCAATTTTAAAAGATAAAGGTTTCTTGCAAGTCAAGCCAGCACTTCTCTATTTGCAGCTGCTATCTAATGTGTGGGAGACCTTTAGTATAGCTAGCTTTCTTACCACAGCAGTTAGATTGAGGAGGAAAATCAAGAAAAAGGCAACTGATTCTCATGTTCTAGTTTGAATTATTTAAATTTAAACATGTCTTTAATTGGACCAGTGGTTTTAAGAAAACATCCAAAAAATAATTAATTATCTATTTGATATGCATCCAATGTCTGAAACTTTTTATTGTGATTCGTATGCTTTTATGGTTTTAAATTAACCGAAATAAAGTACTTTTGACTGACTGACTACAATAGTACAAATGGCCCTGGAGAGGAACTGGGTACACTTAGCCTGAGGACAATGATAGTGGTGTTTGTAAATCACATAATTAATGTCAAGGGTCAGTCAGAATGATGTGCAACAGTGTCCAACAGTTTGCACCCCAAGGTACAATGTTGACCAAAAAAATATAGGGCACCCTTCATCAGTACCAACAAGTGGAACCACACTACAACAGTGATCAGAAGAATACAACCCTTTGGATAAACAAAACAGAAGAACCTACAACTAATTGTCAGGCACAATGACCAAAGAGCTTCCAAATCACCATGTGATAACGTGTTGATGCTCATAGTCCAGGTGTGTGAACGAGGAAAGGCACCCTTTACTTTGGAGAAATGCTGCTGAAGGATTTGCTGTGCTGCACCCTGTAATGCACAAACAGTATGCACAGAGTACATGTTGCATGAAGGTGACATTTTGCCTGAGCCAGCAAAGTTCAGGGATGAAAATACAAAACTGTTAATGGAATCGATGGGGTGACATCTTTGAATTACAGCTAATCATGCAGACACCCAAAACTTTAAAGGCAGAGCTCACAGAAAGCGCCGATTGTACAAGAGAATCTCTTTTTATTCGTACTTTTATGCATTTTTAGTAATGCGAATACAGTTTACGATTACGATGCTTTAAAGAGAAATGAGTCTTTGAAATACATTTTGAAGAAGTACTGTTGATATATATGATTTCGCCGGATTCTGGCAGATTACATTCCGCAAACATCATCGATCGCTTTGAAAACGTGCAGGCTGTTTATAGCTCACACTCCTTCCAGGGGTACCTTTGTGTATACCTACTTTACTGGGAAATGTATTGATATTTCCGCTTTAACCTTAGATTCCCGGAATGTGGGAAGCAGGAGGTCGTGACCGGTTACAAAGGCCGTTGAAAGCAACCTTTGCTCTGCCATGGGCGCCCTCTCCCGCCTGGAATCGGCCTGACCTATGTGTGCAGGTCTCGCCGCCCTAGCAGCAACGCGGGCACCGATAATGCCAAGGTCTGGCCCTGGACAGATATCCGTCAGAAAACAAGACCAGCTGCTGAACTCGTGAGTGTAAGCCCCTAGGCTGATGCCCTTTGCCCAGCCTCACACACAGTATGTGGTGGGCACCCTCTGACCCCGATGTTCTGCCCTGGTCTCTCTGAGCTCCTCCTCCTCCAAGTGCCCTCTCCCAGGGGCGTAACACAGACCTCTGCGGCCACTGTTGCGCAAGGCTGGAGGGGCAGGGGGGGGGGGGGGGCGGGGGGGGGGGAGAGGGGGAGGGGCACAACCCTCACGGGCCCCTCAGCCGTTCAGGGTTCCCCCATTCATCCCAAGGCCAATGAATATCTGTGAAATACTGGAGCCTTAGGTGGCACCCTCTTTACATTTTGCAGAGGGGCCCCATCATTTTCGGTTTCACACCTACCCTACATCCTAAGACAACAACTCTCACCAATAAGCACCAAACAGAAACTGGAGTGGAGTGCACAACTTCTAGAAAAACTTTTCTTATTTGTTCTAGTCGGTGTGTGCTGCAACAGCTCCCATCACGTCCATTTGCTGGCAAGCACTAATTATACTGATATTCACCACATGGCCAGCGACTGGCTGCCGCCCCCCCCATCTGAGCACACCAACACCTGACACATGAACATGATACCTGGTTATCTTTGGAAGGCGGGAGGCCGCGGGACCTCCCGGCCGTATTTATTAAGATATGAAATTAAAAGGTTTTTAATTGCATGATCAACAATTTATACAAAAATCAGCAGGACATTAGATACAATATTGTCAACAAGTTTGAGAGGCTAACCTTAACAGAAACTCTAATACAGATTGTTTCCTAACCGAAGCTAACATCCTCATCTTGATTTTTGTATACTACATTTCTGGCCATATGGCAAGGTCGCTAACCGGTGTCAGGTCCTACTAGCTGCGCCTTACCTAGTGATGTGCGCATGCGCAGCCGGTCCTGGTAATTACCCGGTCTACGCCGTGAACTCCATTTACCCACTAAAGGAGGGCCCTTACTCTGCGCCATCCAGTGACGTCATAAGTATGCGCGCGCGGGGTGGCTACCAGCCTAAGGAAAGCGTGACTACTCCAACCCGCGCCCCTTTGAAGCACCAGTTACCTTGCCCCTGGAGTTCTTGGAGTGGCCAATGGCCCCTCCCCCTGGACGGGAACCTCCCATGGATGATGCCCGCCCCCTCAGACCTTGAAATAGCTGCTCACCGGTCATGACCTTACCGCATGCCCCAAACCTAATAAATACGACGACCTAGGAGAAAAATTCTAATGACAACTACTCTAGCTAACACATCAAAACATCAATTTAAAGCTACAAAGGGAAAAAAGTCCTAAGCACAATTGTAATATCATAACATGTTTCATCACAATTCACTAAAAGGGGAAAAAATTCCTAAAGAAAGCATCATCAGCATAATATACAAACCAGACACGGATCACTTATGCATATCAAGGATCTCAACAAGCACCTACAGATTACGCTTAAACTAGACTAAGACAACCTCAATCATTTAGTTCCAGGGATGGTGGGTGGGAAAAACAAGAAGCCCCGAGCGCGGGGCACGACACGTTGTGGGGGAGCGTCCAGGGAGAAGAGGGTCTCCTGGGCGCTCCCCGCTTCTTTATCCCCAAGGGGCTGGGTGGGGGTGGCTACGCCCCCACCCAGCCCCTCCCGGCACGCCCGCCCCTGACCCGGACATCCTACCATGGTATCCGGGTCAGGGAGGGCATCAGCCAATCGGTGGTGGGGCGCGCCCAGGAGGGCACGCCCCACCACCGAGGGGCACAAAGGGAGGGGGCGATCGCCGCGCCGCCATGTGGGCGGGGGGGCCAAGAGCCCCCCCTTTTCACATGGTCAGCGACTGGCTGCCGCCCCCCCCATCTGAGCACACCAACACCTGACACATGAACATGATACCTGGTTATCTTTGGAAGGCGGGAGGCCGCGGGACCTCCCGGCCGTATTTATTAAGATATGAAATTAAAAGGTTTTTAATTGCATGATCAACAATTTATACAAAAATCAGCAGGACATTAGATACAATATTGTCAACAAGTTTGAGAGGCTAACCTTAACAGAAACTCTAATACAGATTGTTTCCTAACCGAAGCTAACATCCTCATCTTGATTTTTGTATACTACATTTCTGGCCATATGGCAAGGTCGCTAACCGGTGTCAGGTCCTACTAGCTGCGCCTTACCTAGTGATGTGCGCATGCGCAGCCGGTCCTGGTAATTACCCGGTCTACGCCGTGAACTCCATTTACCCACTAAAGGAGGGCCCTTACTCTGCGCCATCCAGTGACGTCATAAGTATGCGCGCGCGGGGTGGCTACCAGCCTAAGGAAAGCGTGACTACTCCAACCCGCGCCCCTTTGAAGCACCAGTTACCTTGCCCCTGGAGTTCTTGGAGTGGCCAATGGCCCCTCCCCCTGGACGGGAACCTCCCATGGATGATGCCCGCCCCCTCAGACCTTGAAATAGCTGCTCACCGGTCATGACCTTACCGCCACAGGCCAGCATTGTTAACCGACGATCTGGCCTCCCCCTACCTAGACCCAAATCAGCAATCTTGTTTAGCAAAACCCTCTAACCAGGCCCAGATATTGTTAGACCACAAGACATTCCCCGCCTCAGTCAAGTAGACCTAAACCAGGAGCATACTTACTGTGCAAAAAACCCCTCCAACCAGGTCCATAGATTATTAGCCCTGCCTCAGTCCAGTGTACCCTGCCCCCCAGGTAGAACTACACGCCCCCAGATACACCCATGTGGAATCGTCAGCAAACTGAGGGCTTGAAATAGTTTGCCTAACAGTGTGTTGATTCTCTTTACCGAGTAATTCAACGCCCTGACCGAGTACCCTTCTCGCCCCTGTCACCAGGGATAAGTTGCAACCATACCACTGTGCAACCCGGGCAAGTGCTGCCAAATTATTCTCCCCCCCAGGCGAAGTATCACCACTGACGGGGGGGGGGGGGGGGGGGGCTGCTGAGCTAAGAGTCCCTGGAAGACTTTCCTAACTGGCTGAGCATAGGCCCCCTCTCTCAAAGAGTGAGATATTAAAACCCCGTTTGTGCCCCCTTTTCCTACGTTCTCTAGAAAGAAAGGCATTGACCCGGACATGTCTTGGCCGCCCACCACGCAGCAGAGATGATTTCTTCCATAAGGATGTGCCCACCCAGTTTGGCCAAATCGTCCTCCCCCAGGTGAAGTATCACCACTGACGGGGAGTAAGTTGTTAGGAGAGTAGCTTAGACCAAAAGAATTACTAACTGCCTGGGGCGTAGCCCCCCCCCCCCCCCTCTCCCCCTAAGGGGACGGAAACCCCTTCTGTTCCGCCCTCCTCCTACATTCGCTTGCAAGGAAAAGAAACATGTTTGGCACGCCTCACCACGAGTGGCCCACAACCAAGTCACCATTGTCCGTCGCACATCTTGCAGCTTTCGTTGAGCTGTTGAAGCCTGGTGATGCCCCGCGGCGAGTTCCTCCCCTGCGTCGACAGGTTTGAGAAACTGCAAAAGAAACAGAAAAAACCCAGGCGTGAGTTACCTTGCACGTTACAACACGTCAAACCGCACGTATCGTTTAAGAACCCATGAGACAGGCCCATGACGGCATCGGAGAGCTTTACATGAGTACCAGTTGCGTTACCTGAGAACACATTAGTTTTCTGTTAAGCGCGAGGAGATTAAGTGATTCGCCCAGACTCACAGTATGTTGCGCCTCTTTGTTAGGCCATGAACCCTGTTCCCTCGGATTGAAGGTCGACCACCCTTGCTGGTAGGCAGCCTTTTCCCCTCGCCTGTCTGCACTGTGATCCTTGGTCCTGTTACCAGACCCTCACACAAAGTCTATGAAACCGTGTGACTGGGGGTATTGCCATATAATATATTGAATCCTTCCCGACAGAGGAGGCAGTGAATAGACCAGGAATACTTGACGTCTGGACTCAAGTGCTGAGGAGCCCCCCCCCCCACAGGCAGAGTGGTGGGAGGGGGTCACGCTGTCTAAAACCCACTGCTGGCTTCAACTCTGCTGCTGGGAATAAAACAAAGGGGGCAGTCACTTACCCGGCTGCCCCGACCAGCTTTATAATCCCCCCAGGGAGTTTGCAAGGATATTGTCAGGGGCCCTCCTGGCTATTTCTGCTAGGTTACATCATCTTCTCCAGGCAGTGACGCAATCAATCATCTGCTTCTCTCTTGAGCCAAGAGCAGTTCAACCTGTACCGCATGCTCAGCCTGTGTATTAACTTGTAAAGACAATTACCCCTTCACCGTCTAGACTGTATATCGAGGGTTCAGAAATTGTATTGCAGATGCTCTTACCAGGATGGCTTAGGGGCCCTAGGATATTCTCGGGAAAATAACAGATAGTCTTAAGGATTGGGTCTTTAACCTGTGTGATCACCTCCTATAGTAGCCAGGGAAGTATATCCTATTGCGAGCGCATCGCTTTCAATGTTATGTTTTTAATGCTTAGGTCTGCCCACTAAGTTATATAGTTAAGCGTTCATGTCATAATACCAGTGAAAATGAATGTGGCCGACTGAACATGTTTCTTAGTATTGTACTACTGGACATATGCATTTATTGCCATGGTGCAAACATTACATTAAATGTTCCTAGCCCAGCAGAGACTAAATACCTGGAGAGATTATTAAGGCCCTCCAAGGACCCTGAGATAACTCCCTAGACTGAGTTAGAAGTGGACGGTCTGGGGATTAAAGAGTAGGTGAGGGATGTATGAGAGGCGAAGGACTTCTACTTCCCGAACCTGTGTGATCACCTACTACAAAAGCCAGGGCAGTGTATACATATTTGCAAACGTATCGCCTAGGCTTTCTAGCAACCTTCATATTGTCACGCACGGTAGGTCCTCCTGTTCCGATACCACCATGGTTTCCATAAAGCATCTTCTTACTCGGGCCGCTGGACATTTATAGATATGCTTAATTTGACACATAATCCAGCCTCTGCTCCTATTCTGCCGTTTCAGTTGCATATTGCTATATTTAGGTGTTACAGTCCGTACTAATACGATGCAACCTTTGGACAGACAGGGGAAAACAATGTCAGACTAATATTATCACCAATGGGTCCCATCCTGCCACATATTTGGCTTATTCTTGCCGCTAATTCTCTAATTACTGATGCATTATTTGTCCTGTCGCCTGGTTTAGTCAAGCTAAATTTGATGTAACTCAACCGTGTATAGAGGCCACTCGATGCAGGCTCTAACAATCTTTAAAACAAAAGTGGGTAAATCTTTTCTCAGGATGAAGCCAAACTGATAGCCAGTGGAGCTGCATCTGTAACTGTAAAACTTCCACCAGATACATTGATGTTATAAGTAGTATCGCTTTAATGAGCGAAAAGAAGCAAATTAATTCCTGCCACGGGTGGTATGTATATGTAACTAGTGGCGATATTTAGTTCAGGGCAGGGATGAAGAGTTTGCATATGTCCCCGAGTGCCTGCTAACCAGAGTGTTTTCAGTCCTGCCCCAACCATTATCTCCCTTCTTATTAACTCACTAGTGGATGCAGTCTGTCATTCAAACAAAACATTGTCTCTGTTAGCGATAGCGACACCATTACCATCAGCTTGCTAAATAAAGCCATCCCGCCAAAACAACACATTTGGTCTCCGTTTAGGAAGTGCAACACAGCCCTTTTAATAAACATTCTCCGGAACATTACCTGAGACTATTAACTAATGCTCATTGGCAAGGCTTGCTTCCAGCATCTAATTGCGCGCACTCTCCTATTAGCCGGACATTTCTTATTCATATTTTATTACATCTGTGATAACTGTGCGGCAAAGCTCCTACACTCACCCTATATAACTTCTTTTAGCTATCCGTTGCCTGAATTTCCACATCTCCTTGGAGAGTCAAGGAGGAGTAGGGAGCAAACTGTCCATAGCCGACCAAGAATCTAAGGGCACCAATAAATGGGAAACACCAGTCCTCTAACATTTGATAATGTGTGACTGTCCCTTCACCTGCGTATGAAGGGGAAAAGCTGCAATGATCCTTGTCCACTGTGCTCTGAAAGTGCGTTCTTGTGATGGTGAATAATAGAATATATATAAACAAACACTACGTGCAAGTTGACACCCATCAGCTGCATGAACTAATAAATGTCCTTAAAATAATGCAGCAATTATATTTAATCTAAAGCAGATCGTCCGCCTAAGATTATAATTGAGACTGTAAATGCAGGGATCTGTGCATGTTAAAAATGTTCACACCTACTGCAACATGACATTGGAAAGGCTTCTATTTATTTATTTATTTTCTAAACCCACAGCACTGATGAGAATCAAACTCAGGATCTACAATTTGACTAGACGGGCGCTTAACCAAATACGCCACAGCACCTTAGGTCTAAGGTCATGCATGAGTAATCATGCTTTGTGGTGCATAGTATCATCAGGACAGGCAGCCCGATGTCAGTGGAACAGGGGGGCCAGTGTGTTATAACTTCAGACAAGCAGCACGAAGTTTTATCGGGTAATTCAACCGACATATTGATTAACGAAGAGGTGATGAATGTCCATGTTTCTTGCCAACTGTTAGGATCAGAACCCCTAAGCGGACATAAGGAAAATGAATCATTCTTGCGGGTGATCTTCAAACATCAAGGCAAAAGTAATCTAAAACATTGGTGCGTAAAAAAGAGTGAGGGGCAGCCAGATGCGGAGGGGAGCAGATGAACAAGTAGCACATACAAGGAACAAACAGATGGTACAGCGTCTCGTCAGCCTTTGTGCTGCGCAAATTAATGAGGCAAACTGACGACCAAGCCACAGCAGCATTCACATTAACAAATGAAACAGGCCCCAAAAACGCTGCTTAAGCCCAGCGCTCACTATCCAGCCCAGAACGGGTTCTTTTCCGTTCACCGGCGCTAAATGAAATGCGCAGGTTACTCCGTTTGGACGTGAATCGAAATCATTCCAGTTACATGTTTCCTATAAGTTGCGAAATGTGGATGTGGAAATGCTAAAGCATCTATGTGATTTAGAACAAGCGAGGAACTCCGAGCACCCGCCAGTCCACGGAGCAGCATGTTATCTTTAAATTAGATAATGCATAACGCGGGTTCTTATCCTTCACTAAAAGCACCATGTTTTAAACTGTAGGCGCTAATTTGTTTGGTCTCTGGGGCGCAGAGGCTCATTCCCCCGTAGAAATAGTTCCACCCTGAGGTCTAATTTTACCGCCATGGATGGACAAGCTTGAGAAGAGGAACCGGTGGCGACTAATAAATCAGCTTGCACGTGGCACGCTCTTGCCAAGGAAACTTTCAAAGAGAATGTAAAGAAAACCCCACACACGTTTCTGTTCCTCCATTACGTGATTTTCACAGCACACATAACCTGTAAATCAGATTGCGCGGGTAAACGAAAGGGGTGATATCATTCTCCTCTACAATCTTCCCCAACTTGTTTGTTAGCATCGCGATTTGCTTACCATAAAAATACTGCACATTTGACAAACAAAGAAGCAGAGATACCGGGAATCGAACCCGGTGTTTCATACATGCACGGCAGGCACTCGATCACTGAGCTATGTCCCCTCAGATCAACCTGGTTGCGCGGGATGCATGCATTCAATTAGCATTTCCCATTACCCACACTAGTAGTGCAGCATTCCCGCCAACCCACACCTTATTTAACGTGGCCAAGCCTCGACACAAACTACGTGAGGAAAAACCAAAATTCCCTCCCCCATTACAGCTAAAAGTCAACACACATTTGTGACGGTGCATTTGCTAAATACGAATAGGTCTTTGTAAAATAACTGCATTGGCCATGTTCCTGCCCCAATGTTCTACGCAGACAGTAACAAGGTTAAACACCCCCCACTTAACTTATCACTTCCACCAACGGCTTGCCCGATCCATCATGCTGTCCGGCGCTTCTCCCAGGCAGAACCTCGGGCCTCAGGTCATTCCTCCCCGTGCGGCGCACAGCTGCTCTTCCATCCTCCTCGCGGCCTCCAGGCCTCCGTCCGAGCACGAGAAACCGGACATCAGAGCTGCACAGGGAGAGAAACAGAGGAGATTACGAAAAACAAGAAGCCCCGAGCGCGGGGCACGACACGTTGTGGGGGAGCGTCCAGGGAGAAGAGGGTCTCCTGGGCGCTCCCCGCTTCTTTATCCCCAAGGGGCTGGGTGGGGGTGGCTACGCCCCCACCCAGCCCCTCCCGGCACGCCCGCCCCTGACCCGGACATCCTACCATGGTATCCGGGTCAGGGAGGGCATCAGCCAATCGGTGGTGGGGCGCGCCCAGGAGGGCACGCCCCACCACCGAGGGGCACAAAGGGAGGGGGCGATCGCCGCGCCGCCATGTGGGCGGGGGGGCCAAGAGCCCCCCCTTTTCATGTTTGTTCTTTCACAAGGGCTCACCTGTTTGGGGATGCATGCTTCCATACTCTTCCACCTGTTATTTCTGAAAAACAGTCGTGAAAAGCAAACCTGGAGCAAATGCTGACCAGGGATCTAAACTTCTTGTTGGACCTAAGCCAGCACCACCTTGACATTAAAACTGCGGACCTAGCTAGTGACAGCAGAAAAAACACACATACACATTAGAAACTGGGGTCACAGGCACTGGAATAAGGCCAGGTTGACCCTCTTTCCTCCTCCATTGAAAGTGAGAACCGGTGGCCAGGGATACACTTCTTCTGGACCTAAGCCAGAACCACCTTGCTTGCCCATAGAAACGTATCTTCACAATATTTTTCCTCGATATTCTTGACATGATATTTTGTCCTCACAATATTTTTTACTCAATATTTAGTCAAACACTGTTTAAAATGCTGATATTTCCCATGTGTCTTTGTACTTTCCAGGGGTGATGTGTCTGTGACCCACGGCCTGAAAAGGTGCTGGCTAACAAAGTGAATTAGATCACCCAGTGAAATGCAGTTTAATATACGTGCACTCTCGTGGACAGTACTTTGAAGACAGAGATATATGATGAACACTTACTGTGAACATCATTATTAATTCCATTAGTGCATCCGATTCGACAAATTTTCTTGCAATGTTATCCTATTACAGTTTGTATTGCTTACTGCGCTACTTGCCCGTCATTTGTTCTTTAATAAAAAAAAACATTTTTGATGAAGCTATGAAGCATTGGCCCATTGAGAAAATAAAGCACAAAGATGTGGCTGCTTCATTTTGTCGATGTGCATGTGCAAAATAACGCAGGTGCTATTTTAAAAAAATGTAAGGATCCAAGATGGCAACAAAACAAATGATATCTGAGCAGCACAAACGCTCTTTTTGAAAGGTGGAGCTGGCTGGCAGCAATTTTCTACTGGGCTCTGAAAAAAGGACATTTCAATGGAGTTCGGGGTACAGGTAGGAGAGAGGAGTGGGAGTGGCAGGAATGGAGGCGCTTGAGGCTGAGTCAAGAGTGACCCACCCCCCAAAAAAGGCAGAGAGGGGTGGCAAAAGCTTTGGAGGAGCTTGGGGTACAGTCTTCACATTTCCGGAGAAACACTGCATAGGCATGACGTAATTAGGAAACCGATTCTTGAAGTAATGGTAGTTTATTCACAAGAGGAAACAGCTTGTACAACCACCAAGATAGGAGAGCCAGATAGATCTGAGCAACTCCCACATATAGAATGTAGAACACAACAGGAAACATAACAATTCTAATGATGTAACCTAAAAGGGATACTACACATATCAAGAAACTTAGCCATGTCCCTCACACACTTACAACAAATAGAACACATTAGACTGAGCACCTAACACACATCCAACAAGATGCAGGTATTCTGTATAGTTCGCCACTATGGTACAAAACAGCACTTGCCACTAAAAACCCCACACACATTTTCGTCTGATAGACAATGTGCCTGTCACCTCCCTAAAACATGTGAAAACAACAACAGACGTTTGTTCTTGACCCTTATACTTCAAGATCATGCAAACCCAGTACAATGAATGAGGTAGCCACCTAACCGAGATTAGATCTACCACACAATACTTGTGACAAATCTCAAGACAAGCTGAACTGGTGGCGGATCTGTGATTGTAAACCTCAGAACCTGTGTACGAGGCCATACCATTGTGAGAATGTACATTAATCAAATGCCAATAGCTAAAATAAAATACATATTAACTCAGCACGTTAAGTGAATTATTTTGACTTGACAGCAGTTAACCTTTTAACACCTGGGTTTAGGTTACCTTGATATTCATTAAGTAACACGCTTTCTTATCGAGTTGATATCTCAGATCTAAAACTTGTTTCATTAGAGAAACTTTCTTTATTGAAAAAAGTCAAACGGGGGTAAGATGGCGGCTGCGGCTGTGGCCTTGTGAGTGGTGTGTGTACGGCTCTCTGTGGCTCCTCACCTGATCTGACCTCTCCGACATTCAAGCTGTGAGAGCAGGGCTAGGACTCGGCGCAGATCCCTCCTGGGTCCAGGGGGCCCTTTTTTGGCGACTTCAGGCGTTGAGTATGGTGTGCTGAGGCAGCGGCATCCGGTGTCTCCACGGCTCTTCTCAGCTGCTCCTGGGGGCGGAGTATTGCGGGGTACGGCGTGGCAGGCTCGTGGAGCAAGCGGAGCCTGCGGAGTGGAAACACCGCAACAGCTGAGCCCGATAGAACAGTTGGCTCCAGCGTGTGCAGTGTGTGCAGGGCTGTAAGCTCACACTCCTTCCAGGGGTACCTTTGTGTATACCTACTTTACTGGGAAATGTATTGATATTTCCGCTTTAACCTTAGATTCCCGGAATGTGGGAAGCAGGAGGTCGTGACCGGTTACAAAGGCCGTTGAAAGCAACCTTTGCTCTGCCATGGGCGCCCTCTCCCGCCTGGAATCGGCCTGACCTATGTGTGCAGGTCTCGCCGCCCTAGCAGCAACGCGGGCACCGATAATGCCAAGGTCTGGCCCTGGACAGATATCCGTCAGAAAACAAGACCAGCTGCTGAACTCGTGAGTGTAAGCCCCTAGGCTGATGCCCTTTGCCCAGCCTCACACACAGTATGTGGTGGGCACCCTCTGACCCCGATGTTCTGCCCTGGTCTCTCTGAGCTCCTCCTCCTCCAAGTGCCCTCTCCCAGGGGCGTAACACAGACCTCTGCGGCCACTGTTGCGCAAGGCTGGAGGGGCAGGGGGGGGGGGGCGGGGGGGGGGGAGAGGGGGAGGGGCACAACCCTCACGGGCCCCTCAGCCGTTCAGGGTTCCCCCATTCATCCCAAGGCCAATGAATATCTGTGAAATACTGGAGCCTTAGGTGGCACCCTCTTTACATTTTGCAGAGGGGCCCCATCATTTTCGGTTTCACACCTACCCTACATCCTAAGACAACAACTCTCACCAATAAGCACCAAACAGAAACTGGAGTGGAGTGCACAACTTCTAGAAAAACTTTTCTTATTTGTTCTAGTCGGTGTGTGCTGCAACAGCTCCCATCACGTCCATTTGCTGGCAAGCACTAATTATACTGATATTCACCATGTTTGTTCTTTCACAAGGGCTCACCTGTTTGGGGATGCATGCTTCCATACTCTTCCACCTGTTATTTCTGAAAAACAGTCGTGAAAAGCAAACCTGGAGCAAATGCTGACCAGGGATCTAAACTTCTTGTTGGACCTAAGCCAGCACCACCTTGACATTAAAACTGCGGACCTAGCTAGTGACAGCAGAAAAAACACACATACACATTAGAAACTGGGGTCACAGGCACTGGAATAAGGCCAGGTTGACCCTCTTTCCTCCTCCATTGAAAGTGAGAACCGGTGGCCAGGGATACACTTCTTCTGGACCTAAGCCAGAACCACCTTGCTTGCCCATAGAAACGTATCTTCACAATATTTTTCCTCGATATTCTTGACATGATATTTTGTCCTCACAATATTTTTTACTCAATATTTAGTCAAACACTGTTTAAAATGCTGATATTTCCCATGTGTCTTTGTACTTTCCAGGGGTGATGTGTCTGTGACCCACGGCCTGAAAAGGTGCTGGCTAACAAAGTGAATTAGATCACCCAGTGAAATGCAGTTTAATATACGTGCACTCTCGTGGACAGTACTTTGAAGACAGAGATATATGATGAACACTTACTGTGAACATCATTATTAATTCCATTAGTGCATCCGATTCGACAAATTTTCTTGCAATGTTATCCTATTACAGTTTGTATTGCTTACTGCGCTACTTGCCCGTCATTTGTTCTTTAATAAAAAAAAACATTTTTGATGAAGCTATGAAGCATTGGCCCATTGAGAAAATAAAGCACAAAGATGTGGCTGCTTCATTTTGTCGATGTGCATGTGCAAAATAACGCAGGTGCTATTTTAAAAAAATGTAAGGATCCAAGATGGCAACAAAACAAATGATATCTGAGCAGCACAAACGCTCTTTTTGAAAGGTGGAGCTGGCTGGCAGCAATTTTCTACTGGGCTCTGAAAAAAGGACATTTCAATGGAGTTCGGGGTACAGGTAGGAGAGAGGAGTGGGAGTGGCAGGAATGGAGGCGCTTGAGGCTGAGTCAAGAGTGACCCACCCCCCAAAAAAGGCAGAGAGGGGTGGCAAAAGCTTTGGAGGAGCTTGGGGTACAGTCTTCACATTTCCGGAGAAACACTGCATAGGCATGACGTAATTAGGAAACCGATTCTTGAAGTAATGGTAGTTTATTCACAAGAGGAAACAGCTTGTACAACCACCAAGATAGGAGAGCCAGATAGATCTGAGCAACTCCCACATATAGAATGTAGAACACAACAGGAAACATAACAATTCTAATGATGTAACCTAAAAGGGATACTACACATATCAAGAAACTTAGCCATGTCCCTCACACACTTACAACAAATAGAACACATTAGACTGAGCACCTAACACACATCCAACAAGATGCAGGTATTCTGTATAGTTCGCCACTATGGTACAAAACAGCACTTGCCACTAAAAACCCCACACACATTTTCGTCTGATAGACAATGTGCCTGTCACCTCCCTAAAACATGTGAAAACAACAACAGACGTTTGTTCTTGACCCTTATACTTCAAGATCATGCAAACCCAGTACAATGAATGAGGTAGCCACCTAACCGAGATTAGATCTACCACACAATACTTGTGACAAATCTCAAGACAAGCTGAACTGGTGGCGGATCTGTGATTGTAAACCTCAGAACCTGTGTACGAGGCCATACCATTGTGAGAATGTACATTAATCAAATGCCAATAGCTAAAATAAAATACATATTAACTCAGCACGTTAAGTGAATTATTTTGACTTGACAGCAGTTAACCTTTTAACACCTGGGTTTAGGTTACCTTGATATTCATTAAGTAACACGCTTTCTTATCGAGTTGATATCTCAGATCTAAAACTTGTTTCATTAGAGAAACTTTCTTTATTGAAAAAAGTCAAACGGGGGTAAGATGGCGGCTGCGGCTGTGGCCTTGTGAGTGGTGTGTGTACGGCTCTCTGTGGCTCCTCACCTGATCTGACCTCTCCGACATTCAAGCTGTGAGAGCAGGGCTAGGACTCGGCGCAGATCCCTCCTGGGTCCAGGGGGCCCTTTTTTGGCGACTTCAGGCGTTGAGTATGGTGTGCTGAGGCAGCGGCATCCGGTGTCTCCACGGCTCTTCTCAGCTGCTCCTGGGGGCGGAGTATTGCGGGGTACGGCGTGGCAGGCTCGTGGAGCAAGCGGAGCCTGCGGAGTGGAAACACCGCAACAGCTGAGCCCGATAGAACAGTTGGCTCCAGCGTGTGCAGTGTGTGCAGGGCTGTAAGCTATGGCCCTGAAAGGGAGAGGAGGGCGAACCCGCGGGGGTGCTGCGGCAAGCTCAGTGACACCATTAACCGGAGCAGTTGGAGCAGCGACAGTGGAGGGTGGAAGCACCGGTGTGATAAACGCTGAAAATACGGACATAGCAGCAGCCCCCGACACCCAACAGTGGTAATGCTAATGGCAATACTAGTCGCCGACAAAGAGAGCGGGCTTGTAATTCTTCGATGCCAGGTGAGCGGGTGGATCCCGGTACTGTGACATGTTCTCCAGCGCCTGAGAGTAGATACACGCAGCATGAAGCACAGCAGGATAATCTCATTAAAACCCGCACAGTACCTGCAATTTTTACTAAACGATCTGCGCTGAAAGCCAAAGCATTTGAAGATCTCTGCATGGTTAATCAGAATCCCTCTCAGGCAAATGCTGTCATGGATAATACATTAACAGGCACAGCGGCTGATACGGTCAATGTGCTAAATTGCGAGACAGACATTGCTATTAATATAGTTGCGCTACTGGTCAGCAATCCACTGATCCTGGGCAAAGCAATGCCTGGCAGTTTAATATCAGAGGGCTTGGGCTTTTCTTAGGATAAGGGAAATGATGTTGAATATGCTGGTTCAGAGGGCATATTCTACTCCATGTCCAATCTTTC
The DNA here is from genome assembly GCF_964263255.1 of Lissotriton vulgaris. Classification (NCBI taxonomy): domain Eukaryota; kingdom Metazoa; phylum Chordata; class Amphibia; order Caudata; family Salamandridae; genus Lissotriton; species Lissotriton vulgaris. Next base: position 345,483,847 of record NC_141699.1, read on the forward strand.
AGTTGTTTCAGAAAATGATAATGAAAATGACAATTATAACTCCAGCACAGTGGGGGACTGGGGGGATGGACAGGATGAAGATGAAGATGATGATTTAGAACAATCCCTGCATCAAGAGAATGTGAGAAAACCAGCGGATTCTGGTGAATGCCCCCTCATGCGTGGACTGTGCCTTTTGATCAGCCTAGATGGGATACTACTCCAGCGGCGAATCCAGGCCTGGTGGCAGCACACTCTACAAATAATTTAGATGATGATGATGACGATGCTGCAGTCACTCTAAGCAACATCTATAAGAGTATCATGGCCCATCGGGCCAAGACAAAGGCAGAAGGTCTGCGCACACAGAGAGCTGTGCAGAAATTACAAAAGAGGGTACGTCGTATTGCTAAGTCTTGCACAGAGATAACTACTCCGGTAGTTGAGGCAGAAGAGCGCATCTCCGGCGCTGAGGACTCTTTGGTTAAACAGCAGTCGGCTATTGAAATGCTTCAAAAGACCAAGGCGGATGTTGATTGGAAATTAACAGATTTGGAGAACCGGTCAAGACAGAACAATCTACGCATTCTGGGTATTCCTGAGTCTACGGAAGGGCAGGATGCAAGAAAATGCATTGTCGAACTGTTTAAGGAGACTTTTCCAGACTTGAAAGATTGGAATTGGGAAACTGAGGTCATCAGGGCGCACAGATTTGTTTGTACAACGTAGGAGAAAAGGTGACCTCAGAGCAGATACGAATGTACATCCTAGGGCAATTCTAATTTGCTTAAATAATTATCTGCTACATGAGGCAATCTATGACCTGGCACGGCCAGATAGGAGGCGAGCTGGTAAGGGGTGCAAATTCTTCGTACGTCTCGATTTTTGTCCTTCTCAGTGCAACAAAGGTGGCAATTGAGGCAGTTAATTTCATCCTTCTAAGCGAAAGGCGGTCAGGCATTCCTCCTTAACCCCACAAAATTAAAAGTGATATATAAAGAACAAACTCGCTATTTCACTTTGCAGATTGTGGCACAAGACTTTTTGAAGACAATGGGTAGTGAATAATACATTGCACCTGCTTTTTGCACGATGTAACATCTCAGATGTTTGGTTCTCTTCCAGTGCTGATTTTGTGCTTTTCCCTATCCTTCCTTTTTCTTTTTGTTTTCACTTCTCTCACTCCTAGTAGTACTAATATTACATCAGTTTGAGCATGAGCTGAATATGAATACAATATTCGGATGTCTGGGAAGTGAGCTAACAAGTTGGGAAGGTATAGGATTAAAAAATAATGCATTGTTCTCATGTTTGGTAATTTGCACTAAGTTTCCAAAAGACGGCAGAGGTTGAGAATTATAGTGCACTGGAAGAGATGTTGTAATGTCGGGTGGTGGTCGGATGGGGGGCCTTGGGAGGGAGCAACGCGCAATCACTCTCCATCGCAGAGGACATGGTCCTTAAGCCCCAGTTTGGGTGGTGTGGTTGGGGGATGGGATGGGGGGTGGGGTGTTTTTGGGGGGTGGCGGTGGGGGATAAAACAAAATCAATACATGAGTACATTTTTTTGTGTTGCTTGAAAGTTTGGTCTACTGGGCACATGCGTTTTTGTTAAGTCGGCACACCAGAATTTGATGGTGGCTAAGGGTATTAGATTAGGTACATTGAATGTCAGGGGCTTGAACTTTTTCAATAAAAGGCAGCGGGTTGCAAGGGAGCTTCAGATGCTTCATTGTGATGTCATGGGTCTCCAGGAGACCCACATAGTTTGGGCTAAGCGGAAACTGCTAACTGAGATGGGCTATGATCTAGTGGCATGCACCAAACAGGCCTGTACATCTAGGGGTGTTGCAATTTTGGCAAAAAAACATATAGGTAATACAGGCAGGATCTTGACGGATGGACTCGGGAGATGGGTAATAGCAGAGTGTGTTGTAGGGGCAATGAAATTCACGCTGTGTTCAATATATGGTTCTAATCTAGACAAAGCAGCAATTTTAGAATTCCTCAATGTTAAACTAGCAGCATGGCCCACTCCTGTAATTGTATGTGGTGACTTAAACATAAATCTGTCACCAAATATAATGTGTAATAACAGCTCCAGGTACACAGGCAGGAAACCAAAGGTGTTTAAGGCACTACAATCACTGATCTCTGCACATGGTTTGGTTGATGCTTGGGCCTTACTCAGGGGTACTGAAGCTGGATACACCTTTTATTCCTGTCCTCACCAAAAGCTAGTGAGACTGGATTATTTTTTTGCTCCGCAGTATTTGTTAAATGGTGCATGTATCCAGGTTTATCCAAGGTTGACGTCTGATCATGGTCCGGATGTGTTAACCATATCTGGTATCGGTGTAGTAACCAAGCCTAGGGTGTTTTCTTTCGACCGGAAACTGCTCTTGGATCAAAAAGTTCTTGCATATATGAGGGATTGGATTACTGTCTTTTTTCGTATCAATCAGGGGAGCACTGATACAGGCTATGTGTGGGACGCTTTCAAGGCTGCTTTTAGGGGGAAACCCTCAGCTTTGGGCTGCACACTCAAAAGCAGCTGAGGTTAAAGCTACTGGAGTTATATCAGGGTCTTATAACGGCTGAAGAGATGCTTGTGCAGGGTATACATGCTGGCACAGATATTGGGGAATAGGCAACGGAAGTGGCCCGCTCCAAGGCAAAAATAAATCTTCATTGGAGTCAAGAGGCTGCCAAAAAATATGTTATCAAGCGGCAGTGGAATTATGAATATGGGGAGGCAAGTGGCAGGTGCCTGGCCCAAAAACTCAGACTAAAAGAAGCAGCTCAAAGAATTAATGCTATCTTGAACTCCAGCGGGTGGTGCATTGAGAATGAGACTGGCATATTGGAGGTATTTAAGAATTTTTACGAAATACTATATGCTGGAGAACACTATGATAGCCAGAAAGGTGAAACACTTGTACATCGATACTGTGAACAGGATCTCGGGGAGGAGGAAGCAGCGAGGTTGGATGCCCCACTATGATGTCTGAGTTGGAGCAGGCTATAAATGGGTTGGCAGTTGGTAAGGCGGCAGGCCCCGATAAATTGCCGCTGGAGATATATACATTTCTTTTTTAGTTTTACAGGAGGATATGCTAACTACATTTAGAAGAACACAGATTGGTGCTTCTCCTAAATCATGGGATGAGGCCAGCTTTGTTGTGTTTAGGAAAAAAGATAAACCTGCTGACTTGCCGGCATCATATCGCCCTATATCCTTGTTGAACATGGCCGGCAAAATCTACTCAAAGAATTTGGCCACTAGGTTAGCGGCAGTGATTACTCCACTGGTGTCAACGCGACAGCATGGATTTATTACAAATCATGTGAATAGGGTTACAACTCTATTAGATCACGCTAATGGTACCAGGGATGCACTCAGCCTTATTTTACTAGATGCCGAGAAGGCTTTTGATCGAGTCTCATGGTGCTTTCTATGGGATGTGATGGGACGTCGTGGTTTTGGGCAACTATACATCACAGCTGTACAAACGTTATATCGTCAACTTGTTGCCAGGATATGCACCATGGGGCTCGAATCAAAGGCAGTGTCTATCCGGAGGGGCACCAGACAGGGCTGCCCCTGCTCCCCATTATTATTGCATTATATATTGATCCGTTTTTAAAAATTATCGAATACAGCCTGATGATACAACCAGTATTTATACAACAGCAACAATACCGTGTCCTTGTATTACGCGGATGATATGGCCGTTGTATCACCTAAACCAGCAGTGGCAATGCAGGAGATAGAACAACTTGCAGCAGAATACAGGGCAGTATCGGGTTATAAGCTTAATACAGCCAAAACATAAATTATATGTCTCAATGTTGGCTGTTACACTGATCAAAGGGTGTCACAAGTGGTAGCGTATTTGGGAGTTTGGATAAGGACCTCTGCGTCTGAGCTGGTTAAGTCCAATTGGGGGAAGTTGATGACGGAGTCCGTAGGCAACTGGATCAATGTGATTGTCTGCATCTTTTGCTAGTAGGTAGATGCAATGTCTTAAAGATGATGATCCTACCAAAAATATTGTATTTTTTTTAAATGTGTACCGTTGGAGATACCGTAAGCTAATCTCGCACAATTGCAGTCTTTGTGTATGAGATTTATATGGGCGCGTGGGAAACCTTGTAGAGCAATGCGTTATATGGTTCTACCCAGAGCCATAGGCGGCTGGGCTGTCCCTGATTTCACTCTCTATTATTACGCATGTATGTTACAACATATGAATATACTGCTTACGGGGGTAGGGCCTATAGACATTGCGGAGTCTTCTTCTATATACCATATGCTGTTAGGCACTGAAGTAAAAAATTGCCTGTTTGTGAACCTAGATTGGAGCTATTATAAACGTACAAGATTCAAGATACTTATAGCCGCATATAGATTGTGGAAAGTTATCAAGAAGATATACGAGGTAGAAAAAATCTCCTGGTATACCCCACTAACAGCTGCAGCCTTCTTTCCGAGTGTATTTTGGGATCGATTGTACATAACTGGCATGCTAAAGGCATTATCATGTTTGGGGACCGTTTCATGGAAGGTGGACTTAAATCGTTTGACCAGTTTAGGGAGCAATATCATCTGTCCCGGGCGGATTTTTTTAAATATTTGCAAATTAGAGATTATCTTCTGAAAGCTCATGGAATATTCAGCCTAACCCCCTTATAGAAGCAAATAGAAAGGCAGCAAGAATAGGGACACTGCATAATCTAATGCTTGGTACAAAGCCTCATGATTTAGAAGAGCATTGTCACAAATGGGAAAATAGATTAAGATGTCATGGTATACACTTGGAGACTTCCATTGAATTAGCCGGACGATTATTTGTGTCCGCCAACTTATCCACCCAACATTATAAGACTGTATTTTATCTGTATCTCACACCTGATAAAATTGCTAAATGGGGCGGGGATCAGGAGGGAAAATGTTTCCGTTGTGGGAACCCAGCGGCTGATGTGGTACACATTTTTTATGCATGTCCACAATTAACTAGATTATTGGACCAGCTAGACAAGTTCCTAACAGAAATCTCGGGATCTCCTATACATCTATCACCTATACAGATTTTGTCGGGGGTAGAGATGCGTGTAGATGCAGATACAGTACCCAGTAAGGCTGTATATCTGATTTTCGTAGCCACAGGTTGTGTATAGCTTCTTGTTGGCTACACAAGGATGCCCCATCATTTGAGGCTTGGAGGGCAAGGATTTTGGCCATGTTTAACATTAAGTATAGTCTATATGCTCTCAAAGGTAGGCGTAAACGGAAATTGGGTGAGCAAATTTTGGGTGCAGTTATGTCTTATCTGGATATGGATATGTAAATCATTTCTCTTTCTTTTTTGTGTTTGTTTCCTGTCTTTATCATTTCTCAGTATGATTATTATACTCTGCTTTGCTTACGGTAAAATGGCTATTTTTTGTTTTTTAACTTTCCCCTGTACATATTCAATGCTCATTGTTTACCTGTAGAGTTCAGGCAGATGCGATTTCTAATTATTGTATGTGACTGTGGCGCATGTGCCTTGTTTTCTTTATGTATTCTCAATAAATAAAAATAAAAAAAGTCAAACACTGAAAGGAAAAGCTGTAAAGTCACTTAACTCCTTCACTGCTAAGCATTTCCCTTCGTGTGCTAAGCTTTTTTTTTATTATTTGGTGAAGTTCGCGCTTAGGCCACAGTAACTTATTGTCCACATAAGGAATTCATGCTAAAATTGCATCTTTTTCTTCCAACTTCCAGGGGATTCAAAAGGTACTCAGGGTCTGCGGACTCCCTTAGAGAAGACAAAGAAATGAGCCAAAATGCAGCTACATTTTGGTTTCTTGAGGAAAAAGTTGCTGCAGAGCAAAGCATCTGTTTTTTTCCCTGCAAATGGTATCAAGGAATGGTTTGTGGTGCTCAAATTACCATCCTCCCAGCTTTCAGGAACAGGCAGACTTTTGTAAGACAAGCAACATTTTCTGCACAGTTTTAGCCTATTTTTTCTATTTTTTGTGCCTTCAACCTCCTTACAGTTAGTGGCAGAAATGGCTGTTAAACCAATGTTATGTTTCATAGAGGTACACTGATAAAGGCTCAGGTAGTAACCAGACCTTTCATCTATATTTCCCCTGCCATTACACTGCATACTGGTTCTTGGTACTGACCTTTTACCTAGTTACGGTACTGCTTAAATGATGTGGGGTTTTCTCCGAAAACTAGCCTCATTCATTATGCATGAGGATTCTTGGCATCTCAGCAGGACTACCATCTCCTGCATAATAACTATGTATAAGGGTCATTCCTTCCGTCATCCTAGTCCAACATGACACAGCAAGCTAGAGTCCCTGAGGGTACCACTTTGGGTATAAAATATCTTTGCTGAGGCAGAGAGAGGAGAAAAAGGACTTCCATGCTGATACACTGACCCAAGATTCTGAGGTTTCTGCACGCAGACACTCCAGCTCGCAGTGGTCTGACATCCCTTGCGGGGTGTCCATCTAGAGACCAAGATGAGGTCCCACAGTCTCTCACTTCAGGTAAAGGGGTTGGCTTCAGCCTAGGGGGATTCTTGGGTCGAAACCTACATACGTGCTAGGTTTACGTAGGTACATCTAGTTAGGGTTGCATCGTAGGAGTACGCATTATTACTATCATGTATTTATATACCTGCCTGTATTCATTGTTTTAGCACTATGATATGAATCTACCATCCTTTTACTCTGTTGGTGCTTATAATCATTTATATCTGTTTCTGTCTTACGATTGTCTCAGCACATCTATTTTACACTAGAATTATGCTGGTTCAATAAATGCTTATTAAAAAACATCCCCACCATTTATTCTGTGTATCTCTCTGAGACAAAGTGAGCACGAGTGACTGAGTGAAAGGTATTGTACTGTTTCCACGATCCCTGATGGGACAGAGTTGTCATGTTCGATAGTTGCCAAGAACTATTCTGTCCTTGGTAAGATGAGTTTACAGTGGCACTGTGAGCTAGCTTGTATACAGGTGAACATACCCAGTGTGGGTGTCTGGAATCAGTCTGGACACCAATCCCACAGTCTATGTTGTCCAAACGCGCAGATCCTATATAGGTTTATAGGAACTACACAACACCAATAATGGATACCAGAAAGCTATGCATTTCTGTAAAGTAGATACAAATATGAATTCTGTAAGGGGTTATTTGTGTACATTCTTCAAGGTTTTCCCATATATAAAACAGTTGAAATAAAAAAACATATTGAAATTCTGTTGGAAAAAAAAGCCATTTGTACCTACATTTTCACCTGTAACTACTTCTAAGTATGGCAGATGTTTTAGAGCAATATATTGTTATGACTGCTGGACCCTTCTAGTTGCAAGGATGTATAGGACTTGTAGGTTCCCTAAGAATCCACGGTGCCCAGAGCCAATAACTGAGCTGTACCTTGCAAATGGTTTTTCATTGCATAACAGGTATACGAAAATTCATTTGGTAAGATGTAGAGTAAAAAATAGGTATCAAGGAAACCTATGAATTTCTGGAATGGGAACAAACTAGGGAGTTTAAAAGCAGTGGTTATTTGCACATCTCCAAATGTGTGTGTACACATACTAGTTCTGCTATTCTGTGTTCCCCTAAGCCTCCCGATAAAAATGGTAACTCACTTGTGTGGGTAGGCCTAGTGCCTGTGACCGAAAACGGGCCAAAACGCAAGGTGGACAGTTCACTTTTTTCCACAGAAAACTGACCATTTTTTTGCAATGTGCCTAGCTCTGAATTTGAGACCCTAGCTCAGCCGGCATATAGTGAAACCTAGCTAACCTGTATATTTTGGATAACTAGACCCCGGGGGCATCCAGAATGAGGTGATTTGTGTGGCTCTCATCAGGTTCTGTTACCCAAAATTTCCTGCAAACATCAAACCTTGCCAAAAAAGCAAATTGTTCTCACATTTAAGTGATGGAAAGATCTGGGATCTGTGGGGAGCCACACACTTCCACACACCCAGCATTCCCCCAAGTCTCCCGATAAAAATGTTATCTCACTTGTGTGGGTAGGCCTTGTGTCCGCGACAGGAAACGGCCCAAAACGCAACGTGGACACATCAAATTTTTTCAGTGAAAAATTACCCTTTTTTCGCAATGTGCCTAGCTGTGGAATTTGGGCCCTAGCCTAGCCGGCACTTGGGGAAACCTAGGAAAATTGTACATTTTTGAAAGCTAGACTCCCAGGGGAATCAAGCATGGGGTGACCTGAGTGACTCTCACCAGGTTCTGTTACCCACAATCCCTTGCAAACCTCAAACCTTGTCCAAAAAATACATTTCCCTCACATTTCTGTGATGGAAAGTTCTGGAATCTGTGGGGAGCCACAAACTTCCACCAATCCAGCATTCCCCAAACTCTATTGATAAAAATAGTACTTCACTTGTGTGGGTAGGCCCAAAACGCAACGTAAACACATCACATTTTTCCAGTGCAAACGGTCCCTTTTTTAGCAATGTGCCTAGCTATGGATTTTGGACCCTAGCTCTGCCGGCTCCTAGGGAAACCTAGCAAACCTGTACATTTTGTGGGATCACAACGTCGGCACAAATGTCCTACTACCCAGTATTCCCCTTTGCCTCCTGATAAAAATCATACCTCACTTGTGTCGGGGTCCAAAGCAGAGTCAGCCTAAAAGCGCATATAAATAAAATATAGTGCTTAGAGCTCACTGTGCTATCCCCTCAACCCTCTGTTTTTGGTCCTTCCCAGTAGCAGGCCCTTGGCGCACCCACACAAGTGAGGCATCATTTTAATCAGGACACTGAGCGGTAGGACGTTTGTGCCGGTCTCCCAATAAAAATGATATCTCACTTGTGTGGGTGTCCAATGCAGAGTTAGCCTAAAAATACATATAAATAAAATACAGTGCTTAGAGCTCACTGTGTTAACTCGTCAATCCCTATGTTTTTGGTCCTTCCCGGTCGCAGGCTCTTGGCCCACGTACACAAGTGAGTTATCTTTTCACTCAGGAGACTGAGGGGAATTTTGGATGGTAGGACATTTGTGACCGCGCAATGATACCAGACAGAAATGTGAGGAAAATCTGATTTTTGTACCTAAACTTGAGGCTTGCAGGGGATTCTGGGTAAGAAAACCTTGGGAGAGCCATGTAAACCACACCTCCCTGGACTCCACCGGGTGTCTAGTTTTTAGATATGTCTGGGTATAATAGGTTTCCCTAAAGGGCCGCCGAGCCTGGGACTGAGTGAAAGGCCTGCAACTGGGAAGGGCTAAAAACATAGGGATTGAGGGGATAGGACAGCGAGCTCTAAGAGCTATATTTATTTTATATGGATTTTTAGGCTGACTCTGATTTAGACACCCACACAAGTGAGGTATCCTATTTAGCCCGTTTGTGTGGTTTTGAAAAAAAAAGTAACTCAAGGCAGCACATTGCCCTGCCTTCCGTTACCTTACGTCAGGCAGGCATTATGGGTAGTGCTAGGGTGTTCCTGTGCATCCATCGATGTATTGTGACACAAACCCATTTTTACAAAGACTTTTAACCTCATCCATGCTCGTGACGGAACCGTTCCGTCACAAGCCACGGGTGGGCTGTGCTGGTGACGGAACGGTTCCGTCACGGCCCAGCCGCCGTGCCTGCGTGGCGCGAATTCCGCGCCTGCGCTGACGTTCTAAATAACGGGCGGGCTGTGACGGAACCGTTCCATCACAAGCACAGCTCACCCGCGAGCCGTGACGGAGCGGTTCCGTCACAAGCACGGAACCGCCGCGCGGCCGCCCCACCCCCTTAGCGCTGCGGCTGAAAAGCCGCCGCAGTGAAGGGGTTAAACCTAGGTTTGCACCAAACTGGTGAGTCTACCTGAAGCTGGCATAACAAGGAGAAATATATATATTTCTCCTTGCGATTTCTTCTTTGCATTCTGCAGCACAAATACAAATAGGAAATAGCCTCATAGGATAGTTTTGCTTGGCTTTGGGAATAAACAAAACAAGTTTTTACGTGGGTGGTGCATTGGTGTTCCCGTACGTCCACCCATGTATTTTGTGTGCAAGTAGTATATGACGTCTTCTAAAGGCAGACACCCTCGCTTTCCTTGGATCAGCTCTCGAGTTCCACTTCCCTGTAAAAGGATCAAGGTTATTCTCTGTTTATGTGAGGCAGCATTCTAACTAGTCCCGCTAGTGAGTGCAAGTCTTAGACGTCCCATGATGGTTTTGAGAAAGTCAAAGTGCCTCCGCTCTTTAGTGTGTCAGTAGGAGCAAGCCCAGTATCGGGTGCCCAGTATTCCATCTTAACCACTCTCGCTGGAGTGGAAGGTCAGAGTGCCCTGTCACACATCTGTGGCCTACGGTAGAGGCAGCAGGCATCCACATGCTCCTCCACCTATGTGGTAAGCCTCCCTGAATCCAGGAATCCAGCGGCAGGTCTTGGATCCTCCTGGATTCATGGGTAGTTGAATTGTTGCTCTTCCTCCGGGAGTAAGGGCTTGCTTCTGCTTCAAAGCTGCACGCTGTTTCAGGGTGACAGCCCTCTTACTTCCCCACAGCCCCCCTCCTGGCATACAGGGTTTGTGACAGCATTGCACAGTGTGACTTCCCTGTTCTTGATAGCGCAATACATCAGGACGACAGCCCTCAATAATCACGCTACCACCATTTGTCATACGGAGGTCATGGGCAGCACACAGGTTGTCTGTATTCACTTTGTGCAATTCAGCCATTAAACAGACATCTCTTTATTTCTGCTTTTTCACATTAAAGGTCAATATTTTGTCTTTAATTATTGGCTGGCATGTAGAAGCCACATGAAAGTCCAGTGCCAAATGCATTATATTTGTGGCTTAGATTCTTATTACTATATTCTAAGGAGTGAGTGGGAAGTGAAACAGGGTTTGCTCACCTTCCCAAACACTTCACCATAGACAATCATTTGCAATGCAATAGGTCTCGCATTTGGAAAGTTTGAGCTATTGGTATTGTAAATGACACATTTTTTATTTATGTTTTGTTTTTGAAAATAGCTAAATTAATAGCTTTGTCATTTACAATGCCAATAGTTATAACTTTCGCAAATGTGACACCTACAGCATTTGTAAAGCAATATGTGTTGTATTTACGTGACTTACATGTATTGATATTACAAATAACAATGGCTTTTAATTTTTTTAATAATAAATACTTAAATAAAAGTTATTGTAATTTATAATGGCAATAGCTTAAACTTTTGTAAATAACTTTTGTGAAGATTATGTTCAGTGTATTTTATTGTGACGAAAATCCAAGAACAGAACTGAAATATTAACATATTTCTGTTACATTTGTAATAAAGCTTGAAACATTGAGAGAACATATTTGAACCAGTTGTTGTTGAATGGTTGCACAGATTGATGATGTGGTGGCGCTGAGTGATGTTGTGATGGCGAACGAATGATGCTGTGGCGTTCAGTGATGCTGTGGTAGCGCATAGTGATGTTGTGGTGCCCCTGAGTGATGCTGTGCTGGTGCTGAGTGATGCTGTATGCTATGCTATGTTCTGTGTTGCTATCCTATGGGGAACATCCTTAGAGGCTCACCGTTGCATTTGGACGCCCTACTGAGCGAAGAGAGGGATTTCTGCTGCTGACCGGACCGCCCGCCTCCCGTCTCCCGCCGTGGGACCCTAGCACCAACACCGGGTCCGGCTGTCGAGCGGAGAGCGGCGCTGGTTCCTCAAAACTACAACTCGCAGCAGGCTCTGAGACGCTTCCTGCGTCAGTTACGCGCCAGGCGGCGCTTAAAGCTGCTGCAACCCCGGCCGAGCGGGGGAACATCCTTAGAGGCTCACCGCTGCATTTGGACGCCCTACTGAGCGAAGAGAGGGATTTCTGCTGCTGACCGGACCGCCCGCCTCCCGTCTCCCGCCGTGGGACCCTAGCACCAACACCGTGTCCGGCTGTCGAGCGGAGAGCGGCGCTGGTTCCTCAAAACTACAACTCCCAGCAGGCTCTGAGACGCTTCCTGCGTCAGTTACGCGCCAGGCGGCGCTTAAAGCTGCTGCAACCCCCGCCTCGCAGGACGCGAGCGGGACGCCCGGGGCGAAGCCCGGGCAAAGGGCGGGCCGTCTGAGGCCGTCCGAGGTTGGCCAAGGTTGGGTTGGGCCTGGTCTCTTGGTTTGCTGCTCTGGAACTGACGCCTCTGCATATCAACACATCTCTGCAGATTGCTACGTAAGTTATATTAACTTTGGTTGTGTACAAAGTGTATTATGCCTCCTAAAAAGTTAACCACTCCTAGCAACTCTATTGAGAACTATCTGGTACAAGTTGTTGAAAAAATTAACAACGACAGAAGAGCTTCTTTGGGAATAGACTCATCTACCCAATCTCCCTTTATTGACATCGAGGCAGATGATCCCTTTGGCCTTCAAATCAACAATAGCACTAATAGTGCTACACCTGATTTGTTTCCGGATACTATCATTATACAGCCCAGTGGTACTGTTGCTGGACCTGAAGACCTTAGTGTCAACGAAGTACTGACTGATATAACTATTAGTCATGATCCTTCCACCTCCCCTCCAGCTCCCGTCCCGGGTAAACGGGAGTGTCTCAGGTCAGCTAAGAATAAAGTTGCAAACCCCCCGAGGAAACACTCTGAGGAAGAGGAGCCTGACCTGTCTAATGAGGCGTATGTCACACTTTCAAATGTCCAATTTAATAAACTACTGACTCTGATGGACACTAAAATCAAAGGTGTGGTCAAACCCCTGGTTAGCAAAATAGATAAGTTAACTTCTGAGGTTAACCGACTGGAATGTCTATTACAGAAAACCATGGGTGAGATAGTGAAACTTCCGGAAAATGTCTCTGCCAAGATAGAGGAATCTCTAAACAAATCAGTAACTACAGCTATCAGTGGACTCATCCCTTCCCCTGTATCAAACCCCCCAATGGCAAGTAATAGTACTCTCCCTGGTGATTCCCATTTTGCCCCGATCCCTGCTCCTGTTGTTGAAGACCCATTCACTGAAAAAGGGACTTTCGAGCTTGTGGTTGAAGCATCCCCATTGGTACTTGTCCTTGCTAACGTTCCTCCCTTGGCTCAAGGTGAGCGGGAAACAACATCTTCTCTAATAAACAAATCCTTATCATGGCTAACCAACAACATGGTAATCACTCCCTGGGGAAAGCAGCAACTCTCTGAAGAGCTCGTCAATGCAAGAAGGGTACAGTGGATCGGGGACAGGGTGAAAAAGTTCAAAGGGGAGTGCGTCGTTCTCCACTTCTCTGACCCTGGGGTCTTGCCTAACATCTTACCTAACATTTTACCACCACAAAGGCGAACAACTTCAATCGTTCCATTGACTCTGGACTTCTTCTATCCTAGAAAGGGAAGTGGTCCAAACTCAAGTATTTTAAGAACCAAATGGAACATTGTGACCAAGAGGGGGAGAAAGGATGTCACTTCAGTGGACTGGGGTTTGGGGTTGGAAAATCGTTTTTCTGCACTGTCTAACTTAAACGATTGCGATTGACAACCATCCACTTGTAAGCCTATCCCCTTGCCCCTCTGTGACAAAAGTTCTTCTGATTTAGACTGTAATCTAATAACAAATAGCCCCCAGGGGTTTCTGATTGATGATTCACCAGGGCTACCTAACGTTATAACCATAAATCAGGTTACTGGGGGTAGGACGTCACACAAGCCTATTACAAACCCCTGTACTCTTACGACACCTAATTCAGGGAATCTTTTGTCATGGAATGTGGCTGGAATATCTTCCAAAATGGACAGCGCTGACTGGTTTGAATTTATTAGCAAGTACGACCTTTGTATTTTTCAAGAGACTTGGGCGTGTGAACCTACTTTTGCATTGGGGTACGTAAATTTTCATGTTCCTGCTATCAAGGGACCAAAAGGGCGGCCGATGGGGGGCCTTATCATATGGATTAGGCAGTCTTTAAAAATTGCTGTAAAAAGTGTGGAACTTGACCAAAAAGATATCCAGCTTATCAGATTGACTAGTGATCTACCCATCTCCATAGACATTTATAACATTTATGCAAGACGTGGCAGCAAAGGCAAATCTGAGGTTCTCATGTGTCTTTTTGCACTTCTTGAGACACAATCTGCAGGGAAAAACATTCTAATTGCAGGTGATTTGAACCGGACATTCGAACCTCTCATCACTGGTGATTCTCCTCTGGGAGCAGAGGAAGATAAGCTTTGGGACATCCCCACACTAGATTCCCCACCGATAACTCGGTGGACGGCTGACATCCTAGGTCTAAACGCTATGTGTTTGGAGCATGGGCTACGAGCCCTGAATGGCCGAACCCAATCAGACCGTGTTCCCGCCATGACGTTTAACAATGGGCGTAGTAAAAGTCGCATTGACTATGTCATCTGTAGTATATCGATTTGGTCAACTCTCAGTGACATGGTAGTAACAGCTAGGATAGAAAGCGACCATGACCCGTTATGTGTTTCACATAATTGGTGGACACCTAACGTAATTGCTCCAAACCCTTGTGACCAACTTGTGCCCCCAACGATCACGCCATCCAATAACATGCGTAGGTTAAGGTGGTCTGGTGTTAAGACTGACCAGCAGGCCCTGGAAAAGATAGGAGCAGCGGCAGACAAGGCCATTCTGGCACTGGAAAATATTGCTGGGTATGCACAGGGACATGAAGACATTACCATAGTTCATATGACTCTTTTTAATGAAGTCAAAAATTTCTTCTTAAAACCCGCACGAAATAATAGGGCTCGTCCATTTAAATCAGCAAAGTGGTATAATCAAGATTGCAGGGCAGCAAGATTTAAATTAGGAGCGGTAATTAAAAGTAATAATTTGAGTGAGATTCGGTCTGCCAGGAAGCACTATAAAAACTGCATTGCCAGGGCAAAAAGAGATTGGGACGAAGACCACTGGCAGAAACTGAGATGTGCAAGTGAAAGTAAACACTCTAGACAATTTTGGCATATTGTCAAATGGGGCCACGATAGATCTCCAGAGACTCCCAACAATAATGTCCCTCATGATGCTTGGGTTAAATTCTTCAGCGAGCAGTACTCTTCCAGGGATCAGCCCGTTAACAATTCTAGCCCAATATATCTGTTCGCAGACAAGGACATCTTTATGCAGAGCGAAGTCCTGACTGCCCTGAAATCTGTGCACAGGGGCCGCGCCCCGGGTAATGACGGAGTTCCGGCGGATGTCTTTTTAAATGACACCGACAGGTGGAGCAAGTACATCTGCCTTCTATTAAACCATATTGCCAGGGGCGCAGAAATCCCGGTATCCTGGCGGGGTGCTGTCATTATCCCAGTATATAAAAAGGGGGATCGTGCCCAACCCTGTAATTACCGCCCAATCAGCCTAATAGACACGGTTCAAAAAGTGGTAGGACGTGTAATCATTAATAACTTGCTTGATTGGGCTGAGGAGCAGAATGTCTTATCTCCTTTTCAGGCTGGGTTTCGCAGAGCAACCAGCACTGTGGACCAGGTCTTCCGTTTCCAATTGATACAATGGCGGACCGTGGTCCTGGGCGGATGCAGTCTCTACGCAGCTTTTGTTGACCTACGGGCTGCATTCGACCTGGTGCCGAGGGCAAAATTGTGGGAGGTGTTGGCAGCTTTGGGGGTCCCGATGACTATTTTAACTTTGATCATGAGACTCCATGAGGGCACTTATGCTAAGATCCAATGGGGTGGTTACGGCAACGATACTATTGACTTCCCTGTCGAGCGTGGGGTTCGACAGGGCTGTTCAATGGCACCGACATTGTTTACTCTTTTCATAAACGGAATTGTCCCCCGTATGCAAGCTGAGCCCGTAGATGCTCCCACGCTCGCAGGTGCAAAAGTTCCTATTTTAATGTTCGCAGACGACACCTTAATTTTATCAAAATCCCCTAGCGGTCTGCAAAAGCCATTGGTAATTTTTGACAAATTTTGTAGTGATCATGGCTTGGAGGTAAACGCAGCTAAAATAAAACTCATGGCTTTTAATCCTTGTAGGAATTTTAAATCCAAAATACCCATGAGTGGGAGTCGCCTTGAAGTAGTTAATTCTTTTACTTACTTGGGGATACACATTTCAAATGATAACAGATGGAACCACCACTTAAATCTTGCAGTATTAAGACACAAGCAACTGGCTGGTACCATCATTAAGGAGCACGGGAAATCCTTAACTAAACCAATCAAACCGCCATTAATCATATACGAGGCTAAGGCAATAGGGTCAGCACTGTACGGGGCAGAGCTGTGGGGGCAAGAAAACCTCCAGGAGCTACAGACGTCAGAGAATAACTTCCTCCGAAAACTAACTGGCACCCCACAGAGCAGCCCCCTCTTGCCACTCAGATATGACCTTGGCAGGAAGGAAATCTCGGCAATGTGTAAACTCCAACCGATATTATACTGGCGTAGAATCTGGACCACCCCTGAGCTGTCACAATATGCAGAAGGATTTGCTGATGTGATCAAAGCAGACCGATTTCATAAAATCAGATGGTTTAGATCATTAAAAATAGCATTAAGTGAACTAGGGTTAAGCGAACTGTGGTCCGATCCAACCGGGTCATCCTTCCCATCCAAGCTGTTCATAAAAAACCTTTTCTGGGAACAGGCTGAGAACAAGAGTCTCCTTAGCAATAATAATGGGTCTATGACGACTGCCTTCCTTGAAGCTAAACTGTTTCCGATGTTTGAAATTTACTGGGATATTATAACTAAACCCATGGATAGGAAACTGTTTTTCCAAATGAGGGCTGGCTCTTTACCTCTGAGTAGTTTAACATCAAAATGGAGAAATGGAGGTCCAGCTATTTGCCCAGTTTGTGGGGAAGGAAAAGAAACGTTGGGTCACTTCTTGTTTGCCTGTCATGCATATTCTGTTCCTAGACGTGTTTGGTTGGCTCCCATGTGTAGAAATCTGGGTACTAAAAGTAGCATGGTAGCTCTACGCATTGTTAAATCTACCTCCTTAAACTGGATTATTATAGCCACTGCCAAGTACTTGGGGTGGGCGTGGGTAACTAGGCAGAGATTGCTAGCAGGGTGACTACTCTCTGCCTAGCCGAACAGAGACTGCTAGTTTATCTATTCTCTGTTCCCATGCTAGGTGTCTATCTGACGAAAAAAATTTTACATTGATTTTTAACTGCGAAATAGGATTGTTTCTAAATATGACTTTTTACTATATGAACTTTGCACCTTTGATTGTAAATAACAGGATGAAATGTTATTTTAAACTGTCTTTTTAACGTGTATTGTGCTTAAGTCATGTCTGACTCTGTAATTTAATTGTATTTTATGTGTTTGTTTGTCTGCTTTTATGAGTAATACTCGAATAAAGCACTTTTGAATTGAATTGAATTGCTATCCTATGCTTTGATTTGTTTTGCTATACTGTGTTTTGTTATGCTATACTATGCTATGTTTTGTTATGCTATGCTATGTTTTGCTATGCTATGCTTTGTTATGCTATGCTATGTTTTGTTATGATATGCAATGTTTTGTTCTGTTTTATTATGCTATGCTTTGTTTTACATTGCTATTGTTTATGCTATGCTATGCTTTTTTGTGTTTGGTATGCTATGCTATGTTTTGCTATGCTAGTTATGTTATGTTATGCTTTGTTTTGTTATCCTATGCTTTGTTTTGTTATGCTATCCTATGTTTAGTTTTGCTATCCTATGTTGTGTTTTGTTATGCTATGTTTTGTTATGCTATGCTAAGCTTTGTTTTGTTATGCTATACTATGTTGTGTTTTGTTATGCTATGCTTTTTTGTGTTTTGCTGTGCTATGTTTTGTTGTGTTTTGTTGTGCTATGCTATGCTATGCTATGTTTTGTTATGTATGCTATGTTTTGTTGTGTTTTGTTATGCTATGCTATGTTTTGCTCGGTTTTGTTATGCTATGTTTTGTTATGCTATGCTTAGTTTTGTTATGCTATGTTTTGTTATCTTATGCTATGTTTTGTTCTGATATGTTTTGTTGTGTTTTGATATGCTATGCTATGTTTTGTTATACTATGCTATGTTTTGCTTTGCTTTGTTATGTTATGCTATGCTTTGTTTTGTTATGCTATGTTCTGTTATGCTATGCTATGTTTTGTTGTGTATTGTTATGCTATGCTATGCTGTGTTTTGCTATGCTATGTTTTGTTGTGCTATCCTATGCTTTGTTTGGTTATGCTATGTTTTGCTATCCTATGCTTTTTTTGTTATGTTATGCTATGCTGTGTTTTGTTATGCTATGCTATGTTTTGTTATGCTATGCTGGTGAGGGTGAGTGAGGGTGAGGGTGGGTGAGGGTGTGTGAGGGTGAGATGGTTGTGAGGGTGAGGGGGTGTGAGGGTGAGTGAGGGTGTGTGAGGGTGAGAGGGTGTGTGAGGGTGAGGGTGTGTGAGAGAGGGGGTGTGAGGGTGAGGGGGTGTGAGGGTGTGTGAGTAGGTGTGAAGGTGAGAGGGTTGTGAGGGGTGTGAGGGTGTGGGTGTGTGAAGGTAAGTGAGGGTGTATGAGGGAGGGTGAGGGGGTGTGAGGGTGGGTGAGAGGGTGTGTGAAGGTGAGGGGGGTGTGAGGGGGTGTGAGGGTGTGAGGGTGAGAGGGTTGTGAGGGTGAGGGGGTGTGAGGGTGATGGTGGGTGAGGGTGATGCACAGGGAACAGAAGAGGCCGTTAACACCTCTACGGACCCTCATATGTGCCTAAATGAGCCACCCCTTCCCCCAGAAAAACCTATTCCCAACCATGTCCTGTCCCTAATGCACGAATACCCCCGAGGAAAAACTAGATTACGTCATCCTTTCCCCGAGGGGGAGGTGCCTTTATGCCTTAAACAGCCTGACTCGCACCGTGCCCATACCTGTGCTGTAAATCCTCGTGCAGGTTACAAAAGTTATCAGCAACACAGGACTTTCAGCCTGATTCATGTACGGGCCGTTTTGCGTGGCCCTAATAGCGAATCATAGCGACTCGCTATTGAGGACACGCAAAACGGCATTCATGTAGGAATTGCTAAATCAATAGCGATTCCTACATGTTCTCTATTTGCGAGTAGCAATTTGCTACTCGCAAAAAAAGGAATTTCTCCCCATTCATTCCTATGGGCCAAAAGGCCCATAGGAATGAATGGGGAGTATCCCTTATTTGCGAGTAGCAATTTGCTACTCGCAAATCAGATAGCGATTTTAAGGGTGCCAGGGGTGTCCAAAGGACACCCTGTAGCACCCCTAAAATGCACATTTGAACAGGTGTTGTGCACACACATGTCCAAAGGACATGTGTGTGTGCAACATGCAACTTAGAAAAATGCCTTTAAAAGCATTTTTCTATGTTTTTGCTATTTACCGAGAGGTCTGACCTCTCGGTAAATAGCGGCCCAATTTTGCTAAATCGCAATTTTTGCAAGTGTCATGAATAGCATTTAAGGAATCTCTAATAGAGATTCCTTAAATGCTAATCCTCGCATATTTGCTAATTCCTCATTAGCGATTTTAGCATTTGGGATTGTGAATCCCAAATGCCAAAATTGCACTCGCAAAAGGCAAGATTCTGAGAATCTTGCCCTTTGCGAGTGCAATTTTGCTTCATGAATCAGGCGGTTTATTGTTTTTGGATCAGAAGTCGTAGTCGTTACTCGACCTGGCAGCTAACATAATCCTTGCACCAAAAACAAAATGTTCTCCTCCTCCACGGTGTCATCTTCCTTAGTATACCATCCTTCACCAATTTTGAAACAACAGGACACAGCGGATGTGATAACTTGAAGGATTTATTAAGCTGCATAGAACGACCCCTAGCCAGTCCCTGATCCTCAGCAACTGTCTTCTTGCTCAACTTCTCAGAATCCACGGATCCCAGAAGTGGAAGCATCCAGTTGCCCAGAAGCAGTATCCAGGGCTGGCTTTAGGGTGGTGCAACCGGTGCAGCCGCACCTGCTGCCGACTTTGGTGTGGGGGGGCTGTGTTCAAAAATATTTTTTGAATTAAAAACACATGAACTTCCTTGTGCATCCAGCAGTTTTCAGGCAACAATAAAAAATGTCAAGCTAATGCTGGTGATTAATGTTCCTACTGGTGAGAGATCTGAATTTTATCTAGTGGCAGTTTAGACTCATCGTAAAGTATAGCGAAGGGTTAATGTGCCTGCTGGAAAGGATGTGTACCATGCTTATCACAGAACTGAGTGTGAGTAAACTATGAGTAGATCTATTAAAAAAAGTGAAATATTTGTCAGTGAGAGGCTATAGAGGGATGAGGTGCACTGTTGGAGAGTGGTACTGAGGCAATTCAAGGAGAAGGAGGCCAAGGGGAAGGGGCACCAAGAAAGACTGTCGCACCGGCACCATCAGCGCTAGAGTCGGCCATGACAACATCACAGTTGCCAAGGAACATAACTCCTCATAATATAACGGTATAGGATGCGTAGGCTTCTTGTGCCCACGCAAAACGTATTATTGTATTTCCATTTGAAAAGGAGAGGGCCTACACTTCTAAGCACTGGTGCAATACTTTTAATGGTAGAATACTGACACGTCTCAGAAGTGTAAAAGCAGGTATGCACTTACGCTCATAGTGCATAGGAACGGAACACTGCTGGGTGTGAGCTCATAATCCATAGGCACGGTGCAGGAATGGAGCTAAGCCCACAGTAAGCACTGCTCAGAAATTAAGAGGAGGTCAAGGTGCGTAGGAAGTGTATTAATGATTATGTAGGTGAGTTCAAAGTGCTTAAGCCGGGTGACAATATGCAAGTAAGCTATTAGTGCATAGGCGCCCTTTAGGAATGCAGCTGAGCTCGGACTGCATCGGCACAGCGCAGGAATGGATGTGAGCTCAAAGTGTACAGGCGCCCTTCATGAATGCAGGTGAGCTCAGACTGCATCAGCACAGCGAGGGAATGGTGGAGAGCTCAAAGTGCATAGGCGCCCTTCAGAAATGCAGGTGAGCTCGGACTGCATCGGCACAGCGCAGGAATGGAGGAGAGCTCAAAGTGCATAGGCGCCCTTTAGGAATGCAGCTGAGCTCGGACTGCATCAGCACAGCGAGGGAATGGTGGAGATCTCAAAGTGCATAGGCGCCCTTCAGAAATGCAGGTGAGCTCAGACTGCATCGGCACAGCGCAGGAATGGAGGAGAGCTCAAAGTGCATAGGCGCCCTTTAGGAATGCAGCTGAGCTCGGACTGCATCGGCACAGCGAGGGAATGGTGGAGAGCTCAAAGTGCATAGGCGCCCTTCAGGAATGCAGGTGAGCTCAGACTGCATCAGCACATCGAGGGAATGGTGGAGAGCTCAAAGTGCATAGGCGCCCTTTGGGTATGCAGGTGAGCTCAGACTGTCACTGCATCAGCACAGCGAGGGAATGGTGGAGAGCTCAAAGTGCATATGCGCCTTTAAGGATTACAGGGAAGGCAGACTGCATTGGCAAAGCGCAGGAATGGAGGTAAGATCAAAGTGCACAGGTGTCCTTGAGGAATGTAGGTGAGCTCATAATGCAAAAAAACATGCACCTGAATACAAGTGAGCAGGTAGTGCAGGAAAAAGTGCAGTTATGCACGTGAGGTCACACATTGTTTACAGAGTGCAGGCCGGCCTTGTGCCCCTCGCGGCGTTAATGCCCTCGTCCACTGAAGCCCCACAGACTAGCATCGCGGCTGCTTCTTATCGCTCGGGTTGCTCTCTCCTTGCTACAGATGGTATCCGGCCAGGGCAGTGTGTACTGGGACGACTGAACCGTGTCCAGCAGAGAGGGGGGTCCTGGAAAGAGCCGAAGGCGCTGCCAGTGAGGTCAGGCTGACATGCAGGATAAAGCAGACACGCTGTGCCGACACTCAGCATCATGTCAGCGGCGTCTGTGTAGAACAAAGTACGGCGGCCTCTCGGCGGCACCGCACATTACAGTACAGTCTGTGCCACGGCACACGAGGAAAGGGCTGCAGCCCCGACTACACAGCCAAAGCAACGTGACCACAGAAGACATATTGATGCAAAAAGAGTATCCATTTGTCAAATCATGGACCAGAATAATAAGTTCAGAATGGCACAAGTTTTTCTATTCTTGAAGAGAACGGGGCAATAGGCACTTTGCAGCAGTATAATTCAGAAGAACTAAACAGAGCACGCTCTAGGCATTCTACGATAGAATGTAGTGCAGTTCACGCTGGGCACCTTCTGATTACTCAAACATAATGTACCCTAGGGCCCTAGACACTCATATAAAGAAACAGACACAGTGCACCCTAGACGCACTCATAAAGAAACAAACAGTTCACAATAGACACTCTTATAACAAGGTTTACAATCCCGGGCGGAAGTCAGGCAGGCCGGGGGCGGGATGTTAAGACACACCGGAAGCCCGGGCGGGCTCCCGTGAGGTGAGAGCCTCGCACGCACAGAAGGAAGAGACCGCCGCCGCCTGCAACGAGCCCTCGCCTGGAGACGAGTATAGGTGAGTGGGGGCCTTTGCTGAGCTGCGAGGGCGGGGGGCATGTGTGTGTGCGTGGGGCGGCGGGGGTCTCTGTATGTGTGTGAGCGTGCGTGTGTGGATGTGTCTTGGAGTCTGTGTGTATGGGTGTGTGTGTTTTAAAGAGCCCGATGACTGGGGGGGGAGCGATCGAGTGAGTGAGTGAGTGTCTGTCAGTGTGTATGCGCACGCATGTGTGTATGTGTGGGGATGTGCACGGCGCGGGAATTGCTGCGAATGTGGACGGAGCCGACGTGCGCGTGCACGAGGTCAAATCCACAGGAAAAGCGCGTGGCACCCTCTTGTCCTAATCCCCCCGAAGTTGATAACTATAGTTGTCGAACTGGACTGGAGCATCCTACGGATGCTTACTCCAGCTCGACCTAAAAAACAACTGGAGTGAACCCCTACCAAGCTTAGCCTATCTTCCACGCCAGCCCAAGGGTATCACTCTATGGTATTAAAAGGGCTCTCACCCACTGGAATTCCAAGAGGCATGCTTCATCATAGCGTCTTCGTCCAGATACCTAGTGTATCTGAGCGGGCTCAAACATGGTCTCCAAGGAAGCTCTTTGGTTATTGGGTGGGATTCTAGATTTAGAATAGTCTAGGGTATCCTGAGCATTAATATTATTTTCAAGGGGCACCCTGACGGAGTAAAAAATAGGTGGTGATGCACTAAGGAAATAAGTATCCTCTGTAACCCTGGTTCAACATGTTTCAGCCAAAACACCAATGCCTCAGCGGGCTAGTTGGCTCTCATCAGGACCTCACAAATATCCTGTTAGTATTCCGATTTGTCTGCATTCAGTTGTGAAACTTCCATTCACCATACTCATACATGCCATACATTCCTACCTATTTGGTCGCTATGTTAGCATTTCTTTAGTAGGGTCCTATTTAGAGCTCCGTGAGGATAAGGAGGCACGTGGGCCTTGTATTCAAACTTTCATCAAACGTCTCTTACCAGCCGTGAACCTATTTGGTTTCTCCTTACCCGCATCCCAGATTCTTATTATACATGGTACAACATTACCGCCTATTAAATCAAACACAAGAGAGATTTGACTAGGATTACAGAATTTGGTCAAGCTGGGAAGCCGGGATTGATCCCAGGTTTTCTGCTTTCACATTGTTCATTTTAGCCATTAGGTAGATCTTTTTCCCCTATTTTACATCAAAGGTTAATGCTGTGTCTTTAAATCTTAGCAAATTAGGTTGAAGCATGGGTGGCGGACAGCTGCAGGAACTGTGCACTTTTTGCTTCAAACAAGGACTGCCTTGCATAATACTGCTTGATCCACCATGACCCAAATATTTCGGTTTTGCGCAGAGGTATCTCAATCTGTCACACTACAACAAAAAATGATTTCCAAACATTTTAAATTGTGTGCTTTATTTACCAGTTCCAATCACTAAATGTTGAAGAACTGTTTTCCTTGAAAAGAAGGCAAGTTTGATTTTTGTAACTCTGGAAATTCGAGAGCGCTGGATATGACTGTGTTAGATTTTACCAAGTTGTTAACCTGCAGAGGTATGGGTGTGTTTTTTTTACCCTTCTCATTCCTACCTACAAAAGCAATGTTGCAAAGTTTGCAATGCACTGTATTTAAACACAACAACACAGGTTAGCTTTGTTGTGATGTATTTCAGAGTTTTGCTATCTATGAAATGAAAAACAATGTGTGCTTACTTAAGGTTGGCTCCTTCAGAACGAGGTTACAGTGAATAGGTGAGTACAGAGGTCAGTGTTACGGTAAACAAGTAGGTCAAGTAGGTCAAGTAGGCTGTCTCTGGTGCACCATGTTGTCAGTGTAACATAATTAGAATATGCGAAGGTCTTATTAGCGAGCAAAGTCTAGTGTAGATGCTTATTTCTGGAAAATAGCCTGTGGTGTCTCTCGCTGTTCCTACTTCTACCCACTTGGGTAGTTTTTCTAAGCAAACTGGTAAAATTTCCTTTGGAAGGCCTACATTTTCTTGAAAGTGCTAATTGGGACTGGATTTGCATGTGCTTTTTCTTGTGAGTTACCTTTGACACCATTTCATCCTTGGATACTGTGAAGCTTACACTTGTTTTGATGTGGAGCTGATAACCTCTTACTTTGAAATGTATGACCTATTCTTTGTGTGGGCATTCTGATAGTACTGATTCCAGAGTGAGCAGTCAGGTTGAGCTGGTAAATGTAAGGGTGGTTTAGATTTATTTATGCCAGCAATAAGAACATGAGAGATGTCTGCTGTTAAAAGAGAAGGTGGCATTTTCGAGGCAGTGTGTAATTTGCAAAAAACAAAGACAAAGAGCCCCAAACGTTTTCTTAGGGCCCTAATGCTGAATGACAAGGTTGCCATAACATTTT
Organism: Lissotriton vulgaris; assembly: GCF_964263255.1. Taxonomy (NCBI): domain Eukaryota; kingdom Metazoa; phylum Chordata; class Amphibia; order Caudata; family Salamandridae; genus Lissotriton; species Lissotriton vulgaris. The sequence continues at coordinate 345,508,656 of NC_141699.1, forward strand.
TCTTTCACTACCCTAAAACTGCCTATTCTTGCAGGTTGTTTTTTTCATCCCTTTTCTGCCTTCATCATTGTTTTCTTATCTTTTTCCTTTCTTTCCTTTCTGTCTTTCTCTCTAGCTTTGGGTCATGATCTGTTGGTGAAATATGAGCCCCAATCTCCTAAAGTGAGTCTAGGTGGGCACTGCACAGTAAGAATACTTTGCATAGGAGAGTGGTCTTACCTCCGGAGAGCGTAGGCAACTAAAACAATCACATCTATATGGAAATGTTCTGCATATACAATATTATGTCTGGTTCAGTAGGGTGGTGGTAGAGTTAGGTTGTTCAATCCTTGGGTAAAGGTAGCTTTACTCTGACAAAAGACAATATTGTTGTATGTGTAGCTTATAAAAGTGTGAATCTTCCACTCTTCCTAAATAAGGAGGATTTGCATGTATGCTCGAAATGCACTCAAATGTACTCATGATAGACCTGTTAAACATATATGTGAGGGCATAGGATCTGATGTCACATCTTGTGTGTCACTTCCTGAGATGTCAATTCCTATGATGCCACGAAGCGATGTCACGAGCCGTGATGTCATGTGCTGTGATGTCACACCCTGTGATGCCTAACTAGTTTAGTCCCCCACTTCTGTTTTTAGGTCTCGCCCATCCCATTCCGCAAGGAATGGATAGTTGAGAATTATAGGAGGCAAAAAAGTTCTCAAACCATCGGGCGGATTTCAAACAGTTCATGTGAACACAAGCACGCACATTTCCCCACATCAAAGCCATCAGCCTCCCTCCCACAGGCTTCCCCAGCGTGCGCAGTGCGCGCTGGCCTCAATTCTCCTCCCCCCTAATTGCTTTCACTTTCACAGCCACTTCAAAGGGATCCTTTCCCGGCCACTTTTTTTTTCTTTCGGCGGTGTTCTTGTTTTAACGTCTACTTGATTAATGGGCACCACTTCTATCTGGGAGTCCGGGCATATTTTCTGCCCCAGTCCAACCTAGGTTGCATTCTTTCAGCGATGTTCTTGTTTTAACAGTCTACTTCATTAATTGGCGCCACTTCTATCTGGGAGGCCGGGCATATTTTCTGCCCCAGTCCGACCTAGGTTGCAGCCTAGTAGTGCTTCACGCACATGCTGTAGGTGACGCAGATTGAAATACAAATACAGATTGCTGGAAGAGCGGAAGAGGGAAGACCAAGGCATCTGTGTGAGTGATCTTGAGCTCCTGTAACTAGAAGCCGGGATCATTTACTCTGATTGGCGTTCATTAGTTATCGAGCAGCCTCTTCTCTTCAAAAGGGCGCTGTTATCCCTTCAGCAGGATGGCAGGCAGGCCAACGACTTTGCGCCAATTAAGTGTTTCAATAAAATATTTATTGTAATATGTTTCTTAACGATCTGAGTTGGTTGGAGTTGGCTTTAACCACAGCTTTTTATGAGTGTTTAGTGAGGCTGAATCTTCTTAAGAGACTCCAGTATTTGGAAGGTCGCATCACGTGCTGCAGTGTGTTATTTTTATGCTCTACCAAGTGTTCGCTAGAACGTCCAAACAGTTTTCCTGCTCACACATGCTCTTGGCAGTGGCGTAAATGTTGGCCTCTGCGACGGACACTGTCGACCGTGCCTGAATGAAGTCTTTCGAAAATGTGCTAATTTCACTAATAACTGTCAAAATTAACTAGAGTGAAATGCGCAAAGTAAGCATGGGCGGAAAATCCGTTACGCTCGCGGATTTTGCGGATTTTCGGTAAATTCGCAATCCGCAAGATTCGCGAATTTCCCGCAAAATCCGCAAATCCGCGAGCAGCGGATTTTATGGCTTGCTCGCACTGTTCGCGTGAGTTCGCGGCTTCCCAGTTCAACTTCGCGCCCCACGAATAAGCGCTAAATTGCAGAAATACGATCTTAGCAAAACTGAAACTACTTACCAGGTTCAAAAGTTCAAGCTCATAATTAGTAGCCATTTCCTGTAGTGCTTCCTGAGGGGCCCCTCCAGAGTTCAGTTGCATACTTGCAACTATTATGTGACCCTGCTCTGACCCTCAGAATAGTTACACAAAGGTCCTGAATTACAGCTAAGGCAGACAAGCAGGAGCCAGGCTGGAAGTTCAAATCCAGTGACACATTAATCAGCCCCTAATTCATTATTGTCAGTTGGGGGAGGGCAGGTGTTGCAACTAATTTTGCAACAATGAAAGCACTTAGCAAGTGCAAAAGATCACTAATCAGGAAGCACTAAGGAAGCAGGTGCCAGCTAAAAAAATATTCTGTGACACATTAATCAGCCCCAAATTAATTCAGGTCACTTGAGGCAGGGAAGGTGTGCTTTGCTTTGCCACAATAATGTACACTGGACAACCAGAGGGTGCTGTGATGAAACAGAGGGTGGCATGGGTGGGCCAGAGGGTGGCATGAGTAGTCAGAAAGTGGCAGTGGTGACAGAGAGTGGCAGTGATGAAGAAGAGTGTCCCAAACAGGCTGGACACGTAGAAACAACAAGTTCGCAAAACTTGCGACCCGACAGGTAAGTTCGAGTTTGCGAAATTGTACAAAACCCTCGCGAACTGGCAGAAACATGCGCGAACACAAAAAAAAAAAATCCGCAAATTCGCGAGAATTCACGGATTTTGCGGATTGCGAGTTCGCAAATCCGCAAAATTCGCGAACGCAAGATTCGCAAAATTCGCCCATGCTTAGCGCAAAGTAGCCTACAGTAGTTCAGTTCAAATACTCGAGAAGAGGTGAAAGCCAATAGCTTTAGGTGAGAGAGCAATGCACTGCTGAGCCAAGCCATGAATGATAAAGTCTAAAACCAATGTCTGAAAGAGGTTGGACAAAGAAAGCAAATGTTTGAAAGAGGAGTGCCCATAGACCAGATTATGTATATTGTATAAGCAATAGGTCTGTTGACAGCTGCACTATCAAAACTCAATCCCAAATGTATTAACATGTGTCTATTAAAATTATGATTTCAACTATATCATGTACTCATCCTCATTCATGGCATAATGCCATGATCTTTGTTTTCAGTTAAATAGTCTCTGTAGTTTTATAATATCAAGTTGAAGCAAATAAAATTAGTTGCGCAGTTGAATATCGGACAGACATCCACTATATTCTCCCATCACTTAGCAGTATGTGGCCGATCAGTTAATCACTCAAATTGACTAATTGATTTTTCATACACCATTCTTTGTGAATTCATCTATTCACCTCTACGCTCGTATTCACACAATGTCACCATGTTGCGATTTTTACAGTAGTTTTAACAATACCATCAGGGCCACAAAACTGTTCTGCTTTTGACGTGCCACATCACTTATATGCGTTTTTTTATTTTTCGTTTTACCATTCAACTTGAATCCAAAAATAGAAAAAAAGGCATTCATGTAATTTTTTTGGCGCATGTTTTATTGGTGTGGGCACCTACAAAATGACAAGCAGGTTGCTCACGTTTTTTTTTTTTAAAGCCATGCTGCACAGTAGTGGTGACTGCGCACTCAAACCTTGCTCACTCACAGTGATGTAGTCCACACATACTACACCCTCACACACACTGCCCCTCACACATTGCGCACTCACACTACTTTAGGCCACACACAATGCACCCTCAAACCCTGCTCCCTGACACACCTCGCACCCTCACACACCTCGCACCGTCTCACACTCTCATTACACTGTGCCCTCACACACTGCCCCCTCACACATTGCCCCCTCACACATTACCCCCTCACACACTGCCCACTCACACACTACCCACTCACACACTGCCCCCTCACACACTGCCCCCTCTCACACTGCCCCCTCTCACACTGCCCCCTCTCACACCTCCCCCTCACACACTGCCTCCTCACACAGATAACTCACACACTGCCCACTTACACACTGCCCACTTACACACTGCCCACTCACACACTGCCCACTCACACACTGCCCCCTCACACACTGCGCACTCACACATTGCTCACTCACAGTAATGTAGTCCACACATACTGCACCCTCACACACACTGCCCCTCACACATTGTGCACTCACACTACTTTAGGCCACACACACTGCACCCTCACACCCCGCACCCTCGCACACCTCGCACCCTCACACACTCATTACACTGTGCGCTCACACACAGCACCCTCACACAGACCACTCACACACTGCCCCTCACACACTGCCCCCTCACACATTGCGCACTCACACTACTTTAGGCCACACACACTGCACACTCACACCCTTCACCCTCACACACTTTCATTACACTGTGCCCTCACACACTGCCCTCTCACACACAGACCACTCACACAGACCCCTCACACACTGCCCCCTCATGCAGACCACTCACACACTGCGCACTCACACACTGCGCACTTACACATTGCTCACTCACAGTAATGTAGTCCACACATACTGCCCCCTTACAGACACTGCCCCCTCACACATTGTGCACTTACACTACTTTAGGCCACACACACTGCACCCTCACACCCCGCACCCTCGCACACCTCGCACCCTCACACACTCTCATTACACTGTGCCCTAACACACTGCCCCCTCACACACTGCCCCCTCACACACTGCCCCCCTCACACACTGCCCACTCACACACAGACCACTCACACACAGACCACTCACACACAGACCACTCACACACTGCCCCCTCACACACTGCCCACACGCTGCCCATCCACACACTGCTCCCTCACACACTGCCCCCTCCCACACTGCCCCCCCACACTGACCACTCACACACTGACCCCTCACACACTGACCCCTCACACACTGACCCCTCACACACTGCGCACTCACACATTGCTCACCCACACTACTTTAGGGCACACACAATGCACAATCACACCCCTCACACACTGCCCCCTCACACATTGCTCACTCACACTACTTTAGGGCACACACTGCACAATCACACCCGCACCCTCACACATCCCGCACCCGCACACACTCTCATTACACTGCGCTCTCACACACTGCCCCCTAACACACTGCCCCCTCACACACTGCACCCTCACACATTAGCCCCCACTCGTCGCCACCACAGCATCACTCAGCGCCACCACAGCATCAATCTGTGCAACCATTCAACAACAACTGGTTCAAATATGTTCTCTCAATGTTTCAAGCTTTATAACAAATGTCACAAAAAATGTTAATATTTCACTTCTGTTCTTGGATTTTCGTCACAATAAAATACACTGAACATAATCTTCACAAAAGGTATTTACAAAAGTTTAAGCTATTGCCATTATAAATTACAATAACTTTTATTTAAGTATTAATTATTTTAAAAAAATAAAAGCCATTTATTTGTAATATCAATACATCCAACTCACGTAAATACAACACATATTGCATTACAAATGCTATAGGTGTCACATTTGCGAAAGTTATAACACTTGGCATTGTAAACGACAAAGCTAATAATTTCGCTATTTGCAAAACCAACACATAAATAAAAAATGTGTCTTTGACAATACCAATAGCTCAAACTTTCCTAATGCGAGACCTATTGCATTGCAAATGCTTGTTTAGAACTTGTGCCCTGCTGTAAGGTAACAAAATGTCTCCCAACAGGCAGCGCATGCCCTGTCACAGAAGAGTCCTGAAACGGTAGCTAAATCAGAAAAGATCATAGCCTGCCCACCAGCTCCCGTCACCAAAGTGGAATTGAAATACAGCTGTTCATGAACCTGTTTTACGTCTAAATGCCGAGTTTAGGGGGAACAAAAACGATCATACTTCTGAAATCAGCAGTATGCGTGGCTGAAACCATACAATGACGCTCGTGAGGGTGAGAAATAATAGCAGCACTGAAGAAGCTGCAAGCATTGGCACATTCAGAACCAGAAACAGTACCAAGAGCTAAATCGGGAACACTCGCCCAGGTCAGTTTCACCTCCGGTGCAGGTGGCTCTGTGAAAGTCACCTGGCACTCAGAAGACACATCCGCACAGCAGTGCAGTTAGGATCTGAGTCGTATACAATGAACAGCTTTTTACCGCCTCTTTGGGCCATCAGTGGAACAGCTTGTAGGAATATTACAAATCAGCATGTACTGCTTAATATTAGAAATCCAGGGCCATGCCTCTATGCACGGCAGTTACATACCTCCAAACAGGCTCGCACTATGACTCATGAAAGAGCCAGAGACCCTGCTCTTCAAAGAGCACTCCAGCCGCCATCGAAAGCCCATTCCAACTTCACGGCCTCTGAGCGAACGCTAACCCACCGGTTCACCACTTCTCTTACTATTGTACACAGGTTAGACATGTCCTCTCCGCCTTAATGCCCCTCCACGCCTTGCTAAGTATACGGCTCGGGTCTGCCCCAGTTCTGTTCGAGCTTTAATAAAAAACGTAATCCATAAATCCATGCAACCAAACATGGTAAAACCATATTTCCCTATGTTGTCATTTGAAGTTGCTGGCCTGATGTTCAGAACATTTTTAAGAAGCAGAGGTGCCGCAAGAATGTAGAGAGAACCATAGCCAAAGGCAGCCCAGTAATTTAAAACACCTGAACGAGGGAGGTTCCCATCACTGAGTTTACGTGAAAAAATATAATTCAAGGGGCAGATTTACAAGCCCCATGCGCCTCTTTTGCGCTGCCATTGCGTCACTTTTGTGACGCAGCGGCGGCGCAAAAGATGCACCATGGTGTGGGCTATTTACATTGTAACGCATCTGGGAGATGCGTCACGTTGTAAAGCCCTGCACCTTAAGGAGGCGTTCCGGTGCAGGGGGGGGGGGGCGTTCCTGCGCAGGAACGCCTCCTAAAAGTGGCTGAGTGAAATCTACAAGATTTCACTCAGTCACTTTTAGGCCAATGCTGCGTCAAAACCCTGTGCCTGCTTGAAGCAGACGTAAGGCTTGACGTAGCATTAGTAGAATGGGCCCTCCAGAGCATTGCTGGAGCTGCGTTGCTCATGCAACGAAACTCCAGCAATGCGACACCTTTATGGCACAGATGCGTGACGCATCTGTGCCGTTTTTGCCCCATGGTGCGCCACATTGTAAATGTGGCGCATCATGGGTGGCCGAGGCATGGCGCACAATTACTGGCGCATCCCTGCTAATTTGCAGGAATGCGCCAGTAATTGTAAATATGCCCCCAAATCTTTTATATTTTAGTTCGTTTGTCAATCAGTTCCTAAGAGGAAATCACACATTAAGAACTTACAATCTGAGGGAGAATCTACTTATTGATGTGTCCCAGTTAACTTTCTGAAAATCTATAACTTTTGGAACGGGCTCTGCAATTTGATGTTCATAACCAAAATGCAGCCGTGAAAAAAAACGTCCAATTTCGCAGAGGCTGCTCCCGAAGGGGGCTCGAGAGCCGGCGCCATAACCAGCGCCGTGCCCCCTCCCCCCGGACAAACTGGTGGGGCGGCATTTTGGCGCGAAGAGGACAAAGAGGCCAAAATAAGCCCCCCTCCCTTCCCCCCACAGCGGCGGCCAGAGCAGCGACGATGACCCCCGGCCAATGAGGGGACAGGGCGGGGTCCAAACCCCCCAATGGAAAGAGGGCCGCCCTGGGGGCGAAGGCGAGTTGAGGGACACATAACCACTGCTTCCCCAGGCAAGCTCATAACTTCAGGGAGCGGGGAAGCAGCAACAACGGCAGAGTCCAATCTTGTCCCACCCACCCACACCTAAGGAACAGCAATGTCGCAGTGCTGAGGAAGAGGCAAGGCGTGCCGAAGAACTACGCTGATATCGGTTGGTACGGAGGCACACCGGAGGGCGGTGTGCCAGAATAGGTCCACTCACCTTCAGATGCCGCACGGCTGGGTGAGTGCCCCTAAGGACAGGTATGTAGGACCACCCACTCTGGATGCCTCACGGCTGGGTAACTTGGCCTACTGAATGGGGGGGAGTAGCAAACAGAGACGGCACTCGCAGCCCAGCCCCCGCCGGACGGCAGGGCACAACAAAATTGGACAAGGTAGCGAGGGGGGGCCTAACTCTGGGACAGAGGCTACTCCCTTCCCGCGCAAAAGGGGCGCAAGAAAATCCAACCTGCCAGAAGACGACCCATAAGGGCTAAGAGACAATACCAAGGAAGTCTGTGATGACATAGCATGATGCAAAGTATATACATGTTTCCTTGTATTCCTAATAAAACTGCGGCCAACAAATGACCACCACAAGACAGATGTGTGCGTTGGCTTTTTCTTGTCATGATAAGGAATACAGCATGGGGGTATATGCGCCATACAGGAGGGAGTGGGGCAGAGTACGAAGGTTATGATGTGTTGCAAAGTGTGGAAACGCCCTATACAAATGCCGAATATACAACAAGACATACAAAGATTGAAATTGTTATATTGGATTTGCTTCAGGAACGCTCTTTATGTTGGATACTCTATCTAACTGCAGTGACCATTAAAGTCTTCCCAGGCTAGATTGGATTCGAGAACATTTATACAGCAGTCCTTCTATGCGCCAGTAGGTGTCACTGTGAAACCCCTAATCCGGTAGGGAACAATAGAGCCGAATTGAAGCTCAATCAACGCACGCTGACAGTTTCTTTCTTGACTCTGTCCATACCCTTGAAAACAGAACCCAAACAAGCATTTATAATTAAATAGATCTCGCATTTGCGAGAGTTTGAGCTATTGCTATTGTAAATGACAATGCCTTCTCTGTATGTATGTTAAAAACCTGCACGCGGGGCGTGGCTTGGATGCCGCGCAAGATGGCCGGCTAGGTGCTGAGCTCCGCCGCACTGTTTTCCTCACAGCCTTCTTGCCCGATGTGAACGGGACACTACCTACGCATCTCTCCCGGACTTCTCCGTCGGAACATCAGGGGAACGAGCAGAGCGGCTTTGCGGCTTCTGGAGTGCCGCTTTTCATCTCTTCCGCGATGTTTTTTGCCGTCCCTCACGGAGCCGCCATCTTAGCGGTTCAGTGAGCTGCCGGACCTCCGCTTCCGCCACCCGCTAAGACGACCTCTGCTGCCATGCCTCATTCAGCATTACCGACCTTGGGGGTGAGCAAATACACTTTTCGGTGACTGTTTTTCTCCGTTGTGCTTACTTTTGCACTTTCTCTGCTGAGGAGCGTCTGCTCGAGCTCTGGTCACGAGGCTCCCTCTGTGAGACCCGCTTCTCTCAGGCGCTTTGCCACTTCAGTGTTAATAACTGACGGTGTACCACAGCTGGCCTCCACCACTGTTTAATGACTTTCTGCCTCATAGCTTATTTCTTCAACGTCATGTTCAGCGCCCTTTCTCTTCAATCATACCAGCATACTCACCATTCAATTTGCTGGCGCTTTCCAATGCAATTTATCAGCGCTTCCTCAGGCAGATAATTTCATGTAATGTACCTAATTTTTGGGCGCACTTAGATCAAATGCCTCTCCTGCTATTTCTGTGCTAGTTTCTCATGCCAAGTATGCTTTGAACCAGACAAGTGTTTTTTGAGTGCAACCCTGTCATATTCAGCTTATTGACACAAAAAGTCATGTCTATGGTGAGACTACGTAAGCCCCAATTTGTCTTTACGCCTTCGGTGAATACTTCGGTGGCTTCTTCATCTGGTACAAATAAATTGCATTGTTCTACAAAAATGACTTCTCAAAAATCATCTTTGGCTCATACACCTGCCAATAAGCCTTCTCCACCTGCTACATCGGACAAACGCCTTAAACAAAATTCTCCTACACCAGAAGATAATCCTTCAACCTCTTCTATAGATCAAATTTTGGAAGAGCTGCGAGCAATGCGTCCCTTTGTTGAAAAAACGAGTACGGATATGCAGCTTTTGAAGGACAAGTGGGAGAACATGGATGCCCGACTTTCTACCGTCGAACAGCATTCTAACACGCAACGTATTGTTGCTTTAGAAAAGACTGTCCTCTCTCTGCAAAAGCACACAGAGGATTTGGAAAATCGCAATAGGCGGAACAACCTCCGTATTTACAATTTGCCGGAAAATCTTGAGGGTGACAATCCAGTATCTTTCTTTACCACTTTCCTACCAAAACCTCTGGACTTACCTCCCTCTACCTCCATTAGTATACAGAGGGCTCATAGACTAGGCGCAAGAGCGGATTCTTCTTCTAAACCTCGTGGAGTCATCATCCTATTTTTGAAGTACACAGACCTCCTTCTGATTCTTTCAGCAGCAAGGAACAAGAAACAAGTGACTTGGCAAGGTCAACGAGTTTACTTATCTCAAGATGTCTCTAATGTTACTGCCTCCAGACGTAAAGAATTTTTAGCTATGCGTCCCTCTCTACGCTCTCTGGGCGCAAGATATGGCCTATTTCACCCTTGTACTCTCAGAGTCACTCACCGGAATAAGACTTGGTCATTTCAAGATCCTGGTGAACTAAGAAATTTTCTCTTTCTGCAGAGTGAAGAAGGGATGGACGCCTCCTCTTCTACTCCGAATAGTGGCTGAACTCTCGCTTTTGTTGTCTCCATGTCCTGTCTTTTACTAGCGTTTTTCTAAGTTCATGCGCTTCCCTGTACTTTTTATCTTCATCTTACTTTTCTTGTCTCGCTTATCTTCTTTCTTCATATCTTTTCTTCTTTGCATGTCTTATATATATACTTGCTTTCTCTTTCTACATTCTGGTTCTAGATCATATCTACCATGTTCCACATATTAACAATTTCTTTTTTCTTTTCCCCAGACGGATATGTGTGTTGGACGTTCCCTTCACCATCTTGTTTCATCCTTTGTTCCTTTATGTGAGGTCTCGGTGTGGTTCTGCTCCTGATCCTGGTCCATCCGTCTTGTAACGCATCACCACTTCCCCACCTTCCCCCTGTGTGTACTTCCCCTTCCAGGTATGTTCATTACGGTCATCCTTTTGGATTTGTACTGTCTCCTATGCATTCTCTCTTTTCTTCCTTCTCCCTTGTTTGCTGCTCTTCCTTCCCTTTCCCTGCCCCTCTCACCTTGCCCTTTTCTTTTTCATCCTCTACCTATCCTTCCTTCTATCTTTTTGATGAACTTTATGGTTATTACTTTTCTAAAGTTTGAATTATTAAAAGTACAGTATGTTTTTACATTTTTCAATTTTGATCAGTTTACTACTCTTTCACCTTCAAAGTTGTTTCATGGAATGTGAAAGGATTTAATCACCCTATAAAAAGGCAAAGAGTACTCTCACACCTATCCTCTTACAATCCAGATATTGTTCTTATTCAAGAGACCCACCTCTCAGATATTGAGTCCTTAAAACTAAAGCGATTGTGGGTTGGAACTGTTTTATTCTCTCCTGCCTCTCAAAAAAAGAACAGGGTGGCTATTTTGATTCACAAACGCCTTCAGTGTAAAGTATTATTAGAAGAAAAAGATGATGAGGGGCGTTGGATTTTGGCTAAACTACTCATTAATGCTATTCCAATTACGGTGTTCAATGTTTATGGCCCTACATGTTTTGACTCCTCTTTTTGGCCCTCTATTACAGCAAAATGTGTTCAATATCAGGATGATTCTTTCCTATTAGGTGGAGACTGTAATCAGATCGTTGATCCCTTTTTAGACCGTAGATCTTCTGTTCGTTTTTCCCCTCACAAACCACATAAGCAATTCCTTGACACTATCACTCAAACTCATCTTGTAGACTCATGGAGACTCACTCACCCAGATGTTATGGATTTTTCCTTTTTCTCTCCTCCTCATGCTTCTTTCTCTCGTTTGGACTACATTTTTCTATCTTCATCTCTATCTCAACACCTCATATCCTCTTCTATTGAGCCTATTGTTATCTCTGACCATGCTCCTATTATTACTGTTTTTGACCTTCTTCCTCCTACTCCTAAATCTTCTCGTTGGCGTTTTAACCCTTCTCTTCTTGCTGATCCTCTTTTTTCTTCCTCTTTTCGTTCTTTCGCTTCTGAATTTTTTCAACTTAACTCTACACCTGATACCCCCCCTCATATTCTTTGGGATTCCTTCAAGGCCACAGCCCGAGGTTTTATCATTGATTTTGTCTCTAAAAAGAAGAAAAAATTCCTTCAAAAACGTAAAGTTACCCTTGCACACATTAAATCGCTGGAACATCAATTCTATACCTCCTCTACTAAGCATATGTCTCCTGAACTTCTTAAGGCTAAGATTGCTTTTAACAAGCTTACTACAGATTCAGCCTCCTCTTTTCTCCTCCGGAGCAGCGCACGATACTATGGAGGTCGCAATAAATCAGGTAAATTATTGGCTAACTATCTAAAATCACGTAAAGAACGAACTAATATTGACTCTATCTATTCCCCCTCTAATATTCTTCTTCATACAGATGCAGAAATTTTGGAACAATTTCACTCTTTCTATGAATCTTTATATACTCCTGAGAACCCCCCTACCCCAGAGCTTATTCAATCTTATTTTGATAACAAACCTCAACCAGATACCTCTCACCTTAATTTTTCGGCCGTTGATACTGATCTCACTATCTCAGAGTTGTCCACCGCTTTATCTTCCCTCACTAAAGGCAAGACTCCAGGACCTGACGGCTTTCCAGTTGAATTTTACCTACATTTTTCAGATCTCCTTTTGCCTAAACTTCTATCTCTTTTTCAGTCTTTTTGTTCTACTGGATCAGCCCAAGGCTCATTTCAGGATGCTACCATATGCCTTATCCCTAAAGACGGTAGAGACCCTAAGTTTTGTAAAAACTATCGACCTATATCTTTAGTTAATGTAGATTATAAGATTTTTGCAAAATTATTAGCTCTTCGCCTTGACCCGCTCCTACCACATCTCATAGGAAAAGAGCAATGTGGTTTTGTTAAGGGCCGCCTTACTTCGGATAACTCCAGACTCTTCCTTAATGTTTTAAGTAAAGCCCCCTCTCTATCAATTCCCATTGCAGCCATTTCAGTAGATGCCGAGAAAGCCTTTGATCGGGTTGACTGGTCCTTTCTCATGGCTTCCTTAAAATGGCATGGCTTCAGTCCTAAATTTATATCTTATATCTCTTTGATCTATTCTATGCCCAAGGCCTCTGTTCTCGTCAATGACCAACTCACTTCCCCATTCACGCTTCAACGCGGTGTTCGTCAGGGCTGTCCTTTGTCGCCTCTTTTACTTATTTTGGCACTTGAACCCTTCCTTACTTCCATACGTAATAATCCCTCCATTTCTGGATTCCCGTATGGTAAACATCACCTTAAATTATCTGCATATGCTGACGATATCCTTTTATTTATTTCAGACCCGGTCACCTCTATTCCCTCTTTATTAAGTGAATTTGAAAAATTCTCTTTGGTTTCAGGTTATAAAATAAATTCTGACAAAACAGAAATCCTTATACACACAAAAGAGCAGACCAGGTCAGAGGGGGTGTGTGCAAGCAGCAGTGACCGTGTAGCACTGTAATGAATGCGTGAAAAATTGTTTGCTAAAGGCAAAGACCTTATGTGACAGAAAGCGAAGACAATTCCCATCAGACCACCCATGTGGTGGAGTTCGCGTCATGTGGGAGTTGCTAGTTTTCACTTCCCAAATCCGACCATATAGTGCCGGTGCGGGAATGAATATCAAAAGTATATTCATGATGTGCATCCTCAAGTGGTGTGGATGAAAAAAGTGCAGTGCTCAAATGATAAAAGTGGATAAAATGAACTACCCAGACTTCGGAAGGACATTTTTAATAGAAGTCTGGGTGTCAGGTTAAAAACACGCCCAGTAGTATGACTACCCTATGGCGCTGTGCAGTATGGTCTGTAATGTGGTCGACATGTTTCAGCCTTGTGGGCATTTTACCCGGCTTTCTTCAGGACCTATTGGTGAGAGTTAGCTACTGCAACTTACTACAAAGTGTTTGTGTAAATAGCGATCAACATAATGTGCTACAAAAGCTACAATAATGCCAGGAACTGTTATACTTAAGTGTCCACTGGAGGTAGAAGGACATATCTTCTTCCTATCAAGAGATGAAAATGAAAAGGACATTGTGTCAAAAAACAAACAGATTACACACACACGCACCGACGTACACACACAGAGACCGTGCTGCCACACTTGCAAGAATAGTTTGTATTCTGCATTGTAAATAGCGTACTAGCTTGATCACACAGAGGCATTTCCTCACAGTGATACTCACCCAGCTTTGTGTGGGTGACGACCTCACCTCACCCGGCAACCGCTCGGGAGTATGAGGCCCCGCTCTATAGTGTAGAAAATAAAAGGTACAGTAAGCACACTACTTTACCGTCCTCAAGCCAATTTGCTCTACACTTAAACCCAACAGACGTATGATAGTGACCCAACTGTCATATCAAACACTTACAACCACAAGGACCCTCAGTGACACATAGGGACAGGACATCTAACGATATTACTCATGTCTCAAGGCACTGTCCTAACACTGCTTTGTGTCACCAGGTACATGTTTAAAAGACAATGTTAAGAAAAGACTTTCTTTAATAAATGTAAATCTGGAACACATGGGGGTGGGCTGGAGACCTATTTGAGGCCACGACCCTTGAAAATAAGTAGGGGATGCAATAGTGCGCCCCTGAGCAGCTGTCTGGGCCACTCAAGATCATTAACAACTTATCTTGAAAAGGGAGATCTCTGAAGCCAAGTTTCAACCTAGATCTAATAGGGAATAGGGGCCATGTTTAGCCCCCTACAGACTTGCTGACTAAATAGAAAACGGCTTAACCAGACTATCAAGCAGAGCCTAACTGCGATATGGTAGCTATACTGCGCTGCTCACCTGTCCGTCGGTGCCACGAGAATGAAGCGAGCGGAAGTGGAGGCGAGTTGTAATACTGTCGTGGCCTCAAATAGGTCTCCAGCCCACCCCCATGTGTTCCAGATTTACATTTATTAAAGAAAGTCTTTTCTTAACATTGTCTTTTAAACATGTACCTGGTGACACAAAGCAGTGTTAGGACAGTGCCTTGAGACATGAGTAATATCGTTAGATGTCCTGTCCCTATGTGTCACTGAGGGTCCTTGTGGTTGTAAGTGTTTGATATGACAGTTGGGTCACTATCATACGTCTGTTGGGTTTAAGTGTAGAGCAAATTGGCTTGAGGACGGTAAAGTAGTGTGCTTACTGTACCTTTTATTTTCTACACTATAGAGCGGGGCCTCATACTCCCGAGCGGTTGCCGGGTGAGGTGAGGTCGTCACCCACACAAAGCTGGGTGAGTATCACTGTGAGGAAATGCCTCTGTGTGATCAAGCTAGTACGCTATTTACAATGCAGAATACAAACTATTCTTGCAAGTGTGGCAGCACGGTCTCTGTGTGTGTACGTCGGTGCGTGTGTGTGTAATCTGTTTGTTTTTTGACACAATGTCCTTTTCATTTTCATCTCTTGATAGGAAGAAGATATGTCCTTCTACCTCCAGTGGACACTTAAGTATAACAGTTCCTGGCATTATTGTAGCTTTTGTAGCACATTATGTTGATCGCTATTTACACAAACACTTTGTAGTAAGTTGCAGTAGCTAACTCTCACCAATAGGTCCTGAAGAAAGCCGGGTAAAATGCCCACAAGGCTGAAACATGTCGACCACATTACAGACCATACTGCACAGCGCCATAGGGTAGTCATACTACTGGGCGTGTTTTTAACCTGACACCCAGACTTCTATTAAAAATGTCCTTCCGAAGTCTGGGTAGTTCATTTTATCCACTTTTATCATTTGAGCACTGCACTTTTTTCATCCACACCACTTGAGGATGCACATCATGAATATACTTTTGATATTCATTCCCGCACCGGCACTATATGGTCGGATTTGGGAAGTGAAAACTAGCAACTCCCACATGACGCGAACTCCACCACATGGGTGGTCTGATGGGAATTGTCTTCGCTTTCTGTCACATAAGGTCTTTGCCTTTAGCAAACAATTTTTCACGCATTCATTACAGTGCTACACGGTCACTGCTGCTTGCACACACCCCCTCTGACCTGGTCTGCTCTTTTGTGTGTATAGTAACTTGATGTAGGGGAGTGAGCAGACAGGTCTTAAAATATTCCCCTTGACCCTCCACACATCCGTTTTGTTTTTTAGTAAAACAGAAATCCTTCCCTTAACCAAATTTTGCCTTCCCCACTTCTTCACAGCCACCGGTTTTGCTTGGAATTCTAAGAAAATTAAATATCTTGGTGTTCTTTTCTCCAACTCTATTTCCTCTTCTATTCAACTTAACATGAATGCGGTCATCTCTAGAATAGACTCACTACTCTCTTCTTGGAATCCTCTATTCCTATCCTGGTGGGGTCGTCTTGATTCCATCAGGATGATGATTGCCCCGATTTTTATCTACTTATTATCCATGCTTCCGATTCGTATCCCAAATTCATATTTCCGCCGCATTGATTCTGTTTTGTCTAAATTTCTCTGGAAACAAAAAAAGGCTCGTATATCTCTCTTACACCTCCGTAAATCTAAACTTAATGGTGGAACCAACTTTCCAGACTTTCGCCTTTACCACAAGTCCTTCTCACTTCGACAAGCCTCCCGCTGGTTATCTCAGGAAACCTCCCCTTTTTCTCCCCTCTGGCTTTCTGTCGAACAGGAGTTATTGCTTCCTTACTCTTTACAAGAGGTAATTCGCTTCACTTCTAAAGCCCCATGTCTTAACCCCCTTTTATTCAAACATACCTCTTCTCTTTTACGGCCTTTAGTCTCCTCTACCTCGGTCTCTCAGGAATCCTTCCTACTATTACCTATATGGTACAACTCTCTCATCTTAATACATAACAGACCTATTGCATGGCCCTCATGGAGAGCGAAAGGTATCATCTGGGTACGTCATCTTTTTGATGGCTCATCCCCCTGCTCGTTTCCTAAATTCCAATCTCAATTCCACTCCCCTCCTTCTTTTGCAAAGAAATTCCTCATCCTTATGGAAACCATTCTAGATTCTTATTATTCTCTTCCTTCTGAAAGCCTACCAGCCTCGTCTCCCTCTCTCATCACCGTCCTCTCTACTACTCCTAAAGCTTCCCTTATTTATCGATATTTCTCAGCCCCTGACCCAGACCATCTCAAATCGAAATTGGAATTGTCCTGGGAGAAGGATTTGGGTTCCTCATGGTCAATTTCTCTTTGGGACAAAATATGGGCCAGATCTTTGAAGATTTCCCGTACTGCCTCTCTTACTCAATCCCTCTTTTTCTTCTATCACAGACTTTACCTTTCTCCTCTTTCTATTTCTCGCTTTCAATCCAATTCTGTACCTAATTGTTGGACCTGTAATGCTCCCAATGCAGATCTTTTACACCTTTTCTTCCTCTGTCCCCCAGTTCGCATTTTTTGGACCCAGATATGTTCTCGCCTCTCCCGTATTTTCAACATCTCTATTCATTTTTCCACCTCTTTTGTGTTTCTTGGTAGCCTTTCAGACGACTTGGATCTCCCTCCACATTCTCATGGTCTTTTGGATCTCATGCTAGCCCTTGCACTGCAGCACATTGTTTCTAACTGGAAATCCTTGAACACTTTGTCTCTAACTTGTTGGTGGAATTTAGTATGTCAATCACACAGACTTGATGTTGCCTTTGCCTCCTCCTGCAAACCCTCCCGAAATGTTGAACTTTACTGGTTACCTCTCACTTTATATTTAGATCAATCTGCCAAAAAGACATACTCTCCACTTTCCTCTGATAATTTCAAACCCCCTTGAACACATGTACTCTTGCCTGTAGTTTAGAATATTTTTCGATTTTACTATTGTGATTTTTTAGCTTTAATACATGTTTCCTTTTCGCTAAAAGTTCTTATTTCAAGTATTTGCTAATTATTGTGTATTTTACTGTACTTTCTGATTGACATCCATTGTATTTTCTATTTTTTATCCATTCTCTCTGATATTACCATGCTTTTTATTTTCCATCCTTCCCCTCCCCCCCCTCCCCCCGTAAAATAATTCAAAATGCTGTGCTTTTCATTGTGATATTGGTTACTTATGTTTAATGTATCCCATCCTTTAGCCTTTTTCTTATATTTTGCTGATGTCACCTTATTATAATATCTGATTTTACTCTAATAAAGCTTTCAAACTTAAAAAAAAAAAAAAAAAACCTGCACGCACTTTGTACTAATAGTCATTGCTTACGAGAAGCAAGGCTGGCAGTAACTGCGCCTATTTTACTGCCAGTCTTGCTTCTCCTAAGCAAGGATTATAAGTACAAAGTACCTTTTTATGCACCTCTTTCAGGTTTTCAAAACACATAAATAAAAGGCATTGTCATTTACAATGCCAATGGCTCCAAGTCTCGCAAATGCAAGACCTGTTGCATTGCAAATGCTTGTTTTGAGTTTGCAGTTTGACCAGTAGAAACATCATTGTAGTCACTCACCTATTCGGCATGTATCCACCCAGTCACCCAACTGACCCATTCTTCACTCTCCACCAGATGAAGGGTATAAGGTTGGAGCAGAAGACATGCATCTGAAGGACTCACATCATTTATATAGTGCCCACTAAAGAACTGGGCGTATCTTGGCGCTATTCCTGTAGAGAGGCGTCCGGGCTCTACCTTACAATGTATCATTACATGCACTCCTTGGGGCAAGCTCAACCTGAAGAGATAAGTAAACAACGGTAGACCGCTCGGTGTCTTCCCACCAGCACTATCAGACAGTGTGAGTTGTATTCCTGAGCATGCTGAGTTTGGGACCCCCACCCCCTTAGGCCATGCCACGCTACTCTGGTGACGAGGCCAGTCCAACTCCGGTGCCATCAGCCATGCACCTGCGGAGTACGCGGCGTCCTCCCTGATCAGCCATCAGAGGGGCGGTGCAATACCCCCTCGAGCGCCCACCATCATCGGCCCGAGGCTGGGCCTTCTGAGCCTCGATGCTGGCCACATATCCGTGCCTCTCCCTTCACAGGCACCAAAGCAGTTGTGGCCATCACCACCAGCGACGCGTGTGAGCTGCAGCTGGCGAGTGAAGAACCGGGTTTTAGAACCCAGCGGCGCCAGGGGCACGCCCAAAGTCTTCGGGTTCACCTGTCTTAGAATACAGAGACACGGGATACTTCTCGGTGACGTCAAAGATCAAATATATTGGCTGCAACCAGGAACAGAAGTCTACGAAGTACGACACGAGTAGGTTCGTCAGAGACTGCTCAATTTTTGTAGAGCGAGACATCGTCTTTTATACTAAAAATCACATTCCGGACAAACTCCCACTAGTTACAATTTGTCCAATCATAAGCATCATTACAAAAGGTATCATATGACGACAAACCCACTTTTCAGTTGACCAGCCCATCATCAATTACATGGAAAAGCCCAACATTCTTTCTCGAACAGGCCGGACAAACCCATAATAAAAGACCACAACCCATATCATAAAGAAGCCATAAAAGAAGGAACCGAAACAGATGAGAAGTAGGATAAGGGGTGTGTGAGTGCATACTAAACTTTACAATCTCCTGTGCTCTGATCCTTAATCTTGATCAGCTACCGGACAAGGAACTGGCTTAGCAAGGTCAGCTTCAGGGAACAAGGTCAGTTCACTCGGGTCATCTAGGAGTCAGCACAAACTGGAGCTAACGTGTATGTGTCCTAAAGACTCGTTCAGCCGTAGTCATCGGCCTATGTGAGGGCAACCACAAAATGGCTGCCATGCACAAAATGGAACCCGAGGGTTCAGAACGAAATCCCTAAATACATAGTGAATCCATCAGTCTAACATGACGAAAACACTTGTACTTGCCGCACTCACTAGTTACGGTTCGCTACTATCAAATTCGTAACGAAACCATGACCTTTATGAAACGGGTTCAGAATTCACGGAACCTCAGACCCTCCTTTTGCCCTTACATAGGCAATAACCTAAACTCACGTCAATCTGAATCCAGGTCTATACTCATCAGATCATCAAGATGCTGCTGGAGCATCATCCTATTACTCAGTATCTCTCTCGAGACAGGTCTCCTTGCACACGTAGTAGCACGAAGGCCACATATAGCAGAAGCACACTGTACACAAAGTCAGAACAGAAAAAGAATCGCTAAAGCCATCCCAATGATCATCAGAATCTTCCATCCCATCAACGACCAATCTCCTTCGTCCACATGTACAGACTCGGAGATCTTATGTAGCATGTTCAGGCAAAGGATGAAAAGAATGCAAAGAAGTAGTAGTAGGAAAAGACATAGGTTGTGTGGTGGGTGTAAACGTCACTTGGAAAGAAAAAACAACATATCCCACCAAAAACATCATTATGCTAAGTAGCATTAAAAGACACATTATCAAAAAACATTTGCTACTCATTAGTTTACAGAGTTTTGTCTTAAAGTTCATTTCTACAACAGCTCTCTCGATCTCAAAAAACTCCATCCTCTAACCGTGCTGTTCGCGGCAGTTGGTTCTCTTCGCTCGGGTGTACGTCTGTAAGTCCCATGGAACGCCGTAGAACAAACCAGAACCGTCGACCTTGTGCCTACACGGCCTGACACTCCAAGGATTGATACCGCGACCCTACAGCTGAACCCGGATGGCGGTTTGAAAAAGAAAAATAGGTCAAAACAGCTTTTTGGATGAGAGAGCGTAGCTTTCTAAAAGCAAAAAAAAGGAATTAATGTTTTATTAGTCCATTGTTTCTCGGAGGTAGATTATAGCGGCCTTTACCAGGCAATGTCTGATCACGAAACAACAACTCAGGCTCAGTAGTGTCTAGTCTCAAAGAAGGAGGAACAGCTGCTTGCAAAATATCGTCGTCCTCCCGCTCAGAGCTTGTCCCGACCAAACGTGCATCACTGAATGGGACGAATCTTGGCACAGTCTCTGTTTCTGAGTCACCAACACCTTCCTGGACCCACTGGTCGTACGGCAGAGGTAAAGAAACCCTCTTACAATGTACGCCATGGATCCAGTTCTTCTTGCCGTGGACTCTCACTGAAGTACGCGTTGACAGAAGAACTTGGAAAGGTCCAATCCAGCGGGGCTGATCATTCTTTGTCCGCTGGAAGTTGCGTACAAGCACCCACGAACCAGGGTCAATGGCGTGTCCTGGATCTTCAGATGCTTGTGGAAGCGTATCGTAAA
Organism: Lissotriton vulgaris; assembly: GCF_964263255.1. Lineage (NCBI taxonomy): Eukaryota > Metazoa > Chordata > Amphibia > Caudata > Salamandridae > Lissotriton > Lissotriton vulgaris. The sequence continues at coordinate 345,529,650 of NC_141699.1, forward strand.
CCTGTTGGTGTAAGACACGCAATTTAGCCATCAGGTCATACAAATAGTCAATCAGAATAGGATATTCGATCTCGCTAAATTTTGTCGGCCTCCGCACTCCCCAAACATTAGCCGGGCGACCGAACACAATCTCGTAAGGGCTAAGGCCCACACGAGAATGTACTGTAGTTCTTGTTGACAAAAGTAGCAACGGCAAAGGATCGGGCCATTGGAGACCAGAACTCGCCTGAATTTTGGCTAACTTCAGCTTCAGGGTGCCATTGTAGCATTCGACTAGACCAGCTGATTGGGGGTGATTTGCAGCATGAAATTTCTGCCTCATGCCCAAACCTTCACACACTCTCTTCATGACTTGACCCACAAATTCACTCCCGTTATCACTCCACACCATCCTTGGCAATTCAAATCTGGGAAAAAATTCCTTGAGTAGAGCTTTGGCTGTGGACAAGGCAGTATTATCTTTCAGGGGGTACACCTCTACCCATCTCGAAAAGGCACAAACAACCACAAGGATGTATTTTAAATTGTTGCATCTTTCCATATGGATAAAATCCAGTGGCAACACCTCGAACGGATACGCTGGAGGTGCAAAATGACCAGCTGGAGTTGGGGTTCCCTTGCCAGGATTATACATCAGACAAGCCATACAATTCTTAACCAGATTCTCCGCACACTTAGGAATTCCAGCATTCTGCCATACTGGAGCCAATAACTTACAAATCCCTTTCGCACTAATGTGAGCCATTCCATGTGCCATCGTACCCACGGCAAGCACGTACGCATCAGGTAACAACCATCGGCGATGCTCTGACAACTCAACCCAACAACCAGTCACATCCAACTTTCCCATACGCTCTCTCCATACACTCAATTCTTTCTCAGTAGCTTCGGCCTGAATGGACTTCACACTTTCTATCGTATCTTTGCACATTCCTCTATCCAGAACCCATCTCGCCGGACCTGCAACATACATTCGACTCATCACATCTTTCGCCGTCTCTTTCCCAACTTCATCCGCAAACGCATTACCACGACCAACATCATCGGTAACCTTCTTATGTGCACTGCATTTCATAATCGCAACTTGCGTCGGCAACGTAAGTGACTCAAGAAGTTCATTCACGAACTGTCCATGCTGAATCTTCGTACCATGAGACGTAAGGAACCCACGTTCCTTCCACAAACGCCCAAAACTATGGGCCACACCAAACTTATACTGGCTATCGCTATACACAGTCACTCTCTTTCCCTTCAACAACTCACATGCTCTCGTCAGTGCAATCAACTCTGCTGCTTGAGCTGAATTCTGTGGTACACGTGCAGCTTCAACAATCGTATGCAAAGTCGTAACCGCATATGCTGCAGTCGTATCGCCATTCGGAAGCTTAAAGCATGAACCATCCACCCATAAGGTAGCATCAGACTTCGCAAGAGGAGTATCTTTCAGATCAATTCTACCCTTCGTTTCTTCCTCTGTCCTGAGAAAGCAATCATGCTGTTCCTGAACATCTGTCTCTACAGAAATCGGCAACAACGTAGCTGGATTCAACGTGGTGCATCGCTTTATATGCACATGACTCGCCAAAAGCGTCAACTCGTAACCTGACAATCGAGCACTAGTCAAGTGCTGGGTCTTCGTCCTGTTTAATAAAGTATCCAGTGCATGTGGAACCATCACAATCAACATATTATCCATCACCAAACCAGCAGACTGTCGGATGGAAACAGCTGCTGCTGCTGTAGTTCTCAAACAACTCGGCAAGGCTCTAGCTACCGGATCCAAAGTCCCGAGAAATATGCACACGGACGCTGTTTGTCGCCAAATTGCTGAGTCAAAACTGACAATGCACAACCCTCTCTCTCATGAACATAGAGTGTAAAAGGCTTACTGTAGTCGGGAGTACCCAACACAGGAGCTGAGCACAATGCATTACGTAATTCAGAAATACTTTCCGACATTCGCCAGACCAAGGAAGAGGATTTGGAGTATTCTTAAGAGTAAGTGCTAACAAAGGTTTCGCAAGTAATGAAAAGTTCGGAATCCATTGTCTACAGTATGAAGTAATACCCAAGAAAGCACGCACTTCTCTCTGAGTGGTTGGCACAGGCATTTGCGCAATCGCTTGAATTCGTTCTGGAGTCAACCTTCTTCCCTCCTTCGACAAGAGATGACCTAAGTAGGTCACTTCTTGGCGGCAATACTGCAACTTCGAAAGTGACACTTTATGATGAAGATCAGACAAATGTCGCAACAAAGAAAGAGTAGCTTCTTTACAAATCTCCTCATCGTCAGCAGCAACTAACAAATCATCCACATACTGAATAAGAGCGGCACCATGAGGCAAAACAATCGCATCAAGCTGTGTTTTCAAAGCTTGACTATAGATGGAGGGACTTTCACAATACCCTTGAGGAGCGCGTTTAAACCGGAAGCTTCGGCCTCCTAAAGAGAAGCCAAAAATATCTCTACTCTCCTCGGCAATTGGGATACTGAAGAAAGCATTCTTCAGATCTATCACCGAAAACCAGGTAGCTGAAGCAGGAATCATAGTCAGTAAAGCAGTAATATCCGGAACAACAGGAAACCGTGGCACAAAAATCTTGTTCACTTCTCGAAGATCGATCACAAACCTATACACAGGCGGCTGAAAAGAGTCTGTACGCTTTAGAACAGGCAAAACAGGACTATTACACACATTACCTCACGTTTCTTCAATCACACCTTTCTCAATCAGATCATAAATGATCGCCAAAAGCGCTCTTTCACCATCGCTAGAAATCCTATATTGGGGATTACGTGGCAATCTAGCATGTGCCTTAAGCGTCACAACATAAGGTGGAATCTCCAAAAGACCTACATCATTAGGACCAGTAGCCCAAAGAGTATCAGGGAGAGAACGCAATTCCAGTGGAAGCCGATCTTTAGACAAATACTTCGGCCCCCACAACGCTAAGGATGCCTGGCCTCTACCTTGGGGGTGCCCAGGAGTGGACGCCTCACAGGGAAAGCCAGGATGGGTTCCACAGCGGTATTCGTACAAGCGCCTTGAGACCCTTGCGGGTGAGTAGTGCGCTATACAAGTATCAATTTACAATTTACATTTTTTCTTACCCAATGTAAGTTGTACTCCCGAAGGAGAACAATGCAATGTCGCGTACAATCTTTTCAACAAATCCAAACCCAACAAATTCTCACCACAACCTGTCATTAGAATGAGGGGTGCTTCCAATTCACAAGGCCCTAGAGAAAGAGACAAAGGACTAGAAACCGGATTACGAACTGGGGCGCCGGAGAATCCTACCAAAACATTCGTTAAGCCAGACAAAGGTGCGCCAGGGAGTTTAGAGTGCATGATAGAACTCTTCGCTGCACCAGTATCCAAGAGAAAAGGCTCTACCACACCCGATGTAACTACTGCAACATAAGGTCCACTCTGGTCTACTGGAACTGACACTACTCCCTCTCTTTGTCCATGGCTGTCCTAACAATCATGACCGTCAGCATTCTCACTCTCAACATAGTAGTCGTCAGCATAATACTTAGTCGACCTACCAGACGCAACATTCTGCTGATCAAAGCAATTCATAGTATTCTGTGGAGGAAAGGAACGGCCATTCTGGGGGAACACACCACGTCCCCTACCTCTAGGAGCTTGCTGAACACCTCAAACTCTCACACCAGAAGCACCATTTCTACGTTGCAACAAAATCGGACACCTATACTTGAAATGCCGTTCTTCTTTTAGTACGCACACTGATTAGGGCCAACGGGAATTAGTTGCTGAAAAGACTCGGACTTCTGCGCTACTCTCTGAAACTGCTGATGCTGCTGAGACTCACGCTGATTATAACGAGGCGCGTACGCCGGTTGCAAAAGAACTTTTGTCTTCAAATCTTTAGTCTTTTTCTCTGCTTTGCCTTTCTCATCTTTATCCCTATTCTCGTAGTACTGTGCAGTAGCCAAAATCTGGGCCGACGAAGAAACAGCCCATGAACTCTCAGAATCCTTCAATTTATTACACAACTCGGGAAGCAAATTATGAACAAACTTGTCTTCAAACAACCTTTGGCCACCTTCTGTACTCGTATCCTGACCACTATGATCGATGAAAGTCTTTTCGAACCTAGTGAAGAAATCAGACACACTTTCATCTTTCTTCTGCTTACACGCTGCTTACTTATCCCAATTCACTCGCATAGCAGGCATCAGAGTCTTCATAAAATTAATAATCCTACCAGGGAGTTCCGCAACTATAGCCTCAGGTTTAGCTCCACCACCCTGTTGACCATCTGCAGCAGTAATATCAGCCCATGTATCACCTAACTCTTGCGCATGATTCTCATGGCGAATCTTCACCCACAAAGGCTGAGGAACTACATTACCAAACAACATGTCTATAGCAGCTAAATTCATGATGCATGCGTCAGCTGTCTGAGATAACTCTTTGTAGTACCCTGCAGGATTTTTACGAGGATCAGGTAGAGTCTGCTTAAGGGCCAGAACTTCAGATCTCTTCCACGGAACAAGTACCCACACACGCTGTAAATGAGCCGGTACTCCTAAGACACCATTAGGGACATCGGCCGGAACTTCCTCTTTCCATACCGGAGGAACCTCTCTCATTGGATACTGTCTCGCTTTTCTCCTGACCGAAGGATCAGGCTCAACTAGTGGCTGAGAAGGACACTGGCTCCTAAACGCAAGCAACGTCGCAACTGCTTTCTCAGCACCGGGACCCACTATTGTCCCTTTCGCGAACTCGGACTGTACATTAAGTAACTCCGGGGGGATCTGACCCAACTCACTATCTTCCAATTCCTCACGGAGGAAAGCACACATGGCATCAAAAACATACCTTTGCTTTGGTGGTTCCCACTGTAGGAAAACATCCATAACTGTCTCTAAATCATATCTCGAAACATTCGAAACCCATCTTCGAGCCAAAAGATCTAACACCGTACGTTCTTCAGAACTAGGAAACTGGCTACGTAATTGTTTACGCGTAAAAACAGGGGTCACACTCAATGACTCAAAGAAAGGAGACAAAAGACCAGTAACAGTATCAGTCATTCTCTGTCGAACAGAAGGAGAAGCTGTCATGAGGACAGGAGAAAAAGCATTATGAGATGAAGCAAATGGAGAAGCAGTAGCAGAAGTAGTTGCAAGTACAGGACGAAAAGACAAAGGAGTTTGAGGCGGAGCTAATAGTAAAGTCGGCGGCCCTAGAGAAGGCTGCGCCGTAGGAGAAGGAACCAGCTGAAGAGGAGCTGGCAGCTGAGCAGCAACTAGAGGCTGAACAGCTAGAGGTTGAGGAGGTGCCGTAGCACTCTGCACATAAGGGGGTGGCAATCTCAACATAAGAGACATCAAAGGATCCTTTTCAGGGTCCTTCGTTGCACCTTGTAGAGGAGGTGTCAACATTGGATAACATTTATCAATGGCCATATTATGTTGCCTATGCATCTCCTCAATCACTTGATCTTCTTCATTATCTTTAAACTGCCTAGCAGCTTGCATTATTGACATACCCTTTTCTTTCTTATCTCTTTTCGCATGTTTAATTTCTCGCTGTTTGGCTTCCTTACGCCAGAGGCGGAAAGAGTCAAACATAGCCGGCCGGGCTTTCTTCCTAAATAGTACAATTTCTAAATTATCTAAAATCTCAGTGTCATAGCTACCATGTTGGGGCCATCGTAAGACACCATCTTTCCTAGTATGACGAACCCACAGTTCTTTATACGTAATGGGACCCACGCCATGTTTAGAATAGAGCTCATAAGTCTGAGTTCCAACCGGAGGTATCGGACACGAGTCTTCCAATCGGGAATCCCTATTACAACCACAACAAAATATCTTTCTAATTTTGCTAAGACCAGGCATCTTCGCTCACTAGTCTAGCTTCAAACTTCAAGGGATTACCAAAAACGATAGTCTCCCAAATATACGAGTCCCTCGGCTTTGGCGCTTGCAAGTACTAAATCAAAACTAAGGGAAACCAAAACTAAGGACTTGGAGCGACCCACTCATACTTAACTGAGGTATCAATCATGTCACCAGAAGACCCGTCTATCGTCTCGCTCTACAAATCGTCACAAGGGGGGTCCAAGACAGGGCGACAGTCAGGGCAGCAGTCCTTCGTAGCCGTCAGAAAGCGGGAAGCCTCGCAGCAAAAACCTTCAGTCCACATTCGACATGCCGGGGTCAATGGAGTGGGGGCCCTCTTCCAGAATTTCCTCACGATCTTCAGGCTTGGACCGGTACCGCTGAAGTCGCCCCACGTTGGGCGCCAACTGAAGAACCGGGTTTTAGAACCCAGCGGCACCAGGGGCATGCCCAAAGTCTTCGGGTTCACCTGTCTTAGAATACAGAGACACGGGATACTTCTCGGTGACGTCAAAGATCAAATTTAATGGCTGCAACCAGGAACAGAAGTCTACGTTCGTCAGAGACTGCTCAATTTTTGTAGAGCGAGACATCGTCTTTTATGCTAAAAATCACATTCCGGACAAACTCCCACTAGTTACAATTTGTCCAATCATAAGCATCATTACAAAAGGTATCACATGACGACAAACCCACTTTTCAGTTGTCCAGCCCATCATCAATTACACGGAAAAGCCCAACATTCTTTCTCGAACAGGCCGGACAAACCCATAATAAAAGACGACAACCCATATCATAAAGAAGCCATAAAAGAAGGAACAGAAACAGATGAGAAGTAGGATAAGGGGTGTGCGCGTGCATACCAAACTTTACAATCTCCTGTGCTCTGATCCTTAATCTTGATCAGCTACCGGACAAGAAACTGGCTTAGCAAGGTCAGCTTCAGGGAACTAGGTCAGTTCACTCGGGTCATCTAGGAGTCAGCACAAACTGGAGCTAACGTGTACGTGTCCTAAAGACTCGTTCGGCCGTAGTCATCGGCCTATGTGAGGGCAACCACAAAATGGCTGCCATGCACAAAATGGAACCCGAGGGTTCAGAACGAAATCCCTAAATACATAGTGAATCCATCAGTCGAACATGACGAAAACACTCGTACTTGCCGCACTCACTAGTTACGGTTCGCTACTATCAAATTCGTAACGAAACCATGACCTTTATGAAACGGGTTCAGAATTCATGGAACCTCACGAGGAGTCAGGACCCGCTGTGGCGTTGTGCCCTGCTCAGCCGCTGAGCCTGGTGTACGTCTTGCGCCCGCCAGCACGCTCCCAGAGACGAAGAGGAAGCATGCTCAAGTCAGCACACGGCGCCAATGAGCAACTGACCTGCCATGTGCTGGTGAGTCCTCAGGCCCCCGGGGGAACGCCGTAGCTGCATTCGCCAGTGATGTGAACACCAGGAGCACACGCCTACCAGAAGCCCCAAGGGTGGGGGAAATAACAATAAAGTGCAACATGCTTGAGAGCACTTGCCCCTCCCCCCTTGTTACCTTGTTACCTTGAGACAGCCAGGCCTCACCACACTGCCTCATCTGGCACCGCAAGATAACACAGACCTCACCACCCCGGAAGGAATGACCCATCGGCCAAAGAAGCCCCATGCCTGCCGTGCACGTCCCCACACTGACTCACACCAGATCCCTTGGCCCAACAGCACAGCAACTGCAACACTGCAACTGTGGACAAGCGCGTCGGAGCCATGAGCACGCTATCCCTAGCAGGCACAGCAGGCCCACAGGCTGATGCAGGTGAACCACAGAGAGGAGCCAACGCCCCACCTCCTGGGCACAGTCACACTGCCGTCTCCCCACTGACCCCTTTCAGCGAAACCGCTGAACCAGCCACAGCGTCCCCACGATGGAAAGCATGGATAGGACGCCTGAACCACTATTTTAAAGGTACCAGGGAGACAGACGGGACAGTGAAAAGGTCACTGCTCATACACTATGGTGGCGCTGAGATCTACGACCTGTTTGAGACGCTGCCCAACACAAGAAATGATGATAACTATGAAGCAGCTGTCGCCGCTCTCAACAGGCACTTCGACCCCCAGCTCAACCCTGACTTTGAGCGTTTTTATACTGTGGCAAGCGACACAGTCGGAAACTGAGTCTGTAGGCATGTTTTATGCGTGATTGCGCAGGGTAGCGAGCACGTGCACATTCGCTGACCCAGAGGAAGAAATACACGCCCAAGTGATCCAAGGGTGCCTCCCAGCGCTGCTAAGGAAACTGATTCTCAGACATCCTGGAATATCTCCGGACGAGATCCTTTTTCTAGCCAGGTCCCACAAACTCTCTGACGCTCGTGCAGGCGAGATGGAAGCTGCCATCCACCGAAACATCACCACATCCCATACACCCAGGTATGCACGCATCAAAGAAGAGAGGGTGGAAGCCATACAATGGCGCTCCAGCACCTCTTGCCCCGCTCAGCGGCCCTCACCGAGTAGATTGTGTGGCAACTGTGGTGCAGAACACCCAGCTACGGGAGCGGGAGGAGCAAAGGGGAAGACCTGCTCCTGCTGCGGGAAGCTCAACAACTTTGCCAAAGTGTGTAGAAGAAGCAGATCTCGACAAGCCTATGCCAGATCTAGAGAAGCAACACAACAGGTGCGCAGCTGTTGCTCGACAACCCACAGGTACAAGACAACAGCCCGATAAGTGGGCGCCGCGTCCCACTGGAAGAGGACGTTGATAACTTGTTTGTCATATCTTTCGTCAGCAGGTCGGACCAACATAGATGGCCACCACCAATGTGCTCCGTCCATGTGAGTGGGTCCACTGTTCAAGCGTTAATCAACACAGGTGCATCTGTAAACATTATGGACTCGGGACAATAGGTGTGCCTGTCTCCGTGGTCCCCGCTTGTACCCACGAAAGCCCGGATCTACACCTATGGTGGCACTCACCCACTCCCCCTCAAAGGGGTAATAGAGGCAACAGTCACCAGCGACAAATATACCACCATGACCTGCTTACACATCACGCAAGGGAAGAAAGGCACCCTCCTCAGCTGCCATATGGCCGAAGACCTAGAACTGGCCTTCTTTGAGAATCAAGTACACGAATCGCAGGCCAAAACCATCTTGCAAGAGTTTCCCAAGCTGTTCACAGGGATGGGGAAACTGAAAGGGAAACAGTTCAAGCTTCACATCAACATCACCATGAGGCCCACTGCCCTGAGACATCGAAGGGTACCGTTCAATCTCCGTCCACAGGTAGAAGCAGAACTGAAGAAGTTGGAGGACCTCGATGTCATAGAGAAGGTGTCGGGCCCGACTCCATAGGTGTCTCCACTGGTCGTAGCCCTGAAATCAAAACAACCAGGAGTCATACGTCTTTGTGTGGACATGAAGCTCCTGAATCTAGCGGTCAAGAGGGAACGTCATCTCACCCCCACCATGGATGACATTGTGGCTGATCTAAATGGCACCAAATGGTTCTCGAAGCTGGACTTAAATGCTGGATATCACAAGCTCGAGCCAGAGAGCAGGTGTATCACCACGTTCTGTACCCACGTCAGCCTCCGGAGATACAAGAGACTTAGCTTTGGGGTGTCGTCCGCAGCGGATGTTTTTCAAAACACAATCAAGGAAGCCTTGTCTGGCCTGCAAGGTGTTATAAATTTAGCCAACAACATCCTGGTGTTCTCAGACACCTTGGAAGATCACCATACTCACCTCAGGGCCACCTTTCAATGACTAGAGGATTGCGGTTTGACCCTTCACAGGAAAAGTGCTCCTTCTACCAGGAATCCATAGACTTCTTTGGCTAGATCTTTGCCAGAGAAGGGCAGGGGCTGGATCTGAAGAAAGCAATGGCCATCCGGGTAGCCAGCATCCCAAAGACTCCCACTGAAGTCCACAGCTTCCTCAGAATGGCCACTTACTGCGGTAGGTTCATACTGAACCTGGCTCCCTGTGGGAGCCACTCCGGGCCCTCACCTGCAGCGATCATCCCTGGGAATGGACCATAGCTGCCAACACAGCGTTCAACACAATCAAATTTGCGCTCATGGACAAAACCATGATGGCCTTTTTCCACCCAGGACGCCACACGGAATTAGTCATGGACGCCAGCCCCGTGGGCTTGGGAGCAGTCCTCCTCCAAGTGCACAACAGAGAAACCTGGATGCCCGTTGCCTACACCAGCCGGGCACTGTCGGACACAGAAACACGGTATGCTCAAATCGAGAAGAAAGCTCTGGCAATAAAATGGGCATGCCAAAAGTTTCACCTCTATATATGCGGCCAGGAATTCCACGTGGTGACTGACCACAAACCGCTGCTCCCACTGTTCGCAGGGTCATCCTGACTGGCGCCCCCCATAATCGAGATGTGGGCCTTACAGCTGCAGGCGTTCAACTTCAAGGTGGTATTTCGCCCTGGAGCGCCCAACCCAATGGATTACCTCTCCATGCATCCTGAGACGCCTGCCACACAAAGTCCACCCCCAGATGTGGCCCACTCAGAAGCCTTCGTGAAGATGATCTCCTATGAGGCATGCCCCAAAGCAATGCCACTAGAAAACATCGGTCTGGGGACTGCGAATGATAAACGCTATTCAGAGTGAAAAGCGCCCTGATGAACAACGGATGAGCACACTTCCTATATGGGGCGGAGTCGCTCCTGCTCGAAGACAGCCATGCTCGGCAACAGCTCTGGAAACTTTGCAACAAACTGAGTAAAGGAGAGAAGGGTGTCATTCTGAAAGACACTTCATCCTCATGCTTAAGGAGCTGCAGGATGCAATCATAAAGTTAGCGCATGTGGGACATCATGGGATGGTGAAGACCAAACAACGCTTGTGGAAAAAGGTCTGATTCACTGCTATGGACACCATGGTGGAAGACATGGTATGGCTGTGCCACTCGTGCACAATCACCGGTGGCGACCCCGTGCCGGCACCAGTCATCACTGACGAGCCAAGTGAGCTCAGCATTGATTTTTTGGAGCTACCCAGATGATCGCAACATGCAGGTGCTAGTGGACTCATTCTCGAAATTCCCAATCGTAGAGGTGGTCGCGTCTAAGGAGTTTACGCATGTGAAAAAAGCTCTAGACAAGATCTTTGCACTCATGGGCCTACCGGATGAAGTCTTCTCAGACAATGGACCCCCCCTTCCAAGGCAGTGAATTCCAAGAATACCTGTAGAAGAAGACGATTTGACATAGAAAGATCACCCCTCTGTAGACGCAGGCCAAGGGGGAAGTGGAACGCTTCATTTGATCCCTCAACCGAGCCCTGCACATCACCATGGATCAAGGGGAAGATGCAGAGTCAGCATTCAATCAATTCTTGGATGCCCATAGACAGACACCTCACAGCACCACATGGCTTACCCCGTCTCACCTACTCTTCATGAGAGCCCCACGGGATGGCATCCTGACTGATCCAGCATGGAAGCCCACAGAAAGAGACAATGTGGCTACACAAGTCAGGAGAGCAGTGACAAACCAGAAGGCGAGTGCAGCCAGAGGAGCCAAAGAGCCACAACTGAGAGTGGGAGACTGCGTAGTGGTCAGAGACAGGTACCCAGGCTGGAAGTTCCGAGTGGATGGTGGTTCACGTGCAGAGAAACATGGCCACTGCTCAAAGAGGACAGCAGGTGGTTATCTGAAATGTCTCCTACTTCAAGAGAGCACATAGATCAAGCACCGACCCAAAAGAGATCGAGGAACCAGGAGAGATCACGAGTCACGCCAGTACCGACTCGCCTGGCCCAGCAGCCTCCCCGCCAGGGCCTCTACGAGCAGGAAGTGAGGAAACTGTCCCTATGTCCGAGGGGTCAACCGAAGGCCCCGCAATGGTACCACCATCCCACGCCCCGGCTGAAGCAGAGGCTTATTCCTGCTCCTGGAGCCAAAAGTGTGGTCTCCGGTTGAACCCTGCCTCCACCCAGAAGCTTAAGGACTTTATGTGCACTTCCCTGTAATCATGCAAACCCTGATGGACTGACACTAAAGAAAAGGAGGGATGTAGAGAGCCATCCGGACTCTACCATACAATGTATCATTGCATGCACTCCAAGGGGTGGGCTCGACCAGAGGTGATAAATAAACAACGGGAGACTGCTCAGGGCCTTCCCACCAGCACTATCAGACCGGGTGGGTTGTGTTCCTGAGCATGCTGCATTTGGGGCCCCCACCCCCTTAGGCCACGCTGCGCTACACTCACCACGGCTCCCCAGTGTCACTTAGTGCAGATAGCAGACTTGTGACTCAAACATCCGAGTAATTGACTTGAGAAGAGCAAGGAGATGCTGTTAGCAGAGTAAACTTGAAAAGAGAAAGGAAAGGAAAGAACGAAGACGAGAGATAAAGAGGAAAAGAGGATGAAGAAAGCACGAGAGAAAAAATGGAAATAAAAATAACTTGTATTCACTCACCCATCCAGGACCTACTCACCCTGTCACCCAATTCACCTGTTCTTCACTGTCCACCAGATGGGCAGAGGAAGGGAATGAGGTTGGAGCAGATGACACAACATGCATCTAAGAGAAAGGCAAGGCCGGCATCGGCCACGCCACAAGTATGGCGGGCGCACCCCCCCCGCCCTCTATCGTGGGGGCAAGCCTGTCGCGCTATTATGACGCGACAGGTGCGCCTTCAAACCGATTGGTCCCCGGGCCTTCCAGTGACCTGGTAGTGATAGAATCACTTCCGGGTCACCCGAGTAGCAAAAGCCAGGCCGGTTAGAACTACAGGAGAGGCGGGTTTCCAGCGTCGTGCAGGCTCACCAGGAGAAATTATCCTTTTTTGTTTCCCTTGCAGGCAGCGTTCAGGAAGAATAGAGATACAGCACCAGGGGAGCAGGCGGCGTGTGCTGGTCGATGCTAGCTCACGGTGCAGGAGGACACAGTCAGCAAGGGGGCAGCGGCGATCACGCGGAGACCGGGGGCCCACTCTATTTGAGAAGTATTGGGTGGTTACAAGAAGCGCACACGGCGCTTCTCTAAGGTACTGTGGGGGGGCTGAAAAGCTGGTGCAATTGATTCATTGCCTTTTGGATTGCTGGTATCGGGTGGGAGAAAAGCTCCATGCGCCATTGTCCCGCGATCACTTTTAAAACGTTGTGTACGCGGTGTTATTGTGTACGCAGTGTTATTGTTAACATTTGATAAGTAACCCTGCAAGAGGGAATAGGAGCTATGGCCACCAAGTCAAAACGTGTCGAGAAGCGCTCCCGCTTGGAACACATGTTGGAAACAATGATGAGCAGGATGGCGACCATGGATAGAAGATGGAAAAAGGTTGATAAGTTAGGGCAGAGCTTAGCAGACCTCAGAGAGAGAGTTGAGGGTCAAGGTGGGAATAAGACCCACTCCCCAGGCGAGCTAGGCCCAGGAAAGGGAAGAGTCTGCAAAAGGCTCCTGTGCCAGTCCCCCATCTGGGGTGGGGGAGGGGGGGGAGGGAAATGCATGGTCCATTGTGTGTGGTTCCTTTGTGGGAGGGTCCCTCTGGGGTCCCAGTCCTAGTGGTCCCTGTGGGGGGTGTCCCACAGGGGGGTGTCACCTATCCCGGGGGTCCCTATGCTTGTCCCGGGGGTCCCCACACCTGTACCAAGGGTCCCTACACTTGTCCCAGTGGCCCCTACACTGGTCCCAGGGGTCCCGACACTGGTCCCAATAGTACCCATAGGAGTGACCCCGCAGGGTGGGCTCCCTTCAGGTGCCCATGCACCCTCCAATCAGGTCCAACAGGAGTTAGTGGCACAGCTAGCGGTAGTTCTCCCTTTGTTAGGAAGGGCGGGATGTTGCCAACTTCAGGGGGGGCACAAGAGGTAAGGGAAGACCCTTTGGCTGAAGCAAAAAAAGATGGTGGCACAGATTATTGCTACACCAGTTGGGAGGCCAGGCATAGGGTCGGGTACTCCATCTCTTCCCCAACCAACTGGAGGGGTTCCCTCATTAGGAATCAACAAGGATGTGCCAGTGAGCCGCCCGGGGAAGGACAAGCTGACGGAGCCAGCTGGAGTGGTTTCAATAGGTAATGAAGTGACATTACCATTACTGGGCGTGGGTGAGTCAAGCACCGGGAGGGAACATTTGGCCAGGCATGTAACCCGGGAAGTCAAAGAACTGGTATGGGACGGTAGCTACGTTAATATGTTCTCTTTGCTTGTGGACGAAAGGGAAATGGAGTATTCAAGGAATTAGAAAGATTGGATGCTGCCTAGTGAATGGTGTAGTGAATTGTTGAAATTCAGGGTGGAGGAGACTTTGAGCAACTGGATTAGGGCTTTCTAGGTATTTATGGCAATAACAGCTGAGTGTTCTCCTAACATTCAAGTAAAAATGGCGTGTTACCAGAGTAGGATTACTATGTCGCAAAACAAATATGGGGGCATAGGGTAGAAGGAATATGAAAGAAATTTCAGGAAGGCTAGGGCAGCTGACCCATCCCTTTCCTGGGACCGAGTTAACACAATCGCATGGTTGGATCAGTTTTTAGCCAGGGCAGCCTGCTAACCCAGTGCAAAACTACAACAGGGGTCAGACATTTCAATCTCCTCAGCCCTTTCGGTCAACCCAAACCACAGGCACGGCCCCTAGTCCAGGTAGCGGGGCGGCGGTAGGGGACATGTTGGGATTTTAATAGGCGGACATGCACCAGAACCCCAGGCACCTGTAAGTTCAGGCATGCATGCTCTATCTGCACCAACTCTTCTCACCCTGAATCCAAATGCCTCAAGAAATCAGGATATATGGGAAAGAAGAAACAGGAGTGAGGAGAGGACACAACTCATAACACACTCACCCATTGAAGTAACATCTATGACTCCTTGGTTAAACAAATACCCTGATCATGCTATGGCTAGGACATTGCAGGAACGTTTTCTGTATGGCTTTAGGATACCTGCACTTGATTACGTAGGGACACCGGATTGTAAAAATCAGCTTTCGGTGAGCACCAGCCCCGGGGTGGCAGCAACAAAAATTGAAAAAGAATTACGCCTGGGCAGAAAATCTGGACCTTTTGACGCCATCCCTGTACACAATTTTGTTTGCTCACCCCTGGGAGTGGTCCCCAAGAAAGAGGAAGGAGAGTTCATGTTGATTCATAATCTGTCAGCCCCTAGAGGCAGTTCATTGAATGACGCCATCAGTGAGGAAATCTGCAGTGTTAAATATGCTTCCTTTGACCAGGCAGTTGAAATGCTAAGGGATATTGAGTCTGCTTTCCGTTTGCTGCCAGTCCACCCACTGGAGTACCACCTACTGGGTTTCAAATTTCAAAATAAATTCTACATGGATTAGTGCATGCCCATGGGGTGCTCCATCTCCTGCGCTTACTTTGAAAAACTCAGTTCATTTATGGAATGGGTTTTTACACAGGTGACGGGCCACCAATATGTCATGCATTTTCTGGATGATTTTCTTTTTCTGGGGCCGGCGGGCTCTCTGGAGTGTGCTTGGGCGTTGCAGGAATTTTGCGCACTCATGCGGGCTTTCGGGGTTCCCTTGGTGCCGGGTAAGACAGTGGGTCCAGCGACTACAATTGAATTCCTGAGCATCGAATTAGACTCAGTACAGGGGTGTTTCCGGTTACCTATGGAAAAAATTAAGAAATTTAGGGCAGCATTACAACAATGTCTGGCAAAAGATAAGGTAACCTTACATCAGCTGCAACAGACAGTGGGTCAGTTGAATTTTGCACTGAGAGTCATACCTATGGCATGGCCATTCTCCTGCTCCATCTCACAGGCCATGGCAGGTCTCCAAGAAAAGCACCATCACACAAGACTGTCATCTGAGGTTCGCCAGGACATGCATATTTGGATGGCATCCCTAGGGGATATCAACAGCAGGGTAGTGTGGCCCGGTCCTCCCACCACTTCTGCGGTGTTGGGCTTATGGACTGACGCTGCAGGCAGTGTGGGATTTGGTGCTATACTCGGTAATGAGTGGGTGGCACAACATTGGCCAGCTTGGTGGGTGGAGAATGGTGTGACAGCTAACATTGGTTTCCTGGAACTTTTTCCCATTTGGGTGGCACTCACTGTTTGGCCCGAACACCTGCGTAACTAATCTGTGGTTTTCTGGTCGGACAACATGACTGTGGTAGAATGCATCAACCAACAGGCTGCATGGTGTAAAATGATCCTCCGTCTGTTGAAAGAGATATTGTTGTTATGCATGGAACTGAACATACAGTTTAAGGCTAAACATGTCCCAGGGGTCTTGAATAATGCCTCTGACGCACTCTCTCGCTTTAAGATGCAGGTGTTCAGCGAACACCTACCCTTTGCGGAAGAAGTCCCAACATTCTTCCCGGAAGTACTTTGGCAGATTGGTGCCCCCAACTACAGAACCTCGTGGCAGCTAGCCTAGCTCCCAAATACAGGAAAGCTTATGAAGGGGCGTTTTCGGCTTACTGCACTTTTTTGGGGAAGGATTGAGTTAGAAGCTGGCATGACACATGGGCATTCCTGCGGTATTTAGATACCTTCAATAAGGAAGGGTGCTCAGCGGCGGCAGACAGGCGACATGTGGCAGCAATCTCATTCTTCACGCAAATTAAGGGCTGGAGGGGTCCTACCAATAGCTTCATTGTTAGGAAGGCCCTGAAAGGGTGGCGACACCTCCAGGGACCAGCATCGGACACAAGACGCCCAATTGGGATAGACCTGCTAACATCTCTGCTGGCAGCTCTGGATGGCATTTGCAATTCTACAGGGGAGGCGCTGCTATTCTGAGCCGCCTTTTCATTGGCCTTTTATGGAGCCTTTAGGATAGGCGAGTTTGTGGCGCAGAATAAACAGGATGTGCAAGGGAGGCTGCAGCTTGAACATGCCAAAGTACAGGGCGACACTTTACTGATATCTGTTTGAAAATCCAAAACAGATCAGGAAGCCCATGGTGAAGGGATAGTACTCCACTGCACACATGATAATCCTTGCTGCCCCGTGACTCCTCTGGAAACATTCCTACGACAGAGGAATAGTACAATGGGGGGAGCATTGCTAATGCATGCAGATGGGACCCCGCTCACCAGGTTCCAGTTTAAGAGGGTCATGGACATGGCAAAAAACAGGGCAGGTCTGGATCCTAGGTGCTTCGGAACACACTCGTTCAGAATAGGGGCCGCAACTGAGGTAACAGCTAGAGGTTTGCACAGCACCAGTGTGAAAAGGATTGAAAGGTGGTCTTCCAATCGTTATAAGCGCTATGGGTGGCTACACATGCTGTGAGTGTGATAATTCACATTTGTACTGATGCGTGTTCCATCTCTGCTTACAGTTCAGTTTCTCAAACCTGTCACGCAGGGGGGAAACTGGCAACGGCGCAGCAGCAAGATCCAATACAAGGACGGGCACATCCAAAGGAAGTAGGACCACACGTTGTTTGGGTCATTGGCCACTCATATGTAAGACGTATGAATGCAGTTTTTCTTTCAGGAAATTACAAACGAAGAGTTGAACAGGCCGGTTTTAGTGTGTCATTTCATGAAAAAGGGGGGCTCTGCCTTAGTCAGCTCAGGGGTTTCATTACCGATATTTTGGGTAGGCAAAGGGCTCCAACCAGCATAGTTATCCTACACTTGGGTGGGAACGATCTGGTGAACCTGGGTAGGAGGGGCCTGGTGGAAGACATAATTTCAGAAGTGGGTTGGTTAGCCAAGACATGCCACGGGTGCACCATAATATGGTCTCAGATGGTACCCAGATTTAAATGGAGGGGGGAGATTCTGTAAAAGCGTTGAATCACTCAGTAAGGAGGATCAACAATAAAATAGGGAAACTGTTCAGGTCTCCTCAACTACAGACGATCGCACACAGGTGTATCAGGGGGAGCCGTGCTTCTTGAAAGACGGGGTCCACCTGACTAGGGTAGGGAATGAAATCCTGTTAGAAAATATAGTGGCTTGGCTAGGGAGTTTTAAGGACAGGGCATGACCTTTCAGTGAGGAAGTGGGGGGGGGGGGGCAGATAGTCGGTCAACTACGCTGGTCTGTGGCGGTAAGGTCATGATTGGTGAGCAGTAAATTTAAGGTCCTTAGAGGGCGGCACCATTCTAGAATAGGGTCGCTCAAGGTGAGGTACAAGTGGTCTCTCCTAGAACTCCAGGAGCAGTTGCAGCCGGTTGGCTAGTTGGTTGCGGAGGAGGGGGGTGTCACGCTTTCTCTAGGCTGGTTGGCCACCCTGCACGTGCACAATGACGCCAGTAAATACCGCAGAGATGCAAGGGCCTCCTTTAATGGAGTTAATAGAGTGTATGGGGTAACCGGGGAGGGGGGGAGTACCCTCACGGTAAACGGGCCCTCTGCGCATGCGCACTCCGACTGGAGGGCGTGGTTAATTGATAAGGATCTGAGACCTGTTAGTGACCTTGCCATAGGCCCAAATAGGATACACAGAAAAGCAAATTTTGTATGATTATGGATAATATGTTAGATTCAGATAGGAAATACCTTGTACTAAAATTATGTTAAGGTTAGCCATCTGACATTTGTATTTATCAATTGTAATCAATGTCATGCAAAATCTTTTCTGCGTACTCATGTAAATATTTGTTGATTTCAATTTTGTTTTATTTTTATGTTAATATAAATATGGCCGGGGGTTGTACGACCCCCGCTTCCAAAGAAATTCCTCTCATGTCATTTAATAAAGTTTGATAAAGGAGGGAGGGGGTTTTAGGTAGTCCGTGGCCATAAGGACTAACATCATTTATATAGTGGCATTGCGCCCACTACCGAACTGGGTGTATCCTGGCGCAATACCTCACCACGGCTCCCCAGCCTCACACAGTGCAGAGAACAGATATGTGACTAAAATTTCGGAGAGTTATTGTGAGAAGAGCAAACAGGTGCTGTTGAAGTAGCAAGGTGAACTGCAAAAGAGAAAGGAAAGAACAAGAGTTAAAGAGGGAGAGAAGATGAAGAAACCACAGAGAGAGGGGAAAAAATTGAGCTAAAAACAATGCATTGACTTCTTCTAAATATTGAACTTTGCTGCGCCCCCTCCCCTTGACCGCGACCCGCAGGAATCTGGGAACCTGCCCCAGAAGGTGCCTGGCCTATGCTGTGGGAATGAGCGCTCGTGTGTCAAGGTCACTCCCCCAACAGCGGAGGCCGTTTGAATGAGGCTGTGCTTCCGACGAACCGCTATGAGTGCACCCAGTATCCGCGCGAACCCAACATGTGCCCCTGTGATATGTGGAGGCTCATCTTGCTGATGTTCTTAATGTCTGTCCGGTGACTACCTTTTGAGGGGATAGAATCTGTCTGGAGCCTGACTGGGTGATACTGCACAGCAAGAGCTGCCTAGTATCACACACTGACTCTACAGCGCCACAGTACACCACCCACACTGCACCCTACGATATTAGGAGATGTTATTTATTTGCTGAGATAGCTCAGTGAGTATTTCACCTGCTGCAATCACTGTGTCTATCAGCAGCAGAACAACGCCAATAGCTGCTGGAGTGCTGACGTCAGGAATGGAAGAAGCTGTAGGAGTTTGAACAATGATAACATTCTTAGTGACAGTATAACTACACATAGCATTAGTAGTGGCACCAATAGCAGTAGTTACATCAGTGAAAGTAGTATATAACAAAAGTTAAATAATGCTCACCGACTACATAACGCAGACCTTGTAACAACACAGGTAAAAAGTCCAGTCTTTATAGGAGGTTACAAATGCAGACAAAGCGGTACCAAAGAGGGACTACTAAGCCTATTCACAAATGAAAAGCAACTATTTCGCAAGGACAGTAACAGGAGCCAATTGAAAAGATGGGTGGGAAATGGGCGGAGCTTCTATGCCATACCTCAATACAGCATGCCTAGCAGAGCAGCGCATGCGCTGCCTAGGCTCGTCCTAAAGATCAGAGTACCAGCTTACAGTCTCTAGCTTGAGATTTTTTTAGAAGGAAAAAGAGGACATTCCACAGACTAGGGAGTTGGGATAGCAGTGAGATCTGCAATTGGATAGAGTATTCACCAGAAACAGTGTTACTGTAAGTAAATCACTTAATATTTAGAATAGATAACAAAGCATTACCTCCCAAGGTGGAGGATCTGTGCAATGGGCTCAGCCCAAAAGTCCTGCAAGACTGAACAGGTGGAATGTTCCAGGCAGACATGGCTGTCAAGGCAGTACTGCTTCATGAAACATTTGTGCGGGTGCCATATCGCAGCCTGACAAATGTCAAAAACAGGCCCTCTGCATGTCAATGCATGTCAATGCAGTGAAGCAGCCTTGGCCCCAGTAGAATGAGCCCTCAGTCCGTCTCGAAGGCTGTTTTTGGCCAATACATAGTCGATCTTGATACAGATGACTATCAACCTTCACAAAGTCCCTTTCACCAGTGTCTATCCTATCTTTGCTTCAGAAAACACCACAGAAAGCGGATCATCCATCCAATGTTCTTTGGTGCAATCAATTTAAAAGCTCTCTTGGGGTCTAGATAACTAATCTTCTCCTCGATCTTTGAGGAATTAGGCAAAGCAAAGGACCTTGGGAGGGTGATAGACTGCCAAGGGTGAAGGGTAATGAGTCTGTCTGTAAAGTGCATACTGGACACGGATTGTTCATGTGCCGAGCACCCGTATAATGTGAAGGGTGTCTTCTATGTGATACCCAACACTGGGATTTTGTTTGTAATTTGCATGTGTGGCTGCTCCATTACTTACTTCCATTTAAGGCCATCAGTCAGTTGACGCTGTCCTGATGAGACCCGTGGAGTAGTTACCTTAGGGTTGAAACATCGACAGCTCACATAGTTATCCAGTCAATAAAACTCAAAGATACACTCTTGTAAATTTTCAAACTCATTGTGGATACCTCAAGGTATTTGGATGTATATACGTAAATATATTCTTCTGCACTCAGCACTTTCTGCATCTTGCGCTATATGCACTGATTGTTCGAATGTATGATGCTGTAAAAAAAAATATCCCATTGGCATTATATTGAGGGCTTATAATTTAATTTCTAGATGTATTACCTCATCCATAGTGGATCGGGCACCAAGGGGGTGGTAGGTCTTTGAGAAAATTAGACCATTGAGACCATTGTGTATTTCTTTAGCAAAGTTGAGCCGAATTCCGTACTCGGAGTATGGGTCGGTCTTTGCATTGAGTATATATCAGGGTGACAAAGAGTCATGGCTTTAGGCAAAAAGCCCACACGGTTCTCATCCCAGTATGTTGGACAAAAAGGTGGTGAAGGGATGCTGCCCCAAGAGAGCCTGAAACGCACTTCTGCAGCACAATGAAGTGATCACAACAAGGAACATAGTTTTCAGAGTCAGAAGATGCAATAAGCAATTATGCATCAGCTTTAAGGCAGTACACACGAGGAAAGTCAGGACCAGATTGGAATTCCACTGTGGCATCACAAAGGGTTTAAGAGAAAATATATGTGTCTAACCGTTTACAAACTTCATCAGAACATGAAACTTAAACAGAGACAGTTAGTCCGGCAAAAGCAAGAAAACCAAAAGTGCGGACACATAACCTTTAAAGGTACCCATTGTAAGTTCTTGTAAGTTCTTGCTGGGCCAAAGGCAAAACAAACCATAATGAATCTGAAAGTTTGCCTTGTAATGGGTATGTGTTGTGGACACCACACCAGGAAACAAATTAAACCCAACACACAGTATACATGGACTTTGTAGAGGGGTGCTGTCCAGCAAGGATAACATCTGCAACCTCAGGAGGAAGATCAAACACAGTCAACTGCTGCTGCTCAATTTTCACTCATGAAGGTTCATATTGAGCAGACTTGGGCGCAGAACAGTGCAATGCTGCTGCAACAGAAGGTGCTCACAAAGCAGAAGCCGGATTAGCAGTCAGGTGCTCAGTCCCAGAAGTTCTTGGTGCCACATTCTCCTTGCCTAATCTGGTGCCACTAAGATGACTTGGGCCTGCTCGTTCTTGACCTTTTTCCGAATTCTAGTTAGAAGGTGGAAAGATGTATAAGAGCCATTCTCCACTGTAGCCTGAATGAGTCTCCTTGAGAAAGCAACTATAGAACTCAAACCGATCAGAAGTTTGAGCATTGAGTGGTCTCGACGGCGGTGAAAGGATCAAGCCAGAATTCTTGCCACTGTCGAATATGCCCTGCACAATTTTGGGGTGCAACTGCCATTCATATTGTGGAAGTCACAATTGGCTGAGTTCACCCGCTCTGCAGTTCAAATATCCTGCCAGGTTGTTTACAAGAAAGGAAATGCCTTGACAGCCCAGTCAATGCTAGAGCTAAAGGCCAGTCGGCAGAGAACCCAGGACCCCACACAGTCCTGCTTGCTGCAGTACCACATGCTAGTGGTGTTGTCTGTGAGGACCTCTATCATCCTCCCTTTTGATGTACGGTAGGTAGGCCTTTAGCATCTAGTGAATGACCTGCAACTCCAAAAGGTTTATGTGGTGTCAGGTTTCCAAAGGAGACCAGAGTCCTCTGATCTCCATCTCTCACAGATGACCTACACCAACCCAGCCATTAAACATTTATTACTACTGCCAGCTTTGGGTATAGAAGGGATAGGGGTCTGCCGCTGGTCTCCAGGAAAAGCTGGGTGGATAATGACAGGATTGCTTGGTGCTAGGCCCACTGAGACTTCAAGTTCTACTAAGGAGCCCACATGTGCCACCTGGCATAGTTGACAAGCAGAATGCAGGATAACAAGAAGCCTCAGAGCCACTCTCACTGAGACCCAAGATTGAGCACTTAAATATCAGGATCGTATTGCAAATGTCCTGGACTCAGGAAGGAGGAAGAGCCCGTAACTGTGCAGTATCCAAGATGGCTTCAATGAAATGGAGCGTCTTTGAAGCTGTCAGGTGTGACTTTGGCACGCTGAATGTAAACTGCAATGATGTGATGAGACTTGCTGTTGTCTGGTGGTGGCATACAACTGAATTTGGCAAGCTCACCTTCAACAGAGAGTTGTCAAAGTTTAGGTAAATTAGTATCACCAACCTCTGAGGGTGTGCCACCACCACCGTCATCACTTTTATGAACATCTGGGCCTGTTTTATAGAAGTATCACAGGTGTGCATCGGGTGTTTGCACCCATTTTGTGCCCCTCCTGGGAATTGTGGTACTAAAGGGGCCGCAGATGCTTGTACAACATACAGATGGTGGTGGTGCACATTTAGTGCCAGTGCTATCTCAAGAAGGTGTCGCACTTTCAGTGAACCTCCTAAATCCAGGCCTATGAAGGAGAGAAAGTGGGTCCCATGGACACAACCCAAAATCCCCTTGCAGGCGGGCATAGTCACTCACTGCACCCATCTACAAGGGGATCTCTCTACCCTCTTAAAAGTGCATGTGGGTTGCCGCCTGCTCAGAGAAACACAGAGCAGCTTTTAAACAACTGCTCCATATTCCTCTTGAATGCGTGCCCTGAGGGCAGCACAAATTCGCAGCTGATCTGGGGGCAGCATATTCTGCCTAATAGGGCGCCCTTCCCTGTTTGCACCTAGCACACCTGCTTTATGGGACAGGGAAAATGTGCCCTATCTGTAATAGGGCCCCTGATGGGCACTGGTGAGACTATACTGAAAATGCTCTTGGCTTACCTCGAATTGCAGGAAATATCTGTAGGATAGAAGGGTATATATTAAAACACACATCCTGCAGGTCCCAGGGCTACCATCTAGTCTCCTGGATCCAGGACAGGAAGAACCAGGGCTAATGTGAGCATCTTGAATCTGTCTCATCGCAAGAAGTCATTCAGAAGGTGGGCCTCTAAACCAGGACAAAGGTCTCTGCCCTTCAGCATAAGGAAATAGTGAGGGTAATAACCAAACCCTATTTCTAAGTCCAGCACTCTCTCAATGGCCCATTTGAACAAAAGCATCTCCTGCAACAAAATAGCTAGGTGCTCCTCGGAAAAGCCATCTGATGTGGGTAGAAAGCGTGGCCGGCCGAAAAGGAATGGTAGGGCATAGCCCCACTTAAAGATCTGGAGGACCTATCTGTCAAACGAGATCCTTTGACCCCCTGGAGAAAGTGTTGGTATGGCCCCCTACACGAACGTTGTATGCCACTAAGGCCAAGCTAAAGCGGTTTGGAGGCTGATGCCGCCAGGTTGCAGGACTAGCATGATTGCTGTCCCTGGTGACCTGCATGTTTTCTGCCTGAGCCCCTTTTCCTGACCCCAAAAGCACAGGGCTGACTGCTGTGGGAGCAGTGGGGCCCTTGCACTGCCTGTAGGCCAATCCTCTGGAGTAACCTTTAAAATTACTTGGGAAACTGCCTGGCAGGCAGCAAAAAGCTTTAGGAACACATTGTTACTCAGCTCTCCGTAAAGTGTTCCGGGTCTGCATCTGCCTCCTCATAAAACAAGTGAGACCTATCAAAAGGCATATCCATGAGAATTGCCTGGGTGTCCCCAAGAATTCCATAGAGTTCATCCAAGTGAGGTAATGGTGCACTACACTGCTGTCAACCCCCTGACCCAAGCAATCAGTAGTATCTAGGCCAGACCCAGACCTCATGACACATTTGGCTGCATCCTGACCACCCTGAAAGATTTGAGCCATGGAGGCCTGAAAGTCTTCAGGGACTTTTAGAAAGATCCTGACGATCATATTCCAGAGGGTGTAAGCATATCCATCAAGTAGGCAACTAGCATTCACCGACTTCAAGGCTAGACTGGAAGATGAGAACATTCATTTCACAAAGCCTCATTTCTCTTTGATTCTGTTAGGTGGGTGGGGGGACATGGGAAATTAATTGGGATTCATCTTGCTGGTGGAAGCTTGAGTCACCACACTCTCTGCCGTTGGATGTTAAGTCAGAAAATTAGAGTTGCCTGGTGCCAGTCAATGGCATCCGGTAACCTATCTATTCATTGGAGGGCAAGAAGAAGGTTTTGCCCACATTGCCCTTCAAAGTATCAGTAAGTGCTTAGTTGAATGGTAGCCATGGATCAGAGGAGGCCGGCTTAGGCTGCAACACCTTTATGAGTACATTAGTCTTTACCTCCACAGAGGGGATCTGTATTTCCAAAACCTCAGCTACACATATAATCACCACAGCAAAGAAAGACTTACCTTCATTGGTGGTCCAAGGAGAAAATCAAGCCCGTATTATCAGGGGACGTATTCAACCACTGGCCTCCTGCAAGGATATGTAGAGATTTTCATCATCATAAGAATGGGGCACGTCATCCCCATCATATCCAAAGGCTGGCTCTGATCAGTCGGAGCCAAAAAGTTTGTAGATAACCAAAAGGCTGCTCCGTGGCAGGTTTCTATCTGAATCTGACTGAATGGGGAAGGGGTGTGTCAAAGTGGATTTAGGTCCCAACCTCAGTCAAGGCTGAGATTAATTCAGCTTGGAGTTGGACACCAGTATTGGAAGAGGGTTCTCCTCCACTTTCAGCGGCGTAGTCTAAGTGAGCTGCACTGATTTTGGTGTCAGAGTGGAGGTCAGAACGGAAGCCAGTGTGGACTCCAAAGTGGGATCTAGAGGCAGACAGTGAGGATAGATCAGTCAGCAATAACCTCACTGGAGGCCAGTGTAGATCTTCAGTCTGGAAGAAACAAAGCACAGACCCAGAAGAGTGCCAAAGATGAGCAAATGGCCTCCCTGAAGGCCTTCCTTTGTTGCTACATCATCAATGATCCTGGGAACTGAGGTGCAACAGGAATAATTGTGGAATCGGCTCCTCAGTGGATTAGGAGCGAGACAGTATCAATCATACCATTTGTAAACCATACCATTTGTAAAGCGCACTACTTACCCGTGAGGGTCTCAAGGCACTGGGGGTGGGGAATGCTGCTACTGCTCAAAAAGCCAGGTCTTGAGGAGTCTTCTAAAGGTTAGCAAGCC
Source organism: Lissotriton vulgaris (assembly GCF_964263255.1). Lineage (NCBI taxonomy): Eukaryota > Metazoa > Chordata > Amphibia > Caudata > Salamandridae > Lissotriton > Lissotriton vulgaris. Next base: position 345,555,392 of record NC_141699.1, read on the forward strand.
TTGGGTCTGCCATAGGTGGGTGGGGACGGTGTTCCAGGTCTTGGTGGCGAGGTGGGAGAACGATTTGCCACCGGAGGTTGCTTTTCGGATATGGGGACTGTGGCGAGGTTGGTGGAGTGGAGCTGGTGGGTAGGGGCGTGGAAGCTGAGTCGTCTGTTGAGGTACGCTGGTCCGGTGTTGTGGAGTGCCTTGTGTGTGTGGGTGAGGAGCTTCAAGGTTATCTTCTTGTTGACGGGGAGCCAGTGCAGGACTCTAAGGTGGGGTGTGATGTGGCTGAGGCATGGGATGTCGAGGATCAGGTATGCAGAGGCGTTCTGGATGCGTTGTAGCCGTTTAAGGAGTTTGGCCGAGGCTCCTGCATAGTGGGTGTTTCCGTAGTCTAATCTGCTGCTGATGAGGGCCTTGGTGACTGATCTTTTCGTTTCAGTGGGTATCCATTTGTAGATCCTGCAGAGCATTCGGAGGGTGTTGAAGCAGGAGGAAGAGATGGCGTTGACCTGCCTAGTCATGGGAAGGGTGGAGTTCAGGATGACCCCTGGTTGCGTACATGGTCGGTGGGTGTTGGGGCTGCTCCCAGTGCAGTCGGCTACCAGGAGTCGTCCCAGGCCGAAGGGGTGGATCCTAGGATGAGGACCTCCATCTTGTCCAAGTTCAGCTTCAGTCGGTTGTTCCTCATCCATTTGGCAATGGCTTTCATTCCTTAGTGGAGGTTGGTTTTGTCAGTGTGGGGGTCTTTGGTGAGGGAGAGGATCAGCTGGGTGTCATCTGCATAGGAGATGATGTAGAGGTTGTGCAGTCGGGCGACGTGGAAGATTGGTGTCATGTAGATGTTGAACAGTGTTGGGCTGAGGGATGAGCCCTGGGGTACGCCGCAGATGATCTCGGTGGCTTCGGAGCGGAAGGGGGAAAGGCGGACGCTCTGTGTTCTGCCAGAGAGGAAGGAGGTGGTCCAGTCCAGGGCATTCTCTCGGATCCCAGCGTCATGGAGGCGTGTTCACAGTGTGTGGTGGCAGACCGTGTCGAATGAGGCTGACAGGTCCAGAAGGATGAGGGCCACTGTTTCTCCGTTGTCTAGGATGGCCCTGATGTCATCGGTGGCGGCGATGAGGGAAGTTTCTGTGCTTTGGTTGCTGCGGGGCCCGGACTGGGAAGGGTCCAGGATGCTGTTCTCATCGAGGTAGCGGGTCAGTTGTTTCTTGACGGTCTTCTCGATGACCTTTGCCAGGAACAGGAGCAGGGAGATGGGCTGAAAGTTCTTGAGGTCCTTGGGGCCTGCCTTGGGTTTCTTGAGTAAGGCGTTGATCTCGGCGTGCCTCCAGCTCTCCGGGAAGGTTGCTGTCTTGAAGGAGATGTTGATGACTTTATGGAGATGGGGTGTGTTGGCTGTGCTGGCTTTGTTGACGATGTGTTGTGGGCATGGGTCTGACCGAGATCCGGAGTGGATGGTGTTCATGATCTTGATGGTGTCGTTGTCGTTAATGTTGGTCCAGGAGAGCAGGTGGTTGGTGTGGATGGTGGTCATGGGGTGGGACGTTGTTGGTGTTTGAGCTGGGGTTGGAGAGTTCCTTAACGATGTTAAAGAGCTCTGCTGTTGTGTGCGTTGTTTTCTAGGCGGTCTTTGAAGGATGCCCTTTAGGTGGATCTGATGAAGTGATGGTGTCTGCGGGTGGCGTTCTTGTGGGCTGTGTAGCTGCCCGGTGTTCGTTCACAAAGCTAGGTCTTCTCCAGTTTTTGGCAGGTTTGCTTGGAGGCATGGAGGTCTTCAGTGAACCAGTTGGCTTTCTTGAAGGTGTGACTGTTGGAGGGCTTCTTGAACGGGGCGAGGGTGTTGGCGCAGTCGTTGATCCACTGGTTGAGGTTGCAGGCGGCGGTGTCGGTGGGGCCGGCGGGTGGGCTCTGGGCGTGAGTGGTGGTTAACTGGTCTTTGGTGGCTTTGCTCCAGCAGCGGCGAGGCATCTTTTGGGCTTCTTAAAGGTGAAGTGAATGCAGCTATGGTCGTTCCAGTGGAGTTTGGTGGTGTGGTTGAAGGAGACGTGGGGGCTTGAGGAGAAGATGGGGTCAAGCGTGTGGCAGTAGAGTGGGTGGATGTTGTGAGGAGTTGTCTGAGTCCGTGGTTGGCTAGGTTGTCGATCAGTGTGGTGGATTTGGTGGTGTTGTTGTATTCGAGGAGGTCGTTCAGGTCACCGAGGTGGATGTAGGCTATGGAGGCGAGGGCGTGTGTGCTGACGAAGAACTGTGGTCGGGGTCCAGGGGGTCTGTAGACTAGGGTTCCTCTGAGGGTGGTGTTGGTGTCAGTGTGGTTCTGGAAGTGCATGTGTTCGGCGGTGTTGAGGGTGTCGTCGGTGTTGGTCGAGACTCTGAAGGTGTTCCGATGGACGATGGCGATTCCTCCTCCTACTCCGTTGGTGCGGTCCCTGTGGGTGATCTTGTAGCTTCCGGGATGGCTATGGCGATGTCAGGTGCTGAGGCGGGGTTCAGCCATGTCTCCGTCAGGAAGGCGACATCTGGGGAGGTTGAGTCGAGTAGGTCCCAGAGATCAACGATGTGTTTGCGGGCGGAGCGGGTGTTGAGGAGGATGTATCTGGGGTAGTTAAGTTCTTTCCTGGTTGGCGGCTTGGCGGGGCGGGTGCTAGTGAAGCTACAGTTCCGGCAGGTGAAGGGTCCGTGGGTGCGCTTCCGGGCAGCCAGGGAGCAGGTGTGTGATTGTCCGGTGTTGAGTCCATGGAGGGTGCTGGCATCGTAGCGGTGTCTGGCATCATGGTGATTGCGTGGGCCAGGGGATCTGGAGCTGTGCGCAGTCCTGGCCCAGACAGGGGAAGACGGGTGCAGTCGGGCTTGCCTAAGGCGCACCTTTGGCGCACCAGCGGCACAGCCGCTGCACAGCCTCAATATAAGGGGAGTTGAGAGGGAGGAGCAGCTGGGAGGCGGGAGCAGGGTTGCGAATGGGTGAGCAGGCTGTTGGGTCGCAGAGACGCAGCGGCGGGAAAAAAGAAGGGTGACGGACGGCAGGGGGGGCATAGAAGGCAAGCAGAGCACAGAAACAAGTGGGCGGGAAAGAATGAAATAAGGCAATCAGCAACAGGACAAGTACATATGAAATTAGGCAATCAGCAACAAGCCAAGTACAAAGGAAATTAGGCAATCAGCAACAAGACAAGTACAGTCAAAGCAGTCCAAAGCAGTGCAGCAGAGTGAAAAAGCACCAGAACAACCCGAGGCAGTACAGCGGTGTCGAAAGCGGCCTGCCTGCGACCTAACTGCGACAGTAGTTTGCCATAAGGATGCCCTCATGACTTCTACAGAGATTGACAGTGGAGGGATAGGAGCAAGTCCTGCATGGCTTTATTGTGTTTCCTCTTCACCTACGATTTGGACTTACTGATGGCTTCAACAGTTATAAGCACCTGTTATGGGAACACCCTTGGAGGCAGGATCAGCGCAACACTATCAACTTCAAATGGCAGCGAGACCTGCACATTTTTTTCCTTCAGCGATGAACAGCTTCGCTGCAGATACCTCACTCAACTTGGAGTCATGTTCTGAGCACCAACACCAAAAGCATACCTCCTGCAGTCTGTCAAAGACATTTGTTTCTGACAGTCCCATCATGATTTAAATCTTGTCGTTTTTAGGTCTCGCACCTGCGATGCAGGGCGAAGCCCTGCTGTCGCAGAAGAGGCCTATTGTCGGCGGTTCTGCTTACAAGGACTAAAAGAGGAGACAAGAGACTGTCAAGCGCAGCCTGCCGGAATCGGATCAGGTCGCGCGCGCGTTCACCATCTCCTGTCTCCCTTATAGCTCCTTGTAAACAGACACACACACGCACACACACAAGCGCACATACACGCACGCACACATAGAGACATACACGCCCCCCCGCTGCCGCGCGCGTGCACACACACACGAGCGCACAGACACACACACCCCCCTACAACTAAGCCCCACTCCGCACACACAGACACGCGCACACACACATCCCCCCCCCACTCACCGGGCTCTTTCCGCGTGTCCCTCTCCCTCCGCAGCGGGTCAGTCTCGGCATCAGGCTCCATGTCTTCTCCGGCGATCCTCAGCTTGCGTGCACGCTCACGGCGACGGCGTCTTGTGCGCTCCCACAGCGCTTTCAGTTTTGTGCCCGGCATTGTTGGTCTTTTTAGGTTTTGCCTCGTCGAAAGCTGCGCACTGCGCAGCTTTTCGGCGCAGGCGAAATCTAATGTTAGAACAGTGTGGCCTTCGTTCCGCCTCTCTCTTCCATTGGCTAGCTCCATAAATGGAGGCTAGCCATTGGAAGAGAGAACTGTCCGTCATTTCTCGAGGCGATTGGTGGGCGTTCCGCCGATTCTTTCCCTCTCCGCAACGCCATCAAGACGTGGCCACTGTGGGCGGCGTGTACTTTTTTTTTTTTTACACCGATGTTTGTGCTCATTGTTCGTCTTGTCCCTGTCCCGCTGGCTGTTTCCTGACCACCCTCCCGCTGTCCGTGTGCCCGCCCGCACCCCCTCCCGCTGTCCGTGTGCCCGTTAACCCGCCCCCTCCCGCTGTCCGTGAGCCCGTTCACCCGCCCCCCTCCCGCTGTCTGTGAGCCCGTTACCCCGCCCCCCCCTCCCGCTGTCCGTGTGCCCGCATGGAGGTGACTTCACGTGTGCTGCCTGCTGCAGTGTCCTTCCAGGAGTCCGACTCTCTGCTGTGTCGGGGGCGCAGGAGCGGGCCCCAGAGGAGGAAGAGATATGCAAGGCTGACTCCTGGGAGGAAGAAGGCTTTGGATCCTCGTCGCCCGTCAAATCCCCCCACGACTACTTCCTAAACGCCATCTCTTCACCCGTCAAGTCTCCCGTCCGGTACTTCATGGACGGCTCCCTGATCTGCTTCATGCGCGGTGCTTCTCCTTCCCCGCTCCGGGCCGGAGGGCCCGTCACCTCTCCGATCCAGTCTCCCCGGACGGTTACCGGCGGGACCAGCGCGAGGGCTCCAGCTCCCCTATCCCCGACTGCCCAGGGACACCCCTGCACAAGACTTTCCGCAAGCTACGGCTCTTTGATACCCCGCACACGCCCAAGGTGAGTGCCTTCCCCAGGCCATGTGGGTGACTGCATGCAGCCGTGGGGCCGATGTTGGACAACAAAGTCTGCTGTCATCAAAGTTGTAGTTTAATTTCTTTATGGGAGCTTATGGATGGGTTATTTGTTGAACTTTCTTTAAAACGTGAGGGTTGGTAGAAAAGTGTGGTCCCCGTCCTTGGGTAACTGACGGGCCTCCTTGCCACGCCCACTTAAGACCAAGCGACCGCTTACAGCATGGCATACCTCTACTAAGAAGGCCAGACATCTTTCATATTTAATGGCTTGTAGTAACCCCCCTTATAGATTTGACCAGCAAGCAACTGGTCTCAGGCTGTCATAGTTACAGCCACCAATCACTCGCCCCAAACACCTAATCAGGCTTTCGGCAGCACCCAGTTACACGGGCCAGAACGCCGCAGGCCTTATTTGTAATGCACATTTAGTATTGGCCACATCCGTCCCTTTTCATCACCGGATACGATTGACACCCCAAATGATTCCCGAATTACTGTTCGCAGTTGCACAGTAGCCTTCATCCCATTACAATCTATTGCTCACAACGGGGCACCGCAGAGGTGACATTCACTTCTGTTTTATCGCAAGTGACATGCCCTCCACAGCAGCATTGTAGAAGTGACATTTAGCTCATTATATTTCACCAGGCACTTAACACCGCCCTCCGCAAACGTGACACCTCGGTACATATTTTAGTTACCGCAGTACACCGACCCTGTTTGAGCAAGTGCAGTTTTGGCACTTTATACATATAAATCTCGAATTAGCCATTCAAACCAAATAGTACAAGGGGTAAATTGACCAGATTGCGCATCAATGGTTCCAGACACCGCACATGCAACGCTGGTTATTGGTGTTTAGTTAACATTTGGGCGCTGGAGAAGGTAAGGCTCCAGTTACATATTTCTCAGATACCGCTTGTGGCCCACTCACGTGGGGCGCTACAGAAGTGACACTTCATTACACACGTATGCACTTAACAATGCTCACAGGTGAGATACCATTACACATCCAGCTGTCACTTGTGTCACCCCCTTATGGGGTCCACATCCTAGTGCATACATAAGATGCTTCAAAGGTGACACCTTTCCATTGCATTCTTGCACCGTGGGATACGAGAGGTGACTGTACATTAGTTCAGTCTGCTCAGTACCCTCGCTGAGGCGTAGAGATGATGTTTTCAGACATCATTATCAGTCACCCACAGTTACTGGCGCCCACCGCTCCTGTTCTCCATGGGAAGGGACCATTTACACATCAAGCTGTTACCCCTGAATCTCAGGTGTAACGCAACTTGAGTATTAAGTAAAATACAGCGGGCGTGATCAATTAAACTCTTATTGGTGGCCGTCGGAGTTCATGTGTTATTCCAGTCTTCTACCCAGACATGCATGGGCATGTTCATTAGCTCGGATCTTCTGGCACCTCTACAATTACTAACATGTTTCTTGTTTTAAATGTCTATGGCATGGCATCCAACATGATTCGGCATACCGATCACACTTATCTGAGGCCTTAAGTCTTCTTTAATGCTGTCCCCGTTGGTGATTTCTAACTAGCTAACCAGGCAGAGTAGAAGCCTTGACGGATGTGACTACAGGCTTCACTCTCCCCAGAGGAACCATGAAATAATAGCCAAACAATATTAATATTGCAGTAAATATCATCAGATAGGTGGTATAAGTATATACACCTTTTAAATGGCATGCTTTAAGTGGTAACAGGGAGTTCATATCTTAATAGAAGTTATTTCTCTCGGTCCTGATGAATAGCCAATAGGGGTACGGCTAGAAACATGGGAAATGCAAAAGGAACAATTAATTGGCAGAATGCAGAACAATGTCATACATTCACCCCAGTACTGAGATCTGTGCTTAAATCCATTGGGTTTTTGCTCACCATGCTATTCCGTTTTGGACGCAGCCATATACAAATTAGTCTTGACCCTGCACCTATCCCAGCCCGAACTGCCAGGCCAGGTCCTCCCTGGACTGGAAATAAGCATCCTAGGACCGGTTTCGGGCTTTCAGTCCTCATCAGCCAGGATAGCTTGACTCCAGTGTCATGGGGAGCACGGGACCCACGCCTGGGCATACCCGCCCCACTCAGGGTGACAAATGCGAGTGGGGGTGAGTGTCTGAAAAGTTTCAGCGCTCCGTCCTTCATCTCCTTGTGTTTACTTAGAAACATGGCAACCATTTAGGAATCTGGTACATAAAACCCACTTTTCTTAAATTACCCCCATCCCCAAACCATACCGACTAGACAGGGGCGCTCTAGGGTCATGGTGGCCCTGGGCAGGGAGCGTAGGTAGGGGGCCCTGGAAGAGGGGGTCCGGGTGGGGCAGAGCGCGGAGGCCAGTAAAGAGGGGGGCGGGGTCAGGGTGTTTAGAAGTGGAACTGAGCCGGAGGCCGCCAAATCCCTGCCAGGGGCCGCCACACAAATATGTATCCATCCTCAGAGGATAAATATATTAAGGATATATATTGGTGTGGTGGCCCCTGGGGTTTGGTGGCCCTGTGCAGGTGCACAGCTTGCACATGCCTAAGGCCGGCCCTGGACTAGAGGTCAGAATAAAGTGGAAATCCCTACAAGCCAGGTATTTTTTTAAACCTCATACCAGCAGCCCCCTTTCCCCTGAAATTATGAAAATGTCACACATGGCAATCTGAAAGCTTGGCAGCTATGTGTCCCCCCTCCCGCTGTCCGTGTCATTGTTTTTAGCTTCCTGTAATTTTGCCATTTAATATGAGGTTACAGGAGGGAGCACTAGCTTCTTGGAGTTTCTTGTTGCTCAAATGGCTGTAATTTCTGATATTTTAAAGTTTCCCTCGTCTTCATTGCATGATTTTTGTTCGTGAGTAATTGCTGAGCTCGTCCGTAGGGTACAATAGGTCTCACATTTGCGAGAGATTAAGCTAATGGCAATGTAAATGAAAATGCCATTTATTTATCTGTTTTCAAAACCAACACATAAATACAGATTTTGTCATTTAAAATGCCAATAGCTCTAACTTTTCCAAAGGCGAAACCATTGCATTGTAAATGCTTGTTTTTTTTTGCTAGCTCCCTGGCCAGTGTTGGCGAGGGGAAACATTTCAACTTTCATTCTTCCTCTGAAATTGACTGACATAACGCATGCGCGCGCAGGCTGGACACGGGAGGCCCTTAATCCTGACATCTGGGCTGGCCCGGGAGAGGAGCCCGAATCGGAAACTCTTTATCAGCAAAATCAGCATCTGGAAATTAAAGATAAAATGCGGAGCTGCTTGTGGAAAGTCTGCATGGCCTGTTTAGCCCGACTCGGAACTTTTGTGTGTGTGATTGAGAATAATAGACAGCCTTCACCTTTACGCTACAGACGTTGCTCCCTTATACCGCGACCTTGCAGAAAGGAATCGACGTGTCCAGACGCGGTTCGGTCGCGCTGTTGCGGTATGACATGTAAATCATCCAAGACCGCCTGACTTGCTCAGTCACTCGCGGGTTCTTGGATTAAACGACCGCAGACGTCGTGCTTGCGCTGTGCTCCCACAGGCTTTGCGGATCACACTGTGAATGAAGGCAGTGCTGGTTTTTATGTGCTCGTGAAAGTGCCTGGGTCACCTATCTGTTCCCAACCCGTGCTGGAGTCAGCAGTGTCTGTTGCTTGCGTACAGTTCTCGTTTCGAAGCATGCGGTCGAGTTTTGGATGACAATCCCTAAGTGCGTTCCCCACTTTTTTATTGATACCCAAATGTCTCAGCTCCCTTCGGACTTAACATTATTTAAATGCAGCTTTTCTACAAACTCTATTCCCAGTTCGGAAGAAACGTCTGCCACGCTTCTGTTGTGACCCTTTTGATGCCTGGCGTTGGTGGAAAACATGGGCATTTTGTTCTTCTCGGACTGTACGTTTTAACAGACACTCTTCGAGACTTTTCTTGGCATGATGTCTACGTGCTCCTCTTCAAACTTCCAAAAGTTAACATTTGGTAGCTTTGCAAGGAAAGTTATATTATCAAAGGAATCTACAAATATACATTGGCACGGGAGCTGGGTGTTAGCCACTGTACACATATCCCGCAGAGGCGATGTGTTGGATTCTGCGACGTGAACCATGCAGACCTTTGTCGGTATTACTGTCCGCTTTATTTAGTTTACCAAGACCGCGTTAAGACGTATGAATTCTTTGTGAAGTTTATTTACATACCGTATTTACACGTGACCAGGGCATGCTATTCCCGACCTCGTACTGCGTTGTTTTGCCATACTGTATTGAAATTTCAATTACATAGCGTTTCCAACCCCCTGAACAGTGACGAGGCATTGAAGCGCTTTACGACAAATAGCTCCCCCCTTGGAGCCCAAAGTTCGTGGTCAATCCTTTGGTTATGGGAGGGCGGGATTTTTGATCTCTAGTTTACCACTCCAGATCTAAACCCCGTTCAGGTTGACTGAATCTTTATTGCCTGTCATTGAGGAAAGAAAGTGCATCCAATACCAGGTTAGTTTGTCTAATAATGAGCTCGACTCTGAAAAACCACATACTACTTCTAAGTTTCAAAGGTTTATTATAGAGTCACAGATAACTGCAAATACAGGCATCTCAAAACGAGATTCAAAAGATATAGAGGCACTAATACAAACATATGTTCTCTAAAGATTCTTAGGCGACCAAAGAATATCACTATGATCAATTCTAAAATCATCAGGGTTGCAATGATAGACACAAATTGTAGTCTATCCGTCATTTACAAAGGAAGGAAGGAATCAGGTTAGGCTGTCCCTACTCTGTACTGGATGGTATCCCTACATAACAAAGTCCCAACCTATCAAAGGTGTCAGCTGTGAATGACTTCCTAAGAAGTTCACCCACTCTTAGTCTTAGGTGAAAACCTATGATCTCCAGTCATGACCCCTCTCTGCCTACCCATCCGCTCTCTCAAAGGTCCCCAGGCATCTGCTCTCTCTCCACCCAGGGGTGCTGTCCCTAATACAAAATCATAATTACAGTTGAAACGCCCCTCTAGAGACGCCCCTCACGTGGTGTCGGTTCTGGCTTTTTCCATGATGATCTTCCTTTGGGCCTCGTGTTTAGCGTTGACCTTGCTTCCCAGGCGTCTTCTCCAGCTCGCTGATACCCCCTAAACATTCCTGAATCCTCCTCCATGTCTGTACCAGTCTACTCGAACAGAGCTCTATTAATCAAACTTTTGATTGGAACCCCCCTCGCACCTGCAGACAGACATCCGCAACTTGGATCCCATTTCTCATAGACTTCTTACAGAAGTTTGCAACTTATTTCTCGACACAACTCGACATGTATCAGCACGTGCAAATTAGAAAAACCTTTTTCTCTCGTCAGGCCTACAACCCTTCTCGCAGTGGTTCTATTCTCTTCAAATCCTTTCGAGAACTAAAATAACATGTTAACACCTTATTCTTTAATTATGAGAAACACTTCTATGGAATATAAATCTAACGAATAAACAGAATTACTAAATAACATAGTGCAATCCACGTCATGTATGAGTGTACATTTCCAATCTTCTTTGCCCTGGCCATGAGGCCTGTTCCCTTCTATGCTTTGCAGCATGACATTCCTCCTTTAGCAGCTACATAACATGGATCCTGATTAATCACGCCTAATATTTCTAAGCATTTCCACACATTTCTATTATAGCCCATACTCTATAGGGGCTTTCTATTTCTACTAAAACACTCTTAAGTAAGTACGGATACATTTTCTCATTTCTCAAGTTACATTAGCTAACTTTACGCCATGGGCTTGTACATATGGCGTATACGTACGTTTATTCAAATTGCGCTCTCTCAGTTCCCCCCTTTGATGACCTCTAGGGGTCATCACTAGTACATCAATTTGAATGTTTCATACAGAGCTTGTTGCAAGGCTCCCTCGTTTCAGCATTTCTAAAGCCCTCAGACTTCTGTACTGACTGTCCTGCATTGCAGCTAATCTCCGTTCCTGTTCTCTCCTGGATCTCTCCAACCTATTTGATCTGTACCATTGGTACGACCTCACCAACCCCCACAATATGATCACACAGATCACTATTATGATGATAGGCTTCAGTATATACCATACAAAGCTCTTCCCTATGTTGGCGAACCAACCTCCAACTTCACCCATTCCATGACCCACTTTTTCCCAAACATTTACTTTAGTTAGGTCTTCGATCTCTTTGTGGATGTTAGATATGTTCATAATGACTTTCTCAAGGGGTTTTGAATTGTCTGGAATGTAAGTACAGCATTCCTGGACCTTCAAAGCCTTACAGACTCCGCCTTCCTTGGCTAGCAGGACGTCTAACGCAAGACGGTTCTGAAGCACCATGGCCCTTATCGACTGCATCTCTCCTTCCACCAGCATTAAGGATCTAGCACTACTGGCAGACAATCTGTCTACGACTGTTGCCAATCTCCTAATTTTGACATCATTGAGGATCAGTCCTAAAATAGGAAATGCAGCGCCAAATACATCTCCAACTAGTTCTGCATCCCCTAGGTCTCTTCTTCCTCTTGTTGAGACCTTGCCCTCTATGATCTCTAAGTCTTGGGCATGGTATATTTTGGGGAAGACAATTGCCAAATAACATGATCCGTACCAGTTATCAGGTAGTCTCACGTAGGCATTTCTTCCACATACAAAATATACATTTGGAATCACTTGCATTCCTTTCAAGAAGTCCTTTGTGTAATATTCTAATCTGAACGCATGTTCACAACTGACTTCCCCTACGAATACATTTTCGTAGTACGTTTGGCTTCTGTGAAGGCATAACTTCCCTTTCTGTGTCCTATCCAAAGCTATTGGACCACTACTACCCTTCCTTTTGTGTGCTTTCTCCTCCTCGGTCCAATCTGTCTTCCACTGTCCTGATTTTTTCAGAATCTTTTGCCTTCTGTAACGATCATCCACTTGCCCTATAAACTTCTTCTCGACTTCTGACACTTTGCAAGTCAGGTTATTTCTGCGGGCATGTGAAGTATCTAAAGTATCACAAGGAATGAAGAATTTTGCTAATCTGTCTTCACTCTTATAATAGTTCCATTTATTCATTTGCTTGTAATTTGGGACTTCTGGTAACACTGAATCATAATTAGAAAAGTAGTATTCAAAACTATCTCGTCCATAAAATATGCTAAGCAATAAACTGCATGTAATGCCATAAGTCAGTGGGAGGTGATGATATCTAATGCCTTCATCCACAGACGCAGGCAGTTGCATACACACATAACAATCCTTGACCTCCATGGCATCTACATATTCATATAACAGTTTGGCATAAGCATTTGACCTATAGTCTCCCTGGGACTCATCCATATGTAACCTACGGGCTTCTGCTGCTAATAACGCTTTCTCCTGTACTGTTTCCCCTTTCTTACCAGCAGCAGTGGGTTTTGGTGTCACTACAGATTTTTCGTCTGGTACCCTGGCCTCACTCTCGTGTCCCATCACATATGATACAGTAACTACTAAAGCTATAAGAAGTATCACTCCCACTATTAGTGTGCCTATTATACATTTGGCTCTGCGGTTCGGATTACCGGCCTCCATTTTCTTCAGACAGTATGATTCCTTTCTCCTTTTCAACACAAAGTTCTTTTTCTTTGAGTCCCTTTACAGTCTCTCTTGATCCTTCAGTCTTTAGAACCACACAATCGGAAGCTGGCAATCTCCTTTTGCAAAAGTCTTTTTGAACTTCAACACAGACAACCCTAGCCCTTCTCCGTCAACTTAAAGGAAACCCCTAAGTTTTCTCTGCTTTCACTAGGCGCTAGGTTATCTTCTCACTCTCGTTTATTTACAAAGTCTTTAAGCATCTACAATGAGGCTTGAACCAGCGGCTTGGATAGCGTAGTTCAATATTTCCAAACGAAGAATGTGCTCTTCATGACTGGTTATTGTTGTTCCAAAGTCGGGGAATTGTAATTCGGTGAAGAACATGTGCTTTAACTTGCTTAGGTAGGGAGGGTTGGGGATTTTGAACGTTAGTGACCCTTCGGTTTCGACTCCAGGCACCAACAGCTGTACTTCTACTGTGATGATGGGTTCAGAGCTGGTCACTATCACCGCCCTTATTCTCCCTGTAGCTCGTTCCCAAGACATCTGTCGCCAAATATGTCCACTCAGGAGTGGCGTATCTTCTGCTAGGCACACGTACTCTCCTTGACCTTCTTGGACCTGCTGCTTCAGAGCCCAGAGCGCCTTCGTCCAGGTCTGAGTCTTCGGATATTGGAGCAAGGGATCTCTCTGGAGTTGACCTCAGGCTTGACCTTCTCCTTTGCGGCCATCTGGCCTCTCCACGCCTTGCCCTCCTGCTCCCTGACCGTCCGCTTTGCTCGTGCTCACTTTCAGCTTGGCCAGCGTCTGATTCGTACTCCCAGCTACTTCCTCCTTCTGTAGCGTCGTCGGTTTCACTATTGTACTGACCGTCCTCGGCCTGGTTAGACACGCTCCCAGCTTCTTCTGGCACCTCTACAGCTTGGCTGGCCCCCTCTATGGCTTCTCCGTCCGCAGCTGGACTCACATCCGAGAGAGGAGCTGTTTCTTCCAGAGGTGCTGGAACCCTCCGCGTGTGGGACGCGTGGATCCAGTTGGGCAGACCTCCCACTTTCACAGCAGTATTCGATATTAGGATGATCTGGTAGGGCCCACGCCACCGGACATCTCGGCAGCTTCTTCTGACGTGCTTTTTGACCAGTACCCAGTCTCCAGGGCACAGGTCATGGCACAAGTCCTGGCACGACGGGACCTCGGCAGCCTGCACCTGAAGGGACACAGAATGAATGGCATCAGACAGACCCTTACAATAGTCCAGGATCATATCATCTGTGATATTCAACAATGCTGCAGTTGGTACTGATGGCAATCTCATTGCCCTCCCCATTAACACCTCGTGTGGTGATAGTCCCGTTCTTCTGTCTGGGGTACTACGGATGCTCATAAGAACTAGTGGCAGGGCATCAGGCCAACTCAGAGACGTGGATGAACACATTTTGGCAATTCGGGACTTTATGGTGCCGTTTATCTGCTCCACAATTCCCGAAGCTTCTGGTCGATAGCTACAATGCAATTTCTGGTCTATGTTCAGGGCTGCACAAATCATCTTCACAAGTTCGCTGTTAAAATGTGTTCCCCTATCTGATTCCAAAGAGGCCGGTACCCCGAAGCGCGGGATGAGTTCCCTAAGCAATAACTTGGCTACTGTGAGGGTGTCACACCTGCGTGTAGGGTATGCCTCGACCCATCTGGAAAATATGCAAACAACCACCAGGACGTATCGAAGGTGGTTGCACCTTGGCATTTCAATGAAGTCCAGTTGCATCCGATTGAACGGACCCCCAGACCTCCCTATGTGACTCAATGCGACTGGTGTTCTTTTTCCTATGTTCAGCTGCTGACAGGTCACACAACGCTGGCACACTGCTTCTGCGGCTACTCTAAACTTGGGGTTGTACCACGTTTGTCTGAATACCCTCAACATAGCGTCTCTCCCTAGGTGTACTGGACCATGTATCTGTCTTGCCATTGGGCTCACCAACTCATTTGGCAACACTGCCCTTCCATCTGCTGAAACCCAAAAGTTAGTTTCGCCCATCACACATCCGGCAGTTTCCCATATTCTTTTCTCAAAATCGGGTGCATTTTCTTGTATACATTTTAACTCGTCCCAAGTGTCTACGGTTTCCAATATCATAGCTAATTCAGTCCTTGCATTTATTCCACCCACTTCCACCTCCGTGAAAGAGTATCCTTGTTCGGCACAGTATCGTGCCACTTCGTCAGCGTATCTATTGCCCTGTGACACAAAGTCTGTGTTTCTGGTGTGTGCGGTACATTTCACAACGGCAATAGCTGCCGGACATTGCAAGGCTTCGAACAATAGGCGTACAAACTCTCCATTTCGAATGGGTGAACCTGAAGAGGTCATGTAACCCCTTTGAGACCACAATTGCCCGTAATCATGAACTACCCCGAAACCATATTGGCTATCGGTGTATATGGTGACTCGAATTTGGTTGCTTGCCAGGCAGGCACGCGTCAATGCAATAATTTCAGCTACCTGAGCGGAGTGTACTCCTTCCAGGCATGCGGCTTCCACAACTCCGGTAATTGTACAAACAGCATAAGCTGCTCTCAACTGACCAACATCGTCTCTTACACATGAGCCATCAACAAAGAAAACTTCATCAGGGTCAGTCAGTGGCTCATCCACGATGTCGGGTCTCGGTTTGGTGCATAGTTCAGTCACATCAAGGCAATCGTGATCTGTACATTCATCATCATCAATGTCACTTGGGAGTGGCATCAATGTAGCAGGGTTCAAAACAGAGCATCTCTTGAGGGTCACGTTCTCTGCAGCAAGAATGACTTGCTCATAGCGCGTGAGCCTGCTATTGGTCAGATGCTGAGTTTTGGTCCTGGTCATCAACAGTTCAACAGAATGTGGCACATACACCTCTAACTGGTGTCCCATGACTATGTTCTCGCACCTTTCAATGCTGACACCCGTTGCAGCAACGGATTTGAGACATCCGGGCAACGCTGCGGCTACTGGGTCTAAGGTAGCCGAAAAATAGGCGACTGGTCTACGGGCATTCCCATGGATTTGGACCAGGACTGACAAAGCACAACCCTCTCTTTCACAACAGTAAAGCAAGAATCTTTTGTCGTAATCTGGCATTCCCAGAGCAGGAGCACGACACAGGTCCTCTCTCAGCTGCAGGAACGCCATCAAACAATCTTTGTCCCATGGCACCGGATCACTCACCTCCTTGTGCGTCAGTTTTTGCAAGGGTTTTGCTTTCAGTGAAAAGTTCGCTATCCACTGTCGGCAATAACCCACCATCCCTAGGAACATCCTGACCTCTCTCTGTGTTTTAGGTGCGTTCATTTTCATGATCGCCTCTATTCTGTCTGGTGACACCTTCCGCTTTCCTTTTTCAATTCTGTGCCCCAAATACTGCACTTCCGTCAGGCAGTACTGCAATTTGCTCGGAGACACCTTGTGCCCGTTTGCAGCTAGGTGATTTAGCAAAGCAATGGAGTCCTCCTTGCAAGCTTCTTCAGTTTCTGACGCAACAAGTAGGTCGTCTATGTACTGGACCAGAACCGAATTCTGGGGCAGCACCAGACTTTCAAGATTTTTCTTCAAAAGCTGGTTAAAAATCGATGGGCTCTCTGTATACCCCTGTGGGATACGACACCATGTTAATATGCGACCTTCCAGCTTAAAAGCGAAAAGAAAGTGGCTATCCTCGTCCAAAGGGATCGAAAAGAAAGCCTGGCAAAGGTCTATCACTGTGAACCATTCGGCTTGGAACGGTATCTGAAACAATATCACTGATGGATTCGGTACCACTGGACAACATGAGACAACTATGTTATTGATTTTTCGAAGGTCCTGCACTATTCTGAATTTCCCACTTGGTTTCTGCAAACCCATAATCGGGGAGTTACATGGACTACCCACGATTTCTTTCAGTATTCCCTGCTTAATCATGGACTCGATCACGGGTTTTATACCTGCAATCGTTTCTGGGGTCAATTTATATTGGGGTGTTCTTGGAAACTCAGCATTCGGTTTTACTATGATTTTCACTGGGTCCACTCCCTTGACTAGTCCAATCTCTTCCCCAGTGAAATCCCACACTTCTGGTGCCACGGTCTCCCTTAGATCCCAGGGGAGCTCATCCACTGTCAAAGTGGGATACAGCTCCACGCACGTTCTTGAGTTTGCGACCTTAAAGTCAGCGCCATCATCATTAGTCAGTACCTCCACTCCCTGCGGTGTGCAGTATATTGTACAATTTAGCTTGCACAATAAATCCCTTCCCAATAGGCATACAGGACTAGAATCACAAACCACAAACTGATGCTCATCACTGTATTTCCCTATTTTCACTAGCACTGGTTCGGTCAATGGGCTTGTCATTCTCCTGTTTGCGACCCCCACCACTTGAATCGTTTCTCCTGACATGGGCAGGCCTGGAACTACGGCTGATCTCAACGTGGATCGAGTGGCCCCTGTGTCTACTAAGAAAGTCGTGGGACACCCTGCCACTTCGGCCTCCACGTATGGTCCCCTTTGGTCCACCTCTAAGACTGCCCGAGGGTACAGTCTTCTCTCTCCACTCTCTGTCCCGTTAGGGGATCAACGTAGTAACACTCTTCTCCTCCTATGAAAAGAGGCATCTGTCTATAGGTCTTTACCCCTGTCGCTATTCGGGGTGGTTGAGGGAACTGGGCTCGTGGAGCTGGGGTCCCCCCTTTGACCACCTTTCCTTGGTATGCTGTTGCCCCCTTTCCTGGAGTGTTTTGAACCTCTTCCTCCTCTATCTCTAGTTCTCCAATTTCAACGTTGTAGGGACACTCGCGTTTCCAATGTCCCACCTCGTTACATTGATGGCACCGGGTCGTCTTTTTCAATGTCGCAATGTCTACCCTAGGTCTGGAGTTGGAGTTCTCCTCATTACCTTTGTTCTGGTTATTCTGTCTCCTGCCCACGGTCCCTGTTCCCTGTTGCTGTTGTCCACCCTTACCAGCTGACTGCATCTGTACCACCATCAGTTTTTCTTTTAGCTTTTTGGCTTTTGAATCTATCTCATCACTGCAGTATCTAGCATATCTCAGAATTTCGTCCAAAGGTTTATTTTGCCAACAAATCAAGTGTTGCTGAATCATTAAACAAATATCCGGTCTTAAGCCCAAAACGAATTTAGACACAAACTGCCCTATGTCTTTAGGATCCATTACGTCCAACCCGCTATATTGTTTGAACACCTTCAGCAACCTCTCATAATATTCATGGACTGTCTCCTTGGGTTCCTGCCTAGTTCGATCTATTTTGACCCAATCTATGTCCTGCATTGGCACCTTATCCTTCAGCCAAGTCATCACTCTCTCATATTTTGTCATTACTGTCTCGGACGGTCCATTAGTCCGTGCATCTCTTTCTGGTTCTGATGTGGGCCATTCAGCACTAACCTTACATGCTGACCACAAGTCTCCTGGTACCACAATGTCAAACAGGGTGTTCAGGTCAATCCAGAGTACTTTGGAGATTTTTACGAACCTCTCTACCTGCTTGTACCATTCCACTGGATTCTCCCTCAATTTAGGGACGGAATTAGTAAAGGCAGCTAAGTCCCCCCCTACTCCAGGGCACATGCACATAGCTCCCGTTTGCAACCTCACGCAAAGGGTATGCCTCTATCTTCTGCAGCCCTCCCTCTGGGGACATCCCAAGTGTGCTTCTCCTGACGGTCCCTTTCTTAGACCATCTTTCCTCCCATTTATCCAGCGCTCTCCATGTCCTTATTCCTGTGATCAATTCCCTTATGTGTGTTTTTAATCCTATTGTTCTTCTCTCATCTAGGTCCTGATCTGAATAATGTAGCCTGTGGTTACCCTGTAATGCTTTGGTCCTTGACAAGTCTACCATATATTTTCCTGCCAGTTCGGCTAATTTCTCATGTGCTGCTCTCGCTTTCCGAGTGATGTCCTTTGCCATGAACAGTACTTCATCCTGCTCGTACATGTCCATTCTCTCCAAAGGCAAAGTACCGTCTACCATGTCATCCAGATCGGATTTTAAACTGGCGACATCAAGTCTCTTTGCTTTTATCTCGGCTCGCAACATGTCTTTCTTAGGATGTTCATTGGTATCTCTCCCATCCCAGCTCCGAGTCCTACGCCTAGGCTCAGGGGTGTTCAGGAGAGTCCTCCCTTGTTCCCATCTTTCTAAGTCCCATGCTCGGCCATCTTCCCTTGGAGGGTGGTGAAACACCGTCCTGTTTCCCCCAATTTCATTTTGTCCATTCTCTCTGTTTTCCCTAGCCCCATGGTAGGAGTCTCTGCTATTCTCCACCCTGGCGCTATTCCCTCGTTGCCTAGTGTCACTCAGTACCTGGTAAGCTCCTTCTCGACTCCCCATGTCCCCGGTATTCCGTTCATGTCCTTGATTACAGGGGTCATGGCGAGACCTCTCGCAACTCTCGTTTTGTCCACTATTGCCAGACGCATAGTGGGTACACTTAAAGCTGTCCCTGTACTCCTGCGTTCTCCTTTCCCCTTCGCTGTGAACTGGGCGGGACACCCCTCCACACTCAAGGCTCCTGTTTTCCAATACTGGTCTACCTCCACTCCTGGTATGACGAGTATCTCCTCTACTTTCCTGACCCTTCCCGTCCCACTCCGGACTGCTTTCGTCAGCCCCGCAGTGAGTCCGGATCCTGCTATCTTGGCTTTCCCTTTCAGCTTCCGCTGCTATCAGGCTCTTGTGAGCCTCTACTGCCGCATCCCATTCCTTCAGGTACTCTCTTAACTCCTGGAAGGATTTCGGCTCTGATCCCCTCAGATCTACCGGCCATCTCGGGCCCCCCTGATCTCTTGTGGGATGTAAACGAACGGATCCCTCGACCCCTCACAGTCCGGCTTCCGAGCCAAACACAGCACCGAGACCGCCCTCATCGCCGCCACCGATGACATCCGAGCCCTGATGGACAATGGAGAAACAGCGGCCCTCATCCTCCTAGACCTCTCCGCGGCATTCGACACGGTCTGCCACCGCACCCTAGTACGGCGCCTCAGCAACATCGGAATCCAGGACAAGGCGCTGGAATGGATCATCTCCTTCCTCGACGGAAGAACACAGAGAGTCCGCCTACCACCGTACAAGTCAGAGGCCTCCGAAGTCATCTGCGGCGTCCCCCAAGGATCATCCCTGAGCCCCACCCTCTTCAACGTCTACATGAGCCCCCTCGCGGCCATCGTACGCAAACACCACCTCAGCATAATCTCCTACGCCGACGACACCCAGCTGATCCTCTCCCTGACCAACGACCCCGCCGCCGCCAGAGCCAACCTGCACGAAGGGATGAAAGAGGTAGCCGAGTGGATGACGACCAGCCGCCTGAAACTGAACTCTGACAAGACGGAGGTCCTCATCCTGGGCTCCTCACCCTCCGCCTGGGACGACTCCTGGTGGCCTCCCGCCCTGGGCACCGCACCCAAACCGACAGACCATGCACGAAACCTGGGCTTCATCCTGGACTCCTCCCTCTCCATGACCAGGCAAGTCAACAACGTCTCCTCGGCGTGCTTCAACATCCTACGCATGCTACGGAAGATCTTCTGGTGGATCCCCACAGAGACCAGGAAGACCGTCACCCAGGCCCTCGTCACCAGCCGACTGGACTACGGCAACGCCCTCTACGCCGGGACCACCGCCAAGCTCCAGAAGAGACTCCAGCGGATCCAAAACGCCTCAGCCAGACTCATCCTCGACATCCCACGATCCAGCCACATCTCCGGACATCTGAGAGACCTTCACTGGCTCCCAGTCAACAAGAGAATCACCTTCCGCCTCCTCACCCACGCACACAAAGCCCTACACGACCAAGGCCCGAGCTACCTCAACAGCCGAGTCAACTTCTACGCTCCCAAACGCCACCTCCGATCAGCCAACCACGCCCTCGCCGCCGTCCCCCGCATCCGAAGAGCGACTACAGGAGGAAGGTCCTTCTCCTACCTGGCCGCCAAGACCTGGAACTCCCTCCCGTCCGACCTGCGCCTGACCCAAGACCACCTCTCCTTCAGGAAGAAGCTGAAGACCTGGCTGTTCGAGCAGTAGCGGCACCCCCCCCCCCCCCCCCCCCCCCCAGCGCCTTGAGACCCTACGGGTATGTAGCGCGCTTTATAAGTGTCACTGATTGATTGATTAAATGTAAATGTAAATGTAAATGTATAGGCATTTATATAGCGCACTACTTACCCGTAGGGTCCCAAGGCGCTTCGACCGCTGCGAAACCCTTCCTGGCTTCCCTGAGAGATGGTCCCTTAATGGGTATCTCCAGGGTGAGACCAGGCATCCCCGGCGGTCTGGTGGGGCCGTTAGTGAAGATGAGGCAAGCTAATGCCCAGAGTTGCCGAGTGTGATCGCTGATCAGAGTGGGCACCAAGGCGAGAGTATTATCGAGTCCGCTGACCCTGGTCCAGAAACCTGCCACGCCGGGAATCGAACCCTGGTCCCGGGCCGTCCTCTGCTCTCTGGTCTGCCGCCTCTAACCAGTGAGCCACACTACTTCACTTGGGATCTACTGCTGTATGTACTGGGGTGCTCCAGTCCCTTGGTCCTGGCAGCTGTCTTGGGGAATTGATTGTATCGTTCCTCCTCGCCATGTCTGCTCTCTCCCTGTCCAATCGTACCTGTTCCTCCCCTCTGTCTCTCTCTGGGTCATAAATCGATACTATAGGACCTATCGTAACAGGTACTTGCAGGGCGTCTGGTAGTGCATAGGATGTGGCACGCTCCGTTTCTGGCACCTTTTGTACCACAAACCTTCCGACTACCTTCTGCACCGGACTAGGTTGAGGCAATTCTTTACTTGTAGTGGGATCCCAATCCGTGCTAGGAAGCGGTCTATACTCCCCTATGCCAGCCCCCCCTTCTCTGCTGGGCTCGGCATTTTCTGTCTCTCTATTGTACGGGGGTGGCCTATCTGTTAGTAACCTATTTATCAGGCTGTCCTCTGTCTCGCTCTCATCATCTTCCTCTAATGGGCTCTTGTTTTCCGCCACCTCTATCACTGGGTACAGTTTGTTTACTTCAAGGTTATGCACTCTCCATCTTTTAGCATCCGCATCCCACTTGGCATCCTGCACTGCTCTTACCGATCGTTTCACCCTTTCTTGGCACCTGTTCTGGTTTCTATTGTGCGCCGCCCTAATCCATGCATTAAGGGCTTCAAACTGGGTCGGTCTAGGCAGAGGTCTCATTGAGGTCATAACTGCTTTTAACTGATGTAATATCTCTAATCTAAACGTCCCATACTTTGGAAACGTCAGTTCCTCATTCCCTTCCGTAATCTTACACCAATTTGAAATCCACAATATAGTATGCAACCCAACATTCGTCGCCATATAATTAGCCGGCGTACCCTCCGGCGGGGCCTCTTCCCCATCATAAGATTTCCGCCTCTCTCTCTTAAACATCGCTCTTAACCATTTAAAACACTTCATGATCAAATGTCTAATTTCCTGCTTCGCTATTCTGTTTACTTCCTGGTGACAATCCGCCAATCCTAGCGCGGCTTTGCTAGCTGGCCTATCACAGCGCGGTCTCACTCCTACCGGCCAATCCCAGCGCGGCACTTTCTGACGTCACTCGTCTCCCCTTCTGCAGCAGTTCCCCTCCTTTCTCAGCTCGTCTCTCGGTCACGCATGCGTCCCATTCATACACTGAAAGGTGATTACTTCCGACCAAGCGATCACTTCTCTTGCCTGTGCGTCCACAGTTTATCTGTAATTGTCACCACAACTGACGAAATGCCTTTCCAGGCAATCGTCTCTCTGATAGGTTGCTTACACACAGTAACTTCCGACCAGCGTCCGTTACTCACACACTCACTCTTACGTTCCCCCTATCACGGTCCTGCGGGCGATCAATGGTACCTCATGACCCCCTTCACACTGGTTGACAATTACTCTGGGTGTCCGAACCACTTAAGCTCTCTCCTGAACTTAAGATTTGCACCGGTTGCGTGCGCTCACAACCTGTTCCACAGTCACTCTACAGGCATTCAACTCCGCAAGACATTACGACATAGATCAAACACAAAAACACCGCAATCTAACACGCATGACCCTTTATACTCACTCTCGACCGATACTGCTGCTTTTCTTTCTCACGCCGTCAGCACCCTCTTCGGCGGGCGGTTCTTCTGATCATCGATCTCTAGGGGCCTTGGGGTAATCTAACCTGGCCTAGATCACCTTCCTCAAGAAGGCAACCATTCTCTATAGCTACCAACTGGGAGGGCGGGATTTTTGATCTCTAGTTTACCACTCCAGATCTAAACCCCGTTCAGGTCGACTGAATCTTTATTGCCTGTCATTGAGGAAAGAAAGTGCATCCAATACCAGGTTAGTTTGTCTAATAATGAGCTTGACTCTGAAAAACCACATACTACTTCTAAGTTTCAAAGGTTTATTATAGAGTCACAGATAACTGCAAATACAGGCATCTCAAAACGAGATTCAAAAGATATAGAGGCACTAATACAAACATATGTTCTCTAAAGATTCTTAGGCGACCAAAGAATATCACTATGATCAATTCTAAAATCATCAGGGTTGCAATGATAGACACAAATTGTAGTCTATCCGTCATTTACAAAGGAAGGAAGGAATCAGGTTAGGCTGTCCCTACTCTGTACTGGGTGGTATCCCTATATAACAAAGTCCCAACCTATCAAAGGTGTCAGCTGTGAATGACTTCCTAAGAAGTTCACCCACTCTTAGTCTTAGGTGAAAACCTATGATCTCCAGTCATGACCCCTCTCTGCCTACCCATCCGCTCTCTCAAAGGTCCCCAGGCATCTGCTCTCTCTCCACCCAGGGGTGCTGTCCCTAATACAAAATCATAATTACAGTTGAAACGCCCCTCTAGAGACGCCCCTCACGTGGTGTCGGTTCTGGCTTTTTCCATGATGATCTTCCTTTGGGCCTCGTGTTTAGCGTTGACCTTGCTTCCCAGGCGTCTTCTCCAGCTCGCTGATACCCCCTAAACATTCCTGAATCCTCCTCCATGTCTGTACCAGTCTACTCGAACAGAGCTCTATTCATCAAACTTTTGATTGGAACCCCCCTCGCACCTGCAGACAGACATCCGCAACTTGGATCCCATTTCTCATAGACTTCTTACAGAAGTTTGCAACTTATTTCTCGACACAACTCGACATGTATCAGCACGTGCAAATTAGAAAAACCTTTTTCTCTCGTCAGGCCTACAACCCTTCTCGCAGTGGTTCTATTCTCTTCAAATCCTTTCGAGAACTAAAATAACATGTTAACACCTTATTCTTTAATTATGAGAAACACTTCTATGGAATATAAATCTAACGAATAAACAGAATTACTAAATAACATAGTGCAATCCACGTCATGTATGAGTGTACATTTCCAATCTTCTTTGCCCTGGCCATGAGGCCTGTTCCCTTCTATGCTTTGCAGCATGACATTCCTCCTTTAGCAGCTACATAACATGGATCCTGATTAATCACGCCTAATATTTCTAAGCATTTCCACACATTTCTATTATAGCCCATACTCTATAGGGGCTTTCTATTTCTACTAAAACACTCTTAAGTAAGTACGGATACATTTTCTCATTTCTCAAGTTACATTAGCTAACTTTACGCCATGGGCTTGTACATATGGCGTATACGTACGTTTATTCAAATTGCGCTCTCTCAGTTATTAGAATTAGACGTGTGCTCTCAAAGAAACAATTACACGAATCTACTCCAGTTTCTTTGTTGTACATTAAAGACTTCGGTGTGATCACTGGAGGAAGTTATGTGAACATCAAAAGGTTGATGGAATGAATAGAGATATTGTTGGTTTGTAGGGATATTGTTTCAAAGAGAGATTAAGATAGGCAGGCGATTTAGAGTAGTCTGTTAATAAAGGAGGCGCGCAAAATGTTGAAAGGAAGGAGGGGGCAATCAAAATAAATATGGGAGGCAAATGTAATGTAAGGTAATTGTTTAGTGTAACGTTTTAGGAATATAGTAGGGACATTTTTGCATAGCATGCAGTCTATGGATGTACACCTGTATTGAGGAACAGATTTTAAATTGTACTCAAAAGGAATGTGGTATTTAACAGTCTTTCTAGAGACACTTTATTTTCCAAGGGGTGGCAGATACTTGCCTCAACAAGCATTTACAATGCAACGGTTTCGCCTTCGGAAAAGTTTGAGCTATTGGCATTGTAAATGGCAAACTTTTTATTTATGTGTTGGTTTTGAAAACAGATAAATAAATGGCATTCTCATTTACAATGCCAATAGCTTACTCTGTCGCAAATGCAAGACGTATTGCATTTGCACACACACACCCACACAAGAGCACCCCACACACACACACACAAGAGCCCCCCACACACACCACACAAGAGCCCCCCACACACACACACAAGAGCCCCCCACACACACCACACAAGAGCCCCCCGAAACCGTTGCATTGTAAATGCTTGTTACCTGTGTTCTCAAGCACGATGGTACCGGAAGGAAGCATAAAACAAATACCAGAGGACTGGCATATATCTGGGCTAATTGTCCCCAGGTACTACATAGAGACAAGTATAGATGTGCAAGTAGAGACAGCATTATTCGATAGTGGAGTTTGGTGGTGGCACTCTTGAAAGCAAGCCAACCAGCTACATATCAAGTGTTTAGTTCCACACGTACTAATTGCCATGAACTATGGGGTTAAGGAAAAGGTTTACAGTGACATTGATCCAAGGATGAGAAACTACCTCGAGGGTGTAGGGAATAAATCTAAGGTAGACAGCAAGTCTAGACTAAGGAGGCACTGTATCAATTCAATCACGATGCGGTGGAAATCCACGCTGCCCCCTGCAGTGCTCAACTGGCACGGTGAAGGGCTGAAAGTATGGTAATAAGGAGGGTAGACATTAGGGCTTACGGAAGAACTCAATTTCATTGGAGGGTGACACAATGCTAGAACTTTTTACATCCTCTGAACCTTCATCACATTGAGACGCTGTAGTATAAACACTCACCTATCAGTCCAAAACTAACAAATCAGATACACGCACAGCTGCAAGCCATGCATTTGGGAATATATATATATATATATATATATATATATATATATATATATATATATATATATATATATATATATATATGTGTGAACAGAAACAAAACCATTCGATTTATTGGCCTAGGAGAGGACAGGGGTGAGGAGGGGGTGGGAATGTTTAGAATGCTAGTTCCTGGGAGGTGTTGGGGGGGGCATGTTATTCTTGCATACAATTTATAAATATACCTTCGCTACAAATACTGTTACTGCAATTTAAAATCCTGCTACCACTGCTCCTACTGTGAATACACCTTCTGTAGACTGTATAAGTTGTAACGATCAACCTGTGATTACAGTATGGTACAACTATATGAACCCTACAATTTATGATTCGCTGTCGCGCCGGATTGTTAAGCATGAAAATTAATAAAGTATGTTTTTAAAAAAGGAGGCACTGTATCCAGTTTTTCCCTGGTTTAATCTGATCTAGCTCGTTTATTACTTAGACATCACATCAACAACAAATATTTACTCCATCATAGCAGACGCCCAAAGCATCTTCTGATTTTAGTACTAGAAAACTCAGTAAAGGAGCACGTCTCTGAAATGTGTTCGTAGAACTCGACCACGACCAAAGAAGCCCTGAAATATGAAATAATGAATCGCGGAAAGCAAGATGGTGTAGGTTTCATGGCTGAATCCCCAAAATAAGGCTGTGACTTTTAGTGTTTGAAAGTGAACTTTACAGTTCTGGGTAGGCAACTCTGAGAATTACGAACAGGTACATAAACACATGAATACCAATAGTGTAACTAAACGTTCACACCAATACCCATTTGGCTGCCAGAATGCACCCCGGAATAGTAGATAAAACCTTTTGAGAAGAGGGCAGAAAAGCCTTATACTTTTGCTTTCTTGAGCCCGAGGAACACGTGTATTGATGAGATGTACAGGACAGAGCCATCAAGAGTCCAGAGTTCCATTAAAAAAAAATAGGCACAACATAGCCGAACAGATCTTGTCAAACTGCCCCTCAGTATTAACCAACAAGAGACAGTAGTACCCTTGCTTTCTCAAATCAGGTGAGCATGTACAGGGGACTTTTCAAAAAGCCATGGTTTAACACCCTACTTACACGGAGGAGTACTGGGAACCCAAGGCATGCATAGACAAAGCTGCAAAAAAACAGTCCACCACCCAAATCCCCCCCACCCCCATGTCCCTCCCGTCCACCCCCTCACCCCCCCCTCTCCCCTCTTCCCGCTTGAGAAACAACCTAGAAAGCTTCCAGCGTGGTTAGAGCCCATCGCTAAACTTAATTAAAGGCCGGACGATAGGATCTCGTTTGCACTACACCATCCCTTCCGTCAACATGCTAATATAATTTTCGCGTCACAAAGCAGCAAGTTAAACACAGTGGGGCTGCTGTCAAGGTCTATTACTTTCTAATGTATTCACTGCCCAGTACTCACAGTAGGGGAGATCTCTGGGTGGTTAGGCACAGAAGGGGCCGACCAGCATGAAGGGCAAAGGAGAAATAGCCAATGTTTTACCCAACAGAGGAATCTATAGGCGACATGAGAACCGCGCATCCAATCCAAAACAGTGAATTCGGAAGCGTCCCTTGTACACGGAAATAACTGTCACCTCCTTGATGCAGAATAGACAGCAGACTTCTTTTATTTACACGCCAACTTACCAAGAAGTATTTTTCTGATAAAGAGATACTTTAACATGAGTCCTGTTCCATTAGGGACATAAAAATGTCCCCCAAATAAGCTGAACCTGCAAGAACACACAGATTGTGGAAGGGAGAAGTGTTCTCCATACGAGACGCATTATTGGTACAAAGCATGACCTTGCCCAACAGAAAGAATCAAGACCTTGACAGAGTAGACCAGCTACACGATTAACAGTTTTACAACTTCTCTTAACACAGAAGTGCCACAGTTTTACACAAAAAAGAAAGAAGCAGGAAGTATATACACGCTGCAAGGGTGTCATTGGTGCACAGACTGCGGGGCCATTCATGCCTAAATAAAAAACAAGCACCACGAGCACAGGGAGGGAGGGGGGCGGGAACGGGCACAGGACGGGGGGGGGGTGGGGACGGCGCACGGACTGCGGGGCCATTCATGCCTAAATAAAACCAGTAGATATACATGCACAACTCTGCTCTCACCGCGCTCTCCGGTCCGCCCCCCCCCCGCCGCCGGGGGGCTCCTTGCGACGGCGGCAATCTGTTGACTTCTCCGGTCTCCCTCTTCAGCATGGGAGACCGGCAACGTCCTCCGCTTCTTCCGGGGCTCCCTCCAGGCAGGCCACGGGAGCCCCGCGTGGGCCGCCATACTTCTTGTGGGCCGCCGTCTTCCTTCTTCCCCCGGGCGGCGGGGGGGCGGGCACTTCCGGCCGGCCGCGCTAGGATTGGCCGGCCGGCTGAAGAAACCCCCGGGCGGGGATCGAGCAGTAAGGGAGGGAGGGAGGGAGGGGGAGAAAGGGAGGGAGGGGGAAGGTCACTCACCTGCAGACCTGGGCATAATAAGGAGACCCGTCCCGAGCAGCAAGGGAGGTGCCGGCAATGCCGGAACAGACTCGGGGGCGTTCCCGGCGTCGCGTGACGTCGGCAAAAGCCAAAGAATCTCGGGAACGCCCCCGTGTCTGGTCCGGCATTGACGGACAGGCCCCTCGTCCAATGGCTAGGCTCCATTTATGGAGCTAGCCAATGGGACAGGGGGGCGTGTTCCAGAGTGCTTACTGTAATCAATAGATTTCTCTGGAGGCGGAGCCTAACGGCTCCGTCCCCCAGCGAAACCTAAAAAGCAATCCCAGTGCTTGTTGACACCCCTTTAGAAGCGACTGTCAAGCAGTGACATTTAAGCATATTCCAGTACCCATAATTATCATTTGACTTTGAGAATACCATTAAAAAAATATCTTGTGCACATCACCCCACTGTAGGTGTGACACAAATACTTATTTTTTTTTTATCCATTTCGCGGCGAAGCACTGACGTCTTGTTATGCATTCATGGCAGGAGTGTCGAGCGCTGGTAAATTGATTCCCTATAGCGCAAGAAGAGTTTTCTGTTTCTTTGAAGACAGTGTTCTTTACACGCATTGATAGTAATAACCCTACCCATCGAATGCTGGTTTTCTTGTTTGACTGCTTTTAATGAGCGATGCTGATCTATATCCCTGCCTTCACAACATGTGGACAATGCTTGTTTCTCGAGCAAGGGTGTTGGCTGGCTCTGGTTTCGTAGGTGTCGGTGTGTACAGGGCTGTGTGTACTAGGCTTGTGTCAGCCCTGGTGTGTTTGCAGAGGATCTGCTCACTGGCCCAGGCCCAGAGGTCGGCCTTTGACCCGGTTCCCTCGAGTAAAAGATGCCTCTGCCTGTCTCTTCCTTCAGGCCACATCCTGGGCAGAGGGGATTGCTCATCCTTTCTGTGGCCCCGCTGGCATGTCAGGGCTGGGATGCTGGCCTGAGAGGGCGCCCTCCGCTCACTGGTACTCACTGGCACTGACTCACTGGAGTGAGGTACAAATGTGCTGCACACACTTGTGCACACAGTGAGCCTGCACCCTCCCCCTCCCCCCCCCCCCCGCCCCCCCCCCCTTCGCTGCATACGAGTCGAGCCTGTCTTCCTACAGGGGCAAACACCTGCCTGACTTACAAGCCCCGCAGGCTCACCCACCAAGGAGCGCTGCATCC
The DNA here is from genome assembly GCF_964263255.1 of Lissotriton vulgaris. NCBI lineage: Eukaryota > Metazoa > Chordata > Amphibia > Caudata > Salamandridae > Lissotriton > Lissotriton vulgaris. The sequence goes on from NC_141699.1 coordinate 345,584,798, forward strand.
CCCAGGTACCAGACGGACGTGTGCCAGCCGGACTCACGTTAAAGGCGGCCGTGGGGAGGCCCCATCCGACCTCAGCTTTAAAATGTAATACTGCACCCCTGGAGGGTTCCAAAACCCTGCACCCGAGCTCATAAACAGGCTCAGCTGAAACGGAAGCGGGCGAACTGCCGTGTGAATGGCGCCTGCAAGTCAGCTGAGCACCTCTTACAAAACAAAACATAACTGTCGGTGGCTCCACCTTCGAATCTCTGCGGTGTACAGGTTTATTCATTCATTCATTCAAAGCGGCCCTTCCTGCCCGTTATGTGGCTTCGGGAACCTCTTAGCTGCAGTTCCAGTATCTCTTTTCTCATTTGTGAAATGTGACCAGCATGTTATACCGAACTCCGGATGAAATCTGAAGCAAAGGCAGATGTATATTCAGATTTGAAACTCTTGAATGTGAGAGACCTTTATTCCGTAATTGACCTGGACACGGGAAACGCAAGCGTAATAATGTCTTATTTTGGTCACTTACATGTCTGTCTTTTGTCGTTCAACACATTGTGTGATAGCAGAGCGCTGTCTCCCAGATGCTGGGGTCAGATTGTGCTAAAGTCGCACGTGTGTCCTCGCCGATGCTGTGCAGATTGTGATTTAATTGGACTTGGGTAGGCAGGGGGCGAAGAGAGAAAGGAAGGCACAGACCAAGGCACAAACACTTACTGAAAGGCAGATGGGAAGACAGATTGCGAATGATCCAAAGGCAATAAAGATACATGGAGATACAATCTGGTAATGATGGATAGTTCATAATTAGATGTATTAAAACGTCTTTAGAAGTCCAGTGTGTGCCCAGCTCTCCATTTCTTTCCTGTGCTCTACCTGTCTTTGTAGTGTCCATCGCTTCTCCTCTCTTTTATTTCTCAGTCTGTCCTTCTTGCTCTGTTTTTTCTTCCCGTAGCGCTCTCTTGTTGGCTCTTAGTATGTCTCTACCTGTCTCTTTCTCCATATTTCTCCCGTCTTGGCTCTGTCTTTCTTAGTCTGTCTTTCTTTTGCTTTCTCTCTTTCTATGCTTCTGTGCCTCCCTTTCTCGCCTCATCTTTCTCTAGCCAACTGTCTTTCTGACGCTCTCTCCTTGTCTCTCCGCCTGTCTTTCTCTGCCACTTCCTGTCTGTCTTCTTTTTCCCTCTCTCTGTATCTTTGTGTATCCTTGTCTCTGACTTTCTATTTTCTCCCTATATTTGACTTTCGTCCTGCTCTGCCTGTCTCTCATTACCTACCTCTCTCTCTCTCTCTCTCTCTCTCTCTGTCCTTATATCGAATTCCTAATTTCTGTCCCTGATTTTCTTTCTTTCTACATCTCCCTCCCCTCCCCCTCCCCCTCCTGTTTATTTCTCCCTCTTCCAGGCACCGAGCTATGGGTGTTCTTAATGTCCTGGACAAACTACACATGTTTGGTGCTAAGTGTTATTTTTGTGGTGCACGTATAAGGAACAAGCATTTGCAATGCAATAGGTCTCGAATTTGCGAGAGTTGAAGCTATTAGCATTGCAAATGGCAATGCCTTTTATTCATTTGTTTTGAAAACCTGCAAGTGGTGCATAAACACACACTTTGTACCTATAATCCTTGATTACGAGAAGCAAGGCTGTAAGTAAAAGACTGCCAGCTTTGCTTCTCATAAGCAAGGACTATAAGTACAAAGTGCTTGTTTACGCGCAGCTTGCAGGTTTTCAAATGCAAAAATAAAAGGCATTGTCATTTACAATGCCAATAGCTCAAACTCTCGCAAATGCGGGACCTATTGCATTGCAAATGCTTGTTGTATCTAGCTCCCTAGTACACTGGATGACAATTTTTGAGGAAAAAATATTGCCAAATGTTGAGGAAAAAGTGAGCAGAGATAAGGGTCCCCGTTCATAAGCACAGGCAGAAGGAAAAGACATCAATGCACAGGGGTGGAATTATTATGTGGCTCAGTTTGTCCCTTCTGGAAAGAATGAAGTCAACATGGAGCGACACAGCAACACCTGCCAGTGCGCAGTAGCCCTGCTGAGTAAACGTTTCCAGATCCTGGTGCCTGTGGATATTCTAGAGGGTAGGAATCTGCAGCTAGAAGTAGCCATCAGAAAGAGTGCTATGTGCTATAGCTACTATGAACTGTGGGGCATATTAGCAAGGAGCAGCGATATTTATCGCAAAACGTGCTTAGCGCGTTTATTTTTATCGCTGCCAATCGCTGGATATGTTAGCGGAGAAAACATGCTATTAGCATTGTTTTTCTCCGTTGTGCTTAAATATCCAGCGATAGCGGCGAAATGCATGAAAATTGCTGGAATTCGAGCGATATTCACGCATTAACGCCAATGGGGACTTAACCTGACAATCCACCTCCCATTGGATAAACAGGTAAGTCATGTTGTTAGCAGGCGTTAGATTCTAGCGATAATCTCGCTTAGCACAACTTTTTATATCGCTAAGCCTGCGTTGCTGATAGGCAATAGCTGTGTTAGCGACTGCTTTCAGTCGCTAACAGTTTGAGTATGCCCACTTTTGCATGTCATTAGGGATAAATATCGCTGACATGCAAAGCAGGCCCCAAACCGGTCGCTATCGCCTAAAAGCTGTCGCTAACTGCTGTTAGCGACAGCTTGCTGATAGGGCTATAAAAATATTGCCGCTTTAGCGGCCAAAAGTGCCACTAAAGCGGCGATGTTGCCCTTGCTAATATGCCCCGGTGTTCTTAAGCTTTATAGAGAAATAGAAATGTGTGATAGGGATCAAGGAAGTATATCCCTTCCACAAAGATTTTGCCTAAAATACTTCCTTACTATACCAAAAACCAGGTCATGAATCGACTTAATGAAACATTCGAGGAACCAGGGATTGTGGTGTTACTTGGCCATCTTAAAATGATACTACAGATTTCGTTTTGTGCGAGGTGTTACTTTTATGGAAACTGTATCCTTTCATTGTATGTCCTGGTATGTAAAAAAGGGCATTTCAGCAGAGTTCATTTTGAGTTACAAGGCCAACAGGTGAATACGGTTGAAGATTTTGAGGAGGATGATTAACAAGATTATTTTCCAAGTGGATGACAATGACAGTAATGTGCAATTTCTAAGTTGTGAAATTTAATTACATGACCTAAAGTTTGAGGTTTGTGATGGGATCCAATCTGCATATTTGGCCTGCAAGAGGCAATCAGGACACAACAGCATACTCACACATTGACTGTGACCCTCCCTCTACCATATCTCCCTACCAAGTACCCTCACACAGCACACAAAATGCCCCCCAGGCCTTGCCCGCCACTACCCAAGACATCTCGCCATAATAACTTATGACCCTCTAGCGGCACCCCTCCCCAGCACCCACTGACCTTATGGCCTCCTTTCAGCCCAATGTCAACAGTTTTCCAAGGTTTTTGAGAGCTTTTGAGATTTAGCAGCCTTTTTGGGGTGAGGTATATAAATGCAGTGCCCAGTCCCCAAGACTCTGCTTGTTTTACTTTTCCTCATGGAAACAGGAGCCCCACAACATAGTTTCTGAGCAATGATCCTAAAACAACAACACAACTTACCTGATTCTCTTCACCTTGTGTTCCTGACGCCAATTCCTGCAACTGGTGAGCGTTTTTTAATTCTTCTGCTCAAGCCAACTAAAGAAAAGTAAAGTAAAAACAGCGCTAAGTAACAGCCAACAACAAACACACACAAGGTCAGTTCACTGTACCATTCATTGTTGTTAAAGGCAAAAATATTTTCCCCCATCTCCTAGACTGTAACATTAGGTGAAAAGAACTTATAGACTACAGAAGGTGGTCATTTGCCCTTGATATTTGTAGTCAATCTCTCTTGTTTTGTCAGAGAGGATATCTGAGGTAAAAACGAGGACAACTGTTAGAACTGGGATTTCTGGTTGGCTAAGGCTTACGCCAAAGCCAGGCAGAAACCACCATTCTAGTCAGGGCAGGGGAGTCACACGCCAAGATAACCCCTGCTCACCCCCTTGGTAGCTTGGCACGAGCAGACAGGCTTATCCCGGAGGCAATGTGTAAAGCATTTGCGCACGCACACAACAGCAACAACATCCTAGGCACACCACAAAAGGAACTCCACACAAGGTTATATAAAAATAACTTTTGTATTGTCAAAACACATCAGATAGTAATCACACAATGTACATTGTGCCCACTGGCACGGGCAATATTCACAAGGGATTATTTACACCAGGACAGGGCCACGTGGGCCACTGTCAGAATCAGCACTTAGTAGAACTAGCACTTAGAATAACTGTCACAACAAATAACAATTATAGATCACAACCAGTAACCACTGGTAACAGGTGGCTACACACTACACAATACTAATAACCATAGGCCTAGATCACGCAGGACACATAACCTCTCTAGTATAACATACTAGGCAAAGCAAACTTCTAAGCATGAGCACCTTTAGAAGTATAACACAAGCATAAAGGCAAAGCACATTACGCAGCAATCACATTTAGGCCTAAACAGTAGAACTACAGTAGGCAATCTCTCATTAGTCTAAACACATTAGACTCTGCCTCCTAAGTATAACTCACATTTAGGGGCGTAACTCACAGTGAAGTAAACTCTCACTAACATAAACCTACATAGGTAAAATAACCTCATAATCATAGTAACATCACATTGCGCAAAAATCACATTAGGCAATTACCATTATAAACATAGTAAAATCACATTGCGCAAAAATCACCTTAGGGTCTTGCGCCCTACCAACATGCCAGCCCCCTGGCCAACTGGCCATCTCAAGTAGGGGCTCAAATGCCCTGTGTCCTGAATGTCAGGGCGCGCTGCCAATGCAGCGCCAGTCAGGGGTGCCCCACCAGCGCAAACCTAAACGTTGCAGCTGCCCACTAATTGTTGGGTAGCTGGGAACAGTAACAGGGCCTAAACGTTGCAGCTGGCACTAAGTGCTGCGCAGCTGTAGAAGGCCTGGCACCTCTGTGCCATCTCCGTCCCACACAGGGACTCTCTCTCCCTTGGCGCCTAAACGTTGCAGCTGCGCACTAATTGCTGGACAGCTGGGAAACAACAAAACTGCAACAGGGCCATCACTGACCCTACACAAAGACTGTGCCATAGGTTGGAGCCATCTGGCTCTAGCAAGGCATTTTGCGCATTTTTGGAGCCGTCTAGGCTCTGAAACAATAATGGGGCAAAAACCACGTGTGAGCCTTGCAGGCTCGGTGTCCAAAAACAACGGTGCCCTGTGGGAGCCCTCGTGGGCTCAGAAACAACTGTGGGGCCCTGGAGCCTCTCAGAGCTCGAACACCAAAATGCCCCCTGAGCCTCGCAGGCTCTAAACACAAGATGGCCCCACCGTTGGAGTCCTCCTCCTGGGGACTCGAAGCAACTATGCCCCCCAAGAGCCTCTCAGGGCTCGTCACCAATGGTACTTAGCGAGGGGAGCGGCCCGCTGCCTTCTCTTGGGCCGCGGGCGGGGCTCTCTCACTCCGGAGAGCCTCCCGGCCGTGGCTGCATTCCTCCTGCGGGGCTCTCCCTTCTACATGGGAGCCCCGCAGAACTGCTGACGCCGGCATCTCCTTCGGCGGCCCCGGGGCTCTCCTTCGCTCATGGGAGCCCCAGGCCATGGCGGCCCTCACTCGGCCAGATTCTCCTGGAGTCAGCCAATCAGGGCGCAGCTCCTCAACGAGCCTCTTGTGACGTCGCGGCTTCTGCTCTGTAGTCGGCCAATCGCAGGGCGGCTTCCGGGACGAGCCCCTCTCTGACGTCACGATTCTTCTTGCGCGGCCCAATCACCTCGCGGCTCACAGGACAAGCCTCCCGCAGCCCGCCAATGACAGCGCGGCGCCTCTGGAAAGCTTTTCTCAGGCAGCCAATCACAGCGCGGCCCCTTCGGTTCTTCGGCCGCAGCTCCAGGCCGAGGACGGTGATTCCTCTGAGCTCAGGCCCGGGCAGCGGCGGTGATTAGCGGCACGGGCTGATTCAGGGTGCAAGTGGTCGGCAGATCACCCATTAGGCCACACGACCTTTTGGGGCGATTTTGTCACGCTAGGAGGCACAACGATCCTCCGGTCACCCTCAAATGTGTGCCGATGAGCACATCGATCTCCTCACACGGCCAGCAGTTGAAAACCACGCACCACAGGTGATCACAAGTCGATTTTCATGGCGTTTTAGAGTGTTTCAGGAACCTTTTGACCCTGGGTTACAGGACAGGAGGCCAGCTCTTCTCAGGCCCTTGGAGATTCTTTACAGACACAGCACACAGCAAAGTCTTGAGGTCAAGCAGGCAGGGGTCACCGCACAAAGCAAAGTCCCCTTCTTCTCTCCTTCAGTGTGAGCAGCAAAACAGGTCAGCCCCAGAGCACACAGCAAGGGCAGTCTTCCTCAGTTTCTTCAGCTGTTCTTCTTCTGGCAGAGGTTCCTCTTGATTGTAGAAATCTTTCAGCATCCAGGGGCTGGGCAGGGCCCAGGGAGTCAAGCCTTCCCCTGGGCCCAAGCAGCAGCACGCCCCTGGTAGTTTCAAGTTGGAAAAAAAGAACATTTTCAGTGTGTCACAGCACCCTTTTTATACACAAAAAAAACCTTTGTCTAGCAGGGTGTAGGCAATGTGAGAACCAGCTACAACTGGTTATGGGGAACTCCTTTCACTGGCCAGACTAGGGACATCAGACGCACCACAGGGGGTGGAGCCAGCATTGTGGAGGAAAAACCCAGCCCTATTCAGGTCCCAGGTGTACCCCTCCCTCACATCAGCATGCTAATCTCTCCATTCACCACCGGGGCAGACCCATCCTGACTCCTGGAGCCAGGCTCACCAGCCAGCTCCAGCCAATCACAAGCCAGACACAAATTACACAAACATGCCAACTTCTAGAACTTCTAGAAGTGGCACTTCCACACTAGACACAATCACGCCACATACATCATTGCGCAGCATTTAATCACACGAGTCCGCACATACCAAACTCACATCTGCACTCCCCACGCATCAGAAACTACCAGGGACACACACATTCCCCATGCATTCCTATGGGAGGGCAGGCCAATCTCACACATGCACTCAGGGAGCGCAAGCACTTTACACTGCGCCACAGTGTCAAAGTGCGCAAAGACCAGAAATCACTATAATTATTTAATAATACCAGGAAAAAAGATCAGGGGTGAACCTGCCAGAAGGGCCAAGTCCAACAACAACAGTTAGAGAAGCAACTCTACTGAGTTCTATTCACCATCGCTATTTGAATTAGGACTTTTTGTTCAACTTCAGGATTTGATTATCCACAGGTTTGGATTGATCCTTTTTTGTTCATTAGAAATTTTAAATTGAGAAAAATGCATAAATCTGCTAAGACTCAACCATGTATAATTTCAAAAGACGTGCCGCCCTGTGATTTACTGATTGCGAAGGCGGAGGGACTCCTTGCCTTGGAAACCTTATATCGAGAGTGAGGGAGTGGACCCTAATATTGGGATGGAGCAAATGATGGACATTTTTGGAATAGATATGAGATCTGCCAGTGGTAGTGGCTTTAAATCTAAATCCCATGCTATACCCCTAAATGCCCATAACTATTTGGATGTCTGCCACGTACTGCTGATTAAAGATCTGTTGAGGATAAATGCCGACAATCTAATGGTGGAACTCAGAATGGCACTGCAGTCTCTGAAAGATGAAATCTCTATTGTCATCAAAAATAGTGATAAGGGAGGAAGTGTTGTGGCTATGGAATCTGATATGTGTATGAGCAGGAAGCAATGAGACAACTGGGAGATATTAATTGTTATGAGGTGATTTCTGTGGAAGAATATAAGATTTGTGTGAGCACTTTTCAATCTAGGCTAAAATATTGATATGAGGAAACTATTTTAAATCAGGATGAATAAAATATTTTAAGATATGGACACCCCAGAATTCCTTCATTCTATCTATATGGATTCTCCAACTGCAATACAGATCACTGCCTGTATTTGTTGTCTTGGCCGTGTTCCCTAATGTATGTAGGCACTACTATCTTCCCACTGAAGACGTGCATATTGGAACATCAGCGCACATTTAGGAATCATGATTTCAGTTATTCAGTAGCAAGATGTTTTTATGATCAACACTGGGGCTCGGGATGATCAGCGGCTAATGACCCAGATACTAGAAACCACAGAGAGACCCAAAACTAGAGGGTTTAGTATAGCTTCATGGAACATAGCTGGATTGACCAAGAAAAGAGATATGTTAGGATGGATGGATTTTGTTAATAAACATGACATTATTTGTCTCCAGGAAACCTGGTGTTTAGAACATATCAATTTTGATGGGTCTGTCTCCTATAATTTACCTGCTTTGCGTTCTATAGCAGGTAGAGCAAAGGGGGGGTTTGTTAATACTTATGTCCAATGACCTGCTGATAGAAGTTAAAATATCTATTTTGGATGCCACTCACAGGTACTTTGGCTACATCAGAAAAATGGCAGGGAAGTTTTGTTAATCACCTTTTATAATAATTTGTTTGATTACACACGCCACAAGATAGTTACTGAAATGGAGAATGCAGTTGATAAATTGTGTTGTGATGAAGGTGTCATTTTTTATATAATTTGGGTGGGAGATTTTAATAAGCAATTATGCCCCCTGTCTGCAACCATGATATGTGGGTTTAGGAATGACTCAAGAGATGACTGTGTGCACTTCTCACACAATCATTATGGTGAAATTTTAAATTCGACTTGGACATAATGCAGTGTGCAAAAGACAGCAATGGAAAGTTGATTCCTACCTTTACAGGTAGAAATGCTAGCACCATAATAGATCACGTATTGGTCTCAACAAACATTGTCTCATTATGTTCCATACCCCGGGTAGAAGACTTATTATTAAGTGACCATAATTGTATTACTATGACTTTAGCTGTATGGGGCAATAGATGCCCAGTAATACAAACAAGGATTGGCAATATAACCCTATGTAGATATAATGGTACCAGGATAAAATGGAAAGGGGTCAACCCGGATAAGGTACTAAAAAATATCATTACAGTTGGTTACACTGAGATTATGGAGAGTCTGGAAGTTAATGTCGAATCAGCCCAGATTTTAATGAATTTTTGTAAAATCAATGGATTTATTAATAGTATTATGACTAGGACTTCTAATAAGAAACCGATTCAGAATAGAGGATGGTTTAACCATGCATGTACTCACTCCCTGAACCAGTTAAAACATGCACTGTCTAGTAGGAGTAGGGATATTGTGCTTGTCAAGAATTTAAGATCGACCTATAAATTGCAACTTAACCAGAGAAAGAGAGAGCTCCAAGAGGAGGCCTGGGACAAATTAACACTGGCTGTGTAAACATCTAACAGCCAGTTGTTCTGGGAAATAGTTAACTCGCCTTTCTTAAAAAATGAGGAGGTTCCTGAAATGACATCACATGTCACCAGTGAGGCATGGGTTGCACATTTCTCTAGCATTTTTAACCCAGGAAATGTAATTACAACGGACTCCGGGGATTTAGGCAGTTGGCCAATTTTACCACTAAATATCACATTAAAGGGGGTAGAACAAGGTATTAACCCCTTCACTGTGGGTCTGTTTCCCATCGCTGTGGTGGGGGGTGCTCACTGGTTAGAGGCGGCAGACCCGAGAGCAGAGGACGGCCCGGGACCAGGGTTCGATTCCCGGCGCGGCAGGTTTCTGGACCAGGGTCAGCGGACTCGATAATTCTCTTGCCTCGGTGCCCACTCTGATCAGCGATCACACTCGGCAACTCTGGGCATTAGCTTGCCTCATCTTCACTAACGGCCCCACCAGACCGCCGGGGATGCCTGGTCTCACCCTGGAGATACCCATTAAGGGACCATCTCTCAGGGAAGCCAGGAAGGGTTTCGCAGCGGTCGAAGCGCCTTGGGACCCTACGGGTAAGTAGTGCGCTATATAAATGCCAATACATTTACATTACATTTACACAGCACCCCGGTGCTCATGACAAGGTCAGCTCGTCATGAGCCATGGCGCTCCGGTGCTCAGCTCGTCATGACCACGCCCGTTCCAATGGAACGCTCAGCACAGCAGGGGAATCAGCCCAGCATGAGACCGTTCCATTTAACGGGCGCGGTCATGACGAGCTCAGCTCGTCATGAGCACCGGAGCGCCGTGGCTCATGATGAGCTGACCTCGTCATGAGCACAGGAGGGGTTAACAGCAGCAAGGGAGGGAAAGCACCTGGCCTGGATGGTGTTCCACTAGACGTTTATAAAGCCATACCTGCTCTCTGGGTCCCATATTAAATAGAGTTTTTAATGTTGCTGTAATGGAAGGACCCCCTTCTACATGGAGTGAATCAATAATTATTCCTATTTTTAAGAAAGGGGATGGATCCGAAGCAAAAAATTACCGTCCGATTTCTCTTTTAGACTCATCAATTAAAATTATGAGTAGGGTCCTACTAGTTAGGCTAAGGAGTGGGCTGAGGAAAATGGGATCTTAACACAGTCCCAGTACGGTTTTAGGAAAGGGCGAGGAACCCTCGAACAGTGCATTAATTTGGATTTAATAATAGGAAAATATACATGTGCAAAGCAAGGGTCCCTTTTCCTATGCTTCGCTGATCTAAGCAGCGCATTTGATTTAGTAGATCATGCCCTGTTATGGCCGATCTTACTAAGTCTTGGTGTCCCAGAGTCTATTATCTTTTTTTGGCTAGGCTTTATGATAAAGTATTGACATCTGTGCTGTATGGCCAAAGGGGTGAGTGTACCCCCAAATTTGAAGTTAAACTAGGCATCCGGCAAGGCTGCATCCTTGCTCCATTGCTTTTTACACTCTTTATTAACGCAGTGGACGCAGCACTTAAACTTGTAAAGTCGGATGCACCTCAGGTGGAGGCTCACGACGTGCCGGTTCTGCTTTATGCAGATGATGTCGTACTTTTATCGAGCACTCCTATAGGATTAAAGAGGTTAATAGATAAGTTTGTTGATTTTATTAAGGGTAGAAAATTGCAGATCAATAAGACCAAAACTTATTCTATGATTTGTGGCTCGAGGCCCGGGGAAACCAAATCCTTCTTTGTAGAAGGACAGAAAATACAAACAGTAGAGAAGTTCTGTTACTTAGGGATCATTTGTTCCGGTAACGGTAAATCGCCGCAGGAAATGATGAATGTTAGGTCCAAATTGGTAAAAAGTGTGCACAGGGATTTTAGGATTGCTGCCAAAATCGGGGACCGTAGAATTAAAGATATGGTGCATATTTATCAGTCTAGATGTACCTCAATTGCACTTTACAATGCGGGGGTATGGGGCTATTACCATCATGATGACTTGCAAACAGAGGAAAATAAATTTCTTAAAAAGTTGCTCTGTTTGCCCACTTCTGCATCTTCTGATTTAATACATAGCGAAGTGGAGATCAACTACCTGACAGATCTAATTGGGTTAAGACCATTATTGTTTTGGAGATCTATATGGTTGAAAGAAGAGACTACATTCAACAGAAACATTATTAAAGTGTGTCTCCTATTAGATAATTGTTTAAAGATTCCTTGGCTCAACTATAGAGTACAAACCTTCAAAGACCTATTTAATATAAATATCTTGGAAAACCCCAATGGAGTAATAGAAATTCCCACCGTATAAAAAGGAGTGGGCTTTTGACAACTTGCCAGTTCTGTTACTCTCATTTAGAAACTGAGGGGTTCCAGGCTTATTTGTGCCAGGTAACCAGGTCATCACATTGATGCGTTCTTACAAGAATGAGTAAATGAGTAAATATTTTTATTTGTATATGATTAATTAAAATCTTTACAAAATTGTAAAACGTCCAATAATTGTTGTTACTTAAACATAACAATTTAGGATGCATAAAATTACAGTATTGTTAACAGTTTTATGATTAACCTCGAGGTATTTAAAAAGTTCATCTGGCGTGGTTAAGTCTATTTCCTATTATGTCAAAGAACTTTACAACTTGACAGTTCAGCTTAATGTCGCTAGTAGAGAAGCACAGTTTGACTGCCTGTCTACAGGTCCGAACGGCATGTAAGTTGAAGAAAGGACGTAATAGGTTGTACCTCAAGTCCTTTATGCTAGGGCAGATGCAGATCACGTGAACTATATCCTCCTTGCCGGTTTTGCACATGCGACACTGTTGTGAAGGGTTGTTTCTCTCCCAAGGCGGTAGATGTGGAAGTATGGAAATTACCCTGAGGCGTAATTTTAAGAATTTTTCTTTAACATTTATTTTCATGCCGATGCTGAAGTATGCTTGTGGCCGCAGTTTTTCATAGTCACCCACCGTTAGCCATCCATGTGCTCTATTTGCTAGGTCCTTCTTGTCTTCTATAACTGAAATGATACTAGCTGATTTTTTTGCTACTTTTTTAAAAGACAAGAGATCTATTGATGTTTCCCAGGTTTCAGTCAGGCCTAGAATTTTGAGTGATTCGTATAAGTAGGCTCTCGGCGCAAAGTTGCGGTGCCGAAGTAGTTCTTCCCATACATTTGCTCATAAAGATCCAGCATCTGCATTGCGAATCTTGTGCCAGTTTGTTACATACACACACCGCCTCTCTAGGGTTTGTTTTAAGATACCGAATTCCAATCGAATCTAAGCCGGGGAGACGTATTTGGGAAGATTAAAGATAGCCCTGTATGAATTGGCTATGAGTGTGTCCAGCAACGCCGAGTCCTTACCGTGGTGTGATTCACTCCCGTAAGTGAGAGTCGGTTTTAATTTGGCATTCAATATTTCAAGAAAAGGTTTAAGTGTAAGGTCCGGTAGTTTGACCTTCAATGATTTTAGTGCCAAGTAGGTCATTATAGCCTTCCCTCGCAAGGACTTGAACTGCGGCCTAGAAGTATTATTTGAGTCCAGGATTACTCCCAGGTATTTATATGTGATGACCTGGTCGAGCTTTTCGCCATTCAAGTGCCAGCAAGGATTCTTTTTTTCCTGTAATTCACAGCCATCACCTTTGATTTATTGGAGTTTATTTGTAGTGAGTTCTTTACTGAAAAAGCATGGGTTGTGTTCAAAAGGTGTTGGAGGCCCATTGGCGTCCGACTTATCAACAGCAGATCATCCGCATATAGCAGGTTTGAGAGGGTAATTTTTCCCTAATTTCGGTGCATGATTGGAGCATTTGTCTAGTTGCCCAGGTAGATCGGCTAGAAAAAGATTGAATAGGATCGGTGCAAGTAGGCATTCCTGTTTCAATCCTTTTGTTGTCCTTATGGGTTTTGAGAGGTGTGTTCCAGCCCCAAGTTTTATTTTGATCCAGGTGTTTGAGTGGAGAAGTATTAGGACGTCTAATAAGTATTTAGGTATTCCCAAGCTGTCCAGTTTTAGCCAAAGTTTGTTTCGGTACACATGGTCGAATGCGGCGGTATAGTCAATAAATGAGAAGAATAAGGATGACTTAGTTTCTTTTGCTGCTTCCATCAGCAGTGATAGAGCCATGAGATTAGTTGTAGTCCCTTGGCCTTTGCAGAAACCCGTTTGGTTGATTGGCATGATGGAATTTTCAGTTGCCCATGATGTTAGCTCCTCCAAGATAAGGCCAGCAAAGTATTTTGCCTCCACATCTAGGAGAGCAATAAGGCGATAGTTGTTTGGAAGCCTCTTGCTACCTTGTTTATGTATCGGGCTGATAATTGAACCTTGCCAGGAAGCTGGAAGGGTCTGTGAGAGTCTAATGCTATTGAACACTGGTGCTAAAGATGCGCTCCAAAATTCGACATCAGATTTATAGAGCATAGATGGTAGGCCATTCGGCCCAGGCGCACCGGTTGGTCTCCCCCTTGATATTTGTCCTTGGATGTCTGATGGGAGAATTGTCTTTGGACCGGAGTCAAATGCCTTTGTTGAATTTTTTTCCGTTTTTGATTTTTTCGAGTTTCGGTGTATTCATGGAGATATGCTCTCCCGTTCCAAGGGGATTTGTGGGAGTGTGGTGATTGAGATTTGCTTCTTTGTTGTGCTTTGTGGTTTTTAAGCAGGGTTTGTTTGTAACGGCCTCGTCAGTAGTCCCATCGTTATTAAAGTGCGTCAATAGGTATTTCGACCATACTTCTTCAGTTATATGCGAATTTTGACCAGAGAAGTCAGGATTCTGTATTCTTTTAACCATTTGCCAGAATCTGGAGCTGTTCTTCTGCTTCCCCTCGTAGACTAGCTTCACCCATAGTTCTTCGTTACTTCTCTTCTGGTTGCCCCATTTTATCCGTTTCAACTTTGTTTTAGCTTCCCGTAGGGCAGTTTGCAAGCTGTAATTTGTTGGATCCTTTCGCAGCTGTCTCATTAATTGGTTTACTAATCTTTTTTGTGGTTTCGTTTCTGGGCATAAGTGATTCCCACGAAGGGGGATCTGATGATGGCATGAATTGCTGGGAACCTTTTTTACCATTGTCTCCCGAATGGTTTTGATGAAAATATCCCAAACAGCCGATCCCTTGGATGCATAGTTGCTAGCTTGTGAGAAAAGGTTTTTCGCCATTGAGCTAATTGAATCAATGTTCCTGGCGTTACAGCGAAGCCGCCTTAGATTTGGAACGGTAACTGTGTCGAAGCCTATAAAGGTTTCGGTTTCCAGGTGGGAAGTGGTTTTTATTATGGCCTCTTGTGGCAGGTGATCACTGAGGTTGATAGAGCGCGCAGGTCACCCGGCTCAGGGTTTACCAGATTTTCACGCACTCGGGCCCATGACGTGATTTTCGAAATACAATTTTGTGAGTCGAGTGAGTTTACACGCCACTATCAGTATTCTATATGTGTTTCCTGTAACACTATTACCATAGCACCTGACTTACCACAGGCACTTGCTCTTCCTGATGGATCAGGAGCTGTTTGAGGACAGGCAACAAGATAATTCTTAAATGCTTAGTCTATTCATTTAACATCACTTTTGTATTTTATCCGAATGACCACAGACACCTGAGGCGTTTTAAAATCTTTATGTAAGAATGCAAAATTTAAAGTGACAAAAGTATAAGGCAAATGCTGATAAACACATCAATAAGCAGAATCACAAAAATTATGTAACTATGGATAAGAGAAAATACCATTGAGGGCAAATGGGACTCTATTGGGTAAGGGTAACAGGGAACATGCTATTCAGTTTCAGGCTTAAACTAGGGGCGATAAATGTAAAATACATTAGTCAGTGAATTTCTATAGCCTATTAGTGATTCAAACCCTAATCTTAGTCTATCTAACTTAAATCCTAAATATTCACCACACTTTATTTAAGCAAAAACAGTTTCAATATGCCCTACAGGAAAGGGGGGAAATGGAACATGCTAACAAACAATTTGCAAATGCATTAATAGAGAGAACAGAGAGAATATCATGGGCATAGAGGCTTTATTAAAGAGCAGTAAGAAGAGGATAGTAGACGGGCACCCACAGGTATATTTACCTAGGACGGGAATGAGGACTAACCCTGGCCACGGGTCAGCTTCGGGAAAAAACGAGGACAAGGACCCTCAAGGATTTAGGACATCAGTAGGTGAGCAGGTACAGCTCACGGAAAATCAGGACAGGATACCCCTCAGGATTTGGGTCAGGACTGGGCTCACCAAAGGGCAAGACCAACACCTGCAGCTTCGGATGCAACGCCTGCGCTACCCCCTCACTGCACGGAATCCGCCAGTAACCCCGATTGGGTTCTCGAATCTCCCAGCAAAGTGCTTCGCCAGCACTTAAGACTATTTCCACCCTTTATAGTTTGTGGAAAATTCGGACAGAGCGCTCCGCAGCTCTCTGTATCAATCACCTATAGAGTCATGGGGTCGGTGACAGGTCAGCTATTCGGACAAGTCGGACAACTTTCCCTAACTAAACTAGGCTAGATATACTCTTTTTGGGTCCCCAGACCACCCACAAATGTTGCAAGTGACAGGGTCCCAACTTACGATTGGTCAGGAGAGGTGGTTAGGTCATAGCCACCACCTAAAATTCTGGGTTCCGATATTAAATATTCAAATGACAGTACCCACCCCTTACATTCCTGTTCCCAGGCATACGTGTAGAAGAGGACAATGGAATACACAGTAGGAAGAAACAAATGTATCATTTTTAGGTGAAATTCAGCATCTTCTCCCAGGGTAGAGGTGATCTTCCCAGGAGCGCCTCAGCTTCGGCAGCCAGCTGGCTGAGTTCCACTGATGCAAGGCCCGGTCCTCATATCACGTTATCGGGTCCACATAGGCTTCTAAGATGGAGAAGCTCCCCAACTCCCAGGCCCCCAGATACGCGGTACATGAAAAGTAAGCGAAAACAAATTAATATCACAGAAAAATAGAATACACTGTACACCATGATAATCTACACTGCATCCCTTACTTCATAATAACTACAGCGATTAATGATTAAGCAGAAATAGATAGAAATGCAAAGCAGCATGGGCAAGCAGAACGCGTGGTTACAAACAAGGCGGCCATGTTAGCTACAATGCGCATGAGCGAACTCTCCCTCCAAATCTGCGAGTGCGTCACATCACATGGGTATGACCGACGCATGCGCAGACTGAATTTCTGCGAAGCGGCCATTCTGTAGTATGCAAGCGGAGTTAGAATTAATAAACACATAGGCAAGCATCTCTAGGACACCCGCGTGTACTGTAAAAGTGTAATATTAATGACAAACAGGTTTGTTTAGTACTTTTACAAGTTAACGAGGTTCATGAATGTGAACAAGTCGCTTTACGTGCGAATCCTTGCTCCATCAAGGTTGCTCGTACCTATTCTAAAGGACTTTACCCGAGAAAGCATGTTTAAAGATGTAAACATGCAGTCAAGATGCGAGGATTGTTTATTCGCGTGAAAGGTGGCAGCTGGTGGATCATCGTCAGGGTATCGGCCGTTCAGGGCCCTTAAATTAAGTTGTTCCAGATGTCAAAGTAGGATTTTTGAGTGCTTCGTTGGATTCTTGTTTTTTATGTGGCCTTGTGTCGGCACGCCCCATGCTACGGTCAGGTCTTGGGTAAGGTCGCTAGGTTGCTCTTTATTAATTAGAAGCATATTGAAGTCCCCTGTCAAGATGAATAAATCAGACACGCTTTCTTCCATTATTTTTTTCACCAATTTGGCTAGGTCTTTCGCACCTTTTTGTTTGTCTTTGGGATGAATGTATGTATTATTATAGTTACCGCTTGGGGAGCTTCTTTAACCGAAGTGGGATCTTTGCCACCTGAATGACGCTTGGGGGAGGAATAAGCAGGTCCATTGCCTCAATTTCGCCTATTGTCGATATTGATGCAAAAAGCATCAGTCCGCCTGATCTTCGGCCAAAAGTTGAATTTTTATGTGCCGGAATACAGCAGGACGTGAACCCTTGGAGCTCAAATGCCTTTTCTTCCCAAGTCTCTTGGAGCAGGATAAGATCGAATGTAGTCAAGTATTCTAGAAATTCAGGATCATTTCTTTTGCTCGCCAAACCATTGATGTTCCAGGAGCAAATTCTAATGTCCATATATCCTTCCGATGGATTGGTGAATTCTTTCCCTTTCTGTCAGTTGTTGACAGTTGAACTTGCGAATGTGCGTCAAATCGAGTTCCAGACGTTGGGGTTTATTAAATCTCGGGGGCACGACCCGGGCGAGCTGCTTCTCGCTCCTTTTAATATTGAGATGGTACTTTTTTGTACTGGAGGTCTGGCTGGAGGAAGGAAAGGAGTAGGGTAGCGAGGTCTTTCTTCGAGTTTCAGCTCTATCCCCCATTGCTGAAACGTCTCTATTTCTTCCATGATTTTATGTGCTGTCTCAAGTGAGTGCCAAGTTACTTTTGTAATGTCTGGGCGATGAGGATCGGTGTTTTACTGGAACTCTATTGCCAAGAGATCAGATGAACTGATGTTTGATAAATTTGTTACTGAGTGCATGAGCCTTAGTATGTTTGCCCTATTCAGTATATCTCTTCTGCCGCGGGATGTGTATTCTGGAATGAAAAGGATTGATGTTGAACTGTTCAAAAACTGTGGTTTGGTCGGATCCGGCGGTGGTCTCTGGTCATCCTGTTGAATTGGTTGAGAAGGGTTGCTTGGGCCTGCTGTGACTGAGGCATTTAACTGCTCACATTGATTGGTGGCTATCTGCAAGTTCCTGATGATAGTAGTCGGTGTAGGTGTCAAATGTGGAGAGGACTCCATATAGAAAGCCGTGGCAGTGTCCACTCTTCCTCTTGTTGGAGCAAGCTCAGATGGTGCTGGTTCGATGTTAATAGAGTTTTGTGCCGCCTGAGTTTTTGTGAATTGTAAAGTTTTCTGCTTGAGTTTTTTTTGTGCAGGTTTCTTAGTAGCAATACTTGTCAATTTTGAATGTGCCGATGGGGATGCTGAAGGTGCAGTATCAGAGGGCTTACACTGAGGAGATTGTACTTCATCGGCTGTCGGAGACCCAGTGACAGTTGCTGCTAGAGGAGAGGAGTTAGAATATATTTCTATCTTCTTACTTGAGCTTCTTGGGGCCCAATTCCTTCCTTTCCTTTTGTTCTTTCTACGAGTCTTAGAGGTTTCCTGAGCGTTTATTGAGAAAGATGCGACTGTAGTCGTAGACGTGGTGGTTAGCTCAGTTGCCAATGGTCTGGATGTTAATGTTTCGGTTGAAGATACAATGATATCTGACCTCTGCTCAATTGGGTGCTCGGTCAATGAGCTCGTTGGTGTTGTTGGGACATCTGGGGGCGGATCGGAAGTTTGCGAGGTTTGGGTTGGTAGAACTACTGATTTTAGGTCACTTATTAGTGCCCCCAACATCGTAGGTAAAGATGATAGTTTGTCTAAAATTGGGTCACAAGGTAGTGGTTGTAATAAAGTTGGTTGGGCCGCAAGGACGGCATCTTGACCCCTCCTTATGAGGCCATTTAGTTCCGAGATTTTCCAGTCAATTCCTGAAATTGAATCCGCCATTGTCTGCAAAACACAAAGCTGTATGTCCATTTTTTGAGATTGGAAGTCCAGGGCCGTAGCCGAGTGTTGCAGTGTGTTTAAGATTGTCACCCAAATTGATTCGGGAACTGTTTTTCCTGGGCTGTAACTTCTCTCGGGACTTGGTAAGGCGTCGGCAGTGGGCTTCCCTTCAGATGGCTGACGGTTATAGGTAGCCACTAGTTCTTCCCACTCCTGTGCTGCTATGGAGGACATGTCATTGTCATTGTCTGGAAAGTTCTTGGTGAGCAGGGAATCATTGTTCAGTAGTAAAGTGCCGCCCTGGACGGCCCCTTGCACTGCAGGCTTGTTGGTCGCCGTTATTTGTTCAGTGATACTACTGAGGTTTGACTGGTGTGACTTGGAGTCGGTGAGGTGTTTAGCATTGATGATAGTTTGAGACCACTTTGTTGCTCTTCAATTACTGATGAAGGTTTTGCTCGAATGTCTCTAGTTTCTTTTGTTGAGTTTGGAGAACTGCTAACTAATGGGGGCGGTGGTAGATCTTCCCTTTCTTCCTCTTTGTGTATCAAAGCCTTGATTTCCATTGTCGTGTCTTGTTTACCGAAATGACGGGGGCTGATCTTACTAGGGTGGATCTCACCCTGCTGTACTGGATCTGGGTCGACCACTAAATCTTGAGACTTGGCCTCAGTTGGTGTGCTCCAGTCTTTTTTGGAAGCTTTACTGGCAAACGCCAGTTCCCAAGTATTGGAGTTGGTTGATTCGTGATCTACCTGGAGGGTGGATGCTGCCGCTCTTCTTGCTTTGGGCGAAGTTGGTGTAAAGATGACAGTCGCTAACCTCTGGAGTGGGTGGACGCGAAATTTCCGCTGGGCTGGAAAAGCCTACTTGGCTGCTAATCGTGCGACTAAAGTCGCGCTCGTCTCTTAAAAGCGGAGATTGAAGACCTCTAATGTTCCCAGTCATAGAGAATATAGCTGTTCCAGGGTCTTTAAGAAAGGAGAACTTAGTATAAATCTTGGGTTGATGCGAACATATCCTTTTCATTGCTGGTGTTCCGTCAATCGTTACAAGATTAACTGGATCCGTTAGTGCAAGTTTTTTTACTGGAGGTACCGAAGATAGTACAGGCTGTACAAGTCTTTGTGACTGTTGTGGTAGCTGGAAGGCAGTAATGAGGGAGGGTGGAGCAGCAAGGATCTTGACTTGTTCATTTTTGTTTAGCGGTTGAGTTGTGGGTGGATTTGGTGTTTCCATTACTGTAAGGGGTGAGGCCTCTGTGTTATTTATGTTTTTGTTACTTGTACTTGAATCAAGTTCCTTGGGGTTATTTGAGTTTGTTGGAGATGTTGACTCAGGTTTCCCCAGTTTTCTTTTCCGCGATCTCAATGTAGAGTTGGGTTTTGGTTGTTGCCTGATCAAGCCAGATCTCATTGCGCTCCCTTTATTGTTTGGCCTTAGAGCGTTTTTATATTCCAATAGGCTGACAAGATTGCTCTAAGGGCTAAGTAGCAGGTTGATGGATTGGTGGGCAGGGGGATTTGAGGTGTTTGCTTGGGCCCCTGCTTTCAACCCAGACGGTCTTGGCCGTGCCACCACTACTGCGAGCAAACTGTGGTGGGACCTGTACCGCTGGCCCAGACGCCCACGCCTCTCTCCTCGCCTCCTTCCTCCTTCCCCTTCTCCTTCACGGAGCACACAACCCCAGCTCCCCACCTTGCCCCCCTAATTACCGCTGCGGGTGTGGCTCGCTCGCTTAAGGGGGCTCTGAGCAGAGAGAAAACAGTGCTTTTGGGGCTTGTGGCTCGGAGCTCAACACTTTGGGGGGCCCGGAGCCTGCTGGATTCTTTCTCTGCAGACCTGGGAGCAACAGCTTCCGTGCTAGCGATGAGACTGTCTCACCTGGTTCTCACCCTCTCCAAACCGTGGCCCCCGGTGAGCCAACCCCCTGGCCCGGGGTGGTGCAGGGTGGTTTCTGTGGTTCTGTAGTTCTGCTTTGGCTGCTGGCTTCCTTGTGATTTCTTGCCGCAGCCACTGGTTATCCGCTGGGCAGCTCGTTACCGCCGCTGGTCCAGGCACAGGGTGAGGCTGCCGGGTGAAGGCTGGCGGGAGAAGGCGGACGAACAGTTAACGCTGAACACGGGTGGGCGAGCACTTCGGGCAGGCAGGCAAGCCCCTTGGCAAGCACCTCGACTTCTGTGACTCAGCTGGCCCCTGCCGTCCCGGCCATCATGGCAGAGCAAGCCACCGGCGCACCTTGCACCTCGCTCCTGCTGGGCTCGTCAGCGGGCGGGCGGGCTGGCTCTCTCCGACCTGCAAACTGTGAGCTGGAATCTGTGAGCTGCAAACTGTAAACTGGGACTGCAGTGAATTAGGCAGGGAGTATGAGGTTGTAAACAACTGGCAGGGGGAGGAAGAGACTCGCAGGTGGACCGTTCTTACTGCCCCCGCGGCCGCTGCTTGTCCTCCACTCGAGACTGCTCCTCGGCCCCTCGGCACCCCACCTCCTCCGGATCGCAGCACACACCTCTGCTCGCAGACTCTCACAGGCTGCCTGTGTTGTGATGGGGGCAGTAGCACCGGTTCTCTGGGTGCTGGCCGTGTGGAAAACCGGGTCCGGGTCTCTACCGCGATTTGCCGCGATTTGCCGACTCTCTCCCGGTCCTAGGTCCTAGATCCCAGGGGAGAGGGGGGCCGGGCGTCCTCAGGCGGCAACGGCGGCAGCTGCCTCTTCTTGCTGGCTCTCGCTCGCCTCGCTCGCCTCTCCTCGTAATCCAGCGCTGCACTGCACTGCCACCTAGAGTATGTCTACAACAACTAGGCAGAAACACAAGAATGAGATTAGGCCTTGTCCACCATTTGGTAGCATTTCCTTGTGTTAAAAAGTATCCTACTTCCCCATGTGATGGACATACTAAACAGAGCACTTCGCACTTTCTCCTTATATGTGACTTGTATTTGAACCTCCGTATAGCTTTCCGTAAACCTTTGTTTAAAAAGTACCGCACTTTAACTACGAATGCTGCTATGAGTCTGCTGTTTACCATGCAAGAGCCTGATATTTGTTTTTATACTGCGATTTATATTTTAAGATCAATTAATTTAAGGAAAAGTATGATGTTTTAAAAGTGCACCAACAGTCAAGAATGTACTCCATTTATATAATGAATTGTATAGGTTTAATCATGTTTTAATATGTGCTTGTATGGTCGTTTTTATTTCAACCGAATAAAGCTTATTGAATTGAATTGAATTGATATGTATGGGCAGGAAGCAATGAGACAACTGGGAGATAGTAATTGTTATGAGGTGATTTCTGTGGAAGAATATACGATTTGTGTGAGCACTTTTCAATCTAGGCTAAAATATTGATATGGAGAAACTATTTTAAATCAGTATGAATACAATTTTTTAAGATCTGGACACCCCAGAATTCCTTCATTCTATCTATATGGATTCTCCAACTGCAATACAGATCACTGTGTGTATTTGTTGTCTTGCCCATGTTCCCTAATGTATGTAGGCACTACTATCTTGCAAAAACCACAATTGATGGACAGAATGCAGAACAATGTCATACATTACTACTATCTTCCCACTGAAGAAGCGCATATTGGAACATCAGAGCACATTTAGGAATCATGATTTCAGTTATTCAGTAGCAAGACGTTTTTATGATCAACACAAAAGTGATCCAGGGTTGCTGAATTACTTTGCAGTAGACAGGGTTTCCAACAATGTAAGAGGAAGAAACAGGGTGATTAATCATTTGGAATCTAGATATATCCTAGACCTTCATATAAAATGTCATGCTGGTTTGAACAGAGTTGAGGACATGGAAATTCATTTAGGTTGACTACAAATAATTTGATGTGACATTGTGAGGCAGGAATGAATGTGCTTCCCTACAAACAATGTGACTGGTTATAAGACCCTTTTCTTGGATTTTATGAATTAAAGAGATTGTCTCCCATGTGTAGCTTCCCCCACCAGATTTATGTTTATTTATTGATATTTTGTATATGGGTATCTATATATATAAAAACGAAAGTATGCCTGTTTGTCCTTTATGCATTACTACACCATTCATCCGATCGGCATGAAACTTTGGGAAGTTGTTAAGTACACTCCTGCGAAGGTTTCTGGCAAAAAAGAAAAATTTGTTAAAAGTTGTTGAGTACACTTCCACGAAGGTTTCTGGCAAAATAAAAAATAAATTAAAAAATGTGTTAAATATCGGCCCCCCCGACCCCCCCCAGGGCCCTCTTAATCTTTCCAATACTGAACGTTTACAGTTTCCGGTGCAACTCGCTTTTGCAGTGACCATCAACAAAGCACAAGGACAATCGCTGCAAGTGTGTGGACTAGATTTGGAGAATCCGTGCTTCTCACATGGCAACTGTATGTGGCCAGCTCACGCGTCGGAAAACCTTCTGATTTATTCGTGTACGCACCAGACGGAAAAACAAAAAATACCGTGTATCCACAAGCACTCGAATAAATAAACAGAATTAAAACAACACTTTACAATATTTTCCATATTAAAATGAATAAGTTTCAATAAAAATGACACAATGCAAATTAAAAGTTATCATAACAAGCTTCCTTAAATTTCCTTTCTTCTGAGATCGCAGCAACGCGCGACGGGTAAGCTAGTTTATGATAAAAATATAAATTATGGTACAATTTGATGTATATAATGAGTATTTATGCTCTGGTATTTGGAATTTTTCCTACACAGTTGAATATCTCTATATATATATATGTGGTTGTGCCTATTTATTCTTGTTTATAAGTATGGTTGTACCTTTAGATAATTTATTGGATATAGATTTATGTATGCATCTGAATTTATTCATATGTATTTATATTTATCTATATACTGTGGGGGGGGGGTGAAAGGGAGAGTTGTTATCAGGGTGCCTTGAAGGGATATCTAGAAGATTTGTACATCAATAGATGAATGTATCAGACAGTATCAAATATGGGCACTGGCCCAAGATCAAGTTTCTTCGCTGACCTCTGATTTCCCATGTCAAAGTACCATGCACAATGAATTTAACATAATTGCATGTATACATATATTTAGGAAAGAGTTAAAAAAACTTTTTGTTTAAAAATAAAACAATAAACAAAAAAATATATAAGGTAATCTAACCCCAAGAAATTGACCTGTGGAATATAAATCATGGCTGTGAGTAAAGGGTGAAGATAAATACGAAAGTATGGTATCCATATCCATGATGGGGAATTTTAAAGATCGCTTTTGCCATTGGTCTGTGTAACTTTGAGAAAGGCTGGAATCATCTGAAACACGTCAGGACGGACATGCTGCAATAAAGTACTTAAAATTCTATACCTTGTCTGCAGTGCCCACTTTTTCTCTTGTCTGGCGAAAGAAATTTTTGGCAATACATTAATCTATCTATCTATATATATATATATCTATCTATATATATATATATATATATATATATATATATATATATATATATATATATATATACATATATATATATATATATATATCTATTATCTATCTAGATATATAGATATAGATATAGATATATATACACACATACACACACACACACACATATATATATATATATATATATATATATATATATATATATATATATATATATATATATATATATATATATATATATATATATATATATATATATATATGATGTTGGCACTGACTGTTATGCACACATGGAGGAAACAATCTCCAAAGTGCAACACTAAGAACAAGATAGAAGGCAGGCCTCCTAGCTGAGCAGTCTGAGAACCCAGAGAAGAACCCCAGCATTGCATCCCAGAATCTGAGGGACAGACATCTGAGACTAGTTCATCCATCTGTCTACATCTCTCATCAAAAAACCCTTTTCTCTTGGATGTAACCCTTCAACACTAATTTATTCAAAGTTGTGTGTTGAGGGGGGCTCTTTTCGCTGGCAAATCAGGTGAGTGGACCCTCACATTTTTGGCTCATTACTGCTCTACCTATACCTTAACTGGCTGCAATGTTTTAAGACAATTAAAAACAAGCATTGGTAATTGCATTAGGTTTCGCCACTGCGGTTAATAAGAAGCTGTTTTATGTTTTAATTTGTAGCTTACTGAGTAGTTGTACAATTTAAGTTACAGAAAGTCTGTTAAAGTGTTATGACTTGTTTATGTACAAAAAGGCAGTACATTGTGCTGTTACTAGGGGTATAGTGCCAGTAAGTAATAGCAAAAATGTTAAAAATGAAATGAAACAGACTTAATTGATATAATTGTAATATTATGTATTTAGAGGAGTTCTGACAACTTTGGGCCCAGTTCCATGGCCCCTGCTGCACCATTCAAATAATGCCAGAGTGCTCGCAAGATAACTATCAGTGACTGCCTGTTTAGTAGTAAACTATTGCAATATTTGGCGTTTAGAGGAGTTCCTACTGCTTTGGTCCCCGGTGTCACTGCACCTGCTGCACCATTGAAATCATGACCCTGCTGCCTGCAAGGTAACTACACTTGTGACTGCTTATTTAGTAGTTAATATAGCAATATTTGGTGTTTAGAGGAGTTCTGACAACTTTTGGCTCGGTTCCACTGCACCTGCAGCAACATTGAGACAATGGTCCAAGGGCCCCTAGGAAGAGTGTGTCAGAAGGACCCTGGCTTCTACCTCGCCTTCATCTCGTGTCGTGTCCCAGAGATCCCTGGCACTCCAAGGCTCTCGCACGCAGCCTCAGCGCCTCCCTGGTTACGCGTGATCAGGTGACGTTGGAACCTCGGAGTCTGTGACGTCAGCGCCTGCTGATTCCGAAGACAGCTGCATCGGGCTTCATTGAGCAGAATGTCTGGAGCTGGGAAGGAGCAGCAGCAGCCATAGGAGCCAAAGAGAAAAAAAAGAACCTGCTGTCTGGGTGAAAACAGTTTTAATTCCCCATGAGCTACAGAAATCCACCGCCTTATACGGGTCCTGGCCCATCTGCACCATACCCGCCATATACAAACCAGCCAGGTGGTCCAGTCCCTAATGCATACCCTGGTTACCCACCTGGACAAGGGGGACCTGGTTATCCTCCAGGACCTGGCTACGGAGGTCAGCCGAACTATCAAGGATATCCTCAATACGGTTATCCTCCAGGACCAGGGTATGGACAGCCTCCCAAAAACACAGTATATGTTGTAGAAGAGCGCAGAAGAGATGACGCCGCAGGAGCAGCCTGTCTAACCGCCTGCTGGACAGCGGTCTGTTGCTGCTGCCTCTGTGACATCATAACATAAGTACTGACCGAGCCCTGCACGCCAATACCTCGTAAATCTACAGCCCTATGCATCCAGATCTGATTTTGTTAACGTTGTCTTTCTACTACTGTTAATTAGAGCTTTTTGTCAAGACAACATTACTTGTATTGGTTATCTTTAAATGTGTGATGATACATGCCTCTCCTAATTGGGGCCATCACTTTTTTAAAGTATGTTTCATAACTTTATGTTGTAAGAGAATAGGCTGAATAATTTATGATGAAAGGTTTCTGAAGAAAAAAAGTCTTTATCCTTCTAATGTACTTTCTTAAACTTAAATGTGCAGTAATACTTTGTTTATTGGCCAATGCTTAGATAAAAAAGTAGACACAGTATTTGTAACTGTTTTCTTTTATTTATTAAGTTTCCTTAGGATGACTAAAATTCGAAATGTGTAAACAAAACAAAAGAGAAACCATGGGCGTAGTGCCTGTTGGATAACTCACTTGTGGCTGCCTGTTTAGTAGTAACGGTTAGCAATATTCTGCATTTAGTGAAACCCCTAGATCTTTTGGCCCCTGTGCCACTGCACCTGCTGAACCATTCAAATCATGACCATGTTGTCTAAAAGGTAACTGAACTTGTGACTACCTGTTTAAAAGAAAAATATAGCAATATTAGGTGTTTACTGGGTTGCCTAGAGCTTTTGGTCCTGGTGCCACTGCACCTGCTGCACAATTCACATCATGACCCTATTGCCTGCTAGATAAAAGCACTTGTGACTGTCTTGTTTAGTATTGAAATTTAGCAATAATCAGGGTTTAGTGGGGTCCCTAGAGTTTTTGGCTCAATGCCACTTCACCTTCTGCACCATTAAAATCGATTCCCTTTTTAATGCAGGGTAACTGCAATTGTGACTGCTTGTTTAGTAGCCAAATATAGCAAAAGTATGCATTTAGTGGAGTTCTGACAATTTTTGGCCCTGGTGCTACTGCACCTGCTGTAACATTCAAATCATGACCCTGTAGTCTGGAAGGTAACTGCATTTGCGGCTGCCTGTTTAGGAATCAAATATAGCAATATTTGGTGTTTAGTCCAGTGCCTGGAGCATTTGATCCCAGTGCTGCTGAACTATTGAAATAATGACCCTTGTGCCTGCTAGATAACTGCATTTATGACTGTCTGTTAGTTGTAAAATATAGCAATATTTGGTATTTAGAAGGGCTCTGACAACTTTTGGTCCTGGTGCCACTGCACCTGCTGCACCATGGAAATCATGACCCTGTTGTCTGCAAGTTAACTGCTCTTATGACTGCCTATTTTGTTTTAAATATTAGCACTAATCTGGGTTTAGTGGGGTCCCTAGAGCTTTTGGTCCCAGTGCCACTGCCCTTGCTACAACATTAAAATCAAGTCCCTTTTAACTGCAAGGTTACTGCAATAGTGACTGCCAGTTTAGTAGTCAAATATAGCAATATTATGTGTTTATAGGAGTTCTGACAATGTTTGGGCCCGGTGCTACAGCACCTGCTGCACCATTCATATCATGATCCTGTTGTCTGCAAGGTAACTGCACTTAGGGCTGCCTATTTAGTAGTAAAATATAGCATAGCTCTTGTATATTAACTTTATTTTCAACGTGCAATGTTTATTACAACTTTTAGAATTTGAACATAATGACCAAATAGATTAAGTTGAGAAAATGAATTTGATAATGTTTACAAAGTGCAAAGAAAGGTATTGAGGCATGGATAGGAAATGCCACAAAAGTTCCAAGGATTAAGTATATGCTTTACACAACTAAGTAATAACAAGCATTGGCATAGCCAATAGGTCTCGCTTTTGGGACCTTATAAGTATTTAGTTATGCAGCACAATATCCTTGGTGCAACAACATTAACCGTTGCATGGCTAAACACTTACAAGGTCCCCCAAGGCGAGACCTATTGGCTATGCCAATGCTTGTTTTGATAGGTGCTTCTCAGTACTTTGAGTACGGGTGACCGGCTGCTGGAGCACCATTTGAAAAGGCAAGATTACGTCACTAAAGCCCACATAGACCCTACAAGGCATATCTTTATGCGAAGGGCAGAAGACCGTGCTAGGAAAAACAATAGAGCTACAGCTATAATTTCTTTGCAGCTGGGCTCCGTAAAGATGGGGAAAAAGTATAAACTAAATGAAAGCACTGAACACCGCTCTTATTGGCGATGCATGAGAGTCTTGCAACTTCTCACTGCTCCCACCAGCCCCAACTGCTCATACGTATGGAGCAACTTTTATTTGCTGGCATGCTTCTCTCCATGCCTTACAAACAACAAGATTATCTTAACCAGGATGGCGCAAACAATGAACCATATAGTCCGCTGCATACCCTGGGAGCAGTCGGGTTGGAGCTTATGAACTCAAAGCAACGCTTTGTTAATTCTGAAAGCTAACGCTCTGACAGGGAGACAAACTGTACCACTCTGCTCTCAGCGCCATGCTCCTAGTGGGGCACACATGTTAAAATGAACTGCTGCTTCGGTCTACCCCCCAGTGGTTTTCATAGCTAGTGTGGATTATTTTATTTTTTTCGAAGTGTCCCAACAAGATGTCCAGGAGATGAAGTTCCAGATACTATGAGGTGTGGCTCGTCCACACAATCTGAATTTAAGGTGGGCCCCTCTGGTTCCACACAAGCGAACCAAAGGATATTATTAGCCTTTCACCTTGGAAATTCAGCTCACCTTCTCTGCAAACGCCGCTCCTAAAGGATTGCTTCACTGTGCTGTATAAAAGTTTTCATTAATTAATAACTGGGTTCTTGTTTGCCTGCCCTTCTCTGAAGTAATATACTCGTTAAATATTCCCAGCCTTTGAATGCCTGCCTGCAGGCACAAGCGTGTTCATTCAAGAAGTCATGTGCTCCGAGCCTGCACGTGGGGCAGGGCTGGGCGGGGAGCCCTGTAGTGTGCCTGCTGCAGAGTGCAGGCAGGGGATGGCCTTACGGAAACCTGCAAGGATTTCAGCGCTGAGCAGGAAGTGAAGAAACAAGCTCGGCAAGCACTCAGCTGCTGAAACTGGAGGCCACGCGCACTTCACCAGCTGTGCGAGGGAATTAGGTAAACCATTCTTTTCGGTCACCCGTAGATAGCGACTGCCAGCCCGGTCCATGTGGTGACCGTGCGCTTGTTCTGCAGGCTGTAATGCAAAATACAACGCGCCTTTCAATGTCCCAAGCAGGGTTAATGTAAGTGACTGCTTAGAAAGAAATGTCATCACCTGTGCCCCCCCTTGATTTTCTTTCTCTGTAAACATATTATAGTGGCACTTGATAGAAGAAAAATGTAGTTGCACTACTTACTTGTGGTATGTATTTTAAACATGCACACTTTTTATTGGTATGTATTTGAAACGTGCACACACTTTATTTTCTTTTAAAGCATGACTTCTGATGCGGCTGCGCACGGCCCCATCGTGCCGTGTGCGCTTGGGGTCCTCCGGCAGGTGGCCAGCGGCTAAGCCCTTAGAAGCAAGAGTGTGAGTGCCAGATAAGTAGAGCAGCCGGGAAACAGCGAGGTGCTGAGCAACTAAAAGAACAAGCGCACGTGAAAAAAAAATAACAAGCTACGAGACGCGCTCTGTGGTGGGGGAGTGACATTGAAGTGAGGCGCACGCGATTGGCTGAGCGAGAGGAAAGCCATATGAAGCCTCTGCTCTTGCCTGTGCGCGTAACCGCACATTGTTTGCCACACAAAGCTGTAATCGGACTTTTAAAACTCCACTCCTAAATGTCTCGCAGGGCAGCGCATGCGCTAACTCAGGTGAGACCTGAAAAGCAAGCTGTTAAAATCTGCCTGCCTTTTCCATGGAAATAGAGCTTATCCCGGCATCCTGACAGTGAATGGGACTTAAACAGTGTGAACAGCTTTAGTAGAAGTATCATAAATGCATGTATCCAGGTGAAGTTAACAAAATAAAAGTTCCACACAAAAGTGAATTAACACAACAATTCGGCATTGCGAACTGATAAGAGCACTTTTTTATAATATATTACATACAAGAGATTTTATAAGCACAGCGCGCTATGCAGGCGAAACCTAAAAATGGAGTTGAGTATGAATTGAAGGAATATCTGAACCTGCACATTTCTTTCAAAAGGTGAACTGCATTTGGATGGTTTTATTTTGAAACAAGGTTAGGATGGAGCTTTCAGAAAGAATTAGGCATCCTTCTTGCTCCCAAGAAGTTTGATTCTGTCATACTAGTGGCCATATAATGAAGTGGTTTTGGTATTTGTGAAGAGGTCCCAGATGAGTTCTCAGAAAAATAAGTGGTTTTCTATAAAATTGATAACACAAGATAAAGGTATACTACTCATGTTATACACGAAGTGCATCCAATACCACACTCAATGAAACAAGCATTGGCATAGCCAATAGGTCTCGCCTTTGGGACCTAATAAGTGTTTAGCCATGCAACAGTTGATGTTGTTGCTCTAAATATATTGTGCTGCATAACTAAATACTTATAAGGTCCCAAAAGCAAGACCTATTGGCTATGCCAATGCTTGTTCCTCGGGGCACCAGTCTGTACAACGATGACCTATGCCAGATCCTTCGGAGCACCTGACTGTACAACGATGACCTATGCCAGAGTGAAACAGCCACAATATAAAATATAAAAATGGAAAAATCAACAACATTGCTACATTTGCATTACAAACTATTAACAAAACGTGCCCAGTTGTTATATTAATAAGAACAAAAATCTTTCAAAAGTTGGATGACCAGGTTAACTATTTCCATATCTCCTCAAAAGAGAAACGGGATCATGCAGTAGACATTGAATTAATGGTTTAAATGTGCATATCAGCACTGTGAAGAAAAAAAACACAAAAGCCCGTTTCCCTAGGTGGGTAATGGGAGTGTGCCTTTCAAACAAGGATGTGTGGTTTGTTTTTTTCAACATGATGTGTTTAAATAAAAGCCAGGCTGGTCTTTTCGCCCAGCTTCACCTCTTCTCCCCAGGGTTTGCATCTTCTTTCCAAAAGCCATTGCTCTGCGTGAATGGTGAGCAGGGGGAGGCTGGCGGGCAATACAGACAAAATGCTCTACTGGCACATTTCAAAGAGAAGACACATTGCGCAAAGAAACACCTTTTCCGAGGTTGGCACTTCAGCCAAATGACCCCAAATTAACCTTAACAAGATATCTGATTTCAAGCCTTCTGCTCCCACCACCGAACAGGGGTGTTTGATGTGATAAAGCGCCATGTTGTTTGAAAAATTGTAGGGATGCATCATATCCGTCCGTAGTCAGCACCCGCATATTTAGAGGATTATATTAACGTGTGATTTTAGAAATGTAGGACTAATCAAGAGTGTTGCAATGTGTAGAATTATGCTCATATTATTTGAAGATTAATGTAGTGCTTAGTTGAGAGAATAATGCCTTAAGTAACTTAGAATTAATTGCTTTATGTGTAAAATGTGCATTGAGATTGAACATGCCATATTAAAGTTGCACATGTAGGCTGCTTATGAAGAATCGTGATGTTTTAACATGAGAATAATGTTTGCTAATGTGAAATGTAATGTTAGGATTGATTAATGAAATGCTTATGTTGTCGTGTTAGAAATTCATTTAAAAGAGTGAAGGCCTGAGACATGAAAACGCCAGCAGAGGCCTGACTGTGGTTTTCTAAGCATAACTAGAATTGTAGAGTTGGAAATATACCTTGGGAAAGAAGCTCATGTTTGCAGTTGAATTTTGAATCGTAACTTAGAGCGTGCAGGGGAATTGTTTCTCATGCATTTCTTTTGCAGGTGCAAGGCCATGTAGCTCGTTAGGTAGAATGAGCCATTGTTTAGAAGTAAGACTGGTAGGAGAAGGGACGAAGGGAGTCTACAGGAATGTGCAGTTGCAACTTTTGGTGGAGAAGGTGCCTGGGACCCAAGGACACAGCAACGGTTTCTGGAAGAAGAAGGTGTGATGCTGGAAAAATACAAGCGGTACAAGGGGCTGCACCTGCTGAAGGAAGAGTGTCATGGGCGTATCCATTATTTTTGGGATTTTGTATTAGGGAAAGTGCCCTGAGGGTGGAGAGTCAGTTCGGTTGCTATTGAAGCTAGGGTCAGTTGGGTTTAGACTGGGTCCTGTCTAAGGGAGTCCAATTGGATTTGCAGTTAGACATGGTTCTTAGTTTGGACTAGGCAGGGGAAACTAAGGAGCATCTTAGAATGAGCGCTGTAGTTTAGGCTGCTTACCTGGAAAAGTGAATGTGCTTCTTAGGGAGCCTTCACAGCTGACACATGTTTCTCTTGCCTGGGAGGTATGTTGAGTAGGGATGTTACTTTAGAATTAGTGTAGGAACAGACTAATCTTTTCTTTCCCATTGGAACAGATGCAGTCGATTTTTTCAGTGGGCACAGTTATCGCATGCCTGATGCTTCTTGAATTAACTTTGCTCTTTATATTGAGTTGTCTGAGACTCCTGCGTAGGATTATGTTCGTATTAGTGCCAGTTTATTTCTTGAACCTCTTGCTGAGGTGCTTGTATGTCCAGTTGTTTTTGGCTTTGTAATACATTTTTAATTTTTTCTTCGGAGTTAGTGGTCCTTCAGATTAAATGCGTTGGCTTAGGAAATCTGTCAAAAAGGTCAAAAATTTAAAGAATTTCCTTCACACTTCCATGCAGACTAAAGAGACCCGTCAACCGGGGATTCCTCAGAGTGGTAAGGTGAAAATCTAGGTGGGAATCCCAGCGTCATCAGTTGGTAGCCAGAGGACGGTTAGTCTCTGGAAGTAAGGGAGTTCTAGATTAGGATAAGAGTTTCCCCGCGGCCCATAGAATTCAGGTGATGACCGTTCACTGGATTACCGGTGGAAGACGGCGTTTCATGTAAACTGATGGAGAGTGAAGGTGCGGCGAAAAGCAGTAAGATAACTGAAGGAAATGAGGAGTTGACCTTTTTCCAGATATGGAACTTTTAGATTAGAAGTGTTATACCAATTAAAAACGATTATGGATTCTTTGCGACCTTTGCCTAGATCAACACAGTTCGAAGCATTAAATGCGTGGATTAGGGCGGCACACGAGAGAAACAGGGACAGGAGACAGGAGCAAGTGAAGAGGTCAGTCAGGGCGTTTCAAGATGCGAGATGGAACGCATTGGAAAAGACATGGAGAGTACAGACGATTGAGGGGGATAAGTTTTATCCATTGTTGGTCAAGTCAGGGTATGCGCAGAAAAAGAAAGTTGAGGATGAAGACAGTGATACTGATTATAGCTTGTTAGAAAGGATGTTATCTGAGAGACCACCTCCGTACAATCCGGAGTTGGAGGGGGACAGATCAGCTCCGTTGGAAGGAAGTAGTGAACCACAAGCTCCACCGTGTTCTGGAGTAGTGGGAAAACTCTCAATGGGGGAAATGCAGAACGCTGAAGGTGTCACTTCTCAGAGGTTACCGGATGCTCTTTGGGTGCCGGTTACTATTGGTCCCATAGTGCCAGTGTACAACGCAGAGCAGGTGAGGAATGGAAGCTCATCACAGACAGGAATGGAAGGAAGTGCTGGCTTTGGAGGGAACAGTGTAGTGAATGAGCTGGTTCCATCACCGCAACCTGTAGAGTCGAGCACACAGTTGCCGGCTACAGCAGATTCGTCAAGAGGACCGATGGTTCTGAGAGGGCCCAAACCAAAATGCCTGGGAGAGTTGAGGCCAGATCTGAGGCCATGGGAGTCATTTGAAGGGACTCAGGGGACCGGTCAAGAGAGGACTGGGATCATAGGAGTGCCGACAATAGAGTGGCTTTAAGGGACACCTTTGAAGTGAATAGGTGCAGAGAACAGGACAGTGACTTCAGAGAGTCGAGTGGTGCATCTAGTCGAGGTATCCTTAGGACAGCAATAAGGGCAAAGAGGTTAGATGTGATGCGATTGAAAGCAGAAGTTTACAAGATTGTTGAAGGGAACTTGCCTATAGAGAGAGTGGAACAAGTTGAGCCAGACAAGTTGTTGTTTGTAGCACAGGATATGACTCATAAAGCAAGATCCGCACATGAGAAATTAACTGAATTGGCAAACAGATACAATGTGGATTTGTCTAAAACAAAACTGTTGCAGGGTGGTCACCGGTTGCATTATACTGATCAGGATTTGGATGAAAAGAGGGTGATTGGACTGAAGACCCACATCAGAGAACTGATTATAGGGATATGATCATGGAGTAGGCTTGACAAGTGGGAAGAAAGATGATCCAAGAAAAAGAGCGTTAAGAGAAATGCAGCAGAACCACCGCCTCCGGGAGGGGGATAGCAGGAATTGGGAACTACCCTTTATGAGAGGTAGCTAGTAGAGGGTATGTGCATGTGGCTTGGAGTAGAGGAGATTTGGCGGCATTCACAAATGATTTCACAAAAGGGAGAGAGAGCCCAATTGAATGGTACAAGCAGGTTGAGAGGTCAAGATTTCAAAGGTGTTGTGTTGTTCTGAGTGACTTGTGGGTAGCTTGTAAGGATGCAGTCGAATGGCCCACATCTGAACCGGACAGGGAGGTTCTCACTAATGGCCCATCACCTCTTGTCATGAAGAAGTATGAACAGGTGATTACGTGGTTGAAAGCTAAGGTACCACAACAGGACATTGATTGGGTGAAAATAGATCGAACAGTTCAGGAGCCAAAGGAGACAGTGCATGAGTACTACGAAAGGTTGTTGCAAGTCTTCAAGCAGTACTGTGGGTTGGATGTAATGGATCCTAGGGATATGGGACAGTTTGTGTCGAAGTTTGTCCTGGGATTGAGACCTGAGATTTGCCTTCTGATCCAGCAGCATTTAATATGCTGGTAGAATAAGCCGCTGGACGAAATATTGAGGTATGCCAGATATTGTAGTGATGAGATTGATTTGAAGCATAAGAAACTCAAGGATAAACTGAGCTGGTCCAGATGCAAGATGCTGATAAGGGAGGCCAAGTACAGTCAGGAGAATGTACCCTGGGAAGGAAACAGAATGGTCAGAATAAGGCAAAGGGAAGCACAGACGATTTTAGGGCAAGGGTGGATTTGGCAACTATGAAAAGGACCACTGAGTGTCATCAGTGTCATCAGATTAGACACTGGAGATGCGAGTGTCCCTTGAATCCTGGAAATCAGGTACAGCAGGTGGAAGAAGTAGTGCAGGGACCCGAGCCCGAAGTGACAAAGTCGTGGCAAGATCAAAGTTGACCAAACGGGGGGACTTTGGCTCCGCGAGTACAGGTTCCCCTGCCCTCGAAGATCCTGAAAGGGACTCAGACTCACCAGCAGATGCCTCTTTTTGATGAGGGTGACAACTGTTATCTAGACCCGTTGGCATGACGGTGCCTGAGGGGGGAGGAAGACTGCACTCTTGGGGCAGTCTTGCAGGTAGACCAGTGGGGACCATTTGTGGAAGCTGATGTTGCTGGTCACCCTACCACCTTTCTGGTTGATACTGGTGCTACCCGTTCTACTGTAAGATCTGCAGTAGTCCCCAACCTACCCCTCTCGGGATAAAGCATCCAAGTTGTAGGTGTTGCAAATAAGAAAATAACAAGCCCTTTGACAGAGCCGATACCTGTGAAAATAGGAACGTTTCGAGATCAACACCAGTTTGTGGTGTGTGATTCGAGCCCTGTGTGTTTACTAGGGAGGGATCTCCTGTGTAAACTCAATTACAGCATCTATTGTACCCCTAAAGGAGTGGAACTGCAAACCAATGAGGATGATGCTGCTTTTAAGGTCGCAAATCAACATTTGTGTATCGAGATGTACCCTGTCGTGACAGTGGAAGAGCTTCCACTGGATTTGAGAGATTCGGTCTCACAGGAAGTGTGGGATTTCACTGGTGAGGACATAGGCTTGATCAAAGGAGTTGAGCCTGTCAAGATTCAGGTTAAGCAGAACATTGACTTTCCGAGAACACCCCAGTATAATTTGACCCCAGAGACGATTGCAGGGATAAAACCTGTGGATGAGTCCATGATCAAGCAAGGGATCATGTAACTCGCCTATTATGGCGTTGCAGAAACCGAGCGGGAAGTTTAGAATTGTGCAGGATTTGCGCCGGATAAACAACATAGTTGTTCCCTGCTGTCCAGTGGTACCGAATCCATCTGTAATATTGTTTCAGATTCCATGTCAAGCGAAATGGTTCACCGTGATTGACCTTTGTCAGGCTTTCTTCTCGATTCTATTGCATGAGGAGAGCCAATTTCTTTTTGCATTTAAGCTGGAAAAACGTGATTTAACATGGTGTCGTATCCCACAGGGGTATACAGAGAGTCCATCGATCTTTAATCAGATCTTGAAAAAGAAACTTGAGAGTCTTGTACTGCCACAGAACTCTGTTCTCGTACAGTACATTGACGACCTCCTTGTTGTGTCAAAAACTGAGGATGCGTGCAGGGTTGATACCATCGCCTTACTGAACCATTTGTCAGAGATTGGACATAAAGTGTCACCAGATAAGCTACAATACTGCTTGAATGAGGAGCAGTATTTGGGTCACCAGATGGAAAAAGGCAAGAGGAAGGTGTCACCAGACAGGATGGAGGCAGTAATGGGAATGCGCCAGGACACCGACTGGTAATAGCGCGCGTTATAAGTGTTATAATAAATAAATAATATAATAAATGATGGTGCCTTCTACTCAGAGAGAAGTCAGGATGTTCTTATGGATGGTTGGCTTCTGTTGTAAGTGGATTGCCAACTTTTCATTGAAAGCGAAGCCCTTGCAGAAACTGACGCACAAGGATGTAAGTGATCCGGTACCATGGGACGATGACTGCATGAAGGCATTCTAAGAATTGCGAGAGGACTTTTGTCGTGCTCCGGCATTGGGGATGCCTGACTACAACAAACCTTTTTCACTATTCTGTTGTGAGCGAGAAGGGTGTGCATTGGCAGTTTTAGTCCATGATCATGGAGGTGTTCATAGACCAGTTACCTACTTTTCAGCTGCTTTAGATCCAGTAGCTTCAGCGTTGCCCAGATGTCTCAAATCCGTTGCTGCAATGGGTGTCAGCATTGAAAGGAGTGAAAGTATTGTCATGGGTCATCAATTAATGGTTTATGTTCCACATTCTGTAGAATTGTTAATGACCAGGACCAAGACTCAGCACCTGACAAATAATAGGCTCACACGCTACGAGCAAGGTATACTTGCTGCGGAGAATGTGACCCTCAAGAGGTGTTCTGTTTTGAATCCTGCGACATTGATGCCCTTGCCAAACACACTTGATGAAGATTGTGTGGACCATGATTGTCTTGATGTGACTGAGCTTTGCACCAAACCGAGACCTGACATTGTTGATGAACCATTGCTTGACCCTGATGAGATTGTCTTTGTCGATGTTTATGTTTAAGAGACAGTGTTGGTCGTTTGAGAGCAGCTTTTGCTGTATGTACCATTACAGGAGTAGTTCGAAGCTGCATGCCTGGAAGTAGTATACTCTGCTCAGTTGGCTGAGATCATTGCTTTGACTCGTGCTTGCATAGCAGCAGACGAAATTCGAATGACCATTTCCACTGACAGCCAGTACGGGTTTGGTGTGGTTCACGACTTCGGACAGCTCTGGTCCCAGAGAGGTTACATGACATCGTCGGTATCACCCATCCGAAATGGGGAGTTTATGAGGTTGCTTCAAGAGGCCTTGCCATTAACCAAAATGGGGTGACCCAAAAAGTCAAAGACCTGGGTATTATACACTATTGAAATACAGTGGTCTTCAACCATTACTTTCACTCAACTGAATTAATCAATCCATGATCAATGTTGCCACATAGTTATGGGGTATGTCTCTCAGATCAACCCTAAACATTCAATGTCCTAAATCTTTACAACAAAGAAAACAAAATGCAACAGCAGTAATTACAAAATCAGGGGCAATTTTAATTCATTGCCTATGTAAGAGGCGTTTAGGTTTCCCAAAGAGGGCGTGCAAGA
This sequence comes from Lissotriton vulgaris, assembly GCF_964263255.1. NCBI lineage: Eukaryota > Metazoa > Chordata > Amphibia > Caudata > Salamandridae > Lissotriton > Lissotriton vulgaris. Next base: position 345,622,873 of record NC_141699.1, read on the forward strand.
AAATAGAAAATGTCAGGTGCTTAGTAGAAAAGAGTAGATAAAGGCATAGAAATATTCACAATATTATTTACACAATGGATCGGTTGCACAGTTCACCGTCCTACAATCACCTGGCCTATGATATAAATTTTATTCACATTTTTCAATAAATGGAGACATAACTTCCAAAAACATTTTGCACCAAAAAATGTGTCTCACAATCCAGGTATTAAAAGGGGGAAGAGCGTCGACGTTTCGACTCGTCTTAGGGCCTAAAGGTGAGTTGGACCGTGGCCATGCGAGTCTTCATCAGGACTAGTACATTGGACAACCCAAGGAGTAGTGTTGGCCCTGAAATGGAGTAAGGATGAAAATCAGGCTGTTGCATTAAAATTGCGACCAAAATCAGTCTCGCAAAGCCATAGGGCAAAAGGAATTGCTTACCCTATATTGGGGATGGACCAAGTGGAATGTCTTCACTCTTTGTCCCAAGTTTAGTGTTAGCTCCTAAAAACATAATGGTGTGGTCAGATGACTCACTCTCTTGTAATTATTCCAAGAAATCTCCAGACCAAAAATGTACAAACACATCATTACCTTATCCACGAAGCGTAGATAGAGTAATTCTTTCTCATGGTGTTGAATCTCTGTGTTAAAGTAATGAAAGATCCGTAGTCCATAAGTGTAATCCAAGATCATAGCTTTATTCTTCAGTTTAGATCCATAGTATTAAGATATAATCAAGAGACCCCACCAGGAGCAGTTAACCACTGCTCAGCAACTCATACCAACTGACCTCTTCTTACAATCAACCATCTCAACATTCCGATGACATCGCATAGACTAAGCAGCAAGGTAAGGGCATTAACAGAAACAGAGAGAATGCATCAATCACTTACTAGATTATAACACATCCCCCCTTCATCAGAATTGTAAAAATAGATGCATGCAAGATCAAAGTACATACATGCAAATTGACAGAATTAAAGAAAATGTGTGGTGATGGACATGCACACATACAAAGAGTCAACAAGCTTCAAGAATAACACAAAGCTTAAAAACGTAACACTAAAGGGTAATTTTCCAACCCCTTTTTCGTCAACAAGCTTCAAGAATAATACAAAGCTTCAAGATGTCAACAAGCTTCAAGAATAACACAAAGCTTAAAGACGTAACACTAAAGGGTAATTTTGCAACCCCTAACACAGGTTGATATAAATAATTCAACCTACTAACACAGGTTGCTATTGATACTTCAACCTACAAAAACAGGTCGATATAAATACCTCAACCTACAAAAACAAGAGTAAGTCCAGAGAAACTAAAAACCATCTGGGGTGACAAACTTAAGTCACCCAACATCCAAGAAAACAACAGGACTGGGGACACAACATATTCCCCCTACTGCAACCAGACAATACTAATGGGGTGACAGACTTATGTCACCCACAACCAAGAACAGCGGCAGGACTCGGGACACGACACAATCCCCCTACTGCACGCCAGACCATACTTATGGGATGACAGACATATGCCACCCACAACCAAGAATACCCTTGCAGGACTAGGGACACAACATACTCCCCCTTCTGCATACCAGACCAAGAATAACGGCACATTGCCTATGGGGTAACCGACAGAGTATCCACAACCAAATGAGAGAACAATGCTCTCAAAAACGACTTAAAGATAAAGGCAGAAATAACCAATGGGGTGACAGGCTTATGTCACACACAACCAAGAACAGCGGCAGGACTAGGGATAAACCCTCTACTGCATACGCTTGCAGGACTGGGAACATTACCTACTCACACTCCCCTTCTGCATACACTAACAGGACTAGGGACACCACACACTCCCCCTTCTGCACACACCACTGATACTCTTCTGCATACACCACTGATACTGACACACACACTTCCCCTTTTCCATACATAAGGAGCACAACAGATAAAACATACTTGTATCAGTGTACAAAAACAGGACCCAAAGAGAGGCACACTATAGGATTAAAAATAAAGTTGCCTTAGGAAACTACAGTTTGAGCCCCCACATTGCAAAACACACATGTTAAAATGTACAGAAAAAAAAACCTCAAACACCGGTGAGCGATGTCTCACTCGAGGTCCTCAGCAAAAGTTCCAATCTGTTGTCAACAAGAAACGCGAAAACTTCTTAACTGGATAGCGTCCCAAACAGCCTTCATAACTTGCCAATTAATATACCTCTTCAAAAGAAAATGTTGACCTGACTGAACTTCAACAGTAGTAAGTAAGACTTGGCAGGCAAAACGTGGTACCACAAATATCCACAAGATGGCAGTGTTGACAAGGAAAATTGAGTAAAGGACTAGATTGTACTTTAGTAATTCAGAATCGTTTCTTCGCGTTATGATGGAAAACGAGATTCCAGGCAAAACTTAAGCTTTAAGCTTAAAGAAAGTGTAGCGTAAAACCAAATGAAGAAACTTCCGGCACACAACTTCCTTAAAAAGAAAACACGCAATACTCCTTACAGTTCTCTCACTGTGTGATGACCAGGAGAACTGCGTGTGAATGTCCTCTTCATTAACTTAAACCTGCAAACTCATATCGCTCTGATGTGTTAGGTTCCGGTAACCTTGGGAACCAACAAAATGGCCGCTCACGTAGCTTTCCATAGCGCAGTGACGAACTCATGTCTTAAGGGGTCAGAGGTTGTAAACAGGATGATGCGAAGACGCAGGATGACACGTAGAAGACTCTGCTAGTCCACCAGAACCCACGGAGGTTCAACAACGTCATCAGAGTGAGGAGATGACAGCGCAGGGAAAGATCTCTCTCAGAACACCAACGGTAAAACGGTACAAGTCACTTCAGCATACATGCCAACATTTCAGAAGAGCAAAGAGGGAGATAAAAAAAAAAACGGGAGAAAAGGTCCTTGAATCGGGTTACTGGAATGTATGGGCTTTGGAAGTGGCTGCTGCAGGATTTGACATTTGAAATACAAATGCACGTTTTTTTCATACCTTTCAGAAGCATGGAGCGCAATGACAGGCAGAGAGAGGGCGATGCAAGTGTTGTGCACCGGCCTGGAGGTGCATGCTATCTTCCCCCCCCCGTGTGACAGCCCGGGCTAAAACAGCTTCCTGTGCACACACACAGCCCCCTTCTCCCTACCCCCCATATTTCACAGGTCTTTAAAAGACCATTCCCTTGTTAATGACGCATTGTTGGTTTTTCATCCCTTCGAGAGCCCCTGCATCGCCACTCTGACAATTGCTGGAAGAATTGGTACTTTACACAATACCAAGCCCTGTCAGCTGAAACCCCGAGGAATCGGGTTTTTGCTTGCAGGAATCGGGAGGCGGGAGACTACCCTTGAAATCGGTAGTCTCACGCCTGAATCAGGAGGGTTGGCATGTCTGCTTCAGTCTTGCTAAGACTCGGCAAATCCGAACTCTCACACGGCAGTTTTGAATAAATATTAAACCTCCATATAAGCGTGAAACACTGCCAAACACTCCTCGGGGCTCGACTTATGCCCACGACTGCAGAATAAATGTTTAGAAAGGCTTGTTTCAAGTAGCACAGGGGTGAACTTGGCAGTTTCAAAACTCAGGTTGCAAGTTAATTGCACATCCATGGCTGCATATAAGTTGAAAATCAAACTTGTTCACACATGAGGCGCTAGGGGGCGCACAGCGGAATGGCTGTGTGATTCACAGCTCCGCCGGGCGATCACTAACGATGTGATCTGTCCCTGCCACAAACCCCACCAAATCGCCCACAGAATGGCCCCACGTGTGTGGGAAGGAGTGGTGCATTCGCTGGTATGATGCGGGCAGCAATCTCTTCGTGACGGTGAAGATAATTAGCGGCGATTGCAGGGAGACGCGGCTCGCCGGACAAAATGGCGGACTGCCGACTCGCCAACCGGCCAGAAGACACAGCGAATGCCTGATCGGTTTGAGGTGTACGGCGGCTGGACGTCTACATGAGCCCCCTCGCGGCCATCGTACGCAAACACAACCTCAGCATAATCTCCTACGCCGACGATACCCAGCTGATCCTCTCCCTGACCAACGACCCCGCCGCCGCCAGAGCCAACCTGTACGAAGGGATGAAAGAGGTAGCCGAGTGGATGACGACCAGCCGCCTGAAACTGAACTCGGACAAGACGGAGGTCCTCATCCTGGGCTCCTCACCCTCCGCTTGGGACGACTCCTGGTGGCCTCCCGCCCTGGGCACCGCACCCAAACCGACAGACCATGCACGCAACCTGGGCTTCATCCTGGACTCCTCCCTCTCCATGACCAGGCAAGTCAACAACGTCTCCTCGGCGTGCTTCAACATCCTACGCATGCTACGGAAGATCTTCTGGTGGATCCCCACCGAGACCAGGAAGACCGTCACCCAGGCCCTCGTCACCAGCCGACTGGACTACGGCAACGCCCTCTACGCCGGGACCACCGCCAAGCTCCAGAAGAGACTCCAGCGGATCCAGAACGCCTCAGCCAGACTCATCCTCGACATCCCACGAACCAGCCACATCTCCGGACATCTGAGAGACCTTCACTGGCTCCCCGTCAACAAAAGAATCACCTTCCGCCTCCTCACCCACGCACACAAAGCCCTACACGACCAAGGCCCGAGCTTCCTCAACAGCCGAGTCAACTTCTACGCTCCCAAACGCCACCTCCGATCAGCCAACCACGCCCTCGCCGCCGTCCCCCGCATCCGAAGAGCGACTACAGGGGAAAGGTCCTTCTCCTACCTGGCCGCCAAGACCTGGAACTCCCTCCCTCCCGACCTGCGCCTGACCCAAGACCACCTCTCCTTCAGGAAGAAGCTGAAGACCTGGCTGTTCGAGCAGTAGCGGCACCCCCCCCCCCCCCCCCCCCCCCCCCCCAGCGCCTTGAGACCCTACGGGTATGTAGCGCGCTTTATAAGTGTCAATGATTGATTGATTGATTGATTAACTGCGGGTAAGGACTGTCCCTCTGGACTTCATTGCCACCCTTGAGCGCGCTACAACATGAACCCCGCCGTCCGCCACGGACACTGCCCCAGACCACACGCCTGTCAAAATGGCGGCGCCCATGGAACCAGCATAGACGCCCGAGCCCTCGCGCTCCCGAGTGCGGACCCAGACTGTCCGTGGCGTCCTGTCAACCCCGCATGCCGCGCTCGGAGACGCTGAACCACGGACGATAAACCCGCAGATGCCCGCCACCGAGTGACCCTGCTTTGCATCGCGCGGACACACAGGCAGACTTACAGAACGGCAGGAATCGGCAATAACGCGCAGGTCTAGATCGACCCTTGGCGAGGGGTACCGAACGTGGGAAATTGAAAATAGTGAGCGGACCTGGCCATCTGCTACGGGTACCCTCCCTCAACCCCGGCTGCCTCACAGAATAAACGGTCTGTCTCGAGTCTACTGGTGAAGCGCAGGAGAGTATTCCGGACCCCCCGGAGGACACGAGGTGCCGCAGTGACATCAGCCGAGCCCTAACTGAAAGACCAACCATTCCACAGTCCACAAGTGCGCACAGACATCATCCCCCTAAGGGCACCACGGCGACTGCGACAAGAGTCACAAGGGCGACAGGCCCTGCGTCCAAAAATCTATACCTCAGGCTGGGGCGATGGGGAAGCCAGATAAGCAACAGCCAAAGCTCTCTTTCGACAACAGAAAATCCAGCAAAATTTCGGAGGATGCGGCGGACACCGGCGGCGGCGCAGCTGAGCCAAATAGTAACATGGAGAAAATATTGCTAGCCATCCAATCGAACTTACAAGACATTAACGGCAAACTGGATAATCTGACATGTAGAATGGATGGCATGGCTGCAAGACAGGAGAAACACGGCGAGCGCCTGGATGAGGCCGAAACGCGCATATCAGCTGTTGAGGATGAAGCGAGAACCTCCACCACTAAATGCACAGGAATGGAACGCATCCTGGAGGTGATTAAGGCGAAGGAAGAGGACTTGGAAGCGCGCTCAAGGCGCAATAATGTGCGCATTACAGGTTTACCGGAGACGACCAACACAGGGCGCATGGAACTGTACGTCGAAAACTTATGCAAGGATCTCTTCGGTGCGGAGGCGCTGTCACCGGTATTCATTGTGGAGCGGGCCCACAGATCACTGGCGCCTCGACCACCGCCTGGAGCGTCGCCGAGACCAATAGTGGCGAGAATACTCAATTATAGAGACCGGGACACCATCCTCAGACTGGCGAGGGAGAAAGGTAAAATCACTCATCAAGGCAACTCCCTGGAGTTTTATCCGGATCACACTGTTGCGGTTCAACAGGCGAGAAAAGAATACACCACTGTCAAGGCGAAATTAAGGGACCTAAACATTAGCTATTCTATGCTGTATCCTGCCAGACTCCGGGTAACGTGGAAGGAAAAAGCATTGGTGCTTCCTACACCAAAAGCAGGCCAAGACTTCTGTCAAAAAAGTGCAAAGGGAAAACAGATCGAATGTTCAGGAAGAACGGCAACGAGACTCGGACTAAAGTCGCAGGTGAGCCCCAACAACACTTGGCGGTAAGTCTCCCTTGGTTTATGGGCAATAACTGCACGCTTCTGTAGCCCACATCTAGCAGTAAACTGTGGCGGTGGTGTAGCTGAGAAGGGGCAGACTATGTAACACAGCCAGGTGTGAGACACTCGGAGAACAGACCAGGACACATTCCATTGACTTTCCTTGCCAATGCGGATGTATTGACTGAGAATACCTGGCGGGGTACTGCATACTGTGATCTGCAATGCATGGTCCTGCGGTAGGCCGAAAACTCTAACACCGCACACGCACTTTGGTTGCCCATTGGAGTTTCCCTCACTGAACAGAGCCACTACATGCTGGTCTAGCACACTCAGCTTACAAGCGGGCACAACTGACAGCTTATTAGAGGGTTATGCCCGGTGCAGGCGATCCCTGCGAAGGCACTAGAACGGCGCTGCAGTATCACATGTACTTTCTCACCGCACATATACGCAGGAGTATCTATACAACAGTGTGTAAGTGTTGTGCCGGGCTCTAAGTGGGGGATAGCTATACTCTATACAAAGCGGAACATCTTGCCCGTCTACATGGACTGCAACATGAGGGTCGACCTGAGGGACTGATATTATTCTGAACTTTATTACATGTTACTGCAGCTGTTAGAGGGCGGGGGGAAGTGGCATCACAGACGAATAATCTGCATATATGTAAGCTTTAGAAGTATCGCCCACACCCGACATTTCGGGTGTTAGGTTGTGCTCCCTGCGGTCCTCCACGAGGGTAATACCCAACACAAGTTCTACGGTATGAGTACTGGGTTGTTTGTTTCATGTTTGGGGGAATTTGTATTCGAAGGGACGATGGCTTCGGCATGTTGGGGTTGCTTGAGTGGGTGGGAAGAGGAGCTTTAAGGGTTTTGAATGTTTTGTTAGACCACAGACATTAAAATTGTTCGATACACTGAGTTCTCCCTGGCTAGGGACTGTCATCACTAGAATATGTACTCCGGTTGCAATGATGCACACATCCCCTTTGGCTATGGTTCGCATAGGGATGGATCACTGCGGACTTTTAGATAACTCAAGGTTCTAGGTACACGAATAGACACCACTTGAACGTCCTTACTTGGAATATCAGGGGCTTCGCCCAACCACGGAAAATCCGGCAGATTTTTGCGAGCCTCACTAGATGGGAGATAGATATTGCATTCATACAGGAATCCCATCTGGCACCCAACACACACACACATCTAGGAGCAAGATGGGCGGAATCGACCTATAGAGCTTCCTACTCCTCATATTCCCGAGGAGTGATGATTTTGATACGGAAAGGGGTACATTTCAAGTCGCAGCACGTTGCACAGGATCCCAATGGCAGATACATATTGGTTTCGGGCACTCTGCGCGGCCAACACGTTACACTCCTTAACCTATATGGTCCCAACACGGATACACCAGAGTTCTTCAGGGAGGTGTGGGGCCAATTACAACCACATGCGAACACACATATAATTTGCGGAGGGGATTGGAACGTGACGTTGATGGACGGGTTAGATTGCTCCTCCAATTCATTAGAGCAGCATAAACAGGCGAGGACAATGGTGGGACACATGATGAAAGACTTGGCATTAGCAGATATTTGGAGACTTCGATATGCTAACGAGTCAGGGGCCACTCACATCACAGCGTCTCATAGCAGCTGGTCTCGCTTAGACTATTGGTTAGGTACGAATGATATCGCATTATGGGTGAAGGAGTTGCAGGTATTACCACGCACGCTGTCGGATCACAACCCTGTCCTACTACAGATCTGTATACCACAATACGCACCACCTCCATTTAAATGGAGGTTCAACTCACAAGCCTTATCCGATTCCATCTACACAGACACAATAACGAAGGCAATCAGGGAATATTTTCACATAAATTCACAAACTGTCGAAGATCCGAGTCTCTTGTGGGAGACCTTTAAGGCCACGATAAGAGGCTGTATTGGTACCACTATAGGGGTCTTGAAGGACATCAGACGCCAGATACAGCGCTGCGAGACACGCATAAGAAATATAGAATTGGATTTCGAGAACACACAAGATATTTCACTGCTACCAGAGCTGCGTACCTTGCATACTGAACATACTGATCTCGTGGCGGCTGAAATTAAATATTTAGATCGCAAACACATAGCTAGGAACTTTGGAGAAGGCGGCAGACCGGGTGGGACCGTAGCGAGGAAGATATGCGAAGGGAGGGGACACTTAGCCATACTTAGAGTCAAATCAAAGGAGGGCCAGATACAGATGCAATCGGCAGACATTCTAAAAAGCTTTGTGGATTTCTTTAGCACACTTTACAAATCACAACCCACAGCTTCAGCAGACGAGATTTTTGACTATTTACATGACGTAGCGATTGGTTGGCTATCGGATGCACAAAGAGAGCACTTAGCAATGCCTATTACAGTGGAGGAAGTGACAGCAGTGATTAAGTCACTACCTAACGGGAAGGCTCTGGGTCCCAATGGGTACACTAATGAGTTCTACAAACACTTCGCAGACATTATTGCACCTTACTTGGTAGACATGTTTGGCACTTCTTTCGAAAAATCCATACTTCCCCCTACTGTTCGTGAGGCGTTAGTTATTGCCCTTTTGAAGCCGTCCAAAGATCCCGAGGAGTGTGACTCATACAGGCCCCTATCACTCATTAACGTAGACTCAAAAATACTCGCAAAACTGCTGGCAGTACGTTTATCCCCTCTGATGACCAATCTGGTCCTTCCAGATCAGACTGGATTTATCCCCACAAGATCGACTTCCCACAATACAAGATCCCTATTTGCTCTCTCCCACTACCTCCAGCCCTCAGTTAAAGCCGTAGCAGTCATGCTCGATGCCGCCAAGGCATTCGACTCCATTGAATGGAGTTATATGATTGCCATTCTACACAGGATGGGCTTTCCCAAAAGATTTGTCCAATGGATCTCGCTACTATACACCCAACCGTGCGCCAGAGTCCGGATTAATGGTTATATCTCACCTCCCTTTAGCATAGAACGTGGCACTAGACAGGGCTGTCCTCTATCCCCTTTACTTTTCGCATTAGCGTTGGAGCCCCTAGCATGCATAGTGAGACAGAATTACAAAGATTCAGCCTTGCACTTTGCGTCCAGACCATTGCACATCTCTCTGTACGCAGACGATATGCTGCTGTATGTCAGAGATCCTGACATTCATCTGAATAATTTGCTCAGGGAATATATTAAATTCGGGGGTCACTCGGGATTAACAATCAACTGGTCCAAATATTCCATCATACCTTTAACAAACACCACCACTCCCTTTGAGATCGACTACCCACTGGAATGACAGCATGACCCAATTCGCTACCTAGGGGTCATGTATCACAGAGACCCAGAGGAAGTCATATGCGCCAACTACGGAGTGGCGATATCCAAGCTGGAGGATAAAGTCCAGCGCTGGATCCATTTGCCTCTATCCCTAGCTGATAGGATCCCGATAGTCAAAATGAATATTTTACCTAAACTGCTATACCTTTTTATCAACATTCCCATCACACCTACTGGAGAAACTTTTCGCCGCATTAAGTCACTGGTACTGACACTGATATGGGCTGGCAAACAAGCCCGAATAGATCTCCAGACATTAACACTCCCATATGCACAAGGTGGTTTTGGAGTACGGGACTTTTTCCTATACTACCTCTGTGCCCAAGCGCAATACGCAGCTTATTGGTACCACAAGATACCATATCTCACTCATACAGCCATAGAGGAGGGAGATGCGGACCCGGTCCCCCTATCAGCCATCATAACACACGCCAGACCACCGCTACATGCGAAAGACATTAACACCATCGATACCACGATCAAAGCCTGGCGTAAACTGGGACAACTGGCCCGCAAGACCCCATTATATGCGCCAGCCATGCCCCTACATCATCATCACGCATTATCAGTCACTAGCGAGAAGGTAGGCATGTCTCTACTACGTGACGCTGGCATAGACAAAATGGGGGACGTGTTTCCAGAAGGCACATTCCGTGATATCGACCAGTTAACATATATACAAAATAAGACTCCCATGTTCCATTTCACGTATTATAGATTGATGAGAGCACTGAAGGAACACTATCCAACATTTCCAGTAGAACCAGATTGTTTTGCGCCACTCCAACTAATAATCACCACGCAGGATTTATCACATTTGGTGTCTAGATTATACGCAGCAGCGCAGTTAGAACTTGCGCAGCCTATTACAAAGGCTAAGGCACGGTGGGATTCGGAGCTGGAGACTTCATTAACTGATAAGGACTGGCAACAAACCTGTGCCCTGACACGGATTCTTACGCCAAATGGAAACTTGAGAATTATACATTACAAATTCATCCATCAGGCATAATATACCCCGACAAAACTGCTTAAATTTGGCCTACAAGATGAAGACAGGTGCAAGAGGTGCAACAGGGAAGGTGCAAACTTTGCCCATCTGGCTTGGTATTGCGCCAAGATCTCAGTTTACTGGAAAGAAGTCACATCCACACTCACTATCATGCTAGATGAGGAGGTACAATGCACAATACAGGTCTGTCTGCTTGGGATTGTCCCACAATTTCGTGCACTAAAGCGTAGGTTCTGTGTTATATCTTTATTACTAGCTAAAAGACAGGTGGCGCAATGCTGGCATAGTCGAAAGGTGCCTAAAAAGTCAATGTGGCTCCATGACATGTCCGTATGTAGAGACAAGCTGTTGACATACGAAGAGAACCTCCCTGTGAAATCTAGACCAAAGGACTACTGGTGCTTCCTAACAGACTATATTAATTCCCTAGAGGAGGAAATAGAAGTGTAAAGTATCTACCATTACATTATCAGGTGACATCATATTATGAATAGATTGAACACGGCTATTGAATAATCTGGAGGGATGAACCGGATCCATTAATGTAATTGTACAGTCAGACATGAATGGTTTCGATGTCAGGTCTTGAAGTTGAGATTTACTTCTGTTCCTTTTATAAAATAACAAAATGTAAGACTCATGTTAAAATGCTAGCTGCGAGATCTACAGAGGTTACGCCAGAGGCGGCTCCGACCAGTGGCAAAGAATGATTTTTATTACACCTGTATTTTATTAAGTATCTGTGAACACATTGCAAGCCGGCCCCCGGGTTGTAGGCTAGTGGCTGTGTAACCTGATGATTGTTAATAAAGGTCTTACACAAAAAACAAAAAAACAAAAAAAAACTTGTTCACACATCCAAAATATGGTATTAGCAGGTTAGGCTCTGAACGCTGTAGTCTCACCAGACGCTCACCATACTGTAGTCCGACCTGACGCTCTTCTCCCTCAACACAGGCACTGGAGCTTCAGAAGACCAGATTTAGACAAAGAGGGAAGAGCAAACTGAGGGGAAAAACGGGAAAGAAAATCCAAAGAAAACTGGCACTTACGGGCGACTGTTGATGTGGTCACTGGTGGGGTCTTGAGGTGCTAGGAGATGCCAGGTTTCTTCATATCCAAATTTACTTGAGGTTCTTTAAATCCAAAATCCACTTAAGCTTGAGGTTTCATTAGTCCAAAGTCCATTAAAAAAAAAAAAACTGCACGCAGGTTCTTAAAAAATCGTCGCCAGTGTTAAAGTAATGAATGAACCGTAGTCCATAAGTGTAATCCAAGACATAGCTTTATTCTTCAGTTTAGATCCATAGTATTAAGATATAATCAAGAGACCCCACCAGGAGCAGTTAACCACTGCTCAGCCCCTCATACCAACTGACTTCTTCTTACAATCAACCCTTTCAACATTCCGATGACATCACATAGACTAAGCAGCAAGGTAAGAGCATTAACAGAGAGGATGCATCAATCACTTACTAGATTATAACACTCTGCATATTCAATTCTCAAGAATATTTAAAGATGATCCTATAAATGAATAAAGGAACCAATCACAATTCGGTATTCTTATATATTGTTCTTTATCAGTGCATCATTCTTTCATCTATGGACTATACTGCCAACGTGAATTAACGTGGCCTTTTATGGTTTTATGTTATTGAATAAACAGTGTTAGTTTAAAAAAAAAACATGTTAATAACTGAGAATCAATTCTCAGCAGTTTAAATGAGGGCACAGAGATCGGTTCGGAAATTGACTTGTTACAAAAAAGAACCTTACCCAAAAGTCAATTACTTTTTGTCCAAAAATTGTATATAGCTCAGACCGTACGTTCGTGGGCATATATTTGGAGATGAATCCGCTGTCAAGATAAAGAAAGCGGATCAGGTTGACTGACTCAATCTGTAATTATTTAAAAAATAATTCTCATTAGCCCCCGCGAAAGAAACGCGGTCGCGGAGACTTACCGGAATCAAACTCTTCCTAGTTCCTAAAGGTAGGCGTTCTGAGCCGACCGCTGCTCACACGCCGAGTTTGAAGTTGAATACGTGGAAATAGAAAGGGGACTCGTTAGTATACATCGAACCGAGGATTCTAACAACGGGCGTGAAATTGATTCCCGTTATATATAACGTGGTGGGGGACATCATAAATGAATATAGTGAGTGTTTCAGTGTTTAAGAATAAAATAAAGTCGACAAAACAATTTGCCGTGATATCGGTACACACTCGAATTTGCCGCTGCGCCATGTGTGAATGGGAACCATCGGGTTTATTCATAGAACTACAAAAAAATTCTTTGCTATATTCCCAACATTGGCGTATTAACTCAAGGGCAGGTCGTGCTTATACCTCCACCATTTCTGAATGGAAAACCATCATATACATTCACAGATTGCACTGGACTATTTAAGAACTACAAGTTAGCGTGTCATATACCGACGTCATGTTTAGGATTGCAATTGTGGATATCAATATGCTAGTGTAATTATACATTTAATACAATCAAAACATCGAGATGATGGTTTTGTTCTACATTTGATACCATCTAAACATCACGAAATGAAAGACAGTCACATGGAAGGATTAGTTCAATCAGTCAACTGTGCTATATAAAAATATGATCAATCAATATATATACATAGGGCTAGAAATAATGGTTGTTGCTGCACATTTAATACATTTTGGTACAGGTCACTCAACATACCACAGGATACTGGACAGTGAGAATAAATTCAATCAAACCCCACTGCACCATTCTCAATCAATGTATAAAGCAATTAATCTTTAACTTATTTAAAAGAGGACTCGCAATGGTGGTAAATGATTACATCTATATCTCTAATATTTCAAACGAGAGGTCAACCTACACACATTATTGATCATGTACTCCATGATTGGACCATTTGTAACTATATCTAATGGTCAGCCAATGGACCCACAATGGTGGCAATTGATTGCATCCATACCTATAATGTTTCAGACTAGGTATGAAATATTGCAATGGTCATCATGTACACACTGTTGATCAAATAACATTTAGAGGCAAGTTCCCAGGAGTGACAATATTGATGTTCTCATATCTTAACCTCATAGATGCTATTAAACATTCCTCCCCAGTGCTGCGCTGTCCATTGGAACTAGTGCTGAATGGACGTCCAATGGTCGTGCGCAGCACTGGGGAGGTAGTGCTGCCGTCGGCCAATGCACCGAGGCAGCACTTAAGGGGTTAAGAAGTGCCACCTGCCTGTTAATTTCCTCCTGTTCGTTAAGTCCTTTGTTTACTGTATTAAGAGAATATATTCATTTACATTCTCTTCGATTTAACACATTGCCAAAGTCACCTCCCCATGGATGAGATTCCACCTGCTCTATGACCCACCATCGAAGACTGTCACAATCATGTCCAAAGGTCGTAAAATGTTCAACTAATGGTGCGCCAGATGTTTTGCATCGGATGCAACTGCAATGTTGCAGGATTCGGCATTTCACTCTTTGTGTGGTCTGCCCTATGTACATGAAACCACAGGGGCATAAGATAGCATAGATCACCCCTGTGGTGTTACAATTACTGTGATGAGTCAAAGTGTATGTTTTGTTATTATAGGTAAATGTGGTACATTCCATTGTCAAGGGACATGCCCCACAAGTGCCACATCTAGTGTGTCCCTTGATCGGGGGAAGACCCCAGAGTGTAGTCTGATTTGCAGTTTAATTTGTGGGAAGAAGAGATCGAACCAGGTGGTCCCTGACATTCATCCCTTTACGGAATGCATGTAATGGAGGCGATAAGCCTCCTAATTCTTCACTGACTAAGTGCCAGTGGCGATTGATCGATTTCTTTATTGCATTACTTTTTGTATTAAATGTAGTAACACACACCAAACGGTCTTCATTTTCTCCTTTAGGTTTGGGGACTAATAGATGTTCACGACGATTGTGCCATGCCCATTTACGAGGGGGACCTTACGAGCAATAAGAAGAGAGGACTCATTAAAATAGTCCTCCTTCTTGGTACAGTTCCTCCGCTCAGAGGACATCAAGTTTACGTTGGAACATGACAAGGTTTCAATCCATTTTCTTGATATTCAAATAAAGACTGACTCAGGTAAATTGTATACTAGTTTATACCGGAAAAGCAGTGAGCGAAATACACTACTCAGGTACACAAGTCATCATCCCCACAACCTCAGAGATAACTTGCCTTTTGGTCAATTTCTGAGGTTGCGGAGGAACTGTACCAAGAAGGAGGACTATTTTGATGAGTCCTCTCTTCTTATTGTAAGACTCAACGAACGAGGGTACCCACTGCGGCTCTTGAAAAAAGCTCGTAAAAGGGCATGGCACAATCATCGTAAACATCTATTAGTCCCCAAACCTAAAGGAGAAAATGAAGATCGTTTGGTGTGTTACTACATTTAATACAAAAAGTAATGCAATAAAGAAATCGATCAATTGCCACTGGCACTTAGTCAGTGAAGAATTAGGAGGCTTATCGCCTCCATTACATGCATTCCGTAAAGGGATGAATGTCAGGGACCACCTGGTTCGATCTCTTCTTCCCACAAATCAAACTCTAAATCAGACTACACTCTGGGGTCTTCCCCCGATCAAGGGACACACTAGATGTGGCACGTGTCGGGCATGTCCCTTGACAATGGAATGTACCACATTTACCTATACTAACAAAACATACACTTTGACTCATCACAGTAATTGTAACACCACAGGGGTGATCTATGCTATCCTATGCCCCTGTGGTTTCATGTACATAGGGCAGACCACACAAAGAGTGAAATGCCGAATCCTGCTTGCAGTCGCATCCGATGCAAAACATCTGGCGCAACATTAGTTGAACATTTTACGACCTTTGGACATGATTGTGACAGTCTTCGATGGTGGGTCATAGAGAAGGTGGAATCTCATCCACGGGGAGGTGACTTTGGCAATGTGTTAAATCGAAGAGAATGTAAATGGATATATTCTCTTAATACAGTAAACAAAGGACTTAACGATCAGGAAGAAATTAACAGGCAGGTGGCACTTCTTAAGATATGAGAACATCAATATTGTCACTCCTGGGAACTAGCCTCTAAATGTTATTTGATCAACAGTGTGTACATGATGACCATTGCAATATTTCATACCTAGTCTGAAACATTATAGGTATGGATGCAATCAATTGCCACCATTGTGGGGCCATTGGCTGACCATTAGATATAGTTACAAATGGTCCAATCATGGAGTACATGATCAATAATGTGTGTAGGTTGGCCTCTCGTTTGAAATATTAGAGATATAGATGTAATCATTTACCACCATTGTGAGTCATCTTTTAAATAAGTCAAATATTAATTGCTTTATACATTGATTAAGAATGGTGCAGTGGGGTTTGATTGAATTTATACTCACTGTCCAGTATCCTGTGGTATTTTGAGTGACCTGTACCAAAATGTATTAAATGTGCAGCAACAACCATTATTTCTAGCCCTATGTATATATATCGATTGATCATATTTTTATATAGCACTGTTGACTGATTGAACTAATCCTTCCATGTGACTGTCTTTCATTTCGTGATGTTTAGATGGTATCAAATGTAGAACAAAACCATCATCTCAATGTTTTGATTGTATTAAATGTATAATTACACTAGCATATTGATATCCACAATTGCAATCCTAAACATGACGTCGGTATATGACACACTAACTCGAAGTTCTTAAATAGTCCAGTGCAATCTGTGAATGTATATGATGGTTTTCCATTCAGAAATGATGGAGGTATAAGCACGACCTGCCCTTGAGTTAATACGCCAATGTTGGGAATATAACAACATTTTTTTTGTAGTTCTATGAATAAACCCGATGGTTCCCATTCAAACATGGTGCAGCGGCAAATTCGAGTGTGTACCGATATCACAGCAAATTGTTTTGTCGGCTTTATTTCATTCTTAAACACTGAAACACTCACTATATTATTTTATGATGTCCCCCACCACGTTATATATAACGGGAATCAATTTCACGCCCGTTGTTAGAATCCTAGGTTCGATATAGACTAATGAGTCCTCTTTCTATATCCACGTATGCAACTTCAAACACGGCGTGTGAGCAGTGGTCGGCTCAGAACGCCTACCCTTAGGAACTAGGAAGAGTTTGATTCCGGTAAGTCTCCGCGACCGCGTTTCTTTCGAGGGGGCTAATGAGAATTCTTTTTTAAATAATTACAGATTGAGTTAGTCAACCTGATCCGTTTTCTTTATCTTTACAGCGGATTCATCTCCAAATATATGCCCACGAACCTACGGTCTGAGCTATATACAATTTTTGGACAAAAAGTAATTGACTTTTGGGTAAGGTTCTTTTTTGTAACAAGTCAATTTCCGAACCGATCTCTGCGTCCTCATTTAAACTACTGAGATTTGATTCTCAGTTATTAACAATATATTTTTTTTTTAACTAACACTGTTTATTCAATAACATAAAACCATAAAAGGCCACGTTAATTCACGTTGGCAGTATAGTCCATAGATGAAAGAATGATGCACTGATAAAGAACAATATATAAGAATACCGAATTGTGTTTGGTTCCTTTATTCATTTATAGGATTATCTTTAAATATTCTTGAGAATTGAATATGCAGAGATTCAACACCATGAGAAATAATTACTCTATCTACGCTTCGTGGATAAGGTAATGATGTGTTTGTACACTTTTGGTCTGGAGATTTCTTGGAATAATTACAAGAGAGTGAGTCATCTGACCACGCCATTATGTTTTTAGGAGCTAACACTAAACTTGGGACAAAGAGTGAAGACATTCCACTTGGTCCATTCCCACTACAGGGTAAGCAATTCCTTTTGCCCTGTGGCTTTGCGAGACTGATTTTTGTCGCAATTTTAATGCAACAGCCTGATTTACATCCTTACTCCATTTCAGGGCCAACACTACTCCTTGGGTTGCCCAATGTACTAGTCCTGATGAAGACTCGCATGGCCACGGTCCAACTCACCTTTAGGCCCTAAGACGAGTCGAAACGTCGATGCTCTTCCCCCTTTTAATACCTGGATTCTGAGACACATTTTCTGGTGCAAAAAGTTTTTAGAAGTTATGTCTCCATTTATTGAAAAATGTGCATAAAATTTATATCATAGGCCAGGTTATTGTAGGATGGTGAACTGTGCAACCGATCCATTGTGTAAATAATATTGTGAATATTTCTATGCCTTTATCTACTCTTTTCTACTAAGCACCTGACATTTCCTTATTTCTTGCGCGCCCTCTTTGGGCAACCTAAAAGCCTCTTATATAGAGATAGTTGTAAACGCAATGAATTAAAATTGCCCCTGATTTTGTAATTACTGCTGTTGCATTTTGTTTTCTTCGTTGTAAAGATTTAGGACATTGAATGTTTAGGGTTGATCTGAGAGACATACCCCATAACAATGTGGCAACATTGATCATGGATTGATTAATTCAGTGGAGTGAAAGTAATGGTTGAAGACCACTGTATTTCAATAGTCAAGAGGCCTTGCAGCGCCCCAAAGAAATTGCTGTTGTAAAGTGCACGGCTCATGGAAAGGGGACAGATTTTGTGTTACTTGGAAACCGCTATACGGACGAAGTTGCACGTTTCTCTGCCGAACAAGGTTGTTCATTCACTGAGAAACATGTAGATGGGAGTCGAGAAACAACCGAGTTCAACATGATGTTGGCCATGGCAGATACTTGGGATGAGCTCAAGTGCCTGCAGGAACAGGTTTCAGATCAGGAAAAGAATGTGTGGATCAATGCAGGCTGTGTGAAAGGAGATGTGGATATTTGGGTCTCAAGTGATGGAAGGGCAGTGTTTCCGGATGAGTTGCTGAGCCAGATGGCAAGACAGATTCATGTTGCAGAACACCTGGGAAGAGATGCTATGGTGCGAGTGTTCAGACAAACATGGTACAATCCGCAATTTCGTGCTGTGGCAGATGTGTGTGTCAGAGATGTGTTACCTGTCAACAAATGAACGCTGGAAAGAAAACTGAGGTCACATTGGGAGGTCAGGGGGACCTTTCAACAGGATGCAATTGGATTTCATTGAGATGCCTAGGTGTAACGGGCTGAGGAACATCTTGGTTGTGGTGTGTGTATTCTCAAGGTGGGTGGAGGCGTACCCTACTCGTAGATGTGATACACTCACAGTAGCAAAGTTGCTGTTGAGGGAACTCGTGCCTAGGTTTGGGATTCCGACCTCTTTGGAATCGGACAGAGGAACGCACTTCCATAGCGAAATAATGAAGATGCTTTATGCAGCATTGCAAGTTGATCAAAGACTCTATTGTAGTTATTGTCCAGAGGCTTCTGGGATAGTGGAGCAAGTCAATGGGACTCTGAAAGCCCTAATGGGAAAAGTGTGTTCATCTACGTCTCTGAAGTGGCCTGATGCTTTGCTGTTGGTGTTGATGAGTATGCGCAGTACCCCAGACAGGAGAACAGGTCTTTCACCTCATGAGATACTGATGGGGAGGGCTATGAGATTACCAGCAGTTCCATCAACAGCCTTGCTTAGCATCACCGATGATCCGATCCTTGATTCTTGCAAGGGGCTAGCTGACGTCATCCGTTCTGTGTCCCATCAGGTGCAGGCTGCTGTGGTCCCGGCTGCAAGCGATCTCTGTCACGACCTGAGTCCTGGGTATTGGGTGCTGGTTCGGAAGCACGTGAGAAAGAGCTGCTTGGATGTTCGCTGGACAGGTCCATACCAAGTTATTTTAGTGACGAACACTGCAGTGAAGTTTGGAGGTTTGCCGAACTGGATGCATGCTTTGCACACACATCGAGTTTCAGCACCCTTGAAAGAAACAGCCCACTCCCTAATGAAAATCCAGTTGAAGTGGCAGGGCCACAGGAGGGGACAAGCCAAGCTGTGAGGGTGTCTGAAGAAGCTGGTTGCTCACTTGACCAAGCTGAGGAGGGTCATGACAACAGCGACACTGAAACTGCCTCCGAAAGGGGAAGTTGCTGTGAAAGTGGTCCAGAGTCAGACTCAGCGGAAAGAAGTTGTGAGCAGAGTGAGCAAAGAGAAAGCCAGACAAAAAGTAGAGCTGAAGAGCAGTTGCCAGAGAGGCAGAGGCGCTTGAACTTGAGACTGGTCTCCGAAAGAGATCTTGCCCCAGTGTCTGAAGAGTCAGAGTCAGATGAAGGCGAAGAAGAGCAAGCCTGTGGAGGGCTGAGGAGATCAAGACGAAAGAGAGTGCCTTGCCAAA
Organism: Lissotriton vulgaris; assembly: GCF_964263255.1. Lineage (NCBI taxonomy): Eukaryota > Metazoa > Chordata > Amphibia > Caudata > Salamandridae > Lissotriton > Lissotriton vulgaris. The sequence continues at coordinate 345,643,025 of NC_141699.1, forward strand.
AGTACGCGGCTCCAGAGTGGGAAAACATTGTGACTGATGCCAGGAGTGCTGAGATCGGGGAGGGTAAGGGCAGTGACAGTGATTAGTACCAGCCCTAACATGAAGTTGGATGTGGTTTTTTACCAGGACCGGAAATTGAAGGGGTGCTGATCCTCACAGTCCCAAACACTCCGATTCTGAGCGAAATTCGCAATTTGATCTTGAATAGGCTGATATTTCCTACGTTTGGAGTTGAAATTCCATCTCATGAGTCAACTGTTCTTTGTCTTGAACTTTTGCAGCATGTTCTAGAAGCTGTTGGAGCAAATCTTATTTTGGATTAATGAGACTTTGTTGTAAATAAGCTCAATTAACCTAGGTCCGAGTGGGAGAAGAAGAAATTTAGGGACTTTCCACAGAGGACGTAGAAGGGTTAAGGTTGTCTTTTGCTTGCTGTAAATAAGGAACTGAAACAAAAAGGGGGACTTCCAGCTTTCTGAGGTGTGGTTCGCGTTGACTCACAAGTGTCTGAAGAAGAAGAGATACTTTCTGAGCGTTTCCCGTTGGACAAAGAAGCTGAAAATATTTCTGAGACCATGGAGGCTGGAAACCCAAACCATAGGGCTAGGTGCATAGTAGGTACACTTGTAGGAGGAGTGATACTCTTCATAATTTTGGTAGTTGTAGTCTCATATTTAGCACCACATGAGCAGGCAGTGGAGGTGGAGGGAACCCCTACATCTACTACTCCTAGCAAGGAAGAGGTCAAGGTAGGAAACAAAAGAGCTTTGCTAGTAGAAGAAAGTCGTAGGTTACATGCAGAGCTGTCCAGAGGTAATTTCAAGCTTAATGCGTATGCAAAATTGTTGTATGAGTATAGTGATGCAATGGATGCGAAAGATTGTTATGTGTGTATGCATTTGGCAGCTTCAGTGGATGAGGGTATCAGATACCATCATCTTCCCTTGACATATGGCATTTCATGTAGTTTGCTGCTTAGCATTTTTTATGGACGAAATCAATTTGAGTATTTTTTTTCGAATTATGATGTAGTTCTTCCTGAAGTGCCAGCTTATAAACATTTGAATAAGTATGATTATTATAAATCCGAAGATAGACTTCGGACTTATTTCATTCCGACTCAAGAGTTGGACACAGATTATGCTCATTGTCATAACTTGACGTGTTTGTTGTCAGATACAGAGAAGAAATTTGTAGATCAAGTAGAAGATAAATACAGGAAACAAAAGCAGTTGCGAGATTCAGGGCAAGGTAAAGTAGATTGGACAGATGAAGTTAAGTTGCACAAGTCAAAAAGGAGTTGTAGATGAGGTGCAGAAGGGGAAGTTGTGTATAAGTCGTCCACAGACATACTATGAGAATGTGTATGTGGGGCATACCACATGTGAGTATACCTTTACATTGGAGTATTATGCGAAAGACTTTTTGCAAGGTGTAGTGCCGGTAATTCCAACTGTGTATTTTGTGTGTGGAAGGAATGCCTATTTTCGATTGCCTGAGAAATGGTATGGTACGTGTTATTTAGCGATCATCTTTACTAACATTTACCATACAGAAGATTTTGAGCACCTAGAAGGAGGACAGCATGCAAGGGTGAAACGAGGTGCAGCAGCTGTGGTTGGAGATATTTTTTGGAGCGATGATACCAACTTTGGTAGTGATTTTGAATGATGTGAATATCAGAAGGTTGACGACTTTTGTCAATGAACACAGCTAAGTCATTGGTGTTGGTGGGTCCAAGAGTGCTGTACTTAAATACCAGACAATAGCAAGGATCGGGAGAAATATATAAGTAACAGACTGATAGGAGTAGGGACGAAGGGAATCTACAGGAATGTGCAGATGCAACTTTTGGCGGAGAAGGTGCCTGGGACCCACGGACACAGCAACGGTTTCTGGAAGAAGAAGGTTAGACGCTGGAAAAATACGAGGAGCTGCACCTGCTGAAGGAGGAGTGTCATGGGCGTATCTATTGTTTTTGAGATTTTGTATTGGGGAAAGTGCCCCGAGGGTGGAGAGTCAGTTCGGTTGCTATTGAAGCTAGGGTTAGGGTCAGTTGGGTTTAGACTGGGTCCTGTCTAAGGCAGTCCAATTGGATTTGCAGTTAGACATGGGTCTTAATTTGGACTAGGCAGGGGAAACTAAGGAGCATCTTAGAACAAGCTCGGTAGTTTAGGCTACCTACCTGGAAAAGTGAAGGTGCTTCTTAGGGAGCCTTCACAGCTGACACCTTTTTCTCTTGCATGGGAGGTATGTTGAGTAGGGATGTCACTTTAGAATTAGTGTAGGGACAGACTAATCTTTTCTTTCCCATTGGAACAGATGCAGTTGAGTTTTCCAGTGGGCACAGTTATTGCATGCCTGATGCTTCTTGAATTAACTTTTGCTCTTTATTTTGAGTCGTCTGAGACTCCTGCGTAGGATTATGTTTGTATTAGTGCCAGTTTATTTCTTGAACCTCTTGCTGAGGTGCTTGTGTGTCCAGTTGTTTTGGCTTTGTAATACATTTTTAAATTTTTCTTCGGAGTCAGTGGTCCTTCAGATTAAATGCGTTGGTTTAGGAAATCTGTCAAAAAGGTACAAAATTTAAAGAACTTCCTTCACACTTCCATGCAGACTACAGAGACCCGTTGACAGGGGATTCCTCAGAGTGGTAAGGTGAAAATCTAGGTGGGAATCCCAGCGTCATCAGATGTGAAGTGTGGAGCCTGTCCCTTTAACTCATGCACCCCCGCCCTCTTACTGCGACTTTTCAGCAGGCAGGAAACATTCCCCAGGAACAATAAGGCTAAACAAAAATAGACCATTCCGTCCTCAAAAGGAATCGCAGTTTAGTGTGCTGCAGGCATCTCGCCGTTTGCTTCTGGGGTCGTCCAACTATTTAGACGAAGAGACAGGGCATGTGGGGTTCACGGGGTGTCACAGCGACCCCTATACCCTGCAAGGTAAAGAATAAAAAGAACTAGCTCGTGCGGCATAACACTTAACCAACACCCCCACAAAACCGGATCACTTAAATAATATCGATTTCAAAAATATAGACTTACAAAAATATCGAGGATAAAATATTGAATACAAAAATATCGCATTCTACAGACAGGTAAGTACAAAAATATTGAATCAAAAATATTGTTTAAAAAAATTATAGTTAGTCAAAATATCGAATTTTTGTAAATGTCTTAAAAGTAATTTAAAATAAATGAAATATTAAAAATAATTAACTAAACCATACTTAAAAATACTTAAATAACCTGAAAATTATAAAATATTTAATTTAAGCTATAAAAAACATACAATTTCATTTTTTGAAACATTATATATATATATATATATATATATATATATATATATATTACCTATATAGTTAGGATTTTTTCTCTATGGAACTTTTGAAAATTCTATGTCTAATAACTTTGGCGTTTGTGGAGGGAATTGGCTGAAATTTTCAGGAAAATGGCACATTTTGTTTCTGAGCAGCCCCTGAAAATTTGGGGGGGTCGTCAAGGGGGGGCTGAGAAAAAAGGGGGGTCCCAAAACGCGTTTTTCCCATTCATTTTTCCATAGAGCGGTTGGCCTCACTTTTAGCTCGAACGGCTGAATGGATTTGCACGAAACTTGGCAAAATTGTAGGGACTGTTAGCCCGATGTGCCTTTGCTAGGTCTCAATATATGTGCTTCAGTGGATTTTGAGAAATTAACGTTCAAAAAAAGATATATATCTGTAACAGCGCTCCGGTTCGCGTACTTTTCGCGTAACAAAACTTTGCGATGCGAAGCTGATTGGCTCTCCGGTGTCTGTCAACATTCTAAACAGTCCGGAGCGGCCGCCATCTTGTCTCTCGGTAGGATCGAGAGACAAGAGGAGGCCAAAACAAAGGGGGAAATGAAGGAAAGGGGGCAAGGTAGACCCCTTCTGACCCCCTAGGATTGATGAGGGGGATATTATAGAGCCACGCGGGGCCCAAAAAAAAAAAAAAATTCCGATTTTTTTCGCCGTAGAGACGCGTCTTGGTACGCGAACCGGGCAGCTAACCGGGCAGCTAACCGGGAAGCTAACCGGCAGTGTAACGGGAGTCTGAGGAGTAGCTGATTGGCTGTCAACATTGTAAACAGTCCGGAGCGGCCGCCATCTTGTCTCTCAGTAGGATCGAGAGACAAGAGGAGGCCAAAACAAAGGGGGAAATGAAGGAAAGAGGGCAAGGTAGACCCCTTCTGACCCCCTAGGATTGATGAGGGGGATATTATAGAGCCACGCAGGGCCCAAAAAAAAAAAAATTCCGATTTTTTCGCCGTAGAGGCGCGTCTTGGTACGCGAACCGGGCAGCTAACCGGGAAGCTAACCGGCAGTGTAACAGGAGCCTGAGGAGAAGCTGATTGGCTGTTAACATTGTAAACAGTCTGGAGCGGCCGCCATCTTGTCTCTCTGTGGGATCGAGAGACAAGAGGTGGAAAAAAAAAAGGTGTAAATGAATGAAAGGGGTAAGGTAGACCCCTCCTGAACCCCTAGGATTGATGAGGGGGCTATTAAAGTTCCCTGCGGGGCAAAAGAAAAAAAAATTGCGAATTTTCGCGGTAAAGGTGCTTCCCGGTACGTTAACCGGGCAGCTAACCGGCAGCGTAAAGGGAGTCCGACATATTGTGTTTTTTGAACGTTTGTGATATGTGCACGTGTGGATTTTGTCTAATTAAGGTTAAAAAAATATATATATCTTTAAGCGTGCTCTGGCGCGCTTACGTTTTGGGTTTGGTTTGCGCTGCAGAGACGATACGTCACGGTTATGCGATGCATCATGAGGCGTCTCATGGGCTACGTGATACGTCACGTAATAAAGAATATGTTTTACAGCTATAGATATTAGCTTTTAAAAAACCAATGAAATTCACTGAAAAAACCATAGGTTATAGACCATATATAGTTAGGAATTTGCATTTACAAAACCTTGAAAATTCACTGAAAAAACCATAGGTTATAGACCATATATAGTTAGGGATTAGCATTTACAAAACCTTATTTTATTCGCACAAAACCATTGAAATTCCATATATAGTTAGTTGCACTAACTATATATCGCGGACCCGCAATCCACTGCTAATGATGTCACATATTACATCATTCATGACATGGTCAGTGACATCACTGATGACATCTCAAATGACATCACTGATGACATCACTGACATCTCATTTGACATTACTGATTACATCACTGATGATATCATTTATGTGATAATACATCTTCAGACTCTAATATAACCTTAGATACACTCAGTGTAAACAGGCACTCACAGACTGTCACACATCCATGGAGTTACTCACACACCTAGTCAGTCATGCAAAGAATCAATCACATCTCCATTTCCTCAACTATACAGTTATACACACCTTACTTATTCAAACATATACTAACACATATTTACTCTCTTATACAATCCCTGATACAAGTTCACAATGATTCATACAGCCACTCTCACATTCACTGGCTCTTATGTTCAGTTATTTATATATGTCAACTCTCACATGGACTGTGTTTTACATATGTACTTACTTTGACATGTAGCACTGAGATATCCATTCACTCACCAATACACTCATGCACACAGTCAACTGTCCATACAGCTGTTTCTACATGCACTTTTGAACCCATACACCTAGGGAATCAACTGCTCACACATCTATGCACAGAGTCATACACCTCCCAGCCACCCACACACATACTCAGTCTCCCATACAAATACTTGGGCAACCATTCAATAGCCCATATAGTTACTGATATAGCTACTGATTTAAACATGCTGCAGTTTACAGAACAACATATATAATGATTGCCAAATTAAGACACTTTAATCACTAACCCATGCACTCAGTGAGACACATTTAATCATTCTCTCATACAGTCAGTCATGCACCTACTAAATCCTTCATCCAGACACTTATACATCCACTCATTCTTCAATATGTAAGACATATTTTAACTTTACAGAAACATACAGTCACTGGGTGTTGTCATCAGTGATGTCATCAGTGATGTCATCAGTGATGTCATTTGAGATGTCATCAGTGATGTCATCAGTGATGTCACTGACCATGTCATGAATGATGTAATATGTGACATCATTAGCAGTGGATTGCGGGTCCGCGATATATAGTTAGTGCAACTAACTATATATGGAATTTCAATGGTTTTGTGCGAATAAAATAAGGTTTTGTAAATGCTAATCCCTAACTATATATGGTCTATAACCTATGGTTTTTTCAGTGAATTTTCAAGGTTTTGTAAATGCAAATTCCTAACTATATATGGTCTATAACCTATGGTTTTTTCAGTGAATATATATATATATATATATATATATATATATATATATATATATATATATATATATATATATATATATATATATATATATATATATATATATATATATATATATATATATATTAACATAATATTAATTAAAAAAAAACAATATTTTTACCAGAGGATAGCGGGAAAGCGTTGGATAGTGTAGGGGTAAAAATTACTATTCCCACTCCAGTGAGTGCAACAGTAGGGAAAGCGTTGGATTGCATTGGGCTAAAAATTACTATTCCCACTCCAGTGAGTGCAACAGTAGGGAAAGCGTTGGATAGCGTAGGGATGAAAATTACTATTCACACTCCAGAGAGTGCAACAGTAGGGAAAGTGTTGAATAGCGTAGGGGTAAAAATTACTATTCCCACTCCAGTGAGTGCAACAGTAGGGAAAGCGTTGGATAGCGTAGGGGTAAAAATTACTATTCCCACTCCAGAGAGTGCAACAGTAGGGAAAGCGTTGGATAGCGTAGGGGTAAAAATTACTATTCCCACTCCAGAGAGTGCCACAGTAGGGAAAGCGTTGGATAGCGTAGGGGTAAAAATTACTATTCCCACTCTAGTGAGCTTAACAGTAAGGAAAGTAAATATTTAATACTTTAATAAAAAATAAATTAAATATCAATACCAATAAAAAATTAATAAAAGTAATTACCAATTTAATATAATATAATAGTTAATCAATTAAAAAATTAAATATTAATTATTAAAATAATTAACTAGTAATACACATTAATTAGCAAGTAACAATTAATTAATTAACAATTGAAAATTAATTACCAATAATTCAAAATAAACACCAATAAATAAATTAAAATATTTAATTAATTACAATTAAGTAACTTCCCACCCTATTCCCCTATAAACCCACAACTCGCTACGGAAAATAAATTAATACAATTCACATTATCAATTAATCAATTAATAAAAATTGTTTACCAATTAAAGTTTAATTATTTACCAATTAAAAATGTATTAACAATTAATTCAAAATAAATACCAATAAATAAATTAAAATATTTAATTAATTACAATTAAATTACTTCCCACCCTATTCCCCTATAAACCCACAACCCGCTACATAACTAAAACGCAAAATTAAATTAAAAATAATTAATAATTTCTAAAAATTAATATAATTAAATTACTTCCACCCCATTCCCTTATAAACCCACAACCCGCTACAGAATTAAACTACGCCAAAATTAAATAACATAAAATTCATTACTTAAAATAAATTACAAAAAAATATACACTTTTCACACATATGCTAACATACAAAACACTTTAAAAAATTCGATATTATAAAAAATTCGATATATTTTAATAACCTATATTATATACTTCGATATTTTGACTTTCTATATTTATAAAAATCGATATTATATCACTTACCTTAAATTCGATATTTTTGTTTACTATATTCAGTCCATCCGATATTTTGTCAATTCTATATTTTGAAGTCGATATTTATGTAATTCGATATTTTTAACTCGATATTTTGTGTAGTTACCCACGAAACCACAACTCTCTTTACTTAGGGCAGACACTCGGTGGTCGTTTTGTCTGAAATTTATGATACTTCACAATTTGTATAGTTTCTGCTTCATAAAATACCTGTCAAACGATGCAAGTAAACGGACAGATAATACATGAAAAGCATTTCTGCAGTGAAACCAGTCGCTCGTGAGCTCCCTGACATTGGCATTTACCCTTCCCGGCACTCTGAGTTATGCCTTAGCTCCTGCATCAGGACAACACCTATAAACAGGGCACAAGTCCAAAAAAAAGAAGTGGGGGGACGCTGTCACCGGAAGTGACGTCACGACAGGAAGGGACATCACGAAAGGTTGCTACACCCTCGGGCTCATTGCCTCCTCTCGCTCACCCCTTAGATGCAATTGCATCTGAGAAGCCAGCGCGTGAGCAGCGTGCTGTGAACTCGATCTTGTCCCAGAGAGGCCAAAGAGTGAAGTCCAGCTGTTTGGCAGGGGAGACGGCGTCCACCCGGTAAAATAAGTGGTGGGACGCCGCACACCCGCGTGGTATCCCGACTCGAGCCCTGCCTATAAACACTTTGTGCCTTTGGGCGAAAACAAATGTAGTCACCCCTGTGGTGAGCTGAAGTCGGGGAGGGTGGGCACCCCTCTGGATCTTGCAGCTAAGGGCTAATAACACGCAGACCTCAGTTTTGGTTCTTAACGTCCTCTGACCACGAGCAGTCTAAACACCTTTATTTAAGCCCTCAGGCCATGCCCAGCCCTCTGGAAGCATGTGTGCAACAATTTTGTGTACTGGTCGGGTGCCTCACTGCACCCCCACACACTCTTCTTTGGACCTCAGTCATATGGAGACTGCTGGAGGGAGCACCAGCACCCCTATGGCAGTCAGCACCCTGGGGTGCTTTGGAAGCCTTGAAGAGCACCCTTTCATGGAGCGGGGCTGATAATGAGATGAGGGGAGGAGAAAGTGGTGGGGGAGTGGCACGAGGTGTCATTCATCGTCTGCATCCATGAGAAACGTGACCAGAGCTCGTACGATGCTACTGAAGTCACATCAAACCAGTAAGAAGCTAGAGTTACCCCGAAATCCAGAAGGTACTCCCAAAATATACTGAACCACATTTACACGACAGGAGAACGTGAAACACTAAATTTAATTGCCACTGAAATGTTCTGATGAAGTGGCAGAATGAAACATGTTAAGACAATTGTAAACCTTTCCAGCTGTGGTTGGCAGTGGGAGTACTTGCAGGGCGGTGACGCAGGGAGGGGGAGGGGCAGGGTGGTGGGTAGTAATGTATGGATTACGGAGCTTTACAGGTAAGTAAATATATAAATAAATAAAACGAATTTCGTTGCGTGCACTTCATCCCCAAATGCGATGCAGTGCGCGCAACGAAATCATTCAGAAAATCCCGAACATATCTTAACCACTTCAAATTCATTACATCCGCCATTTCCATTACATCCTTAAAAACATCTTGATTTTTTCATGGGTTTCCTCATTTATCCACAACCTGTGCCACAGCATCACTGGCTCTGTTTTAATTATGCCTGTTAGAAATGGGACACCCAATTCTGCATGGCAGACATACGTTGATGTACTGCTGGGGAGTGCCAGTATATATCTTAAGAATTGATTTTCTATCAACTGAAGCAGTTGAACATTACAGTGCCCCCATAAGCCAGAGCCATACGTAGCCGTAGATAAACATTTAGCTCTGTAAATTTGTAACAATATTTGCGGGGGCCTTGTACCTAGTTTCTTCGAGAAGTTATATAGAGAAGTGATTGTTTTTAAAAAGGCGAGTCTTCTCGTTTGGACCGCTTGGACACATGTAGAATTGTGGTCCAATAAGATACCTAGGTTGCTAAAAGTGTTAACACAATTGATTTTGTGGTTATCTATCAAGATATCTCTGCATTTTTTACTCCCTCTCACACACCTCATAATAAAAGTTTTTGATGTATTTACCCTTAATCCCAGCCCATGCATAATTACCACATAACCGTCTAATAGTCTTTGTAACCCCCCTTGAGTTCGGCACATTAAGACCGCGTCATCCGCGAACATTAAAGATGGAATGGCCCGACTATTAATTACAGAGAAGTCTTGACCTGATTGGAGCATAGCTTTTTCTAAATCGTTTGTGTAAAGATTAAAAAGATAGGGGGCCAGGATGCCACCTTGCCTGACCCCCTTTCTTATTGGAGAAAATCTTGTAAACTCTCCGTCTTTGCTATAACGTACGTTAGCCTTTGCATTCTGGTACGTTTCTTTCAGAAAGTCTATGATGTTATCATTCACTCCTATTTCATGGACGATCCCCCACATCCTCTCATGCACCATGGAGTCAAAGGCTGCGCTTAGGTCTACGAAGGTTAAATATAGCCTTCCTTTCTTTAGGTTAACTTTCTTCCCGGTTAAAATACTCAGATTTAGGCTTTGTTCTAAGGTTCCCAAACCTTTACGGAAACCATATTGCAAATCTGACAGAATTCGATTTTCCTCACCCCACTCTTGTAGTCTTCCCAGTATAATACGCTCTATAATCTTTGCGGAGGAATCTAATAAAGATTTTGGGCGATACCATGCCGGGTCATGTCTGTTACCCTTTTTAAATATTGGGACTAAGATTGATTCAGTCCAGGTCTCAATATGCTTTGAGGAGCAACTAGCCCTTAGTATTTGCGTCAGTATAGGGCCCCATAACTCGACATTTGCCCTATACAGATCTAGGGGGATCCCGTCAGAGCCTGGTGCACCGTTCCCCCTTGCTTGCCAGTATGGCCATGTTGACTTCTTCTAGAGTAATTTGAAGGTTATTTATAGGTGCACGCTGTAAGGGGTTGGGCTTGTCCCCTTCTTTGTATATAGTTTCTATCAAATTACCAGAATTGTGGTTATTAAAGATTATGGCAAAGTGCTCTCTCCATTGCTCTTCTGTTATGGCTATTTCTATTTTGGGAGTGTCCACTGGGTCCAAAAACTGTGCCCGGACCGCCCTCCAGAAAGCCGCCCAGTCCTTAGATTTTGCCCCTTCCTGTAGGATCTGCCAGTGCTCCTCCTCGAGTTCCCATTGCGTTCTTTTTAAGCATGTATAAAGCCCTTCCTTGCCTCCCTCAATGTAATTCGATTCCTAGGGATGTTGTGGGTCTCTTTTTTCAGTTTCAAATATGCTGTAGTGCACTTTGTGTCAAACCAGCCTTTGGCTTTTTTCTCAGAGTTATCACTAGTTTTCCATAACACTTCATTTATTACTCTGGCAACCTCTTGGAATGATGCCAGGACTGACTCATTCATTGCATTTTCCTTTAATATGACTTCTATAGGTGAAATGCTTTTTACCACTACTTTTTGTGTTATTTCTAGTGGATCCACCAGCTGCCATTTTAATGCATATCTATTTTTTCTGATCATTGCCAATTGATCAGGGGGGTAGACGTTATTAAGATCATGGTTAGCTCTACTAGTCCGCAGGTTCAGCGATAAGCTCAAAGGGAAATGGTCACTCAAAGTAACATCATGAGTAGCAAATTGACATGCTTTTGACGCCAAATTAGAACAGAGTTAAATATAATCTATCACAGTAGAACACCCTCCCCCGTGGAAAGTACTTTTAAAAGGCACCGAGTTGTTACTTAGTTCATTTGCATAGCTTAAATCAAGCTCACATACCACTTCATTAAAAACATTCCCATGTTGAGTGTGTGTGACATGGGTTTCTCAATAACTCAATAAGCAACTATCTTGCAGGCCTGCCATGCACGTCAGTCACTGGGTCTATATGGCACCAAAATAAAGCACAGCTAATGAGCCCAGCCAGCGCCTTAGGGAGGCTGCTGCTCAAGCAGTCAGACACCTGGAGTGTGTGCAGGCTGCATTGAAGTCTTTATAAATGTTTGAGACTGCCTGCTTTCTTTCACACCAGTCCCTGAATATGGCTTGTGGATAAACTACTTCAGGGCCACAAGGAGTCAAGCGAAGAAATGTTTAGAGTAGACAAAAGACAAGATGCTGGGTAGCAAAAGACCGAATGAGGAGAGAATCTGTGTGAAAGGAGAAGAGGAAAGACCTATCTGCCTGCATTGGAAAGGCAGATAGAACCCATGATGGACCAAGGGGGCCTGGGGTAGTCACGTTCAGAGGTGAAGCGATTTGAAGCTTTACTTAAAAAGGACAGTGCTGAACTGCAGATCAGTATAGGTGCATAAATGTTGATTCACCAAAAGGCCAGGGATATCAGACGTGACCCTGAATGACCTTTACCTCAAGTTCATCACATGAAATTAAATTTTATGCACTTGGACCTTGTATCTCTCCAGGAAATTATCACATGACCTTTGAATCTGATGACAAATTGACAATTAACTCATAAAAAGTGAATTTGTAGAACAGCTAATGACAGAAAATAGGTCTATTTTTAGATACCATTTGTAGTTTAACTCGGGTGCTACCACCATATGTCAGGAGACCATTAAGTTATGTTATGTTATGCGTTTTTATTTGGCGCACAGATGCTCCAGCTAAGGAGCGTCCAGGCGCCCGACAAGGCAGCTGCACAACACAACTAAACAATAAACAAACATAAGTATACAACTAAGGAAATAAAAACGTTTTCACCGCGCGGCGAAAGGAAAGCAAATCGCTTATAGCGCGAATTGCCAGGGGCAAGGAGTTCCACAGAGCAGCTGCACGCACACGAAATGAGCGTCCACCGGCCCTACTCCGCTTGAAGCGCGGCACAACGGCCAGTTCGAGGTCTGCAGATCTTAAGGGTCGCGCTGGGATGTAATTGGCCAGGAGGGCCGTAAGGATCGTTGCCGGGGACCCCTTCAAAATCTTGTAGGCGACGCAGAGGACCTTAAACTGGATCCGCTGGGCCACCGGAAGCCAATGCAGTGACCGCAGGGTACTGGAAGTAGGACAGAATCTTGGGAGGCCTACCACCGCTCTAGCTGCGCCGTTCTGAATCCTCTGTAAGCGCCCGATCTCTGCCAGATTCAGACCGGCCAGCAAGGAGCTCGCATAATCCAGCCTGGAGATGACAGTAGCTTGGATCATGAGTTGCCTGGTAGGGGCATCGAAGAACTTTAGCACAGGACGGAGCCCGCGCAGGATGCCAAAGCAGCATGCAGCCGTGCGTTTGGTGTGGCACACAAACGTGAGGGAAGGGTCCAGCCAGACCCCGAGGTTCTTAAGTTCGGCGACTGGGATGGGAGCAGGACCCAACTCCCCCGGCCACCATCTCTCTCCCCACAGTTCCGGCTGTCTGCCAAAGACCATGACCTCGGTCTTACTAGCGTTCAGCTGAAGACAATTGGACGTCATCCAGCTGGCGACCGCCCGCAGTCCTTGTTGAAACCTGGGGGCGTCGACTTCGGCATCCCCGCTGATCGTGACCGCCAGCTGGGTGTCATCGGCATATGACACCATGGTCATACCCCATTGTTTGACAACCTCAGCTAGCGGCCTTACGTACAGATTAAACAACGTAGGGCTCAGCGAGGAGCCTTGGGGGACGCCCAGGTTTAACGGATGGAATTTGGACTGATAAGGCGGGACGGTCACGCTAAAGGCCCGGTTGGTTAAGAACGACCGGAACCACTCGAGAGCGGTGCCGGTGACACCAGCCTCCTCTAGTCGCAGCAGAAGGATAGGGTGCGAGACGGTGTCAAAGGCAGCGCTTAGATCTAATAACACAATTAAGTGTTATTCTTTGTTAAATAAAATGAGTTCACAGACGTGGATGTACTTTAACACAAGAACAATGACTGTAAATATTCTTATCACAAATATCCATGATTGCAATTGTATGGGCCTCGTGGAAATTGCAATGATAAACAGGGAGATGCACAGAAAAACTAAAATGTAGTAATGCCTCCTTGAACTACCCTGCTGTACTCCTAGATTTGCCTTAAAATACCTTAGGCCAACGAATACACATGCTGGTTTATGCTGAGCGCTTATCAGGTGTCAGTGTGCCTACCACAATAGTGGCCCCTGACTGCTCAGGTTGTCCAGGACGTGGCTACCTTTCTGGAGTCTGATCTCTCTTTGAAGACCCGGACTCCAATGTCTAAAACGCGCGCTTTCTTCAGCGGAAGGGACGTCATCGATCCACAATAGTGCCGTAGCCAATCACGGCTGGACTCTCTTGGTTCTGTTTATCTCTGTGGCTAAATACTTTCTTATAATATAATAACCAAAGTTATTAATGATATATGGGCTTCCGGAGGGGGAGTGCCGATCACTCTAATACCATGCACCAATGCAGGCAAGTAAGAGACTTAGAGGTGTCTTAACGTCACATTTATGAGTGGGCTTGTTGAATAGACAGAAGAATGAGAGCTCAGTAGAGGACAGGGTTTCAATGCTGCTCTAGTGTTGATCGATTGGGCCAGGAAAGCGCCACTGAATTGATTTGATTCTATGGCTACGGAATTTCCTGCATAAATATTTACAGTGCTTGCCAAGTTGGCATATAATCCACTAACAACTGCATAGTTAGAACATGTAATCTAAAGAAATGTTGTTTGCACTTCAAACGGATCGACAGTTAATTAAAATAAGCCTCGTGGTTTCGCGAATTGGTGGTGACATTACACTTGCTGTTTAGGTTTTATACTTGTACTAATGACGGGGCACCGTAGTTAGCGGACGATACACAGAGCGTGATTGATTCTTTCGTTTGCACCTTTAAGAGTGTGCGTTGACCGCTCACATTATTCACGATGTGTCTTTATAATCCTGCTTGTTCACACTGAAAAGGGGCTGACTTACTTTTCAGCAGTAACATTTGCAAATCGTGCTGGGCGAGGTGAACTGCTCTCGGCGAGCACTTCATTATTCTAATGTATTCATCAGCAGAAGTCCGAGGTAATCAGATTCCCAACCCCTGTGTGGCCTCGCTGTTATGGTCAGGGACTGCCGACCATCCCCCTCCCCGTCCTATGCACCCCCACAATTATATAGAAATTGGACATTAGAGGAGTTTCTTTGGAAGGCGATGGGGTCTCACGACCCCCGGGCTGTATTTATTAACCCCTTCACTACAGGGCCGATTCCCCGCTGTGTTGGGGGAGAGGGGGGCGTGCACAGCGCCCCCATGCTCATGACGAGCTCAGCTCATCATGAGCCACGCTTCCCGTGTGCTCATGACGAGCTGAGCTCGTCATGACCACGCCCGTTCCTTAGAATGCCCAGCACAGCAGGGGAATTAACCCCGTGTGTGAGCGTTCTAAAGGTCATGACGAGCTCTGCTCATCATGAGCACACGAGCAGCATGGCTCATGACGAGCTGAGCTTGTCATGAGCGTGGGAAGGGTTAAAAACATGAAGAAAAATAAAAATTTGAAATAAACATATTTACACAAGCATTTATGCAGAAAAATCTACTGACATTTGATTACAATCAATGTAGACAGGTATCAAAGGGCTAACCTTAACAAATGTCGTAGACAGCATGTTTCCTAACCGAATCTAACATGTTGGATCATAACGAGTCTTATGGGTTTTTCTGCATATCCTAATTTTTGGGCCTACAGCAAGGTCGTTAACCGGTGTCAAATCCTTATCAGCCAGCTGCGTCCACACGTATGAGTGCGCATGCGCAGAGTGCCTGGTTACCGAGAGGGTACTACCCCCTCCCCGTTACCCCAGTATGCTCCATGAACTCCATTAACTAAAGGGGGGCCCTTGCACTCTGCGCCGTTTAATGATGTCATAGTGCACGTGCGGGGTGGCTAACCAGCCCAAAGAAAGCATGACTCCCCCCTCCCCCGCACCCATCCAACCAAGCGGATGTCCCGACCCTGGAGTTTAGGAGAGACCACTTGTCCCTCCCCCTGGGTGACCCCATTCAAGAATGGCACCGCCCCCTAAGGACCTTAAATTGACTGCTCACCAATCATGACCTTACCGCCACAGGCCAGCATAGTTGCCCGACTATCTGGCCCCTCCCACTATCCTCCTCCTCTGAAAGATCATGCCTACTTAGAACCCCCCCCCCAGCCATGCCAAAATGTTCTCCAGAAATATTTTTTTGCCTTCCCTAGTCAGGTGGACCTCGTCTTGTAAGTAGAACTGTTCTCCCGTGACACACCTATGTGGTATGTTCTGCAGCTGAGGTGACCAAAATAATTTCTCCATCTTGTTGTTAGTCCTCTTTATTGAGTGACTCAACGCCTTGACAGAGCCCCCTCCCTCCAGCTGAGTCTAGGAATCATCTGAGACCAAACTATGGTGCAGCCCTGGCGTGTTTTATCTAACCAGTTTACTTCTGAGATTATCTCTTCCATCAGGACCCTCCTGCCCAATTTCACTAGGTCTTTGCCACCCAAATGTAAGATAACAACTGTGGGCGGCGGGGTGTGTCTGTTGAGCAACTCCGTAAAGAACCCCCTAAACAGACTGAGGCAGAGACCCCCCTACCATGAAAGGACACCTTGAAACCTCCCTGTTCCACCCTCTGTCTATAGTTACCTGCAAAGAAAACAGATTTAACACGTTTCACAAATGAGTGACCAACAACCCAAACAACTTGTGCCTCCTTCCTAGGTGCCTGGGTCCGCCGTGATGAAGATACTTGCTGTTGGTGATCCGACAACAGTTTCCGCCCTGCGTGACAGGCTCGAGAAACTGAAATACAAGCAAACAAACAAGACAGGCTTCAACTTAAATGACCTGCCACCTCACAACATATGCAGCCGCACATAACGCTTGTAACAGTTGGAAGACCATCTCCCAATCCTTTTCACACTGCTCGCATGTAACCCGCCAGCAGTTGCTTCAGTGGCAGCCCCTATCCTGAATAAATGTGTCCCAAAATCTTTCGGATTTAAACCAGCCCTGTCCATTGTCATCGCCAACACTCTTTGCAATTGAAACCTGGTCAGTGGGGTACTGTCTGCATGTATTAACAATGCTCCCCCGTTGCGCCTGCTCTCTGTTTGATGTAGGCCTCCACGTGGAACACTGGGCAGCAAGGATTAGTCCTTGCCTGATGGAGTAGCAGCCCATCCCCCAGGGCTTCCTGGTCAGTTTTTGATTTATGTATGGTAATCAACAGCGTATCACCCAGTATCTTTGTGTGTTCCAGCCGGAGTCCACTTAGCATGTCTTGATTATTGCTAGTCACTAGTTCACCTACCCGGAATGCCCCATAAAAGGCCAATGTAAAGGCGCCTCAGAACAGGAGTACCTCCCCTGATGAACTGCAGACGTCAGACAAGGCATTCAATAATGATGCCAGCCGTTCTAAACCTATCGGTTGTCTGGTGTCCGTGGTGGTTGCTTGCAGGCGCCACCACCCCTTTAGTGCCTTCCGCGCGACGAAACTATTCGTGGGATCTTTGGCCTCCCTGATCTGCTCAAAGAAAGAAAATGCCGCCATGTGCCTGCTAGCCGCCGCTGCGGAGCACCCTCCTTTATGTAATGCATCTAGGTACTGAGTGAAATTCTCTGCCTGATCCCATTTCTTCGCCCAGTCCCGTCCCAAAAAGGAGCAATAAGACAAAAACGCCCCTTCGTAAGAGATTCTGGGAGCTAGGCTAGCTACCACAAGGTTCTGTAGCTGGGGGCACCAATTTGCAAGAGTGTTGCTGGGAAGGGTGTAGGCGTCGCCTCTGCAGGTGGTAGATGTTCCTTGAATAACTGCATCTTAAAGCGAGAGAGTGCGTCAGCTGCATTATTCAAAACCCCTGGGACATGTTTGGCCCTAAACTGTACATTGATTTTCATGCAAACCAGCACAATTTCCTTCTGTAGGTGAAGTATAAAGTTACACCTTGCCGCCTGCTGGTTGATGCATTCAACTACCGTCATGTTATCTGACCAGAAGATTACAGATTGATTACACAACTGATCAGGGCAAACTGTTAATGCATCCAGATTGGAAGTAGCTCCAAAAAAACAATGTTAGCAGTCAGGACGCTCTCCTCCCACCAAACCGGCCACCGTTGGGCCACCCACTTGTTTCCAAGTATGGCACCAAACCCCACACTGCCCGCAGCATCAGTCCATAGACCTAACTCTGCAGACGTAGTGGGGGGACCGCACCATACTACTCTGCCATTAAAAACCCTCCAGAAATGTGATCCAAATACACATGTCTTGGTGGACCTCAGCCGGAAGTCTAGTTCGATGGTGTTTCTCCCGCAGACCTGTCATGGTCTGTGAGATTGAGCAGGAGAATCGGGGTGCTATGTGTATCACTCTTAGTGCGAAATTCAACTGGCCCATAGTCTGCTTTAGCTGCTGTAGTGTCACTTTGTCTTTGGCCAGACATTGCTGGAGAGCTGCTCTAAATTTCATGATTTTGTCTTTGGGTAACCTGAAACAACCCTCCACTGAGTCCAATTCCATGCCTAAAAATTCCAATGTGGTTGCTAGACCCACAGTCTTCCCAGGCACCAGCGGGACCCCAAAAGCCCGCATGAGCACGCAAAATTCCTGCAATGCCCCTGCACACTCCCGTGAGCCTGCCGACCCGAGAAAGAGAAAGTCATCCAGGTAATGCATGACATGGTGGTGTCCTGTCGTTTGCCTAAAAAACATTCCAGAAAAGAAGTAAATTTCTGAAAGTAGGCGCATGAAACAGAACAACCCATGGGCATACACTTATCCATATACAATTTTCCTTGAAAAGAGAAGCCTAGCAGATGCTGTTCTAGGGGATGAACCGGCAGTAGCCTACAAGCAGATTCAATGTCTGACTTTGTCAGCAAGGCTCCCGGTCCCAGAGTCCTCAACATATCCATTGCCTGGTCAAAGGATGCATACCTAATGCTACAAATGACTTCATTGATGGTGTCATATAAAGATGCGCCCCTAGTTGCTGACAGGTTAGGAATGAGTCTGAACTCACCCTCCTCCTTCTTTGGCACCACGCCGAGAGGTGAGCAAACAAAATTAGGCACAGGGATGTTATTAAAAGGACCCGCTATCCTGTCTAGGCGCAGCTCTTTAGCAATTTTTGTCGCTGCCACATCTGGGTTGTCCCTCACAGATAGTTGGTTCCTACATTCAGCTGTTCCGGTATATCCTACCGCTGGGATCCTAAAGCCCTGCAGAAAACCTTCTTGCAACATCCTCACAGAGGCATAGTCTGGGTACCTGTTCAGCCAAGGAGTCATAGCCAGAACGTCAATGGGTGAATGAGACACCAGCCGTCCTCCCTCCCTAATCCTGTTTCTTTCTTCCCCTGTTTCCATGGGCATTACCTTCATTGCAGCAAGTTGTTTCTGGGTGGGAAGGTTGGTTACAAATGGAACATGCATGCCTGAACTTGCAAGTGTCTTGTGCCCTGATACATGAACGCTTGTTAAAGTCCCAGCACACCCCTTTAAGCCCCCCACTGCTCCCTTTCTTAGGGGCCATGCCACCCCCTTGTGCCGGCCAAAAGGACTGCTGGAGTTTGGAGGGGTAGCTTCTGTTCCAACTTGGCCCTGCACTTCCAGGTTGCCCTGCAATAAACTGGCCATACCATGAAATGGAATCCACCTGATCCCAGGACAGTGAGGGATTAAGCTCTTTAGCCTTCCTGAAACTCATGTCATACTCCTTCCACCCCTCCCCTCCATAGTTATCACTGGAAGTTGTGATCCTACTCTGGTAACATGCCATCTCTGCCTGTAAATTTGGGGAACGCTCTGCTGTAATCGCCATAAACACAGAAAAGGCTCTAATCCAGTTGATCAAGGTCTCCTATACCCTGAATCTTGCCATTTCTCCCCGCCATTCGCTAGGCGACATCCAGTCTTTCTGCTTCCTAGCATACTCCATTTCCCTGTTATCCACTAGCAAAGAAAACATATTGACATATTTGCCCGCCCAGATCAAATCCTTCACTTCCTCTGTTACATGTTGAGCTAGCTTTTCCCTCCTGGAGGTTATTGTGCCTACACCTAGTACTGGTAATGCCACCTCCTTACCACTTTCTGCGGCCGCGTTGGTTCAACAATCTTGTCCTTTCTGGAGTCGCTGCCCGGACATGTTGCTTGTGGAGTAATAGGCGCACTGGACCCCCCCGCCACCAGGGGCAGTCATGATCCTTGCTACCATTTTTTGCGCCTTCGCTAAGGGATCCTCTCCCAACTCCTTTGCGCCCACTGAAGAAGGTAACATTCCCCCCTATCCCAAGCCAAGGGAGTACTGCCGCTATCTGCGCTGCCAGCTCTGGAGGTACCTGACCAACCACTGGAGGTGCTGAAACTGGGATGGGGGATGCCGTGCCGGGTACTGGGATAGGTGCCGGGTTAAACATGGGTACCACCGGGACTACCGCTGGTACCACCAGAGGCACTATGCTTGGTGTTGGCGCCGGTGTGGCAGGCGCCAGTGTTACCGGTACACCTGCAGGGATTAGGGGAGTAGACATAGGAACCACCGGTGGCGTTAGCCCACCATCAGGGACCCCCCCAGGAGTACCCCCCTCCCCCTGCTGCTTGGGGTCCTGACCGCTACCCTTCTTGGCCCTGACCCGCTTGTGCCAAGCATCCAATTCCCCTGGGCTGCGGGGGTACTATTATTCGCTTGAGTCCCCCAGATCGCCCAGCCTGATCATCAAACCTCTGTCTGAGCTCAGCCACGCTTTTACCTATCTAATCCACTCTCCCCCATCTCCTGTCCATTGCTGCCATACTACGCATCATGCCCTGCAGCATATGTTCAACGGGGGAACGCTCAGAGCCACATCTACTAGCCATCCTCTTTTTGCCTTGCAACAGGTAAAACCATCTACACTGATGCCAACCCTATGCGCACAATGTATTCCTGCACCCACCAGGACCTGCCTGGCTTTTACCTGTACCAAGTTGGAGGTACACAAACTGGCCGTAACCACAACGCAACTGCGACTGCGACACACCAGCTAGCCTGGGTGTTGGGCGAGTGCACTCTAGCCCGGTGGCCCAACAGAAGCAGTGAAATGCAGGCCTGTCTGTGTCCCCGGATCGCGTTGTTCCCTGCTTCGCTCCTTTTTGGCACAGTAATCAATGTCCCCCACACTGAATTCTGCAATGAAAACAAGATGAGCCACAAAACCAATAATCTTATTCACTGTATCACTATGCCCCTAGGATTGGTCCTTCAAAAGAAAGGGAGTATGCAGTTCAAATGCTAGGTGAATAACCTCTAGACTTAATATCCTGTCCTTTAAATGTGCATTATTTCAATCACGCCCGTCTTTAATCAAGCCAAGACTGTTTACCCTTCCTTATCCCTAACACCAGAGTTAAAAGAAACCCGAGAATGTACAGGCTCTTTAAAATAAATGCCTTTGAAACCCCTCAATGCGATGTGAAGAAGCCCTTGTTTGCCGCACTTCCCCAAACAATACTGCCCACCGCCGGGTAAGATTCAGCCTTACTGCTTCTTTGCAACCCCCCTTTATGCCCCCCTGCAAGCTGTGCCCTTTGCGAGCATGCTCTCCAGTGATTCCAAAGCATCTGGTATTCCCGAAAGAAAGGGAGTGTGGAGTGTGATCCCCCTTCAAAGTATAATCAGGCCCGACCCTTTTTGTATTATTGGCAAGCGAGCGTCTCACTTTAGGTCCCCCATCCAAGTACAGGCGGACCCTGATTCGCTTCCTAAATGGTGCCAACTGCTCCCTGTACACAACAATTCATTATGTGCTCAAGCGGCAACGTTACAATGCACCCCCGGGTGTTCTCCCCTACGCTGCCTTACCACGTATGAAAAGGTGCCCACCGCGCTCTCAATGCAGCACTGGTACCGTGACTCGAGCTTGCGCCGATGCGCCGACTCCCCTGCCCGTTCCTCCGGCTTTTGCCCGACCTCGAAGCCAGAGAGGACCGCGCCCGCTTAATCCCGACATCCCCCTCGTGCACTATACTCCTGAAGTGCTGATTCTCGTCCCTGCAAAAGAAAACAGAAAATTATTGGGCGCCTCGCAGCTGAGGCAAGCGGCAAGCCTGGGGAGCGAGGTAACAAGAGGGTGCCTCCCACGCTCCCCCAGCCTTTTAACCCCTCTCGGCAGACCAGTTGCAACTGGTCTGCCCACCTTGGCTGCCCCCCTTTGACCCGGAAGCAATTAGATTGCCTCTGGGTCAACGAGGGAGCCAGCACCAATCAGTGGTGGGGCGCGCCCGGAGCGTCATCAGGTCGCAATGGGGGCATGCCCCACCACCAATAAAGGTTAGGGGAAGGAGGGGGGCCGGCACCCTGCTATACATGCGGGGGGTGAGCGGCCCCCCCTTTCCTTTTGCAGGTTTTGGACAAGCGCATTACTGTTTTGACAGTAGGCATCCTGTAAAAGAGGAAGGCCCTTGAAAGTCCTGGTGAATTAAACTCTCTCTTTTGAGTTTCCTTCTTCTATCCTTACAAGTCAGGGAACGGATAGAGCAGGATGTAGAAAGCTGTAGAGAGAGAGTCTTGGGGAACTTAGGGCAGAGTAGGACTTTATTGCCTGAAGAAGGTGAATGTACTTCTTTGGAAGTCTTCACCGCTGACACCTTTACTCTTGTCTGATGGGGATGTTATGTAGGGATGTCACCTTCGAATAGTGTAGGGACAGACTAATCACTTTTCTTTTCCTTTTTGTAAATCCAGTCTAAACTTCAAGCTGGGACTGTTCTTGGTTGCCTAATGGTACTCAAATTGACTTTACTTTCTATTCTGAGTTGTTTGAGAATCTTGCATAGAATTATGTTTGTATTAGTGATGGTTTATTTTCTGAACCTCTTGCTGAGATGTCTGTATGTCCAACTATTTTTGGCTTTGTAATAAATCTTTGAAACTTCAGTTTGTAGTCAGTGGTCCTTTGAGTTTAATTTGGACTTGATGGTGAAGTTGTTCAAAGCTGTTGTAAATCTTCCACTTATTCTTCTAGAACAGGGAAAAAGGTCCAGTCGACCTGGTTTGGGATACTAGAGATGAGTAAGAAAATCTAGATGAAATCCCAGCTTCCCCACTTGAATTACATAGTTGCAGCGGCAGAAAGTAGTTTCGGATATGGGATATAGTTTAGGACAGCACGGAGGGAGCTGGGAAGCTGTTTCCTTTTAGAGTTGGATTTGGATGCAGCAAAGGGAAGGGATAAAGGGATACTGATCAGAATTTGTATGAATGCATGGCCAAATGTGTAGAAAAATGTCAAAATAGTACTACAACAGAATGTGCTGCATTATGAGGCATAATTTGTCATTTCTTGCTGCTTAATTTAGTCAACACTTCTTCATACCGTGGTCCTCTTATGACACACAATTCCAGTGACCATGATTGAATCACACAGATTGTTACACAGACACAAGCAAGACACATAATGAGAAACACAGACACCAGCCTCCTCACACAAATAACTTGCACTAATATCACACACATCAGTATCTCACAACACGGCAGTCACGTAGTCTGTTAGTCCTGGCATCATTGGCGTGAGTCTTCCTTCCATTTTGACAGATTGCCTCCTCTGTTTTGATATGTTTTTGCTGGTTGTATGCTTTGGGCACTGTGCCACTGCTATTCAGTGCCACAGTGCAAGTGCTCCCTTTGTTAAATTGATGTACTAATTGGTGATTTCACGATTGGGTTATTTGATTTACCTGTCAGCCCCTAGTACAGTGCACCATGTGTGCCCAGCGCTTGTAAATCAAATGCTGCTGGTGGGCTTGCAGCACTGGTTGTGCCACCCACAGAAGCAGCTTGTGAAGCGTGTCTAAAGCTTGCCATTGCAAGGTGTTAGACGGAGACCCGGAGGGTCGGCCGAGCAAGGGGGAGAGGCCTCCTGGCGAGGGCCCTCTCCTGTAATCGTATGGACGAGTAACTTCCCCCCCACAGAAGGACACCACACCAAGATAGATTACGTATACTTTTATAGGTATTCTTAAGCAGGTTAACTTGACGATACAGTGGGGGCCAGGATTTGAGGATCCCGTCAATTCTAGTCTCTTTGGGGAAAGGGGTAGCGGGACAGTCTGAGTACCGGTACGGTACGGGAGTGGCAAGGGTGGAGCTCACAATCCTCGAGCTGGAGGGTTCGCAAGGAGGGGCCGCGACAGCGCCAGCAGGCCTTCAAGATGGTTCACGACGAGGATGAGCTGCGGCAGCGCCAGCAGGCCTTCAAGATGGTTCACGACGAGGATGAGCCGCAGCAGCGCCAGCAGGCCTTGAGGATGGTTCACGACGAGGTTGAGCCGCGGCAGCGCCAGCAGGCCTTCAAGATGGTTCACGACGAGGACGAGCCGCGGCAGCGCCAGCAGGCCTTGAGGATGGTTCACGACAAGGATGAGCCACGGCAGCGCCAGCAGGCCTTCAAAGGTGGTTCACGAAGAGGAGCCACGGCAGCGCCAGCAGGCCTCCAAGGATGAGTTTGTCTCGGTGTCTCTCGACTCCAGGATACAACTGCCTTCCTGCTCTGGAGCTGCCCCAGTTATAGGTCTGGCGCCCTTTGATGTCCGGACCCTCGCACTTGGAGGTCGGGAGGTCCAGGATGAGGGAGTCCAGACACCCAGCAGGGGGGTGGAGCCAGCGCCCAGGGAGGCCGAGGGTGATCAAAACCGGGCGGAGGAGAGCCATCGACACTCCTTCTCCCATTGACCTGCCAAGTGGTCTCTCTACCCCCTGGGTGGATGGTGGTGCCTCAATGTCGGGGCCTGGCTGGGCCCGAGGCCGAGGTCGACCCGAGGCCATGAGGCCTGGTCGTGGAGTGTCCAAAATGACGGCTGGGCCGGAGACAGTGGTTCAGGAAGGGACCCGGGCCAGCCGAGACTGTTGTGTTCATGAGCCAAGGTTCCGTCGGGGAAGGGCCGTGGGTTGACCCGGCGGGTTGCAGGGGTTGTTCTTGTCCGGGGACAAGGGTAGCAGGGGTCCGCGACCCGCCATGCGGGGAGGGGTCGGGCATGCCATGAGGCCTGTCCAACATGCGTCCCCCCCAGCTGAAGGCAGGGAGAGTCACCCATCCTCTTGGGTAATCTCCTCGCCGAGGCGGAAGAAGCGGGACAGGCCATCTGCGTTGGTGTGATCTTGGCCTGGGCGATGCTCTACAGTAAAGTCCATCCCTTGCAGGGAGATGGACCAACGTAACAGCTTCGGATTCTCTCCCCGCGTCTGCATCAGCCATTGCAGTGGTCGGTGGTCTGCTTGCACCCGGAAGTGGGTACCGATGAGATAGGGCCAGAGCTTTTTGAGGGCCCATACCACGGCGAAGGCCTCTCGCTCTATGGTGCTCCATCGCTGCTCTCGGGCCAGTAGGCGTCGGCTGATGAAGGCCACTGGCTGATCAACTCCCTCGGTGTTGAGTTGGGAGAGGACGGCCCCAACACCATGATCGGAGGCGTCCGTCTGCACTATGAATTCCCGGCTGTAGTCGGGGGCTTGGAGCACGGGGGCGGTGCACATGGCGGACTTGAGTTTCTCAAAGGCAGCCGGACATTCGGGAGTCCAGTGGACTTTCTGGGGGTTCTTTTTGGACGTGAGTTCTGTGAGGGGCCCCACAATACTGCCATAGTCTTTTACGAAGCGCCGGTAGTACCCGGTGAGCCCCAGGAAGGCTCGGACCTCTGTTTGTGTCACCGGGGGCTCCCACGCCTGAATGGCGGCGATCTTGAGTTGGAGGGGGGCCACCAGGTCACTTCCCACCTGCTGCCCCAGGTAGGTCACGGACCCTTGGCCGATCTGGCACTTGCAGGCCTTGATTGTTAGCCCGGCCAGCCGGAGGGCGTTCAGGACCTCCCGGAGGTGTTGGAGGTGTTCTGCCCAGTGGCGGCTGTACACGGCAATATCGTCCAGATAGGCGGCGCTGAATTCCTCCAGACCCGCCAGGACTTTGTTCACGAGCCTCTGGAAGGTGGCGGGTACGTTTTTCATTCCGAAGGGCATCACCTTGAAGTGGTAGTGGCCATCTGGGGTGGAGAAGTCGGATCGCTCCTGGGCACTGGGAGTGAGGCCGATCTGCCAATAGCCCGCTGTCAAATCAAAGATGCTCAGGTAGCGGGCGGCCCCCATGCGGTCGATTAGTTCATCTGCCCGGGGAATGGGGTGAGTGTCGGTCCTGGTGACGGCGTTCAGACCCCGATAGTCTACACAAAACCTGAGCTCGGGGGCGACGCCCGGGGCGGCGGCCTTGGGGACCAGTACGACCGGGCTGGCCCAGGTGCTGTCGGAAGGCTCGATCACTCCTAGAGCCAGCATCTTAGATACTTCCGACTGGATGCAGACGCGTACTCGATCAGGTACCCTGTACGCCCTGTGTCGGATAGGGGGGCTATCCCCGGTGTCGACATCGTGGAGGCACCAGGGGTGACCCCAGGGATGAGGGAGAATAGGTCGGCAAATTGTAGTAGCAGGTCTTGGCAGTCCTGGCGTTGCGCTGGGGACAGGGCATCGGAGAGGTGGACTCCTTCCACGGAGCCGTCTTTCTCGAGGGATTTCAGGAGATCGGGGAGGGGCTCGGAGTCCTCTTCAGCCCCACTGTCGGTAGCCATCAGGAGGCTAAGTTCAGAGAGTACAAAGTGGGGCTTAAGTCGGTTGGCGTGGAGGACATGTAGAGGGTTCCGGGGTGACTCCAGGTCTACCAGGTAGGTGACGGGGCCCTTGCGCTCCACCACTTTGAAGGGTCCCGTCCATTTGTCCTGGAGGGCGCAAGGTTCGACCGGGGACATCACCCAGACCTGTTGTCCTGGCTCGAACTCGATGGACGAGGCATTTTGATCATACCAGCGCTTCAT
This sequence comes from Lissotriton vulgaris, assembly GCF_964263255.1. Taxonomy (NCBI): domain Eukaryota; kingdom Metazoa; phylum Chordata; class Amphibia; order Caudata; family Salamandridae; genus Lissotriton; species Lissotriton vulgaris. Next base: position 345,669,565 of record NC_141699.1, read on the forward strand.
GTCCTCTTGGCTGGCTTCGAGGTTGGCCTTGGCAAGTTCCCTGAACCGCCGGGTCTGGTTCCGGAGGGCCAAGAGGTACTTGTACACATCAGGGGGAGTCTTCTGAGGGGCCACCTCCCACCCTTCTTTGACCAGGCTGAGGGGGCCCCGGACGGGGTGCCCATACAAGAGTTCGAACGGACTGAAGCCCAGGGATTTCTGGGGGACCTCCCTGTAAGCGAACAGGAGGCACGGGAGCAGCACGTCCCATTGGCGACGTAGGGGCTCGTCCAGGCCCATGATCATCCCCTTGAGGGTGCGGTTGAATCGTTCTACTAGTCCGTTCCCTTGCGGGTGATAGGGGGTCGTGAATTTGTAGGTGACCTCGCACTGTTGCCATAGGGACTTCATGTATCTGGAGATGAAGTTTGTGCCCCGATCACTGATGACTTCTCGGGGGAAGCCCACCCGCGAGAAGATCCCCATCAAGGCTCGGCCCACCACGGGCACTGTCACGGTCCGGAGAGGTATGGCTTCGGGATAGCGGGAGGCATGGTCCACCAGGACAAGTATGAACCGGTGAACCTGCATTGTCCGGGGCTCCAGGGGCCCCACAATGTCGATTCCCACCCACTTAAAGGGAGTGGTGACAATGGGAAAGGGTTGCAGAGGGACTTTAAGTTTTCGGCCGCTCTTCCCACTGGCCTGGCAGGTGGGGCAGGCCCGGCAGTGGTTCGTTACATCGTTCCGCATCTTCGGCCAGTAGAAGTGAGTCACCAGGCGGCTGTACGTCTTGTCCTGCCCAAGGTGCCCGGCAAGAGGCACATCGTGTGCCAGGTTCAAGAGGAAGTCTCTGAATCGGAGGGGGACCACCAGCACCCAGCTGGCTCCCAGCTCGGCAATCTTTTGCTCACTGTAGAGCAGCCCGCTGTCCCAGTAGATCCAGTGGGCCCCCGAGGCATCCCCTGCGCTCTGGGTTATGGCTTGCTGTCGGAGGCCCTCGAGGGAGGGACACGCTCTTTGTTCCTGGCGGAACTGCTCCTGAGTGGGGCCACCCTCTTGGTGCCACTGGGCCAGCTCTGGGATGTCTTGGAGTTGGTCCGTTTCTTCGTTGCTGAGCCCCGGAGGACCAGGCTCAGGGGTGGTTTCTTCTGCGACGGTCGGCGGAGGAGGTTCGGGCCACTCCTGTTCTTCTGTGCTGGAGATGGCGCGGGCGGCCATGGATCGGGTCATTACACAGACCCATTCAGGGAGACCAAGCATCCCCAGGTGCTCCCTCCGCTCAACGGCTGACCAGGTGGAGCTCTCAAGGTCGTTCCCCAGAAGGCAGTCCACCGGGGCATCGTCGCGGACAGTCACTTTTAGCATGCCGGACACCCCCCCCCCCACTCGAAGGGGACGCGGGCCATCTGGCACAGGCTTTCGGAGTTGTCTGCCGACCTTACTGGACAAAGTACATTGGGTAGGATTTGGTCGGGGGTCACCAGATGGCAGCGGACTGCGGTCACACTGGCCCCTGTGTCACGGAGGGCTTCAGCCCGGCGTCCATTGATGGTGACCCACTGGCTGTATTTCTGCGTGTTGGCGGGGATGGGAGCCCGCGGGACCATGTCCCTCTCCCCTAGACAGACCAGGGACATGGCGGCCGGTTCCCACTCGGGCTGGTATTGCTCGCACTCTTCGGTTTCTGCGTGGCCCTGCTCTTCTCCTAGGGCGACGGCGGTGATCTGGCGGTTCATGGGACTCTGATTTTTCGGGCAGTTTGGATCATTGGCGTAGTGGCCGGGTCGCTGGCATTTGTGGCAGACAACGTTGGAGCGGAACCCTGGTCGCGTTGGAGGGCTTCCTCTTCCGGCCGGGGGCGGGGGGTTGCTAGTGGGGGGCACCGTGACAGTGTCCCGGCCCTGACCCTGGCCTCCTCCTCCCCCCGTGGGCGCTGGGGCCCTTGGGAAGCTCTGTTCTGTTCGCTGGGCCAGCTCCGAGGGACCCGTGTGCTCTCCCATCGGTCTGCTTTGATGGCGAGTTTCCGAGGTTCGGTCAGCTTACTATCAAGGAGGTGCTGCCTTAGTTCTACGAAACAATTATTGGAGAGGGGCTCCCATACAATAAGGTTGAATAATTGACCTGGCTGCCCTTGATCCATCCCTCGAAGGCTCGGCTAAAAAAGTTTACGTACTCCACCCAGGTGGTACCAGGGATTCTTTTACAGTCTCGAAATCGATGCCGGTACATCTCGGGCGTGAGCCCGTAGCGAGTGAGGAGGGCGGCCTTCATGTGGTCGTAGGATGTCATCTCGTGGTCGGGGAGTTGCAGCAGGGCATCTCTTCCTTCGTTGACGAATTTTCCCCATAACCCGGCTCCCCAGTCGCTCCGCGGGATTCGGTGGGAGGTCATGGCTACCTCGTAGGCCTTAAACAATTGCTGGATATCGTCGTTCCGGTAGTATTCCCGGACGACGTCCTTGGGGATGTGGACCTTGGGGTCCGTAGGGGAAGTGGGGCTCTGGTTCCCGGGGAGGCCGAGGTCTTTGTTTTGCAGTCGAATTCCTAGTTCCTTTAAACTGCGCTCATGCTCGTATGCTAGTCTCTTTTCTTCCAGCTCCCTCTGGCTCTTTTTCTCTTCTCCTTCTTCCCTGAGCCGTAAGTGTTCGAGGGTTATCTTTTGTTCTGCCAGTTTGAGTTCTCCGTCTAAGCGGAGTCGAGCCAGCTCCAACTCGTGGAGCCGGCTTTTCTCCCGTTCTCGGGCCTCTTCAGACGAGAGGCCCGCTCTTCTTTCTTCCACGGGGGTGGTACTTGTTTCTGCGGTCTCGAGGCTTTGATTTTGGGGTGGGGATGCTTCCGTCTCCACCCAAGATTCCAAGGCGTGCTTGAGGTCATCCTTCGTGCTCAGTCCCGTGGTAGCGATGCCCAAATCTATGCAGAATTGCTTTAGTTCTTTGTGGCTGTATTCTTCCAGCCGTTCCATCTGAAATTTTTCAGTTGTTCCACTCTCTTTTGTCGTCATGGCTGCTGTGTGTCGTGGGGTGAGTTACTCTCTGTACGATTATGCGTCGGCTCGGATCGCGCCGCTGGCCACCAATGTTAGACGGAGACCCGGAGGGTCGGCCGAGCAAGGGGGAGAGGCCTCCTGGCGAGGGCCCTCTCCTGTAATCGTATGGACGAGTAACTTCCCCCCCCACAGATGGACACCACACCAAGATAGATTACGTATACTTTTATAGGTATTCTTAAGCAGGTTAACTTGACGATACAGTGGGGGCCAGGATTCGAGGATCCCGTCAATTCTAGTCTCTTTGGGGAAAGGGGTAGCGGGACAGTCTGAGTACAGGTACGGTACGGGAGTAGCAGGGGTGGAGCTCACAATCCTCGAGCTGGAGGGTTCGCAAGGAGGGGCCGCGGCAGCGCCAGCAGGCCTTCAAGATGGTTCACGACGAGGATGAGCCGCGGCAGCGCCAGCAGGCCTTCAAGATGGTTCACGACGAGGATGAGCCGAGGCAGCGCCAGCAGGCCTTGAGGATGGTTCACGACGAGGTTGAGCCGCGGCAGCGCCAGCAGGCCTTCAAGATGGTTCACGACGAGGATGAGCCGCGGCAGCGCCAGCAGGCCTTCAAAGGTGGTTCACGAAGAGGAGCTCCGGCAGCACCAGCAGGCCTCCAAGGATGAGTTTGTCTCGGTGTCTCTCGACTCCAGGATACAACTGCCTTCCTGCTCTGGAGCTGCCCCAGTTATAGGTCTGGCGCCCTTTGATGTCCGGACCCTCGCACTTGGAGGTCGGGAGGTCCGGGATGAGGGATTCCAGACACCCAGCAGGGGGGTGGAGCCAGCGCCTAGGGAGGCCGAGGGTGATCGAAACCGGGCGGAGGAGAGCTATCGACACTCCTTCTCCCATTGACCTGCCAAGTAGTCTCTCTACCCCCTGGGTGGATGGTGGTGCCTCGGTGTCGGGGCCTGGCTGGGCCCGAGGTCGACCCGAGGCCACGAGGCCTGGTCGTGGAGTGTCCAAAATGGTGGCTGGGCCGGAGACAGTGGTTCGGGAAGGGACCCGGGCCAGCCGAGACTGTTGTGTTCATGAGCCAAGGTTCCGTCGGGGAAGGGCCGTGGGTTGACCCGGCGGGTTGCAGGGGTTGTTCTTGTCCGGGGACAGGGGTAGCAGGGGTCCGCGACCCGCCATGCGGGGAGGGGTCGGGCATGCCACGAGGCCTGTCCAACACAAGGCCTGTGTGCAGTCTAGTACTGCCATGTTGACTTGGCAATTGCACCCACTTGCCAGTCCCTAAACCTTCCCTTTGCTTCATAATAGACACCCCTATGGTAGGCCCAAGGACAGGGTGCATTGTAAGTATAAGATAGGACATGCTCTGATGTGTGTAGCTTGTCCTAATAGTGAACTACAGCCATTTTCGTTTTTCACTATTGCAAGGCTACCTGTTCTCTATAGGCTAGAATGGGCAGTTAGATTATTAAATTCTTATAATCCTAACTGACTCAGGGAATATTGTGGAAATTCGAATTTAGTATGCCTGAACTCAGAATAATAAAATACATATTTTAGTAAAGTGGGGTTTAATATTCTGTGTTTGAAAATACCATGTTTAGAGAGTAGGTATTTTCTTGCCTAACTGTCCAGGCCTGCCTCTGCTAGGTTGTGTATTCCTTGTCTGGGTTTCTGAGTGACAGGGCTGGGGGATTCCAGGAGCCAGGCTGGGGCAGCCCAGTGGTGAATAGAGAGATCTGCATCTAGATGGGAGGGAGGAGTTGCACCTGGGACCAGAATAGGGCTGGGCCTTCCCTCTACAATGCTGGCTAAGCCTCCTGTGGCTTGTCTGATATCTCTGCCCTGCGCTGTGAAAGGAGAGACGGTCTCTTGTCAACAAAGTGCTCCAGAGCTGTGCCTTCCCTCCACTGTGCTGGCTCCACCTACTGTGGGGCGGCTGAGGTCTCTGCCCTGCACAGTGAAAGGAAAGAGAGTCATGAAAACAAAGTGCTCAGGAACTGGTTTGGACTAGGCAGAGGCCTCTCTGCCTTCAGAGAACAAAGGATTTTGGGGTATAAATATTGGGACCGTGAACCCAAGAAGTTAGATCACTTCTGAAACAAGAAACCTTTTGCCAAGGAGAAGAATCAAGGAAGCTGCAGGAGTTTGACTGCCCCTCTGCCAGTGTGCTGTTTGCTGGGTTGGCCTGCAGTGGTTGCTTCATTGCTAAGGAAAGGAGAAGGCACTTTTGAAGGACTTTCATCATTTACAGAATATTCTCCAAGGACTTGAACTGTGCTTGCCTCTTGCTGAAGTCTCAGGGACAAAAGACTTTACCTCCAGATCCCCTCTGAATTTCCTTGCTGGGAATTCTATCTCCGGGCATTTGCGTGTTGCTGGGAGCTGGAAGCGCGACGCATCGAGAGGAAGCGTGTCGCCGCCACAGCTGAAATCGTCTCTTCACTGGAGAAGCGAGCCTTTGCCGCATCTCCCTGGAAGCGTGTGTTCATCGAAGCTGCCTGCTGTCACATCACCAGAGAAGCGTGACGCCATCAAGAGAGTCACCATCGCATCACCGGAGAAGCGTGTCGCAGGGCCTGTTGCGGCTCCAAAGTACAGAGTCGTCGCAAGGCTGCCAGGGCGCCTACGCATCATCATCGTAGCGTCATATCATGGTCACCATCTTCTCGCATCGCAACTGGATCATTGCATCAAGGCGCCATTTTGCGCCCGGCAACGGGCCTGCAGGCCGAGAATCTACGCATCACCTCTGCACTGGAAAGGATCACAACGCAACACCTACTATGCGTAAGCATTGAGGCACGGCGCATCATATCCCCCGGTTCACGGAACCAACGCATCTCCCCTTTTGCGAGCCTTTTTGTTTAATTTGCTTTATGCATCTGGGTACTTTGTTGAGAACTTTGTCACATTTACTATCAACTTGAAGTAAGTAAATGTTATCATCTTTAAAGCAATCTTAAGTGTAGTATTGTGGATTTTTGTCGTTTGTGGTCTTGTGTTAAGCCTATATAAAGAATACTTATTTTTATAAAACCTGTGTTGTGTCCATCTGTAGTGTTTCCACTGTACTACTGTGTATATTCACAAATGCCTAACACACTGTCTCTGAGATAAGCCTGTCTGCTTGTGCCAAGCTACTAAGGGGGTGATCAGGGGTTATTAAGGAGTGTAAACCCCTTACCCTGACTTAGAGGTAAGGGTCCCTATTTGGACAAAGGTGAATACCCTTGCCAACTAGAGACCCCCAGATCTAACACAGGCCAACACCACTTTGGGGTACCAGTGTTGTAGACAGGGCTGGCCACAGCATTAGATGCTGCTCCATTTTAGGCATAATTATGGATTCGATACCTTAGCTATATAATCCATCATCTACAGCCTAAGTTGTTGATTTTAACAAAAACCATCAGAAAAAGGGTCAAATGTTACTAAAAATGCAGTAATATCTCTTGCCGCGAATTCCTGCCGCCGCCATCAGCGGCGAGGCCGCTAGCCACGCCCACTTGAGGCCACGACCCTTCATCTCTCTTCTGGCACACATATATAAATGTGCAACCCTAGGAAGCGCAGCGGATGAGCGCAGCGGGCGCGCCGTTTGCACGCCTAAGGCAAGCCCATCTGCGCCCGTCCGGGACGGGCCGGGACTAGGGACTATATCCCCTGGCCCTTTCCCGTCAGGACCATCTTACATCTACTCTAGGGAAGTCCTCCTTAGACTCATGCCATCCCAGCATGCCCACTGCACTATCCTGAACCCTCACTGCGCCCCATGCACATGCCAGACTTGCCTGCTCCCCCTTACCTCCCTCCCTTCTACAACCAACATAGCCACCTCAAACTTCCCTCCTGTACATCCCAAACCTACAGTTGCGGGCCAGACCCAAACCAGGATGCTGATCAGCCTTAACTGCAGATCACTAGGCAAACATAGGAGAGAAATTTTCGATCTTCTTGTCTCTGAGAAACCCGCAGCCCTCTTTCTCACAGAGACATGGCTAAAAGATCACTCTGGCCCAGATATTGCGGCCGCTCTCCCCGACAACTACACTTATGTGGGGAAAAATAGACCAAAGAAAGAAGGTGGAGGTATAGCCATAATCTATAACAGATTACACTCCTGCAAATGGGAAGACTCTGCAATGCCTAACTGTGAGGCCGGCCTGTTTAAGCTCTCGCTCTCTCCCAACTTTACTCTCTCTGGGCTACTGATCTACCGCCCCCCGGGCCCGGCGAATTCCTGGGCAGCCTCCCTCCCCGAATATATAGCACCACTAATTCAAACCTCAACAAATCTTTCCATTATCGGTGACCTCAATCTGCACCTGAATGACCCCTCATGTACTACCAGCAGCAATCTCTTACAGGATTTGGCTGCTTTAAACATTTCTTTACATAACTCTGGCCCCACGCACAAAGCAGGGAACCTTATGGACCCCATCCTCTCTAACCTGGAGGCCATTGATTGTAAGGCTCCATCACCTATTGTATGGTCTGACCATTACATGGTGACATTCACTATCAAACTAGGTCAGCAACTTAACAACTCCTCTAACCCCGCAGAACCTAGGTTATCCAGAAATTGGAATAAATTGGACTTAAACAAATTTAACACCTGTCTCGAAAATACTAGACCTCTCATGGAAGACACTAGCACTGCAACGTCTGCCGCTATAAACATCTGGCTTACACAGGCTGCTGATGCATGCCTTTCTTTGCGCATGCAATCGCACAATTATCATCATCCACCTGCACCCTGGTTCACTGAAGCCTTAAAAAAAGAAAAAACTATTTGCAAAAACCTGGAGCGCAAATGGCTCATAAAATATGACTCATGTTCTAAACAAAGCTATAAAGTCGCCTTAAAAAAATACCACTCCCTATGTAAAGCTGCCAAAGCTGAACATGTTAACCACACTATCCTTGAAGCAAAAAATCGCCCAAAGACACTCTTCAAGGTAGTGCAAAAACTCTCGGGAGCACTATGTCAGCCCAAAGTTCCCTGTCTTAATACATCTCAATGTAATTCATTGGCTGAATTCTTCATCGCCAACATTGATACCATCTACTCCAATTTTGGAATCTCATCCCGCCTTCCTTCTTTATCCAACTCACCGGCCCCAACCTCATCTCTCGAGCAAGAGACACCAGATGACAACAGCCCCATTCACTCCTTGCCGACCCCCTCCTCTCCACCCACGCCTTCCTGTGACTCTAGGCTCACATCTGGTACCTGTCCTCCGATCGCTCAGCTGATCGACACATGGGATCCACTCAATATCGAGACCCTCTCTGATATCATCAGTAAAATTAAATCCGGTTCCCCATTAGACCCCATTCCCCCCCAAATTCTAAAAAAGCTGGACAACACCTCCCTAGAACTCATCATGGAGCTTTTAAACTCCTCCCTAAGAGAAGCTACGATACCCTCCGCATGGAAACATGCAATGATAATGCCTCTACTAAAAAAGGCTAATGCTGATCCCAGCATTCTAGCTAATTTCCACCCCATCTCGCTTATCCCAGTATTTTCTAAAATTTTAGAAAAGCACATTAACTCTCAACTTTCCACCTATGTTGAGCTAAGGGGAATCTTACATCCATCACAGTCAGGCTTTAGAGCCAGTTTCTCAACGGAATCTACCTTGCTGGGAGTCTCGGAAAACATCCGTTTCCGAGTTGACAGGGGGGAAACCGTGGCACTCATTCTGCTGGATTTGAGTGCCGCATTCGATACGGTTTCCCATCCCATCCTTGTCAATGCCCTCCGATCATCGGGCATTACCAGCTCAGCTCTCAACTGGCTTGTTAGCTTCCTATCCAACCGCACCTTCCAAGTTTTCTCTTCCTCATCTGCTTCCCAAACCTTTACATCTGCGTATGGAGTCCCACAGGGTTCCATCCTGAGCCCCTTGCTCTTCAACTTATACGTCAGACCTCTGGCGTCCATTGCGGAGCAAGCTGGGCTCACAATTTACTCCTATGCAGATGACACCCAGATCATCTATTCCCTTTCCTCAGACCCTCATGCCCCCTCATCCCCCCTCTGTTCAGGACTGAGCAGCATCGCAGCCTGGATGTTGGACAACAAACTCCAACTGAATGGGGGAAAAACAGAACTTCTTCTGTTTGGACATAATACCACTCTATGGGGACCCCAACACTGGCCCGCTCAAATGGGCACTCCACCCACTCCCTCTAAATCAGCTCGCAACTTAGGCGTGATCTTTGATGATCAGCTATCCATGAAAAGCCATGTGATCAAAACTTCCTCCACCTGCATCACAATCATCAAACGGTTGCGTAAGATCATCTGGATGCTGCCTGTGGATACCCAGAAAACTGTTGTCCAGGCTCTAATTACTTCTAGACTGGGCTACAGTAACATCCTTCTCCTGGGCGCCAGCAAAGAGGTAACCCGAAAACTTCAAACCGTTCATAATAAGGCGGCACGACTGCTCTGCAAACTACCCAATACCTCCCCTACCTCTAACTCCCTCCGCACACTTCACTTGCTTCGCATTGAAAATCGCTCGAAATTCAAAGCACTCTGCATTATGCACAAAATAAACAATGGTTCGGCCCCACCACATCTTACATCCTTGGTCCATCACCACTGTCCCCCCGCACTTTGCGTTCATCTAACCAACACCTTTTTTCAGTGCCTAGAATCAGAAAAGCCAGAATGGGAGGTCGTTCCTTTGCCTGGCTAGCCCCTTCACTTTGGAACTCCCTCCCCCTTCAGTCACGAAAAAAAACCAATTATCTCAGATTTCGCAAACAAGTGAAACATTGGCTATTCAACATGGAAGCTTCTTCCCCTCTGTCCTCCCCTCTCCCTTTGTTGATTTTAGCGCCGGGAAACCTACGGGTAGCTGAGCGCGTTACAAATTTAAATATAACAATAATAATAATAATGTGGCTGCACAGAGGAAGGCCCTTCGCATAGTGTGCAAAAAATGACATAATAAAGAAATAATAATACCCTGCATTACACTGTAAAAGGTAGTCAACCCTGCTGCATAATGTGGTACTTTCTGTTGCATAATTCCAGAGGACCTGATTAAAATGCTGCTGCTCTTCCAGTCCTTGACAGAGGTGGAGAGAAGCAAAGGAGAGAGATGGGAGGGTAAAAGGGGTCATAATGCGGAGGCTGGGGCATTGCTGGGTCTATTGCATTATTAACCTTCCAGCTTCCTCAAATTTGCTTGAAAATGCTCCATTTATTTACTATTTTTTCAAAAAATTCTCAGGGGGGGATAACCCCCGAACCCTACATAGGTTGTGCAGTACCGGGATAACTTTCCGCCTTACCACTTTCAAATGTCACCAGCCGCCACTGTCTGCACTGATGGTGTGGCAAGAAAGACTCCATTTCAGCACTGTGTGGTGGCACCTATGTAGGCACCCCCCACATCACTACCGGTGCAGTGCCGATCAACGCCCCTACCGGCATGCAGAAATACTTCTCATTATTTTCCGAATCCAGTCTGACACCTGGGGATATTGTGAGGTAAGGAATCGGCCTCTACATAAGAGTCTCTACCCGATAGGTGGCTACCAAAGGTAAGTCACTTTTTGTTACGTTGTTAACGTCATTTTTCCTAGGAAAAGAAAAGTTCATGGGGTTGCATAGCTCTTGTCAAATTTTCGTAGAGAAGAAGCTCACTGTTGTTAAGCATCGCTGATGTGTCTAAATATGCAATAGGGTAATCGTTTACGTGCAACTAGAAGCCTTCAGGATATACTAACATACTCTTTCGTTTATACTAATTTGACACTAGATGGCGCCAAGGCAGCATAAATGCAGCATAACTGTTCTTTTAGATTGAAACTAAAAGTATATAATGTGGGTCCTTGTCTCTCGTTTATATCGTGTTTAACCGGAAAGGCTATCTATGATATTAGGAAGCATGGGTAAGAACTGGTGGCTTTGTAGGGATGAAACAAGTGCTTCTAGTCATCGCCAAGAACTGCTTATTCTTCTAGCTACACCCCATAGGCAGGGTCGAGCCGGCCTATGCGGTAAATCAGGTATCACCCAAAGCGCTGATCTGACAGGTCATCGTGGGGGTCATTTTGTAGCTGTTTGTGGGCCTGTTTATGGTCTAATGAGCCGGATTTTACCGTCTATTTCCGCGATATTAAAACAAACATTGCCTTCAGCAAGTTCAAATCCTTGCATACCTGCAAAAACATTCGCAGCGTGTACAAGTTCAAAGCTTTCCCAATTTCCAAACATGGGCCACTTTTTTAACTTTATATTTTTATTTGCCTTTATATAAAGGGGCCACTTACAATTTCGTGCCTGGGTTTTTTTCCTGTCCCAGTTCGACCATGCCCTTAGGCGTCTGCTGCTCTTTGGACTACCACATTGTAGAAGAACAGATCATACTGAGGCGAGTTTTGTTTTATGAAGGACATGACTCCAGTCTCCCTCAGAGAGTCAGCCTGGATTTTGTCCTATATCTTCCTCCACATGTAAGCCTTCTTCTACCGAGGGCAGCTCATATTGTTCATCAAGGTTCTGGCCTGTGGCTCTGGGGTTGTTATTGGAGGAGTACTTGTACGTCTACAGTACAGGTATCTCGTCAGTAGGCTTTTTTCAGCTACCATGCAAGGTATTCTGTATGATTCTAGAGTACTGTAGGAAACCAAGCTGCCATATCTGCCTCTTGACAGCGTTTTTAGGTCTCGCATGGCGAACTGCGCACTTGCGCAGTCGAGATTTTACGTTTTAAGGAGAACTTCACTAGCGAGGGTTAAGCCCCGCCCCTCTTCTCCATTGGCTGGCCTCCTAAATGGTGGCCAGCCATTAGAGAAGACGTCATAGTGAAGTTTCTCCTTTCTCTTTTAGCCCCGTCCTTTTCAGATTGGGTTCCTTGACTTACTGCTGAAGTAAAAGGTTCCTTATCTTCTTCATGGGTCCAGATGGCCCCATAAAGAAGATAAAAAAACTTTTATGCCAGCAGGAAGTCGGGGCGTCCAGTTTGAAAGGGATGGGGCTAAAAGATTAAAGGCAGCGCTTTCCCTCTCTCCGCCGTCCTCTTCCCTCTCCCCCTCCGGTCGTCTCGCCTGCCCCCCCTAACCCCCCCACTTCCCTTGGTGCACAGTTTCTGCAGTCCAGTTTCTCCTTTCCTGTGGGTGCTGGCTCTACTCACACACAGCACTGCCTCTCTTGTCTTTCTGCACCTAGATGTGTCCTTATCTCTGCCCCTTCGCATCAAACATACCCGGTGTGTTTCCTTTGGGCCAGTTTCTGCGCGGTTTTACATACGTACAGTGTTTGAAGCACTGTGTTCCGAACCGGGCCGGTTTCACTGTCAAATGTTAAGAGAAACGCACGAGGCCTTCCCTGGGACAAGGCACGCCTCATTCAATCCAAAACTGTGATCCATCACCCGATGCAGGGCAGGCGCATTGACCACCTGAACCCCGTTACCATATGCTTATTTTATTTTGGAAAATCGAAACACAAAAATTTTAATGCAGTGATTCAAACTGAGTATGTAACTAAGGAAACACCCGGGGTCTCCCCAAGAAAACAGTGAAGCATATGGACATCACGGGACTCAGGCGGAGCTCAAAATCGGAATTAACAATTAATTTAAAACCACAGGATTCCCCCAGCGCGGACTTCACTGTAAACTGTGGAAAGAAACACAAGGCCTCCCCAAGGGACCCTCGAACACCCTCACCCTCACACACCCTCGCCCTCACACCCTCACACACCCTCTCACCCTCACACCCCCTCACCCTCACATCCCCTCACCCTCACCCTCCCTCTCACCCTCACACCCTCACAGCCCCTCACCCTCACACCCTCACCCTCACACACCCTCACATCCCCTCAACCTCACACCCTACCCTCACACCCACTCACACCCTCACCATCACACCCCCTCAACCTCACCCCTCACCCCCTCACCCTCCCTCACCCTCACACCCCCTCAACCTCACACCCACTCACCCTCCACCCCATCACCTTCGTCACCATCACCCTCACACCCCCTCACCCTCACACCCTCACCTTCACATTCCCTCACCCTCACACCCCTCCCACCACCACACCCTCACCCTCACATACCCTCACCCTCACACACCCTCACACCCTCACCCTCACAACCCCTCACCCTCACACCCCATCACCATTACACACCTCATCACCCCCACACACCCTCACACTCACACACCCCTTCACCCTCACACCCTCACCCCCACCCCTCTCACCTTCACCCCTCACCCTCACACCCCCTCACCCTCCCACCCTCACAGACCCTCTCACCCTCACACCCCTCACCCTCACATCCACTCAACCCCTCACCCTCCCTCACCCTCACACCCCTTCACCCTCATACCCCCTGACTTTCACACCCCCTCACACCCCCTCACTTACCCTCAACCTCTCACCCCTCACCCTCACACCCTCACCCCCACCCTCACCCCCTCACCCTCACATACCCTCACCATCACACACCCTCCCACCCCCTCAACCTCACACCCTACCCTCACACCCACTCACACCCTCAACCTCAAACCCTCACACCCCCTCACCCTCACACCCCCTCACTCTCACCCAATCACACACCCTCACCCTCTCACCCCCTCACCCTCTCACCCCTCACCCTCACCTCCTCACCCTCACCCTCCCACCCCCTCACCCTCTGACTCTCACACCCTGACACCCACATACCCCCTCACCCTCACATACCCTCACCCTCACATACCCTCACCCTCACCCTCACACACCCTCCCACCCCCTCAACCTCACACCCTACCCTCACACCCACTCACACCCCTCAACCTCAAACCCTCACACACACTCACCCTCAGACCCCCTCACTCTCACCCAATCACACACCCTCGCCCCCTCTTCCTCTCACCCCTCACCTCCTCACCCTCACCCTCACACTCCCTCACCCTCTGACTCTCACACCCTGACACCCACATACCCCCTCACCCTCCCTCACCCTGCCTCAACCTCACACACCCTCACCATCAAACCTCCTCACCCTCTCACCCCATCACCCTCACACACCCTCACCCTCACACACCCCTTCACCCTCACCCTCACCCCCACACCCATCACCTTCACAGCCCCTCACCCCCACCCTCACACCCTGTTGGAACCGGCCTCGTGGCGTGGTCCGCCCCCTCCTGCATGGCGGGTCCCGGACTACCGCTACCTCTGTGCCCCGAGCGAGAGCCGCACCTTCCGCCCCTCCGGGCCGCCCACGGCTCTTCCCCGACAGAACTTAACCTCACACCCCTCTCACCCTCACACACCCTCACACACCCTCAACCTCACACCCACACCCTCACACCCCCTCACCCTCCCTCACCCTCCCTCACATCCTTACACCCCCTCAGCGTCAAACCCCCTCACCCACCCTCACACACCCTCACACCCCCTCACCCTCACAACCATCTCATCCTCACACACCCTCACTCACCCTCACACCCTCACCCTCTCACCCCCTCACCCTCACCCCCTCACACCTCCTCACCTTCCCTCACACCCCCTCACCCTCACACACCCTCTCACGCTCATCCTCGCACACCCTCACACACCCTCTCACATCCTCACGCATACCCTCACCCTCATACACCCTCACTCTCAGACCCTCACCCTCACACACCCTCTCACCCTCACACTCACACACACTCTCACCCTCACACACCCTCACACACCCTCACTCACCATCACACACCCTCTCACCCTCACCCACCCTTACACACCCTCACACACCCTCACTCACCATCACACACGCTCACATCCCCTCACACCCTCACACACCCTTACCCTCACATCACCTCACCCTCACCCTCACACACCCTCACCCACACACCCTCACTCTCACACCCTCACCCTCACACACCCTCACACCCTCACCCTCATCTCACCCCCTCACCCTCTCACCCCCTCACCCTTCCACCCTCACACCGCCTCACCCTCACCCCCCCTCACCCTCACACCCCCTCACCCTCTCACCCTCACACCCCCTCACCCTCACACCCCTTACCCTCACACCCCTTACCCTCACACCCTCACCCCACACCCCCTCACCCTCACCCCCTTACCCTCACACCCCCTCACCCTCACACCCCCTCACTCTCACACCCCCTCACTTTAACACCCCCTCACCCTCACTCGCCCTCACACACCCACACCCTCACACACCCTCACCCTCACACACCCTCACTCACCCTCACACCCTCATCCTCACGCACCCTCACCCTCACACACCCTCACACCCCTTCACCCTCACCCTCAAACCCCCTCACCCACCCTCACACACACTCACACACCCTCACCCTCATAACCATCTCATCCTCACACCCTCACTCATCCTCACCCTCACCCACCCTCTCACCCACTCTCACCCTCACACACCCTCACCCTCACACCCCCTCACCCTCACTCTCACACACCCTCACCCTCACACCCTCACCCTCACCCCCCTCACCCTCAAACCCCCTCACTCACCCTCACACATCCTCACACCCCCTCACCCTCACAACCATCCCATCCTCACACACCCTCACTCACCCTCACACACCCTCACCCTCACCCTCACACACCCTCACCCTCTCACCCCCTCACCCTCACACCTCCTCACCTTCCCTCACACCCCCTCACACACCCTCTCACACCCACCCTCGCACACCCTCTCACCCTCACCCTCACTCAGCCTCACACACCCTCTCACCCTCACACTCACACACCCTCTCACCCTCACCCTCAGTCAGCCTCACACACCCTCTCACCCTCACATCACCTCACCCTCTCACCCTCACCCTCACCCTCTCACCCTCACCCTCACACACCCTCACCCACACACCCTCACCCTCACACCCTCACCCTCAACATCTCACCCCCTCACCCCCCTCACTTTCACCCCCTCACCCTCACTCACCCTCACTCACACACCCTCACTCACCCTCACTCACATGCCCTCTCACCCTCACCTTCATGGACATGGCTTGCCTGGGGTGCCGACTTTCCTTGTAAACTCCTGGCTCGTGAGGGGAGAGTTGGGCTCGCAAAACAGTTTTACCGCTCTCTGAAAATGCTGCGTATTTCACTTGGAGAGCGCGGGGTGTGTTTATAATTTTACTTGGAGAGCACGGGGTGTGTTTCGTTCCCACGGTCTCTGAAGTTGCATCTAGGCGCTGCGGCTGGTCCATTCTGCTGGGCTGTAGGGGGCGCTGTATAGCGTGCCTTCACTGTTTGCTGTCCTCTCTCCATCCAGACATATGTCCCGGATAGCACCCACTCCCGTTGTCAGATGCTGATTGATACAAAGTCTGATGGTCCTAATTTACACCTTTGCTGTTGGAACCGGCCTCGTGGGGTGGTCCGACCCCTCCCGCATGGCGGGTCCCGGACTACTGCTACCCCTGTTCCCTGAGCGAGAGCCGCACCTTCCGCCCCTCCAGGCCGCCCACGGCCCTTCCCCGACAGAACTCAACCTCAGAGACACCCCCTTCTCGGCAGACCCGGGGCCTTTCCCGAACCCCCATCTCCGGGCCAGCCGCCATCTTAGACACTCCACGACCAGGTCTCGTGGCCTCGGGTCGACCTCAGCCTCAGGCCCAGCCAAGCCCCGACATCGAGGCACCACCATCCACCCAGGGGATAAAGAGACCACTTGGCGAGTCAATGGGAGAAGGAGTTTCGATGGCCCCCATCCACCTGGTTTCGTTCGCCCTCGGCCTCCCTGGGCGCTGGCTCCACCCCCCTGCTGGGTGTCAGGACTCACACATCCCGGACCCCCTGACCTCCAAGTGCGAGGGTCCAGACATCAAAGGGCACCAGACCTATAACTGGGGCAGCTCCAGAGCAGGAAGGCAGTTGTATCCTGGAGTCGAGAGACACCGAGACAAACTCATCTTCTTGAACCTTCTTTGGAGTCCTGCTGGCGCTGCCGCGGCTCATCTTCGTGAACCATCTTCGAGGGCCTGCTGGCGCTGCCACGGCCCATCTTCGTGAACCATCTTTGAAGGCCTGCTGGCGCTGGCGCTGCCGCGGCCCATCTTCGTGAACCATCCTTGGAGTCCTGCTGGCGCTGCCGCGGCTCATCGTCGTGAACCATCTTCGGAGTCCTGCTGGCGCTGCCGCGGCTCATCTTCGTGAACCATCTTCGAAGGCCTGCTGGCGGTGCCGCGGCCCCTGCCAGAGAAACCACCAGCTCGAGGATTGAGAGCTGTGCGCCAGATATCCTTGTACCCGACTGGTACTGAGACTGTCCCGCTACCCCCTTCCCCCAGAGACTAGAATTGAAGTGATACCGGTATCCTGTTCCTTCTGTAGTGTAAAGATAACCTGCTTACGATAACCAATAAAAGTGTCACAAACCTATCTTTGTGTGGTGTCCATCTGTGGTGGGGGTGTCACTCGTCCGTACGATCTGAGGAGAGGACCCTCGTCGGGAGGTCTCTCCTCTTTGCTCCGACGACCTTCAGGGGTCCCGTCTAACATTTGCCTTCACATGTACTAACTAATTTGTGACCCCCTCTCACTGCTAAAGGGAGTACAGCCCCCTCATACCCTGCAGTGGACCCCTCTCACCAGTGACCCCGTCACGTCCACTTCCTAATCTGCCGCAAGGCTTTCTCCCACTGAAGCGTGTGCTCTTCCTTTGACACCCCACCCCCACTCTCATATATTCCAAGTCTTCACCCCTCCCCCAAAACAGCAACGGGATCGCTATTCACAGAGTCGCAAATATGCAGAAGGTGGTTGACATCTTGTCGCCTCCAAGGTGACCCTGTGGGGTCTCAGCCCCAGACTTATAAAGGGCTCGGGGTCTCCTTCAGTGTAGGGACCACAATACCCCAGGAGGGTAGCGGAGGATGCCAGGATACCCAGAGAATGTAACCAGTGATGCTCCCTACCAAGGGAGTGTAACCTTAGACGTCTGTCCTCATGGGGGAAGGTGTCAAGAGGCCTGTCTGTGAAGGGAATGAAACTAGCACCTGCCAACAAAGGGAATGTAAGCCTAGATGGCTGTCTGCCAAAGCATTGTTGCTGTAGATGCCTGGATGCCCTGAAAGTACCGTCCCAGATGTCTTTATACAAGGGAATGACTGTGGAATGTAACCATACATGTGTACACACTGGAATTACTAGATGATGTAACCTCCACAGCCAGGAAACGTAGGTGTATAAATGTCCCTGTAGTATGTAGCTGTATATATCCCGTTACACTTGCAGTGTGACTACCAATGTCAAAGGTTACAAGGAAGCCTAACCGCATAATTCTAGATTCTTTATGATTGTGGAAATGTCATTAAAGACTTTTACACACCCAGGGAATGTAATTGCAGATGCCTCTTAAACAGCTATTGTACATTTCTGGCGACCCATGGAGCACAGCTGTTTGGGAATTTGCAGTGCTGCTGTGTTATTCAGTAGATGTGCAGAGTTGGGGCAGCTGTGGGAACGAGGTTAGACAACTCGGGTAATGAGTAGGTAAGTAGGTGATCGGCCTAAACTGGGGAATGACTGCCCGAATGCTGACTAACCAGCTTTGGAAATCTCACTGATCATTGATTCAGAGAGCAGAACATGCTTACGAGAGGAGGGAGGGGGCAGGAGGAAGGAGGGGGCAGGCAGCCATGAAAAGGGAATACTGTGTAACCTGGTTCCTATGCTTCGAGCCTTTGCTGGCTGTAGGAATTATGCTCTGGGGCTCTGTGTATGTGTGTGTGGCTCTGTGTATGTGTGTGTGGCTCTATGTGTGTGGCTCTCTATGTGTGTGGCTCTCTGTGTGTGTGGCTCTCTGTGTGTGTGGCTCTGTGTGTGTGTGTGTGTGGCCCTGTGTGTGTGTGGCGCTCTGTGTGTGTGTGGTGTACTGTGTGTGTGGCGCTCTGTGTGTGTGGCGCTCTCTGTGTGTGTGGTGCTCTGTGTGTGTGTGGCGCTGTGTGTGTGTGTCACGCTCTGTGTGTGGCGCTCTGTGTGTGTGGTGCTCTGTGTGTGTGTGGCGCTCTGTGTGTGTAGCGCTCTCTGTGTGTGTGGTGCTCTGTGTGTGTGTGGCGCTCTGTGTGTGTGTGGCGCTGTGTGTGTGTGTCACGCTCTGTGTGTGGCGCTCTGTGTGTGTGGTGCTCTGTGTGTGTGTGGCGCTGTGTGTGTGTGTGTGGCGCTCTGTGTGTGTGGTGCTATGTGTGTGTGTGGCTCTGTGTGTGTGTGGTTCTGTGTTTGCGTGTGGCTCTGTGTGTGTGTGCGGCTCTGTGTGTGTGGCTCTGTTTGTGTGGCTCTGTTTGTGTGGCTCTGTGTATGTGGCGCTGTGTGTGTGTGTGGCACTCTGTGTGTGTGTGGTGCTCTGTGTGTGTGTGGGGCGCTCTGTGTGTGTGTGTGTGTGGCGCTCTGTGTGTGTGGCACTCTGTGTGTGTGTGTGGCTCTGTGTGTTTGTGTGGCTTTGTGTGTGTGTGTGGCTCTGTGTGTTTGTGTGGCTCTGTGTGTGTGTGTTGCTCTGTGTGTGTGTGTGTGCGTGTGTGTGTGTGGCTCTGTGTGTGTGTGTGTGGCTGTGTGGCTGTGTGTGGCTGTGTGTGTGTGGATGTGTGTGTGTGGCTGTGTGTGTGTGGCTGTGTGTACGTGGCTCTGTGTGTGTGTGTGGCTCTGTGTGTGCGTGGCTCTGTGTGTGTGTGTGGGTGCACATGCAATAGGTCATGCATTTGCGAGAGATTAAGCTATTGGCATTGTAAATGACAATGCCATTTATTTATCTGTTTTCAAAACCAACACATAAATAACAATTTCGTCATTTACAATAACAATAGCTCTAACTTTTGCAAAGGCCAGACCGTTGCATTGTAAATGCTTGGTACTTTCGACATGGAGCACCCGCTGTTCGATGTGGAAGCCTTGCTCTTCCGCTTCTTTGTGTTGGTGAGGTATTTTTCCTTCTACTGATTCCAATCCCCTTTCTGAGAGGAGGCAAAGTGTGAAGACTTGTCCCCACTGTTGTTTTTGTTTGTCAACCCATGGGGATTCATGGTCTATGGTGCCGAATGTTTTAAGGCCGAACTGCAACTTTGACCTCAAAGAGACTTTTATAGAGCAGCAGTGACCTAGAAAACCTAGAGAAGCCAGAGAGGAAAAGTGGAGAGAAAGTAGTCAATGAGGGAGGTCTTATGTGTGCTTCTTAATACAAGCTCTTTGATAAAAAAAAAACAAATATGAGTTTGCAGACTTTCTGAAGCAATACAATCCAAATATAGTTTTTCTCACGGAAACGTGGGCAGGCAACTCCTCAGGCCCTGACCTGAATATTGCGATTCCCACGGGATATAACATTGAGCGCCTGGACAGAATAGGTAAGAAAGGGGGTGGGGTTGCGATTGCGTTTCTCAATTCAATAAAGGCTAACTTTCAGCCGATATCCCATCTGGATTATGAGGCGCTTGGTTTTGCCTTAAAACTGGATAATAACATTATCTTACAGGGCCTACTAATTT
The DNA here is from genome assembly GCF_964263255.1 of Lissotriton vulgaris. Lineage (NCBI taxonomy): Eukaryota > Metazoa > Chordata > Amphibia > Caudata > Salamandridae > Lissotriton > Lissotriton vulgaris. Next base: position 345,689,998 of record NC_141699.1, read on the forward strand.
ATCGCCCGCCAAGCCCAAAGGCTGATTTGATTTATAGAATACAGGATTGTATGAAATCCTGTATAAATTACCCCAGTGTTACACTAGTAGGCGATTTCAACGTTCATTTGGAGCTGCAGAATAATTCAGATGAACAGTTTAGCTGATATTCTTCAGAGTTTTAATTTAAATCAGATGATAACAGATCAACCCACCTTGCCATCCATACTCGGGACGGTATATTCACTAATAATCTGGAGTTAAAAATTGAGAAGGTTCTGACAGTAATATGGTTGGATCATAAGGCTATTTTCTTTACACTTGGGTTCTCCTCTTATAATGCTACTGATAGCAACAAACTTAAAAGCATAAACTACAGGCCCTGGAAAAAGCTGTATGTTGAATTACTAAGAGACATACTTTCCAATACCTACCTGGTCTCTTATGGCAACCCAAATAATGCGACAGTGACTTATACTCAGTGGCTAAACCATACTGTACTAAAATTGGTTTCAGAAAAGACAGTTAAAAGCTATAGGAAGTATCTGTCTGCTCTCTGGTTTTCATTGGAGCTTAAGGCCTTCTAAGGGAAATGCCAGGTGCAAGAGCGTTGATGGAGAAGAGAATATTTTACAAGCAAAATGGCTAAATGTAAAGAACTGCTGAGGCAATACAAGGGCCTAATAAAAACGGCTAAACTGAATTTTGTTTCGAAAAACATGAGCACAGCAAAAAAACTCAAGTAGAGAACTTTTTAAAGCAATGAAATCCCTATCTAAACCAAACACTGAGGGCTCTGGTAGTCCTGATGAGGCATTTTGCAATAAACTGGCAATCTTTTTCCAGACTAAAGTCAATTCTATCTACCAACATTTTTCGCCTAAACTCACTAAGCACAGATGATTTTCCTAAGCACATGCAGGAATCTGACTTGCAAGACACGGTTACCTCTCCAGAGCTTTCTCAATTCATTGTTTTTTCTACTTTTACTAAGTAGAAAGTTATTAAGCTCATTGATCTCATGAAATCCGGGGCTCCATCAGATCCCTGTCCACCACTAGTTCTCAAACAAATTGCTAATGTGGTTGCTGGCCCGCTTATACAAATTTCTAATGAGATTTTGATCTCAGGGCAATTTCCAAACATTGAAAAATACCTCCATTCTGCCACTGATAAAGAAACCTTCCTTGGACCCAATGAAGAGGGAAAGCTATAGGCCTATATCCTGTCTACCTTTCCCAGACAGAATTCTTGAGAAAGCACTGAATGAGGAGGTCTTAGGGTTTCTGGATGCTAATTCTTTACTCAATCCCCCACGGTATGGCTTTAGAGCAAACCACTGTACTGAGTCTGCCTTGGTAGCAGACTCAGATGAAGTTCGAATGGTAGTCGATAAGGGTGGAAAAGCGGCACTGATCTTATTAGATCTCTCTGCCACTTTCAACATGGTCCATCATTCACTCCTCGTAAAACGTCTCAATCAGCTTGGGTTTAGAAACTCGTCTCTGACTTTGTTATGCTCAATCTTGAGCAATAAGCAGCAAAGAGTGAAGTTGGGGGAAGGTAGTTCATCACCCTTCTCTGTACCTTGTGGTGTTCCTCAAGGGTCCTCCCTCAGCCCCACTCTGTTTAGTGTATATGCTAGCCCCCTCATTAATCTCATTCAAAGTCAAGGACAGGCTGTGTTCTCCTACGCCGACGATACACAGAGAGTCTTTCAATATCATTGGACGTGGATAAAGAGGCAAGAAATTTCTGTAACTGTATGTCCCAAGTGCCATTGTGGTTGCAGAATAATTGTCTGAAAATGAATACAGACAAAACAGAAGTGCTGCTTTTTGAAAAGGAAATCTCTTTCTGGAACGATTCATGGTGGCCGTTGAGCCTAGGCACATTACCTACTCCAGTCCAGAAAGTTTGAAATGTAAGAGTCATATTTGACACTGAATAATCTTTTCGAAAACAAATAAATTCTATTACCTCGTCTGTTTTTTTTTGTGTTGAAGATTCTGAAAAAAATATTTCCATTTATTCCACATAACTTTCAGAAGACAGTTATATCAGCTCTTATTTTCTCTAAGCTGGATTACTGCAATGCTTTGTATCTGGGTGCTCAGAAGTGTGTGATAAGGAAGATGCAGGCTGTGCAAAATGCAGCAGAGAGAGTACTTCTAAAAATTCCCATATTTAGCTCTGCGTCTGAATCGCTGCAAAATCTTCACTGGCTCCCAGTACGAAAAAGGATTATTTTCAAGCCTATGTGCATGGTTCACAAGGCTCTTCATCGGACCGGCCCAAAGTACCTACAAGATGGTTTCTCTTGGTATATGCCAAGTAGAAACCTTAGAGCCAGCTCTTTACGCTTTGTTAACATTTCTCGATCAACCAAAGCTAGATGGGGGGTGGGGGGGTAGGGCTTTCTCCAAATGTGCAGGTTAATGTGGAACCTGCTCCCTCTCTCGCTGCGAGGACAAGCCGCCCTGATGCAATTTAGGAAGCAGCTGAAAACACGGCTGTTCACAAAAGTAGTAGAATAGGCTGCCGCAGGTACCAGGTGAGGTCCTATCGACTTAACAGTATTCTGTTTTCCGTTCTCTTTTCTTTCTTTTTAGGTTTCGATTGCAAAAAAGCTGCGCAAGCAGCTTTTGCGCAGGAGAAATCTAATGATTACAGTATGTTGCTCGGGAATCCGCCCTCTTTTCCACTGGCTAGCTCCATAAATGAAGGCTAGCCGTTGGAACAGAGAGGCGTCCGTCATGGCCGGACCAGATTCGGGGGCGTTCCCGAGAATTTTTGGCTTTTGGCTACGTCATGCTACGTCAGCCAAAAGCCGGGAACGCCCCGAATCTGGTCCGGCCGGGCCGCAAGCAAGCCGGAAGTCCCGCCGCCACTTGTTAATTGTTGGTTAATTGTTGTCTATTTATCATGTGTGTACTGGCAATGTCAATTTGTGTGAATGGAATATGCAAACACAGGCCTGCACAAATTCTGTTTTCATACTTTAAAGCCAGACCGATAGGCTTTGCCATTGCTTGTTTAACGAAAGCTGCTCCCTCAATGAAGATCAGGAGCCGCTTCGATGAAAAAAACCACACCGCCGAGGCAAAAAACAGAATGAGTATGGCAGGCCACCCGCAGCTGGACCGGAAGAGGTGCAGTCTCCACCGCTCCAGAGGTTTGGCAGCCAGCTCATCAGACGCGAAATGAGGCCATAAATATTTCTCACTTTTGGTGGAGTCACGTGCCTTGAGCTGATCTGAAAATGCGCAGGGGCCTGTATCTGATTACCCTCGGCAGGTAAGCCAGCCTTATCTTCCCGAAGGCTGAGTGAGTCATAGCCAAGGCTGTAAGCCGCGCCTGGCTGACCACCGGCGACCAATGCAGCCCGGCCAGCTGCGCGGAGATAGGGCCGCTCTCTCTCCACTTCCAAACACCCTGACAGCCTCACCCCGAGGAGCGCAGTGACTCATTTGTACGAGCAAGCTCCCTTATGCAAAATGAGATTTTTCTTCCGAAGAGCGCAGCGATTTTGCCATTCACAACGACCTGATAACACACAACACTATTAAACTGCTGGGTTTCCTTGCGATGCGAGCCATTACACCTGCCGTCTCGAGCGATTAACGTCGTGAGCAAAACCCACACACCCGACTGCTCGGCGGTGATTTAAACACTTTTAAACTAGGGAATGGGGAAAAGTCCATGAATGAGAAAAGAGGCCGCGGATGGCACCTCAACCCATATTAATTCTCTGTAATCTTGTCTGGCTGAGGGGAGAGCAGATATTTGCAGAAGCTCTGTCGATGGCACTCTTCCGTAACCCGCGAGACCGGAAGTGGCCATGCTGCGTGGTAGGGTCTCGTAGCGGCAATAACGACCGCCTCCTCGTTTCCACCACGATGAAAGATGCGCATCCGGAAATTGATTGACAATCAAGAGAAGCATTATTACTGCAATCGATGTGCTTCTTGCTGATGGCAGCGAGCACTGCCGCATATCTGAAATAAGGAAGGGGGGTGGCTGTGAGGGAGGGGTGCTAACACATTCCAGCGCAGGTGTAATTCTAAAACAAGGGCCATTAAATATGACTTATAGAGGGAGTCGTAGATAGAATATTGATTTGAATTTGAAAATTGTAGAGCGAACACCACAAACAGAATTACGTCTAGTTGATACAACGAGCACAGGCTACATCGCACAGGGAAAACACGGGTTAGAGGGCCTCTGAAAAGACTCGTTTTGAGCATAGGTCACAATTTTAAAATGTGTGCAAGCGTTGTTGCTCCACTTTCGGAGGAAGGAATGGAAACAACATAAAAATTGTGTGTTTAGCAATTGGCAGTGTATTGTCTGCAAAGGCTGTAATGTGTCGTACTAAAATGAATGTGTCAAATTATACTGTCATGTTGACATAGACGGAGAGGGACGTACAATCAGAAGGTCACTTGGGGCTGCATTGTAGAAGTGCCCCGGTGTGTGTCTGGCTCTGTGTGTGTGTGTCTGGCTGTGTGTGTGTGTGTCTGGCTCTGTGTGTGTGTGTCTGGCTCTGTGTGTGTGTGTGTTAGACGGGGACCCGGAGGGTCGGCCGAGAAAGGGGGGAAAAGGGGGGCAAAGGGGGGGCATCTGCATCAGCCAGTCTCCTGGCGAGGGCCCTCTCCTTCAATCGTACAGACGAGCAACTTCGCCCCCACAGATAGACACCACACAAAGATAAGTTCTGTACACTTTTATATGTATTCTTAGGCAAGGTAGCTTGACGATACAGCAGGACCAGGATACGGGGATCCCGTCAATTCTAGTCTCTTTAGGGAAGGGGGTAGCGGGACAGTCTCAGTACCGGACAGGTACAGGGATAGCGGGTGTGGAGCTCACAATCCTCGAGCTGGTGTGTTCGCAAGTAGGGGCCGCGGCAGCGCCAGCAGGCCTTCACGGTTAGTTCACGAAGAGGATGAGCCGCAGCAGCGCCAGCAGGCCTTCAAGATGGTTCACGAAGAAGATGAGCCGCGGCAGCCCCAGCAGGCTTTCAAGATGGTTCACGACGAGGATGAGCCGCGGCAGCGCCAGCAGGCCTTCAAGATGGTTCACGAAGAGGATTAGCCGCGGCAGCACCAGCAGGCCTTCAAGATGGTTCACGAAGAGGATGAGCCGCGGCAGCGCCAGCAGGCCTTCAAGATGGTTCACGAAGAGGATGAGCCGCGGCAGCGCCAGCAGGCCTTCAAGATGGTTCACGACGAGGATGAGCCGCGGCAGCGCCAGCAGGCCTTCAAGAGGGTTCACGAAGAGGAGCCGCGGCAGCGCCAGCAGGCCTCCAAGGATGAGTTCGTCTCGGTGTCTCTCAACTCCAGGATACAACTGCCTTCCTGCTCTGGAGCTGCCCCAGTTATAGGTCTGGCACCCTTTGATGTCCGGACCCTTGCACTTGGAGGTCGGGAGGTCCGGGATGAGGGAGTCCAGACACCCAGCGGGGGGTGGAGCCAGCGCCCAGGGAGGCTGGGGGCGATCGAAACCTGGCGGAGGGGAGCCATCGACACTCCTTCTCCCATTGACCCGCCAAGTGGTCTCTTCACCCCCTGGGTGGATGGTGGTGCCTCGATGTCGGGGCTGGGCTAGGCCTGGGGCTGAGGTCGAACCGAGGCCACGAGGCCTGGTCGTGGAGGGCCCAAGATGGCGGCTGGGCCGGGGACGGTGGTTTGGGAGGGGACCCGGGCCGGCCGAGAATGTTATGATTATTAGCCAATATTCTGTCGGGGAAGAGCTGGGTGTCGACCCGGCTGGCTGCAGGTGTTGTTCTTGTCCGAGGAACAGGGGTAGTAGGGGTCCGCGACCCGCGATGCGGGGAGGAGTCGGGCATGCCACAAGGCCTGTCCAACATGCGTCCCCCCCCAGCTGAAGGCAGGGAGAGTCACCCATCCTCTTGGGTAATCTCCTCGCCGAGGCGGAAGAAGCGGGACAGGCCGTCTGCGTTGGCGTGGTCTTGGCCTGGGCGATGCTCCACAGTGAAGTCCATCCCTTGCAGGGAGATGGACCAACGTAACAGCTTCGGATTCTCTCCCCGCATCTGCATCAGCCATTGCAGTGGTCGGTGGTCTGTTTGCACCCGGAAGTGGGTACCGAAGAGATAGGGCCTGAGCTTCTTGAGGGCCCACACCACGGCGAAGGCCTCCCGCTCGATGGTGCTCCAGCGCTGTTCTCGGGCCTACAGGCGTCGGCTGATGAAGGCCACTGGCTGGTCAACTCCCTCGGTGTTGAGTTGGGAGAGGACGGCCCCAATGCCATGATCGGAAGCATCCGTCTGTACTATGAATTCTTGGCTGTAGTTGGGGGCTTGGAGCACGGGGGCGGTGCACATGGCGGATTTGAGTTTCTCAAAGGCAGCCTGACACTCAGGAGTCCAGTGTACTTTCGGGGGGTTCTTTTTGGATGTGAGTTCTGTGAGGGGCCCCACAATGCTGCCATAGTCTTTTACGAAACGCCGGTAGTATCTGGTGACCTAGGAAGGCTCGGACCTCTGTTTGTGTTACCGGGGGCTCCCACGCCTGAATGGCGGCGATCTTGAGTTGGAGAGGGGCCACCAGGCCACTTCCCACCTGGTGCCCCAGGTAGGTCACGGACCCTTGGCCGATTTGGCACTTGCTGGCCTTGATTGTTAGCCCTGCCCGCCGGAGGGCGTTCAGACCTCCCGGAGGTGTTGGAGGTGTTCTGCCCATTGGCGGCTGTACACGGCAATATCGTCCAGATAGGCGGCGCTGAACTCCTCCAGTCCCGCCAAGACTTTGTTTACGAGCCTCTGGAAGGTGGCGGGTGCGTTTTTCATTCCGAAGGGTATCACCTTGAAGTGGTAGTGGCCATCCGGGGTGGAGAAGGCGGATCGCTCCTGGGCCCCGGGGGTGAGGCTGATCTGCCAATAGCCCGCTGTCAAATCAAAGATGCTCAGGTAACGGGCGGCCCCCATGCGGTCGATCAGTTCATCGGGGAATGGGGTGAGCGTCTGTCCTGGTGACGGTGTTCAGACCCCGATAGTCCACACAAAATCTGAGCTCTGGGGCGACGCTAGGGGCGGCGGCCTTGGGGACCAGCACGACTGGGCTGGCCCAGACTCTGTCGGAGGGCTCGATCACTCCTAGAGCCAGCATCTTGGAGACCTCCGACTGGATGCAGGCGCGTACTCAATCAGGTACCCTGTACGCCCTGTGCCGGATAGGGGGGCTATCTCCGGTGTCGACATCGTGGAGGCACCAGGGGGTGACCCCAGGGATACGGGAGAATAGGTCGGCAAATTGGTGTAGCAAGTCTTGGCAGTCTTGGCGTTGCGCTGGGGACAAGGCATCGGAGAGGTGGACTCCTTCCACAGAGTCGTCTTTTTCGAGGTTCCTCAGGAGATCGGGAAGGGGCTCGGAGTCCTCCTCAGCCCCACTGTCGGTAGCCATCAGGAGGCTAATTTCAGAGCATACGAAGTGTGGCTTAAGTCTATTGGCGTGGAGGACACGGAGAGGGTTTCGGGGGGATTCCAGGTCCACCAGGTAGGTGACGGGGCCCTTGCGCTCCACCACCTTGAAGGGTCCCGTCCATTTGTCCTGGAGGGCGCAAGGTTCGACCGGGGACATAACCCAGACCCGTTGTCCCGGCTCAAATTCGATGGATGAGGCATTTTGATCATACCAGCGCTTCATGTCTTCTTGGCTGGCTTCGAGGTTGGCTTTGGTGAGTTCCCTGAACCGCCGGGTCTGGTTCCGGAGGGTCAAGAGGTACTTGTATACATCAGGGGGAGTCTTCTGAGGGGTCACTTGCCACCCTTCTTTGACCAGGCTGAGGGGGCCCCGGACGGGGTGATCATACAGGAGCCCGAAGGGGCTGAAACCCAGGGATTTCTGGGGGACCTCCCTGTAGGCAAACAGGAGGCATGGGAGCAGCACGTCCCATTGGCGGCGTAGGGGCTCCTCCAGGCCCATGATCATACCCTTGAGGGTGCGATTGAATCGTTCTACTAGTCCGTTTCCTTGCGGGTGATAGGGGGTCGTAAATTTGTAGGTGGCCCCGCACTGTTGCCATAGGGACTTCATGTACCTAGAGATAAAGTTCGTAACCCGATCACTGACGACCTCTCGGGGGAAGCCCACCCGCGAGAAGATCCCGATCAAGGCTCGGCCCACCACGGGCGCTGTCATGGTCCGGAGAGGGATGGCTTCGGGATAGCGGGTGGCATGGTCCACCAGGACAAGTATGAAACGGTGACCTTGCGCTGTCCGGGGCTCCAGGGGCCCCACAATGTCGATTCCCACCCGCTCAAAGGGGGTGGTGACGATGGGAAAGGGTTGCAGGGGGACTTTCAGTTTCCGGCTGCTCTTCCCGCTGGCCTGGCAGGTGGGGCAGGCCCGGCAGTGGTTCATTACATCGTTCCGCATTTTCGGCCAGTAGAAATGGGTCACCAGGCAGCTGTACGTCTTGTCCTGCCCCAGGTGCCCGGCAAGAGGCACATCGTGTGCCAGGTTCAAGAGGAAGTCTCTGAATCGGAGGGGGACCACCAGCACCCAGCTGGCTCCCAGTTCGGCAATCTTCTGCTCACTGTAGAGCAGCCCGTTGTCCCAGTAGATCCATTGGGCCCCCGAGGCATCCCCTGCGCTCTGGGCTATGGCTTGTTGTCGGAGCCCCTCAAGGGAGGGACACATTCTTTGTTCTTGGCGGAACTGTTCCTGAGTGGGGCCACCTTCTTGGCGCCACTGGGCCAGCTCCGGGAGGTCTTGGAGTTGGTCAGGTTCTTCGCTGTCGAGCCCCGGAGGACCAGGCTCAGGTGTGGTTTTTTCTGCTATGATCGGCGGAGGAGGTTCGGGCCACTCTGGTTCCTCCGTGAGGGGGAAGGCGCGGGCGGCCATGGATCGGGTCGTTGCACAGACCCATTCAGGGAGGCCAAGCATCCCCAGGTGCTCTCTTCGCTCAACGGCTGCCCAGGGGGAGCTCTCGAGATCGTTCCCCAGGAGGCAGTCCACGGGGGCATCGTCTCAGACGGTCACTTTCAGCATGCCCGACACCCCCCCCCCCCCACTCGAAGGGGACGCGGGCTATCTGGCACAGGCTTTCGGAGTTGTCCGCAGACCGCACTGGACAAAGTACATTGGGTAGGATTTGATCAGGGGTCACCAGATGGCAGCGGACGGCGGTCACACTGGCCCCTGTGTCACGGAGGGCTTCCGCCCGGCGTCCATTGATGGTGACCCACTGGCTGTATTTCTGCGTGTTGGCGGGGATGGGGGCCCGTGGGACCATGTCCCTTTCCCCTAGACAGACCAGGGACATGGCGGCAGGTTCCCACTCGGGCTGGTATTGTTCGCACTCTTCTTGTTCTTCGTCGCCCTGCTCCTCTCCTAGGGCGACGGTGGAGATCTGGCGGTTCACTGGACTCTGGTTTCTCGGGCAGTTTGGATCATTGGCGTAGTGGCCGGGTCGCTGGCATTTGTGGCAGACAACGTTGGAGCGGAATCCTGGTCGCGTCGGAGGGTTTCCTCTTCCGGCCGGGGGCGGGGGGTTGCTAGTGGGGGGCACCGTGACGGTGTCCCGGCCCCGACCCTGGCCTCCTCTTCCCCCCGTGGGCAGTTGGGCCCTTGGGAGGCTCTGTTCTGTTCGCCTGGCCAACTCCGAGGGACCCGTGTGCTCTCCCATCGATCCGCTTCGATGGCGAGTTTCCGGGGTTCGGTCAGCTTGCTATCGAGGAGATGCTGCCTTAGTTCCACGAAACAATTATTGGAGAGGTGCTCCCACACAATAAGGTCGAATAATTGCTCGTAGGTGGTGACCTGGCTGCCTTTGATCCATCCCTCGAAGGCTCGGCTAAAAAAGTTCACATACTCCACCCAGGTGGTACTGTTGCGTGTTTATCTAGGTTCCTGATCGATACTGTGACCTTATGCCCCTATTCGGCTATAAATCCATTTATTCCCTATATTGGCATAACCGTTCAAGTACAATATTCAGAAAGTCATCTCTGGCCTCACACGAACAGAGCCACATTCCAGAATAGTTCTCTGCCACTTCCTTTGCAACCAATTAGTGCAATGACAGAGCAGAAGTCACTATCTGATATTCCTAAATTAACACTCCGAGTTCTTCAACAAGATAAAAACTCAGCAAACCTGGAAATCCCCGCTTGCTGTGTTTTGATTACTAATGGAACTCTAATGAGCAACTGATAGCTATCACTTCCTAGTGACATCTTTAATTGGCGTCTTATGTCCAGCAAACTTACGTCAAACCAGGCACCTGTCAGGTATAAATATTACCAACGTTGCCTTAAGCAATTACTGGTGTTCCATTGCTGTTGTATGCTGTATGCAGTACGCTGATGCTGCTGCTGCCCCGCTGCTGTTGGTGAAGCTACTGATACCATTATCGCTGCTAAAGCGCGAACGATGGTGTGGTAAGCTTAGGAGCTGAACAGCCGTCCTTCTGCGAAGAAGCCCAGCAGATGCCAGCTACCCGCGGACGCTGTCCCCCCTCCTCCTCCTCGACGCGCTGAAGAGAGACGCTGCCTTTCTCCTGCAGAGAAATCCAGCTCCAGCGTTTCTAGTCTGCCCTCGCGGGTGACTGGGATACCGAGTTCCCCCTGAAGGAGATACCAGACCTCCATCATTCTATTCAGAGGTATGGTGTTGACTAAACCCTTAGTGAGAATTCTTGAAGCAAACCTTGGCAAAACCAACTTAACTTAAAGCTACTTACTTACTCCCCTCCCAAGTATTAGGCTTAGGTCAGGTACACTGGGGTAGGCGTAGTTAGAAGCACCAGTTGAGTATTTTAGCCTAATGTATATATGACTGTATATATGTTTTATTACTTTTAAACCATTGTATGGCTAAGAAACCATATCAATGCTTTTACAGTATTATCTTGCAATACTTATCTTACTGTACGTACTTTTTATCATAACAAGTCTTGCAATTGTGGCAATACATTTCTCTTGTACGAGAAGAAAGACTGTTCAATTAATGTTAACCTTTATTGACAAACGCCAGTCTCTCTATTCTCTACATATTGTGAAAGTAATCTGCACTAACCTGACTGAGTAAAATAACTGTCTATTGTTTCACACGACCCTAGAGATTGACTCTTGATCTGAGGAGCAAAGTTGTCATGTTGCACGGTTGTTGGAAAACTGAATCCCTTCTTGTCTGTGCCAGGGAAGCTGATCAATTCCTATGCAGAGAAGAAAGTTTCCAGTGACCTCTGAGCTAGTTGGTAACAAACCCAATTAAGTTTAGCATAGTCAGTAGAGGCCTGGAAGATCCACACTTCTACGTCGATACTACTGTTTATGTTATTCCAATGCGCAGGGCCTAGTGGGAAACTAGGAACTACACTACATGGCGCCCAACGTTTGGTAAGGCGATAAACTAACGCAAGACGTTAGAGTAACTCAGTCGTGCATATTTCACACAGACCCCTTTCTCCCGTAAATACTCCAATAGACGTCTGGAGTGGGTGAAAGGTTAAAATCCGCCCGAACTCAGTAGGAAGAGATTCCTATGTAAAGCTCTGGTTTATTCAACGTTGAAGGATACAGTGTTCCAAAATATTGTGCACCTAATCTTTGTCTCCTTGGAGACCAACTCTGCAAAACCTGCATTTATACAATGCCAGGAGAAAACGGAACCACTGGGGCCGCAGCAGATGCGACTCTGCAGGGTCCCGAACACACAGACCCGGATGCAATTATCATCCTGGTCCACTTAAGAAAATCTATAACGTTAAAACATTATAGAAAACGGACTGACACCACAAGGTGGTACAGTAATTTTCGTGATAGAGGCTCACGAATATCGGCAGACAGAGGTATTCTATTCATGGATAAACTTTCCAGCGGCAAACGCTACAACAAAAGAGTTTTACTATTACAAAATAGAGGAACCACCGGAAGAGTACGCTCCTCTCGAGGAGACTGAAATCCCACTAAAATTCCAAGAGCACCTGCTCTGGTTTAATGGCGCCCTAAAACATAATGATCATATTACCAGGCTCGGTCCACTAGGTAGACCAGGAGCAACGTGGCCGGTTCTAGCCAGCTACACACCACATCCGGACATTGCAAAAATGTCTAGAGAAGAGCTGTTAGTACAGCTAAAAACATTAATTAAAATACATAGGCAATTAGTCCAATATGTAATGCGGACTGCAACAGTCCAACCAGCTGTTAATGTACCACAGCTGACCCCTCATCAGGGGAACACTAATAAAATTACACCACAGAACATACAGTCATGTCTTGGTAAAACACCCATAAAACGGGAACAAATTCCTTTCTGGTTAGCACAGAAAATCACTCAAATAGAGGCAGTATTTCCTGATACTACCCCTATAGAGAAACACAGAATCTTGACCATCTGCCTTCCTATGGGAATCGCACCACACGTGGAGGACTGTGACACTTGGGGTACAGTCTTTGCTTCCATTTACACAAAAACACACGGTGTTCCGTCTATGGCGGTAATACCAGAAGTGCTAAAACAGATTAAAAATGAATACGGTCCAGAGCCCGCTTTAACTCTTGGTATGAAATTACTGAAAGACTTCAAGCAGGTCTCGGCTATATTATTAGCCAACATAAAGGGAGAAGCAGAATCTGTGGTGATTCGCCAGAAGTTGAAGGAAACAGATATAAAAGATCAGCCATTTGAGCTTGCCAAAATCATAGAAAAATGCTATGAAGAATTAGGTAGAGACAGCTTGGGTGGAAAACCAGTAAAGCCCCAACTGCTCGAAAACCCTGAAAAATTATTTATTAAAAATAATTCATACACTCCTAAAAAGAGCTGGGATGGAAATAAACAATCCACTCCCAAGGAAAAAGTGTAGCGATCACACAAGCCAGAACGAGGAAGAACAGGTGTGTTTTCATCGCGCTTCCCAAATGGAAGAACTACTGGTACCAGAGGGCAATGCGGCGCCAGGAATCAGAGAAGTGGGCGGACGCTATATAAGGTCCTCCCATGTAACTGACCAGTGCTTGTCAATGTTGTTCAGAGCTGTTCCGTTTCCTTTCCTTTGGATGTCTAAGTCAGAGAGAGTTGATGAAGAAAACCGTGATGTTCGCGTTCCTGTGACTGCCCGCGCCGACGAAGAGCCAGCGCGGTCAGCCTTTGTGGGTGTTCCTGAGCCGACGAAGAGCCAGCGAGGTCAGAGTTGCAAGGTTGCCAACGCCGACGAAGAGCCAGCGCGGTCAGCCTCCGTGAGTGTTCCTGAGCCGACGAAGAGCCAGCGCGGTCAGAGCCTACAACCGCGCCTCGTCGGAAAAGAGCCTGCCAGTTTCATTTCCAACGCGGAAGCGGTGCACAAGCCAGAATCGACGCACTGCAAGTATTGAGAGGAGCGCGGGATCGCCTCCTCATTTCTGTTGATTTATAGTCATTTCGTTTCTTAAATCTGAATCCCTGTAGAACAACGTGCGTGGGGGGAATGCCCTGGCTCACCTTACACGATCCTGTGGTGAGTTGGGCTTCTAGAACCGTCAGTATGACATCTGATTATTGTAGGGAGCATTGTCAGTGTCAGGCTACCTGTAGAGATTCTCCCAAACCATCGCCTGCTACTTACTTAGCAAACTCCTGTACGATTGATCAGTTCTGTTGTGCCACATCCTTGCCAGAAGAGTATCTAGAGTATAGTGCTCTATTTGACAAACAAAAGGCCACTCAATTGCCTCCTCACCGGGCATACGACTGTCGTGTAGACCTTATCCCTGGAGCAGACATACCTTGCAGTCGAGTGTATGCCTTAACTGAGAAAGAGACACAATATCTGAAGACTTACATTGATGAAAACCTGGCTACTGGTTTCATAAGACATTCTACTTCCCCGGCATCCTCACCCATGTTCTTCATACCGAAGAAGGACTGTGATGAATTGAGACCTTGTATCGACTATAGGGCCATCAATAAAGTAACGATCAAGAATCGATACCCTCTCCCCCTGATACCAGTCTTAATGGACCAGTTGAAAGGTGCTCGATACTTCACCAAACTTGACCTCCGCGGAGCATATCATCTAGTGCGCGTGAAACAGGGGGATGAGTGGAAAACCGCTTTCAGAACCAAATTTGGCCTTTACGAGTATAGAGTGATGCCGTTCGGTCTCTGCAACGCCCCCGCCGCCTTCCAGTATTTCATGGATGAGGTTTTGAGGGGGTGTTTAGAATCCTTTTGCATCGTGTACATCGATGATATTTTGGTGTATTCCTTGTCATATTCTGAACACATTTCACATGTCAAGACCGTATTGGACCGATTGCAACAGAATGCTCTGTATGCTAAATTAGAGAAATGCCTGTTCCATGTACAAGAGGTGGCTTTTTTGGGATACATCATTAACGCCCAAGGGTTCAAGATGGACATGAATAAGGTTGAAGCCATTCTGTCATGGAAGACACCCCGAAACGTCAAATCAGTGCAGAGCTTCCTTGGCTTTGCCAATTACTACCGGAGGTTCGTGCAGGATTTCTCCAAGACAATACAACCTATCACGGTCCTCCTGCGAAAAAACACTCCATTCCTATGGGGAGAAGAAGCAGAGAGTTCCTTTCAGCTTCTTAAAAAGAAGTTCACACAAGCCCCTGTTCTACGGCATCCAGATCCCCAACTGCCATTCATTCTGGAAACCGACGCTTCGCAGTATGCTCTTGGGGGAGTGCTGTCACAAAGACATCCTACCACAGGACAGCTTCACCCCGTAGCATATTACTCGAAAAAACTCACTCCATGTGAAGTGAATTACACCATTACGGATAAGGAACTTCTCGCCATCAAACGAGCATGTGAAGAGTGGAGACATTATCTTCTAGGGGCCTTGCATACAGTGGAAATCATTACTGACCATCGTAATCTATTGTTCCTTAAGACAGCAAAAGCATTGACCCCTCGCCAGTTGCGGTGGACCCTCTTCTTTTCGGACTTTGATTTTGTGATTAAGTTCAGACCCGGAACACGCAACGGGAAAGCGGATGCCCTTTCAAGGCTAGAAGATGAGGAGGTCACTGCCCCCACTGATCCACCGACCATCCTTAAGGAAACACACATACGGGAGGAAACAGTAGCCCTGATCACCTCCAAGGATTTTCTGGAGGATTGCAAAGTTGCCCTGTCCGCTTTGGATGTTCCATCCTGGATACAAGAAGATCCAGCACATCGCTGTGAGAAAGATCAACTTGCATACCATTACCATGCATTATACATACCCCAAAGCATTTTACAACTACAGGTGTTACAATGGGCTCATGACTCAGTATTAGGCGGACACATGGGCATACACAAAACCATTGCCACAGTGGAACGATCATTTTGGTGGCCTGGTCTTAGAGCCGACGTGAAGGAATACGTAAAGAATTGCGCTGTTTGCGCCCAAGGGAAGTCCAGTCATGCTAAACCTTCGGGTCTACTACAACCTTTGCCGATACCGCCCAAACCCTGGCATACCGTGTCTATGGACTTTATTGTGGAGATGCCCCCATGTGAAGGCCATACTGTTATATTGGTGGTGGTTGATCATCTCACGAAAATGGGTCATTTCATATCCTTGCCTGGTCTACCCTCCTCATTTGAATTGGCTAAGGTGTTCCTGCAACATGTCGTACGGTTGCATGGCTTGCCTAGTGTGTTGATCACCGATCGTGGAACACAATTCACTTCACATTTCTGGAAGGCACTATGTACATTGCTCCAAATCGATGCACGCCTCTCCTCTAGTTACCATCCGCAAACGGATGGAAAGACAGAAAGACTAAATCAAACACTTGAACAATACCTCCGTTGTTTTACCTTGCAAAGCCCTGCTGACTGGACCACCCTTTTGTGGTTGGCGGAGTTCGCCTATAATAACGCTGAGCATTCCACCTTGGGATGCTCTCCGTTCTTTTGCTTGAATGGTTTTCATCCAACCGTGCTTCCCTTTGAGTGGCCTGCCACCTCATCGGTACCAACGGTTCAGGAACATCATGCCCATCTTCGGGCTATTCTAATTGATGCTAGACATTGCTTAGAAACCGCCCAAAAAGCCCAGAAGCGTTATGCAGATACCCATCGCTCCCTAGAGCCTGCGTATAAACAGGGGGACAAGGTGTGGCTGTCTACAAGGAATCTGCATTTGAAAGGAATCAGTAAACTAAAGCCGAAGTTTATCGGTCCCTATAGTATCAGTAAGGTGATAAATCCGGTGGCCATGAAGCTTTCTCTTCCTGTATCATGGTCGATACATCCTGTGTTTCACGTGTCACTACTTCGCCCATGTCTTCCTGACGTCCGGGTGCCTGACCGCCCTCTTCCTCTGGAGATTGAAGGTCAGGAGGAGTACGAGGTAGCATCTATCTTAGACTCTCGGATGGTGCGAGGGAGAATCCAATATCTGGTTGATTGGAAAGGGTTTGGCCCTGAGGACCGTACCTGGGAACCTGTTACCAACCTCCATTGTCCTGACTTATTGGCGCAGTTTCATGACAACAACCCAGGGAAGCCTGGTCGTCCGCCGGGACGGCGGTCCTCGAGAGGGGGTACTGTAGCGATCACACAAGCCAGAACGAGGAAGAACAGGTGTGTTTTCATCGCGCTTCCCAAATGGAAGAACTACTGGTACCAGAGGGCAATGCGGCGCCAGGAATCAGAGAAGTGGGCGGACGCTATATAAGGTCCTCCCATGTAACTGACCAGTGCTTGTCAATGTTGTTCAGAGCTGTTCCGTTTCCTTTCCTTTGGATGTCTAAGTCAGAGAGAGTTGATGAAGAAAACCGTGATGTTCGCGTTCCTGTGACTGCCCGCGCCGACGAAGAGCCAGCGCGGTCAGCCTTTGTGGGTGTTCCTGAGCCGACGAAGAGCCAGCGAGGTCAGAGTTGCAAGGTTGCCAACGCCGACGAAGAGCCAGCGCGGTCAGCCTCCGTGAGTGTTCCTGAGCCGACGAAGAGCCAGCGCGGTCAGAGCCTACAACCGCGCCTCGTCGGAAAAGAGCCTGCCAGTTTCATTTCCAACGCGGAAGCGGTGCACAAGCCAGAATCGACGCACTGCAAGTATTGAGAGGAGCGCGGGATCGCCTCCTCATTTCTGTTGATTTATAGTCATTTCGTTTCTTAAATCTGAATCCCTGTAGAACAACGTGCGTGGGGGGATTGCCCAATTTCCTTGATACCTCCCGGCGCTCATATAGAAAAGAAAGGTTAACCGTTTTGATTCCGGTCAATTCCACAAGAAGTATTGTGGTGCTGCCTAGACGTGATATTAACGTCTTGTGATAGTTGCTATCATTTATACATTACAAAAAAAGTGAATGTTACATGTGAGAAGTGACGTAACTTCCAATACACTTTGGGCCATTAATACTGCTTCTGATTCTCCTGTGCATTCAACAGACAGAAGAAGCAAAACACTTGGTGAGTTTAAGTGCTAGGGGGACATTGGGAAGGGCAACAACAGTAGTGGTACTAAAAGCCTGTTGTTTGTCTGTTTCCTCCACTTGCAGTCCTGTCCATCCCCAAGCCTACCTTGATAACCTTGACCGGAGGAACTACAGAAGTCCTCTTCTCATTCACCTCGTGGCCTCCCTCCAGATTTCCTCACACAGTGGTGAATTACTCAGTGCTGAGAGTTATATGGGGAGAGGCTTTGAGGACTATCGTCGTATCGTCTCTGCTGGCACTGGACGTAAGGTTAGTGGCGCATGCGTGTTCTTGCGCTGCTTGTAATTCCGTCAGATCACGACAAAAAGTTTTCCAGTCCAGAGGAAGGTCTCCTCGACGGAGGGAAAGAACTCCGACTCGAGAACACCAGTCTCCCCAGAGGGAGCCCTCTGAAAAAAGATATAACCTTAGAAATAGGGATAATCTGAAAAAACCTGATAGATATCAAAGTATTGATACACGTCCCTCTCGATCTTTTCCGCAGAAATCGGAAAGAAGAGGACGGTCAGACCCAGGAGACCACACCAAGTCCAAAGACAAGGAACCTGCTCAGAGTAAAAGATCTCAATTTTCAAAAAAGAAGGTAGCCAGTATTAGAGTAATCAACCATGCCGAGAATACTGAGGACACAGTTGAAAAACGGGGAGTGGGCATTGACAATGTTGGACAGTGCAGCAGAAATCAGTATAGCCCGCAATATCTTGATGAGTCATCTGGAGACAGTGGACAGTGGACACGAATGAATACATTCAGGTTGAAACTGCCGACACCAGACTTAGCGAGCCCCATAAAATATACGAAATAACATTGCGTATAGAGGGTGATAAGACTAGGAAAATAAAGGGTCTATTTTGGGACAAACTCTCAAAAGGCTATGATATTCTGTTAGCTGAAAAAGATTGGCCCCCAGAGTTTGTCAGGGAGTGCCCTCGTGGCGAAGAAGTGATTATGCCTGCCTTCTCGAATCACATTCCGATTCACAAAAAATATACATATGCAAGGAAATGGGCAGTGGCCCAGGCACCTGCATTATATAAAAATCATGTAGGATGGGATGAGGACTCACCTCCTCACAAAATCCAGTTAAAAAGTGAACCAACTGCCTAACGGCAGTATCCCATTAAGCAAGAAGCTAAAAAACAAGTCAGGGAGATCTTAGATCAACTTGAATACCAGGGGGTGATTGAAACATGCACCTCTCAAATGAACAATCCTTTGTTTCCTGTCTCCAAGCCAGACAATTCATATTGTCTAGTTTTGGACTACAGACACCTTAATACATGTTGTAAAACATTTGCAGTACAAAACTCGCATAGTGCAGCCCTAATGAATAACATAGTTAGGAAAAAATATAAAACGACATTAGACATATCTAATGGCTTCTTTTGTCAAAACATTGCACCAGAAAGCAGATACTTGACCGCTTTCTCTGCATTTGGGTCACAGAAAAAATTCTGTCGACTCCCACAGGGGTTCAAGAACAGCCCAGGACTATTCTCAGCTAGAGTAACAGAGTTACTACAAATATATGATGATGAGGCATTATCTTACGTAGATGATATTTATCTCACAGACGACGACTTGGATACTCACAGGGAAAAGCCTAGCGGACAACTTCTTAGAGAAGTGCGCTGTACTCCAAGCTCCAAGAACGCTGAAGAATTTACAATCCATTCTAGGTTTTCTGAATTTCGGAAGAACTTACATTCTAAATTACGCAGAGAGGGTTAAACCTCTCTACGAACTAACTAAAACTGATTTTAAACAAATCAATTGGACTCAAAAACACACAGAAATGTTGAGATCACTGCAAACAGACATGTTAGCTAAAACAAAATTAGATACACGTGACAATACACGCGATCTTGTAATCCGAGTCATCCCAGGAAGATGCAGATTCACGTACCTAACCTCTAATGAGGGAGAAAAGGTACCAATTTCAATTAAATCTCACTTGTACACACAAGCAGAAAAAGCATTCAGTCTCACAGAAAGAATTGTGAAAGCAGTGCAAATCGCATTAGCAAATGAAAGAGAACTAGCACACGGCAAAAGGATTAATATCCTCACAGCGGAATCCGCCTTCGAGGCGCTATTCAGCCCAGTAAACCTGCCTACAGTGTCACTGGATCCGAAATGGATACAGTGTGTAGATTCTCTAGGAGCGGAAGACGTGAAATACTATTTCGCCCCGCAATTCGAAGAACTGAATGATTTAGAATATGAAGAAGAATATCCTCTGCCAATCGAACTTCTGCCTCTCCCACAATACGCCTGTATAATCTATACAGATGGATTTGTACAGCATTTCAACGTAGAGAGAAAATCCTACGATGCAGCATGTGCGATCATTAAATGTCGTTGGCTGTGCGGTAAATTCAGACCGAAAGTAACAAAAACTGAATCTGTAAGAAACTGTTCGGTTCAGAGAACTGAAATCAGATGTTTAAAGATGGCGCTCGAAAATGCAGAACGTGAATTCCCGACACTTATCGTGTGCGATTCTCATTTTTTCGTCAACTCTTACAACAATAAGCTGCAGAGGTGGATTGAAAACGACTACAAAGATGACACAGGTGCCACAATAAAGCATAAATTGCTCTGGAAACAGGTAGCTCTTTTATACAAAGAACTACAAAAGACTCACGTGATTCACGCACAGAGTCTTCAACGTGATGGCGTTCACGTTGCAGGGAATTCATTGGCTAATACAGCCACAGCGGAAGCAACTACCCCGGCTTCCGTAGCCACAAAAAAGCGTACAGAAAAATACATAGACGGGGAAACCATGCTGGCAGTAAAAACGACCGTAAAAGGCGACTGTGCAGCACTACCCATGAACTATTAAATCCTCTCTCCTTCTCTTGGAAACTCCACGCTTCAAACGCTCACGGGCAGGCGGAAAAACCTTTGAGGTTTGTGCCTCCCAGCATTGGAACAAGCTCCCTCTGGCCCTACGCTCTTCCCAATCAGAAATCTTATTCCGTAAGTCACTGAAGACTCACCTGTTTTCCTTATAACATCCCCCTGTGCCCTCCACCCTCAAAGTTCTCAGCGCCGGGATGCCCCGTCGGGGTAGCTGTGCGCTCTATAAAATACACAAATAAATAAATAAACTATCCACTTAATTATGCATACGTAATCGATGCAAACTCCGTTCCTTTTGCTCGAATCCCTGGAGTGGGGGACAGAGTAATTCCAAACAGGAGCAGGAGGGGCTTCCTCTTACTGGAAGCACACATGGGGTTGGGTCTGAGACATCAAACAATTAAGGATTCTCTGAAAGAATTGCAATCAGAGTACTGGTGGCCAGGAATGAGCATAGATATTCAATGTTTTGCTCAAAATTGTGAAGACTGCAACAGAGATAGCAGTAATGAACAGGCCAGTGTAGTTTCAGGAACCCTGATAGACAGCATAAGGCGGTCTATCTGCGCAATCAAAGAAGAGAAGCGCGTCCCATTGTACACAGTTAAGGCTAAACACACTTAAAAATGTGGCCTCCAGCGCTCGGCTGATGCTAGAACTGTTATAAGAGAGATCTGCGAGTCTTTATCGGCACATACGCAATTACCACGTTCCATTCTGACCAGGGTCCTGCTTTTAGCTCTCGAGCTTATAAGGAGGCCATGGCCAGCATGGGAATTGGGTTGCGGTATTCTTGTCCGTCGCACCC
This sequence comes from Lissotriton vulgaris, assembly GCF_964263255.1. Taxonomy (NCBI): domain Eukaryota; kingdom Metazoa; phylum Chordata; class Amphibia; order Caudata; family Salamandridae; genus Lissotriton; species Lissotriton vulgaris. The sequence continues at coordinate 345,711,072 of NC_141699.1, forward strand.
CGAAGGGAATAGTGTGGTAGAAAGAAAAAACCGAGACATAAAGCGATCTATAACAGCGAAGGTATTAGGTTCAGGCGCTGGGTGGGTCAAACATCTAATAAGTGTCCAGACCAGTCTTAATAACTTGCCAAGAAATTCTCTAAAAGGTTTCAGCCCATACGAACTATTGTTCGGAATTAGAATGAACATTCAGGACCTCGATAGTCAGATGTCAGTGGTACAAGAAAAAACAACAGACTTTGACATCAAAGATCGTTTGGCTGTTTTACAGGAACTGAATGAAACAAGAAAATCCTTAAGCAACATAAAGTTAAAGCAACAGCCATCTACCACTGACGAGGCACCACAAGCAACAGCCCCAGCAAGGCCTGTCTGGATTCCAAAGATTGGGGATCTAGTCAGAGAAAAAATCGCGGTGAAGAAGGAATTTGGGCCTTCTTACAGAAAAGCAGTACCTGTCTTGGCAGTAACCGGAACAAGATCAGTAGTACTACCGCCCCTTGCTGGTAAAAAGAAGAACAGAGTCGTGTCAATCGACCTGGTAAAAACACAAGAAACAACAGAATACCCAAACTTGCAACAATCCAAGAGGTTCAAACTGAAAGACTAATCACATTCGATCAGCCTGCAGTGCACAGAGAAGGACTATGCAATAATGCCATGGAACTCGTGCCTCTTGAGACACAGATTGAAACAGTTCGTCAAGAAACAACACCAGTCTACAATAATGTGGCATCAGAAAGTGCTACCGAGAGACAGATTGAAAATTCAATCCCAACAATTGACAGAACTGCCTCTGGTTATTTCATCAACTTCGACAACTTCTCTGAGGATCAAAACGACCCCGAAGTGATGCCAGAAACAAAAAAGACTTTTAAAGAAAAAGCAACGGAACTCTTTCATCAACTGAAGAAAATCTACCTTATTTCCCCTTGGCTAGAGTTCTGGTTCGGTCTAGGTGTATTTTTCCTCCTGCTTTGGCTCATCATGGTACTTTGTTTGGGAAAATTCATTGAGGGAAAATATAGTACAATGGATCATCCCACGTGAAGAAAAGAGAACTGTCAACAGTAAATGTCACAGCAATTCCAATACCTGGTGGGGTAGTATGGGAGAAAACTGACTATGAGATCTATGGTCCGGTCGAAATCCTGAAGTATCCTCATCAACTGAAGGTTTGCTTAAGTGACTTTGTAAAACCTAGTACATTCTCTGATGATTGGGACTTTTACAGTATTAATGACATGATGTCTGATTTAGTAATGTCAGCTAGATTCACAGAACATGATTATTTACAAGGTTCATCTAGTTATGAGCAATTATTCTGCTACACACATTATGGTGATCATTACTTGCATAAATCTGCACAGCCTAGAAATGTTTTTATGTATAATCAATGGGAACATTGTGCTACACCACCTAAAAGCAGTTCTAAAGCATTTTTTGAGAAATTCAAATACTTCTCAGGGTTTAACACCAGTGATGCAGAAACGTTTTATTACAAACTGTTAGATAAAACAGGAATGAAAACAATGCTGACAAATTCTAAATTGATATATTCAGAAGCATTTTATGAAAAAATGATGACATTTGGTTTTGATTATTGGAAAAATAACATTGAAACAAAAACAATTTGGGGTACAAAAGATTGGCAGGTCCAAGGCCTTGAAGCACTATTCAGAACCTGCATGATACCAGAACAAATGATGTTTTTAAATGACACAATACGCCAAACATCCTGACTTGGCCTAGCTAAGATCAAAGACCTTAAAACACCGTCTATTCCAAAGCCAATACCTGAAAATATAACTACAGATATTGAGTTAGACGTGTCACAAATTTTACATTTTAACAGAACACATCCTGATTGGAAAAAGTGGCTAATCTGGCCTATTGACACAAACAGCTGTCAAGATAGATTCCTGAATAAAACACAGGGGTTAAAAATGACCAGACTAGACCCTAGATACTCCCAGAGACAACATCCAGGTATAATAACAACATACAGTGTAGGGAAACTCTGCCTTGAATGGCTAACATCATCCACACTGGCTGAAATTAAGCAACACTTGTCTTTACTAAAAGATGGTGCTGATTTGCGCGATTTCATACTTGGACCACGCAAACAGCGTCAAAAGCGTTTCATAGCGACCAGTATCTATGCTGCTTACAACGAGGCTTGGAAAGTCAAACAAATTGAAACAGCTGAAAAAATACGAGAAATTGATCGTATTAATTTGGAAAAATCACTTTCTGTAGTAGACAATGGGTTAATGACTCTGTCTTCCAGAATATATTCGTTGGACAATATTGTATCCTCTGCCTTTGATGTGATAGACAGAGACTTGCTAATGTTACAGCATGGCCAGTCACAATTACGTTCTATTATACAATTAGGCTGGACGCTGCAAAATCTTCGTTCAGGCTATGTGCCTTGGCGTTTAATCAACACAACGTCATTATTTTCCATTTTTAACCTTACTGATAAACAGATCAGTTTGGCACAGAAAGGAGCAGACTATACAATCCTGAGCATCGAAAAACTTGAGAGATTACCATTGACAATGTCAGAGAGTCCTGTCATTGAATGGATAATACACGGAATTATCACAATTCCGATAACAACTTTCCGATTTAAAAAGTGCCTTGAATACATACCTACTGGCCAGTATGAACGATTGGGTGAAGGTTATGTAAAATCAGAATGGAAATTACCATACACACATTCTTGCTACAGTGACAGCGACAAAAATGTATTTCTTAGTGGTGAAAATTGTAAACATTCACTAAGCGGTATACTTTTGTGTCAGGGTATTAATTTACACGGAGCATGTGATGGAAATTCTAACAACCTTTCATGCCACCAGCTAGTCACACCTGCAACTCAGATAGAGCCCTTCTTTATGCAACTTGAAAACGGGAGTTGCATTCTTAGAACGGATCACAGATGTTGTGGCCTTATGCCAGGGAAAAGTTATCTAGTAAGCGTAACATCCATGGTCAAATGTTGTATGCAGGCATTGTTTCCGAGTGGGCCTGCAGACACAGTGACTCCCATCTGGCCTCGTCTGAATCTCTATTCTATATGAATTGATACTTTAAGCAAAATGAAGTCTGTGCTTTTGCAGACAACAGTGCCCATAACGTCATCAAAAGAGACGTATGATCTTCTAGTTGCAAGGACAGCTACTGAAGTTCATGAACTTTTATCAACAAATTGCCCCGTGCATTTCTTAGAAATGCTTAGCCAACTCCTTAACATGTCTAGTGCCACAGGCATCCCAGGCATATTTAAGACGATTTTTACGGGACTGCTAACACCTTTTCAAGCAATTTTGGGAATCGTTCCTAATTTTGTTCACTCTGTTTTTGGCGGCATACCCTTATTTTTGGGACTTGTAGCAGAGATTTTATTTTTGACCGTACTGCTTCATTATGGCAAGCCAAAGCTCAGACATAGCTCCCATGGAAATGGAAGAGACAATCCTAGCAATGCGCTACCGGGACAGGATAACGGACGTCCTTGGATTGGCCAGGCTGAGAGATCTAAACATGACCTGGTTCCTTTCATTCAGACCTATATGGCAGAACTGTATCTTACCGGTACTTCGATGTATGCTATGCGGAGATGAGTGCGTGTTGGACATCTGTCTTTCACTTCCATCAGCAGTACCAGTGGACGTCGATACTTTGCTCAGTCCAATAACGGCTCACGCATTGTGTTGTCCCCAGCGGCTACCAATCCTGATGACGGCATTCGTTGAGACTCCTGTGCTACGACTACGTGGTAACAGTGGAGCGAGTGACAAAAGCAACATCATCCAGGTACGACCTTCTGTGAGCATTGCTGATCCTGACTATGATGACAGCAATCATTCTCACACCTGCCAAGTTACAGCACTATCGAATTTGGTTGAACTGTCACCTGATTTTGTAGACCAATTCTTTGAGAGCCTGTCTGATATGATGTTCTCACCCGAACAGAAACAATAACTTTAGAGAAGCTTTCCGACACACAGCGTTCCCATGAACTCTGAATTCGGCCTTCAGTTTTGATCAACAAAAAGTTGGAACTCTATTTCCCCGTTCAAGCAATAATTCTTTTGAATTGAACACTTTTTAATATTGACCTTTTTTTGGCACGAACAATTCTTTGCTTAAGGTAAAAACTATTCTTAGAGAACAGAAGCTTCAAACTTCTATTTCTAAACACATCTAGAGACATAACAACCTTACATCAGCCTCTAGCACATGTTATTGCAATGCATTTATATGTGATGATTTATCTCGCCCTTCTTCTGTTTCAGAGATATTTCATGTGTAATTCTTTTTGCATAATCGTTCATTGATTCCATATGCTATAATTTTTGAATGATTTCTATGCTTCAAAAACGTACAGTACCTAATTTTCACGTATTACATTATACGCCTATTTCAAATGCATATATGTATTTTGGGGTGGGCAATGTTACACATGCATCCTATTGCTCTAGTTTTAGTAATTTGATGGACATGAACCCGTGGAGTGGGTGTTGCGTGTTTATCTAGGTTCCTGATCGATACTGTGACCTTATGCCCCTATCCGGCTATAAATCCATTTATTCCCTATATTGGCATAACCGTTCAAGTACAATATTCAGAAAGTCATCTCTGGCCTCACACGAACAAAGCCACATTCCAGAATAGTTCTCTGCCACTTCCTTTGCAACCAATTAGTGCAATGACAGAGCAGAAGTCACTATCTGATATTCCTAGATTAACACTCCGAGTTCTTCAACAAGATAAAAACTCAGCAAACCTGGAAATCCCCGCTTGCTGTGTTTTGATTAGTAATGGAACTCTAATGAGCAACTGATAGCTATCACTTCCTAGTGACATCTTTAATTGACGTCTTATGTCCAGCAAACTTACGTCAAACCAGGCACCTGTCAGGTATAAATATTACCAACGTTGCCTTAAGCAATTACTGGTGTCCCATTGCTGTTGTATGCTGTATGCAGTACGCTGATGCTGCTGCTGCCCCGCTGCTGTTGGTGAAGCTACTGATACCATTATCGCTGCTAAAGCGCGAACGATGGTGTGGTGAGCTTAGGAGCTGAACAGCCGTCCCTCTGCGAAGAAGCCCAGCAGATGCCAGCTACCCGCGGACGCTGTCCCCCCTCCTCCTCCTCGAAGGCGCTGAAGAGAGACGCTGCCTTTCTCCTGACGAGAAATCCAGCTCCAGCGTTTCTAGTCTACCCTCGTGGGTGACTGGGATACCGAGTTCCCCCTGAAGGAGATACCAGACCTCCATCATTCTATTCAGAGGTATGGTGTTGACTAAACCCTTAGTGAGTATTCCTGAAGCAAACCTTGGCAAAACCAACTTAACTTAAAGCTACTTACTTACTCCCCTCCCAAGTATTAGGCTTAGGTCAGGTACACTGAGGTAGGCGTAGTTAGAAGCACCAGTTGAGTATTTTAGCCTAATGTATATATGACTGTATATATGTTTTATTACTTTTAAACCATTGTATGGCTAAGAAACCATATCAATGCTTTTACAGTATTATCTTGCAATACTTAACTTACTGTACGTACTTTTTATCATAACAAGTCTTGCAATTGTGGCAATACATTTCTCTTGTACGAGAAGAAAGACTGTTCAATAAATGTTAACCTTTATTGACAAACGCCCGTCTCTCTATTCTCTACATATTGTGAAAGTAATCTGCACTAACCTGACTGAGTAAAATAACTGTCTATTGTTTCACACGACCCTAGAGATTGACTCTTAATCTGAGGAGCAAAGTTGTCATGTTGCACGGTTGTTGGAAAACTGAATCCCTTCTTGTCTGTGCCAGGGAAGCTGATCACTTCCTATGCAGAGAAGAAAGTTTCCAGTGACCTCTGAGCTAGTTGGTAACAACCCCAATTAAGTTTAGCATAGTCAGTAGAGGCCTGGAAGATCCGCACTTCTACGTCGATACTACTGTTTATGTTATTCCAATGCGCAGGGCCTAGTGGGAAACTAGGAACTACACTACAGTACCGGGGATTCTCTTACAGTCTCGAAATCGCTGCCGGTACATTTCGGGCGTGAGTCCATAGTGAGTGAGAAGGGCGGCCTTCATGTGTTCGTAGGATGTCATCTCGTGGTCGGGGAGCTGTAGCTGGGCATCTCTTCCTTCGTTGACGAATCTTCCCCATAACCCGGCTCCCCAGTCTTTTCGCGGGATTCGGTGGGAGATCATGGCTACCTCGTAGGCCTTAAACCATTGCTGGATATCGTCGTTCCTGTAGTATTCTCGGACAACGTCCTTGGGACTTTGGACCTTGGGGTCCGTAGGGGGAGTGGAGCTCTGGTTCTCGGGGACGCCGAGGTCTTTGTTTTGTCGTCGAATTTCTAGCTCTTTTAAATTGCGCTCATGTTCGTACGCTAGTCTCTTTTCTTCCAGCTCCCTCTGGCTCTTTTTCTTTTCTCGTTCTTCCCTGAGCCGTAAGTGTTCGAGGGTTATCTTTTGTTCTGCCAGTTTTAGATCTCCATCTAAGCGAAGTCGAGCCAGCTCCAACTCGTGGAGTCGGCTTTTCTCCCGTTCTCGGGCCTCTTAGGACGAGAGGCCCGCTCTTCGTTCTTCTACGGGGGTGGTAAGCGTTTCTGTGGCCTCAATGTTTTCATTTTGGGGTGGGGACGCTTCTGTCTCCACCCAAGACTCCAAGGCGTGCTTGAGGTCATCTTTGGTGCTCAGTCCCGTGGTAGCGATGCCCAAATCTAGGCAGAACTGCTTTAGTTCTTTGTGGCTGTATTCTTCCAGCCGTTCCATCTGAAATTTTGCGGTTGTTCCACTCTCCTTTGTCGTCATTGCTGCTGCGTGTCGTGGGGTGAGTTACTCTCTGTACGATTATGCGTCGGCTCGGATCGCGCCGCTGGCCACCAATGTTAGACGGGGACCCGGAGGGTCGGCCGAGAAAGGGGGGAGAGGTCTCCTGGCGAGGGCCCTCTCCTTCAATCGTACAGACGAGCAACTCCCCCCCCACAGATAGACACCACACAAAGATAAGTTCTGTACACTTTTATATGTATTCTTAGGCAAGGTAGCTTGACGATACAGCAGGACCAGGATACGGGGATCCCGTCAATTCTAGTCTCTTTAGGGAAGGGGGTAGCGGGACAGTCTCAGTACCGGACAGGTACAGGGATAGCGGGTGTGGAGCTCACAATCCTCGAGCTGGTGTGTTCGCAAGTAGGGGCCGCGGCAGCGCCAGCAGGCCTTCACGGTTAGTTCACGAAGAGGATGAGCCGCGGCAGCGCCAGCAGGCCTTCAAGATGGTTCACGAAAAGAATGAGCCGCGGCAGCGCCAGCAGGCCTTCAAGATGGTTCACGAAGAAGATGAGCCGCAGCAGCGCCAGCAGGCCTTCAAGATGGTTCACGACGAGGATGAGCCGCGGCAGCACCAGCAGGCGTTCAAGATGGTTAACGAAGAGGATGAGCCGTGGCAGCGCCAGCAGGCCTTCAAGATGGTTCACGAAGAGGATGAGCCGCGGCAGTGCCACCAGGCCTTCAAGATGGTTCACGAAGAGGAGGAGCCGCGGCAGCGCCAGCAGGCCTTCAAGATGGTTCACGACGAGGATGAGCCGCGGCAGCGCCAGCAGGCCTTCAAGAGGGTTCACGAAGAGGAGCCGCGGCAGCGCCAACAGGCCTCCAAGGATTAGTTTGTCTCGGTGTCTCTCGACTCCAGGATACAACTGCCTTCCTGCTCTTGAGCTGCCCCAGTTATAGGTCTGGCGCCCTTTGATGTCCGGACCCTCGCACATGGAGGTCGGGAGGTCCGGGATGAGGGAGTCCAGACACTCAGCGGGGGGGTGGAGCCAGCGCCCAGGGAGGCTGGGGGCGATCGAAACCTGGCGGAGGGGAGCCATCGACACTCCTTCTCCCATTGACCCGCCAAGTGGTCTCTTCACCCCCTGGGTGGATGGTGGTGCCTCGATGTCGGGGCTGGGCTAGGCCTGGGGCTGAGGTTGACACGAGGCCACGAGGCCTGGTCGTGGAGGGCCCAAGATGGCGGCTGGGCCGGGGACGGTGGTTCGGGGGGGGGGACCCGGGCCGGCCGAGAATGTTATGATTATTAGCCAATATTCTGTCGGGGAAGAGCTGGGTGTCGACCCGGCTGGCTGCAGGTGTTGTTCTTGTCCGAGGAACAGGAGTAGTAGGGGTCCACGACCCGCCATGCGGGGAGGAGTCGGGCATGCCACAAGGCCTGTCCAACAGTGTGTGTCCGGCTCTGTGTGTGTATTTGTGTGTGGGGCTCTGTGTGTGAGCAATGCCAATAGCTCTAAGTTTTCGAAAGGCGAAACCATTGCATTGTAAATGCTTGTTCTCTCTTTTCTTCAGCGGTATGACACCCTCGGGTATGTGCGAGGTTTATAAAATTATTTTCATTCATTCATGCCTTTGAGTCAGATTTTCTCAACTCAGACACATCACAGAAGGCACCGATTGCAGATCATCTGGTTGTCCTTCTGTGCCAATTTAGGAATACAATTTGTACAACATCCAAAAGCAGTATTTTCTATTAGGCTTACTGGATTCAGAAGAGACACAGGGATAGTTTTGACTATGCAATCTCCAACGCACTGCTGTTGAAGCTCGGAAGAAAAAACAGATCTTTTGATTTTTGATGTATTTCTTTTCTTCTTGATGTTTTCCTCGTTCATCTTTTATAATCTGTTCCCATCTCTTTCTGCATCACAGTGCCGCTCCAACCGATTCTCTCGAGGTTCAAAAAACAGGAGCTTTTGATAATGCTGCTGAACCCAATGAAGGAAAAATTATTTGAAGATGGGAACATGTACTGTTGCATTGTGTGCTTACATTTGACATAAGGAGGCACAATGGCCCATCCTCTCTAGTCAACACTCAAAAGACAAAAGAAAAAAAAAAGAGAAAATACAGACATTTCTAAACCTAACCATTAGAAGGTGGAATAATGCGCAGCATGGGTATCCAGGAGGACTGAGCTATCCTAGTAGTGGGGACACTACACTATACGCCGAGCATGGCGTCCAATGATACACTGCTTCCTCTTTCTGTCAAGCTCTCTACACAGAGGCTCCAATAAATCAGGTACGTACTTTATATATATTTTTTTAATTAATCTTACGTGCACCAACAACTGCTCTAAAATCTGTAGAATAATTAACTGTAGAGCAGCATTTCTGACTGTAAGCACATTAAACTCCCCTATATTAGGCTGCGCTATTTTTTGCTTTCTCAGGGCAGTCGTCAAGATGAGATATCGTATGTTTGCTAGTGGATCCAAGACTTTCTTAATCTGGGAGCAGTGAAAGATTGGCTTGCTGGTGGAGAGGTTGTAAACAAAGTGTCAACTGTTGATGACCACATACCCATAGATTTTAGTCATGGGGAAGGCATCAATAAGGTAAACTTAGATGCCAAAGAAGGCCACACCATTTTTTTTGGTATCTACAACAACAAGCATTGGCAAAGCCAATAGGTCTTGCTTATGTGAGCGATTGATTTTATTAATGTCTTTTAACGATTTTGTAGAGCAGGGTAAAAGTTGCTTAATATCCCGAGAAGCTAATGGAATATATGGCCCCCTGTGGCCTCATGCAAGGCGAGCGGAGAGGAGGCGCTGCTGATCCCAGGGGAGGCTCGGTCGGACGGCAAGAAAAAAGTTGCATCCTTCACATACTAATGGCATTCCACAACCAGCAGCACCAAGGCATCTGTCCCGCTGAGCGGGTGCAGCTGCATAGGGGGGCCTGGCACTCAGAGGTGCTGTGCTAAAGTCTCATGGGCAGCCCTGACTGGTGGTGTGAATACAGCGTGCCCCTGCCTGCACTAGTGATTGGCCGTGCCTGCAAGACGCTCCCGCATAGGGTGAGTGAGCTCACCTGCAACTGTCTAAACCCATTCCCCCCATAGATGACGACCAGGAGGGTGAAATGAGGGCCTTGGACCCTCAACCCCCCTCCCCCAATAACCGCAAATGTGGTATTAGAAAGGCTATTCTAAGGGGGAGGCCGCGGTTGTCTGGCCGACCACCCCAAGACCCACCTCTCCTTCTGGAGTTGGCCGAGCGCCGTCGAGAGGCCTCCTGGCGAGGTTCCTCTCCTAGAATCATACAGGCGAGCAATCACACTACTACAAATGGACACCACACAGGGATAGATTCTTAACGTCTTTATCAGCAATCAAGGCAGGTTATCTCAGCGATATATGTACAAATGGATCGAGGGATCCTTAAGGTCTCGGTAACTGTGGGAAGGGGGTAGCGGGACAGTCTTGGTACCAGCCTGGTACAGAGATACCCTTCGCTCAGCTCTCAATCCTCGAGCTGGGGGGTTCCTCGGGGTCGGGCCGCGGCAGCGCCAGCAGGGCTCCGAAGATGGTTCAGCAAGGTCGGGCCGCGGCAGCGCCAGCAGGGCTCCGAAGATGGTTCAGCGAGGTCGGGCCGCGGCAGCGCCAGCAGGGCTCCGAATAGGGTTCAGGGTTCCCTGGTGAGTTTGTCTCAGGGTCAGCCGTGGTTCAACCTGCAGGGCTCTCGACTCCAGGATACAACTCTCGACCCATTTCAGAGCTGCCCCAGATATAGGTCTGAAGTCCTTTGATGTCCGGACCCTCGCACCTGGGGGTCAGAGGGGCCGGGAAGAGAGTGTCCAGACACCCAGGGGGGGTGGGCTGGAGCCAGCGCCCAGGGAGGCCGAGGGTGATCGAAACCAGGCGTCCGGGGACGGCTGGAGGGCCATCGAAACTCTCCTCCTCCTTGATCCGTCAAGTGGCCGTTTTACCACCTGGTCGGATCTTGGTGCCTCGATGTCGGGGCTTCGCTGGGGCTGCGGCCGAGGTCGGGCAGAGGCAACGGGGCCCGGAAGTGGAAGGCCCAAGATGGAGTCGGGGCCTGAGAGGGTGGCCCGGGATAGGGGTGGGACCAGCAGCGTGGGGCGAGTAGGGGTCGCCATGTTCTGGAGGGGGAGAGCCGGGGGTCGCCATGAGTGGTGGCTCTCGTGAAGGTTGGAGGGGGTAGCTTCAGGCCAGAGGACAGGGGTCGATGTTGTCCAGGGCCCGCCAAGCGGGAGGAGTGGGACCACGCCACGAGGCCGGGTCCAACACACGTCCCCCCCAGCTGAAGGCAGGGAGAGTCACCCATCTTCTTGGGGGTTCTCCTCGCCAAGGCGGAAGAAGCGGGACAGGCCGTCAGCTTTGGCGTGGTCGCTGCCGGGGCGATGCTCCACAGTGAAGTCCATCCCTTGTAGGGAGATGGACCAACGTAGCAACTTCGGGTTCTCCCCTCGCATCTGCATCAACCACCGCAGGGGTCGGTGGTCAGTTTGCACCTGGAAGTGGGTGCCGAAGAGATAGGGTCGGAGTTTCCTGAGGGCCCACACCACGGCGAAGGCCTCTCGTTCAATGGTGCTCCAGCGTTGCTCTCGGGCCAGCAGACGTCGGCTGATGAAGGCCACCGGCTGATCAACTCCTTCGGCGTTGATTTGGGACAGGACCTCCCCGACACTGTGCTCGAAGGCATCTGTTTGGACTACGAATTCCCGGCTGTAGTCGGGGGCTTGGAGCACGGGGGCGGTACACATCGCTGTCTTTAGGGTCTCAAAGGCGGCCTGACACTCGGGTGTCCAGTGTACCTTCTGTGGCTGCTTCTTGGAAGTGAGTTCAGTGAGGGGGCCCACAATGCTGCCATAATTCTTCACAAAGCGCCGATAATACCCAGTGAGCCCCAGGAAGGCTCGGACCGCTGTCTGGGTGACCGGGGGCTCCCAGGCCAAGATGGCGTCGATCTTGGGTTGGAGGGCGCCTGGTGTGAGTCCGATCTGCCTGTTAGGTCGAATGTGCTCAGGTAGCGGGCCGCCCCCAGGCGGTTTATCAGTTCATCAGCCCGGGGAAGGGGGTGGGCATCGGTCCGGGTGACGGCGTTCAATCCCCGGTAGTCTACACAAAACCTTCATTCGGAAGAAGCGCCAGGGGCGGCGGCTTTGGGGACCAGGACGACAGGGCTGGCCCACGGACTGTCAGAGGGTTTGACCACTCCCGGAGCCAGCATCTTGGAGACTTCCGATTCAATGCAGGTCCGAACTCGATCGGGGACTCAGTAGGCCCGGTGTCGCACAGGCGGGCTTTCCCCGGTGTCGACATCGTGGACGCACCACTGGGTGACTCCGGGGGTGAGAGAAAACAAGTCTGCAAATTGTCCCAACAGCTCTTGGCAGTCTCGGCGTTGTTCTGGGGTCAGGACGGAGGAGAGGTTGACTCCCTCCACGGAGCCGTCTTTCTCGGAGGCGCTCAGGAGGTCCGGTAGGGGCTCGGAGTCGTCTTCGGCCCCGCCGTCAGTAGCCATCAGGAGGCTAAGTTCCGTCCGGACAAAGTGAGGTTTGAGCCTGTTGGCGTGGAGGACCCGGAGGGGGTTCCTGGGGACTCCATGTCCACCAGGTATGTGACAGGGCTCTTGTGCTCCACCACTTTAAAGGGCCCAATCCACTTGTCCTGGAGGGCACATGGTTCGACCGGGGACATGACCCAGACCTGTTGGCCCGGCTCGAACTCAATGGAAGAGGCGTTTTGATCATACCAGCGTTTCGTCTCTTCTTGGCTGGCCTCGAGGTTATCTTTGGCAAGTTCCCGGAACCGCCGAGTCTGGTTTCGGAGGGTCAGGAGGTACCAGTATACGTCGAGGGGAGTATTTTTGGCGGCCACCTCCCAGCCTTCTTTGACCAGACTTAGGGGACCCCGGACGGGGTGCCCGTAAAATAGTTCGAAGGGGCTGTACCCCAGGGACTTTTTGAGGGACCTCCCGATAGGCGAAGAGGAGGCAGGGCAGCAACATGTCCCATTGGCGTCGCAAGGGCTCTTCCAGGCCCATGATCATCCCCTTGAGGGTTTGATTGAAACATTCCACCAGTCCGTTCCCTTGGGGGTGGTAGGGGGTCGTAAATTTTTAAGTGACCCAGCATTGTTGCCACAGGGACTTCATGTAGCGGGAAATGAAGTTCGTACCCCGGTCACTGACGACCTCTCGGGGGAAGCCCACCCGGGAGAAGATCCCCATCAGCGCCTGGCCCCCCACGGGAGCCGTCACGGTCCGGAGAGGAATGGCTTCGGGATAGCGGGTGGCATGGTCCACCAGGACGAGAATAAAACGGTGACCTTGAGATGTTCGGGGCTCCAGGGGTCCCACAATGTTGATCCCCACCCGCTCTAATGGGGTGTTGACTGGGAATGGTTGTAGGGGGACCTTGTGCTTCCCACCGCTCTTCCCGCTGGCATGGCAGGTGGGGCAAGTCCGGCAGTGGTTGCTTACATCATTCCTCATCTTGGGCCAGTAGAAATGGGTCACCAGGCGGCTGTATGTCTTATCGTGCCCCAGATTCAGGAGGAAGTCTCTGAATCGGAGGGGGACCACCAGTTCGGCAATCTTTTGTTCGCTGTAGAGGAGATCGTTGTCCCAATAGACCCAGTGGGACCCCGAGGGGTCTCCGGCGGTTTGAGCGGCGGCTTGCTGTCGGATCCCCTCGAGGGAGGGACACGTTTTCTGTTCTTGACGGAACTGTTCTCGTGTGGTAACACCTTCGTGGCGCCATTGGGCCAGTTCCGGGAGGTCGCTGAGCGGGGCAATTTCTTCACGGTTGGGCCCCAGTGGACCAGGCTCAGGGTCGGAGTCGTCGGAGACGGTGGGCGGTGGAGGCTCGGGCCACTCCGGTTCTTCGTTTGGGGTGGTGGACCGGGCGGTCATGGATCGGGTGGTCGCACAGACCCACTCGGGGAGGCCTAGCATCCCCAGAGGCTCCCTCCGCTCGACGTCGGCCCAGGGGGAACTTTCCAGGTCATTCCCGAGGAGGCAGTCTACGGGGGCATCGTCCCGGACAGTCACTTTCAGCATGCCCGACACTCCCCCCCACTCAAAGGGGATTCGGGCCATCTGGCACAGGCTCTCCGAATTGTCCGCTGACCGCACTGGGCACGGTACATTGGGCAGGATTTGGTCAGGGGTCACCAGGTGGCTACGGACGGCCATCATGCTGGCTCCCGTGTCACGGAGGGCTTCGACCCGGTGTCCATTAATGGTGACCCACTGGTGGTACTTCTGAGTGTTGCCCGGGATCGGGGCCCGGAGGACCACGTCTCTTTCGCCAGACATACCAGGGACATGGCGGCGGGCTCCCACGCGGTCTGGTCTTGGTCATAGTTCTTTTCTTCGCCCCTTTCCTCTCCCAGGGAGGCGGCGGCGATCTGGCGGTTTGGCAGGCCGGTGGCGCCGGATCGCTGGTTCATTGGGCAGTTGGGGTCATTGGCATAGTGACTGGGTCGCTGGCATTTGTGGCAGATAACGTTCGGGCGGGGCCCCGGCCGTGCTGGGGGGCCCCTCTTCTGGTCAGGGAGGGCGAAGTGTTGGTCGGGGGAGGAACCGCGGGGGAGTCTCGGTTCCTTTTCTGGCCTCCTCTGCCGCCTCACGGACAGTGGGGCCCCTGGAGAGCTTGGCCGTGGTCTCCCATCGAGTTCCGGGGGACCCGGGTGCTCTCCCACCGATCGGCCTCGACGGCGAGTTTACGTGGCTCGGTCAGCTTGCTGTCGAGGAGATGCTGCCTGAGTTCGACAAAACAGTTGTTGGAAAGGTGCTCCCATACAAAGAGGTTGAACAGCTGCTCGTAGGTGGTGACTTGGCTGCCTTTGATCCACCCCTCTAGGGCTCTACTATAGAAGTTCACATACTCCACCCAGGTAGTACCGGGGATTTTCTTACAGTCTCGGAATCGCTGCCGGTACATCTCGGGGTGAGTCCATAGCGAGTACGGAGGGCGGCTTTCATATGTTCGTAAGAGGTCATCTCAGCGTCTGGGAGCTCCAGTAGGGCATCTCTCCCTTCGTTGACGAACTTCCCCCACAAGCCGGCACCCCAGTCTTTTTGCGGTACCCGGTGCGAGGTCATGGCTACCTTGTAGGCCTTAAACCATTGTTGGATGTCGTCATTTTTATAGTATTCTCTGACGACATCTTTGGGGATGTGGACCTTCGTGTCCGCAGGAGGAGGTGGGCTCCGGTTCCCGGAGGCGCCGGCCTCCCCATTTTTGGCCTGGATCTCAAGTTCTTTTAAACCACGCTCGTGCTCGAACGTGAGCTTCTTCTCCTCTAGGTCCCTCTGTCTTTGTTTCTCCTCCAGGTCCCCTTGCAGCCGTAGTTGCTCAAGGGCTATCTTTTTCTCGGCCAGCTGTAGTTCTCAGTCCAGACGGAGCCGGGCGAGCTCCAATTCGTGGAATCGGCTCCTTTCTTGCTCTCGGGCGTCTTCGTGGGAGAGGCCCGCGTTTACGTTGGTATTTCTTTCCTCAGCTGCGGTTGTGATGGTTTCCGGGTGCACATCTGGGATCGTGTTGTCGTCGTTCTGGGGTGGCGTTGCTCCTGCCTCTACCCATGTTTGTAGGGCCTGTTTGAAATCGTCCTTGGTGCTTAGTCCGGTGGTAGCGATGCCCAGGTCCTTGCAGAATTGTTTCAATTCTTTGTGGTTATAGTCTTCCAACCGTTCCTTCTGGAACTCCGTGGTTGGTCTGGTTTCCTTGGTAGTCATGGTTGTAGTGTTTTTCTGTCAGTAGTGGGTGAGTCACTCTCTGTACGATTTACGTCGGCTCGGATCGCACCGCCTGCCACTAATGTTAGAAAGGCGATCCTAAGGGGGAGGCCGCAGTTGTCTGGCCGACCACCCGAGACCCACCTCTCCTTCTGGAGTTGGCCGAGCGCCGTCGAGAGGCCTCCTGGCGAGGTTCCTCTCCTAGAATCGTACAGGTGAGCAATCACACCACTACAAATGGACACCACACAGGGATAGATTCTTAACGTCTTTATCAGCAATCAAGGCAGGTTATCTCAGCGATATATGTACAAATGGATTGAGGGATCCTTAAGGTCTCGGTAACTGTGGGAAGGGGGTAGCGGGACAGTCTTGGTACCAGCCTGGTACAGGGATACCCTGTGCTCAGCTCTCAATCCTCGAGCTGGGGGGTTCCTCGGGGTCGGGCCGCGGCAGCGCCAGCAGGACTCCGAAGATGGTTCAGCGAGGTTGGGCCGCGGCAGTGCCAGCAGGGCTCTGAAGATGGTTCAGCGAGGTCGGACCGCGGCAGCGCCAGCAGGGCTCCGAAGATGGTTCAGCTTGGTCGGGCCGCGGCAGCGCCAGCAGGGCTCCGAAGATGGTTCAGCGAGGTCGGGCCGCGGTAGCGCCAGCAGGGCTCCGAATAGGGTTCAGCGAGGCCGGGCAGCGGCAGCACCAGCAGGGCTCCGAATAGGGTTCAGGGTTCAGTAGTGAGTTCGTCTCAGGGTCAGCCGCGGTTCAACCTGCAGGGCTCTCGACTCCAGGATACAACTCCCGACCCATTTCAGAGCTGCCCCAGATATAGGTCTGAAGTCCTTTGATGTCCGGACCCTCGCACCTGGGGGTCAGAGGAGCCGGGAAGAGAGTGTCCAGACACCCAGCAGGGGGGTGGATCCAGCTCCCAGGGAGGCCGGATGGTGATCGAAACCAGGCGTCCGGGGACGGCTGGAGGGCCATCGAAACTCTCCTCCTCCTTGATCCGTCAAGTGGCTGTTTTACCACCTGGTCGGATCTTGGTGCCTCGATGTCGGGGCTTCGCTGGGGCCGCGGCCGAGGTCGCGCCGAGGCCATGGGGCTCGGACGTGGAAGGCCCAAGATGGAGTCGGGGCCTGAGAGGGTGGCCCGGGATAGGGGCCGGACCAGCAGCGTGGGGCGAGTAGGGGTCGCATGTTCTGGAGGGGGAGAGCCGGGGGTCGCCATGAGTGGTGGCTTTCGTGAAGGTTGGAGCGGGTAGCTTCAGGCCGGAGGACAGGGGTCGATGTCGTCCAGGGCCCGCCATGCGGGAGGAGTGGGACTACGCCACGAGGCCGGGTCCAACATGTGGGATTGACGGCTCACTGAGGTAATGTGCTGTGGCTGCAAGTGGGTTGTGCCTGATGGTCGAAGTGCCTGCCTGAGGTGACAGGAAACCGGTGTGCAGCGCGAACCTGTGGGCCCCTGGCAGTTATTGGACTTGTGCTGGGATGGCTCAGGCCACTGGATTTTGTAGGTGAAGGCATCTGTCATCCTTTGACATATTTAATACAATACCCCCCCCACCCCCCCCAAAAAAAAGAGCTACCTGGGGAAAGAGGAATTACATTGTTTGAATGGGGAGGGACGTTCAGCGTCAGAACTTTAAAGTGCAAATGCAGCACATTAAAACAAAATCATGCTCCTTGTTATGTACAGCAACAGAAACCTTTCTGCTGCCACACATGGCTACTTTACAGCTTTAAATTTTTTAGAAAAAGCTTTTGCAGCTTTTTACATCATGGACCTGCTCCAGCGCTGCAGTACCTGATGTGGTACCCGGCGAAAAGCGGTACAAAAGGGGGTGCTGATGGACGGAGCATCTGAATCAATCAAACACTCACACCCAGTCAAAAGATCTGGGTTTAATCCATCACCGTTCTTTAGCCCACTCTGCCACCCCAGTTCAGACATGGCTATATGCAAATCAGTCTGACCCTGTGCCTCATGGGAACAGTCCAGCCCGAACTGCCAAGCCATGTCTTCCCTGGACCGGAAACAAGCTTTCGAGGACCGGTTTCTGGCATTCCATCCGTCTTCAGCCCGGCTTGCTTGAATCCAGTGGCAAAGTGAGCAAGGGACTCACGTCTGAGCATACCCTGCCACACTTATGGCGGCCAAAAGCGGTACAAAAGGGGGTGGTGATGGACGGAGCATCTGAATCAATCAAACACTCACACCCAGTCAAAAGATCTGGGTTTAATCCATCACCCTTCTTTAGCCCACTCTGCCATCCCAGTTCAGAAATGGCTATATGCAAAGATGGCTGGAATGCCAGAAACCGGTCCTCGGAAGCTTGTTTCCGGTCCACGGAAAACATGGCTTGGCAGTTCGGGCTGGACTGTTCCCATGAGGCACAGGGTCAGACTGATTTGCATATAGCCATGTCGAAACTGGGGTGGCAGAGTGGGCTAAAGAACAGTGATGGATTAAACCCAGATCTTTTGACTGGGTGTGAGTGTTTGATTGATTCGGATGCTCCGTCCATCACCACCCCCTTTTGTACTGCTTTTGGCCGCCATAAGTGTGGCAGGGTATGCTTAGACGTGAGTCCCTTGCTCACTTTGCCACTGGATTCAAGCAAGCCGGGCTGAAGACGGCTGGAATGCCAGAAACCGGTCCTCGGAAGCTTGTTTCCAGTCCAGGGAAGACACGGCTTGGCAGTTTGGGCTGGACTGTTCCCATGAGGCCCAGGGTCAGACTGATTTGCATATAGCCATGTCTGAACTGGGGTGGCAGAGTGGGCTAAAGAACAGTGATGGATTAAACCCAGATCTTTTGACTGGGTGTGAGTGTTTGATTGATTCGGATGCTCCGTCCTTCACCACCCCCTTTTATACCGCTTTTGGCCGCCATAAGTGTGGCAGGGTATGCTCAGACGCGAGTCCCTTGCTCACTTTGCCACTGGATTCAAGCAAGCCGGGCTGAAGACGGCTGGAATGCCAGAAACCGGTCCTCGGAAGCTTGTTTCCGGTCCAGGGAAGACACGGCTTGGCAGTTCGGGCTGGACTGTTCCCATGAGGCACAGGGTCAGACTGATTTGCATATAGCCATGTCTGAACTGGGGTGGCAGAGTGGGCTAAAGAACAGTGATGGATTAAACCCAGATCTTTTGACTGGGTGTGAGTGTTTGATTGATTCGGATGCTCCGTCCATCACCACCCCCTTTTATACCGCTTTTGGCCGCCATAAGTGTGGCAGGGTATGCTCAGACGCGAGTCCCTTGCTCATTTTGCCACTGGATTCAAGCAAGCCGGGCTGAAGACGGCTGGAATGCCAGAAACGGGTCCTCAGAAGCTTGTTTCCGGTCCAGGGAACACATGGCTTGGCAGTTCGGGCTGGACTGTTCCCATGAGGCACAGGGTCAGACTGATTTGCATATAGCCATGTCTGAACTGGGGTGGCAGAGTGGGCTAAAGAACGGTGATGGATTAAACCCAGATCTTTTGACTGGGTGTGAGTGTTTGATTGATTTGGATGCTCCGTCCATCACCACCCCCTTTTGTACCGCTTTTGGCCGCCATAAGTGTGGCAGGGTATGCTCAGACGGGAGTCCCTTGCTCGCTTTGCCACTGGATTCAAGCAAGCCGGGCTGAAGACTGCTGGAATGCCAGAAACCAGTCCTCGAAAGCTTGTTTCCGGTCCAGGGAAGACATGGCTTGGCAGTTCGGGCTGGACTGTTCCCATGAGGCACAGGGTCAGACTGATTTGCATATAGCCATGTCTGAAAGGGGTTGCAGAGTGGGCTAAAGAACTATGATGGA
This sequence comes from Lissotriton vulgaris, assembly GCF_964263255.1. Taxonomy (NCBI): domain Eukaryota; kingdom Metazoa; phylum Chordata; class Amphibia; order Caudata; family Salamandridae; genus Lissotriton; species Lissotriton vulgaris. The sequence continues at coordinate 345,730,439 of NC_141699.1, forward strand.
TTAAACCCAGATCTTTTGACTGGGTGTGAGTGTTTGATTGATTCCAATGCTCCGTCCATCACCACCCCCTTTTGTACCGCTGTACCCGGCGAAGGCGGGGGCGGGGCAGGTCGAAGGAGGAGCAGAGCACCGGTGTAGAACGCTCTTGCAGCATGGAAGCCTTGTCGAGTTGATTGATGCAGCTTTGATCGAGAGTCAGGTAGAGATTACCGGCATCTGTACTATTAGAGCCAAAGCAGTGGCGAAGGCAGAGGTGGATTAGAGGCTGCATATTCGGTGGAAACAGCGCGAAAGCAGAGTGGCTTGCCCTGGCTTGGTCTGCTTGCTTTTGCGTGGCATGGAGAGTGGAGGAAGTTCTTAGGCGTCAGAGCAAGCCAGGCATGGAGTGCCGGTAAGCGTTCTCAGTACTACTCTGTCTCTTTGGAATTTTGCTGATAGGATGGCAAGAGGCAGAGGTACAAAAACCCGGGGAGTCACTGTGACAAATTTGGTGAGCTCTTTAAATGTGACGGGCTCAACCGCAGTTACTGAGGGTCCAGTTAATATGGGAGGTGAGGATGCCGTTCAGAGAAATGATGGTCCAACAGCTTTTGATTCTGCCTCACAGACTCCCTCACAGGCTCCCAGTGCTCGACAGCAGAAAGAGGACATCTCAGCGGGCCAGCAGAAAGTAGGCGAAAAAATCTGCATAGTCCCGGCAATCTTCAATAAACGCACAATGGCCAAAGCAAATACCACTAAGGGACCGGCAGCCCTGGGGGCAAAATTGGGGTCAGTCACTCAAAGTCCTTCGCAAGGAATAGCAGTAGTAACTATAAGGCCCAAGGGGCCCATTCTGTCTTCTATCCAGCTGGCCAAGTGTCAAAGTGTGCTTCCTGGAACAGACACACAAATATCTACTAACCTCAATGACGGATTGCGGATGTCTCCAGTATGGTCAATTTAACAGATAAAGACATCGAGGCTGTTGGACCCGGCCTCGTGGCGTGGTCCCACTCCTTCCGCATGGCGGGCCCTGGACTACCTCGACCCCTGTCCTCCGGCCGAGGGCAGCACCACCCACTGCACACGAGAGCCGCCCCTCCGGGCAACCGCCAGCTCTCCCCCTCTGGAACTCGGCAACCCCTCCTCGCCACGCTCGGCTGGTCCGAACCCTATCCCGGACCACCATCTCAAGCCCCGACTCCATCTTGGACCCTCCACGACCAGGCCCCGTGGCCTCGGCCCGATTCCGGCTGCAGACCCAGTGAAGCCCCGACATCGAGGCACCACGATCCGACCAGGTGGTAAAGAGGCCACTTGACAGGTCAATGAGGGGAAGAGTTTCGATGGACCTCCAACCGTCCACCGACACCTGGTTTCGATCGCCTCCGGCCTCCCTGGGCGCTGGCTCCACCCCCCTGCTGGGTGTCTGGACACGCTCATCCCGGCCCCTCCGACCCCCAGGTGCGAGGGTCCGGACATCAAAGAACGCCAGACCTATAGCTGGGGCAGCTCTGGAGTAGACTATGACTATGCTGGCTCAGAAGGCAAGTTCTATTCAATGTCTGACCTTTCAGTAGTCTCGGAGCCTGAGAATGAATGTAATGAATCAGAAGATGAAATGGAGGAGTCTAGTGTAACCGGTGACTGGGCTGATGAAGAAGTGCCAGCATCAGAGCAATTTTCATTTCAGGAAACAGTAAAAAAACCATTGTACTTGGTTGATCACCCCCCACATGCATTATCAGGTGGAATCACTCAACCCAGATGGGAAGCTACAGCCACAGGGGACTCAGTAACTGAAGACGGTGCAAATACAGTAAACGAGGATCCAGACTTGGATGGGACCCCTCTAACTTTGGAAATAATTTATATGATCATTATGGCCCATCGGGCTGGGACGAAAGTTTACGTACGCAGGGGGTGGTCCGCAAACTGCAGAATTCGGTTAAAATGGTGGTCAAAACGTGTGTGGAAATAAACACGAAAGTAGTGGAGGCAGAGGAACGGATTTCAGGGACCGAGGACTCTCTGGCTAAGCAACAGTCTGCCATTGAGAATTTACAAAAATCTAAGCAGGATGTAGAGTGGAAATTGACAGATTTAGAGAATCGCTCCAGACGCAACAACCTGCGCGTAGTTGGCGTGGCAGAGTCTAAAGAAGGGCAGGATCCAAAGAAATGTATCACTGTTATGTTCAAAGAGGCATTTCCGGAACTCAAAGACTGGAATTGGGATACTGAAATAATTAGGGCACATAGATTCCCATTTATGTTACGCAAGCGAAAACATGATCAGAGAACTGACACTAACAAGTTTCCCAGGGCTATCCTCATCTGCCTTAATGACTATCTACTTCGGGAAGCAATATACGATCTAGCTCGTCCAGATAAGCGACGCCAGGGCATGGGATGTGAGTTCTTCGTGCGTCCAGTTTGTCCAGCCACAGTTCAGTAAAGGTGGCAATTGCGGCAGATGATTTCATCATATCATTCTAAAGGCGCAACAGCCTTTCTCCTTAATGCTGCAAAACTCAAAATAGTATACAAGGAGCAAACTCGCTACTTCACTTCTGAGATAATGGCACAAGACTTTGAAGACCCTGGGCAGTGAGTGATGGCATGGGTCTGTTTACACAAGCCGTTCGAAGCATGGTGTGTGGAGTTAGTAACTTAAGACTCTCTTCCTGTGGACTGGACCTTTCTTGGGTGTTCCTCTTTCCTTTTTCCCCTTTTCCAATATAAGACTCACTGTGGGTTTTTCTTTGTTTTTTTGTGCTGCAGGTTTTTGGTTGGTTGTCCTATTATTTCCCTCTGCTTTTGTTTTTTATTGGCTTTTAAGGAGAGCTATCAACTATGGGAATATAAGGCATGGTTAAGTTAGGGCAAGAATTTAGACTAAAAACCTTGGTTTAAGCTCAACATAATTAATATAATAAGCTGAGGTTCAAATTGTTAAAGGTTTTATGATATGCCTTGGAGCAGGGGTCGAATAGTGAACCAATGTATACAGAAAAAAAGTTTTGCTTTATGATGTATAATAGAACGTCTTGAATAGCCGATAAGCTATTGTAAATGATATAGAATTTCTAGGCTGTACATGAAGTACATTTGGTTTATTCTAGGGGAAGATATTTAGAATGAGATGGTCTCTTTCTTTTTTTTTCTTTATTTGGAGTAAGGGAGAAAGGGGGATAATAGACAGTAGATTTAGAAGAGATTTTGGTGGTGGGAAGTTTCCTGTTGGGAGCCGGGGGAGGGGCAGTCTACAACCATTTTCCATCATAGAGGACATGCTCCTTAAGCCCAGGTTTGGGTGGTGGGGGGTTGTAAGAGGGTGGGGGAGGGGCTAGCAGGGAGGGGGTAGGGGTGGGGCATTGAAGGGGGGGAATTGAAAATAATACATGAGCACAGTGTGGAAAGTTTTTTGTTTGATCTTTCGGTATGTTCAACTCAGTATGGGTGGTTAGAGGAGGGATTGTACAACGAATTTGATGGCGGTTAAGGGTATTAGGATAGGTACGTTGAATGTCAGAGGCTTGAACTCCTTGGATAAAAGACGACGGGTAGCACAGGAATTACAGTTGCTCCGATGTGATATAATATGTCTCCAAGAGACACATATAGTCTTGGCCAAGAGGAAACTGTTAGAGAGCTGGGATTTGGTTTATTAGCATGTACCAAACAAACTTGTGCATATAGAGGAGTCTCAATCTTGGTTAAAAAACATATTGGTAACACAGGTAGAACCTTAACTGATGGGCTGGGGAGGGGGGCAATTGTAGAATGCGTGGCCGGTTCAACAAACTTTACGATTTTTGCGGTATATGGGTCTAATATAGACGAGCCTGCTATTATAGATTTCTTAAACGTAGAACTCGCAACTTGGCCAGCACCAGTGATCTTATGTGGGGATTTAAATATCAATTTGGCACCAAACATATTATATAATGACAATGCGAGATATATTGGTAGGAAACCACGTGTTTTTAAACCTTTGCAATCATTGATATATACACAATGGGTTGTTTGATGTTTGGGCCTTTCTTAGGGGGAGGGAAGCTGGATATACTTTTTTTTCTTTTCCCCATCAATAGTTAGTGAGATTAGATTATTTTTTTGCACCGCAATTGTTATTGAATCAGTCGTCTATACAGGTATATCCACGAGTTACATCGGACCATGGCCCAGTTGTGATCTCTATATTGGGTATTACAACAGCTAGTAAGCCAAGGGGTTTCTCCTTTGATCGAAAATTATTATTTGACCAACAATTTGTGGATCATATGAAAGAGTTGAATCCCACCTTCTTTGGTATTAATCGTGGAAGTACTAGTATAGGATGCGTTTGGGATACCTTCAAGGCCGCCTTTAGAGGTGAAGCCATAAGTTTTGGGTTATATAGTAAAAAAAAACAGGCGGCAAAGCTTCAAGAGTTATATCAAGGCCTTATAAAGGCGGAGGAGTTACTTATGCGGGGTATCCACACAGGGATTGATGTAATTGATCTTACAACGGCGGTTGCACGTCTTAAAGCAAGGATAAACCTTCATTGGACCCAGGAAGTTGCAAAAAAAGTCTTGTTAAACGGCAACTTCATTATGAGTAAGGGGAGGCAAGTGGCAGGTGCCTAGCCCAAAAACTCAGAGTGAAAGAGGCAGCCCAAAGGATTGATAACATCTTTGATTCGAATGGTTGCTCTGTTGAGAGTCAAAGTGGTATCTTAGCAGCGTTTACACAGTTTTATGACACACTTTATACAGGAGACCACTAAGACGCTGATCGGATAGCTACTCTAGTTCATCAATATTGTGAACAAGATCTTACCGTTGATGAGGCAGAAAGGTTAGATGCTCCAATCATGCTTGAGGAACTGGAAGCAGCTGTAAATGGACTAGCAATGGGCAAGGCGGCAGGTCCAGACAAATTACCTCTGGAAATTTACTGTTGCATGTTTATCTAGGTTCCTGATCGATACTGTGACCTTATGCCCCTATTCGGCTATAAATCCATTTATTCCCTATATTGGCATAACCGTTCAAGTGCGATTTTCTGAAAAGTCATCTCTGGCCTCACACGAACAGAGCCACATTCCAGCATGACTCTCTGACACTTCCTTTGCGACCAATTAGTGCAATGACAGAGCAGCAGTCACTATCTGATATTCCTAGATAACACTGCGAGTTCTTCAACAAGATAAAAACTCAGCAAACCTGGAAATCCCCGCTTGCTATGTTTTGATTAGTAATAGAACTCTAATGAGCAACTGATAACTATCACTTCCTAGTGACATCTTTAATTGACGTCTTATGTCCAGCAAACTTGCGTCAAACCCGGCACCTGTCAGGTATAAATATTACCAACGTTGCCTTAAGCAATGCCTGTTGTACGAGCTACTGAAGCCAGCTGCCTGCACGACCCCGTGTTGGTAAATCTAGCACTCTGTCGCTGCAGCCTGCTATCCTGTGGTGGTGAAGCTGCTGATACCATTATCGCCGCTAAAGCGCGACCTATGGTGCAGTACGCTTAAGGAGCTGAACAGCCGTCCCCCTGCGAAGACATCCAGCAGATTCCAGCTGCCCGCGGACGCTGTCCCCCCTCCTTCCTCGACGCGCTGAAGAGAAGCCGCTGCCTTTCTCGTGCAGAGAAATCCAGCCACGGCGCTTCCGGTTTACCCTCGCGGGTGACTGGGATATCGAGAGAGACCCCTGAAGGAGATACCAATCCTCCATCATTCTATTCAGAGGTATGGTGTTGACTAAACCCTTAGACGAGAATTCTTGAAACAAACCTTGGCAAAACCAACTTAACTTAAAGCTACTTACTTACTCCCCTTTCACGTGTTAGGCTTAGGTCAGGCACACTGGGGTAGGCATAGTTAGAAGCACCAGTTGAGTATGTTAGCCTAATGTATATATGACTGTATATATGTTTTATTACTTTTAAACCATTGTATGGCTAAGAAACCATATCAATGCTTTTACAGTTCTATTTCGCAATACTTATCTTACTGTACGTACTTTTTATAATAACAATTATTGCAATTGTGGCAATACATTTCTCTTGTACGAGAAGAAAGACTGTTCAATAAATGTTAACCCTTTATTGACAAACGCCCGTCTCTCTATTCTCTACATCTCGTGAAAGTAAACTGCACTAGACTGACTGAGTGAAATCTATGTCTATTGTTTCACACGACCCTAGAGATTGACTCTTGATCTGAGGAGCAAAGTTGTCATGTTGCACGGTTGTTGGAAAACTGAATCCCTTCTTGTCTGTGCCAAGGAAGCTGATCACTTCCTATGCAGAGAAGAAAGTTTCCAGTGACCTCTGAGCTAGTTGGTAACACAACCCAATTAAGTTTAGCATAGTCAGTGGAGGCCTGGAATATCCGCAGTTCCACGTCGATACTACTGTTTATGTTATTCCAATGCGCAGGGCCTAGTGGGAAACTAGGAACTACACTACATGGCGCCCAACGTTTGGTAAGGCGATAAACTAACGCAAGACAGTTAGAGTAACTCAGTCGTGCATATTTCACACAGACCCCTTTCTCCCGTAAATACTCCAATAGACGTCTGGAGTGGGTGAAAGGTTAAAATCCGCCCGACCTTAGTAGGAAGAGATTCCTATGTAAAGCTCTGGTTAATTCAACGTTGAAGGATACAGTGTTCCAAAATATTGTGCATCTAATCTTTGTCTCCTTGGAGACCTACTCTGCAAAACCTGCATTTATACAATGTCAGTAGAAAATAACGGAACCACTGGGGGCGCAGCAGATGCGACTCAGCAAGGTCCCGAATACACAGACCCGGATGCAATAATCATCCCGGCACATTTAAGAAAATCTATAACTTCAAAACTTATAGTAAACAGACTGACACCTCAGGGTGGCACAGTAGTCTTCGTGATAGAGGCTCACGAGTATCGGCAGACAGAGGTATTCTATTCATGGATAAACTTTCCAGCGGTAAACGCTATAACAAAAGAGTTTCACTATTACAAAATAGAGAAACCTCCGGAAGAGTACGCTCCTTTCGAGGAGATTGAAATTCCACTTAAATTTCAAGAGCACCTGCTCTGGTTTAATGGCGCCCTAAAACATAATGATCAAATAACTAGGCTCGGTCCACTAGGTAGACCAGGAGCCACGTGGCCGGTTCTAGCCAGCTACACACCACATCCTGACATTGTAAAAATGTCTAAAGAAGAGCTGTTAGTACAGCTAAACACATTAATAAAAATACATAGGCAATTAGTCCAATATGTAATGCGGACTGCAACAGTCCAGCCAGCTGTTAATGTACCACAGCTGACCCCTCATCAGGGGAACACAAATAAAATTACACCACAGAACATACAGTCATGTCCTGGTAAAACACCCGTAAAACGGGAACAAATTCCTTTCTGGTTAGCACAGAAAATCACTCAAATAGAGGCAGTATTTCCTGATACTACCCCTATTGAGAAACACAGAATCTTGACCATCTGCCTTCCTATGGGAATCGCACCACACGTGGAGGACTGTGACACTTGGGGTACAGTCTTTGCTTCCATTTACACCAAAACACACGGTGTTCCGTCTATGGCGGTAATACCAGAAGTGCTAAAAGAGATTCAAAATGAATTCGGTCCAGAGCCCGCTTTAAATCTAGGTATGAAATTACTGAAAGACTTCAAGCAGGTCACGGCTATATTATTAGCCAACATTAGGGGAGAAGCAGCATCTGTGGCGATCCGCCAGAAGTTGAAGGAAACAGATATAAAAGATCCTGTTGAGCTTGCCAAAATCATAGAAAAATGCTATGAAGAATTAGGTAGAGACAGCTTGGGTGGAAAACCAGTTAAGCCCCAACTGCTCGAAAATCCTGAAAAATTATTTATTAAAAATAATTTAAATACTCCTAAAAAGAGCTGGGATGGAAATAAACAATCCACTCCCAAGGAAAAAGTTTTCTAGTCCAGAGGAAGGTCTCCTCGACGGAGGGAAAGAACTCCGACTCGAGAACGCCAGTCTCCCCAGAGGGAGCCCTCTGAGAAAAGATATAACCTTAGAAATAGGGATAATCTAAAAAAACCTGATAGATATCAAAGTATTGATACACGTCCCTCTCGATCTTTTCCACAGAATTCGGAAAGAAGAGGACGGTCAGACCCAGGAGAGCACACCAAGTCCAAAGACAAGGAACCTGCTCAAAATAAGAAATCTCAATTTCAGAAAAAGAAGGTAGCCAGTATTAGAGTAATCGAACATGCCGAGAATACTGAGGACACAGTTGAAAAACGGGGAGTGGGCATTGACAATGTTGGACAGTGCAGCAGAAATCAGTATAGCGCGCAAGATCTTGATGAGTCATCTGGAGACAGTGGACACGAATGAATACATTCAGGTTGAAACTGCCGACGCCAGACTTAGCGAGCCCCATAAAATATACGAAATAACATTGCGTATAGAGGGTGATAAGACTAGGAAAATTAAGGGTCTATTTTGGGATAAGCTCTCAAAAGGCTATGATATTCTGTTAGCTGAAAAAGATTGGCCCCCAGAGTTTGTCAGGGAGTGCCCTCGTGGCGAAGAAGTGATTATGCCTGCCTTCTCGAATCACATACCGATTCACAAAAAATATACATATGCAAGGAAATGGGCAGTAGCCCAGGCACCTGCATTATATAAAAATCATGTAGGATGGGATGAGGATTCACCGCCTCACAAAATCCAATTAAAAAGTGAACCAACTGCCCAACGGCAGTATCCCATAAAGCAAGAAGCTAAAAAACAAGTCAGGGAGATCTTAGATCAACTTGAGTACCAGGGGGTGATTGAAACATGCACCTCTCAAATGAACAATCCTTTGTTTCCTGTCTCCAAGCCAGACAATTCATATCGTCTAGTTTTGGACTACAGACACCTTAATACATGTTGCAAAACTTTTGCAGTACAAAACTCGCATAGTGCAGCCCTAATGAATAACATAGTTAGGAAAAAATATAAAACAACATTAGAAATTTCTAATGGCTTCTTTTGTCAAAACATTGCACCGGAAAGCAGATATTTGACCGCTTTCTCCGCATTTGGGTCGCAGAGAAAATTCTGTCGACTCCCACAGGGGTTCAAGAACAGCCCAGGACTATTCTCAGCTAGGGTAACAGAGTTACTACAAATCTATGATGATGAAGCATTGTCTTACGTAGATGATATTTATCTCACAGACGACGACTTGGATACTCACTTGAAAAGAGTGAACACCATTATACTTGGGTTCGCAGCAGAGGGTTACAAATTCAACTTTAAAAAGTCCCGAATTGCCCATCTGACAGTACTATTTTTAGGGTACGATTTATCAAGTGAAGGGAAAAGCCTAGCGGACAACTTCTTAGAGAAGTGCGCTGTACTCCAAGCTCCAAAAACGCTGAAGAATTTACAATCCATACTAGGTTTTCTGAATTTCGGAAGAATTTACATACTAAATTACGCAGAGAGGGTTAAACCTCTCTACGAACTAATAAAACCTGATTTTAAACAAATCAATTGGACTCAAAAACACACAGAAATTTTGAGATCACTGCAAACAGCAAAAGCAAAATTAGATACACGTGACAACACACGTGATCTTGTAATCCGAGTCATCCCAGGAAGATGCGGATTCACGTACCTAACCTCTAATGAGGGAGAAAAGGTACCAGTAGCTTATAAATCTCACTTATACACACAAGCAGAAAAAACATTCAGTCACACAGAAAGAACTGTGAAAGCAGTGCAAATCGCATTAGCAAATGAACGAGAACTAGCACACGGCAAACGGATTAATATCCTTACAGCGGAATCCGCCTTCGAGGCGCTATTCAGCCCAGTAAACCTGCCTACAGTGTCACTGGATCCGAAATGGATACAGTGCATAGATTCTCTAGGAGCGGAAGACGTGAAATACTATTTTGCCCCGCAATTTGAAGAACTGAATGATTTAGAATATGAAGAAGAATATCCTCTGCCAATCGAAATTCTGCCTCTCCCACAATACGCCTGTATAATCTACACAGATAGCTTTGTACAGCATTTCAACGTAGAGAGAAAATCCTACGATGCAGCATGTGCGATCATTAAAGGTCGTTGGCTGTGCGGTAAATTCAGACCGAAAGTAACAAAAACTGAATCTGTAAGAAACTGTTCGGTTCAAAGAACTGAAATCAGATCTTTAAAGATGGCGCTCGAAAATGCAGAACGTGAATTCCCGACACTTGTAGTGTGCGATTCTCATTTTTGCGTCAACTCTTACAATAACAAACTGCAGAGTTGGATCGAAAACGACTACAAAGATGACAAAGGTGCCACAATAAAGCATAAATTGCTCTGGAACGAGGTAGCTCTTTTACACAAAGAACTACAAAAGACTCACGTGATTCACGCACAGAGTCTTCAACGTGATGGCGTTCACGTTGCAGGGAATTCATTGGCTAATACAGCCAAAGCGGAAGCAACTAAACCGGCTTCCGTAGCCACAAAAAATCGTACAGATAAGTACATAGACGGGGAAACCATGCTGGCAGTAAAAACGACCGTAAAAGGCGACTGTGCAGCAGTACTCGTAAACTATCCACTCAATTATGCATACATAATCGATGCAAACTCCGTTCCTTTTGCTCGAATCCCTGGAGTGGGGGACAGAGTAATTCCAAACAGGAACAGGAGAATATTTTTAATAGCAGACGCACACATGGGTTTGGGTCTTAGGCACAGAGAGATCAAGGAATCACTGACTGAATTACAATCAGTATTCTGGTGGCCGGGAATGAGTGTAGAACACCAAATATATGCAAACAACTGTGAAAACTGTAATAGGGATCGCAGTAGCGAACCTTGCTACCGGCTACCAATCAGAAAGAGCGAAACGCTGCCTACACCCCGTCCTGCGTCCTATTAACAGTTAAGACGAAAAGCACTTAAAAAATGAGGCCACCAGCGCTCGGCTGACGCTAGAACGGTTATAAAAGATTTGCGAGTCAATATCGGCACATACGCAATTACCACGTTCCATTCTGACCAGGGTCCTGCTTTCAGCTCTGGAGCCTATAAGGAGGCCATGGCTAGCATGGGAATTGGGTTGCGGTATTCTTGTCCGTCATACCCCGGAAGGGAACAGTGTGGTAGGAAGAAAAAACCGTGACATAAAGCAATCTATAACAGCGAAGGTATTAGGTTCAGGCGCTGGGTGGGTCAAACATTTAATAAGTGTCCAGACTAGTCTTAACAACATGCCAAGAAATTCTCTAAAAGGTTTCAGCCCATACGAACTATTGTTCGGAATTAGAATGCGAGTTCAGGACCTCGATAGTTAGATGTCAGTGGTACAAGAAAAAACAACAGACTTTGACATCAAAGATCGTTTGGCTGTTTTACAGGAACTGAATGAAGCAAGAAAATCATTAAGCAACATAAAGTTAAAGAAACAGCCAAGTACCACTGACGAGGCACCACCCGCAACAGCCCCAGCAAGGCCTGTCTGGATTCCAAAGATTGGGGATCTAGTCAGAGAAAAGATCGCGGTTAAGAAGGAATTTGGGCCTTCTTACAGAAAAGCAGTACCTGTCTTAGCAGTCACCGGAACAAGATCAGTTGTGCTACCGCCCCTTGCTGGTAAAAAGGAGAACAGAGTCGTGTCCATCGATCTGGTAAAACCACAAGCATGTGGCCTATAATCAACAGTAGGCCCAGTGGACTCCCAAGAAACAACAGAATACCCAAACTTGCAACAATCCAAGAGGTTCAAACTGAAAGACTAATCACATTCGATCAGCCTGCAGTGCACAATGAAGGACTATGCAATAATGCCATGGAACTCGTGCCTCTTGAAACACAGATTGAAACAGTTCGTCAAGAAACAACACCAGTCTACAATGATGTGGCATCAGAAAGTGCTACCGAGAGACAGATTGAAAGAACAATCCCATCAATTGACAGAACTGCCTCTGGTTATTTCATCAACTTCGACAACTTCTCTGAAGATTTAAATGACCCCGAAGTGATGCCAGAAACAAAAAAGTCTTTTGAAGAAAAAGAAACGGAACTCTTTCATCAACTGAAGGAAATCTACCTAATTTCCCCTTGGCTAGAGTTCTGGTTCGGTCTAGGTGTATTTTTCCTCCTGCTTTGGCTCATCATGGTACTGTGTTTGGTAAAATTCATTGAGGGAAAATATATTACAATGGACACAGCAAGTCAGAACATCAACCTAGTCCTGAAACCACACAGATCATCCCACGTGAAGAAAAGAGAACTGTCAACAGTAAATGTCACAGCAATTCCAATACCTGGTGGGGTAGTATGGGAGAAAACAGACTAGGAGATATATGGTCCGGTCGAAATCCTGAAGTATCCTCATCAACTAAAGGTTTCCTTAAGTGACTTTGTGACACCTAGTACATTCTCTGATGATTGGGACTTTAACAGTATTAATGACATGATGTCTGATTTAGTAATGTCAGCTAGATTCACAGATCATGATTATTTACAAGGTTCATCTAGTTATGAGCAGTTATTCTGTTATACCCACTATGGGGATCATTACTTGCATAAATCTGCACAGCCTAGAAATGTTTTTATGTATAATCAATGGGAACATTGTTCTACACCACCTAAAAGCAGTTCTAAAGCATTTTTTGAGAAATTCAAATACTTCTCAGGGTTTAACACCAGTAATGCAGAAACGTTTTATTACAAACTGTTAGATAAAACAGGAATGAAAACAATGCTGACAAATTCTAAATTGATATATTCAGAAGCATTTTATGACAAAATGATGACATTTGGTTTTGATTATTGGAAAAATAATATTGAAACGAAAACAATTTGGGGTACAAAAGATTGGCAGGTGCAAGGCATAGAAGCACTATTTAGAACCTGCATGATACCTGAACAAATGTTATTTTTAAATGACACAATACACCAAACATCTTGTCTTGGCCTAGCTAAGATCAAAGACCTTAAAACACCGTCTATACCAAAGCCAATACCTGAAAATGCAACCACAGATATTGAGTTAGACGTGTCACACATTTTACATTTCAACAGAACACATCCTGATTGGAAAAAGTGGTTAATCTGGCCTACAGACACAAATAGCTGTCAAGATAGGTTCCTGAATAAAACACAGGGGTTAAAAATGACCAGATTAGACCCGAGATATTCCCAGAGACAACATCCAGGGATTATAACAACATACAGTGTAGGGAAACTCTGCCTTGAATGGCTGACCTCGTCCACACTGGCTGAAATTAAGCAACACTTGTCTTTATTAAAAGATGGTGCTGATTTGCGCGACTTCATTCTTGGACCACGCAAACAGCGTCAAAAGCGTTTCATAGCGACCAGTATCTATGCTGCTTTCAACGAGGCTTGGAAAGTAAAGCAAATTGAAACTGCTGAAAAAATACGAGAAATTGATCGTATTAATTTAGAGAAATCACTTTCTGTGGTAGACAATGGGTTAACGACTCTGTCTTCCAGAATATATTCGTTGGACAATATTGTATCCTCTGCCTTTGATGTGATAGACAGAGATTTGCTTATGTTACAACATGGCCAGTCTCAATTACGCTCTATTATAGAACTAGGCTGGACGCTGCAAAATCTTCGTTCAGGCTATGTGCCTTGGCGTTTAATCAACACGACGTCATTATTTTCCAGTTTTAACCTTACTGATAAACAGATCAGTTTGGCACAGAAAGGAGCAGACTATACAATCCTGAGCATCGAAAAACTCGAGAGATTATCATTGACAATGTCAGAGAGCCCTGTCATTGAATGGATAATACACGGAATTATCACAATTCCGATAACAACTTTCCGATTTAAAAAGTGCCTTGAGTACATACCTGCTGGCCAGTATGAACAATTGGGTAAAGGATATGTAAAATCCGAATGGAAATTACCATACACTCATTCTTGCTATAGTTACAGCGACAAAAATATATTTCTTAGTGGTGAGAATTGTAAACATTCACTAAGCGGTATACTTTTGTGTCAGGGTATTAATTTACACGGAGCATGTGATGGAAATTCAAACAACCTTTCATGCCACCAGCTAGTCACACCTGCAACTCAGATAGAGCCCTTCTTTATGCAACTCGCAAATGGGAGTTACATTCTTAGAACGGATCACAGATGTTGTGGCCTGACGCCAGGGAAAAGTTATCTAGTACAAGTTACGTCCATGGTCAAATGTTGTATGCAAGCATTGTTCCCGAGCGGGCCTCCAGACATAGTGACTCCCCTCTGGCCTCGTCTGAATCTCTATTCTATACGAATTGATACATTAAGCAAAATGAAATCTGTACTTTTACAGACAACAGTGCCTATAATGTCATCTAAAGAGACGTATGATCTTCTAGTCGCAAGGACGGCTACTGAGGTTCATGACCTTTTATCAACAAATTGCCCCGTGCATTTCGTAGAAATGTTCAGCCAACTCCTTAACATGTCTAGTGCAACAAGCATCCCAGGCATATTTACGACAGTCTTTACGGGACTGCTAACACCCTTCCAGGCAATTTTGGGAATCTTTCCTAATTTTGTGCACTCCATTTTTTGGCGGCATACCATTATTTTTGGGACTCGTTGCAGGGATTCTATTTTTGACCCTCCTGCTACATTATGGCAAGCCTCGGCTCAGACATAGCTCCCATGGGAATGGAAGAGACAATCCTAGCAATGCGCTACCGGGACAGGATAACTAACGTCCTCGGATTGGCCAGGCTGAGAGATCTAAACATGACCTGGTTCCTTTCATTCAGACCGATATGGCAAAATTGCATTTTACCTGTGCTACGGTGTATGCTTTGCGGCGATGAATGCGTGTTGGACATCTGTCTTTCACTTCCATCAGCAGTACCAATGGACGTCGATACTTTGCTCAGTCCAATAACGGCTCACGCATTGTGTTGTCCCCAGCGGCTACCAATCCTGATGACGGCATTCGTGGAGACTCCTGTACTACAGCCAAGTGGTAACAGTGGAGCGAGTGACAAAAGCAACATCATCCAGGTACAACGTTCTGTGAGCATTGCTGGTCCTGCCTTCGATGACAGCAATCATTCTCACACCTGCCAAGTTGCAGGGATATCTAATTTGGTTGAACTATCACCTGAATTTGTAGACCAATTCTTTGAGAGCCTGTCTGATACGATGTTCTCACCCACAGAGAAACAATAACTTTTTGAGAAGCTTTCCGACACACAGCGTTCCCATGAACTCTGAATTCGGCCTTCAGTTTTGATCAACAAAAACTGCCAAGAGCTTTGGAAATCTATTTTCTTTGAATTGGACAATTTTTCTAATATTGACCTTTTTTGGCACGAACAATTCTTTGCTTAACGTAAAAACTATTCTTAGAGAACAGAAGCTTCACACTTCTATTTTTAAACACATCTAGAGACATAACAACATTACACCAGCCTCTAGCACACATTTTATTACAATGCATTTTTATGTGATGATTTATCTCGCCTTTCTTCTGTCAGAGATACTTCATGTGTAATTCCTTTTGCATAATCGTTCATTGATTTCATATGCAATAATTTTTTGAATGATTACTATGCTTTAAAGAAAACGTACAGTACCTAAATTCCATGTATTACAAGTACGCCTATTTCGAATGCATTTATGTATTTTGGGGTGGGCAATGTTACACATGCATCTAATTGCTTTAGTTTTAGTAATTTTGATGGACATTAACCCGTGGAGTGGGTGTTGCGTGTTTATCTAGGTTCCTGATCGATACTGTGACCTTATGCCCCTATTCGGCTATAAATCCATTTATTCCCTATATTGGCATAACCGTTCAAGTGCGATTTTCTGAAAAGTCATCTCTGGCCTCACACGAACAGAGCCACATTCCAGCATGACTCTCTGCCACTTCCTTTGCGACCAATTAGTGCAATGACAGAGCAGCAGTCACTATCTGATATTCCTAGATAACACTCCGAGTTCTTCAACAAGATAAAAACTCAGCAAACCTGGAAATCCCCGCTTGCTATGTTTTGATTAGTAATAGAACTCTAATGAGCAACTGATAACTATCACTTCCTAGTGACATCTTTAATTGACGTCTTATGTCCAGCAAACTTGCGTCAAACCCGGCACCTGTCAGGTATAAATATTACCAACGTTGCCTTAAGCAATGCCTGTTGTACGAGCTACTGAAGCCAGCTGCCTGCACGACCCCGTGTTGGTAAATCTAGCACTCTGTCGCTGCAGCCTGCTATCCTGTGGTGGTGAAGCTGCTGATACCATTATCGCCGCTAAAGCGCGACCTATGGTGCAGTACGCTTAAGGAGCTGAACAGCCGTCC
The DNA here is from genome assembly GCF_964263255.1 of Lissotriton vulgaris. Classification (NCBI taxonomy): domain Eukaryota; kingdom Metazoa; phylum Chordata; class Amphibia; order Caudata; family Salamandridae; genus Lissotriton; species Lissotriton vulgaris. Next base: position 345,746,763 of record NC_141699.1, read on the forward strand.
CCCTGCGAAGACATCCAGCAGATTCCAGCTGCCCGCGGACGCTGTCCCCCCTCCTTCCTCGACGCACTGAAGAGAAGCCGCTGCCTTTCTCGTGCAGAGAAATCCAGCTACGGCGCTTCCGGTTTACCCTCGCGGGTGACTGGGATATCGAGAGAGACCCCTGAAGGAGATACCAATCCTCCATCATTCTATTCATAGGTATGGTGTTGACTAAACCCTTAGACGAGAATTCTTGAAACAAACCTTGGCAAAACCAACTTAACTTAAAGCTACTTACTTACTCCCCTTTCACGTGTTAGGCTTAGGTCAGGCACACTGGGGTAGGCATAGTTAGAAGCACCAGTTGAGTATGTTAGCCTAATGTATATATGACTGTATATATGTTTTATTACTTTTAAACCATTGTATGGCTAAGAAACCATATCAATGCTCTTACAGTTCTATTTCGCAATACTTATCTTACTGTACGTACTTTTTATAATAACAATTATTACAATTGTGGCAATACATTTCTCTTGTACAAGAAGAAAGACTGTTCAATAAATGTTAACCCTTTATTGACAAACGCCCGTCTCTCTATTCTCTACATCTCGTGAAAGTAAACTGCACTAGACTGACTGAGTGAAATCTATGTCTATTGTTTCACACGACCCTAGAGATTGACTCTTGATCTGAGGAGCAAAGTTGTCATGTTGCACGGTTGTTGGAAAACTGAATCCCTTCTTGTCTGTGCCAAGGAAGCTGATCACTTCCTATGCAGAGAAGAAAGTTTCCAGTGACCTCTGAGATAGTTGGTAACACAACCCAATTAAGTTTAGCATAGTCAGTGGAGGCCTGGAATATCCGCAGTTCCACGTCGATACTACTGTTTATGTTATTCCAATGCGCAGGGCCTAGTGGGAAACTAGGAACTACACTATGTTGGACTTGGCCTTTTTCCCCCAAAATTTTTCGCTTTTGACCCCCTTATCTGGATTGTCTCCCCCATGGGATTAAACCTGTATAGGCCATGAGTGGTGTGAGACCCCTTTTGAAAAATGTAAATTACCTGACATAATGTGAGACACTTTGTGAAGATGTAAAATTACATGTTGTAAATGGTGCACTTGTAAATATCCCCCATTTTGAAAACGCACCTGACTGAAATGTATTGTTTTTAAAATGGATGCCATGGCCATGGGTTTTGCCACCTGACTGACATAGGTCAGCTGTCTAGATAACATTACCCAGCTACCCCTAGTTTTGGAGGGAAAGCCTGGCACCCAGGGTGCTCACCCCCTCCCCTAGAACCAGTTTAGGCTAGATGTGCCAACATTCTAGAAGGTCCTGGCACTGCCTGGGAGGAGGGTATAAATAGGGGAAAGTGTCACCAGAGGTTTGGTCAGCGCTGGGACAAGGAAGGGAGGGGGACCTGCTGTGAGGTGCGACCGCCACATGGGCCTGTGAGCTGGGCCCTGCACCCCTATAAACCCCCCCGCTGCTGTCCCCATGGGCCCCTGACAAAGGAGGGCCCCTACCCAGGTCACTGACGCCGTTTTGGACCAGGTACCACGTCAGCGCTGCGTGAAGAAGCGCCCAGGAGGTGAGGAATGTGCCCCTGAGGAACTGCTGTGGGACTGTCTGCCCCTTTGAAGCACCATGGGGAAGATCGTGCCCCCAAAGGAAATGCTGCTGGCTGAGGTGCTGTGAGGCCCTGTGAAAGCGCTGGGCCCTGGGACTGTTGTGGCCCCCTAGAGCTGTGAAGCCTATCTGACAAGCGCTATAACTGCGAAGCGCTGAGGAAGTGCTAGATTCCTGCCCCCCTGCGTAGTCTGAGGAAGGAGCTGAGGTGGTGGGCAGAGGGAGGAGCAGTGCGCTGTGAATAGCGCCGTTTTCGCTATTTTCTGAGGAGACTGGCAGCCTGTGAATAGCGCTGTTGTGGAGGCGCGCTTTGGCCGATATAAATAATTAATTAAAAAGGGAGCCTACCCCTTGTCCTGTCCTCGCGCTGTGTGGCAGCGCCGAAAATCACCGCCGTGGCCCGGCGCCGCCTTGAGGAGACCCCCCCTGCTGGGGTGATCGTTGCGGCGGCCCCCGGTACCAGGAGAGGGCCGCCGAGGTGAAGAGAGGGCCGCGCTAGGCCCTGAGGCCGGCAGATCCCCCATCACGTGACGGGGGCCCGGCCGCGTCATCGGCCCGCCCCCGCCGCGCACTGATTGGCCTGCGCGGCCGTGACCTTTGAAGGCCGCGCAGGGATTGGTTATCGGCCGAGAAGGCCGGGAGAAGGGAAATCGAAGCCCCGGGTCCCCGTGAGGTAGGAGGGGGACCCGGGTGAAGCTCCGTTGCGGGGTCCCCATGACGAGGAGGGAACCCCGAGTGAAGCGACCGTCGCGGGAGGCTACCCCGCTGGTCTGTGCCCCCCGCGAGGGGCCGGTGGAGAAGGCGGGGCCGGGGCACGCTGTCGGTGCCGGCCCGCCAGGTCGAGGAGAGCGTCGCCAAGCCCTAGGTCCCCGTGAGGCAAGGGGACCCAGGTGAAGTGTTGGTGTGGGGCCCCCGTGCCGAGGAGGGAGCCCCGGATTGGAGCGACCGGAGCGGGAGGCCACCCCGCCGGTCTGCGGCCCTGAGTGAGGGGCTGGTGAGAAAGGCGGGGCCGGGGTACATTGTCGGTGCCAGCCCCGCCCCCTCCAACGAAGCCGGCTGAAGGGGCAGACTGCCTGTGGGGCTCCCACGCAAACGAGGGAGCCCCGATTGCGCTGCAGGAGCCGTGTGACGTGGGAGGAAAGCCAGGCAGGCTTCCCCCCACGGGTGCCCAGACACCGTGTTGAAGCCCCAGGCCCCTGTGAGAGAAGGAGGCCCGGGTGAGGCGAGTGTGGCCGTCCAGAGGCCGTCTTGGAACCCCTGGGCCCCGGGTGACGCCGCGGAAAGGGGGGCCTCGAGGCACATTGTCGGTGCCTGGTCCCCCCCCTACAGAGGAGACCCCAAAGGACGCCCCGCAGGACCTACTGAGCCCGGTGAGTGGAGCCTACGCTTAACGGTGTGGGGGACAGAGAGGGCAGCGGGGTACATTGTCGGTGCCCGCCCCGGGGACTGAGTTGCTTTATCAGGTGCCCAAATGACAGGGGGCACCTGCGACTTGGGCTCCAGATTTGCTGAACTGCCCTGACGTTCCTGAAACTAACTGCCCTTCTAGACAACTCAGGAGCAAGCTGGTTGTCCTTATAGCATATTCTGGGGTAGAGAGTTTTATTCTCCCTTAGTGCAAGTATAGGTCCCTGCTGTACGGGTTGCCCTGAGGTCCCCAGTTATTAAGGAACCCTGGGGAAGGAAATGTCTAAGGGAGTCCAGAAGTAAGGAGGGTTGACTGCTGTGTACACCCTGATGTTGATACCCCTTAGTTGATGGTAAAGGGAGCCTAGTTGAGTCCTGACAGGTGTTCCTGATCTAGGAGGAGGGCCCCTACCTGATACCTATGCTGGGCGATGTATGTTCCGCCTAGGTTGGTCAATGGGTTGGCCTGATGTTATTCCAGGCCCTTGTTATGTACCAGATTGATGGGCCAGATAGGCTGATTTATTGCAGGTGTTCCTGCCCATGTTATGCCGTGATGCCCTAATGTTTTCTTTCCCTAACAGGGTTGGGTTGGTGTTAACGTGCATGAGGTATTTCTATGCTAATGTAGAATTTTGCAATTACAGCCTTCCCTGTAGGATGAGACCCTGAGTTGGCCCCGCCAGATTGGCCCCAGGTCTAATGTTCACTTAACCAACCATTTTTATTACAGCATGGACTTTGGACTCAACCCTTTTTGTCCCATGTAAATAATTCCCCAGGATGTACTTGGCTCTGGCGCCAGTTGGCGCCTTGTTGTGATTACCAGTGTATTTTTCCTTTTTGCCTTGCAGGTTGGAGATACTAAACTGCTTAATTTTCCAACTCAAATTGGTGTCCCGCCTCTTGTGTAGTGTGCCTGGTGCGTTGACTGAGGGTACTGCGTGAGTGCTTCACATGTCCTCCAAGTTTGGCCTACCCGCTTGATGCCATGCTACCCCCTTTGAGACTTGGGCAACCCCCAATTCCAACATTTGGTGGCAAGCGGTGGGATAGGACTTGTGTTTACGCAGTACCACAGCGGCCACAGGTTACACCACAAGTAGAGCCTTGTGGTGGGGATTATTGTTTGGAAGATTGTTTGCTAAATTGCTTCCTCCTAAAGAGTATTCTGAATTGTCCCCTCGTTCCACTGGGAGGGTGTGTCCCGGGTGTACCTCGCCACGATGGGGTTGATTTACCAGGAAGTGGAACTGATGGAGTACACCGAACAGGAGGTGATAGACTTCCTCCTGGAGAGAGGGATACCCCCAGTAGGGAACATTAGGAGGAATTTGTTTCTCTATGAGGCCCTCAAGAGGGGAGAGCCTTTGGAGATTGGTGGGGACTTATCTGACTACCCTCCCGAGGTTTTGAAGGGTCAGTGGGTTAGAGACCAGAGAGAGGGCTCCCCATCTAGAACCCTAGGAGGTAATTACTCCGATGAAGAGGAGGAAGAGTTTGACAGGGCAGAGACGCCAGAAGCTGATGAGGACCCCAGAGGTAGGGAGTCTCGCACTGGGTCCAGTCCCGGGGGCACTGCCCCATCCCTTTCCCTGTCCCCAGAAGAGTGGGTAGATAGGAGGGAAGAAAGGGAGTACCAGCTGGCGCTGGCAAAGCTCAGGCATGCCGAGGGCTTAGCGCAGCTGAGGGTAGAAGAGCAGCGACTAGAGACTGAAAAAGTCCTAGCGCTGGAGAGGATGGCGGAGGCGGAGAGGGCCTTCGCCAGAGAGAGATCAGCTCAGGTGGGTAGGTTGTCCCCTGAGAGTGGTTTTAGGAGTCTGGGTTCACCGAGGAGGGTGGGATCCAGTGGTGGCAGCGAGTGTAGGTCCAGTGCAAGGTGTCCCACTCCCGAAGCCCAGGAGACTGTGCCTGATTCCCCGGAGGAGGAGGACGGGTTAGTGTTGAGGGGCAGGGGAAAGCTGTCCCATCAGTCCTGGGGAGAGTTTGAGGAGGAGGTTGGACTGTACTGGAGGATTGGGTGGTGAGGAGAGCAGTGGAGGATTGGGAAGGGCTGTGCCATGCCGTTATCCGGGAGCACATGCTGAGGAGTTGTTTCCCAAGACTGCGTCACCATCTGTTGCAGTGCGGGTTCTCAGACCCCAGGGAACTTGCACGGGAGGCAGACCTCTGGGTAAGTGCCAGAGTGTCTGGGAAGGCTGAGGGGAATGATCCCGAAGGGAGTGAGACGGGGAGGTGTCCCAAGGTACCCCAGCTGCGGCCACCAGGCCTGGAGTGTTCTTTAAGAGAACCCCAGCTTGGGAGGCTAGGCTGCCCCGATGTGTCACCCAGAGGGAGGGATCCCCTTATGTCAGGAGAACCCGGAGCATCATTAATCAGAGCTCCGGTGGTTCGGGGGACGGACCAGTCACAGGGTCTAGATCCTGGACTGGGGTTCCGGGTTCAGGAATTGCCTGGCCTGGAGGGTGGGGTTCCTGTAAAGCAGGTCCCTACCAAGTTGACTCCCAGGGGTACCACTTCCAGTGGGAGGGTGCGGAACTCTGGGAGGGGGTGCAGAGGGAGGAAGGTCTCTGCTCTGTCACCAGCTCAGCCACAGGGCGCAGATCCCGGGTTGGGTGGCCAGGGACAGGAGTTGCCTGCCCTGGTGGGAGGGACATCTGTAATCAGAGTCCCCCCGGAAGTGACTCCCAGGGGTACTTCTCCGGGTAGGAGGGTGCAGAATTCTGGGAGGGGGTGCAGGGAGAGGGAGGACTCGCCCCTGTCACCGGTTCAGCCTGTGAGTTTCGACTCCAGGTTGGGGAGAGAGTTGTGTGAGGGTGTCCCCAGGCGTAGGAGATGGAGGAACCCAAGGAGGAGAAGTAGGGGGAGGGGAGCCTCGCCCCTAAGGGCTGGTCATTCCGAGGGTATAGACCCCAGGTGGGTGGACCAGTGGAAATTTGGAGAGAAGAGAGTGGTTCCAGAGTATCACAAGCCTGAGGCTAGTGCCTCCCACTCTAGGAAAGAGAGACATCCCACTAGGGAACACCAGTGGGGTGGTTCTGTTGGTGAAGGGAGGGTTGCGAAAGAGAACCATTGGGTTCCAGAGTGGAGGAGAGACTGCAGGTGCTCCTGTAGTTGCAGGCCTGCGTCCACCTTTTTCCGCCCCAAGCAGGGAAGCCCATCAAGGCATTGATCGGTCTACCCTGGCTTTTGGCTGGGGGGGAGTCGTGTTGGACTTGGCCTTTTTCCCCCAAAATTTTTCGCTTTTGACCCCCTTATCTGGATTGTCTCCCCCATGGGATTAAACCTGTATAGGCCATGAGTGGTGTGAGACCCCTTTTGAAAAATGTAAATTACCTGACATAATGTGAGACACTTTGTGAAGATGTAAAATTACATGTTGTAAATGGTGCACTTGTAAATATCCCCCATTTTGAAAACGCACCTGACTGAAATGTATTGTTTTTAAAATGGATGCCATGGCCATGGGTTTTGCCACCTGACTGACATAGGTCAGCTGTCTAGATAACATTACCCAGCTACCCCTAGTTTTGGAGGGAAAGCCTGGCACCCAGGGTGCTCACCCCCTCCCCTAGAACCAGTTTAGGCTAGATGTGCCAACATTCTAGAAGGTCCTGGCACTGCCTGGGAGGAGGGTATAAATAGGGGAAAGTGTCACCAGAGGTTTGGTCAGCGCTGGGACAAGGAAGGGAGGGGGACCTGCTGTGAGGTGCGACCGCCACATGGGCCTGTGAGCTGGGCCCTGCACCCCTATAAACCCCCCCGCTGCTGTCCCCATGGGCCCCTGACAAAGGAGGGCCCCTACCCAGGTCACTGACGCCGTTTTGGACCAGGTACCACGTCAGCGCTGCGTGAAGAAGCGCCCAGGAGGTGAGGAATGTGCCCCTGAGGAACTGCTGTGGGACTGTCTGCCCCTTTGAAGCACCATGGGGAAGATCGTGCCCCCAAAGGAAATGCTGCTGGCTGAGGTGCTGTGAGGCCCTGTGAAAGCGCTGGGCCCTGGGACTGTTGTGGCCCCCTAGAGCTGTGAAGCCTATCTGACAAGCGCTATAACTGCGAAGCGCTGAGGAAGTGCTAGATTCCTGCCCCCCTGCGTAGTCTGAGGAAGGAGCTGAGGTGGTGGGCAGAGGGAGGAGCAGTGCGCTGTGAATAGCGCCGTTTTCGCTATTTTCTGAGGAGACTGGCAGCCTGTGAATAGCGCTGTTGTGGAGGCGCGCTTTGGCCGATATAAATAATTAATTAAAAAGGGAGCCTACCCCTTGTCCTGTCCTCGCGCTGTGTGGCAGCGCCGAAAATCACCGCCGTGGCCCGGCGCCGCCTTGAGGAGACCCCCCCTGCTGGGGTGATCGTTGCGGCGGCCCCCGGTACCAGGAGAGGGCCGCCGAGGTGAAGAGAGGGCCGCGCTAGGCCCTGAGGCCGGCAGATCCCCCATCACGTGACGGGGGCCCGGCCGCGTCATCGGCCCGCCCCCGCCGCGCACTGATTGGCCTGCGCGGCCGTGACCTTTGAAGGCCGCGCAGGGATTGGTTATCGGCCGAGAAGGCCGGGAGAAGGGAAATCGAAGCCCCGGGTCCCCGTGAGGTAGGAGGGGGACCCGGGTGAAGCTCCG